>NW_026061707.1:0-1250000 GCF_023897955.1 Schistocerca gregaria | reverse complement strand
AGACCAGTAGTATTCTCCGATGCACATCTGGAGGCATTCTCTAATCTGTGGAGTATCGGAGTGTTGATGAAACACAGAAATTGCTTCGGGATTGATTACAACAGTCACCATGCGCACTTTCATCCATGGGAGTATTGTCTCAAACAGTGTACGCTTTGATCGTTCACCCGAAGACCAGTAGTATTTTCCGGTGCACATCTGGAGCCATTCTGTAATCTGTGGACTATCAGAGTGTTGATGAAACACAGAAATTACATCGGAATTGAATACAACATTCACAATGCGCACTTTCCTACATAGGAGTAATGTCTCAAAGAGTCTACGCATTGATCGTTCCTTGGAAGACCAGTAGTAGTTTCCGATGAACATCTGGAAGCATTCTGTAATCTGTGGACCATCAGAGTGTTGATGAAACACAGAAATTGCATCGGGATTGAATACAACAGTCACCATGCGCACTTCCCTCCGTGGGAGTAACGTATCAAACAGTCTACGTTTTGATCGCTAACTGGAAGACCAGTAGTAGTTTCCGATGCACATCTGGATGCATTCTTTAATCTGTTTACTATCAGAGTGTTGTTGAAACACAGAAATTGCAACGGGAATGAATACAACAGTCACCATGCGGACTTTCCTCCATTTGAGTAATGTCTCAAACAGTCTACGCTTTGATCGTTCCCTGGAAGACCAGTAGTAGTTTCCGAAGCACATCTGGAGGCATTATGTAATCTGTGGACCTTCAAAGTGTTGTTGAAACACAGAAATTGCATCGGGATTGAATACAACAGCCACCAATCGCACTTTCCTACATTGGAGTAATGTCTCAAACAGTCTACGCTTTGATCGTTCCCTGGAAGACCAGTAGTAGATTCGTATGCACATCAGGACGCATTCTGTAATCTGTGGACCTTCAAAGTGGTGCTGAAACACAGAAATTGCATCGGGACTGAATACAACAGGCACCATGCGTACATTTCTCCATTGGAGTAATGTCTCAAACTGTCATCGCTTTGATCGTTCCCCCAAGACCATTGGTATTTCCCCATGTACATCTGGAGGCATTCTGTAACCTGTTGACCTTCAAAGTGTTGATGAAACACAGAAATTGCATCGGGATTGAATACAACAGTCACCATGCGTACTTTCCTCCATGGGAGTAATGTCTCAAACAGTCTACGCTTTGATCGTTCCCTGGAGGAACAGTAGTAGTTTCCGATGCACATCTGATTTCATTCTGTAATCTGTGGACTATCAGAGTGTTGTCGAAACATAGAAATTGCTTCGGGATTGAATACAACAGTCACCATGCGCCCTTTCCTCCATGGGAGTAATGTCTCAAACAGTCTACGGTTAGATCGTTCCCTGGAAGACCAGTAGAAGATTCCGATGCACATCTGGAGGCATTCTGTAACCTGTGGACATTCGAAGTGTTGATGAAACACAGAAATTGCATCGGGATTGAATACCACAGTCAATATTAACACTTTACTCCATGGGAGTAATCTCTCAAACAGTCTACGCTTTGATCGTTCCCTGGAAGACCAGTAGTAGTTTCCGATGCACATCTGGAGGCATTCTGTAATCTGTTTACTAACAGAGTGTAGTTGAAACACAGAAACTGCATCTGGTGTGAATACAACAGTCACCACGCGGATTTTCCTCCATGGGAGTAATGTCTCAAACAGTCTACGCTTTGATCGTTCCCTGGAAGACCAGTAGTAGTTTCCGAAGCACATCTCGAGACAATCCGTAATCTGTGGACCTTCAAAGTGTTGATGAAACACAGAAATTGCATCGGGAGTGAATACAACAGTCACCATACGCATTTTCCTCCATGGGAGAAATCTCTCATACAGTCTACGCTTTGATCATTCCCTGGAAGACCAGTAGTAGTTTCCGATGCACATATGGAGGCATTGTGTAATCTGTAGACTAACTGAGTGTTGAATGAATACAACAGTCACCATGCGCACTTTCCTCCACGGGAGTTATGTCTCAAACAGTCTATGCTTTGTTCTTTCACTGGAAGGCCAGTAGTAGTTTACGATGCACATCTGGAGGCATTCTATAATCTGTGGACTATCAGAGTGTTGATGAAACACAGAAATTGCATTGAGATTGAATACAACAGTCACCATGCGCATTTTCCTCCATGGGAGTAATCTCTCAAGCATTCTACGCTTTGATCGTTCCCAGAAAGACCAGTAGTAGTTTCCGAAGCACATCTTGAGACAATGTGTAATCTGTGGACTATCAGGGTGTTGATGAAACACAGAAATTGCATCGGGAGTGAATACAACAGTCACCATGCGCATTTTCCTCCATGCGAGTAATGTCTCAAACAGTCTACGCTTTGATCGTTCCCTGGAAGACCAGTAGTAGTTTCCGATGCACATCTGGAGGCATTCTGTAATCTGTTTACTATCAGAGTGTTGTTGAAACACAGATATTGCAACGGGAATGAATACAACAGTCACCATGCGGACTTGCCTCCATTTGAGTAATGTCTCAAACAGTCTACGCTTTTATCGTGCCCTGGAAGACCAGTAGTAGCTTCCGATGCACATCTGGAGGCATTCTGTAATCTGTGGACCTTCAATTTATTGATGAAACAAGGAAATTGCATCGGGATTGAATACAACAGTCACCATGACAACTTTCCTCCATGGGAGTTATTCTCAAACAGTCTACGCTTTGATCGTCTCCTGGAGGGCCAGTAGTAGTTTCCGATGCCCATCTGGAGGCAGTCTGTAATCTGTGGACCTTCAAATTGTTGATGAAACACAGAAATTGAATCGGGATCGAATAAACAGTCACCATGCGCACTTTCCTCCATGGGAGTAATGTCTCAAACAGTCTACGCTTAGATCGATCCCTGGGAGACCTGGGAGACCTGTAGTAGTTTCCGATGCACATCTGGAGGCATTCTGTAATTTGTGGACTATCAGAGTGTTGATGAAACACAGAAATTGCATCGGGATTGAATACAACATTCACCATGCGCACTTTCATCCATGGGAGTAATGTCTCAAACAGTCTACGCTTTGATCGTTCCCTGGAAGACCAGTAATAGTTTCCGATGCACATCTGGAGGCATTCTGTAATCTGTGGACTATCAGAGTGTTGATGAAACAGAGAAATTGCATTGGGATTAAATACAACAGTCACCATGCGCATTTCCCTAAATGGGAGTATTGTCTCAAACAGTCTACGCTTTGATCGATACCTGGAAGACCAGTAGTAGCTTCCGATACACATCTTGAGACAATCTGTAATCTGTGGACTATCAGAGTGTTGATGAAACACGGAAATTGCATCGGGATTGAATACAACAGTCACCATCCGCACTTTCCTCCATGGGAGTAATGTCTCAAACAGTCTACGCTTTGATCGTCCCCAGAAAGACCAGTAGTAGTTTCCGATGCACATCCGAAGGCATTCTGTAATCTGTGGACTATCAGAGTGTTGATGAAACACAGAAATTGCATCGGGATAGAGTACAACAGTCACCATGCGCACTTTCCTCCATGGGAGTAATGTCTGAAACAGTCTACGCTTTGATCGTTCCCAGGAAGACCAGTAGTAGTTTCCGATGCACATCTGATTTCATTCTGTAATCTGTGGACTATCAGAGTGTTGTCGAAACATAGAAATTGCTTCGGGATTGAATACAACAGTCACCATGCGCCCTTTCCTCCATGGGAGTAATGTCTCAAACAGTCTACGGTTAGATCGTTCCCTGGAAGACCAGTAGAAGATTCCGATGCACATCTGGAGGCATTCTGTAACCTGTGGACATTCGAAGTGTTGATGAAACACAGAAATTGCATCGGGATTGAATACCACAGTCAATATTAACACTTTACTCCATGGGAGTAATCTCTCAAACAGTCTACGCTTTGATCGTTCCCTGGAAGACCAGTAGTAGTTTCCGATGCACATCTGGAGGCATTCTGTAATCTGTTTACTAACAGAGTGTAGTTGAAACACAGAAACTGCATCTGGTGTGAATACAACAGTCACCACGCGGATTTTCCTCCATGGGAGTAATGTCTCAAACAGTCTACGCTTTGATCGTTCCCTGGAAGACCAGTAGTAGTTTCCGAAGCACATCTCGAGACAATCCGTAATCTGTGGACCTTCAAAGTGTTGATGAAACACAGAAATTGCATCGGGAGTGAATACAACAGTCACCATACGCATTTTCCTCCATGGGAGAAATCTCTCATACAGTCTACGCTTTGATCATTCCCTGGAAGACCAGTAGTAGTTTCCGATGCACATATGGAGGCATTGTGTAATCTGTAGACTAACTGAGTGTTGAATGAATACAACAGTCACCATGCGCACTTTCCTCCACGGGAGTTATGTCTCAAACAGTCTATGCTTTGTTCTTTCACTGGAAGGCCAGTAGTAGTTTACGATGCACATCTGGAGGCATTCTATAATCTGTGGACTATCAGAGTGTTGATGAAACACAGAAATTGCATTGAGATTGAATACAACAGTCACCATGCGCATTTTCCTCCATGGGAGTAATCTCTCAAGCATTCTACGCTTTGATCGTTCCCAGAAAGACCAGTAGTAGTTTCCGAAGCACATCTTGAGACAATGTGTAATCTGTGGACTATCAGGGTGTTGATGAAACACAGAAATTGCATCGGGAGTGAATACAACAGTCACCATGCGCATTTTCCTCCATGCGAGTAATGTCTCAAACAGTCTACGCTTTGATCGTTCCCTGGAAGACCAGTAGTAGTTTCCGATGCACATCTGGAGGCATTCTGTAATCTGTTTACTATCAGAGTGTTGTTGAAACACAGATATTGCAACGGGAATGAATACAACAGTCACCATGCGGACTTGCCTCCATTTGAGTAATGTCTCAAACAGTCTACGCTTTTATCGTGCCCTGGAAGACCAGTAGTAGCTTCCGATGCACATCTGGAGGCATTCTGTAATCTGTGGACCTTCAATTTATTGATGAAACACAGAAATTACATCAGGATTGTATACAACAGTCACCACGCGCACTTTCCTCTATGGGAGTAAGGTCTCAAACAGTCTACGCTTTGATCGTTCCCTGGAAGACCAGTAGTAGTTTCCGATGCACATCTGGAAGCATTCTGTAATCTGTGGATTATCAGAGTGTTGATGAAACACAGAAATTGCCTCTTGATTGAATACAAACAGTCACCATCCGCACTTTCCTCCATGGGAGTAACATCTGAAACAGTCTACGTCTTGATCGTTCCCTGGAAGACCATTTGTAGTTTCCGATGCACATCTCGAGGCATTCTGTAATATGTGGACCTTCAAGGTGTTGATGAAACTCAGAAATTGCATCGGGATTGAATACAACACTCACCATGCACACTTTCCTCCGTGGGAGTAATGTCTCAAACAGTCTACGTTTTGATCGCTCCCTGGAAGACCAGTTGTAGATTCCGATGCACATCTGGAGGCATTCTGTAATCTGTGGACTATCAGAGTATTGATGAAACACAGCAATTGCATCGGGATTGAATAAAACATTCACCATGACAACTTTCCTCCACTGGAGTAATTCTCAAACAGTTTACGGTTTGATCGTTCCCTGGAAGACAAGTAGTACTTTCCGATCCACATCTGGAGGAATTCTGTAATCTGTGGGCTATCAGAGTGTTGATGAACACGGAAATTGCATCGGGATTGAATACAACAGTCACCATGCGAACTTTCCTCCTTGGGAGTGATGTGTCAAACAGTCTACGCTTTGATCGCTCCCTGGAAGACCAGTAGTAGTTTCCGATGCACATCTGGAGGCATTCTGTAATCTGTGGACTATCAGAGTGTTGATGAAACACAAAAATTGCATCGGGATTGAATACAACAGTCACCATTCCCATTTTCATCCATGGGAGAAATGTCTCAAACAGTCTATGTTTTGATCGTTCCCTGGAAGACCAGTAGTAGTTTACGATGCACATCTGGAGGCATTCTATAATCTGTGGACTATCAGAGTGTTGATGAAACACAGAAATTGCATTGAGATTGAATACAACAGTCACCATGCGCATTTTCCCTTATTGGAGTAATCTCTCAAACAGTCTACGCTTTGATCGTTCCCAGGAATACCAGTAGCAGTTTCCGATGCACATCTGGAGCCATTCTGTAATCTGTGGTCTATCAGAGTGTTTATGAAACACAGAAATTGAATCGGGATTGAGTACAACAGCCACCATTCTCACTTTCCTCCACGGGAGTAATGTCTCAAATATTCTACGTTTAGATGGTTCCCTGGAAGACCAGTAGTAGTTTCCGATGCACATCTGGAGGCATTGTGTATTCTGTGGGCTATCAGAGTGTTGATGAAACACAGAAATTGCGTCGGGTTTGAATACAACAGTCACCATCCGCACTTTCCCAGATTGGAATAACATCTGAAACAGTCTACGCTTTAATCGTTAACTCGAAGACCAGTAGTAGTTTCCGATGCACATCTGGATACATTCTGTAATCTGTGGACCTTCAAAGTGTTGATGAAACACAGAAATTGCATCGGCATTGAATACAACAGTCACCATGCGGACTTTCCTCCTTGGGAGTAATGTCTCAAGCATTCTACGCTTTGATCGTTCCCTGGAAGAACAGTAGTAATTTCCGATGCACATCTGGAGGCATTGTGTAATCTGTAGACTAACTGAGTGTTGAATGAATACAACAGTCACCATGCGCACTTTCCTCCATGGGAGTTATGTCTCTAACAGTCTATGCTTTGTTCTTTCCCTGGAAGGCCAGTAGTTGCTTCCGATGCACATCTGGTGGCATTCTGTAATCTGTGGACCTTCAATGTGTTGATGAAACCATGAAATTGCATCGGCATTGAATACAACAGTCACCATGCGGACTTTCCTCCATGGGAGTAATGTCTCAAACATTCTACGCTTTGATCGTTCCCTGGTAAAACAGTAGTAGTTTCCGATGCACATCTGGAGGCATTGTGTAATCTGTAGACTAACTGAGTGATGAATGAATACAACAGTCACCATGCGCACTTTCCTCCACGGGAGTTATGTCTCAAACAGACTATGCTTTGTTCTTTCCCTGGAAGGCCAGTAGTAGTTTCCGATGCACATCTGGAGGCATTCTGTAATCTGTGGACCTTCAAAGTGTTGATGAAGCACAGAAATTGCATCGTGATTGAATACAACAGTCACCATGCGCACTTTCCTCCATGGGAGTAATGTCTCAAACAGTCTACGCTTTGAACGTTCCCAGGAAGACCAGTAGTAGTTTCCGATGCACAGCTGGATGCATTGTGTAATCTGTGGACTAACTGAGTGTTGAATGTATACAACAGTCACCATGCGCACTTTCTTTCACTGGAGTTATGTCTCAAACAGTCTACGCTTTGATCGTTCCCTGGAAAACCAGTAGTAGTTTCCGATGCACATCTGGAGGCATTCTGTAATCTGTGGACTAACTGAGTGTTGATGAAACACAGATATTGCATCGGGATTGAATACAACAATCACCACACGCACTTTTTCTCCACGGGAGTTATGTTTCAAACAGTCTATGCTTTGATCGTTCCCTGGAAGGCCAGTAGTTGTTTCCGATGCACATTTGGAGACAATCTGTAATCTGTGGGCTATCAGAGTGTTGATGAAACACAGAAATTGCATCGGGATTGAATACAACAGTGTACCAGTCGCACTTTCCACCATGGGCGAAATGTCTCAAACATTCTACGCTTTGATCGTTCCCTGATAGACCAGTAGTATTCTCCGATGCACATCTGGAGGCATTCTCTAATCTGTGGAGTATCGGAGTGTTGATGAAACACAGAAATTGCTTCGGGATTGATTACAACAGTCACCATGCGCACTTTCATCCATGGGAGTATTGTCTCAAACAGTGTACGCTTTGATCGTTCCCCCGAAGACCAGTAGTATTTTCCGGTGCACATCTGGAGCCATTCTGTAATCTGTGGACTATCAGAGTGTTGATGAAACACAGAAATTACATCGGAATTGAATACAACATTCACAATGCGCACTTTCCTACATAGGAGTAATGTCTCAAAGAGTCTACGCATTGATCGTTCCTTGGAAGACCAGTAGTAGTTTCCGATGAACATCTGGAAGCATTCTGTAATCTGTGGACCATCAGAGTGTTGATGAAACACAGAAATTGCATCGGGATTGAATACAACAGTCACCATGCGCACTTCCCTCCGTGGGAGTAACGTATCAAACAGTCTACGTTTTGATCGCTAACTGGAAGACCAGTAGTAGTTTCCGATGCACATCTGGATGCATTCTTTAATCTGTTTACAATCAGAGTGTTGTTGAAACACAGAAATTGCAACGGGAATGAATACAACAGTCACCATGCGGACTTTCCTCCATTTGAGTAATGTCTCAAACAGTCTACGCTTTGATCGTTCCCTGGAAGACCAGTAGTAGTTTCCGAAGCACATCTGGAGGCATTATGTAATCTGTGGACCTTCAAATTGTTGATGAAACACAGAAATTGCATCGAGAGTGAATACAACAGTCACCATGCGCCCTTTCATCCATGGGAGTTATGTTTGGAACAGTCTATGCTTTGATCGTTCATAGGAAGACCATTAGTAGTTTCCGATGCACATCTGGAGACAATCTGTAATCTGTGGACTACCAGAGTGTTGATGAAACACAGAAATTGCATCGCGATTGAATACAACAGTCACCATCCGCACTTTCCTCCATGGCAGTATCCTCTGAATCATTCTTCGCCTTGATCGTTCCCTGGAAGCCAGTAGTAGTGTCCGATGCACATCTGGAGGCATTATGTAATCTGTGGACCTTCAAAGTGTTGTTGAAACACAGAAATTGCATCGGGATTGAATACAACAGCCACCAATCGCACTTTCCTACATAGGAGTAATGTCTCAAACAGTCTACGCTTTGATCGTTCCCTGGAAGACCAGTAGTAGATTCGTATGCACATCAGGACGCATTCTGTAATCTGTGGACCTTCAAAGTGGTGCTGAAACACAGAAATTGCATCGGGACTGAATACAACAGGCACCATGCGTACATTTCTCCATTGGAGTAATGTCTCAAACTGTCATCGCTTTGATCGTTCCCCCAAGACCATTGGTATTTCCCCATGTACATCTGGAGGCATTCTGTAATCTGTTGACCTTCAAAGTGTTGATGAAACACAGAAATTGCATCGGGATTGAATACAACAGTCACCATGCGTACTTTCCTCCATGGGAGTAATGTCTCAAACAGTCTACGCTTTGATCGTTCCCTGGAAGACCAGTAGTAGTTTCCGAAGCACATCTCGAGACAATCCGTAATCTGTGGACCTTCAAAGTGTTGATGAAACACAGAAATTGCATCGGGAGTGAATACAACAGTCACCATACGCATTTTCCTCCATGGGAGAAATCTCTCATACAGTCTACGCTTTGATCGTTCCCTGGAAGACCAGTAGTAGTTTCCGATGCACATCTGGAGGCATTCTGTAATCTGTTTACTATCAGTGTGTAGTTGAAACACAGAAACTACACCTGGAATGAATACAACAGTCACCACGTGGATTTTCCTCCATGGGAGTAATGTCTCAAACAGTCTACGCTTTGATCGTTCCCAGGAAGACCAGTAGTAGTTTCCCACTCACATCTGGAGGCAATCTGTAATCTGTGGACTATCAGAGTGTTGATGAAACACAGAAATTGCATCGCGATTGTTAACAACAGTCACCATGCGCACTTTCCTCCATGGGAGTTATGTCTCAACCAGTCTACGCTTTGGTCGTTCACTGGAAGACCATTAGTAGTTTCCGATGCACATTTGGAGACAATCTGTAATCTGTGGACTATCAGAGTGTTGATGAAACACAGAAATTGAATCGTGACTGAATACAACAGTCACCATGCGCACTTTCCTCCATGGGAGTAATATCTCAAACAGTCTATGCCTTGATCGTTCCCAGGATGACCAGTTGCACATTCCGATGCACATCTGGAGGCAATCTGTAGTCTGTGGACTATCAGAGTGTTGATGAAACACCGAAATTGCATCGGGATTGAATACAACAGTGTACCAGTCGCACTTTACTCCACGGGAGTAATGTCTCAAACATTCTACGCTTTGATCGTTCCTTGGAAGACCAGTAATAGTTTCCGATGGACATCTGGAAGCATTCTGTAATCTGTGGACCATCAGAGTGTTGATGAAACACAGAACTTGCATCGGGATTGAATACAAAACTCAACATGCGCACTTTCCTCCATGAGAGTAACGTATCAAACAGTCTACGTTTTGATCGCTCCCTGGAAAACCAGTCGTAGTTTCCGATGCACATCTGGATGCATTCTGTAATCAGTTTACTATCAGAGTGTTGTTGAAACACAGAAATTGCATCTTGAATGAATACAACAGTCACCATGCGGACTTTCCTCCATTTGAGTAATGTCCCAAACAGTCTACGCTTTGATCGTTCCCTGGAAGACCAGTAGTAGTTTCCGAAGCACATCTGGAGGCATTCTGTAATCTGTGGACCTTCAAATTGTTGATGAAACACAGAAATTGCATCGAGAGTGAATACAACAGTCACCATGCGCACATTCATCCATGGGAGTTATGTCTGAAACAGTCTACGCTTTGATCGTTCCCAGGAAGACCAGTAGTAGTTTCCGATGCACATCTGGAGACAATCTGTAATCTGTGGACTATCAGAGTGTTGATGAAACACAGAAATTGCATCGCGATTGAATACAACAGTCACCATCCGCACTTTCCTCCATGGCAGTAATGTCTGAAACAGTCTACGACTTGATCGTTCCCTGGAAGACCAGTAGTAGTTTCTGATGCACATCTGGAGGCATTCTGTAATCTGTGGACGTTCAAAGTGTTGTTGAAACACAGAAATTGCATCGGGATTGAATACAACAGTCACCATCCGCACTTTCGTACATAGGAGTAATGTCTCAAAGAGTCTACGCTTTAATCGTTCCCTGGAAGACCAGGAGTAGATTCCGATGCACATCAGGAGGCATTCTGTAATCTGTGGACCTTCAAAGTGTAGCTGAAACACAGAAATTGCATCGGAATTGAATACAACAGTCACCATCCGCACTTTCCTCCATGGGAGTAATGTCTCAAACAGTCTACGCATTGATCGTTCCTAGGAAGACCAGTAGTAGTTTCCGATGCACATCTGGAGGCAATCTGTAATCTGTAGACCTTCAAAGTGTTGATGAAACACAGAAATTGCATCAGGAGTCAATACAACAGTCACCATCCGCACATTCCTCCATGGGAGTAGTGTCTGAAACAGTCCACGGTTTGATTGTTCCCAGGAAGACCAGTAGTAGTTTCCGATGCACATCTGGAGACAATCTGTAATCTGTGGACCTTCAAAGTGTTGATGAAACACAGAAATTGCATTTGGATTGTATAGAACAGTCACCATGCACACTTTCCTCCATGGGAGTAATGTCTCAAACAGTCTACGCTTTGATCGTTCCCTGGAAGACCAGTAGTAGTTTCCGATGCACATCTGGAGGCATTGTGTAATCTGTTTACTCTCAGAGTGTAGTTGAAAAACAGAAACTTCATCTGGATTGAATACAACAGTCACCACTCGGATTTTCCACCATGGGAGTAATGTCTCAAAGAGTCTACGCTTTGATCGTTCCCTGGAAGACCGGTAGTAGTTTCCGATGCACATCTGGAGGCATTCTGTAATCTGTGGACCATCAATGTGTTGCTCTAACACAGAAATTGCATCGGGATTGAATACAACAGTCACCATCCGCACTTTCCTACATAGGAGTAATGTCTCAAACAGTCTACGCTTTGATCGTTCCCTGGATGACCAGTGGTAGATTCCGATGCACATCAGGAGGCATTCTGTAATCTGTGGACTATCAGAGTGTTGTTGAAACACTGAAATTGCTTCGGTATTAAATACAACAGTCACCACGTGCACTTTCATCCATGGGAGTAATGTCTCAAAGAGTATACGCTTTGATAGTTCCCTGGAAGACCACTAGTAGTTTCCGATGCACATCTGGAGGCATTCTGTAATCTTTGGACCATTAGAGTGTTGATGAAACACAGATATTGCATCGGGATTGAATATAACAGTCACCATGCGCACTTTCTTCCATGGGAGTAATGCCACAAGCTGTCTACGCTTCGATCGTTCCCTGGAAGACCAGTAGTAGTTTCCGATGCACATCTGGTAGCATTCTGTAATCTGTGGACCATCAGAGTGTTGATGAAACACAGAAATTGCATCGGGATTGAATACAACACTCAACATGCGCACTTTCCTCCATATGAGTAACGTCTCAAACAGTCTACGTTTTGATCGCTCCCTGGAAGACCAGTAGTAGTTTCCGATGCACATCTGGATGCATTCTAAAATCTGTTTACTATCAGAGTGTTGTTGAAACACAGAAATTGCATCGGGATTGAATACAACAGTCACCATGCGGATTTTCCTCCATTTGAGTAATGTCTCAAACAGACTACGCTTCGATCGTTCCCTGGAAGACCAGTAGTAGTTTCCGATGCTCATCTGTATGCATTCTGTAATCTGTGGACTATCAGAGTTATGATGAAACACAGAAATTACATCGGGATTGAATACAACAGTCACAATACGCACTTTCCTACATGGGAGTAATGTCTCAAAGATCGTTCCTTGGAAGACCAGTAGTAGTTTCCGATGAACATCTGGTAGCATTCTGTAATCTGTGGACCTTCAAAGTGTTGCTGAAACACAGAAATTGCATCGGGATTGAATACAGCAGGCACCATGCGTACATTTCTCCATTGGAGTAATGTCTCAAACTGTCATCGCTTTGATCGTTCCCCCAAGACCAGTAGTAGTTTCACATGGACATCTGGAGGCATTCTGTAATCTGTGGACTATCAGACTGTTGATGAAACACAGAAATTGCATCGGGATTGAATACAACAGTCAATATTCGCACTTCACTCCATGGGAGTAATGTCTCACACAGTATACGATTTGATCGTTCCCTGGAAGAACAGTAGTAATTTCCGATGCACATCTGGAAGCATTCTGTAATCTGTGGACTATCAGTGTGTTGATGAAACACAGCAATTGAATCGGGATTGAATACAAAAGTCACCATGCGCACTTTCCTCCATTGGAGTAATGTCTCAAACAGTCTACGTTTTTATCGTTCCCTGGAAGACCAGTAGTAGATTCCGATGCACATCTGGAGACAATCAGCAATCTGTGGATTATCAGAGTGTTGATGAATCACAGAAATTGCATCGGAATTGTGTACAACAGTCACCATCCGCACTTTCCTCCATGGGAGTAACGTCTGAAACAGTCTATGCTTTGATTGTTCCCTGGAAGACCAGTAGTAGTTTCCGATGCACATCCGTAGGCAGTCTGTAATCTGTGGACCTTTAAAGTGTTGATGAAACACAGAAATTGCATTTGGATTGAATACAACGGTCACCATGCACACTTTCCTCCATGGGAGTAATGTCTCAAACAGTCTACGCTTTGATCGTTCCCAGGACGACCAAGAGTAGTTTCCCATGCACATCTGGAGGCATTCTGTAATCTGTTTACTCTCAGAGTGTAGTTGAAAAACAGAAACTGCATCTGGATTGAATACAACAGTCACCACGCGGATTTTCCACCATGGGAGTAATGTCTCAAACAGTCTACGCTTTGATCGTTCCCTGGAAGACCGGTAGTAGTTTCCGATGCACATCTGGAAGCATTCTGTAATCTGTGGACCCTCAATGTGTTGTTGAAACACAGAAATTGCATCGGGATAGAATACAACAGTCACTATCCGCACTTTCCTACATAGGAGTAATGTCTCAAACAGTCTACGCTTTGATCGTTCCCTGGAAGACCAGTAGTAGATTCCGATGCACATCAGGAGGCATTCTGTAATCTGTGGACTATCAGAGTGTTGTTGAAACACTGAAATTGCTTCGGTATTAAATACAACAGTCACCACGTGCACTTTCATCCATGGGAGTAATGTCTAAAAGAGTATACGCTTTGATAGTTCCCTGGAAGACTACCAGTAGTTTCCGATGCACATCTGGAGGCATTCTGTAATCTGTGGACCATTAGAGTGTTGATGAAACACAGATATTGCATCGGGATTGAATACGTCACCATGCGCACTTTCCTCAATGGGAGTAATGCCACAAACTGTCTACGCTTCGATCGTTCCCTGGAAGACCAGTAGTAGTTTCCGATGCACATCTGTATGCGTTCTGTAATCTGTGGACTATCAGAGTGTTGATGAAACACAGAAATTACATCGGGATTGAATACAACAGTCACCATGCGGACTTTCCTCCATTTGAGTAATGTCTCAAACAGTCTGCGCTTTGATCGTTCCCTGGAAGACCAGTAGTAGTTTCCGAAGCACATCTGGAGGCATTCTGAAATCTGTGGACCTTCAAATTGTTGTTGAAACACAGAAATTGCATCGAGAGTGAATACAACAGTCACCATGCGCACTTTCATCCATTGGAGCTATGTCTGAAACAGTCTACGCTTTCATCGTTCCCAGGAAGACCAGTAGTAGTTTCCGATGCACATCTGGAGACAATCTGTAATCTGTGGACTATCAGAGTGTTGATGAAACACAGAAATTGCATCGCGAATGTATACAACAGTCACCATCCGCACTTTCCTCCATGGCAGTAAAGTCTGAAAGAGGCTACGCCTTGATCCTTCCCTGGAAGACCAGTACTAGTTTCCGATGCACATCTGGATGCATTCTGTAATCTGTGGAACTTCAAAGTGAGGTTGAAACACAGAAATTGCATCGGGATTGAATACAACAGTCACCATCCGCACTTTCCTACATAGGAGTAACGTCTAAAACAGTCTATGCTTTGATCGTTCCCTGGAAGACCAGTAGTAGTTTCCGATGCACATCCGGAGGCATTCTGTAATCTGTGGACCTTTAAAGTGTTGATGAAACACAGAAATTGCATTTGGATTGAATACAACAGTCACCATGCACACTTTCCTCCATGGGAGTAATGTCTCAAACACTCTACGCTTTGATCGTTCCCAGGAAGACCAGTAGTAGTTTCCCATGCACATCTGGAGGCAATCTGTAATCTGTGGACTATCAGGCTGTAGATGAAACACAGATATTTCATCGGAATTGAATACAACAGTCACCATCCGCACATTCCTCCATGGGAGTAATGTCTCAAACAGTCAACGCTTTGATCGATCCCAGGAAGACCAGTAGTAGTTTCCCATGGACATCTGGAGGCATTCTGTAATCTGTGGACTATCAGACTGTTGATGAAACACACACATTTCATCGGGATTGAATACAACAGTCAATATTCGCACTTTACTCCATGGGAGTAATGTCTCAAATAGTATACGCTTTGATCGTTCCCTGGAAGAACAGTAGTAGTTTCCGATGCACATCTGGAGGCATTCTGTAATCTGTGGACTATCAGACTGTTGATGAAATACAGAAATTGCCTCGGGATTGAATACAACAGACACCATGCGCACTTTGCTCCATGGGAGTAATGTCTCAAACAGTCTACGTTTTGATCGTTCCCTGTCAGACCAGTAGTAGATTCCGATGCACATCTGGAGACAATCTGCAATCTGTGGACTATCAGAGTGTTGATGAATCACAGAAATTGCATCGGAATTGAGGACAACAGTCACCATCCGCACTTTCCTCCAGGGGAGTAAAGTCTGAAATAGTCTATGCTTTGATCGTTCCCTGGAAGACCAGTATTAGTTTCCGATGCACAGCTGGAGTTATTCTGTAATCTGTGGACCTTCAAAGTGTTGATGAAACACATAAATTGCATCGGGATTGAATACAACAGTCACCATGCGCACTTTCCTCCATGGGAGTAATGTCTCAAACAGTCTACGTTTTGATCGTTCCCTGGAAGACCACTAGTAGTTTCCGATGCACATCTGGAGGCATTCTGTAATCTGTGGACCATTAGAGTGTTGATGAAACACAGATATTGCATCGGGATTGAATACGACAGTCACCATGCGCACTTTCCTCCATGGGAGTAATGCCTCAAACTGTCTACGCTTCGATCGTTCCCTGGAAGACCAGTATTAGAGTCCGATGCACATCTGGATGCATTCTGTAGTCTGTGGACTATCAGAGTGTTGATGAAACACAGAAATTACATCGGGATTGAATACAACAGTCACAATACGCACTATCCTACATAGTAGTAATGTCTCAAAGAGTCTATACTTTGATCGTTCCTTGGAAGACCAGTAGTAGTTTCCGATGAACATCTGGAAGCACTCTGTAATCTGTGGACCATCCGAGTGTTGATGAAACACAGAAATTGCATCGGGATCGAATACAACACTCAACATGTGCACTTTCCTCCATGGGAGTAACGTCTCAAACAGTCTACGTTTTGATCGCTCCCTGGAATACCAGTAGTAGTTTCCGATGCACATCTGGAGACAATCTGTAATCTGTGGACTGTCAGAGTGTTGATGAAACACAGAAATTGCATCGCGATTGAATGCAACTGTCACCATCCGCACTTTCCTCCATGGCAGTAACGTCTGAAATGTCTACGACTTGATCGTTCCCTGGAAGACCAGTAGTAGTTTCCGATGCACATCTGGAGGCATTCTGTAATCTGTGGACCTTCAAAGTGTTGTTGAAACACAGAAATTGCATCGGGATTGAATACAACAGTCACCATCCGCACTTTCCTACATAGGAGTAATGTCTCAAACAGTCTACGCTTTGATCGTTCCCTGGAAGACCAGTAGTAGATTCCGATGCACATCACGAGGCATTCTGTAATCTGTGGACCTTTAAAGTGTTGCTGAAACACGGATATTGCATCGGGATTGAATAAAACAGGCACCATGCGTATATTTCTCCATTGGAGTAATGTCTCAAACTGTCATCGCTTTGATCGTTCCCCCAAGACCAGTAGTAGTTTCACATGCACATCTGGAGGCATTCTGTAATCTGTGGACCAAAGTGTTGATAAAACACAGAAATTGCAGCGGGATTGAATACAACAGTCACCATTTGTACTTTCCTCCATGGGAGTAGTGTCTCAAACAGTCTACGCTTTAATCGTACCCTGGAAGACCAGTAGTAGTTTCCGATGCACATCTGGTGGCATTCAGTAATCTCTGGACTATCAGAGTGTTGTCGAAACACAGAAATTGCATCGGGATTGAATATAACAGTTACCATGCGCACTTTCCTCCATGGTAGTAATGTCTCAAACAGTCTACGGTTTGATCGTTCCCTGGAAAACCAGTACAAGATTCCGATGCACATCTGGAGGCATTCTGTAATCTCTGGACCTTCAAAGTGTTGATGAAACACAGAAATAGCCTCGGGGTTGATTACAACAGTCACCATGCACACTTTCCTCCATGGGAGTAATGTCTCAAACAGTCAACGCTTTGATCGTTCCCTGGAAGACCAGTAGTAGTTTCCCATGGACATCTGGAGGCATTCTGTAATCTGTGGACTATCGGACTGTTGATGAAACACAGAAATGGCATCGGGATTGAATACAACAGTCAATATTCGCACTTTACTCCATGGGAGTAATGTCTCAAACAGTGTACGTTTTGATCGTTCCCTGGAAGACCAGTGGTAGTTTCCGATGCACATCTGGAGGCATTATGTAATGTGTGGACTATCAGAGTGTTGATGAAACACAGAAATGGCATCTGGATTGAATACAACAGTCACCATGCACACTTTATTTCATGGGAGTAGTGTCTCAAACAGTCAACGCTTTGATAGTTTCCTGGAAGACCAGTAGTAGTATCGATTCACATTTGCAGCCATTTTGTAATCTTTGGACCTGAAAGTTTTGATGAAACACAGAAATTGCATTGGGATTGAATACAACAGTCACCATCCGCATTCCCCTCCATGGGAGTAATGTCTTAAACAGTCTACGCTTTTGTCGTTCCCTGGAAGACCAGTAGTAGTTTCCGATGCACATCTGGAGGCATTCTGTAATCTGTTTACTATCAGAGTGTTGTTGAAACACAGAAATTGCATCGCGATTTAATACAAGAGTCACCATGCGCACTTTCCTCCATGGGAGTAATCTACATCTAGACATCTACATCTACGTGACTACTCTGCAATTCACATTTAAGTGCTTGGCAGAGGGTTCATCGAACCACAATCATACTATCTCTCTACTATTCCACTCCCGAACAGCGAGCGGGAAAAACGAACTCCTAAACCTTTCTGTTCGAGCTCTGATTTCTCTTATTTTATTTTGATGATCATTCCTACCTATGTAGGTTGGGCTCAACAAAATATTTTCGCATTCGGAAGAGAAAGTTGGTGACTGAAATTTCGTAAAAAGCTCTCGCCGCGACGAAAAACGTCTATGCTGTAATGACTTCCATCCCAACTCGTGTATCATATCTGCCACACTCTCTCCTCTATAACGCGATAATACAAAACGAGCTGCCCTTCTTTGCACCCTCTCGATGTCCTCCGTCAATCCCACCTGGTAAGGATCCCACACCGCGCAGCAATATTCTAACAGAGGACGAACGAGTGTAGTGTAAGCTGTCTCTTTAGTGGACTTGTTGCATCTTCTAAGTGTCCCGCCAATGAAACGCAACCTTTGGCTCGCCTTCCCGACAATATTATCTATGTGGTACTTCCAACTGAAGTTGTTCGTAATTTTAACACCCAGGTACTTAGTTGAATTTACAGCCTTGAGAATTGTACTATTTATCGAGTAATCGAATTCCAGCGGAGTTCTTTTGGAACTCATGAGTATCATCTCACACTTTTCGTTATTTAGCGTCAACTGCCACCTGACACACCATACAGCAATCTTTTGTAAATCGCTTTGCAGCTGATACTGGTCTTCGGATGACCTTACTAGACGGTAAATTACAGCATCATCTGCGAACAGTCTAAGAGAACTGCTCAGTTTGTCACCCAGGACATTTATATAGATCAGGAACAATAGAGGTCTCAGGACGCTTCCCTGGGGAACACCTGATATCACTCAAACAGTCTACGCTTTCATCGTTCACAGGAAGACCAATAGTAGTAGTTTCCGATGCACATCTGGTGGCATTCTGTAATCTGTGGACTATCAGAGTGATGATGAAACACAGAAATTGCAACGGGATTGAATACAACAGTCACCATCCGCCTTTTCCTCCATGGGAGTAATGTCTGAAACAGTCCACGTTTTGATCGTTCCCTGGAAGACCAGTAGTAGTTTCCGATGCATCTCTGGTGGCATTCTGTAATCTGTGGACTATCAGAGTGTTGATGAAACACCGAAATTGTATGGGGATTGAATACAACAGACAGCAAGCGCACTTTCTTAAATGGGATTAATGTCTCAAACAGTCTACGCTTTGATCGTTCCCTGGAAGACCAGTAGTAGTTTCCGATGAACATCTGGAGTTATTCTGTAATCTGTGGACCTTCAAAGTGTTGATGAAACACAGAAATTGCATCGGGATTGAATACAACAGTCACCATGCGCACTTTCCTCCATGGGAGTAATGTCTCAAACAGTCTACGCATTCATCGTTCCCTGGAAGACCAGTAGTAGTTTCCGATGCACATCTGGAGGCATTGTGTAATCTGTGGACTGTCAGAGTGTTGTTGAAACACTGAAATTGTTTCGGTATTGAATACAACAGTCACCATGTGCACTTTCATCCATGGGAGTAAAGTCTCAAACAGTATCCGCTTTGATCGTTCCCTGGAAGACCAGTAGTAGTTTTCGATGCACATCTGGAGGCATTCTGTAATCTGTGGACCATTAGAGTGTTGATGAATCACAGATATTGCATCGGGATTGAATACAACAGTAACCATGCGCACTTTCCTCCATTGGAGTAATGCCTCAAACTGTCTACGCTTCGATCGTTCCCTGGAAGACCAGTAGTAGTTTCCGATGCACATCTGGAGGCATTCTGTAATCTGCGGACCTTCAAATTGTTGATGAAACACTGAAATTGCATCGAGAGTGAATACAACAGTCACCATGCGAACTTTCATCCATGGGAGTTATGTCTGAAACAGTCTACGCTTTGACCGTTCCCAGGAAGACCAGTAGTAGTTTCCGATGCACATCTGGAAACAATCTGTAATCCGTGGACTATCAGAGTGTTGATGAAACACTGAAATTGCATCGCGATTGAATACAACAGTCACCATCCGCAATTTCCTCCATGGCAGTAACGTTTGAAACAGTCTACGCCTTGATCGTTCCCTGGAAGACCAGTAGTAGTTTCCGATGCACATCTGGAGGCATTCTGTAATCTGTGGACATTCAAAGTGTTGTTGAAACACAGAAATTGCATTGGGATTGAATACAACAGTCACCATCCGCACTTTCCTATATAGGAGTAATGTCTCAAACAGTCTACGGTTTGATCGTTCCATGGAAGACCAGTAGAAGATTCCGATGCACATCTGGAGGCATTTTGTAATCTGTGGACCTTCAAAGTGTTGATGAAACAGAGAAATTGCATCGGGGTTGAATACAACACTCACCATGCACACTTTCCTCCATGGGAGTAATGTCTCAAACAGTCTACGCTTTGATCGTCCCCTGGAAGACCAGTAGTAGTCTCCCATGGACATCTGGAGGCATTCTGTAATCTGTGGACTATCAGACTGTTGATGAAACACAGAAATTGCATCGGGATTGAATACAACAGTCAATATTCGCACTTTACTCCATGGGAGTAATGTCTCAAACAGTATACGCTTTGATCGTTCCCTGGAAGAACAGTAGTAGTTTCCGATGCACATCTGGAGGCATTCTGTAATCTGTGGAATATTAGAGTGTTGATGAAACACAGATATTGCATCGCGATTGAATACAACAGTCACCATCCGCACTTTCCTCCATGGCAGTAACGTCTGAAACAGTCTACGCCTTGATCGTTCCCTGGAAGACCAGTAGTAGTTTCCGATGCACATCTGGAGGCATTCTGTAATCTGTGGACATTCAAAGTGTTGTTGAAACACAGAAATTGCATTGGGATTGAATACAACAGTCACCATCCGCACTTTCCTATATAGGAGTAATGTCTCAAACAGTCTACGCTTTGATCGTTCCCTGGAGGACCAGTAGTAGATTCCGATGCACATCAGGAGGCATTCTGTAATCTGTGGACCTTCAAAGTGTGTCTGAAACACAGAAATTGCACGGGGATTGAATACAACAGGCACCATGCGTACATTTCACCATTGGAGTAATATCTCAAACTGTCATCGCTTTGATCGTTCCCCCAAGACCAGTAGTAGTTTCCCATGCAAATCTGGAGGCATTCTGTAATCTGTGGACTATCAGAGTGTTCTCGAAACACAGAAATTGCATCGGGATAGAATACAACAGTCACCATGCGCACTTTCCTCCATGGGAGTAATGTCTCAAACAGTCTACGGTTTGATCGTTCCCTGGCAGACCAGTAGAAGATTCCGATGCACATCTGGAGGCATTCTGTAATCTGTGGACCTTCAAAGTGGTGATGAAACAGAGAAATTGCATCGGGGTTGAATACAACACTCACCATGCACACTTTCCTCCATGGGAGTAATGTCTCAAACAGTCTACGCTTTGATCGTTCCCTGGAAAACCAGTAGTAGTTTCCCATGGACATGTGGAGGCATTCTGTAATCTGTGGACTATCAGACTGTTGATGAAACACAGAAATTGCATCAGGAGTCAATACAACAGTCACCATCCGCACTTTCCTCCATGGGAGTAGTGTCTGAAACAGTCCACGGTTTGATCGTTCCCAGGAAGACCATTAGTAGTTTCCGATGCACATCTGGAGTTATTCTGTAATCTGTGGACCTTCAAAGTGTTGATGAAACACAGAAATTGCATCGGGATTGAATACAACAGTCACCATGCGCACTTTCCTCCATGGGAGTAATGTCTCAAACAGTCTACGGTTTGATCGTTCCCTGGAAGACCAGTAGAAGTTTCCGATGCACATCTGGAAGCATTCTGTAATCTGTGGACCTTCAAAGTGTTGATGACACAGAGAAATTGCATCGGGGTTGAATACAACACTCACCATGCACACTTTCCTCCATGGGAGTAATGTCTCAAACAGTCTACGCTTTGATCGTCCCCTGGAAGACCAGTAGTAGTCTCCCATGGACATCTGGAGGCATTCTGTAATCTGTGGACTATCAGACTGTTGATGAAACACAGAAATTGCATCGGGATTGAATACAACAGTCAATATTCGCACTTTACTCCATGGGAGTAATGTCTCAAACAGTATACGCTTTGATCGTTCCCTGGAAGAACAGTAGTAGTTTCCGATGCACATCTGGAGGCATTCTGTAATCTGTGGACTATTAGAGTGTTGATGAAACACAGATATTGCATCGCGATTGAATACAACAGTCACCATCCGCACTTTCCTCCATGGCAGTAACGTCTGAAACAGTCTACGCCTTGATCGTTCCCTGGAAGACCAGTAGTAGTTTCCGATGCACATCTGGAGGCATTCTGTAATCTGTGGACATTCAAAGTGTTGTTGAAACACAGAAATTGCATTGGGATTGAATACAACAGTCACCATCCGCACTTTCCTATATAGGAGTAATGTCTCAAACAGTCTACGCTTTGATCGTTCCCTGGAGGACCAGTAGTAGATTCCGATGCACATCAGGAGGCATTCTGTAATCTGTGGACCTTCAAAGTGTGTCTGAAACACAGAAATTGCACCGGGATTGAATACAACAGGCACCATGCGTACATTTCACCATTGGAGTAATATCTCAAACTGTCATCGCTTTGATCGTTCCCCCAAGACCAGTAGTAGTTTCCCATGCAAATCTGGAGGCATTCTGTAATCTGTGGACTATCAGAGTGTTGTCGAAACACAGAAATTGCATCGGGATAGAATACAACAGTCACCATGCGCACTTTCCTCCATGGGAGTAATGTCTCAAACAGTCTACGGTTTGATCGTTCCCTGGCAGACCAGTAGAAGATTCCGATGCACATCTGGAGGCATTCTGTAATCTGTGGACCTTCAAAGTGGTGATGAAACAGAGAAATTGCATCGGGGTTGAATACAACACTCACCATGCACACTTTCCTCCATGGGAGTAATGTCTCAAACAGTCTACGCTTTGATCGTTCCCTGGAAAACCAGTAGTAGTTTCCCATGGACATGTGGAGGCATTCTGTAATCTGTGGACTATCAGACTGTTGATGAAACACAGAAATTGCATCAGGAGTCAATACAACAGTCACCATCCGCACTTTCCTCCATGGGAGTAGTGTCTGAAACAGTCCACGGTTTGATCGTTCCCAGGAAGACCATTAGTAGTTTCCGATGCACATCTGGAGTTATTCTGTAATCTGTGGACCTTCAAAGTGTTGATGAAACACAGAAATTGCATCGGGATTGAATACAACAGTCACCATGCGCACTTTCCTCCATGGGAGTAATGTCTCAAACAGTCTACGGTTTGATCGTTCCCTGGAAGACCAGTAGAAGTTTCCGATGCACATCTGGAAGCATTCTGTAATCTGTGGACCTTCAAAGTGTTGATGACACAGAGAAATTGCATCGGGGTTGAATACAACACTCACCATGCACACTTTCCTCCATGGGAGTAATGTCTCAAACAGTCTACGCTTTGATCGTTCCCAGGATGACCAGTAGTAGTTTCCCATGGACATCTGGAGGCATTCTGTAATCTGTGGACTATCAGACTGTTGATGAAACACAGAAATTGCATCGGGATTGAATAAAACAGTCAATATTCGCACTTTACTCCATGGGAGTAATGTCTCAAACAGTATACGTTTTGATCGTTCCCTGTAAGAACAGTAGTAGTTTCCGATGCACATCTGGAAGCACTCTGTATTCTGTGGACTATCAGAGTGTTGATGAAACACAGAAATTGCATCGGGATTGAATACAACAGTCACCATGCGCACTTTCCTCCATGGGAGTAGTGTCTCAAACAGTCCACGTTTTGATCGTTCCCTGGGAGACCAGTAGTAGATTCCGATGCACATCTGGAGACAATCTGTAATCTGTGGACTATCAGAGAGTTGATGAAACACAGAAATTGCATCGGAATTGAATACAACAGTCACCATCCACACTTTCCTCCATGGCAGTAACGTCTGAAACAGTCTACGCCTTGATCGTTCCCTGGAAGACCAGTAGTAGTTTCCGATGCACATCTGGAGGCATTCTGTAATCTGGGGACCTTCAAAGTGTTGTTGAAACACAGAAATTGCATCGGGGTTGAATACAACACTCACCATGCACACTTTCCTACATAGGAGTAATGTCTCAAACAGTCTACGCTTTGATCGTTCCCTGGAAGACCAGTAGTAGATTCCGATGCGCATCACGAGGCATTCTGTAATCTGTGGACCTTTAAAGTGTTGCTGAAACACGGATATTGCATCGGGATTGAATAAAACAGGCACCATGCGTATATTTCTCCATTGGAGTAATGTCTCAAACTGTCATCGCTTTGATCGTTCCCCCAAGACCAGTAGTAGTTTCACATGCACATCTGGAGGCATTCTGTAATCTGTGGACCAAAGTGTTGATAAAACACAGAAATTGCATCGGGATTGAATACAACAGTCACCATTTGTACTTTCTTCCATGGGAGTAATGTCTCAAACAGTCTACGCTTTAATCGTACCCTGGAAGACCAGTAGTAGTTTCCGATGCACATCTGGTGGCATTCTGTAATCTCTGGACTATCAGAGTGTTGTCGAAACACAGAAATTGCATCGGGATTGAATATAACAGTTACCATGCGCACTTTCCTCCATGGGAGTAATGTCTCAAACAGTCTACGGTTTGATCGTTCCCTGGAAGACCAGTAGAAGATTCTGATGCACATCTGGAGGCATTCTGTAATCTCTGGACCTTCAAAGTGTTGATGAAACACAGAAATAGCCTCGGGGTTGATTACAACAGTCACCATGCACACTTTCCTCCATGGGAGTAATGTCTCAAACAGTCAACGCTTTGATCGTTCCCTGGAAGACCAGTAGTAGTTTCCCATGGACATCTGGAGGCATTCTGTAATCTGTGGACTATCGGACTGTTGATGAAACACAGAAATGGCATCGGGATTGAATACAACAGTCAATATTCGCACTTTACTCCATGGGAGTAATGTCTCAAACAGTGTACGTTTTGATCGTTCCCTGGAAGACCAGTGGTAGTTTCCGATGCACATCTGGAGGCATTATGTAATCTGTGGACTATCAGAGTGTTGATGAAACACAGAAATGGCATCTGGATTGAATACAACAGTCACCATGCACACTTTATTTCATGGGAGTAGTGTCTCAAACAGTCAACGCTTTGATAGTTTCCTGGAAGACCAGTAGTAGTATCGATTCACATTTGCAGGCATTCTGTAATCTTTGGACCTGAAAGTTTTGATGAAACACAGAAATTGCATTGGGATTGAATACAACAGTCACCATCCGCATTCCCCTCCATGGGAGTAATGTCTTAAACAGTCTACGCTTTGGTCGTTCCCTGGAAGACCAGTAGTAGTTTCCGATGCACATCTGGAGGCATTCTGTAATCTGTTTACTATCAGAGTGTTGTTGAAACACAGAAATTGCATCGCGATTTAATACAAGAGTCACCATGCGCACTTTCCTCCATGGGAGTAATCTACATCTAGACATCTACATCTACGTGACTACTCTGCAATTCACATTTAAGTGCTTGGCAGAGGGTTCATCGAACCACAATCATACTATCTCTCTAATATTCCACTCCCGAACAGCGAGCGGGAAAAACGAACTCCTAAACCTTTCTGTTCGAGCTCTGATTTCTCTTATTTTATTTTGATGATCATTCCTACCTATGTAGGTTGGGCTCAACAAAATATTTTCGCATTCGGAAGAGAAAGTTGGTGACTGAAATTTCGTAAAAAGCTCTCGCCGCGACGAAAAACGTCTATGCTGTAATGACTTCCATCCCAACTCGTGTATCATATCTGCCACACTCTCTCCTCTATAACGCGATAATACAAAACGAGCTGCCCTTCTTTGCACCCTCTCGATGTCCTCCGTCAATCCCACCTGGTAAGGATCCCACACCGCGCAGCAATATTCTAACAGAGGACGAACGAGTGTAGTGTAAGCTGTCTCTTTAGTGGACTTGTTGCATCTTCTAAGTGTCCCGCCAATGAAACGCAACCTTTGGCTCGCCTTCCCGACAATATTATCTATGTGGTACTTCCAACTGAAGTTGTTCGTAATTTTAACACCCAGGTACTTAGTTGAATTTACAGCCTTGAGAATTGTACTATTTATCGAGTAATCGAATTCCAGCTCAGTTCTTTTGGAACTCATGAGTATCATCTCACACTTTTCGTTATTTAGCGTCAACTGCCACCTGACACACCATACAGCAATCTTTTGTAAATCGCTTTGCAGCTGATACTGGTCTTCGGATGACCTTACTAGACGGTAAATTACAGCATCATCTGCGAACAGTCTAAGAGAACTGCTCAGTTTGTCACCCAGGACATTTATATAGATCAGGAACAATAGAGGTCTCAGGACGCTTCCCTGGGGAACACCTGATATCACTCAAACAGTCTACGCTTTCATCGTTCACAGGAAGACCAATAGTAGTAGTTTCCGATGCACATCTGGTGGCATTCTGTAATCTGTGGACTATCAGAGTGTTGATGAAACACAGAAATTGCATCGGGATTGAATACAACAGTCACCATCCGCCTTTTCCTCCATGGGAGTAATGTCTGAAACAGTCCACGTTTTGATCGTTCCCTGGAAGACCAGTAGTAGTTTCCGATGCACCTCTGGTGGCATTCTGTAATCTGTGGACTATCAGAGTGTTGATGAAACACCGAAATTGTATGGGGATTGAATACAACAGACAGCAAGCGCACTTTCTTAAATGGGATTAATGTCTCAAACAGTCTACGCTTTGATCGTTCCCTGGAAGACCAGTAGTAGTTTCCGATGAACATCTGGAGTTATTCTGTAATCTGTGGACCTTCAAAGTGTTGATGAAACACAGAAATTGCATCGGGATTGAATACAACAGTCACCATGCGCACTTTCCTCCATGGGAGTAATGTCTCAAACAGTCTACGCGTTCATCGTTCCCTGGAAGACCAGTAGTAGTTTCCGATGCACATCTGGAGGCATTGTGTAATCTGTGGACTGTCAGAGTGTTGTTGAAACACTGAAATTGTTTCGGTATTGAATACAACAGTCACCATGTGCACTTTCATCCATGGGAGTAAAGTCTCAAACAGTATCCGCTTTGATCGTTCCCTGGAAGACCAGTAGTAGTTTTCGATGCACATCTGGAGGCATTCTGTAATCTGTGGACCTTCAGAGTGTTGATGAAACACAGAAATTGCATCGGGATTGAATACAACAGTCACCATGCGAACTTTCATCCATGGGAGTTATGTCTGAAACAGTCTACGCTTTGACCGTTCCCAGGAAGACCAGTAGTAGTTTCCGATGCACATCTGGAAACAATCTGTAATCCGTGGACTATCAGAGTGTTGATGAAACACAGAAATTGCATCGCGATTGAATACAACAGTCACCATCCGCAATTTCCTCCATGGCAGTAACGTTTGAAACAGTCTACGCCTTGATCGTTCCCTGGAAGACCAGTAGTAGTTTCCGATGCACATCTGGAGGCATTCTGTAATCTGTGGACATTCAAAGTGTTGTTGAAACACAGAAATTGCATTGGGATTGAATACAACAGTCACCATCCGCACTTTCCTACATAGGAGTAATGTCTCAAACAGTCTACGCTTTGATCGTTCCCTGGAAGACCAGTAGTAGATTCCGATGCACATCAGAGGCATTCTGTAATCTGTGGACCTTCAAAGTGTGGCTGAAACACAGAAATTGCATCGGGATTGAATACAACAGGCACCATGCGTACATTTCACCATTGGAGTAATGTCTCAAACTGTCATCGCTTTGATCGTTCCCCCAAGACCAGTAGTAGTTTCCCATTCACATCTGGAGGCATTCTGTAATCTGTGGACTATCAGAGTGTTGTCGAAACACAGAAATTGCATCGGGATTGAATACAACAGTCACCATGCGCACTTTCCTCCATGGGAGTAATGTCTCAAACAGTCTACGGTTTGATCGTTCCATGGAAGACCAGTAGAAGATTCCGATGCACATCTGGAGGCATTTTGTAATCTGTGGACCTTCAAAGTGTTGATGAAACAGAGAAATTGCATCGGGGTTGAATACAACACTCACCATGCACACTTTCCTCCATGGGAGTAATGTCTCAAACAGTCTACGCTTTGATCGTCCCCTGGAAGACCAGTAGTAGTCTCCCATGGACATCTGGAGGCATTCTGTAATCTGTGGACTATCAGACTGTTGATGAAACACAGAAATTGCATCAGGAGTCAATACAACAGTCACCATCCGCACTTTCCTCCATGGGAGTAGTGTCTGAAGCAGTCCACGGTTTGATCGTTCCCAGGAAGACCATTATTAGTTTCCGATGCACATCTGGAGTTATTCTGTCATCTGTGGACCTTCAAAGTGTTGATGAAACACAGAAATTGCATCGGGATTGAATACAACAGTCACCATGCGCACTTTCCTCCATGGGAGTAATGTCTCAAACAGTCTACGCGTTCATCGTTCCCTGGAAGACCAGTAGTAGTTTCCGATGCACATCTGGAGGCATTGTGTAATCTGTGGACTGTCAGAGTGTTGTTGAAACACTGAAATTGTTTCGGTATTGAATACAACAGTCACCATGTGCACTTTCATCCATGGGAGTAAAGTCTCAAACAGTATCCGCTTTGATCGTTCCCTGGAAGACCAGTAGAAGATTCCGATGCACATCTGGAGGCATTTTGTAATCTGTGGACCTTCAAAGTGTTGATGAAACAGAGAAATCGCATCGGGGTTGAATACAACACTCACCATGCACACTTTCCTCCATGGGAGTAATGTCTCAAACAGTCTACGCTTTGATCGTCCCCTGGAAGACCAGTAGTAGTCTCCCATGGACATCTGGAGGCATTCTGTAATCTGTGGACTATCAGACTGTTGATGAAACACAGAAATTGCATCGGGATTGAATACAACAGTCAATATTCGCACTTTACTCCATGGGAGTAATGTCTCAAACAGTATACGCTTTGATCGTTCCCTGGAAGAACAGTAGTAGTTTCCGATGCACATCTGGAGGCATTCTGTAATCTGTGGACTATTAGAGTGTTGATGAAACACAGATATTGCATCGCGATTGAATACAACAGTCACCATCCGCACTTTCCTCCATGGCAGTAACGTCTGAAACAGTCTACGCCTTGATCGTTCCCTGGAAGACCAGTAGTAGTTTCCGATGCACATCTGGAGGCATTCTGTAATCTGTGGACATTCAAAGTGTTGTTGAAACACAGAAATTGCATTGGGATTGAATACAACAGTCACCATCCGCACTTTCCTATATAGGAGTAATGTCTCAAACAGTCTACGCTTTGATCGTTCCCTGGAGGACCAGTAGTAGATTCCGATGCACATCAGGAGGCATTCTGTAATCTGTGGACCTTCAAAGTGTGTCTGAAACACAGAAATTGCACCGGGATTGAATACAACAGGCACCATGCGTACATTTCACCATTGGAGTAATATCTCAAACTGTCATCGCTTTGATCGTTCCCCCAAGACCAGTAGTAGTTTCCCATGCAAATCTGGAGGCATTCTGTAATCTGTGGACTATCAGAGTGTTGTCGAAACACAGAAATTGCATCGGGATAGAATACAACAGTCACCATGCGCACTTTCCTCCATGGGAGTAATGTCTCAAACAGTCTACGGTTTGATCGTTCCCTGGCAGACCAGTAGAAGATTCCGATGCACATCTGGAGGCATTCTGTAATCTGTGGACCTTCAAAGTGGTGATGAAACAGAGAAATTGCATCGGGGTTGAATACAACACTCACCATGCACACTTTCCTCCATGGGAGTAATGTCTCAAACAGTCTACGCTTTGATCGTTCCCTGGAAAACCAGTAGTAGTTTCCCATGGACATGTGGAGGCATTCTGTAATCTGTGGACTATCAGACTGTTGATGAAACACAGAAATTGCATCAGGAGTCAATACAACAGTCACCATCCGCACTTTCCTCCATGGGAGTAGTGTCTGAAACAGTCCACGGTTTGATCGTTCCCAGGAAGACCATTAGTAGTTTCCGATGCACATCTGGAGTTATTCTGTAATCTGTGGACCTTCAAAGTGTTGATGAAACACAGAAATTGCATCGGGATTGAATACAACAGTCACCATGCGCACTTTCCTCCATGGGAGTAATGTCTCAAACAGTCTACGGTTTGATCGTTCCCTGGAAGACCAGTAGAAGTTTCCGATGCACATCTGGAAGCATTCTGTAATCTGTGGACCTTCAAAGTGTTGATGACACAGAGAAATTGCATCGGGGTTGAATACAACACTCACCATGCACACTTTCCTCCATGGGAGTAATGTCTCAAACAGTCTACGCTTTGATCGTTCCCAGGATGACCAGTAGTAGTTTCCCATGGACATCTGGAGGCATTCTGTAATCTGTGGACTATCAGACTGTTGATGAAACACAGAAATTGCATCGGGATTGAATAAAACAGTCAATATTCGCACTTTACTCCATGGGAGTAATGTCTCAAACAGTATACGTTTTGATCGTTCCCTGTAAGAACAGTAGTAGTTTCCGATGCACATCTGGAAGCACTCTGTATTCTGTGGACTATCAGAGTGTTGATGAAACACAGAAATTGCATCGGGATTGAATACAACAGTCACCATGCGCACTTTCCTCCATGGGAGTAGTGTCTCAAACAGTCCACGTTTTGATCGTTCCCTGGGAGACCAGTAGTAGATTCCGATGCACATCTGGAGACAATCTGTAATCTGTGGACTATCAGAGAGTTGATTAAACACAGAAATTGCATCGGAATTGAATACAACAGTCACCATCCACACTTTCCTCCATGGCAGTAACGTCTGAAACAGTCTACGCCTTGATCGTTCCCTGGAAGACCAGTAGTAGTTTCCGATGCACATCTGGAGGCATTCTGTAATCTGGGGACCTTCAAAGTGTTGTTGAAACACAGAAATTGCATCGGGGTTGAATACAACACTCACCATGCACACTTTCCTACATAGGAGTAATGTCTCAAACAGTCTACGCTTTGATCGTTCCCTGGAAGACCAGTAGTAGATTCCGATGCGCATCACGAGGCATTCTGTAATCTGTGGACCTTTAAAGTGTTGCTGAAACACGGATATTGCATCGGGATTGAATAAAACAGGCACCATGCGTATATTTCTCCATTGGAGTAATGTCTCAAACTGTCATCGCTTTGATCGTTCCCCCAAGACCAGTAGTAGTTTCACATGCACATCTGGAGGCATTCTGTAATCTGTGGACCAAAGTGTTGATAAAACACAGAAATTGCATCGGGATTGAATACAACAGTCACCATTTGTACTTTCCTCCATGGGAGTAATGTCTCAAACAGTCTACGCTTTAATCGTACCCTGGAAGACCAGTAGTAGTTTCCGATGCACATCTGGTGGCATTCTGTAATCTCTGGACTATCAGAGTGTTGTCGAAACACAGAAATTGCATCGGGATTGAATATAACAGTTACCATGCGCACTTTCCTCCATGGGAGTAATGTCTCAAACAGTCTACGGTTTGATCGTTCCCTGGAAGACCAGTAGAAGATTCTGATGCACATCTGGAGGCATTCTGTAATCTCTGGACCTTCAAAGTGTTGATGAAACACAGAAATAGCCTCGGGGTTGATTACAACAGTCACCATGCACACTTTCCTCCATGGGAGTAATGTCTCAAACAGTCAACGCTTTGATCGTTCCCTGGAAGACCAGTAGTAGTTTCCCATGGACATCTGGAGGCATTCTGTAATCTGTGGACTATCGGACTGTTGATGAAACACAGAAATGGCATCGGGATTGAATACAACAGTCAATATTCGCACTTTACTCCATGGGAGTAATGTCTCAAACAGTGTACGTTTTGATCGTTCCCTGGAAGACCAGTGGTAGTTTCCGATGCACATCTGGAGGCATTATGTAATCTGTGGACTATCAGAGTGTTGATGAAACACAGAAATGGCATCTGGATTGAATACAACAGTCACCATGCACACTTTATTTCATGGGAGTAGTGTCTCAAACAGTCAACGCTTTGATAGTTTCCTGGAAGACCAGTAGTAGTATCGATTCACATTTGCAGGCATTCTGTAATCTTTGGACCTGAAAGTTTTGATGAAACACAGAAATTGCATTGGGATTGAATACAACAGTCACCATCCGCATTCCCCTCCATGGGAGTAATGTCTTAAACAGTCTACGCTTTGGTCGTTCCCTGGAAGACCAGTAGTAGTTTCCGATGCACATCTGGAGGCATTCTGTAATCTGTTTACTATCAGAGTGTTGTTGAAACACAGAAATTGCATCGCGATTTAATACAAGAGTCACCATGCGCACTTTCCTCCATGGGAGTAATCTACATCTAGACATCTACATCTACGTGACTACTCTGCAATTCACATTTAAGTGCTTGGCAGAGGGTTCATCGAACCACAATCATACTATCTCTCTAATATTCCACTCCCGAACAGCGAGCGGGAAAAACGAACTCCTAAACCTTTCTGTTCGAGCTCTGATTTCTCTTATTTTATTTTGATGATCATTCCTACCTATGTAGGTTGGGCTCAACAAAATATTTTCGCATTCGGAAGAGAAAGTTGGTGACTGAAATTTCGTAAAAAGCTCTCGCCGCGACGAAAAACGTCTATGCTGTAATGACTTCCATCCCAACTCGTGTATCATATCTGCCACACTCTCTCCTCTATAACGCGATAATACAAAACGAGCTGCCCTTCTTTGCACCCTCTCGATGTCCTCCGTCAATCCCACCTGGTAAGGATCCCACACCGCGCAGCAATATTCTAACAGAGGACGAACGAGTGTAGTGTAAGCTGTCTCTTTAGTGGACTTGTTGCATCTTCTAAGTGTCCCGCCAATGAAACGCAACCTTTGGCTCGCCTTCCCGACAATATTATCTATGTGGTACTTCCAACTGAAGTTGTTCGTAATTTTAACACCCAGGTACTTAGTTGAATTTACAGCCTTGAGAATTGTACTATTTATCGAGTAATCGAATTCCAGCTCAGTTCTTTTGGAACTCATGAGTATCATCTCACACTTTTCGTTATTTAGCGTCAACTGCCACCTGACACACCATACAGCAATCTTTTGTAAATCGCTTTGCAGCTGATACTGGTCTTCGGATGACCTTACTAGACGGTAAATTACAGCATCATCTGCGAACAGTCTAAGAGAACTGCTCAGTTTGTCACCCAGGACATTTATATAGATCAGGAACAATAGAGGTCTCAGGACGCTTCCCTGGGGAACACCTGATATCACTCAAACAGTCTACGCTTTCATCGTTCACAGGAAGACCAATAGTAGTAGTTTCCGATGCACATCTGGTGGCATTCTGTAATCTGTGGACTATCAGAGTGTTGATGAAACACAGAAATTGCATCGGGATTGAATACAACAGTCACCATCCGCCTTTTCCTCCATGGGAGTAATGTCTGAAACAATCCACGTTTTGATCGTTCCCTGGAAGACCAGTAGTAGTTTCCGATGCACCTCTGGTGGCATTCTGTAATCTGTGGACTATCAGAGTGTTGATGAAACACCGAAATTGTATGGGGATTGAATACAACAGACAGCAAGCGCACTTTCTTAAATGGGATTAATGTCTCAAACAGTCTACGCTTTGATCGTTCCCTGGAAGACCAGTAGTAGTTTCCGATGAACATCTGGAGTTATTCTGTAATCTGTGGACCTTCAAAGTGTTGATGAAACACAGAAATTGCATCGGGATTGAATACAACAGTCACCATGCGCACTTTCCTCCATGGGAGTAATGTCTCAAACAGTCTACGCGTTCATCGTTCCCTGGAAGACCAGTAGTAGTTTCCGATGCACATCTGGAGGCATTGTGTAATCTGTGGACTGTCAGAGTGTTGTTGAAACACTGAAATTGTTTCGGTATTGAATACAACAGTCACCATGTGCACTTTCATCCATGGGAGTAAAGTCTCAAACAGTATCCGCTTTGATCGTTCCCTGGAAGACCAGTAGTAGTTTTCGATGCACATCTGGAGGCATTCTGTAATCTGTGGACCTTCAGAGTGTTGATGAAACACAGAAATTGCATCGGGATTGAATACAACAGTCACCATGCGAACTTTCATCCATGGGAGTTATGTCTGAAACAGTCTACGCTTTGACCGTTCCCAGGAAGACCAGTAGTAGTTTCCGATGCACATCTGGAAACAATCTGTAATCCGTGGACTATCAGAGTGTTGATGAAACACAGAAATTGCATCGCGATTGAATACAACAGTCACCATCCGCAATTTCCTCCATGGCAGTAACGTTTGAAACAGTCTACGCCTTGATCGTTCCCTGGAAGACCAGTAGTAGTTTCCGATGCACATCTGGAGGCATTCTGTAATCTGTGGACATTCAAAGTGTTGTTGAAACACAGAAATTGCATTGGGATTGAATACAACAGTCACCATCCGCACTTTCCTACATAGGAGTAATGTCTCAAACAGTCTACGCTTTGATCGTTCCCTGGAAGACCAGTAGTAGATTCCGATGCACATCAGAGGCATTCTGTAATCTGTGGACCTTCAAAGTGTGGCTGAAACACAGAAATTGCATCGGGATTGAATACAACAGGCACCATGCGTACATTTCACCATTGGAGTAATGTCTCAAACTGTCATCGCTTTGATCGTTCCCCCAAGACCAGTAGTAGTTTCCCATTCACATCTGGAGGCATTCTGTAATCTGTGGACTATCAGAGTGTTGTCGAAACACAGAAATTGCATCGGGATTGAATACAACAGTCACCATGCGCACTTTCCTCCATGGGAGTAATGTCTCAAACAGTCTACGGTTTGATCGTTCCATGGAAGACCAGTAGAAGATTCCGATGCACATCTGGAGGCATTTTGTAATCTGTGGACCTTCAAAGTGTTGATGAAACAGAGAAATTGCATCGGGGTTGAATACAACACTCACCATGCACACTTTCCTCCATGGGAGTAATGTCTCAAACAGTCTACGCTTTGATCGTCCCCTGGAAGACCAGTAGTAGTCTCCCATGGACATCTGGAGGCATTCTGTAATCTGTGGACTATCAGACTGTTGATGAAACACAGAAATTGCATCAGGAGTCAATACAACAGTCACCATCCGCACTTTCCTCCATGGGAGTAGTGTCTGAAGCAGTCCACGGTTTGATCGTTCCCAGGAAGACCATTATTAGTTTCCGATGCACATCTGGAGTTATTCTGTCATCTGTGGACCTTCAAAGTGTTGATGAAACACAGAAATTGCATCGGGATTGAATACAACAGTCACCATGCGCACTTTCCTCCATGGGAGTAATGTCTCAAACAGTCTACGCGTTCATCGTTCCCTGGAAGACCAGTAGTAGTTTCCGATGCACATCTGGAGGCATTGTGTAATCTGTGGACTGTCAGAGTGTTGTTGAAACACTGAAATTGTTTCGGTATTGAATACAACAGTCACCATGTGCACTTTCATCCATGGGAGTAAAGTCTCAAACAGTATCCGCTTTGATCGTTCCCTGGAAGACCAGTAGAAGATTCCGATGCACATCTGGAGGCATTTTGTAATCTGTGGACCTTCAAAGTGTTGATGAAACAGAGAAATTGCATCGGGGTTGAATACAACACTCACCATGCACACTTTCCTCCATGGGAGTAATGTCTCAAACAGTCTACGCTTTGATCGTCCCCTGGAAGACCAGTAGTAGTCTCCCATGGACATCTGGAGGCATTCTGTAATCTGTGGACTATCAGACTGTTGATGAAACACAGAAATTGCATCGGGATTGAATACAACAGTCAATATTCGCACTTTACTCCATGGGAGTAATGTCTCAAACAGTATACGCTTTGATCGTTCCCTGGAAGAACAGTAGTAGTTTCCGATGCACATCTGGAGGCATTCTGTAATCTGTGGACTATTAGAGTGTTGATGAAACACAGATATTGCATCGCGATTGAATACAACAGTCACCATCCGCACTTTCCTCCATGGCAGTAACGTCTGAAACAGTCTACGCCTTGATCGTTCCCTGGAAGACCAGTAGTAGTTTCCGATGCACATCTGGAGGCATTCTGTAATCTGTGGACATTCAAAGTGTTGTTGAAACACAGAAATTGCATTGGGATTGAATACAACAGTCACCATCCGCACTTTCCTATATAGGAGTAATGTCTCAAACAGTCTACGCTTTGATCGTTCCCTGGAGGACCAGTAGTAGATTCCGATGCACATCAGGAGGCATTCTGTAATCTGTGGACCTTCAAAATGTGTCTGAAACACAGAAATTGCACCGGGATTGAATACAACAGGCACCATGCGTACATTTCACCATTGGAGTAATATCTCAAACTGTCATCGCTTTGATCGTTCCCCCAAGACCAGTAGTAGTTTCCCATGCAAATCTGGAGGCATTCTGTAATCTGTGGACTATCAGAGTGTTGTCGAAACACAGAAATTGCATCGGGATAGAATACAACAATCACCATGCGCACTTTCCTCCATGGGAGTAATGTCTCAAACAGTCTACGGTTTGATCGTTCCCTGGCAGACCAGTAGAAGATTCCGATGCACATCTGGAGGCATTCTGTAATCTGTGGACCTTCAAAGTGGTGATGAAACAGAGAAATTGCATCGGGGTTGAATACAACACTCACCATGCACACTTTCCTCCATGGGAGTAATGTCTCAAACAGTCTACGCTTTGATCGTTCCCTGGAAAACCAGTAGTAGTTTCCCATGGACATGTGGAGGCATTCTGTAATCTGTGGACTATCAGACTGTTGATGAAACACAGAAATTGCATCAGGAGTCAATACAACAGTCACCATCCGCACTTTCCTCCATGGGAGTAGTGTCTGAAACAGTCCACGGTTTGATCGTTCCCAGGAAGACCATTAGTAGTTTCCGATGCACATCTGGAGTTATTCTGTAATCTGTGGACCTTCAAAGTGTTGATGAAACACAGAAATTGCATCGGGATTGAATACAACAGTCACCATGCGCACTTTCCTCCATGGGAGTAATGTCTCAAACAGTCTACGGTTTGATCGTTCCCTGGAAGACCAGTAGAAGTTTCCGATGCACATCTGGAAGCATTCTGTAATCTGTGGACCTTCAAAGTGTTGATGACACAGAGTAATTGCATCGGGGTTGAATACAACACTCACCATGCACACTTTCCTCCATGGGAGTAATGTCTCAAACAGTCTACGCTTTGATCGTCCCCTGGAAGACCAGTAGTAGTCTCCCATGGACATCTGGAGGCATTCTGTAATCTGTGGACTATCAGACTGTTGATGAAACACAGAAATTGCATCGGGATTGAATACAACAGTCAATATTCGCACTTTACTCCATGGGAGTAATGTCTCAAACAGTATACGCTTTGATCGTTCCCTGGAAGAACAGTAGTAGTTTCCGATGCACATCTGGAGGCATTCTGTAATCTGTGGACTATTAGAGTGTTGATGAAACACAGATATTGCATCGCGATTGAATACAACAGTCACCATCCGCACTTTCCTCCATGGCAGTAACGTCTGAAACAGTCTACGCCTTGATCGTTCCCTGGAAGACCAGTAGTAGTTTCCGATGCACATCTGGAGGCATTCTGTAATCTGTGGACATTCAAAGTGTTGTTGAAACACAGAAATTGCATTGGGATTGAATACAACAGTCACCATCCGCACTTTCCTATATAGGAGTAATGTCTCAAACAGTCTACGCTTTGATCGTTCCCTGGAGGACCAGTAGTAGATTCCGATGCACATCAGGAGGCATTCTGTAATCTGTGGACCTTCAAAGTGTGTCTGAAACACAGAAATTGCACCGGGATTGAATACAACAGGCACCATGCGTACATTTCACCATTGGAGTAATATCTCAAACTGTCATCGCTTTGATCGTTCCCCCAAGACCAGTAGTAGTTTCCCATGCAAATCTGGAGGCATTCTGTAATCTGTGGACTATCAGAGTGTTGTCGAAACACAGAAATTGCATCGGGATAGAATACAACAGTCACCATGCGCACTTTCCTCCATGGGAGTAATGTCTCAAACAGTCTACGGTTTGATCGTTCCCTGGCAGACCAGTAGAAGATTCCGATGCACATCTGGAGGCATTCTGTAATCTGTGGACCTTCAAAGTGGTGATGAAACAGAGAAATTGCATCGGGGTTGAATACAACACTCACCATGCACACTTTCCTCCATGGGAGTAATGTCTCAAACAGTCTACGCTTTGATCGTTCCCTGGAAAACCAGTAGTAGTTTCCCATGGACATGTGGAGGCATTCTGTAATCTGTGGACTATCAGACTGTTGATGAAACACAGAAATTGCATCAGGAGTCAATACAACAGTCACCATCCGCACTTTCCTCCATGCGAGTAGTGTCTGAAACAGTCCACGGTTTGATCGTTCCCAGGAAGACCATTAGTAGTTTCCGATGCACATCTGGAGTTATTCTGTAATCTGTGGACCTTCAAAGTGTTGATGAAACACAGAAATTGCATCGGGATTGAATACAACAGTCACCATGCGCACTTTCCTCCATGGGAGTAATGTCTCAAACAGTCTACGGTTTGATCGTTCCCTGGAAGACCAGTAGAAGTTTCCGATGCACATCTGGAAGCATTCTGTAATCTGTGGACCTTCAAAGTGTTGATGACACAGAGAAATTGCATCGGGGTTGAATACAACACTCACCATGCACACTTTCCTCCATGGGAGTAATGTCTCAAACAGTCTACGCTTTGATCGTTCCCAGGATGACCAGTAGTAGTTTCCCATGGACATCTGGAGGCATTCTGTAATCTGTGGACTATCAGACTGTTGATGAAACACAGAAATTGCATCGGGATTGAATAAAACAGTCAATATTCGCACTTTACTCCATGGGAGTAATGTCTCAAACAGTATACGTTTTGATCGTTCCCTGTAAGAACAGTAGTAGTTTCCGATGCACATCTGGAAAAACTCTGTATTCTGTGGACTATCAGAGTGTTGATGAAACACAGAAATTGCATCGGGATTGAATACAACAGTCACCATGCGCACTTTCCTCCATGGGAGTAGTGTCTCAAACAGTCCACGTTTTGATCGTTCCCTGGGAGACCAGTAGTAGATTCCGATGCACATCTGGAGACAATCTGTAATCTGTGGACTATCAGAGAGTTGATGAAACACAGAAATTGCATCGGAATTGAATACAACAGTCACCATCCACACTTTCCTCCATGGCAGTAACGTCTGAAACAGTCTACGCCTTGATCGTTCCCTGGAAGACCAGTAGTAGTTTCCGATGCACATCTGGAGGCATTCTGTAATCTGGGGACCTTCAAAGTGTTGTTGAAACACAGAAATTGCATCGGGGTTGAATACAACACTCACCATGCACACTTTCCTACATAGGAGTAATGTCTCAAACAGTCTACGCTTTGATCGTTCCCTGGAAGACCAGTAGTAGATTCCGATGCACATCACGAGGCATTCTGTAATCTGTGGACCTTTAAAGTGTTGCTGAAACACGGATATTGCATCGGGATTGAATAAAACAGGCACCATGCGTATATTTCTCCATTGGAGTAATGTCTCAAACTGTCATCGCTTTGATCGTTCCCCCAAGACCAGTAGTAGTTTCACATGCACATCTGGAGGCATTCTGTAATCTGTGGACCAAAGTGTTGATAAAACACAGAAATTGCATCGGGATTGAATACAACAGTCACCATTTGTACTTTCCTCCATGGGAGTAATGTCTCAAACAGTCTACGCTTTAATCGTACCCTGGAAGACCAGTAGTAGTTTCCGATGCACATCTGGTGGCATTCTGTAATCTCTGGACTATCAGAGTGTTGTCGAAACACAGAAATTGCATCGGGATTGAATATAACAGTTACCATGCGCACTTTCCTCCATGGGAGTAATGTCTCAAACAGTCTACGGTTTGATCGTTCCCTGGAAGACCAGTAGAAGATTCTGATGCACATCTGGAGGCATTCTGTAATCTCTGGACCTTCAAAGTGTTGATGAAACACAGAAATAGCCTCGGGGTTGATTACAACAGTCACCATGCACACTTTCCTCCATGGGAGTAATGTCTCAAACAGTCAACGCTTTGATCGTTCCCTGGAAGACCAGTAGTAGTTTCCCATGGACATCTGGAGGCATTCTGTAATCTGTGGACTATCGGACTGTTGATGAAACACAGAAATGGCATCGGGATTGAATACAACAGTCAATATTCGCACTTTACTCCATGGGAGTAATGTCTCAAACAGTGTACGTTTTGATCGTTCCCTGGAAGACCAGTGGTAGTTTCCGATGCACATCTGGAGGCATTATGTAATCTGTGGACTATCAGAGTGTTGATGAAACACAGAAATGGCATCTGGATTGAATACAACAGTCACCATGCACACTTTATTTCATGGGAGTAGTGTCTCAAACAGTCAACGCTTTGATAGTTTCCTGGAAGACCAGTAGTAGTATCGATTCACATTTGCAGGCATTCTGTAATCTTTGGACCTGAAAGTTTTGATGAAACACAGAAATTGCATTGGGATTGAATACAACAGTCACCATCCGCATTCCCCTCCATGGGAGTAATGTCTTAAACAGTCTACGCTTTGGTCGTTCCCTGGAAGACCAGTAGTAGTTTCCGATGCACATCTGGAGGCATTCTGTAATCTGTTTACTATCAGAGTGTTGTTGAAACACAGAAATTGCATCGCGATTTAATACAAGAGTCACCATGCGCACTTTCCTCCATGGGAGTAATCTACATCTAGACATCTACATCTACGTGACTACTCTGCAATTCACATTTAAGTGCTTGGCAGAGGGTTCATCGAACCACAATCATACTATCTCTCTAATATTCCACTCCCGAACAGCGAGCGGGAAAAACGAACTCCTAAACCTTTCTGTTCGAGCTCTGATTTCTCTTATTTTATTTTGATGATCATTCCTACCTATGTAGGTTGGGCTCAACAAAATATTTTCGCATTCGGAAGAGAAAGTTGGTGACTGAAATTTCGTAAAAAGCTCTCGCCGCGACGAAAAACGTCTATGCTGTAATGACTTCCATCCCAACTCGTGTATCATATCTGCCACACTCTCTCCTCTATAACGCGATAATACAAAACGAGCTGCCCTTCTTTGCACCCTCTCGATGTCCTCCGTCAATCCCACCTGGTAAGGATCCCACACCGCGCAGCAATATTCTAACAGAGGACGAACGAGTGTAGTGTAAGCTGTCTCTTTAGTGGACTTGTTGCATCTTCTAAGTGTCCCGCCAATGAAACGCAACCTTTGGCTCGCCTTCCCGACAATATTATCTATGTGGTACTTCCAACTGAAGTTGTTCGTAATTTTAACACCCAGGTACTTAGTTGAATTTACAGCCTTGAGAATTGTACTATTTATCGAGTAATCGAATTCCAGCTCAGTTCTTTTGGAACTCATGAGTATCATCTCACACTTTTCGTTATTTAGCGTCAACTGCCACCTGACTCACCATACAGCAATCTTTTGTAAATCGCTTTGCAGCTGATACTGGTCTTCGGATGACCTTACTAGACGGTAAATTACAGCATCATCTGCGAACAGTCTAAGAGAACTGCTCAGTTTGTCACCCAGGACATTTATATAGATCAGGAACAATAGAGGTCTCAGGACGCTTCCCTGGGGAACACCTGATATCACTCAAACAGTCTACGCTTTCATCGTTCACAGGAAGACCAATAGTAGTAGTTTCCGATGCACATCTGGTGGCATTCTGTAATCTGTGGACTATCAGAGTGTTGATGAAACACAGAAATTGCATCGGGATTGAATACAACAGTCACCATCCGCCTTTTCCTCCATGGGAGTAATGTCTGAAACAGTCCACGTTTTGATCGTTCCCTGGAAGACCAGTAGTAGTTTCCGATGCACCTCTGGTGGCATTCTGTAATCTGTGGACTATCAGAGTGTTGATGAAACACCGAAATTGTATGGGGATTGAATACAACAGACAGCAAGCGCACTTTCTTAAATGGGATTAATGTCTCAAACAGTCTACGCTTTGATCGTTCCCTGGAAGACCAGTAGTAGTTTCCGATGAACATCTGGAGTTATTCTGTAATCTGTGGACCTTCAAAGTGTTGATGAAACACAGAAATTGCATCGGGATTGAATACAACAGTCACCATGCGCACTTTCCTCCATGGGAGTAATGTCTCAAACAGTCTACGCGTTCATCGTTCCCTGGAAGACCAGTAGTAGTTTCCGATGCACATCTGGAGGCATTGTGTAATCTGTGGACTGTCAGAGTGTTGTTGAAACACTGAAATTGTTTCGGTATTGAATACAACAGTCACCATGTGCACTTTCATCCATGGGAGTAAAGTCTCAAACAGTATCCGCTTTGATCGTTCCCTGGAAGACCAGTAGTAGTTTTCGATGCACATCTGGAGGCATTCTGTAATCTGTGGACCTTCAGAGTGTTGATGAAACACAGAAATTGCATCGGGATTGAATACAACAGTCACCATGCGAACTTTCATCCATGGGAGTTATGTCTGAAACAGTCTACGCTTTGACCGTTCCCAGGAAGACCAGTAGTAGTTTCCGATGCACATCTGGAAACAATCTGTAATCCGTGGACTATCAGAGTGTTGATGAAACACAGAAATTGCATCGCGATTGAATACAACAGTCACCATCCGCAATTTCCTCCATGGCAGTAACGTTTGAAACAGTCTACGCCTTGATCGTTCCCTGGAAGACCAGTAGTAGTTTCCGATGCACATCTGGAGGCATTCTGTAATCTGTGGACATTCAAAGTGTTGTTGAAACACAGAAATTGCATTGGGATTGAATACAACAGTCACCATCCGCACTTTCCTACATAGGAGTAATGTCTCAAACAGTCTACGCTTTGATCGTTCCCTGGAAGACCAGTAGTAGATTCCGATGCACATCAGAGGCATTCTGTAATCTGTGGACCTTCAAAGTGTGGCTGAAACACAGAAATTGCATCGGGATTGAATACAACAGGCACCATGCGTACATTTCACCATTGGAGTAATGTCTCAAACTGTCATCGCTTTGATCGTTCCCCCAAGACCAGTAGTAGTTTCCCATTCACATCTGGAGGCATTCTGTAATCTGTGGACTATCAGAGTGTTGTCGAAACACAGAAATTGCATCGGGATTGAATACAACAGTCACCATGCGCACTTTCCTCCATGGGAGTAATGTCTCAAACAGTCTACGGTTTGATCGTTCCATGGAAGACCAGTAGAAGATTCCGATGCACATCTGGAGGCATTTTGTAATCTGTGGACCTTCAAAGTGTTGATGAAACAGAGAAATTGCATCGGGGTTGAATACAACACTCACCATGCACACTTTCCTCCATGGGAGTAATGTCTCAAACAGTCTACGCTTTGATCGTCCCCTGGAAGACCAGTAGTAGTCTCCCATGGACATCTGGAGGCATTCTGTAATCTGTGGACTATCAGACTGTTGATGAAACACAGAAATTGCATCAGGAGTCAATACAACAGTCACCATCCGCACTTTCCTCCATGGGAGTAGTGTCTGAAGCAGTCCACGGTTTGATCGTTCCCAGGAAGACCATTATTAGTTTCCGATGCACATCTGGAGTTATTCTGTCATCTGTGGACCTTCAAAGTGTTGATGAAACACAGAAATTGCATCGGGATTGAATACAACAGTCACCATGCGCACTTTCCTCCATGGGAGTAATGTCTCAAACAGTCTACGGTTTGATCGTTCCCTGGAAGACCAGTAGAAGTTTCCGATGCACATCTGGAAGCATTCTGTAATCTGTGGACCTTCAAAGTGTTGATGACACAGAGAAATTGCATCGGGGTTGAATACAACACTCACCATGCACACTTTCCTCCATGGGAGTAATGTCTCAAACAGTCTACGCTTTGATCGTTCCCAGGATGACCAGTAGTAGTTTCCCATGGACATCTGGAGGCATTCTGTAATCTGTGGACTATCAGACTGTTGATGAAACACAGAAATTGCATCGGGATTGAATAAAACAGTCAATATTCGCACTTTACTCCATAGGAGTAATTTCTCAAACAGTATACGCTTTGATCGTTCCCTGTAAGAACAGTAGTAGTTTCCGATGCACATCTATAAGCACTCTGTATTCTGTGGACTATCAGAGTGTTGATGAAACACAGAAATTGCATCGGGATTGAATATAACAGTTACCATGCGCACTTTCCTCTATGGGAGTAATGTCTCAAACAGTCTACGGTTTGATCGTTCCCTGGAAGACCAGTAGAAGATTCCGATGCACATCTGGAGGCATTCTGTAATCTCTGGACCTTCAAAGTGTTGATGAAACACAGAAATAGCCTCGGGGTTGATTACAACAGTCACCATGCACACTTTCCTCCATGGGAGTAATGTCTCAAACAGTCAACGCTTTGATCGTTCCCTGGAAGACCAGTAGTAGTTTTCCATAAACATCTGGAGGAATTCTGTAATCTGTGGACTATCGGACTGTTGATGAAACACAGAAATGGCATCGGGATTGAATACAACAGTCAATATTCGCACTTTACTCCATGGGAGTAATGTCTCAAACAGTCTACGTTTTGATCGTTCCCTGGAAGACCAGTAGTAGTTTCCGATGAACATCTGGAGTTATTCTGTAATCTGTGGACCTTCAAAGTGTTGATGAAACACAGAAATTGCATCGGGATTGAATACAACAGTCACCATGCGCACTTTCCTCCATGGGAGTAATGTCTCAAACAGTCTACGCATTCATTATTCCCTGGAAGACCAGTAGTAGTTTCCGATGCACATCTGGAGGCATTGTGTAATCTGTGGACTGTCAGAGTGTTGTTGAAACACTGAAATTGTTTCGGTATTGAATACAACAGTCACCATGTGCACATTCATCCATGGGAGTAAAGTCTCAAACAGTATCCGCTTTGATCGTTCCCTGGAAGACCAGTAGTAGTTTTCGATGCACATCTGGAGGCATTCTGTAATCTGTGGACCATTAGAGTGTTGATGAATCACAGATATTGCATCGGGATTAAATACAACAGTAACCATGCGCACTTTCCTCCATGGGAGTAATGCCTCAAACTGTCTATGCTTCGATCGTTCCCTGGAAGACCAGTAGTAGTTTCCGATGCACATCTGGAGGCATTCTGTAATCTGTGGACCTTCAAATTGTTGATGAAACACAGAAATTGCATCGAGAGTGAATACAACAGTCACCATGCGAACTTTCATCCATGGGAGTTATGTCTGAAACAGTCTACGCTTTGACCGTTCCCAGGAAGACCAGTAGTAGTTTCCGATGCACATCTGGAAACAATCTGTAATCCGTGGACTATCAGAGTGTTGATGAAACACAGAAATTGCATCGTGATTGAATACAACAGTCACCATCCGCAATTTCCTCCATGGCAGTAACGTTTGAAACAGTCTACGCCTTGATCGTTCCCTGGAAGACCAGTAGTAGTTTCCGATGCACATCTGGAGGCATTCTGTAATCTGTGGACATTCAAAGTGTTTTTGAAACACAGAAATTGCATTGGGATTGAATACAACAGTCACCATCCGCACTTACCTACATAGGAGTAATGTCTCAAACAGTCTACGCTTTGATCGTTCCCTGGAAGACCAGTAGTAGATTCCGATGCACATCAGAGGCATTCTGTAATCTGTGGACCTTCAAAGTGTGGCTGAAACACAGAAATTGCATCGGGATTGAATACAACAGGCACCATGCGTACATTTCACCATTGGAGTAATGTCTCAAACTGTCATCGCTTTGATCGTTCCCCCAAGACCAGTAGTAGTTTCCCATTCACATCTGGAGGCATTCTGTAATCTGTGGACTATCAGAGTGTTGTCGAAACACAGAAATTGCATCGGGATTGAATACAACAGTCACCATGCGCACTTTCCTCCATGGGAGTAATGTCTCAAACAGTCTACGGTTTGATCGTTCCATGGAAGACCTGTAGAAGATTCCGATGCACATCTGGAGGCATTTTGTAATCTGTGGACCTTCAAAGTGTTGATGAAACTGAGAAATTGCATCGGGGTTGAATACAACACTCACCATGCACACTTTCCTCCATGGGAGTAATGTCTCAAACAGTCTACGCTTTGATCGTCCCCTGGAAGACCAGTAGTAGTCTCCCATGGACATCTGGAGGCATTCTGTAATCTGTGGACTATCAGACTGTTGATGAAACACAGAAATTGCATCGGGATTGAATACAACAGTCAATATTCGCACTTTACTCCATGGGAGTAATGTCTCAAACAGTATACGCTTTGATCGTTCCCTGGAAGAACAGTAGTAGTTTCCGATGCACATCTGGAGGCATTCTGTAATCTGTGGACTATTAGAGTGTTGATGAAACACAGATATTGCATCGCGATTGAATACAACAGTCACCATCCCCACTTTCCTCCATGGCTGTAACGTCTGAAACAGTCTACGCCTTGATCGTTCCCTGGAAGACCAGTAGTAGTTTCCGATGCACATCTGGAGGCATTCTGTAATCTGTGGACATTCAAAGTGTTGTTGAAACACAGAAATTGCATTGGGATTGAATACAACAGTCACCATCCGCACTTTCCCATATAGGAGTAATGTCTCAAACAGTCTACGCTTTGATCGTTCCCTGGAGGACCAGTAGTAGATTCCGATGCACATCTGGAGGCATTCTGTAATCTGTGGACCTTCAAAGTGTGTCTGAAACACAGAAATTGCACCGGGAGTGAATACAAGAGGCACCATGCGTACATTTCACCATTGGAGTAATATCTCAAACTGTCATCGCTTTGATCGTTCCCCCAAGACCAGTAGTAGTTTCCCATGCACATCTGGAGGCATTCTGTAATCTGTGGACTATCAGAGTGTTGTCGAAACACAGAAATTGCATCGGGATAGAATACAACAGTCACCATGCGCACTTTCCTCCATGGGAGTAATGTCTCAAACAGTCTACGGTTTGATCGTTCCCTGGAAGACCAGTAGAAGATTCCGATGCACATCTGGAGGCATTCTGTAATCTGTGGACCTTCAAAGTGGTGATGAAACAGAGAAATTGCATCGGGGTTGAATACAACACTCACCATGCACACTTTCCTCCATGGGAGTAATGTCTCAAACAGTCTACGCTTTGATCGTTCCCTGGAAGACCAGTAGTAGTTTCCCATGGAAATGTGGAGGCATTCTGTAATCTGTGGACTATCAGACTGTTGATGAAACACAGAAATTGCATCAAGAGTCAATACAACAGTCACCATCCGCACTTTCCTCCATGGGAGTAGTGTCTGAAACAGTCCACGGTTTGATCGTTCCCAGGAAGACCATTATTAGTTTCCGATGCACATCTGGAGTTATTCTGTCATCTGTGGACCTTCAAAGTGTTGATGAAACACAGAAATTGCATCGGGATTGAATACAACAGTCACCATGCGCACTTTCCTCCATGGGAGTAATGTCTCAAACAGTCTACGGTTTGATCGTTCCCTGGAAGACCAGTAGAAGTTTCCGATGCACATCTGGAAGCATTCTGTAATCTGTGGACCTTCAAAGTGTTGATGACACAGAGAAATTGCATCGGGGTTGAATACAACACTCACCATGCACACTTTCCTCCATGGGAGTAATGTCTCAAACAGTCTACGCTTTGATCGTTCCCAGGATGACCAGTAGTAGTTTCCCATGGACATCTGGAGGCATTCTGTAATCTGTGGACTATCAGACTGTTGATGAAACACAGAAATTGCATCGGGATTGAATAAAACAGTCAATATTCGCACTTTACTCCATGGGAGTAATGTCTCAAACAGTATACGCTTTGATCGTTCCCTGTAAGAACAGTAGTAGTTTCCGATGCACATATGGAAGCACTCTGTATTCTGTGGACCATCAGAGTGTTGATGAAACACAGAAATTGCATCGGGATTGAATAAAACAGTCAATGTTCGCACTTTACTCCATGGGAGTAATGTCTCAAACAGTATACGCTTTGATCGTTCCCTGTAAGAACAGTAGTAGTTTCCGATGCACATCTGGAAGCACTCTGTATTCTGTGGACTATCAGAGTGTTGATGAAACACAGAAATTGCATCGGGATTGAATACAACAGTCACCATGCGCACTTTCCTCCATGGGAGTAGTGTCTCAAACAGTCCACGTTTTGATCGTTCCCTGGGAGACCAGTAGTAGATTCCGATGCACATCTGGAGACAATCTGTAATCTGTGGACTATCAGAGAGTTGATGAAACACAGAAATTGCATCGGAATTGAATACAACAGTCACCATCCACACTTTCCTCCATGGCAGTAACGTCTGAAACAGTCTACGCCTTTGATCGTTCCCTGGAAGACCAGTAGTAGTTTCCGATGCACATCTGGAGGCATTCTGTAATCTGGGGACCTTCAAAGTGTTGTTGAAACACAGAAATTGCATCGGGGTTGAATACAACACTCACCATGCACACTTTCCTACATAGGAGTAATGTCTCAAACAGTCTACGCTTTGATCGTTCCCTGGAAGACCAGTAGTAGATTCCGATGCACATCACGAGGCATTCTGTAATCTGTGGACCTTTAAAGTGTTGCTGAAACACGGATATTGCATCGGGATTGAATAAAACAGGCACCATGCGTATATTTCTCCATTGGAGTAATGTCTCAAACTGTCATCGCTTTGATCGTTCCCCCAAGACCAGTAGTAGTTTCACATGCACATCTGGAGGCATTCTGTAATCTGTGGACCAAAGTGTTGATTAAACACAGAAATTGCATCGGGATTGAATACAACAGTCACCATTTGTACTTTCCTCCATGGGAGTAATGTCTCAAACAGTCTACGCTTTAATCGTACCCTGGAAGACCAGTAGTAGTTTCCGATGCACATCTGGTGGCATTCTGTAATCTCTGGACTATCAGAGTGTTGTCGAAACACAGAAATTGCATCGGGATTGAATATAACAGTTACCATGCGCACTTTCCTCCATGGGAGTAATGTCTCAAACAGTCTACGGTTTGATCGTTCCCTGGAAGACCAGTAGGAGATTCTGATGCACATCTGGAGGCATTCTGTAATCTCTGGACCTTCAAAGTGTTGATGAAACACAGAAATAGCCTCGGGGTTGATTACAACAGTCACCATGCACACTTTCCTCCATGGGAGTAATGTCTCAAACAGTCAACGCTTTGATCGTTCCCTGGAAGACCAGTAGTAGTCTCCCATGGACATCTGGAGGCATTCTGTAATCTGTGGACTATCAGACTGTTGATGAAACACAGAAATTGCATCGGGATTGAATACAACAGTCAATATTCGCACTTTACTCCATGGGAGTAATGTCTCAAACAGTATACGCTTTGATCGTTCCCTGGAAGAACAGTAGTAGTTTCCGATGCACATCTGGAGGCATTCTGTAATCTGTGGACTATTAGAGTGTTGATGAAACACAGATATTGCATCGCGATTGAATACAACAGTCACCATCCCCACTTTCCTCCATGGCAGTAACGTCTGAAACAGTCTACGCCTTGATCGTTCCCTGGAAGACCAGTAGTAGTTTCCGATGCACATCTGGAGGCATTCTGTAATCTGTGGACATTCAAAGTGTTGTTGAAACACAGAAATTGCATTGGGATTGAATACAACAGTCACCATCCGCACTTTCCCATATAGGAGTAATGTCTCAAACAGTCTACGCTTTGATCGTTCCCTGGAGGACCAGTAGTAGATTCCGATGCACATCTGGAGGCATTCTGTAATCTGTGGACCTTCAAAGTGTGTCTGAAACACAGAAATTGCACCGGGAGTGAATACAACAGGCACCATGCGTACATTTCACCATTGGAGTAATATCTCAAACTGTCATCGCTTTGATCGTTCCCCCAAGACCAGTAGTAGTTTCCCATGCACATCTGGAGGCATTCTGTAATCTGTGGACTATCAGAGTGTTGTCGAAACACAGAAATTGCATCGGGATAGAATACAACAGTCACCATGCGCACTTTCCTCCATGGGAGTAATGTCTCAAACAGTCTACGGTTTGATCGTTCCCTGGAAGACCAGTAGAAGATTCCGATGCACATCTGGAGGCATTCTGTAATCTGTGGACCTTCAAAGTGGTGATGAAACAGAGAAATTGCATCGGGGTTGAATACAACACTCACCATGCACACTTTCCTCCATGGGAGTAATGTCTCAAACAGTCTACGCTTTGATCGTTCCCTGGAAGACCAGTAGTAGTTTCCCATGGAAATGTGGAGGCATTCTGTAATCTGTGGACTATCAGACTGTTGATGAAACACAGAAATTGCATCAGGAGTCAATACAACAGTCACCATCCGCACTTTCCTCCATGGGAGTAGTGTCTGAAACAGTCCACGGTTTGATCGTTCCCAGGAAGACCATTATTAGTTTCCGATGCACATCTGGAGTTATTCTGTCATCTGTGGACCTTCAAAGTGTTGATGAAACACAGAAATTGCATCGGGATTGAATACAACAGTCACCATGCGCACTTTCCTCCATGGGAGTAATGTCTCAAACAGTCTACGGTTTGATCGTTCCCTGGAAGACCAGTAGAAGTTTCCGATGCACATCTGGAAGCATTCTGTAATCTGTGGACCTTCAAAGTGTTGATGACACAGAGAAATTGCATCGGGGTTGAATACAACACTCACCATGCACACTTTCCTCCATGGGAGTAATGTCTCAAACAGTCTACGCTTTGATCGTTCCCAGGATGACCAGTAGTAGTTTCCCATGGACATCTGGAGGCATTCTGTAATCTGTGGACTATCAGACTGTTGATGAAACACAGAAATTGCATCGGGATTGAATAAAACAGTCAATATTCGCACTTTACTCCATGGGAGTAATGTCTCAAACAGTATACGCTTTGATCGTTCCCTGTAAGAACAGTAGTAGTTTCCGATGCACATCTGGAAGCACTCTGTATTCTGTGGACTATCAGAGTGTTGATGAAACACAGAAATTGCATCGGGATTGAATAAAACAGTCAATATTCGCACTTTACTCCATGGGAGTAATGTCTCAAACAGTATACGCTTTGATCGTTCCCTGTAAGAACAGTAGTAGTTTCCGATGCACATCTGGAAGCACTCTGTATTCTGTGGACTATCAGAATGTTGATGAAACACAGAAATTGCATCGGGATTGAATACAACAGTCACCATGCGCACTTTCCTCCATGGGAGTAGTGTCTCAAACAGTCCACGTTTTGATCGTTCCCTGGGAGACCAGTAGTAGATTCCGATGCACATCTGGAGACAATCTGTAATCTGTGGACTATCAGAGAGTTGATGAAACACAGAAATTGCATCGGAATTGAATACAACAGTCACCATCCACACTTTCCTCCATGGCGGTAACGTCTGAAACAGTCTACGCCTTGATCGTTCCCTGGAAGACCAGTAGTAGTTTCCGATGCACATCTGGAGGCATTCTGTAATCTGGGGACCTTCAAAGTGTTGTTGAAACACAGAAATTGCATCGGGGTTGAATACAACACTCACCATGCACACTTTCCTACATAGGAGTAATGTCTCAAACAGTCTACGCTTTGATCGTTCCCTGGAAGACCAGTAGTAGATTCCGATGCACATCACGAGGCATTCTGTAATCTGTGGACCTTTAAAGTGTTGCTGAAACACGGATATTGCATCGGGATTGAATAAAACAGGCACCATGCGTATATTTCTCCATTGGAGTAATGTCTCAAACTGTCATCGCTTTGATCGTTCCCCCAAGACCAGTAGTAGTTTCACATGCACATCTGGAGGCATTCTGTAATCTGTGGACCAAAGTGTTGATTAAACACAGAAATTGCATCGGGATTGAATACAACAGTCACCATTTGTACTTTCCTCCATGGGAGTAATGTCTCAAACAGTCTACGCTTTAATCGTACCCTGGAAGACCAGTAGTAGTTTCCGATGCACATCTGGTGGCATTCTGTAATCTCTGGACTATCAGAGTGTTGTCGAAACACAGAAATTGCATCGGGATTGAATATAACAGTTACCATGCGCACTTTCCTCCATGGGAGTAATGTCTCAAACAGTCTACGGTTTGATCGTTCCCTGGAAGACCAGTAGAAGATTCTGATGCACATCTGGAGGCATTCTGTAATCTCTGGACCTTCAAAGTGTTGATGAAACACAGAAATAGCCTCGGGGTTGATTACAACAGTCACCATGCACACTTTCCTCCATGGGAGTAATGTCTCAAACAGTCAACGCTTTGATCGTTCCCTGGAAGACCAGTAGTAGTTTCCCATAAACATCTGGAGGAATTCTGTAATCTGTGGACTATCGGACTGTTGATGAAACACAGAAATGGCATCGGGATTGAATACAACAGTCAATATTCGCACTTTACTCCATGGGAGTAATGTCTCAAACAGTGTACGTTTTGATCGTTCCCTGGAAGACCAGTGGTAGTTTCCGATGCACATCTGGAGGCATTATGTAATCTGTGGACTATCAGAGTGTTGATGAAACACAGAAATGGCATCTGGATTGAATACAACAGTCACCATGCACACTTTATTTCATGGGAGTAGTGTCTCAAACAGTCAACGCTTTGATAGTTTCCTGGAAGACCAGTAGTAGTATCGATTCACATTTGCAGGCATTCTGTAATCTTTGGACCTGAAAGTTTTGATGAAACACAGAAATTGCATTGGGATTGAATACAACAGTCACCATCCGCATTCCCCTCCATGGGAGTAATGTCTTAAACAGTCTACGCTTTGGTCGTTCCCTGGAAGACCAGTAGTAGTTTCCGATGCACATCTGGAGGCATTCTGTAATCTGTTTACTATCAGAGTGTTGTTGAAACACAGAAATTGCATCGCGATTTAATACAAGAGTCACCATGCGCACTTTCCTCCATGGGAGTAATCTACATCTAGACATCTACATCTACGTGACTACTCTGCAATTCACATTTAAGTGCTTGGCAGAGGGTTCATCGAACCACAATCATACTATCTCTCTACTATTCCACTCCCGAACAGCGAGCGGGAAAAACGAACTCCTAAACCTTTCTGTTCGAGCTCTGATTTCTCTTATTTTATTTTGATGATCATTCCTACCTATGTAGGTTGGGCTCAACAAAATATTTTCGCATTCGGAAGAGAAAGTTGGTGACTGAAATTTCGTAAAAAGCTCTCGCCGCGACGAAAAACGTCTATGCTGTAATGACTTCCATCCCAACTCGTGTATCATATCTGCCACACTCTCTCCTCTATAACGCGATAATACAAAACGAGCTGCCCTTCTTTGCACCCTCTCGATGTCCTCCGTCAATCCCACCTGGTAAGGATCCCACACCGCGCAGCAATATTCTAACAGAGGACGAACGAGTGTAGTGTAAGCTGTCTCTTTAGTGGACTTGTTGCATCTTCTAAGTGTCCCGCCAATGAAACGCAACCTTTGGCTCGCCTTCCCGACAATATTATCTATGTGGTACTTCCAACTGAAGTTGTTCGTAATTTTAACACCCAGGTACTTAGTTGAATTTACAGCCTTGAGAATTGTACTATTTATCGAGTAATCGAATTCCAGCTCAGTTCTTTTGGAACTCATGAGTATCATCTCACACTTTTCGTTATTTAGCGTCAACTGCCACCTGACACACCATACAGCAATCTTTTGTAAATCGCTTTGCAGCTGATACTGGTCTTCGGATGACCTTACTAGACGGTAAATTACAGCATCATCTGCGAACAGTCTAAGAGAACTGCTCAGTTTGTCACCCAGGACATTTATATAGATCAGGAACAATAGAGGTCTCAGGACGCTTCCCTGGGGAACACCTGATATCACTCAAACAGTCTACGCTTTCATCGTTCACAGGAAGACCAATAGTAGTAGTTTCCGATGCACATCTGGTGGCATTCTGTAATCTGTGGACTATCAGAGTGTTGATGAAACACAGAAATTGCATCGGGATTGAATACAACAGTCACCATCCGCCTTTTCCTCCATGGGAGTAATGTCTGAAACAGTCCACGTTTTGATCGTTCCCTGGAAGACCAGTAGTAGTTTCCGATGCACCTCTGGTGGCATTCTGTAATCTGTGGACTATCAGAGTGTTGATGAAACACCGAAATTGTATGGGGATTGAATACAACAGACAGCAAGCGCACTTTCTTAAATGGGATTAATGTCTCAAACAGTCTACGCTTTGATCGTTCCCTGGAAGACCAGTAGTAGTTTCCGATGAACATCTGGAGTTATTCTGTAATCTGTGGACCTTCAAAGTGTTGATGAAACACAGAAATTGCATCGGGATTGAATACAACAGTCACCATGCGCACTTTCCTCCATGGGAGTAATGTCTCAAACAGTCTACGCGTTCATCGTTCCCTGGAAGACCAGTAGTAGTTTCCGATGCACATCTGGAGGCATTGTGTAATCTGTGGACTGTCAGAGTGTTGTTGAAACACTGAAATTGTTTCGGTATTGAATACAACAGTCACCATGTGCACTTTCATCAATGGGAGTAAAGTCTCAAACAGTATCCGCTTTGATCGTTCCCTGGAAGACCAGTAGTAGTTTTCGATGCACATCTGGAGGCATTCTGCAATCTGTGGACCATTAGAGTGTTGATGAAACACAGATATTGCATCGGGATTGAATACAACAGTCACCATGCGCACTTTCCTCCATGGGAGTAATGCCTCAAACTGTCTACGCTTCGATCGTTCCCTGGAAGACCAGTAGTAGTTTCCGATGCACATCTGGATGCATTCTGTAATCTGTGGACCTACAAATTGTTGATGAAACACAGAAATTGCATCGAGAGTGAATACAACAGTCACCATGCGAACTTTCATCCATGGGAGTTATGTCTGAAACAGTCTACGCTTTGACCGTTCCCAGGAAGACCAGTAGTAGTTTCCGATGCACATCTGGAAACAATATGTAATCCGTGGACTATCAGAGTGTTGATGAAACACAGAAATTGCATCGCGATTGAATACAACAGTCACCATCCGCAATTTCCTCCATGGCAGTAACGTTTGAAACAGTCTACGCCTTGATCGTTCCCTGGAAGACCAGTAGTAGTTTCCGATGCACATCTGGAGGCATTCTGTAATCTGTGGACATTCAAAGTGTTGTTGAAACACAGAAATTGCATTGGGATTGAATACAACAGTCACCATCCGCACTTTCCTACATAGGAGTAATGTCTCAAACAGTCTACGGTTTGATCGTTCCATGGAAGACCAGTAGAAGATTCCGATGCACATCAGAGGCATTCTGTAATCTGTGGACCTTCAAAGTGTGGCTGAAACACAGAAATTGCATCGGGATTGAATACAACAGGCACCATGCGTACATTTCACCATTGGAGTAATGTCTCAAACTGTCATCGCTTTGATCGTTCCCCCAAGACCAGTAGTAGTTTCCCATTCACATCTGGAGGCATTCTGTAATCTGTGGACTATCAGAGTGTTGTCGAAACACAGAAATTGCATCGGGATTGAATACAACAGTCACCATGCGCACTTTCCTCCATGGGAGTAATGTCTCAAACAGTCTACGGTTTGATCGTTCCATGGAAGACCAGTAGAAGATTCCGATGCACATCTGGAGGCATTTTGTAATCTGTGGACCTTCGAAGTGTTGATGAAACAGAGAAATTGCATCGGGGTTGAATACAACACTCACCATGCACACTTTCCTCCATGGGAGTAATGTCTCAAACAGTCTACGCTTTGATCGTCCCCTGGAAGACCAGTAGTAGTCTCCCATGGACATCTGGAGGCATTCTGTAATCTGTGGACTATCAGACTGTTGATGAAACACAGAAATTGCATCGGGATTGAATACAACAGTCAATATTCGCACTTTACTCCATGGGAGTAATGTCTCAAACAGTATACGCTTTGATCGTTCCCTGGAAGAACAGTAGTAGTTTCCGATGCACATCTGGAGGCATTCTGTAATCTGTGGACTATTAGAGTGTTGATGAAACACAGATATTGCATCGCGATTGAATACAACAGTCACCATCCGCACTTTCCTCCATGGCAGTAACGTCTGACACAGTCTACGCCTTGATCGTTCCCTGGAAGACCAGTAGTAGTTTCCGATGCACATCTGGAGGCATTCTGTAATCTGTGGACATTCAAAGTGTTGTTGAAACACAGAAATTGCATTGGGATTGAATACAACAGTCACCATCCGCACTTTCCCATATAGGAGTAATGTCTCAAACAGTCTACGCTTTGATCGTTCCCTGGAGGACCAGTAGTAGATTCCGATGCACATCTGGAGGCATTCTGTAATCTGTGGACCTTCAAAGTGTGTCTGAAACACAGAAATTGCACCGGGATTGAATACAACAGACACCATGCGTACATTTCACCATTGGAGTAATATCTCAAACTGTCATCGCTTTGATCGTTCCCCCAAGACCAATAGTAGTTTCCCATGCACATCTGGAGGCATTCTGTAATCTGTGGACTATCAGAGTGTTGTCGAAACACAGAAATTGCATCGGGATAGAATACAACAGTCACCATGCGCACTTTCCTCCATGGGAGTAATGTCTCAAACAGTCTACGGTTTGATCGTTCCCTGGAAGACCAGTAGAAGATTCCGATGCACATCTGGAGGCATTCTGTAATCTGTGGACCTTCAAAGTGGTGATGAAACAGAGAAATTGCATCGGGGTTGAATACAACACTCACCATGCACACTTTCCTCCATGGGAGTAATGTCACAAACAGTCTACGCTTTGATCGTTCCCTGGAAGACCAGTAGTAGTTTCCCATGGACATGTGGAGGCATTCTGTAATCTGTGGACTATCAGACTGTTGATGAAACACAGAAATTGCATCAGGAGTCAATACAACAGTCACCATCCGCACTTTCCTCCATGGGAGTAGTGTCTGAAACAGTCCACGGTTTGATCGTTCCCAGGAAGACCATTATTAGTTTCCGATGCACATCTGGAATTATTCTGTAATCTGTGGACCTTCAAAGTGTTGATGAAACACAGAAATTGCATCGGGATTGAATACAACAGTCACCATGCGCACTTTCCTCCATGGGAGTAATGTCTCAAACAGTCTACGGTTTGATCGTTCCCTGGAAGACCAGTAGAAGTTTCCGATGCACATCTGGAAGCATTCTGTAATCTGTGGACCTTCAAAGTGTTGATGACACAGAGAAATTGCATCGGGGTTGAATACAACACTCACCATGCACACTTTCCTCCATGGGAGTAATGTCTCAAACAGTCTACGATTTGATCGTTCCCAGGATGACCAGTAGTAGTTTCCCATGGACATCTGGAGGCATTCTGTAATCTGTGGACTATCAGACTGTTGATGAAACACAGAAATTGCATCGGGATTGAATAAAACAGTCAATATTCGCACTTTACTCCATGGGAGTAATGTCTCAAACAGTATACGCTTTGATCGTTCCCTGTAAGAGCAGTAGTAGTTTCCGATGCACATCTGGAAGCACTCTGTATTCTGTGGACTATCAGAGTGTTGATGAAACACAGAAATTGCATCGGGATTGAATATAACAGTTACCATGCGCACTTTCCTCCATGGGAGTAATGTCTCAAACAGACTACGGTTTGATCGTTCCCTGGAAGACCAGTAGAAGATTCCGATGCACATCTGGAGGCATTCTGTAATCTCTGGACCTTCAAAGTGTTGATGAAACACAGAAATAGCCTCGGGGTTGATTACAACAGTCACCATGCACACTTTCCTCCATGGGAGTAATGTCTCAAACAGTCTACGCTTTGATCGTTCCCTGGAAGACCAGTAGTAGTTTCCCATGGACATGTGGAGGCATTCTGTAATCTGTGGACTATCAGACTGTTGATGAAACACAGAAATTGCATCAGGAGTCAATACAACAGTCACCATCCGCACTTTCCTCCATGGGAGTAGTGTCTGAAACAGTCCACGGTTTGATCGTTCCCAGGAAGACCATTATTAGTTTCCGATGCACATCTGGAGTTATTCTGTAATCTGTGGACCTTCAAAGTGTTGATGAAACACAGAAATTGCATCGGGATTGAATACAACAGTCACCATGCGCACTTTCCTCCATGGGAGTAATGTCTCAAACAGTCTACGGTTTGATCGTTCCCTGGAAGACCAGTAGAAGTTTCCGATGCACATCTGGAAGCATTCTGTAATCTGTGGACCTTCAAAGTGTTGATGACACAGAGAAATTGCATCGGGGTTGAATACAACACTCACCATGCACACTTTCCTCCATGGGAGTAATGTCTCAAACAGTCTACGCTTTGATCGTTCCCAGGATGACCAGTAGTAGTTTCCCATGGACATCTGGAGGCATTCTGTAATCTGTGGACTATCAGACTGTTGATGAAACACAGAAATTGCATCGGGATTGAATAAAACAGTCAATATTCGCACTTTACTCCATGGGAGTAATGTCTCAAACAGTATACGCTTTGATCGTTCCCTGCAAGAACAGTAGTAGTTTCCGATGCACATCTGGAAGCACTCTGTATTCTGTGGACTATCAGAGTGTTGATGAAACACAGAAATTGCATCGGGATTGAATATAACAGTTACCATGCGCACTTTCCTCCATGGGAGTAATGTCTCAAACAGTCTACGGTCTGATCGTTCCCTGGAAGACAAGTAGAAGATTCCGATGCACATCTGGAGGCATTCTGTAATCTCTGGACCTTCAAAGTGTTGATGAAACACAGAAATAGCCTCGGGGTTGATTACAACAGTCACCATGCACACTTTCCTCCATGGGAGTAATGTCTCAAACAGTCAACGCTTTGATCGTTCCCTGGAATACCAGTGGTAGTTTCCGATGCACATCTGGAGGCATTATGTAATCTGTGGACTATCAGAGTGTTGATGAAACACAGAAATGGCATCTGGATTGAATACAACAGTCACCATGCACACTTTATTTCATGGGAGTAGTGTCTCAAACAGTCAACGCTTTGATAGTTTCCTGGAAGACCAGTAGTAGTATCGATTCACATTTGCAGGCATTCTGTAATCTTTGGACCTGAAAGTTTTGATGAAACACAGAAATTGCATTGGGATTGAATACAACAGTCACCATCCGCATTCCCCTCCATGGGAGTAATGTCTTAAACAGTCTACGCTTTGGTCGTTCCCTGGAAGACCAGTAGTAGTTTCCGATGCACATCTGGAGGCATTCTGTAATCTGTTTACTATCAGAGTGTTGTTGAAACACAGAAATTGCATCGCGATTTAATACAAGAGTCACCATGCGCACTTTCCTCCATGGGAGTAATCTACATCTAGACATCTACATCTACGTGACTACTCTGCAATTCACATTTAAGTGCTTGGCAGAGGGTTCATCGAACCACAATCATACTATCTCTCTACTATTCCACTCCCGAACAGCGAGCGGGAAAAACGAACTCCTAAACCTTTCTGTTCGAGCTCTGATTTCTCTTATTTTATTTTGATGATCATTCCTACCTATGTAGGTTGGGCTCAACAAAATATTTTCGCATTCGGAAGAGAAAGTTGGTGACTGAAATTTCGTAAAAAGCTCTCGCCGCGACGAAAAACGTCTATGCTGTAATGACTTCCATCCCAACTCTTGTATCATATCTGCCACACTCTCTCCTCTATAACGCGATAATACAAAACGAGCTGCCCTTCTTTGCACCCTCTCGATGTCCTCCGTCAATCCCACCTGGTAAGGATCCCACACCGCGCAGCAATATTCTAACAGAGGACGAACGAGTGTAGTGTAAGCTGTCTCTTTAGTGGACTTGTTGCATCTTCTAAGTGTCCCGCCAATGAAACGCAACCTTTGGCTCGCCTTCCCGACAATATTATCTATGTGGTACTTCCAACTGAAGTTGTTCGTAATTTTAACAGCCAGGTACTTAGTTGAATTTACAGCCTTGAGAATTGTACTATTTATCGAGTAATCGAATTCCAGCGGAGTTCTTTTGGAACTCATGAGTATCATCTCACACTTTTCGTTATTTAGCGTCAACTGCCACCTGACACACCATACAGCAATCTTTTGTAAATCGCTTTGCAGCTGATACTGGTCTTCGGATGACCTTACTAGACGGTAAATTACAGCATCATCTGCGAACAGTCTAAGAGAACTGCTCAGTTTGTCACCCAGGACATTAATATAGATCAGGAACAATAGAGGTCTCAGGACGCTTCCCTGGGGAACACCTGATATCACTCAAACAGTCTACGCTTTCATCGTTCACAGGAAGACCAATAGTAGTAGTTTCCGATGCACATCTGGTGGCATTCTGTAATCTGTGGACTATCAGAGTGTTGATGAAACACAGAAATTGCATCGGGATTGAATACAACAGTCACCATCCGCCTTTTCCTCCATGGGAGTAATGTCTGAAACAGTCCACGTTTTGATCGTTCCCTGGAAGACCAGTAGTAGTTTCCGATGCACCTCTGGTGGCATTCTGTAATCTGTGGACTATCAGAGTGTTGATGAAACACCGAAATTGTACGGGGATTGAATACAACAGACAGCAAGCGCACTTTCTTAAATGGGATTAATGTCTCAAACAGTCTACGCTTTGATCGTTCCCTGGAAGACCAGTAGTAGTTACCGATGAACATCTGGAGCTATTCTGTAATCTGTGGACCTTCAAAGTGTTGATGAAACACAGAAATTGCATCGGGATTGAATACAACAGTCACCATGCGAACTTTCCTCCATGGGAGTAATGTTTCAAACAGTCTACGCATTCATCGTTCCCTGGAAGACCAGTAGTAGTTTCCGATGCACATCTGGAGGCATTGTGTAATCTGTGGACTGTCAGAGTGTTGTTGAAACACTGAAATTGTTTCGGTATTGAATACAACAGTCACCATGTGCACTTTCATCCATGGGAGTAAAGTCTCAAACAGTATCCGCTTTGATCGTTCCCTGGAAGACCAGTAGTAGTTTTCGATGCACATCTGGAGGCATTCTGTAATCTGTGGACCATTAGAGTGTTGATGAAACACAGATATTGCATCGGGATTGAATACAACAGTCACCATGCGCACTTTCCTCCATGGGAGTAATGCCTCAAACTGTCTACGCTTCGATCGTTCCATGGAAGACCAGTAGTAGTTTCCGATGCACATCTGGAGGCATTCTGTAATCTGTGGACCTTCAAATTGTTGATGAAACACAGAAATTGCATCGAGAGTGAATACAACGGTCACCATGCGAACTTTCATCCATGGGAGTTATGTCTGAAACAGTCTACGCTTTGACCGTTCCCAGGAAGACCAGTAGTAGTTTCCGATGCACATCTGGAAACAATCTGTAATCCGTGGACTATCAGAGTGTTGATGAAACACAGAAATTGCATCGCGATTGAATACAACAGTCACCATCCGCAATTTCCTCCATGGCAGTAACGTTTGAAACAGTCTACGCCTTGATCGTTCCCTGGAAGACCGGTAGTAGTTTCCGATGCACATCTGGAGGCATTCTGTAATCTGTGGACATTCAAAGTGTTGTTGAAACACAGAAATTGCATTGGGATTGAATACAACAGTCACCATCCGCACTTTCCTACATAGGAGTAATGTCTCAAACAGTCTACGCTTTGATCGTTCCCTGGAAGACCAGTAGTAGATTCCGATGCACATCAGAGGCATTCTGTAATCTGTGGACCTTCAAAGTGTGGCTGAAACACAGAAATTGCATCGGGATTGAATACAACAGGCACCATGCGTACATTTCACCATTGGAGTAATGTCTCAAACTGTCATCGCTTTGATCGTTCCCCCAAGACCAGTAGTAGTTTCCCATTCACATCTGGAGGCATTTTGTAATCTGTGGACTATCAGAGTGTTGTCGAAACACAGAAATTGCATCGGGATTGAATACAACAGTCACCATGCGCACTTTCCTCCATGGGAGTAATGTCTCAAACAGTCTACGGTTTGATCGTTCCATGGAAGACCAGTAGAAGATTCCGATGCACATCTGGAGGCATTTTGTAATCTGTGGACCTTCAAAGTGTTGATGAAACAGAGAAATTGCATCGGGGTTGAATACAACACTCACCATGCACACTTTCCTCCATGGGAGTAATGTCTCAAACAGTCTACGCTTTGATCGTCCCCTGGAAGACCAGTAGTAGTCTCCCATGGACATCTGGAGGCATTCTGTAATCTGTGGACTATCAGACTGTTGATGAAACACAGAAATTGCATCGGGATTGAATACAACAGTCAATATTCGCACTTTACTCCATGGGAGTAATGTCTCAAACAGTATACGCTTTGATCGTTCCCTGGAAGAACAGTAGTAGTTTCCGATGCACATCTGGAGGCATTCTGTAATCTGTGGACTATTAGAGTGTTGATGAAACACAGATATTGCATCGCGATTGAATACAACAGTCACCATCCGCACTTTCCTCCATGGCAGTAACGTCTGAAACAGTCTACGCCTTGATCGTTCCCTGGAAGACCAGTAGTAGTTTCCGATGCACATCTGGAGGCATTCTGTAATCTGTGGACATTCGAAGTGTTGTTGAAACACAGAAATTGCATTGGGATTGAATACAACAGGCACCATCCGCACTTTCCTATATAGGAGTAATGTCTCAAACAGTCTACGCTTTGATCGTTCCCTGGAGGACCAGTAGTAGATTCCGATGCACATCAGGAGGCATTCTGTAATCTGTGGACCTTCAAAGTGTGTCTGAAACACAGAAATTGCACCGGGATTGAATACAACAGGCACCATGCGTACATTTCACCATTGGAGTAATATCTCAAACTGTCATCGCTTTGATAGTTCCCCCAAGACCAGTAGTAGTTTCCCATGCACATCTGGAGGCATTCTGTAATCTGTGGACTATCAGAGTGTTGTCGAAACACAGAAATTGCATCGGGATAGAATACAACAGTCACCATGCGCACTTTCCTCCATGGGAGTAATGTCTCAAACAGTCTACGGTTTGATCGTTCCCTGGAAGACCAGTAGAAGATTCCGATGCACATCTGGAGGCATTCTGTAATCTGTGGACCTTCAAAGTGGTGATGAAACAGAGAAATTGCATCGGGGTTGAATACAACACTCACCATGCACACTTTCCTCCATAGGAGTAATGTCTCAAACAGTCTACGCTTTGATCGTTCCCTGGAAGACCAGTAGTAGTTTCCCATGGACATGTGGAGGCATTCTGTAATCTGTGGACTATCAGACTGTTGATGAAACAAAGAAATTGCATCAGGAGTCAATACAACAGTCACCATCCGCACTTTCCTCCATGGGAGTAGTGTCTGAAACAGTCCACGGTTTGATCGTTCCCAGGAAGACCATTAGTAGTTTCCGATGCACATCTGGAGTTATTCTGTAATCTGTGGACCTTCAAAGTGTTGATGAAACACAGAAATTGCATCGGGATTGAATACAACAGTCACCATGCGCACTTTCCTCCATGGGAGTAATGTCTCAAACAGTCTACGGTTTGATCGTTCCCTGGAAGACCAGTAGAAGTTTCCGATGCACATCTGGAAGCATTCTGTAATCTGTGGACCTTCAAAGTGTTGATGACACAGAGAAATTGCATCGGGGTTGAATACAACACTCACCATGCACACATTCCTCCATGGGAGTAATGTCTCAAACAGTCTACGCTTTGATCGTTCCCAGGATGACCAGTAGTAGTTTCCCATGGACATCTGGAGGCATTCTGTAATCTGTGGACTATCAGACTGTTGATGAAACACAGAAATTGCATCGGGGTTGAATAAAACAGTCAATATTCGCACTTTACTCCATGGGAGTAATGTCTCAAACAGTATACGCTTTGTTCGTTCCCTGTAAGAACAGTAGTAGTTTCCGATGCACATCTGGAAGCACTCTGTATTCTGTGGACTATCAGAGTGTTGATGAAACACAGAAATTGCATCGGGATTGAATACAACAGTCACCATGCGCACTTTCCTCCATGGGAGTAGTGTCTCAAACAGTCCACGTTTTGATCGTTCCCTGGGAGACCAGTAGTAGATTCCGATGCACATCTGGAGACAATCTGTAATCTGTGGACTATCAGAGAGTTGATGAAACACAGAAATTGCATCGGAATTGAATACAACAGTCACCATCCACACTTTCCTCCATGGCAGTAACGTCTGAAACAGTCTACGCCTTGATCGTTCCCTGGAAGACCAGTAGTAGATTCCGATGCACATCACGAGGCATTCTGTAATCTGTGGACCTTTAAAGTGTTGCTGAAACACGGATATTGCATCGGGATTGAATAAAACAGGCACCATGCGTATATTTCTCCATTGGAGTAATGTCTCAAACTGTCATCGCTTTGATCGTTCCCCCAAGACCAGTAGTAGTTTCACATGCACATCTGGAGGCATTCTGTAATCTGTGGACCAAAGTGTTGATAAAACACAGAAATTGCATCGGGATTGAATACAACAGTCACCATTTGTACTTTCCTCCATGGGAGTAATGTCTCAAACAGTCTACGCTTTAATCGTACCCTGGAAGACCAGTAGTAGTTTCCGATGCACATCTGGTGGCATTCTGTAATCTCTGGACTATCAGAGTGTTGTCGAAACACAGAAATTGCATCGGGATTGAATATAACAGTTACCATGCGCACTTTCCTCCATGGGAGTAATGTCTCAAACAGTGTACGTTTTGATCGTTCCCTGGAAGACCAGTGGTAGTTTCCGATGCACATCTGGAGGCATTATGTAATCTGTGGACTATCAGAGTGTTGATGAAACACAGAAATGGCATCTGGATTGAATACAACAGTCACCATGCACACTTTATTTCATGGGAGTAGTGTCTCAAACAGTCAACGCTTTGATAGTTTCCTGGAAGACCAGTAGTAGTATCGATTCACATTTGCAGGCATTCTGTAATCTTTGGACCTGAAAGTTTTGATGAAACACAGAAATTGCATTGGGATTGAATACAACAGTCACCATCCGCATTCCCCTCCATGGGAGTAATGTCTTAAACAGTCTACGCTTTGGTCGTTCCCTGGAAGACCAGTAGTAGTTTCCGATGCACATCTGGAGGCATTCTGTAATCTGTTTACTATCAGAGTGTTGTTGAAACACAGAAATTGCATCGCGATTTAATACAAGAGTCACCATGCGCACTTTCCTCCATGGAAGTAATCTACATCTAGACATCTACATCTACGTGACTACTCTGCAATTCACATTTAAGTGCTTGGCAGAGGGTTCATCGAACCACAATCATACTATCTCTCTACTATTCCACTCCCGAACAGCGAGCGGGAAAAACGAACACCTAAACCTTTCTGTTCGAGCTCTGATTTCTCTTATTTTATTTTGATGATCATTCCTACCTATGTAGGTTGGGCTCAACAAAATATTTTCGCATTCGGAAGAGAAAGTTGGTGACTGAAATTTCGTAAAAAGCTCTCGCCGCGACGAAAAACGTCTATGCTGTAATGACTTCCATCCCAACTCGTGTATCATATCTGCCACACTCTCTCCTCTATAACGCGATAATACAAAACGAGCTGCCCTTCTTTGCACCCTCTCGATGTCCTCCGTCAATCCCACCTGGTAAGGATCCCACACCGCGCAGCAATATTCTAACAGAGGACGAACGAGTGTAGTGTAAGCTGTCTCTTTAGTGGACTTGTTGCATCTTCTAAGTGTCCCGCCAATGAAACGCAACCTTTGGCTCGCCTTCCCGACAATATTATCTATGTGGTACTTCCAACTGAAGTTGTTCGTAATTTTAACACCCAGGTACTTAGTTGAATTTAGAGCCTTGAGAATTGTACTATTTATCGAGTAATCGAATTCCAGCGGAGTTCTTTTGGAACTCATGAGTATCATCTCACACTTTTCGTTATTTAGCGTCAACTGCCACCTGACACACCATACAGCAATCTTTTGTAAATCGCTTTGCAGCTGATACTGGTCTTCGGATGACCTTACTAGACGGTAAATTACAGCATCATCTGCGAACAGTCTAAGAGAACTGCTCAGTTTGTCACCCAGGACATTTATATAGATCAGGAACAATAGAGGTCTCAGGACGCTTCCCTGGGGAACACCTGATATCACTCAAACAGTCTACGCTTTCATCGTTCACAGGAAGACCAATAGTAGTAGTTTCCGATGCACATCTGGTGGCATTCTGTAATCTGTGGACTATCAGAGTGTTGATGAAACACAGAAATTGCACCGGGATTGAATACAACAGTCACCATCCGCCTTTTCCTCCATGGGAGTAATGTCTGAAACAGTCCACGTTTTGATCGTTCCCTGGAAGACCAGTAGTAGTTTCCGATGCACCTCTGGTGGCATTCTGTAATCTGTGGACTATCAGAGTGTTGATGAAACACCGAAATCGTATGGGGACTGAATACAACAGACAGCAAGCGCACTTTCTTAAATGGGATTAATGTCTCAAACAGTCCACGCTTTGATCGTTCCCTGGAAGACCAGTAGTAGTTTCCGATGAACATCTGGAGTTATTCTGTAATCTCTGGACCTTCAAAGTGTTGATGAAACACAGAAATTGCATCGGGATTGAATACAACAGTCACCATGCGCACTTTCCTCCATGGGAGTAACGTCTCAAACAGTCTACGCATTCATCGTTCCCTGGAAGACCAGTAGTAGTTTCCGATGCACATCTGGAGGCATTGTGTAATCTGTGGACCGTCAGAGTGTTGTTGAAACACTGAAATTGTTTCGGTATTGAATACAACAGTCACCATGTGCACTTTCATCCATGGGAGTAAAGTCTCAAACAGTATCCGCTTTGATCGTTCCCTGGAAGACCAGTAGTAGTTTTCGATGCACATCTGGAGGCATTCTGTAATCTGTGGACCATTAGAGTGTTGATGAAACACAGATATTGCATCGGGATTGAATACAACAGTCACCATGCGCACTTTTCTCCATGGGAGTAATGCCTCAAACTGTCTACGCTTCGATCGTTCCCTGGAAGACCAGTAGTAGTTTCCAATGCACATCTGGAGGCATTCTGTAATCTGTGGACCTTCAAATTGTTGATGAAACACAGAAATTGCATCGAGAGTGAATACAACAGTCACCATGCGAACTTTCATCCATGGGAGTTATGTCTGAAACAGTCTACGCTTTGACCGTTCCCAGGAAGACCAGTAGTAGTTTCCGATGCACATCTGGAAACAATCTGTAATCCGTGGACTATCAGAGTGTTGATGAAACACAGAAATTGCATCGCGATTGAATACAACAGTCACCATCCGCAATTTCCTCCATGGCAGTAACGTTTGAAACAGTCTACGCCTTGATCGTTCCCTGGAAGACCAGTAGTATTTTCCGATGCACATCTGGAGGCATTCTGTAATCTGTGGACATTCAACGTGTTGTTGAAACACAGAAATTGCATTGGGATTGAATACAACAGTCACCATCCGCACTTTCCTACATAGGAGTAATGTCTCAAACAGTCTACGCTTTGATCGTTCCCTGGAAGACCAGTAGTAGATTCCGATGCACATCAGAGGCATTCTGTAATCTGTGGACCTTCAAAGTGTGGCTGAAACACAGAAATTGCATCGGGATTGAATACAACAGGCACCATGCGTACATTTCACCATTGGAGTAATGTCTCAAACTGTCATCGCTTTGATCGTTCCCCCAAGACCAGTAGTAGTTTCCCATTCACATCTGGAGGCATTCTGTAATCTGTGGACTATCAGAGTGTTGTCGAAACACAGAAATTGCATCGGGATTGAATACAACAGTCACCATGCGCACTTTCCTCCATGGGAGTAATGTCTCAAACAATCTACGGTTTGATCGTTCCATGGAAGACCAGTAGAAGATTCCGATGCACATCTGGAGGCATTTTGTAATCTGTGGACCTTCAAAGTGTTGATGAAACAGAGAAATTGCATCGGGGTTGAATACAACACTCACCATGCACACTTTCCTCCATGGGAGTAATGTCTGAAACAGTCTACGCTTTGATCGTCCCCTGGAAGACCAGTAGTAGTCTCCCATGGACATCTGGAGGCATTCTGTAATCTGTGGAGTATCAGACTGTTGATGAAACACAGAAATTGCATCGGGATTGAATACAACAGTCAATATTCGCACTTTACTCCATGGGAGTAATGTCTCAAACAGTATACGCTTTGATCGTTCCCTGGAAGAACAGTAGTAGTTTCCGATGCACATCTGGAGGCATTCTGTAATCCGTGGACTATTAGAGTGTTGATGAAACACAGATATTGCATCGCGATTGAATACAACAGTCACCATCCGCACTTTCCTCCATGGGAGTAATGTCTCAAACAGTCTACGGTTTGATCGTTCCCTGGAAGACCAGTAGAAGATTCCGATGCACATCTGGAGGCATTCTGTAATCTGTGGACCTTCAAAGTGGTGATGAAACAGAGAAATTGCATCGGGGTTGAATACAACACTCACCATGCACACTTTCCTCCATGGGAGTAATGTCTCAAACAGTCTACGCTTTGATCGTTCCCTGGAAGACCAGTAGTAGTTTCCCATGGACATGTGGAGGCATTCTGTAATCTGTGGACTATCAGACTGTTGATGAAACACAGAAATTGCATCAGGAGTCAATACAACAGTCACCATCCGCACTTTCCTCCATGGGAGTAGTGTCTGAAACAGTCCACGGTTTGATCGTTCCCAGGAAGACCATTAGTAGTTTCCGATGCACATCTGGAGTTATTCTGTAATCTGTGGACCTTCAAAGTGTTGATGAAACACAGAAATTGCATCGGGATTGAATACAACAGTCACCATGCGCACTTTCCTCCATGGGAGTAATGTCTCAAACAGTCTACGCTTTGATCGTTCCCAGGATGACCAGTAGTAGTTTCCCATGGACATCTGGAGGCATTCTGTAATCTGTGGACTATCAGACTGTTGATGAAACACAGAAATTGCATCGGGATTGAATAAAACAGTCAATATTCGCACTTTACTCCATGGGAGTAATGTCTCAAACAGTATACGCTTTGATCGTTCCCTGTAAGAACAGTAGTAGTTTCCGATGCACATCTGGAAGCACTCTGTATTCTGTGGACTATCAGAGTGTTGATGAAACACAGAAAATGCATCGGGATTGAATACAACAGTCACCATGCGCACTTTCCTCCATGGGAGTAGTGTCTCAAACAGTCCACGTTTTGATCGTTCCCTGGGAGACCAGTAGTAGATTCCGATGCACATCTGGAGACAATCGGTAATCTGTGGACTATCAGAGAGTTGATGAAACACAGAAATTGCATCGGAATTGAATACAACAGTCACCATCCACACTTTCCTCCATGGCAGTAACGTCTGAAACAGTCTACGCCTTGATCGTTCCCTGGAAGACCAGTAGTAGTTTCCGATGCACATCTGGAGGCATTCTGTAATCTGGGGACCTTCAAAGTGTTGTTGAAACACAGAAATTGCATCGGGATTGAATACAACAGTCACCATCCGCACTTTCCTACATAGGAGTAATGTCTCAAACAGTCTACGCTTTGATCGTTCCCTGGAAGAATAGTAGTAGTTTCCGATGCACATCTGGAAGCATTCTGTAGTCTGTGGAATATCATAGTGTTGATGAAACACAGAAACTGCATCGGGATTGAATACAACAGTCACCATGCGCACTTCACTCCATGGGAGTAATGTCACAATCAGTCTACGTTTAGATCGTTCTATGGAAGACCAGTAGTAGATTCCGATGCACATCTGGAGACAATCTGTAATCTGTGGACTATCAGAGTGTTGATGAAACACAGAGATTGCATCGGAATTGAACACAACAGTCACCATCCGCACTTTCCTGCATTGGGAGTAATGTCTCAAACAGTCTACGCTTTGATCGTTCCCAGGAAGACCAGTAGTGGTTTCCCATGGACATCTGGAGGCATCCAGTAATCTGTGGACTATCAGACTGTTGATGAAACACAGAAATTGCATCAGGACTCAATACAACAGTCACCATCCGCCCTTCCCTCCATTGGAGTAGTGTCTGAAACAGTCCACGGTTTGATCGTTCCCAGGAAGACCATTAGTAGTTTCCTATGCACATCTGGAGACAATCTGTAATCTGTGGACTATCAGAGTGTTGATGAAACAAAGAAATTGTATGGGGATTGAATACAACAGACACCATGCGCACTTTCTTAAACGGGAGTAATGTCTCAAACAGTCTACGGTTTGATCGTTCCCTGGAAGACCAGTAGAAGTTTCCGATGCACATCTGGAGGCATTCTGTAATCTGTGGACCTTCAAAGTGTTGATGAAACAGAGAAATTGCATCGGGGTTGAATACAACACTCACCATGCACACTTTCCTCCATGGGAGTAATGTCTCAAACAGTATACGTCTTGATCGTTCCCTGGAAGACCAGTGGGAGTTTCCGATGCACATCTGGAGGCATTCTGTAATCTGTGGACTATCAGAGTGTTGATGAAACACATAAATGGCATCGGGATTGAATACAACAGTCACCATGAACACTGTATTCCATGGGAGTAGTGTCTCAAACAGTCAACGCTTTGATAGTTTCCTGGCAGACCAGTAGTAGTATCGATTCACATTTGGAGGCATTCTGTAATCTTTGGACCTGAAAGTTTTGATGAATTACAGAAATTGGATTGGGATTGAATACAACAGTCACCATCCGCATCCCCCTCCATGGGAGTAATGTCTCAAACTCTACGCTTTGGTCGTTCCCTGGAAGACCAGTAGTAGTTTCCGATGCACATCTGGAAGCATTCTGTAATCTGTTTACTATCAGAGTGTTGTTGAAACACAGAAATTGCATCGCGATTTAATACAAGACTCACCATGCGCACTTTCCTCCATGGGAGTAATGTCTCAAACAGTCTACGCTTTGATCGTTCCCTGGAAGACCAGTAGTAGTCTCCCATGGACATCTGGAGGCATTCTGTAATCTGTGGACTATCAGACTGTTGATGAAACACAGAAATTGCATCGGGATTGAATACAACAGTCAAAATTCGCACTTTACTCCATGGGAGTAATGTCTCAGACAGTATACGCTTTGATCGCTCCCTGGAAGAACAGTAGTAGTTTCCGATGCACATCTGGAGGCATTCTGTAATCTGTGGACTATTAGAGTGTTGATTAAACACAGATATTGCATCGCGATTGAATACAACAGTCACCATCCGCACTTTCCTCCATGGCAGTAACGTCTGAAACAGTCTATGCCTTGATCGTTCCCTGGAAGACCAGTAGTAGTTTCCGATGCACATCTGGAGGCATTCTGTAATCTGTGGACATTCAAAGTGTTGTTGAAACACAGAAATTGCATTGGGATTGAATACAACAGTCACCATCCGCACTTTCCTATATAGGAGTAATGTCTCAAACAGTCTACGCTTTGATCGTTCCCTGGAGGACCAGTAGTAGATTCCGATGCACATCAGGAGGCATTCTGTAATCTGTGGACCTTCAAAGTGTGTCTGAAACACAGAAATTGCATCGGGATTGAATACAACAGGCACCATGCGTACATTTCACCATTGGAGTAATATCTCAAACTGTCATCGCTTTGATCGTTCCCCCAAGACCAGTAGTAGTTTCCCATGCACATCTGGAGGCATTCTGTAATCTGTGGACTATCAGAGTGTTGTAGAAACACAGAAATTGCATCGGGATAGAATACAACAGTCACCATGCGCACTTTCCTCCATGGGAGTAATGTCTCAAACAGTCTACGGTTTGATCGTTCCCTGGAAGACCAGTAGAAGATTCCGATGCACATCTGGAGGCATTCTGTAATCTGTGGACCTTCAAAGTGGTGATGAAACAGAGAAATTGCATCGGGGTTGAATACAACACTCACCATGCACACTTTCCTCCATGTTAGTAATGTCTCAAACAGTCTACGCTTTGATCGTTCCCTGGAAGACCAGTAGTAGTTTCCGATGCACATCTGGAGGCATTCTGTAATCTGTGGACTATCAGACTGTTGATGAAACACAGAAATTGCATCAGGAGTCAATACAACAGTCACCATCCGCACTTCCCTCCTTGGGAGTAGTGTCTGAAACAGTCCACGGTTTGATCGTTCCCAGGAAGACCATTAGTAGTTTCCGATGCACATCTGGAGACAATCTGTAATCTGTGGACTATCAGAGTGTTGATGAAACAAAGAAATTGTATGGGGATTGAATACAACAGACACCATGCGCACTTTCTTAAACGGGAGTAATGTCTCAAACAGTCTACGCTTTGATTGTTCCCTGGAAGACCAGTAGTAGTTTCCGATGCACATCTGGAGTTATTCTGTAATCTGTGGACCTTCAAAGTGTTGATGAAACAGAGAAATTGCATCGGGGTTGAATACAACACTCACCATGCACACTTTCCTCCATGGGAGTAATGTCTCAAACAGTCTACGGTTTGATCGTTCCCTGCAAGACCAGTAGAAGATTCCGATGCACATCTGGAGGCATTCTGTAATCTGTGGACCTTCAAAGTGTTGATGAAACAGAGAAATTGCATCGGGGTTGAATACAACACTCACCATGCACACTTTCCTCCATGGGAGTAATGTCTCAAACAGTCTACGCTTTGATCGATCCCAGGATGACCAGTAGTAGTTTCCCATGGACATCTGGAGGCATTCTGTAATCTGTGGACTATCAGACTGTTGATGAAACACAGAAATTGCATCGGGATTGAATAAAACAGTCAATATTCGCACTTTACTCCATGGGAGTAATGTCTCAAACAGTATACGCTTTGATCGTTCCCTGTAAGAACAGTAGTAGTTTCCGATGCACATCTGGAAGCATTCTGTATTCTGTGGACTATCAGAGTGTTGATGAAACACAGAAATTGCATCGGGATTGAATACAACAGTCACCATGCCCACTTTCCTCCATGGGAGTAGTGTCTCAAACAGTCCACGTTTTGATCGTTACCTGCGAGACCAGTAGTAGATTCCGATGCACATCTGGAGACAATCTGTAATCTGTGGACTATCAGAGAGTTGATGAAACATAGAAATTGCATCGGAATTGAATACAACAGTCACCATCCACACTTTCCTCCATGGCAGTAACGTCTGAAACAGTCTACGCCTTGATCGTTCCTTGGAAGGCCAGTAGTAGTTTCCGATGCACATCTGGAGGCATTCTGTAATCTGGGGACCTTCAAAGTGTTGTTGAAACACAGAAATTGCATCGGGATTGAACACAACAGTCACCATCCGCACTTTCCTGCATTGGGAGTAATATCTCAGTCTACGCTTTGATCGTTCCCAGGAAGACCAGTAGTAGTTTCAGATGCACATCTGGAGGCAATCTGTAATCTGTGGACTATTAGTGTTGATGAAACACAGAAATTGCATCGGGATTGAATACAACAGGCACCATGCGTACATTTCACCATTGGAGTAATATCTCAAACTGTCATCGCTTTGATCGTTCCCCCAAGGCCAGTAGTAGTTTCCCATGCACATCTGGAGGCATTCTGTAATCTGTGGACTATCAGAGTGTTGTAGAAACACAGAAATTGCATCGGGATAGAATACAACAGTCACCATGCGCACTTTCCTCCATGGGAGTAATGTCTCAAACAGTCTACGGTTTGATCGTTCCCTGGAAGACCAGTAGAAGATTCCGATGCACATCTGGAGGCATTCTGTAATCTGTGGACCTTCAAAGTGGTGATGAAACAGAGAAATTGCATCGGGGTTGAATACAACACTCACCATGCACACTTTCCTCCATGTTAGTAATGTCTCAAACAGTCTACGCTTTGATCGTTCCCTGGAAGACCAGTAGTAGTTTCCGATGCACATCTGGAGGCATTCTGTAATCTGTGGACTATCAGACTGTTGATGAAACACAGAAATTGCATCAGGAGTCAATACAACAGTCACCATCCGCACTTCCCTCCTTGGGAGTAGTGTCTGAAACAGTCCACGGTTTGATCGTTCCCAGGAAGACCATTAGTAGTTTCCGATGCACATCTGGAGACAATCTGTAATCTGTGGACTATCAGAGTGTTGATGAAACAAAGAAATTGTATGGGGATTGAATACAACAGACACCATGCGCACTTTCTTAAACGGGAGTAATGTCTCAAACAGTCTACGCTTTGATTGTTCCCTGGAAGACCAGTAGTAGTTTCCGATGCACATCTGGAGTTATTCTGTAATCTGTGGACCTTCAAAGTGTTGATGAAACACAGAAATTGCATCGGGATTGAATACAACAGTCACCATGCGCACTTTCCTCCATGGGAGTAATGTCTCAAACAGTCTACGGTTTGATCGTTCCCTGCAAGACCAGTAGAAGATTCCGATGCACATCTGGAGGCATTCTGTAATCTGTGGACCTTCAAAGTGTTGATGAAACAGAGAAATTGCATCGGGGTTGAATACAACACTCACCATGCACACTTTCCTCCATGGGAGTAATGTCTCAAACAGTCTACGCTTTGATCGATCCCAGGATGACCAGTAGTAGTTTCCCATGGACATCTGGAGGCATTCTGTAATCTGTGGACTATCAGACTGTTGATGAAACACAGAAATTGCATCGGGATTGAATAAAACAGTCAATATTCGCACTTTACTCCATGGGAGTAATGTCTCAAACAGTATACGCTTTGATCGTTCCCTGTAAGAACAGTAGTAGTTTCCGATGCACATCTGGAAGCATTCTGTATTCTGTGGACTATCAGAGTGTTGATGAAACACAGAAATTGCATCGGGATTGAATACAACAGTCACCATGCCCACTTTCCTCCATGGGAGTAGTGTCTCAAACAGTCCACGTTTTGATCGTTACCTGCGAGACCAGTAGTAGATTCCGATGCACATCTGGAGACAATCTGTAATCTGTGGACTATCAGAGAGTTGATGAAACATAGAAATTGCATCGGAATTGAATACAACAGTCACCATCCACACTTTCCTCCATGGCAGTAACGTCTGAAACAGTCTACGCCTTGATCGTTCCTTGGAAGGCCAGTAGTAGTTTCCGATGCACATCTGGAGGCATTCTGTAATCTGGGGACCTTCAAAGTGTTGTTGAAACACAGAAATTGCATCGGGATTGAACACAACAGTCACCATCCGCACTTTCCTGCATTGGGAGTAATATCTCAAACAGTCTACGCTTTGATCGTTCCCAGGAAGACCAGTAGTAGTTTCAGATGCACATCTGGAGGCAAACTTTAATCTGTGGACTATTAGTGTTGATGAAACACAGAAATTGCATCGGGATTGAATACAACAGTCACCATGCGCACTTTCCTCCATGGGAGTAATGTCTCAAACAGTGTACGTTTTGATCGTTCCCTGGAAGACCAGTGGGAGTTTCCGATGCACATCTGGAGGCATTCTGTAATCTGTGGACTATCAGAGTGTTGATGAAACACAGAAATGGCATCGGGATTGAATACAACAGTCACCATGAACACTGTATTCCATGGGAGTAGTGTCTCAAACAGTCACCGCTTTGATAGTTTCCTGGAAGACCAGTAGTAGTATCGATTCACATTTGGAGGCATTCTGTAATCTTTGGACCTGAAAGTTTTGATGAATTACAGAAATTGGATTGGGATTGAATACAACAGTCACCATCCGCATCCCCCTCCATGGGAGTAATGTCTCAAACTCTACGCTTTGGTCGTTCCCTGGAAGACCAGTAGTAGTTTCCGATGCACATCTGGAAGCATTCTGTAATCTGTTTACTATCAGAGTGTTGTTGAAACACAGAAATTGCATCGCGACTTAATACAAGACTCACCATGCGCACTTTATTCCATGGGAGTAATGACTGAAACAGTCTACGCTTTCATCGTTCAATGGAAGACCAATAGTAGTATTTTCCGATGCACATCTGGTGGCATTCTGTAATCTGTGGACTATCTGAGTGTTGATGAAACACAGAAATTGCATCGGGAATGAATACAACCGTCACCATCCGCACTTTCCTCCGTGGGAATAATGTCTGAAACAGTCCACGTTTTGATCGTTCCCTGGAAGACCAGTAGTAGTTTCCGATGCACCTCTGGTGGTATTCTGTAATCTGTGGACTATCAGAGTGTTGATGAAACACAGAAATTGTATAGGGATTGAATACAACAGACACCATGAGCACTTTCTTAAACGGGAGTAATGTCTCAAACAGTCTACGCTTTGATCGTTCCCTGGAAGACCAGTAGTAGATTCCGATGCACATCTTCTGACATTCTGTAATCTGTGGACTATCAGAGTGTTGATGAAACACAGAAATTGCATCGGAATTGAATACAACAGTCACCATCCGCACTTTCCTGCATGGGAGTAATGTCTCAAACAGTCTACGCTTTGATCGTTCCCTGGAAGACCAGTAGTAGTTTCCGATGCACATCTGGAGGCATTCTGTAATCTGTTTACTATCAGAGTGTTGTTGAAACACAGAAATTGCATCGCGATTTAATACAAGAGTCAGCATGCGCACTTTCCTCCATGGGAGTAATGACTCAAACAGTCTACGCTTTGATCGTTCCCTGGAAGACCAGTAGTAGTTTCTGATGCACAAATGGAGGCATTCTGTAAACTATGGACTATCAGAGTGTTGATGAAACACAGAAATTGCATCGGGATTGAATACAACAGTCACCATCAGCACTTTCTTCCATGGGACTAACGTCTGAAATAGTCTACGCATTGATCGTTCCCTGGAAGGCCAGTAGTAGTTTCCGACGCACATCTGGAGGCATTCTGTAATCTGTGGAAGCTTCAAAGTGTTGATGAGACACAGAAATTGCATCGGGATTGAATACAACAGTCACCATGCACACTTTCCTCCATGGGAATAATGTCTCAAACACTGTACGCTTTGATCGTTCCCAGGAAGACCAGTAGTAGTTTCCGATGCACATCTGGAGGCAATCTGTAATCTGTGGACTATCAGAGTGTTGATGAAACACAGAAATTGCATCGGGTTTGAATACCGCAGTTACCATGAGCACTTTCCTCCATTGGTGTAATGTCTCAAACAGTCTACGCTTTGATCGTTCCCTCTAAGACCATTAGTAGTTTCCGATGCACATCTGGTGGCATTCTGTAATATGTGGACTATCAGAGTGTTGATGAAACACAGAAATGGCATTGGGATTGATAACAACAGTCACCATGCGCACTTTTCTCCACGGGTGTAAAGTCTCAAGCAGTCTACGCTTTGATCGTTCCCTGGAAGACCAGTAGTAGTTTCTGATGCACAAATGGAGGCATTCTGTAAACTATGGACTATCAGAGTGTTGATGAAACACAGAAATTGCATCGGGATTGAATACAACAGTCACCATCAGCACTTTCTTCCATGGGACTAACGTCTGAAATAGTCTACGCATTGATCGTTCCCCGGAAGGCCAGTAGTAGTTTCCGACGCACATCTGGAGGCATTCTGTAATCTGTGGAAGCTTCAAAGTGTTGATGAGACACAGAAATTGCATCGGGATTGAATACAACAGTCACCATGCACACTTTCCTCCATGGGAATATTGTCTCGAACACTGTACGCTTTGATCGTTCCCAGGAAGACCAGTAGTAGTTTCCGATGCACATCTGGAGGCAATCTGTAATCTGTGGACTATCAGAGTGTTGATGAAACACAGAAATTGCATCGCGATTGAATACAACAGTCACCATCCGCAATTTCCTCCATGGCAGTAACGTTTGAAACAGTCTACGCCTTGATCGTTCCCTGGAAGACCAGTAGTAGTTTCCGATGCACATCTGGAGGCATTCTGTAATCTGTGGACATTCAAAGTGTTGTTGAAACACAGAAATTGCATTGGGATTGAATACAACAGTCACCATCCGCACTTTCCTACATAGGAGTAATGTCTCAAACAGTCTACGCTTTGATCGTTCCCTGGAAGACCAGTAGTAGATTCCGATGCACATCAGAGGCATTCTGTAATCTGTGGACCTTCAAAGTGTGGCTGAAACACAGAAATTGCATCGGGATTGAATACAACAGGCACCATGCGTACATTTCACCATTGGAGTAATGTCTCAAACTGTCATCGCTTTGATCGTTCCCCCAAGACCAGTAGTAGTTTCCCATTCACATCTGGAGGCATTCTGTAATCTGTGGACTATCAGAGTGTTGTCGAAACACAGAAATTGCATCGGGATTGAATACAACAGTCACCATGCGCACTTTCCTCCATGGGAGTAATGTCTCAAACAGTCTACGGTTTGATCGTTCCATGGAAGACCAGTAGAAGATTCCGATGCACATCTGGAGGCATTTTGTAATCTGTGGACCTTCAAAGTGTTGATGAAACAGAGAAATTGCATCGGGGTTGAATACAACACTCACCATGCACACTTTCCTCCATGGGAGTAATGTCTCAAACAGTCTACGCTTTGATCGTCCCCTGGAAGACCAGTAGTAGTCTCCCATGGACATCTGGAGGCATTCTGTAATCTGTGGGCTATTAGACTGTTGATGAAACACAGAAATTGCATCGGGATTGAATACAACAGTCAATATTCGCACTTTACTCCATGGGAGTAATGTCTCAAAGAGTATACGCTTTGATCGTTCCCTGGAAGAACAGTAGTAGTTTCCGATGCACATCTGGAGGCATTCTGTAATCTGTGGACTATTAGAGTGTTGATGAAACACAGATATTGCATCGCGATTGAATACAACAGTCACCATCCGCACTTTCCTCCATGGCAGTAACGTCTGAAACAGTCTACGCCTTGATCGTTCCCTGGAAGACCAGTAGTAGTTTCCGATGCACATCTGGAGGCATTCTGTAATCTGTGGACATTCAAAGTGTTGTTGAAACACAGAAATTGCATTGGGATTGAATACAACAGTCACCATTGGCACTTTCCTATATAGGAGTAATGTCTCAAACAGTCTACGCTTTGATCGTTCCCTGGAGGACCAGTAGTAGATTCCGATGCACATCAGGAGGCATTCTGTAATCTGTGGACCTTCAAAGTGTGTCTGAAACACAGAAATTGCACCGGGATTGAATACAACAGGCACCATGCGTACATTTCACCATTGGAGTAATATCTCAAACTGTCATCGCTTTGATCGTTCCCCCAAGACCAGTAGTAGTTTCCCATGCACATCTGGAGGCATTCTGTAATCTGTGGACTATCAGAGTGTTGTCGAAACACAGAAATTGCATCGGGATAGAATACAACAGTCACCATGCGCACTTTCCTCCATGGGAGTAATGTCTCAAACAGTCTACGGTTTGATCGTTCCCTGGAAGACCAGTAGAAGATTCCGATGCACATCTGGAGGCATTCTGTAATCTGTGGACCTTCAAAGTGGTGATGAAACAGAGAAATTGCATCGGGGTTGAATACAACACTCACCATGCACACTTTCCTCCATTAGAGTAATGTCTCAAACAGTGTACGCTTTGATCGTTCCCTGGAAGACCAGTAGTAGTTTCCCATGGACATGTGGAGGCATTCTGTAATCTGTGGACTATCAGACTGTTGATGAAACACAGAAATTGCATCAGGAGTCAATACAACAGTCACCATCCGCACTTTCCTCCATGAGAGTAGTGTCTGAAACAGTCCACGGTATGATCGTTCCCAGGAAGACCATTAGTAGTTTCCGATGCACATCTGGAGTTATTCTGTAATCTGTGGACCTTCAAAGTGTTGATGAAACACAGAAATTGCATCGGGATTGAATACAACAGTCACCATGCGCACTTTCCTCCATGGGAGTAATGTCTCAAACAGTCTACGGTTTGATCGTTCCCTGGAAGACCAGTAGAAGTTTCCGATGCACATCTGGAAGCATTCTGTAATCTGTGGACCTTCAAAGTGTTGATGACACAGAGAAATTGCATCGGGGTTGAATACAACACTCACCATGCACACTTTCCTCCATGGGAGTAATGTCTCAAACAGTCTACGCTTTGATCGTTCCCAGGATGACCAGTAGTAGTTTCCCATGGACATCTGGAGGCATTCTGTAATCTGTGGACTATCAGACTGTTGATGAAACACAGAAATTGCATCGGGATTGAATAAAACAGTCAATATTCGCACTTTACTCCATGGGAGTAATGTCTCAAACAGTCCACGTTTTGATCGTTCCCTGGGAGACCAGTAGTAGATTCCGATGCACATCTGGAGACAATCTGTAATCTGTGGACTATCAGAGTGTTGATGAAACACAGAAATTGCATCGTGATTGAATACAACAGTCACCATGCGCACTTTCCTCCATGGGAGTAGTGTCTCAAACAGTCCACGTTTTGATCGTTCCCTGGGAGACCAGTAGTAGATTCCGATGCACATCTGGAGACAATCTGTAATCTGTGGACTATCAGAGTGTTGATGAAACACAGAAATTGCATCGGAATTGAACACAACAGTCACCATCCGCACTTTCCTGCATTGGGAGTAATGTCTCAAACAGTCTACGCTTTGATCGTTCCCAGGAAGACCAGTAGTGGTTTCCCATGGACATCTGGAGGCATCCAGTAATCTGTGGACTATCAGACTGTTGATGAAACACAGAAATTGCATCAGGACTCAATACAACACTCACCATCCGCCCTTCCCTCCATTGGAGTAGTGTCTGAAACAGTCCACGGTTTGATCGTTCCCAGGAAGACCATTAGTAGTTTCCTATGCACATCTGGAGACAATCTGTAATCTGTGGACTATCAGAGTGTTGATGAAACAAAGAAATTGTATGGGGATTGAATACAACAGACACCATGCGCACTTTCTTAAACGGGAGTAATGTCTCAAACAGTCTACGCTTTGATTGTTCCCTGGAAGACCAGTAGTAGTTTCCGATGCACATCTGGAGTTATTCTGTAATCTGTGGACCTTCAAAGTGTTGATGAAACACAGAAATTGCATCGGGATTGAATACAACAGTCACCATGCGCACTTTCCTCCATGGGAGTAATGTCTCAAACAGTCTACGGTTTGATCGTTCCCTGGAAGACCAGTAGAAGTTTCCGATGCACATCTGGAGGCATTCTGTAATCTGTGGACCTTCAAAGTGTTGATGAAACAGAGAAATAGCATCGGGGTTGAATACAACACTCACCATGCACACTTTCCTCCATGGGAGTAATGTCTCAAACAGTATACGTCTTGATCGTTCCCTGGAAGACCAGTGGGAGTTTCCGATGCACATCTGGAGGCATTCTGTAATCTGTGGACTATCAGAGTGTTGATGAAACACATAAATGGCATCGGGATTGAATACAACAGTCACCATGAACACTGTATTCCATGGGAGTAGTGTCTCAAACAGTCAACGCTTTGATAGTTTCCTGGCAGACCAGTAGTAGTATCGATTCACATTTGGAGGCATTCTGTAATCTTTGGACCTGAAAGTTTTGATGAATTACAGAAATTGGATTGGGATTGAATACAACAGTCACCATCCGCATCCCCCTCCATGGGAGTAATGTCTCAAACTCTACGCTTTGGTCGTTCCCTGGAAGACCAGTAGTAGTTTCCGATGCACATCTGGAAGCATTCTGTAATCTGTTTACTATCAGAGTGTTGTTGAAACACAGAAATTGCATCGCGATTTAATACAAGACTCACCATGCGCACTTTCCTCCATGGGAGTAATGTCTCAAACAGTCTACGCTTTGAACGTTCCCTGGAAGACCAGTAGTAGTCTCCCATGGACATCTGGAGGCATTCTGTAATCTGTGGACTATCAGACTGTTGATGAAACACAGAAATTGCATCGGGATTGAATACAACAGTCAATATTCGCACTTTACTCCATGGGAGTAATGTCTCAGACAGTATACGCTTTGATCGTTCCCTGGAAGAACAGTAGTAGTTTCCGATGCACATCTGGAGGCATTCTGTAATCTGTGGACTATTAGAGTGTTGATGAAACACAGATATTGCATCGCGATTGAATACAACAGTCACCATCCGCACTTTCCTCCATGGCAGTAACGTCTGAAACAGTCTATGCCTTGATCGTTCCCTGGAAGACCAGTAGTAGTTTCCGATGCACATCTGGAGGCATTCTGTAATCTGTGGACATTCAAAGTGTTGTTGAAACACAGAAATTGCATTGGGATTGAATACAACAGTCACCATCCGCACTTTCCTATATAGGAGTAATGTCTCAAACAGTCTACGCTTTGATCGTTCCCTGGAGGACCAGTAGTAGATTCCGATGCACATCAGGAGGCATTCTGTAATCTGTGGACCTTCAAAGTGTGTCTGAAACACAGAAATTGCATCGGGATTGAATACAACAGGCACCATGCGTACATTTCACCATTGGAGTAATATCTCAAACTGTCATCGCTTTGATCGTTCCCCCAAGACCAGTAGTAGTTTCCCATGCACATCTGGAAGCATTCTGTAATCTGTGGACCTTCAAAGTGTTGATGACACAGAGAAATTGCATCGGGGTTGAATACAACACTCACCATGCACACATTCCTCCATGGGAGTAATGTCTCAAACAGTCTACGCTTTGATCGTTCCCAGGATGACCAGTAGTAGTTTCCCATGGACATCTGGAGGCATTCTGTAATCTGTGGACTATCAGACTGTTGATGAAACACAGAAATTGCATCGGGATTGAATAAAACAGTCAATATTCGCACTTTACTCCATGGGAGTAATGTCTCAAACAGTCCACGTTTTGATCGTTCCCTGGGAGACCAGTAGTAGTTTCCCATGCACATCTGGAGTTATTCTGTAATCTGTGGACCTTCAAAGTGTTGATGAAACACAGAAATTGCATCGGGATTGAATACAACAGTCACCATGCGCACTTTCCTCCATGGGAGTAATGTCTCAAACAGTCTACGGTTTGATCGTTCCCTGGAAGACCAGTAGAAGTTTCCGATGCACATCTGGAGGCATTCTGTAATCTGTGGACCTTCAAAGTGTTGATGAAACAGAGAAATAGCATCGGGGTTGAATACAACACTAACCATGCACACTTTCCTCCATGGGAGTAATGTCTCAAACAGTATACGTCTTGATCGTTCCCTGGAAGACCAGTGGGAGTTTCCGATGCACATCTGGAGGCATTCTGTAATCTGTGGTCTATCAGAGTGTTGATGAAACACATAAATGGCATCGGGATTGAATACAACAGTCACCATGAACACTGTATTCCATGGGAGTAGTGTCTCAAACAGTCAACGCTTTGATAGTTTCCTGGCAGACCAGTAGTAGTATCGATTCACATTTGGAGGCATTCTGTAATCTTTGGACCTGAAAGTTTTGATGAATTACAGAAATTGGATTGGGATTGAATACAACAGTCACCATCCGCATCCCCCTCCATGGGAGTAATGTCTCAAACTCTACGCTTTGGTCGTTCCCTGGAAGACCAGTAGTAGTTTCCGATGCACATCTGGAAGCATTCTGTAATCTGTTTACTATCAGAGTGTTGTTGAAACACAGAAATTGCATCGCGATTTAATACAAGACTCACCATGCGCACTTTCCTCCATGGGAGTAATGTCTCAAACAGTCTACGCTTTGACCGTTCCCTGGAAGACCAGTAGTAGTCTCCCATGGACATCTGGGGGCATTCTGTAATCTGTGGACTATCAGACTGTTGATGAAACACAGAAATTGCATCGGGATTGAATACAACAGTCAATATTCGCACTTTACTCCATGGGAGTAATGTCTCAGACAGTATACGCTTTGATCGTTCCCTGGAAGAACAGTAGTAGTTTCCGATGCACATCTGGAGGCATTCTGTAATCTGTGGACTATTAGAGTGTTGATGAAACACAGATATTGCATCGCGATTGAATACAACAGTCACCATCCGCACTTTCCTCCATGGCAGTAACGTCTGAAACAGTCTATGCCTTGATCGTTCCCTGGAAGACCAGTAGTAGTTTCCGATGCACATCTGGAGGCATTCTGTAATCTGTGGACATTCAAAGTGTTGTTGAAACACAGAAATTGCATTGGGATTGAATACAACAGTCACCATCCGCACTTTCCTATATAGGAGTAATGTCTCAAACAGTCTACGCTTTGATCGTTCCCTGGAGGACCAGTAGTAGATTCCGATGCACATCAGGAGGCATTCTGTAATCTGTGGACCTTCAAAGTGTGTCTGAAACACAGAAATTGCATCGGGATTGAATACAACAGGCACCATGCGTACATTTCACCATTGGAGTAATATCTCAAACTGTCATCGCTTTGATCGTTCCCCCAAGACCAGTAGTAGTTTCCCATGCACATCTGGAGGCATTCTGTAATCTGTGGACTATCAGAGTGTTGTAGAAACACAGAAATTGCATCGGGATAGAATACAACAGTCACCATGCGCACTTTCCTCCATGGGAGTAATGTCTCAAACAGTCTACGGTTTGATCGTTCCCTGGAAGACCAGTAGAAGATTCCGATGCACATCTGGAGGCATTCTGTAATCTGTGGACCTTCAAAGTGGTGATGAAACAGAGAAATTGCATCGGGGTTGAATACAACACTCACCATGCACACTTTCCTCCATGTTAGTAATGTCTCAAACAGTCTACGCTTTGATCGTTCCCTGGAAGACCAGTAGTAGTTTCCGATGCACAGCTGGAGGCATTCTGTAATCTGTGGACTATCAGACTGTTGATGAAACACAGAAATTGCATCAGGAGTCAATACAACAGTCACCATCCGCACTTCCCTCCTTGGGAGTAGTGTCTGAAACAGTCCACGGTTTGATCGTTCCCAGGAAGACCATTAGTAGTTTCCGATGCACATCTGGAGACAATCTGTAATCTGTGGACTATCAGAGTGTTGATGAAACAAAGAAATTGTATGGGGGTTGAATACAACAGACACCATGCGCACTTTCTTAAACGGGAGTAATGTCTCAAACAGTCTACGCTTTGATTGTTCCCTGGAAGACCAGTAGTAGTTTCCGATGCACATCTGGAGTTAATCTGTAATCTGTGGACCTTCAAAGTGTTGATGAAACACAGAAATTGCATCGGGATTGAATACAACAGTCACCATGCGCACTTTCCTCCATGGGAGTAATGTCTTAAACAGTCTACGGTTTGATCGTTCCCTGCAAGACCAGTAGAAGATTCCGATGCACATCTGGAGGCATTCTGTAATCTGTGGACCTTCAAAGTGTTGATGAAACAGAGAAATTGCATCGGGGTTGAATACAACACTCACCATGCACACTTTCCTCCATGGGAGTAATGTCTCAAACAGTCTACGCTTTGATCGATCCCAGGATGACCATTAGTAGTTTCCCATGGACATCTGGAAGCATTCTGTATTCTGTGGACTATCAGAGTGTTGATGAAACACAGAAATTGCATCGGGATTGAATACAACAGTCACCATGCCCACTTTCCTCCATGGGAGTAGTGTCTCAAACAGTCCACGTTTTGATCGTTACCTGGGAGACCAGTAGTAGATTCCGATGCACATCTGGAGACAATCTGTAATCTGTGGACTATCAGAGAGTTGATGAAACATAGAAATTGCATCGGAATTGAATACAACAGTCACCATCCACACTTTCCTCCATGGCAGTAACGTCTGAAACAGTCTACGCCTTGATCGTTCCTTGGAAGGCCAGTAGTAGTTTCCGATGCACATCTGGAGGCATTCTGTAATCTGGGGACCTTCAAAGTGTTGTTGAAACACAGAAATTGCATCGGGATTGAACACAACAGTCACCATCCGCACTTTCCTGCATTGGGAGTAATATCTCAAACAGTCTACGCTTTGATCGTTCCCAGGAAGACCAGTAGTAGTTTCAGATGCACATCTGGAGGCAATCTGTAATCTGTGGACTATTAGTGTTGATGAAACACAGAAATTGCATCGGGATTGAATACAACAGTCACCATGCGCACTTTCCTCCATGGGAGTAATGTCTCAAACAGTGTACGTTTTGATCGTTCCCTGGAAGACCAGTGGGAGTTTCCGATGCACATCTGGAGGCATTCTGTAATCTGTGGACTATCAGAGTGTTGATGAAACACAGAAATGGCATCGGGATTGAATACAACAGTCACCATGAACACTGTATTCCATGGGAGTAGTGTCTCAAACAGTCACCGCTTTGATAGTTTCCTGGAAGACCAGTAGTAGTATCGATTCACATTTGGAGGCATTTTGTAATCTTTGGACCTGAAAGTTTTGATGAATTACAGAAATTGGATTTGGATTGAATACAACAGTCACCATCCGCATCCCCCTCCATGGGAGTAATGTCTCAAACTCTACGCTTTGGTCGTTCCCTGGAAGACCAGTAGTAGTTTCCGATGCACATCGGGAAGCATTCTGTAATCTGTTTACTATCAGAGTGTTGTTGAAACACAGAAATTGCATCGCGATTTAATACAAGACTCACCATGCGCACTTTATTCCATGGGAGTAATGACTCAAACTGTCTACGCTTTCATCGTTCAATGGAAGACCAATAGTAGTATTTTCCGATGCACATCTGGTGGCATTCTGTAATCTGTGGACTATCTGAGTGTTGATGAAACACAGAAATTGCATCGGGAATGAATACAACCGTCACCATCCGCACTTTCCTCCATGGGAATAATGTCTGAAACAGTCCACGTTTTGATCGTTCCCTGGAAGACCAGTAGTAGTTTCCGATGCACCTCTGGTGGTATTCTGTAATCTGTGGACTATCAGAGTGTTGATGAAACACAGAAATTGTATAGGGATTGAATACAATAGACACCATGAGCACTTTCTTAAACGGGAGTAATGTCTCAAACAGTCTACGCTTTGATCGTTCCCTGGAAGACCAGTAGTAGATTCCGATGCACATCAGGAGACATTCTGTAATCTGTGGACTATCAGAGTGTAGATGAAACACAGAAATTGCATCGGAATTGAATACAACAGTCACCATCCGCACTTTCCTGCATGGGAGTAATGTCTCAAACAGTCTACGCTTTGATCGTTCCCTGGAAGACCAGTAGTAGTTTCCGATGCACATCTGGAAGCATTCTGTAATCTGTTTACTATCAGAGTGTTGTTGAAACACAGAAATTGCATCGCGATTTAATACAAGAGTCAACATGCGCACTTTCCTCCATGGGAGTAATGACTCAAACAGTCTACGCTTTGATCGTTCCCTGGAAGACCAGTAGTAGTTTCTGATGCACAAATGGAGGCATTCTGTAAACTATGGACTATCAGAGTGTTGATGAAACACAGAAATTGCATCGGGATTGAATACAACAGTCACCATCAGCACTTTCTTCCATGGGACTAACGTCTGAAATAGTCTACGCATTGATCGTTCCCTGGTAGGCCAGTAGTAGTTTCCGACGCACATCTGGAGGCATTCTGTAATCTGTGGAAGCTTCAAAGTGTTGATGAGACACAGAAATTGCATCGGGATTAAATACAACAGTCACCATGCACACTTTCCTCCATGGGAATAATGTCTCAAACACTGTACGCTTTGATCATTCCCAGGAAGACCAGTAGTAGTTTCCGATGCACATCTGGAGGCAATCTGTAGTCTGTGGACTATCAGAGTGTTGATGAAACACAGAAATTGCATCGGGTTTGAATACCACAGTTACCATGAGCACTTTCCTCCATTAGAGTAATGTCTCAAACAGTCTACGCTTTGATCGTTCCCTCTAAGACCATTAGTAGTTTCCGATGCACATCTGGTGGCATTCTGTAATATGTGGACTATCAGAGTGTTGATGAAACACAGAAATGGCATTGGGATTGATAACAACAGTCACCATGCGCACTTTTCTCCACGGGTGTAAAGTCTCAAGCAGTCTACGCTTTGATCGTTCCCTGGAAGACCAGTAGTAGTTTCTGTTGCACAAATGGAGGCATTCTGTAAACTATGGACTATCAGAGTGTTGATGAAACACAGAAATTGCATCGGGATTGAATACAACAGTCACCATCAGCACTTTCTTCCATGGGACTAACGTCTGAAATAGTCTACGCATTGATCGTTCCCTGGAAGGCCAGTAGTAGTTTCCGACGCACATCTGGAGGCATTCTGTAATCTGTGGAAGCTTCAAAGTGTTGATGAGACACAGAAATTGCATCGGGATTGAATACAACAGTCACCATGCACACTTTCCTCCATGGGAATAATGTCTCAAACACTGTACGCTTTGATCGTTCCCAGGAAGACCAGTAGTAGTTTCCGATGCACATCTGGAGGCAATCTGTAATCTGTGGACTATCAGAGTGTTGATGAAACACAGAAATTGCATCGGGATGGAAGACAACAGGCACCTTGCGCACTTTCCTCCATGGGAGTAATGTCTCAATCAGAGTACGCTTTGATCGTTCCCTGGAAGACCAGTGGTAGTTTCCGATGCACATCTGGAGGCATTCTGTAATCTGTGGACTATCAGAGTGTCGATGAAACACAGAAATTGCATCGGGATTGAATACAACAGTCAATATTCGCACTTTACTCCATGGGAGTAATGTCTCAAACAGTATACGCTTTGATCGTTCCCTGTAAGAACAGTAGAAGTTTCCGATGCACATCTGGAAGCATTCTGTAATCTGTGGACTATCAGAGTGTTGATGAAACACAGAAATTGCATCTGGATTGAATACAACAGTCACCATGCGCACATTCCACCATGGGAGTAGTGTCTCAAACAGTCTACGTTTTGATCGTTCCCTGGAAGACCAGTAGTAGAATCCGATGCACATCTGGAGACAATCTGTAATCTGTGGACTATCAGAGAGTTAATGAAACACAGAAATTGCATCGGAATTGAATACAACAGTCACTATCCGCACTTTCCTCCATGGGAGTAATGTCTCAAACAGACTACGCTTTGATCGTTCGCAGGAAGACTACTAGTAGTTTCCGATGCACATTCGGAGACAATCTGTAATCTGTGGACTATCAGAGTGTTGATGAAACACAGAAATGGCATCGGGATTTAATACAACAGTCACCATGCACACTTTACTCCATGGGAGTAGTGTCTCAAACAGTCAATGCTTTGATAGTTTCTTGGAAGACCAGTAATAGTATCGATTCACATTTGGAGGCATTCAGTAATCTTTGGACCTGAAAGTTTTGATGAAACACAGAAATTGGTTTGGGATTGAATACAACAGTCACCATCTGCATTCCCCTCCATGGGAGTAATGTCTCAAACAGTCTACGCTTTGGTCGTTCCCTGGAAGACCAGTAGTAGTTTCCGATGCACATCTGGAGGCATTCTGTATTCTGTTTACCATCAGAGTGTTGTTGAAAGACAGAAATTGCATCGCGATTTAATACAAGACTCACCATGCGCACTTTCCTCCATGGGAGTAATGACTCAAACAGTCTACGCTTTCATCGTTCCCAGGAAGACCAATAGTAGTAGTTTCCGATGCACATCTGGTGGCATTCTGTAATCTGTGGACTATCAGAGTGTTGATGAAACACTGAAATTGCATCGGGAATGAATACAACAGCCACCATCCGCACTTTCCTCCATGGGAATAAAGTTTGAAACAGTCCACGTTTTGATCGTTCCCTGGAAGACCAGAAGTAGTTTCCGATGCACCTCTGGTGGTATTCTGTAATCTGTGGACTATCAGAGTGTTGATGAAACACAGAAATTGTATAGGGATTGAATACAACAGACACCATGAGCACTTTCTTAAACGGAAGTAATGTCTGAAACAGTCTACGCTTTGATCGATCCCAGGAAGACCAGTAGTAGTTTCTGATGCACATCTGGAGGCATTCTGTATTCTGTAGACCTTCAAAGAGTTGATGAAACACAGAAATTGTATCAGGAGTCAATACAACAGTCACCATCCGCACTTTCCTCCATGGGAGTAGTGTCTGAAACAGTCCACGGTTTGATCGTTCCCAGGAAGACCAATAGTAGTTTCCGATGCACATCTGGAGACAATCTGTAATCTGTGGACTATTAGTGTTGATGAAACACAGAAATTGCATCGGGATTGAATACAACAGTCACCATGCGCACTTTCCTCCATGGGAGTAATGTCTCAAACAGTCAACGCTTTGATAGTTTCCTGGAAGACCAGTAGTAGTATCGATTCACATTTGGAGGCATTCTGTAATCTTTGGACCGGAAAGTTTTGATGAATTACAGAAATTGGATTGGGATTGAATACAACAGTCACCATCCGCATTCCCCTCCATGGGAGTAATGTCTCAAACTGTCTACGCTTTGGTCGTTCCCTGGAAGACCAGTAGTAGTTTCCGATGCACATCTGGAAGCATTCTGTAATCTGTTTACTATCAGAGTGTTGTTGAAACACAGATATTGCATTGCGATTTAATACAAGACTCACCATGCGCACTTTCCTCCATGGGAGTAATGACTCAAACAGTCTACGCTTTCATCGTTCAAAGGAAGACCAATAGTAGTAGTTTCCGATGCACATCTGGTGGCATTCTGTAATCTGTGGACTATCTGAGTGTTGATGAAACACAGAAATTGCATCGGGAATGAATACAACATTCACCATCCGCACTTTCCTCCATGGGAATGATGTCTGAAACAGTCTACGTTTTGATCGTTCCCTGGAAGGCCAGTAGTAGTTTCCGACGCACATCTGGAGGCATTCTGTAATCTGTGGAAGCTTCAAAGTGTTGATGAGACACAGAAATTGCATCGGGATTGAATACAACAGACACCATGCACACTTTCCTCCATGGGAATAATGTCTCAAACACTGTACGCTTTGATCGTTCCCAGGAAGACCAGTAGTAGTTTCCGATGCACATCTGGAGGCAATCTGTAATCTGTGGACTATCAGAGTGTTGATGAAACACAGAAATTGCATCGGGATTGATTACAACAGGCACCATGCGCACTTTCCTCCATGGGAGTAATGTCTCAAACAGAGTACGCTTTGATCGTTCCCTGGAAGACCAGTGGTGGTTTCCGATGCACATCTGGAGGCATTCTGTAATCTGTGGACTATCAGAGTGTCGATGAAACACAGAAATTGCATCGGGATTGAATACAACAGTCACCATGCACACTTTCCTCTATGGGAGTAATGACTCAAACAGTCTACGCTTTGATAGTTCCCTGGAAGAACAGTAGTAGTTTCGATTCACATCTGGAGGCATTCTGTAATCTGTGGACCCTCAAAGTGTTGATGAAACACAGAAATTGCAACGGGATTGAATAAAACAGTCACCATCCGCATTCCATTACATGGGAGTAATGTCTCAAACAGTCTACGCTTTGGTCGTTCCCTGGAAGACCAGTAGTAGTTTCCGATGCACATCTGGAGGCATTCTGTAATCTGTGGACCATTAGAGTGTTCATGAAACACAGATATTGTATCGGGATTGAATACAACAGTCGCCATGCGCACATTTCTCCATGGGAGTAATGCCTCAAACTGTCTACGCTTCGATCGTTCCATGGAAGACCAGTAGTAGTTTCCGATGCACATCTGGATGCATTCTGTAATCTGTGGACTATCAGAGTGTTGATGAAACACAGAAATTACATCGGGATTGAATTCAACAGTCACAATGCGCACTTTCCTCCATGGGAGTAACGTCTCAAACAGTCTACGCTTTGATCGCTCCCTGGAAGACCAGTAGTAGTTTCCGATGCACATCTGGATGCATTCTGTAATCTGTTTACTATCAGAGTGTTGTTGAAACACAGAAATTGCATCGGGATTGAATACAACAGTCACCATGCGGAGTTTCCTCCTTTTGAGTAATGTCTCAAACAGTCTACGCTTTCATCGTTCAAAGGAAGACCAATAGTAGTAGTTTCCGATGCACATCTCGTGGCATTCTGTAATCTGTGGACTATCTGAGTGTTAATGAAACACAGAAATTGCATCGGGAATGAATACAACAGTCACCATCCGCACTTTCCTCCATGGGACTAATGTCTGAAACAGTCCACGCTTTGATCGTTCCCTGGGAGACCAGTAGTAGTTTGCGATGCACCTCTGGTGGTATTCTGAAATCAGTGGACTATCAGAGTGTTGATGAAACATAGAAATTGTATAGGGATTGAATACAACAGACACCATGCGCACTTTCTGAAACGTGAGTAATGTCTCAAACAGTCTACGCTTTGATCGTTTCCTGGAAGACCAGTAGTTGTTTCCGATGCACATCTGGTGGCATTCTGTAATCTGTGGACTATCAGAGTGTTGATGAAACAAAGAAATTGCATCGGGTTTGAATACCACAGTTACCATGTGCACTTTCCTCCATTGGAGTAATGTCTCAAACTGTCTACGCTTTGATCGTTCCCTCTAAGACCATTAGTAGTTTCCGATGCACATCTGGTGGCATTCTGTAATCTGTGGACTATCAGAGTGTTGATGAAACACATAAATGGCATGGGGATTGATAACAACAGTCAGCATGCGCACTTTTCTCCACGGGTGTAATGTCTCAAGCAGTCTACGCTTTGATCGTTCCCTGGAAGACCAGTAGTAGTTTCTGATGCACAAATGGAGGCATTCTGTAATCTATGGACTATCAGAGTGTTGATGAAACACAGAAATTGCACCGGGATTGAATACAACAGTCACCATCAGCACTTTCTTCCATGGGACTAACGTCTGAAATAGTCTACGCATTGATCGTTCCCTGGAAGGCCAGTAGTAGTTTCCGACGCACATCTGGAGGCATTCTGTAATCTGTGGAAGCTTCAAAGTGTTGATGAGACACAGAAATTGCATCGGGATTGAATACAACAGTCACCATGCACACTTTCCTAGATGGGAATAGTGTCTCAAACACTGTACGCTTTGATCGTTCCCAGGAAGACCAGTAGTAGATTCCGATGCACATCTGGAGCCAATCTGTAATCTGTGGACTATCAGAGTGTTGATGAAACACAGAAATTGCATCGGGATTGAATACAACAGGCACTATGCACACTTTCCTCCATGGGAGTAATGTCTCAAACAGAGTACACTTTGATCGTTCCCTGGAAGACCAGTGGTAGTTTCCGATGCACATCTGGAGGCATTCTGTAATCTGTGGACTATCAGAGTGTTGATGAAACACAGAAATTGCATCTGGATTGAATACAACAGTCACCGCACATTCCTCCATGGGAGAAGTGTCTCAAACAGTCTACGTTTTGATCGTTCCCTGGAAGACCAGTAGTAGTTTCCGATGCACATCCGGAGACAATCTGTAATCTGTGGACTATCAGAGTGTTGATGAAACAAAGAAATTGTATGGGGATTGAATACAACAGACACCATGCGCACTTTCTTAAACGGGAGTAATGTCTCAAATAGTCTACGCTTTGTTCGTTCCCTGGAAGACAAGTAGTAGTTTCCGATGCACATCTGGAGTTATTCTGTAATCTGTGGACCTTCAAAGTGTTGATGAAACACAGAAATTGCATCGGGATTGAATACAACAGTCACCATGAGCACTTTCCTCCATGGGAGTAATGTCTCAAACAGTCTACGCATTGATCGTTTCCTGGAAGACCAGTAGTAGTTTCCGATGCACATCTGGAGACAATGTGTAATCTGTGGACTATCAGAGTGTTGATGAAACACAGAAATTGCATCGCGATTGAATACAACAGTCACCATGCGCACTTTCCTCCATGGGAGTAATGACTCAAACAGTCTACGCTTTGATCGTTCCCTGGAAGACCAGTGGTAGTTTCCGATGCACATCTGGAGGCATTCTGTAATCTGTGGACTATCAGAGTGTCGATGAAACACAGAAATTGCATCGGGATTGAATACAACAGTCAATATTCGCACTTTACTCCATGGGAGTAATGTCTCAAACAGTATACGCTTTGATCGTTCCCTGTAAGAACAGTAGAAGTTTCCGATGCACATCTGGAAGCATTCTGTAATCTGTGGACTATCAGAGTGTTGATGAAACACAGAAATTGCATCTGGATTGAATACAACAGTCACCATGCGCACATTCCTCCATGGGAGTAGTGTCTCAAACAGTCTACGTTTTGATCGTTCCCTGGAAGACCAGTAGTAGAATCCGATGCACATCTGGAGACAATCTGTAATCTGTGGACTATCAGAGAGTTAATGAAACACAGAAATTGCATCGGAATTGAATACAACAGTCACTATCCGCACTTTCCTCCATGGGAGTAATGTCTCAAACAGACTACGCTTTGATCGTTCGCAGGAAGACTACTAGTAGTTTCCGATGCACATTCGGAGACAATCTGTAATCTGTGGACTATCAGAGTGTTGATGAAACACAGAAATGGCATCGGGATTTAATACAACAGTCACCATGCACACTTTACTCCATGGGAGTAGTGTCTCAAACAGTCAATGCTTTGATAGTTTCTTGGAAGACCAGTAATAGTATCGATTCACATTTGGAGGCATTCAGTAATCTTTGGACCTGAAAGTTTTGATGAAACACAGAAATTGGTTTGGGATTGAATACAACAGTCACCATCTGCATTCCCCTCCATGGGAGTAATGTCTCAAACAGTCTACGCTTTGGTCGTTCCCTGGAAGACCAGTAGTAGTTTCCGATGCACATCTGGAGGCATTCTGTATTCTGTTTACCATCAGAGTGTTGTTGAAAGACAGAAATTGCATCGCGATTTAATACAAGACTCACCATGCGCACTTTCCTCCATGGGAGTAATGACTCAAACAGTCTACGCTTTCATCGTTCCCAGGAAGACCAATAGTAGTAGTTTCCGATGCACATCTGGTGGCATTCTGTAATCTGTGGACTATCAGAGTGTTGATGAAACACAGAAATTGCATCGGGAATGAATACAACAGCCACCATCCGCACTTTCCTCCATGGGAATAAAGTTTGAAACAGTCCACGTTTTGATCGTTCCCTGGAAGACCAGAAGTAGTTTCCGATGCACCTCTGGTGGTATTCTGTAATCTGTGGACTATCAGAGTGTTGATGAAACACAGAAATTGTATAGGGATTGAATACAACAGACACCATGAGCACTTTCTTAAACGGAAGTAATGTCTGAAACAGTCTACGCTTTGATCGATCCCAGGAAGACCAGTAGTAGTTTCTGATGCACATCTGGAGGCATTCTGTATTCTGTAGACCTTCAAAGAGTTGATGAAACACAGAAATTGTATCAGGAGTCAATACAACAGTCACCATCCGCACTTTCCTCCATGGGAGTAGTGTCTGAAACAGTCCACGGTTTGATCGTTCCCAGGAAGACCAATAGTAGTTTCCGATGCACATCTGGAGACAATCTGTCATCTGTGGACTATCAGAGTGTTGATGAAACACAGAAATTGAATCGGGATTGAATACAACAGTTACCATGCACACTTTCCTCCATGGGAGTAATATCTCAAACAGTCTCCGCTTTGATCGTTCCCAGGAAGACCAGTAGTAGTTGCCCATGCACATCTGGAGGCAATCTGTAATCTGTGGACTATTAGTGTTGATGAAACACAGAAATTGCATCGGGATTGAATACAACAGTCACCATGCGCACTTTCCTCCATGGGAGTAATGTCTCAAACAGTCAACGCTTTGATAGTTTCCTGGAAGACCAGTAGTAGTATCGATTCACATTTGGAGGCATTCTGTAATCTTTGGACCGGAAAGTTTTGATGAATTACAGAAATTGGATTGGGATTGAATACAACAGTCACCATCCGCATTCCCCTCCATGGGAGTAATGTCTCAAACTGTCTACGCTTTGGTCGTTCCCTGGAAGACCAGTAGTAGTTTCCGATGCACATCTGGAAGCATTCTGTAATCTGTTTACTATCAGAGTGTTGTTGAAACACAGATATTGCATTGCGATTTAATACAAGACTCACCATGCGCACTTTCCTCCATGGGAGTAATGACTCAAACAGTCTACGCTTTCATCGTTCAAAGGAAGACCAATAGTAGTAGTTTCCGATGCACATCTGGTGGCATTCTGTAATCTGTGGACTATCTGAGTGTTGATGAAACACAGAAATTGCATCGGGAATGAATACAACATTCACCATCCGCACTTTCCTCCATGGGAATGATGTCTGAAACAGTCTACGTTTTGATCGTTCCCTGGAAGGCCAGTAGTAGTTTCCGACGCACATCTGGAGGCATTCTGTAATCTGTGGAAGCTTCAAAGTGTTGATGAGACACAGAAATTGCATCGGGATTGAATACAACAGACACCATGCACACTTTCCTCCATGGGAATAATGTCTCAAACACTGTACGCTTTGATCGTTCCCAGGAAGACCAGTAGTAGTTTCCGATGCACATCTGGAGGCAATCTGTAATCTGTGGACTATCAGAGTGTTGATGAAACACAGAAATTGCATCGGGATTGATTACAACAGGCACCATGCGCACTTTCCTCCATGGGAGTAATGTCTCAAACAGAGTACGCTTTGATCGTTCCCTGGAAGACCAGTGGTGGTTTCCGATGCACATCTGGAGGCATTCTGTAATCTGTGGACTATCAGAGTGTCGATGAAACACAGAAATTGCATCGGGATTGAATACAACAGTCACCATGCACACTTTCCTCTATGGGAGTAATGACTCAAACAGTCTACGCTTTGATAGTTCCCTGGAAGAACAGTAGTAGTTTCGATTCACATCTGGAGGCATTCTGTAATCTGTGGACCCTCAAAGTGTTGATGAAACACAGAAATTGCAACGGGATTGAATAAAACAGTCACCATCCGCATTCCATTACATGGGAGTAATGTCTCAAACAGTCTACGCTTTGGTCGTTCCCTGGAAGACCAGTAGTAGTTTCCGATGCACATCTGGAGGCATTCTGTAATCTGTGGACCATTAGAGTGTTCATGAAACACAGATATTGTATCGGGATTGAATACAACAGTCGCCATGCGCACATTTCTCCATGGGAGTAATGCCTCAAACTGTCTACGCTTCGATCGTTCCATGGAAGACCAGTAGTAGTTTCCGATGCACATCTGGATGCATTCTGTAATCTGTGGACTATCAGAGTGTTGATGAAACACAGAAATTACATCGGGATTGAATTCAACAGTCACAATGCGCACTTTCCTCCATGGGAGTAACGTCTCAAACAGTCTACGCTTTGATCGCTCCCTGGAAGACCAGTAGTAGTTTCCGATGCACATCTGGATGCATTCTGTAATCTGTTTACTATCAGAGTGTTGTTGAAACACAGAAATTGCATCGGGATTGAATACAACAGTCACCATGCGGAGTTTCCTCCTTTTGAGTAATGTCTCAAACAGTCTACGCTTTCATCGTTCAAAGGAAGACCAATAGTAGTAGTTTCCGATGCACATCTCGTGGCATTCTGTAATCTGTGGACTATCTGAGTGTTAATGAAACACAGAAATTGCATCGGGAATGAATACAACAGTCACCATCCGCACTTTCCTCCATGGGACTAATGTCTGAAACAGTCCACGCTTTGATCGTTCCCTGGGAGACCAGTAGTAGTTTGCGATGCACCTCTGGTGGTATTCTGAAATCAGTGGACTATCAGAGTGTTGATGAAACATAGAAATTGTATAGGGATTGAATACAACAGACACCATGCGCACTTTCTGAAACGTGAGTAATGTCTCAAACAGTCTACGCTTTGATCGTTTCCTGGAAGACCAGTAGTTGTTTCCGATGCACATCTGGTGGCATTCTGTAATCTGTGGACTATCAGAGTGTTGATGAAACAAAGAAATTGCATCGGGTTTGAATACCACAGTTACCATGTGCACTTTCCTCCATTGGAGTAATGTCTCAAACTGTCTACGCTTTGATCGTTCCCTCTAAGACCATTAGTAGTTTCCGATGCACATCTGGTGGCATTCTGTAATCTGTGGACTATCAGAGTGTTGATGAAACACATAAATGGCATGGGGATTGATAACAACAGTCACCATGCGCACTTTTCTCCACGGGTGTAATGTCTCAAGCAGTCTACGCTTTGATCGTTCCCTGGAAGACCAGTAGTAGTTTCTGATGCACAAATGGAGGCATTCTGTAATCTATGGACTATCAGAGTGTTGATGAAACACAGAAATTGCACCGGGATTGAATACAACAGTCACCATCAGCACTTTCTTCCATGGGACTAACGTCTGAAATAGTCTACGCATTGATCGTTCCCTGGAAGGCCAGTAGTAGTTTCCGACGCACATCTGGAGGCATTCTGTAATCTGTGGAAGCTTCAAAGTGTTGATGAGACACAGAAATTGCATCGGGATTGAATACAACAGTCACCATGCACACTTTCCTAGATGGGAATAGTGTCTCAAACACTGTACGCTTTGATCGTTCCCAGGAAGACCAGTAGTAGATTCCGATGCACATCTGGAGCCAATCTGTAATCTGTGGACTATCAGAGTGTTGATGAAACACAGAAATTGCATCGGGATTGAATACAACAGGCACTATGCACACTTTCCTCCATGGGAGTAATGTCTCAAACAGAGTACACTTTGATCGTTCCCTGGAAGACCAGTGGTAGTTTCCGATGCACATCTGGAGGCATTCTGTAATCTGTGGACTATCAGAGTGTTGATGAAACACAGAAATTGCATCTGGATTGAATACAACAGTCAGCGCACATTCCTCCATGGGAGAAGTGTCTCAAACAGTCTACGTTTTGATCGTTCCCTGGAAGACCAGTAGTAGTTTCCGATGCACATCCGGAGACAATCTGTAATCTGTGGACTATCAGAGTGTTGATGAAACAAAGAAATTGTATGGGGATTGAATACAACAGACACCATGCGCACTTTCTTAAACGGGAGTAATGTCTCAAATAGTCTACGCTTTGTTCGTTCCCTGGAAGACAAGTAGTAGTTTCCGATGCACATCTGGAGTTATTCTGTAATCTGTGGACCTTCAAAGTGTTGATGAAACACAGAAATTGCATCGGGATTGAATACAACAGTCACCATGAGCACTTTCCTCCATGGGAGTAATGTCTCAAACAGTCTACGCATTGATCGTTTCCTGGAAGACCAGTAGTAGTTTCCGATGCACATCTGGAGACAATGTGTAATCTGTGGACTATCAGAGTGTTGATGAAACACAGAAATTGCATCGCGATTGAATACAACAGTCACCATGCGCACTTTCCTCCATGGGAGTAATGACTCAAACAGTCTACGCTTTGATCGTTCCCTGGAAGACCAGTGGTAGTTTCCGATGCACATCTGGAGGCATTCTGTAATCTGTGGACTATCAGAGTGTCGATGAAACACAGAAATTGCATCGGGATTGAATACAACAGTCACCATGCACACTTTCCTCTATGGGAGTAATGACTCAAACAGTCTACGCTTTGATAGTTCCCTGGAAGAACAGTAGTAGTTTCGATTCACATCTGGAGGCATTCTGTAATCTGTGGACCCTCAAAGTGTTGATGAAACACAGAAATTGCAACGGGATTGAATAAAACAGTCACCATCCGCATTCCATTACATGGGAGTAATGTCTCAAACAGTCTACGCTTTGGTCGTTCCCTGGAAGACCAGTAGTAGTTTCCGATGCACATCTGGTGGCATTCTGTAATCTGTGGACCATTAGAGTGTTGATGAAACACAGATATTGTATCGGGATTGAATACAACAGTCGCCATGCGCACATTTCTCCATGGGAGTAATGCCTCAAACTGTCTACGCTTCGATCGTTCCATGGAAGACCAGTAGTAGTTTCCGATGCACATCTGGATGCATTCTGTAATCTGTGGACTATCAGAGTGTTGATGAAACACAGAAATTACATCGGGATTGAATACAACAGTCACAATGCGCACTTTCCTCCATGGGAGTAACGTCTCAAACAGTCTACGCTTTGATCGCTCCCTGGAAGACCAGTAGTAGTTTCCGATGCATATCTGGATGCATTCTGTAATCTGTTTACTATCAGAGTGTTGTTGAAACACAGAAATTGCATCGGGAATGAATACAACAGTCACCATGCGGAGTTTCCTCCTTTTGAGTAATGTCTCAAACAGTCTACGCTTTCATCGTTCAAAGGAAGACCAATAGTAGTAGTTTCCGATGCACATCTCGTGGCATTCTGTAATCTGTGGACTATCTGAGTGTTAATGAAACACAGAAATTGCATCGGGAATGAATACAACAGTCACCATCCGCACTTTCCTCCATAAGAATAATGTCTGAAACAGTCCACGCTTTGATCGTTCCCTGGGAGACCAGTAGTTGTTTCCGATGCACATCTGGTGGCATTCTGTAATCTGTGGACTATCAGAGTGTTGATGAAACAAAGAAATTGCATCGGGTTTGAATACCACAGTTACCATGTGCACTTTCCTCCATTGGAGTAATGTCTCAAAGTGTCTACGCTTTGATCGTTCCCTCTAAGACCATTAGTAGTTTCCGATGCACATCTGGTGGCATTCTGTAATCTGTGGACTATCAGAGTGTTGATGAAACACATAAATGGCATGGGGATTGATAACAACAGTCACCATGCGCACTTTTCTCCACGGGTGTAATGTCTCAAGCAGTCTACGCTTTGATCGTTCCCTGGAAGACCAGTAGTAGTTTCTGATGCACAAATGGAGGCATTCTGTAATCTATGGACTATCAGAGTGTTGATGAAACACAGAAATTGCACCGGGATTGAATACAACAGTCACCATCAGCACTTTCTTCCATGGGACTAACGTCTGAAATAGTCTATGCATTGATCGTTCCCTGGAAGGCCAGTAGTAGTTTCCGACGCACATCTGGAGGCATTCTGTAATCTGTGGAAGCTTCAAAGTGTTGATGAGACACAGAAATTGCATCGGGATTGAATACAACAGTCACCATGCACACTTTCCTAGATGGGAATAGTGTCTCAAACACTGTACGCTTTGATCGTTCCCAGGAAGACCAGTAGTAGATTCCGATGCACATCTGGAGCCAATCTGTAATCTGTGGACTATCAGAGTGTTGATGAAACACAGAAATTGCATCGGGATTGAATACAACAGGCACTATGCGCACTTTCCTCCATGGGAGTAATGTCTCAAACAGAGTACACTTTGATCGTTCCATGGAAGACCAGTGGTAGTTTCCGATGCACATCTGGAGGCATTCTGTAATCTGTGGACTATCAGAGTGTTGATGAAACACAGAAATTGCATCTGGATTGAATACAACAGTCACCGCACATTCCTCCATGGGAGTAGTGTCTCAAACAGTCTACGTTTTGATCGTTCCCTGGAAGACCAGTAGTAGTTTCCGATGCACATCTGGAGACAATGTGTAATCTGTGGACTATCAGAGTGTTGATGAAACACAGAAATTGCATCGCGATTGAATACAACAGTCACCATGCGCACTTTCCTCCATGGGAGTAATGACTCAAACAGTCTACGCTTTCATCGTTCCCAGGAAGACCAATAGTAGTAGTTTCCGATGCACATCTGGAGGCATTCTGTAATCTGTGGACTATCAGAGTGTTGATGAAACACAGAAATTGCATCGGGAATGAATACAACAGTCACCATCCGCACTTTCCTCCATGGGAATAAACTTTTGAAACAGTCCACGTTTTGATCGTTCCCTGGAAGGCCAGAAGTAGTTTCCGATGCACCTCTGGTGGTATTCTGTAATCTGTGGACTATCACAGTGTTGATGAAACACAGAAATTGTATAGGGATTGAATTCAACAGACACCATGAGCACTTTCTTAAACGGGAGTAATGTCTGAAACAGTCTACGCTTTGATCGTTCCCTGGAAGACCAGTTGTATATTCCGATGCACATCTGGAGACATTCTGTAATCTGTGGACTATCAGAGTGTTGATGAAACACAGAAAATGCATCGGAATTGAATACAACAGTCACCATCCGCACTTTCCTGCATGGGAGTAATGTCTCAAACAGTCTACGCTTTGATCGTTCCCAGGAAGACCAGTAGTAGTTTCCGATGCACATCTGGAGGCAATCTGTAATCTGTAGACCTTCAAAGAGTTGATGAAACACAGAAATTACATCAGGAGTCAATACAACAGTCACCATCCGCACTTTCCTCCATGGGAGTAGTGTCTGAAACAGTCCACGGTTTGAACGTTCCCAGGAAGACCAATAGTAGTTTCCGATGCACATCTGGAGACAATCTGTCATCTGTGGACTATCAGAGTGTTGATGAAACACAGAAATTGCATCGGGATTGAATACAACAGTCACCATGCACACTTTCCTCCATGGGAGTAATGTCTCAAACAGTGTACAATTTGATCGTTCCCTGGAAGACCAGTGGGAGTTTCCGATCCACATCTGGAGGCATTCTGTAATCTGTGGACTATCAGAGTGTTGATGAAACACAGAAATGGCATCGAGATTGAATACAACAGTCACCATGAACACTTTATTCCATGGGAGTAGTGTCTCAAACAGTCAACGGTTTTATAGTTTCCTGGAAGACCAGTAGTAGTATCGATTCACATTTGGAGGCATTCTGTAATCTTTGGACCGGAAAGTTTTGATGAATTACAGAAATTGGATTGGGATTGAATACAACAGTCACCATCCGCATTCCCCTCCATGGGAGTAATGTCTCAAACTGTCTACGCTTTGGTCGTTCCCTGGAAGACCAGTAGTAGTTTCCGATGCATATCTGAAAGCATTCTGTAATCTGTTTACTATCAGAGTGTTGTTGAAACACAGAAATTGCATCGCGATTTAATACAAGACTCACCATGCGCACTTTCCTCCATGGGAGTAATGACTCAAACAGTCTACGCTTTCATCGTTCAAAGGAAGACCAATAGTAGTAGTTTCCGATGCACATCTGGTGGCATTATGTAATCTGTGGACTATCTGAGTGTTGATGAGACACAGAAATTGCATCGGGAATGAATACAACAGTCACCATCCGCACTTTCCTCCATGGGAATAATGTCTGAAATAGTCTAGGTTTTGATCGTTCCCTGGAAGGCCAGTAGTAGTTTCCGACGCACATCTGGAGGGATTGTGTAATCTGTGGAAGCTTCAAAGTGTTGATGAGACACAGAAATTGCATCGGAATTGAATACAACAGACACCATGCACAGTTTCCTCCATGGAAATAATGTCTCAAACACTGTACGCTTTGATCGTTCCCAGGAAGACCAGTAGTAGTTTCCGATGCACATCTGGAGGCAATCTGTAATCTGTGGACTATCAGAGTGTTGATAAAACACAGAAATTGCATCGGGATTGAATACAACAGGCACCATGCGCACTTTCCTCCATGGGAGTAATGTCTCAAACAGAGTACGCTTTGATCGTTCCCTGGAAGACCAGTGGTAGTTTCCGATGCACATCTGGAGACATTCTGTAATCTGTGGACTATCAGAGTGTCGATGAAACACAGAAATTGCATCGGGATTGAATACAACAGTCACCATGCACACTTTCCTCTATGGGAGTAATGACTCAAACAGTCTACGCTTTGATAGTTCCCTGGAAGAACAGTAGTAGTTTCGATTCACATCTGGAGGCATTCTGTAATCTGTGGACAATCAAAGTGTTGATGAAACACAGAAATTGCAACGGGATTGAATACAACAGTCACCATCCGCATTCCATTACATGGGAGTAATGTCTCAAACAGTCTACGCTTTGGTCGTTCCCTGGAAGATCAGTAGTAGTTTCCGATGCTCATCTGGAGGCATTCTGTAATCTGTGGACCTTCAAAGTTTTGATGAAACGCAGAACTTTCATCGGGATTGAATACAACAGACACCATGCGCACTTTTCTCCATGGGAGTAATGCCTCAAACTGTCCACGCTTCGATCGTTCCATGGAAGACCAGTAGTAGTTTCCGATGCACATCTGGATGCATTCTGTAATCTGTGGACTATCAGAGTGTTGATGAAACACAGAAATTACATCGGGATTGAATACAACAGTCACAATGCGCACTTTCCTAAATAGGAGTAATGTCTCAAAGAGTCTACGCTTTGATCGTTCTTTGGAAGACCAGTAGTAGTTTCAGATGAACATCTGGAAGCATTCTGTAATCTGTGGACCATCAGAGTGTTGATGAAACACAGAAATTGCATCGGGATTGAATACAACACACAACATGCGCACTTTCCTCCATGGGAGTAACGTCTCAAACAGTCTACGCTTTGATCGCTCCCTGGAAGACCAGTAGTAGTTTCCGATGCACATCTGGATGCATTCTGTAATCTGTTTACTATGAGAGTGTTTTTGAAACACAGAAATTGCATCGGATTGAATACAACAGTCACCAAGCAGAGTTTCCTCCATTTGAGTAATGTCTCAAACAGTCTACGCTTTGATCGTTCCCTGGAATACCAGTAGTAGTTTCCGAAGCACATCTGGAGGCATTCTGAAATCTGTGGACCTTCAAATTGTTGATGAAACACAGAAATTGCGTCGAGAGTGTATACAACAGTCACAATGCGCCCTTTCATCCATGGGAGTTATGTCTGAAACAGTCTACGCTTTGATCGTTCCCAGGAAGACCAGTAGTAGTTTCCGATGCACATCTGGAGACAATCTGTAATCTGTGGACTATCAGAGTGTTGATGAAACACAGAAATTGCATCGCGATTGAATACAACAGTCATTATCCGCACTTTCCTCCATGGCAGTAACGTCTGAAACAGTCTACGCCTTGATCGTTCCCTGGAAGACCAGTAGTAGTTTCCGATGCACATCGGGAGGCATTCTGTAATCTGTGGACCTTCAAAGTTTTGATGAAACGCAGAAATTGCATCGGGATTGAATACAACAGTCACCATGCGCACTTTCCTCCATGGGAGTAATATCTCAAAGAGTCTACGATTTGATCGTTCCCTGGAAGACCAGTAGTAGTTCCCCATGGACATCTGGAGGCATTCTGTAATCTGTGGACTATCAGACTGTTGATGAAACACAGAAATTGCGTCGGGATTGAATACAACAGTCAATATTCGCACTTTACTCCGTGGGAGTAATGTCTCAAAGCGTATACGCTTTGATCGTTCCCTGGAAGAACAGTAGTAGTTTCCGATGCATATCTGAAAGCATTCTGTAATCTGTTTACTATCAGAGTGTTGTTGAAACACAGAAATTGCATCGCGATTTAATACAAGACTCACCATGCGCACTTTCCTCCATGGGAGTAATGACTCAAACAGTCTACGCTTTCATCGTTCAAAGGAAGACCAATAGTAGTAGTTTCCGATGCACATCTGGTGGCATTATGTAATCTGTGGACTATCTGAGTGTTGATGAAACACAGAAATTACATCGGGATTGAATACAACAGTCACCATGCGCACTCCCCTCCATGGTAGTGATGTCTCAAACAGTCTACGTTTTGATCGTTCCCTGGAAGACCAGTAGTAGATTCCGATGCACATCTGGAGACAATCTGTAATCTGTGGACTATCAGAGTGTTGATGAAACACAGAAATTGCATCGGAATTGAATAAAACAGTCACCATCCGCACTTTCCTCCATGGGAGTGATGACTCAAACAGTCTACGCTTTGATCGTTCCCAGGAAGACCAGTAGTAGTTTCCGATGCACATCTGGAGGCAATCTGTAATCTGTAGACCTTCAAAGTGTTGATGAAACACAGGAATTGCATCAGGAGTCAATACAACAGGCACCATCCGCACTTTCCTCCATGGGAGTAGTGTCTGAAACAGTCCACGGTTTGATCGTTCCCAGGAAGACCAGTAGTAGTTTCCGATGCACATCTGGAGACAATCTGTAATCTGTGGACTATCAGAGTATTGATGAAACACAGAAATTGCATCGGGATTGAATACAACACTCACCATCCGCAGTTTCCTCCATGGGAGTAACGTCTGAAACAGTCTATGATTTGATCGTTCCCTGGAAGACCAGTATTAGTTCCCGATTCACATTTGGAGGCATTCTGTAATCTTTGGACCTGAACGTTTTGATGAAACACAGAAATTGGATTGGGATTGAATACTACAGTCACCATCCGCATTCCCCTCCATGGGAGTAATGTCTCAAACAGTCTACGCTTTGGTCGTTCCCTGGAAGACCAGTAGTAGTTTCCGATGCACATCTGGAGGCATTCTGTAATCTGTTTACTATCAGAGTGTTGTTAAAACACTGAAATTGCATCGCGATTTAATACAAGAGTCACCACGCGCACATTCCTCCATGGGAGTAATGACTCAAACAGTCTACGCTTTCATCGTTCCCAGGAAGACCAATAGTAGTAGTTTCCGATGCACATCTGGTGGCATTCTGTAATCTGTGGACTATCGGAGTGTTGATGAAACACAGAAATTGCATCGGGATTGATTACAACAGTCACCATGCGCACTTTCCTACATAGGAGTAATTCTCAAACAGTCTACGCTTTGATCGTTCCCTGGAAGACCAGTAGTAGTTTCCGATGCACATCTGGTGGCATTCAGTAATCTGTGGACTATCAGAGTGTTGTCGAAACACAGAAATTGCATCGGGATTGAATACAACAATCACCATGAGCACTTTCCTCCATTAGAGTAATGTCTCAAACAGTCTACGCTTTGATCGTTCCCTCTAAGACCATTAGTAGTTTTAGATGCACATCTGGTGGCATTCTGTAATCTGGGGACTATCAGAGTGTTGATGAAACACAGAAATGGCATGGGGATTGATAACAACAGTCACCATGCACATTTTTCTCCACGGGTGTAATGTCTCAAACAGTCTACGCTTTGACGTTCCCTGGGAGACCAGTAGTAGTTTCCGATGCACAACTGGAGGCATTCTGTAATCTGTGGACTATCAGAGTGTTGATGAAACACAGAAATTGCATCGGGATTGAATACAACAGTCACCATCCCCAGTTTCCTCCATGGGAGTAACGTCTGAAATCTTCTACGCTTTGATCGTTCCCTGGAAGGCCAGTAGTAGTTTCCTATGCACATCTGGAGGCATTCTGTAATCTGTGGAAGCTTCAAAGTGTTCATGAAACACAGAAATTGCATTGGGATTGAATACAACAGTCACCATCGGCACTTTCCTCTATGGGAGTAATGTCTCAAACAGTCTACGCCTTGTTCGTTCCCCCAAGACCAGTAGTAGTTTTCCATGCACATCTGGAGGCATTCTGTAATCTCTGGACCTTCAAAGTGTTGATGATACACAGAAATTGCATTGGGATTGAATACAACAGTCACCATGCGTACATTCCTGCATGGGAGTAATGTCTCAAACAGTGTACGTTTTCATCGTTCCCTGGAAGACCAGTGGTAGTTTCCGATGCACATCTGGAGGCATTCTGTAATCTGTGGACTATCCGAGTGTTGATGAAACACAGAAATGTCATCGGGATTTTTTACAACAGTCACCATGCACACTTTATTCCATGGGAGTAGTGTCTCAAACAGTCTACGCTTTGATCGTTCCCTCTAAGACCATTAGTAGTTTCCGATGCACATCTGGTGGCATTCTGTAATCTGGGGACTATCAGAGTGTTGATGAAACACAGAAATGGCATGGGGATTGATAACAACAGTCACCATGCGCACTTTTCTCCACGGGTGTAATGTCTCAAACAGTCTACGCTTTGAACGTTGCCTGGAAGATCAGTAGTAGTTTCCGATGCACATCTGGAGTTATTCTGTAATCTGTGGACCTTCAAAGTGTTGATGAAACACAGAAATTGCATCGGGATTGAATACAACAGTCACCATGCGCACTTTCTTCCATGGGAGTAATGTCTCAAACAGTCTACGCATTGATCGTTCCCTGGAAGACCAGTAGTAGTTCATGATGCACATCTGGAGGCATTGTGTAATCTGTGGACTATCAGAGTGTTGAAGAAACACTGAAATTGCTTCGGTATTGAATATAACAGTCACCATGTGCACTTTCATCCATGGGAGTAATGTGTCAAACGGTCTACGCTTTGATCGTTCCCTGGAAGACCAGTAGTAGTTTCCGAAGCACATCTGGAGGCATTCTGTAATCTGTGGACCTTCAAATTGTTGATGAAACACAGAAATTGCGTCGAGAGTGAATACAACAGTCACAATGCGCCCTTTCATCCATGGGAGTTAGGTCTGAAACAGTCTACGCTTTGACCGTTCCCAGGAAGACCAGTAGTAGTTTCCGATGCACATCTGGAGACAATCTGTAATCTGTGGACTATCAGAGTGTTGATGAAACACAGAAATTGCATCGCGATTGAATACAACAGTCATTATCCGCACTTTCCTCCATGGCAGTAACGTCTGAAACAGTCTACGCCTTGATCGTTCCCTGGAAGACCAGTAGTAGTTTCCGATGCACATCTGGAGGCATTCTGTAATCTGTGGACCTTCAAAGTTTTGATGAAACGCAGAAATTGCATCGGGATTGAATACAAAAATCACCATGCGCACTTTCCTCCATGGAGTAATGTCTCAAAGAGTCTACGATTTGATCGTTCCCTGGAAGACCAGTAGTAGATTCCCATGGACATCTTGAGGCATTCTGTAATCTGTGGACTATCAGACTGTTGATAAAACACAGAAATTGCGTCGGGATTGAATACAACAGTCAATATTCGCACTTTACTCCATTGGAGTAATGTCTCAAAGCGTATTCGCTTTGATCGTTCCCTGGAAGAACAGTAGTAGTTTCCGATGCACATCTGGAAGCATTCTGTAATCTGTGGACTATCAGAGTGTTGATGAAACACAGAAATTGCATCGGGATTGAAAACAAAACTCACCATCCGCACTTTCCTCCATGAGAGTAACGTCTGAAACAGTCTATGATTTGATCGTTCCCTGGAAGACCAGTAGTAGTTTCCGATTCACATTTGGAGGCATTCTGTAATCTTTGGACCTGAACGTTTTGATGAAACACAGAAATTGGATTGGGATTGAATACAACAGTAACCATCCGCATTCCCCTCCATGGGAGTAATGTCTCAAACAGTCTACGCTTTGGTCGTTCCCTGGAAGACCAGTAGTAGTTTCCGTAGCACTTCTGGAGGCATTCTGTAATCTGTTTACTATCAGAGTGTTGTTGAAACCCAGAAATTGCATCGCGATTTAATACAAGAGTCACCACGCGCACTTCCCTCCATGGGAGTAATGACTCAAACAGTCTACGCTTTCATCGTTCCCAGGAAGACCAATAGTAGTAGTTTCCGATGCACATCTGGTGGCATTCTGTAATCTGTGGACTATCAGAGTGTTGATGAAACACAGAAATTGCATCGGGATTGATTACAACAGTCACCATGCGCAGTTTCCTACATATGAGTAATTCTCAAACAGTCTACGCTTTGATCGTTCCTGGAAGACCAGTAGTAGTTTCCGATGCACATCTGGTGGCATTCTGTAATCTGTGGACTATCAGAGTGTTGATGAAACACAGAAATTGCATCGGGTTTGAATACCACAGTCACCATGAGCACTTTCCTCCATTGGAGTAATGTCTCAATCAGTCTACGCTTTGATCGTTATCTCTAAGACCATTAGTAGTTTCCGATGCACATCTGGTGGCATTCTGTAATCTGGGGACTATCAGAGTGTTGATGAAACACAGAAATGGCATGGGGATTGATAACAACAGTCACCATGCACACTTTTCTCCACGGGTGTAATGTCTCAAACAGTCTACGCTTTGACGTTCCCTGGGAGACCAGTAGTAGTTTCCGATGCACAACTGGAGGCATTCTGTAATCTGTGGACTATCAGAGTGTTGATGAAACACAGAAATTGCATCGGGATTGAATACAACAGTCACCATCCGCACTTTCCTCCATGGGAGTAACGTCTGAAATAGTCTACGCTTTGACGTTCCCTGGAAGACCAGTGGTAGTTTCCGATGCACATCTGGTGGCATTCTGTAATCTGTGGACTATCAGAGTGTTGATGAAACACAGAAATTGTATGGTGATTGAATACAACAGTCACCATGCGCACTTTCCTCCATGGGAGTAATGTCTCAAACAGACTACGCATTGATCGTTCCCTGGAAGACCAGTAGTAGTTTCCGATGCACATCTGGAGGCATTCTGTAATCTGTGGACCTTCAAAGTGTTGTTGAAACACAGAAATTGCATAGGGATTGAATACAAGAGGCACCATGCGTACATTTCTCCATTGGAGTCACGTCTCAAACTGTCATCGCCTTGTTCGTTCCCCCAAGACCGATAGTAGTTTCCCATGCACATCTGGAGGCATTCTGTAATCTGTGGACCTTCAAAGTTTTGATGATACACAGAAATTGCATCGGGATTGAATACAACAGTAACCATCCGCATTCCCCTCCATGGGAGTAATGTCTCAAACAGTCTACGCTTTGGTCGTTCCCTGGAAGACCAGTAGTAGTTTCCGTTGCACATCTGGAGGCATTCTGTAATCTGTTTACTATCAGAGTGTTGTTGAAACCCAGAAATTGCATCGCGATTTAATACAAGAGTCACCACGCGCACTTTCCTCCATGGGAGTAATGTCTCAAACAGTCTACGCATTGATCGTTCCCTGGAAGACCAGTAGTAGTTTCCGATGCACATCTGGAGGCATTCCGTGATCTCTGGACTATCAGAGTGTTGATGAAACACAGAAATTGCATCGGGTTTGAATACCACAGTCACCATGAGCACTTTCCTCCATTGGAGTAATGTCTAAAACAGTCTACGCTTTGATCGTTCACTCTAAGACCATTAGTAGTTTCCGATGCACATCTGGTGGCGTTCTGTAACCTGTGGACTATCAGAGTGTTGATGAAACACAGAAATGGCATGGGGATTGATAACAACAGTCACCATGCGCACTTTCCTCCATGGGAGTAACGTCTGAAATAGTCTACGTTTTGATCGTTCCCTGGAAGGTCAGTAGTAGTTTCCGATGCACATCTGGAGGCAATCTGTAATCTGTGGACTATCAGAGTGTTGATGAAACACAGAAACTGCATCGGGATTGAATACAACAGGCACAATGCGCACTTTTCTCTATGGGAGTAATGTCTCAAACAGTCTACGCTTTGATAGTTCCCTGGAAGACCAGTAGTAGTTTCGATTCACATCTGGAGGCATTCTGTAATCTGTGGACCTTCAAAGTGTTGTTGAAACACAGAAATTGCATCGGGATTGAGTACAACAGGCACCAAGCAAACATTTCTCCATTGGAGTAATGTCTCAAACTGTCATCGCTTTGATCGTTCCCCCAAGACCAGTAGTAGTTTCCCATGCACATCTGGAGGCATTCTGTAATCTGTGGACCTTCAAGGTGTTTATGAAACACAGAAATTGCATCGGGATTGAATACAACAGTCACCATGCGTACTTTCCTCCATGGGAGTAATGTCTCAAACAGTCTACGCTTTGATCGTTCCCTGGAAGACCAGTAGTAGTTCCGATGCACATCTGGTGGCATTCTGTAATCTGTGGACTATCAGAGTGTTGTCGAAGCACAGAAATTGCATCGCGATTTAATACAAGAGTCACCATGCGCACTTTTCTCCATATGAGTAATGTTTCAAACAGTCAAGGCTTTGATCGTTCCCTGGAAAACCAGTAGTAGTTTCCCATGGACATCTGGAGGCATTCTGTAATCTGTGGACTATCAGACTGTTGATGAAACACAGAAATTGCATCGGGATTGAATACAACAGTCAATATTCGCACTTTACTCCATGGGAGTAATGTCTCAAACAGTATACGCTTTGATCGTTCCCTGGAAGAACAGTAGTAGTTTCCGATGCACATCTGGATGCATTCTGTAATCTGTGGACTATCAGAGTGTTGATGAAACACAGAAATTGCATTGGGATTGAATACAACAGTCACCATGCGCACTTTCCTCCATGGGAGTAATGTCTCAAACAGTCTACGTTTTGATCGTTCCCTGGAAGACCGGTAGTAGATTCCGATGCACATCTGGAGACAATCTGTAATCTGTGGACTATCAGAGTGTTGATGATACACAGAAATTGCATCGGAATTGAATACAACAGTCACCATCCGCACTTTCCTCCATTGGAGTAGTGTCTCAAACAGTCTACGCTTTGATCGTTCCCAGGAAGACCAGTAGTAGTTTCCGATGCACATCTGGTGGCATTCTGTAATCTGGGGACTATCAGAGTGTTGATGAAACACAGAAATGGCATGGGGATTGATAACAACAGTCACCATGCACACTTTTCTCCACGGGTGTAATGTCTCAAACAGTCTACGCTTTGACGTTCCCTGGGAGACCAGTAGTAGTTTCCGATGCACAACTGGAGGCATTCTGTAATCTGTGGACTATCAGAGTGTTGATGAAACACAGAAATTGCATCGGGATTGAATACAACAGTCACCATCCGCACTTTCCTCCATGGGAGTAACGTCTGAAATAGTCTACGCTTTGACGTTCCCTGGAAGACCAGTGGTAGTTTCCGATGCACATCTGGTGGCATTCTGTAATCTGTGGACAATCAGAGTGTTGATGAAACACAGAAATTGTATGGTGATTGAATACAACAGTCACCATGCGCACTTTCCTCCATGGGAGTAATGTCTCAAACAGACTACGCATTGATCGTTCCCTGGAAGACCAGTAGTAGTTTCCGATGCACATCTGGAGGCATTCTGTAATCTGTGGACCTTCAAAGTGTTGTTGAAACACAGAAATTGCATAGGGATTGAATACAAGAGGCACCATGCGTACATTTCTCCATTGGAGTCACGTCTCAAACTGTCATCGCCTTGTTCGTTCCCCCAAGACCAATAGTAGTTTCCCATGCACATCTGGAGGCATTCTGTAATCTGTGGACCTTCAAAGTTTTGATGATACACAGAAATTGCATCGGGATTGAATACAACAGTAACCATCCGCATTCCCCTCCATGGGAGTAATGTCTCAAACAGTCTACGCTTTGGTTGTTCCCTGGAAGACCAGTAGTAGTTTCCGTTGCACATCTGGAGGCATTCTGTAATCTGTTTACTATCAGAGTGTTGTTGAAACCCAGAAATTGCATCGCGATTTAATACAAGAGTCACCACGCGCACTTTCCTCCATGGGAGTAATGTCTCAAACAGTCTACGCATTGATCGTTCCCTGGAAGACCAGTAGTAGTTTCCGATGCACATCTGGAGGCATTCCGTGATCTCTGGACTATCAGAGTGTTGATGAAACACAGAAATTGCATCGGGTTTGAATACCACAGTCACCATGAGCACTTTCCTCCATTGGAGTAATGTCTAAAACAGTCTACGCTTTGATCGTTCCCTCTAAGACCATTAGTAGTTTCCGATGCACATCTGGTGGCGTTCTGTAACCTGTGGACTATCAGAGTGTTGATGAAACACAGAAATGGCATGGGGATTGATAACAACAGTCACCATGCGCACTTTCCTCCATGGGAGTAACGTCTGAAATAGTCTACGTTTTGATCGTTCCCTGGAAGGTCAGTAGTAGTTTCCGATGCACATCTGGAGGCAATCTGTAATCTGTGGACTATCAGAGTGTTGATGAAACACAGAAACTGCATCGGGATTGAATACAACAGGCACAATGCGCACTTTTCTCTATGGGAGTAATGTCTCAAACAGTCTACGCTTTGATAGTTCCCTGGAAGACCAGTAGTAGTTTCGATTCACATCTGGAGGCATTCTGTAATCTGTGGACCTTCAAAGTGTTGTTGAAACACAGAAATTGCATCGGGATTGAATACAACAGGCACCAAGCAAACATTTCTCCATTGGAGTAATGTCTCAAACTGTCATCGCTTTGATCGTTCCCCCAAGACCAGTAGTAGTTTCCGATGCACAACTGGAGGCTATCTGTAATCTGTGGACTATCAGAGTGTTGATGAAACACAGAAATTGCATCGGGATTGAATACAACAGTCACCATGCGCACTTTCCTCCATATGAGTAATGTCTCAAACAGTCTACGCTTTGATCGTTACCTGGAAGACCAGTAGTAGTTTCCCATGGACATCTGGAGGCATTCTGTAATCTGTGGACTATCAGACTGCTGATGAAACACAGAAATTGCATCGGAATTGAATACAACAGTCAATATTCGCACTTTCCTCCATGGGAGTAATGTCTCAAACAGTCTACGCTTTGATCGTTCCCAGGAAGACCAGTAGTAGTTTCCGATGCACATCTGGAGGCATTCTGTAATCTTTGGACCTGAAGGTTTTGATGAAACACTGAAATTGGATTGGGATTGAATACAACAGTCACCATCCGAATTCCCCTCCATGGGAGTAATGTCTCAAACAGTCTACGCTTTGGTCGTTCCTTGGAAGACCACTAGAAGTTTCCGATGCACATCTGGAGGCATTCCGTGATCTCTAGACTATCAGAGTGTTGACGAAACACAGAAATTGCATCGGGATTGATAACAACAGTCACCATGCGCACTTTCCTACATAGGAGTAATTCTCAAACAGTCTACTATTTGATCGTTCCCTGGAAGACCAGTAGTAGTTTCCTATGCACATCTGGTGGCATTCTGTAATCTGTGGACTATCAGAGTGTTGATGAAACACAAAAATTGCATCGGGTTTGAATACCACAGTCACCATGAGCAATTTCCTCCATTGGAATAATGTCTCAAACAGTCTACGCTTTGATCGTTCCCTCTAAGACCATTAGTAGATTCCGATGCACATCTGGTGGCATTGTGTAATCTGTGGACTATCAGAGTGTTGATGAAACACAGAAATGGCATGGGGATTGATAACAACATTCACCATGCGCACTTTTCTCCACGGGTGTAATGGGTCAAACAGTCTACGCTTTGATCGTTCCCTGGAAGACCAGTAGTAGTTTCCGATGCACAACTGGAGGCATTCTGTAATCTGTGGACTATCGGAGTGGTGATGAAACACAGAAATTGCATCGGGATTGAATACAAAAGTCACCATCCGCACTTTCCTCCATGGGAGTAACGTCTGAAATAGTCTACTCTTTGATCGTTCAATGGAAGGCCAGTAGTAGTTTCCGATTCACATCTGGAGGCATTCTGTAATTTGTGGAAGCTTCAAAGTGTCGATGAAACACAGAAATTGCATCGGGATTGAATACAACAGTCACCATGCACACTTTCCTCCATGGGAGTAATGTCTCAAACACTGTACGCTTTGATCGTTCCCAGGAGGACCAGTAGTAGTTTCCGATGCACATCTGGAGGCAATCTGTAATCTGTGGACTATCAGAGTGTTGATGAAACTCAGAAATTGCATCGGGATTGAATTCAACAGGCACAATGCGCACTTTTCTCTATGGGAGTAATGTCTCAAACAGTCTACGCTTTGATAGTTACCTGGAAGACCAGTAGTAGTTTCGATTCACATCTGGAGGCATTCTGTAATCTGTGGACCTTCAAAGTGTTGAGGAACACAGAAATTGCATCGGGATTGAATACAACAGTCACCATCCGCATTCCATTACATGGGAGTAATGTCTCAAAGAGCCTACGCTTTGGTCGTTCCCTGGAAGACCAGTAGTAGTTTCAGATGCACATCTGGAGGCATTCTGTAATCTGTTTACTATCAGAGTGTTGTTGAAACACAGAGATTGCATCGCGATTTAATACAAGACTCACCATCTGCATTCCCCTCCATGGGAGTAATGTCTGAAACAGTCCATGTTTTGATCGTTCCCTCGAAGACCAGTAGTAGTTTCCGATGTACATCTGGATTCATTCTGTAATCTGTTTACTATCAGAGTGTTGTTGAAACACAGAAATTGCATCGGGATTGAATACAACAGTCACCATGCGGAGTTTCCTCCATTTGAGTAGTGTCTCAAACATTCTACGCTTTGATCGTTCCCTGGAAGACCAGTAGTAGTTTCCGAAGCACATCTGGAGGCATTCTGTAATCTGTGGACCTTCAAATTTTTGATGAAACACAGAAATTGCATCCAGAGTGAATACAACAGTCACCAAGTGCCCTTTCATCCATGGGAGTTATGTCTGAAACAGTCTACGCTTTGATCGTTCCCAGGAAGACCAGTAGTAGTTTCCGATGCACATCTGGAGACAATCTGTATTCTGTGGACTATCAGAGTGTTGATGAAACACAGAAATTGCATCGCGATTGAATTCAACAGTCATTATCCGTACTTTCCTCCATGGCAGTAACGTCTGAAACAGTCTACGCCTTGATCGTTCCCTGGAAGACCAGTAGTAGTTGCCGATGCACATCTGGAGGCATTCTGTAATCTGTGGACCTTCAAAGTGTTGTTTAAACACAGAAATTGCATCGGGATTGAATACAACAGGCACCAAGCAAACATTTCTCCATTGGAGTAATGTCTCAAACTGTCATCGCTTTGATCGTTTCCCCAAGACCAGTACTAGTTTCCGATGCACATCTGGAGGCATTCTGTAATCTGTGGACCTTCAAAAAGTTGATGAAACACAGAAATTACATCGGGATTGAATACAACAGTCACCATCCGCACTTTCCTCCATGGGAGTAATGTCTCAAACAGTCTACGCTTTGATCGTTCCCTGGAAGACCAGCAGTAGTTTCCGATGCACATCTGGAGGCAATCTGTACTCTGTAGACCTTCAAAGTGTTGATGAAACACAGGAATTGCATCAGGAGTCAATACAACAGTCACCATCCGCACTTTCCTCCATAGGAGTAGTGTCTGAAACAGTCCACGGTTTGATCATTCCCAGGAAGACCAGTAGTAGTTTCCGATGCACATCTGGAGACAATCTGTAATCTGTGGACTATCAGAGTGTCGATGAAACACAGAAATTGCATCGGGATTGATTACAGCAGTCACCATGCGCACTTTCCTACATAGGAGTAATTCTGAAACAGTCTACGCTTTGATCGTTCTCTGGAAGACCAGTAGTAGTTTCCGATGCACATCTGGTGGCATTCTGTAATCTGTGGACTATCAGAGTGTTGTCGAAACACACAAATTGAATCGGGATTGAATACAACAGTCACCATGCGCACTTTCCTCCATATGAGTAATGTCTCAAACAGTCTACGCTTTGATCGTTCCCTGGAAGACCAGTAGTAGTTTCCCATGGACATCTGGAGGCATTCTGTAATCTGTGGACTATCAGACTGCTGATGAAACACAGAAATTGCATCGGGATTGAATACAACAATCAATATTCGCACTTTACTCCATGGGAGTAATGTCTCAAACAGTATACGCTTTGATCGTTCCCTGGAAGAACAGTAGTAGTTTCCGATGCACATCTGGAAGCATTTTGTAACATGTGGACTATCAGAGTGTTGATGAAACACAGAGATTGCATCGGGATGGAATACAACAGTCACCATGGGCACTTTCCTCCATGGGAGTAATGTCTCAAACAGTCCACGTTTTGATCGTTCCCTGGAAGACCAGTAGTAGTTTCCGATGCACATCTGGATTCACTCTGTAAACTGTTTACTATCAGAGTGTTGTTAAAACACAGATATTGCATCGGGATTGGATACAACAGTCACCATGCGCACTTTCCTCCATGGGAGTAATGTCTCAAACAGTCTACGCCTTGATCGTTCCCTGGAAGACCAGTAGTAGTTTCCGAAGCACATCTGGAGGCATTCTGTAATCTGTGGACCTTCAAATTGTTGATGAAACACAGAAATTGCGTCGAGAGTGAATACAACAGTCACAATGCGCCCTTTCATCCATGGGAGTTAGGTCTGAAACAGTCTACGCTTTGACCGTTCCCAGGAAGACCAGTAGTAGTTTCCGATGCACATCTGGAGACAATCTGTAATCTGTGGACTATCAGAGTGTTGATGAAACACAGAAATTGCATCGCGATTGAATACAACAGTCATTATCCGCACTTTCCTCCATGGCAGTAACGTCTGAAACAGTCTACGCCTTGATCGTTCCCTGGAAGACCAGTAGTAGTTTCCGATGCACATCTGGAGGCATTCTGTAATCTGTGGACCTTCAAAGTTTTGATGAAACGCAGAAATTGCATCGGGATTGAATACAAAAATCACCATGCGCACTTTCCTCCATGGAGTAATGTCTCAAAGAGTCTACGATTTGATCGTTCCCTGGAAGACCAGTAGTAGATTCCCATGGACATCTTGAGGCATTCTGTAATCTGTGGACTATCAGACTGTTGATAAAACACAGAAATTGCGTCGGGATTGAATACAACAGTCAATATTCGCACTTTACTCCATGGGAGTAATGTCTCAAAGCGTATTCGCTTTGATCGTTCCCTGGAAGAACAGTAGTAGTTTCCGATGCACATCTGGAAGCATTCTGTAATCTGTGGACTATCAGAGTGTTGATGAAACACAGAAATTGCATCGGGATTGAAAACAAAACTCACCATCCGCACTTTCCTCCATGAGAGTAACGTCTGAAACAGTCTATGATTTGATCGTTCCCTGGAAGACCAGTAGTAGTTTCCGATTCACATTTGGAGGCATTCTGTAATCTTTGGACCTGAACGTTTTGATGAAACACAGAAATTGGATTGGGATTGAATACAACAGTAACCATCCGCATTCCCCTCCATGGGAGTAATGTCTCAAACAGTCTACGCTTTGGTCGTTCCCTGGAAGACCAGTAGTAGTTTCCGTAGCACTTCTGGAGGCATTCTGTAATCTGTTTACTATCAGAGTGTTGTTGAAACCCAGAAATTGCATCGCGATTTAATACAAGAGTCACCACGCGCACTTCCCTCCATGGGAGTAATGACTCAAACAGTCTACGCTTTCATCGTTCCCAGGAAGACCAATAGTAGTAGTTTCCGATGCACATCTGGTGGCATTCTGTAATCTGTGGACTATCAGAGTGTTGATGAAACACAGAAATTGCATCGGGATTGATTACAACAGTCACCATGCGCAGTTTCCTACATATGAGTAATTCTCAAACAGTCTACGCTTTGATCGTTCCTGGAAGACCAGTAGTAGTTTCCGATGCACATCTGGTGGCATTCTGTAATCTGTGGACTATCAGAGTGTTGATGAAACACAGAAATTGCATCGGGTTTGAATACCACAGTCACCATGAGCACTTTCCTCCATTGGAGTAATGTCTCAATCAGTCTACGCTTTGATCGTTATCTCTAACACCATTAGTAGTTTCCGATGCACATCTGGTGGCATTCTGTAATCTGGGGACTATCAGAGTGTTGATGAAACACAGAAATGGCATGGGGATTGATAACAACAGTCACCATGCACACTTTTCTCCACGGGTGTAATGTCTCAAACAGTCTACGCTTTGACGTTCCCTGGGAGACCAGTAGTAGTTTCCGATGCACAACTGGAGGCATTCTGTAATCTGTGGACTATCAGAGTGTTGATGAAACACAGAAATTGCATCGGGATTGAATACAACAGTCACCATCCGCACTTTCCTCCATGGGAGTAACGTCTGAAATAGTCTACGCTTTGACGTTCCCTGGAAGACCAGTGGTAGTTTCCGATGCACATCTGGTGGCATTCTGTAATCTGTGGACTATCAGAGTGTTGATGAAACACAGAAATTGTATGGTGATTGAATACAACAGTCACCATGCGCACTTTCCTCCATGGGAGTAATGTCTCAAACAGACTACGCATTGATCGTTCCCTGGAAGACCAGTAGTAGTTTCCGACGCACATCTGGAGGCATTCTGTAATCTGTGGACCTTCAAAGTGTTGTTGAAACACAGAAATTGCATAGGGATTGAATACAAGAGGCACCATGCGTACATTTCTCCATTGGAGTCACGTCTCAAACTGTCATCGCCTTGTTCGTTCCCCCAAGACCAATAGTAGTTTCCCATGCACATCTGGAGGCATTCTGTAATCTGTGGACCTTCAAAGTTTTGATGATACACAGAAATTGCATCGGGATTGAATACAACAGTAACCATCCGCATTCCCCTCCATGGGAGTAATGTCTCAAACAGTCTACGCTTTGGTCGTTCCCTGGAAGACCAGTAGTAGTTTCCGTTGCACATCTGGAGGCATTCTGTAATCTGTTTACTATCAGAGTGTTGTTGAAACCCAGAAATTGCATCGCGATTTAATACAAGAGTCACCACGCGCACTTTCCTCCATGGGAGTAATGTCTCAAACAGTCTACGCATTGATCGTTCCCTGGAAGACCAGTAGTAGTTTCCGATGCACATCTGGAGGCATTCCGTGATCTCTGGACTATCAGAGTGTTGATGAAACACAGAAATTGCATCGGGTTTGAATACCACAGTCACCATGAGCACTTTCCTCCATTGGAGTAATGTCTAAAACAGTCTACGCTTTGATCGTTCCCTCTAAGACCATTAGTAGTTTCCGATGCACATCTGGTGGCGTTCTGTAACCTGTGGACTATCAGAGTGTTGATGAAACACAGAAATGGCATGGGGATTGATAACAACAGTCACCATGCGCACTTTCCTCCATGGGAGTAACGTCTGAAATAGTCTACGTTTTGATCGTTCCCTGGAAGGTCAGTAGTAGTTTCCGATGCACATCTGGAGGCAATCTGTAATCTGTGGACTATCAGAGTGTTGATGAAACACAGAAACTGCATCGGGATTGAATACAACAGGCACAATGCGCACTTTTCTCTATGGGAGTAATGTCTCAAACAGTCTACGCTTTGATAGTTCCCTGGAACACCAGTAGTAGTTTCGATTCACATCTGGAGGCATTCTGTAATCTGTGGACCTTCAAAGTGTTGTTGAAACACAGAAATTGCATCGGGATTGAGTACAACAGGCACCAAGCAAACATTTCTCCATTGGAGTAATGTCTCAAACTGTCATCGCTTTGATCGTTCCCCCAAGACCAGTAGTAGTTTCCCATGCACATCTGGAGGCATTCTGTAATCTGTGGACCTTCAAGGTGTTTATGAAACACAGAAATTGCATCGGGATTGAATACAACAGTCACCATGCGTACTTTCCTCCATGGGAGTAATGTCTCAAACAGTCTACGCTTTGATCGTTCCCTGGAAGACCAGTAGTAGTTCCGATGCACATCTGGTGGCATTCTGTAATCTGTGGACTATCAGAGTGTTGTCGAAGCACAGAAATTGCATCGCGATTTAATACAAGAGTCACCATGCGCACTTTCCTCCATATGAGTAATGTTTCAAACAGTCAAGGCTTTGATCGTTCCCTGGAAAACCAGTAGTAGTTTCCCATGGACATCTGGAGGCATTCTGTAATCTGTGGACTATCAGACTGTTGATGAAACACAGAAATTGCATCGGGATTGAATACAACAGTCAATATTCGCACTTTACTCCATGGGAGTAATGTCTCAAACAGTATACGCTTTGATCGTTCCCTGGAAGAACAGTAGTAGTTTCCGATGCACATCTGGATGCATTCTGTAATCTGTGGACTATCAGAGTGTTGATGAAACACAGAAATTGCATTGGGATTGAATACAACAGTCACCATGCGCACATTCCTCCATGGGAGTAATGTCTCAAACAGTCTACGTTTTGATCGTTCCCTGGAAGACCGGTAGTAGATTCCGATGCACATCTGGAGACAATCTGTAATCTGTGGACTATCAGAGTGTTGATGATACACAGAAATTGCATCGGAATTGAATACAACAGTCACCATCCGCACTTTCCTCCATTGGAGTAGTGTCTCAAACAGTCTACGCTTTGATCGTTCCCAGGAAGACCAGTAGTAGTTTCCGATGCACATCTGGTGGCATTCTGTAATCTGGGGACTATTAGAGTGTTGATGAAACACAGAAATGGCATGGGGATTGATAACAACAGTCACCATGCACACTTTTCTCCACGGGTGTAATGTCTCAAACAGTCTACGCTTTGACGTTCCCTGGGAGACCAGTAGTAGTTTCCGATGCACAACTGGAGGCATTCTGTAATCTGTGGACTATCAGAGTGTTGATGAAACACAGAAATTGCATCGGGATTGAATACAACAGTCACCATCCGCACTTTCCTCCATGGGAGTAACGTCTGAAATAGTCTACGCTTTGACGTTCCCTGGAAGACCAGTGGTAGTTTCCGATGCACATCTGGTGGCATTCTGTAATCTGTGGACTATCAGAGTGTTGATGAAACACAGAAATTGTATGGTGATTGAATACAACAGTCACCATGCGCACTTTCCTCCATGGGAGTAATGTCTCAAACAGACTACGCATTGATCGTTCCCTGGAAGACCAGTAGTAGTTTCCGATGCACATCTGGAGGCATTCTGTAATCTGTGGACCTTCAAAGTGTTGTTGAAACACAGAAATTGCATAGGGATTGAATACAAGAGGCACCATGCGTACATTTCTCCATTGGAGTCACGTCTCAAACTGTCATCGCCTTGTTCGTTCCCCCAAGACCAATAGTAGTTTCCCATGCACATCTGGAGGCATTCTGTAATCTGTGGACCTTCAAAGTTTTGATGATACACAGAAATTGCATCGGGATTGAATACAACAGTAACCATCCGCATTCCCCTCCATGGGAGTAATGTCTCAAACAGTCTACGCTTTGGTCGTTCCCTGGAAGACCAGTAGTAGTTTCCGTTGCACATCTGGAGGCATTCTGTAATCTGTTTACTATCAGAGTGTTGTTGAAACCCAGAAATTGCATCGCGATTTAATACAAGAGTCACCACGCGCACTTTCCTCCATGGGAGTAATGTCTCAAACAGTCTACGCATTGATCGTTCCCTGGAAGACCAGTAGTAGTTTCCGATGCACATCTGGAGGCATTCCGTGATCTCTGGACTATCAGAGTGTTGATGAAACACAGAAATTGCATCGGGTTTGAATACCACAGTCACCATGAGCACTTTCCTCCATTGGAGTAATGTCTAAAACAGTCTACGCTTTGATCGTTCCCTCTAAGACCATTAGTAGTTTCCGATGCACATCTGGTGGCGTTCTGTAACCTGTGGACTATCAGAGTGTTGATGAAACACAGAAATGGCATGGGGATTGATAACAACAGTCACCATGCGCACTTTCCTCCATGGGAGTAACGTCTGAAATAGTCTACGTTTTGATCGTTCCCTGGAAGGTCAGTAGTAGTTTCCGATGCACATCTGGAGGCAATCTGTAATCTGTGGACTATCAGAGTGTTGATGAAACACAGAAATTGCATCGGGATTGAATACAACAGGCACCAAGCAAACATTTCTCCATTGGAGTAATGTCTCAAACTGTCATCGCTTTGATCGTTCCCCCAAGACCAGTAGTAGTTTCCGATGCACAACTGGAGGCTATCTGTAATCTGTGGACTATCAGAGTGTTGATGAAACACAGAAATTGCATCGGGATTGAATACAACAGTCACCATGCGCACTTTCCTCCATATGAGTAATGTCTCAAACAGTCTACGCTTTGATCGTTACCTGGAAGACCAGTAGTAGTTTCCCATGGACATCTGGAGGCATTCTGTAATCTGTGGACTATCAGACTGCTGATGAAACACAGAAATTGCATCGGAATTGAATACAACAGTCAATATTCGCACTTTCCTCCATGGGAGTAATGTCTCAAACAGTCTACGCTTTGATCGTTCCCAGGAAGACCAGTAGTAGTTTCCGATGCACATCTGGAGGCATTCTGTAATCTTTGGACCTGAAGGTTTTGATGAAACACTGAAATTGGATTGGGATTGAATACAACAGTCACCATCCGAATACCCCTCCATGGGAGTAATGTCTCAAACAGTCTACGCTTTGGTCGTTCCTTGGAAGACCACTAGAAGTTTCCGATGCACATCTGGAGGCATTCCGTGATCTCTAGACTATCAGAGTGTTGACGAAACACAGAAATTGCATCGGGATTGATAACAACAGTCACCATGCGCACTTTCCTACATAGGAGTAATTCTCAAACAGTCTACTATTTGATCGTTCCCTGGAAGACCAGTAGTAGTTTCCTATGCACATCTGGTGGCATTCTGTAATCTGTGGACTATCAGAGTGTTGATGAAACACAAAAATTGCATCGGGTTTGAATACCACAGTCACCATGAGCAATTTCCTCCATTGGAATAATGTCTCAAACAGTCTACGCTTTGATCGTTCCCTCTAAGACCATTAGTAGATTCCGATGCACATCTGGTGGCATTGTGTAATCTGTGGACTATCAGAGTGTTGATGAAACACAGAAATGGCATGGGGATTGATAACAACAGTCACCATGCGCACTTTTCTCCACGGGTGTAATGTCTCAAACGGTCTACGCTTTGATCGTTCCCTGGAAGACCAGTAGTAGTTTCCGATGCACAACTGGAGGCATTCTGTAATCTGTGGACTATCGGAGTGGTGATGAAACACAGAAATTGCATCGGGATTGAATACAAAAGTCACCATCCGCACTTTCCTCCATGGGAGTAACGTCTGAAATAGTCTACTCTTTGATCGTTCAATGGAAGGCCAGTAGTAGTTTCCGATTCACATCTGGAGGCATTCTGTAATTTGTGGAAGCTTCAAAGTGTCGATGAAACACAGAAATTGCATCGGGATTGAATACAACAGTCACCATGCACACTTTCCTCCATGGGAGTAATGTCTCAAACACTGTACGCTTTGATCGTTCCCAGGAGGACCAGTAGTAGTTTCCGATGCACATCTGGAGGCAATCTGTAATCTGTGGACTATCAGAGTGTTGATGAAACTCAGAAATTGCATCGGGATTGAATTCAACAGGCACAATGCGCACTTTTCTCTATGGGAGTAATGTCTCAAACAGTCTACGCTTTGATAGTTACCTGGAAGACCAGTAGTAGTTTCGATTCACATCTGGAGGCATTCTGTAATCTGTGGACCTTCAAAGTGTTGAGGAACACAGAAATTGCATCGGGATTGAATACAACAGTCACCATCCGCATTCCATTACATGGGAGTAATGTCTCAAGGAGCCTACGCTTTGGTCGTTCCCTGGAAGACCAGTAGTAGTTTCAGATGCACATCTGGAGGCATTCTGTAATCTGTTTACTATCAGAGTGTTGTTGAAACACAGAGATTGCATCGCGATTTAATACAAGACTCACCATCTGCATTCCCCTCCATGGGAGTAATGTCTGAAACAGTCCATGTTTTGATCGTTCCCTCGAAGACCAGTAGTAGTTTCCGATGTACATCTGGATTCATTCTGTAATCTGTTTACTATCAGAGTGTTGTTGAAACACAGAAATTGCATCGGGATTGAATACAACAGTCACCATGCGGAGTTTCCTCCATTTGAGTAGTGTCTCAAACATTCTACGCTTTGATCGTTCCCTGGAAGACCAGTAGTAGTTTCCGAAGCACATCTGGAGGCATTCTGTAATCTGTGGACCTTCAAATTTTTGATGAAACACAGAAATTGCATCCAGAGTGAATACAACAGTCACCAAGTGCCCTTTCATCCATGGGAGTTATGTCTGAAACAGTCTACGCTTTGATCGTTCCCAGGAAGACCAGTAGTAGTTTCCGATGCACATCTGGAGACAATCTGTATTCTGTGGACTATCAGAGTGTTGATGAAACACAGAAATTGCATCGCGATTGAATACAACAGTCATTATCCGCACTTTCCTCCATGGCAGTAACGTCTGAAACAGTCTACGCCTTGATCGTTCCCTGGAAGACCAGTAGTAGTTGCCGATGCACATCTGGAGGCATTCTGTAATCTGTGGACCTTCAAAGTGTTGTTTAAACACAGAAATTGCATCGGGATTGAATACAACAGGCACCAAGCAAACATTTCTCCATTGGAGTAATGCCTCAAACTGTCATCGCTTTGATCGTTTCCCCAAGACCAGTACTAGTTTCCGATGCACATCTGGAGGCATTCTGTAATCTGTGGACCTTCAAAGTGTTGATGAAACACAGAAATTGCATCGGGATTGAATACAACAGTCACCATCCGCACTTTCCTCCATGGGAGTAATGTCTCAAACAGTCTACGCTTTGATCGTTCCCTGGAAGACCAGCAGTAGTTTCCGATGCACATCTGGAGGCAATCTGTACTCTGTAGACCTTCAAAGTGTTGATGAAACACAGGAATTGCATCAGGAGTCAATACAACAGTCACCATCCGCACTTTCCTCCATAGGAGTAGTGTCTGAAACAGTCCACGGTTTGATCATTCCCAGGAAGACCAGTAGTAGTTTCCGATGCACATCTGGAGACAATCTGTAATCTGTGGACTATCAGAGTGTCGATGAAACACAGAAATTGCATCGGGATTGATTACAGCAGTCACCATGCGCACTTTCCTACATAGGAGTAATTCTGAAACAGTGTACGCTTTGATCGTTCTCTGGAAGACCAGTAGTAGTTTCCGATGCACATCTGGTGGCATTCTGTAATCTGTGGACTATCAGAGTGTTGTCGAAACACACAAATTGAATCGGGATTGAATACAACAGTCACCATGCGCACTTTCCTCCATATGAGTAATGTCTCAAACAGTCTACGCTTTGATCGTTCCCTGGAAGACCAGTAGTAGTTTCCCATGGACATCTGGAGGCATTCTGTAATCTGTGGACTATCAGACTGCTGATGAAACACAGAAATTGCATCGGGATTGAATACAACAATCAATATTCGCACTTTACTCCATGGGAGTAATGTCTCAAACAGTATACGCTTTGATCGTTCCCTGGAAGAACAGTAGTAGTTTACGATGCACATCTGGAAGCATTTTGTAACATGTGGACTATCAGAGTGTTGATGAAACACAGAGATTGCATCGGGATGGAATACAACAGTCACCATGGGCACTTTCCTCCATGGGAGTAATGTCTCAAACAGTCCACGTTTTGATCGTTCCCTGGAAGACCAGTAGTAGTTTCCGATGCACATCTGGATTCATTCTGTAAACTGTTTACTATCAGAGTGTTGTTAAAACACAGATATTGCATCGGGATTGAATACAACAGTCACCATGCGGAATTTCCTCCATTTGAGTAGTGTCTCAAACAGTCTACGCTTTGATCGTTCCCCCAAGACCAGTAGTAGTTTCCCATGCACATCTTGAGGCATTCCTTAATCTGTGGACCTTCAAAGTGTTGATGAAACACAGAAATTGCATCGGGATTGAATACAACAGTCACCATGCGCAATTTCCTCCATGGGAGTAATGTCTCAATGAGTCTACGTTTTGATCGTTCCCTGGAAGTCCAGTAGTAGATTCCCATGGACATCTGGAGGCATTCTGTAAGCTGTGGACTATCAGACTGTTGATGAAACACAGAAATTGCATCGGGATTGAATACAGCAGTCAATATTCGCACTTTACTAGATGGGAGTAATGTCTCAAACAGTATACGCTTTGATCGTTCCCTGGAAGAACAGTAGTAGTTTCCGATGCACATCTGGAAGCATTCTGTAATCTGTGGACTATCAGAGTGTTGATGAAACACAGATATTGCATCGGGATTGAATACAACAGTCACCATGCGCAATTTCCTCCATGGGAGTAATGTCTCAATCAGTCTACGTTTTGATCGTTCCCTGGAAGTCCAGTAGTAGATTCCGATGCACATCTGGAGACAATCTGTCACCTGTGGACTATCAGAGTGTTGATGAAACACATAAATTGCATCGGAATTGAATACAACAGTCACCATCCGCACTTTCCTCCATGGGAGTAATGTCTCAAACAGTCTACACTTTGATCGTTCCCTGGAAGACCAGTTGTAGTTTTCGTTGCACATCTGGAGGCAATCTGTAATCTGTAGACCTTCAAAGTGTTGTTGAAACACAGGAATTGCATCAGGAGTCAATACAACAGTCACCATCCGCACTTTCCTTCATGGGAGTAGTGTCTGAACCAGTCCATGGTTTGATCGTACCCAGGAAGACCGGTAGTAGTTTCCGATGCACATCTGGAGACAATCTGTAATCTGTGGACTATCAGAGTGTTGATGAAACACAGAAATTGCATCGCGATTGAATACAACAGTCATTATCCGCACTTTCCTCCATGGGAGTAACGTCTGAAACAGTCTATGCTTTGATCGTTCCCTGGAAGACCAGTAGTAGTTCCCGATTCACATTTGGAGGCATTCTGTAATCTTTGGACCTGAAAGATTTGATGACAAACAGAAATTTTATTGGGATTGAATACAACGGTCACCATCCGCATTCCCCTCCATGGGAGTAATGTCTCAAACAGTCTACGCTTTGGTCGTTCCCTGGAAGACCAGAAGTAGTTTCCGATGCACATCTGGAGGCATTCTGAAATCTGTTTACTATCAGAGTGTTGTTGAAACACAGAAATTGCATAGCGATTTAATATAAGAGACACCATGCGCACTTTCCTCCATTTGAGTATTGTCTCAAACAGTCTACGCTTTCATCGTTCCCAGGAAGACCAATAGTAGTAGTTTCCGATGCACATCTGGTGGCATTCTGTAATCTGTGGACTATCAGAGTGTTATTGAAACACAGAAATTGCATTCGGATTGATTACAACAGTCACCATGCGCACTTTCCTACATAGGAGTAATTCTCAAACAGTCTACGTTTTGATCGTTTCCTGGAAGACCAGCAGTAGTTTCCGATGCACATCTGGTGGCATTCTGTAATCTGTGGACTATCAGAGTGTTGATGAAACACAGAAATTGCATCGGGTTTGAATACCACAGTGACCATGAGCACTTTTGTCCATTGGAGTAATGTCTCAAACAGTCTACGCTTTGGTCGTTCCCTGGAAGACCAGAAGTAGTTTCCGATGCACATCTGGAGGCATTCTGAAATCTGTTTACTATCAGAGTGTTGTTGAAACACAGAAATTGCATAGCGATTTAATATAAGAGACACCATGCGCACTTTCCTCCATTTGAGTATTGTCTCAAACAGTCTACGCTTTCATCGTTCCCAGGAAGACCAATAGTAGTAGTTTCCGATGCACATCTGGTGGCATTCTGTAATCTGTGGACTATCAGAGTGTTGATGAAACACAGAAATGGCATGGGGATTGATAAAAACAGTCACCATGCGCACTTTTCTCCACGGGTGTAATGTCTCAAACAGTCTACGCTCTGATCGTTCCCTGGAAGACCAGTAGTAGTTTCCGATGCACAACTGGAGGCTATCTGTAATCTGTGGACTATCAGAGTGTTGATGAAACACAGAAATTGCATCGGGATTGAATACAACAGTCAATATTCGCACTTTACTCCATGGGAGTAATGTCTCAAACAGTATACGCTTTGATCGTTCCCTGGAAGAACAGTAGTAGTTTCCGATGCACATCCGGAAGCATTCTGTAATCTGTGGACAATCAGAGTGTTTATGAAACGCAGAAATTGCGTCGGTATTGAATACAACAGTCACCATGGGCACTTTCCTCCATGGGAGTAATGTCTCAAACAGTCTACGTTTTGATCGTTCCCAGGAAGACCAGTAGTAGTTTCCGATGCACATCTGGAGGCAATCTGTAATCTGTAGACCTTCAAAGTGTTGATGAAACACAGGAATTGCATCAGGAGTCAATACAACAGTCACCATCCGCACTTTCCTCCATGGGAATAGTGTCTGAAACAGTCCACGGTTTGATCGTTCCAAGGAAGACCAGTAGTAGTTTCCGATGCACATCTGGAGACAATATGTAATCTGTGGACTATCAGAGTGTTGATGAAACACAGATATTGCATCGGGATTGAATACAACAGGCACCATGCGCACTTTCCTCTATGGGAGTAATGACTCAAACAGTCTACGCTTTCATCGTTCCCAGGAAGACCAATAGTAGTAGTTTCCGATGCACATCTGGTGGCATTCTGTAATCTGTGCACTATCAGAGTGTTGATGAAACACAGAAATTGCATCGGGATTGATTACAACAGTCACCATGCGCACTTTCCTACGTAGGAGAAATTCTCAAAAAGTCTACGCTTTGATCGTTCCCTGGAAGACCAGTGGTAGTTTCCGATGGACATCTTGTGGCATTCTGTAATCTGTGGACTATCAGAGTGTTGATGAAACACAGAAATTGCATCGGGATTGAATACAACAGGCACCATGCGCACTTTCCTCTATGGGAGTAATGTCTCAAACAGTCTACGGTTTGATAGTTACCTGGAAGACCTGTAGTAGTTTCGATTCACATCTGGAGGAATTCTGTAACATGTGGACCTTCAAAGTGTTGATGGAACACAGAAATTGCAACGGGATTGAATACAACAGTCACCATCCGCATTCCATTACATGGGAGAAATGTCTCAAAGTGTCTACGCTTTGGTCGTTCCCTGGAAGACCAGTAGTAGTTTCCGATGCACATCTGGAGGCATTCTGTAATCTGTTTACTATCAGAGTGTTGTTGAAACACAGAGATTGCATCGCGATTTAATACAAGATTCACCATCCGCATTCCCCTCCATGGGAGTAATGTCTGAAACAGTCCACGTTTTGATCGTTCCCTGGAAGACCAGTAGTATTTTCCGATGCACATCTGGATGCATTCTGTAATCTGTTTACTATCAGAGTGTTGTTGAAACACAGAAATTGCATCGGGATTGAACACAACAATCACCATGCGGAGTTTCCTCCATTTGAGTAATGTCTCAAAAAGTCTACGCTTTGATCGTTCCCTGGGAGACCAGTACTAGTTTCCGATGCACATCTGGAGATAATCTGTAATCTGTGGACTATCAGAGTGTTGATGAAACACAGAAATTGCATCGCGATTGAATACAACAGTCATTATCCGCACTTTCCTCCATGGCAGTAACGTCTGAAACAGTCTACGACTTTATCGTTCCCTGGAACACCAGTAGTAATTGCCGATGCACATCTGGAGTCATTCTGTAATCTGTGGACTATCAGAGTGTTGTCGTAACTCAGAAATTGCATCGGGATTGAATACAACAGTCACCATGCGCACTTTCCTCCATATGAGTAATGTCTCAAACAGTCAAGGCTTTGATCGTTCCCTGGAAAACCAGTAGTAGTTTCCCATGGACATCTGGAGGCATTCTGTAATCTGTGGACTATCAGACTGTTGATGAAACACAGAAATTGCATCGGGATTGAATACAACAGTCAATATTCGCACTTTACTCCATGGGAGTAATGTCTCAAACAGTATACGCTTTGATCGTTCCCTGGAAGAACAGTAGTAGTTTCCGATGCACATCTGGATGCATTCTGTAATCTGTGGACTATCAGAGTGTTGATGAAACACAGAAATTGCATTGGGATTGAATACAACAGTCACCATGCGCACTTTCCTCCATGGGAGTAATGTCTCAAACAGTCTACGTTTTGATCGTTCCCTGGAAGACCAGTAGTAGATTCCGATGCACATCTGGAGACAATCTGTAATCTGTGGACTATCAGAGTGTTGATGATACACAGAAATTGCATCGGAATTGAATACAACAGTCACCATCCGCACTTTCCTCCATTGGAGTAGTGTCTCAAACAGTCTACGCTTTGATCGTTCCCAGGAAGACCAGTAGTAGTTTCCGATGCACATCTTTAGGCAATCTGTAATCTGTAGACCCTCAAAGTGTTGATGAAACACAGGAATTGCATCATTAGTCAATACAACAGTCACCATCCGCACTTTCCTCCATGGGAGTAGTGTCTGAAACAGTCCACGGTTTGATCGTTCCCAGGAATACCTGTAGTAGTTTCCGATGCACATCTGGAGACAATCTGTAATCTGTGGACTATCAGAGTGTTGATGAAACACAGAAATGGCATGGGGATTGATAAAAACAGTCACCATGCGCACTTTTCTCCACGGGTGTAATGTCTCAAACAGTCTACGCTCTGATCGTTCCCTGGAAGACCAGTAGTAGTTTCCGATGCACAACTGGAGGCTATCTGTAATCTGTGGACTATCAGAGTGTTGATGAAACACAGAAATTGCATCGGGATTGAATACAACAGTCAATATTCGCACTTTACTCCATGGGAGTAATGTCTCAAACAGTATACGCTTTGATCGTTCCCTGGAAGAACAGTAGTAGTTTCCGATGCACATCCGGAAGCATTCTGTAATCTGTGGACAATCAGAGTGTTTATGAAACGCAGAAATTGCGTCGGTATTGAATACAACAGTCACCATGGGCACTTTCCTCCATGGGAGTAATGTCTCAAACAGTCTACGTTTTGATCGTTCCCAGGAAGACCAGTAGTAGTTTCCGATGCACATCTGGAGGCAATCTGTAATCTGTAGACCTTCAAAGTGTTGATGAAACACAGGAATTGCATCAGGAGTCAATACAACAGTCACCATCCGCACTTTCCTCCATGGGAATAGTGTCTGAAACAGTCCACGGTTTGATCGTTCCAAAGAAGACCAGTAGTAGTTTCCGATGCACATCTGGAGACAATATGTAATCTGTGGACTATCAGAGTGTTGATGAAACACAGATATTGCATCGGGATTGAATACAACAGGCACCATGCGCACTTTCCTCTATGGGAGTAATGACTCAAACAGTCTACGCTTTCATCGTTCCCAGGAAGACCAATAGTAGTAGTTTCCGATGCACATCTGGTGGCATTCTGTAATCTGTGCACTATCAGAGTGTTGATGAAACACAGAAATTGCATCGGGATTGATTACAACAGTCACCATGCGCACTTTCCTACGTAGGAGAAATTCTCAAAAAGTCTACGCTTTGATCGTTCCCTGGAAGACCAGTGGTAGTTTCCGATGGACATCTTGTGGCATTCTGTAATCTGTGGACTATCAGAGTGTTGATGAAACACAGAAATTGCATCGGGATTGAATACAACAGGCACCATGCGCACTTTCCTCTATGGGAGTAATGTCTCAAACAGTCTACGGTTTGATAGTTACCTGGAAGACCTGTAGTAGTTTCGATTCACATCTGGAGGAATTCTGTAACATGTGGACCTTCAAAGTGTTGATGGAACACAGAAATTGCAACGGGATTGAATACAACAGTCACCATCCGCATTCCATTACATGGGAGAAATGTCTCAAAGTGTCTACGCTTTGGTCGTTCCCTGGAAGACCAGTAGTAGTTTCCGATGCACATCTGGAGGCATTCTGTAATCTGTTTACTATCAGAGTGTTGTTGAAACACAGAGATTGCATCGCGATTTAATACAAGATTCACCATCCGCATTCCCCTCCATGGGAGTAATGTCTGAAACAGTCCACGTTTTGATCGTTCCCTGGAAGACCAGTAGTATTTTCCGATGCACATCTGGATGCATTCTGTAATCTGTTTACTATCAGAGTGTTGTTGAAACACAGAAATTGCATCGGGATTGAACACAACAATCACCATGCGGAGTTTCCTCCATTTGAGTAATGTCTCAAAAAGTCTACGCTTTGATCGTTCCCTGGGAGACCAGTACTAGTTTCCGATGCACATCTGGAGATAATCTGTAATCTGTGGACTATCAGAGTGTTGATGAAACACAGAAATTGCATCGCGATTGAATACAACAGTCATTATCCGCACTTTCCTCCATGGCAGTAACGTCTGAAACAGTCTACGACTTGATCGTTCCCTGGAACACCAGTAGTAAGTGCCGATGCACATCTGGAGTCATTCTGTAATCTGTGGACTATCAGAGTGTTGTCGTAACACAGAAATTGCATCGGGATTGAATACAACAGTCACCATGCGCACTTTCCTCCATATGAGTAATGTCTCAAACAGTCAAGGCTTTGATCGTTCCCTGGAAAACCAGTAGTAGTTTCCCATGGACATCTGGAGGCATTCTGTAATCTGTGGACTATCAGACTGTTGATGAATCACAGAAATTGCATCGGGATTGAATACAACAGTCAATATTCGCACTTTACTCCATGGGAGTAATGTCTCAAACAGTATACGCTTTGATCGTTCCCTGGAAGAACAGTAGTAGTTTCCGATGCACATCTGGATGCATTCTGTAATCTGTGGACTATCAGAGTGTTGATGAAACACAGAAATTGCATTGGGATTGAATACAACAGTCACCATGCGCACTTTCCTCCATGGGAGTAATGTCTCAAACAGTCTACGTGTTGATCGTTCCCTGGAAGACCAGTAGTAGATTCCGATGCACATCTGGAGACAATCTGTAATCTGTGGACTATCAGAGTGTTGATGATACACAGAGATTGCATCGGAATTGAATACAACAGTCACCATCCGCACTTTCCTCCATTGGAGTAGTGTCTCAAACAGTCTACGCTTTGATCGTTCCCAGGAAGACCAGTAGTAGTTTCCGATGCACATCTTTAGGCAATCTGTAATCTGTAGACCCTCAAAGTGTTGATGAAACACAGGAATTGCATCATTAGTCAATACAACAGTCACCATCCGCATTCCCCTCCATGGGAGTAATGTCTCAAACAGTCTACGCTTTGGTCGTTCCCTGGAAGACCAGTAGTAGTTTCCGATGCACATCTGGAGGCATTCTGTAATCTGTTTACTCTCAGAGTGTTGTTGAAACACAGAAATTGCATCGCGATTTAATACAAGAGTCACCATGCGCACTTTCCTACATACTAGTAATTCTCAAACAGTCTACGCTTTCATCGTTCCCTGGAAGACCAGTAGTAGTTTCCGATGCACATCTGGATGCATTCTGTAATCTGTGGACTATCAGAGTGTTGATGAAACACAGAAATTGCATTGGGATTGAATACAACAGTCACCATGCGCACTTTCCTCCATGGGAGTAATGTCTCAAACAGTCTACGTTTTGATCGTTCCCTGGAAGACCAGTAGTAGATTCCGATGCACATCTGGAGACAATCTGTAATCTGTGGACTATCAGAGTGTTGATGAAACACAGAAATTGCATCGGAATTGAATACAACAGTCACCATCCGCACTTTCCTCCATGGGAGTAATGTCTCAAACGGTCTACGCTTTGATCGTTCCCAGGAAGACCAGTAGTAGCTTCCGATGCACATCTGGAGGCAATCTGTAATCTGTAGACCTTCAAAGTGTTGATGAAACACAGGAATTGCATCAGGAGTCAATACAACCGTCACCATCCGCACTTTCCTCCATGGGAGTAGTGTCTGAAAATGTACACGGTTTGATCGTTCCCAGGAAGACCAGTAGTAGTTTCCGATGCACATCTGGAGACAATCTGTAATCTGTGGACTATCAGAGTGTTGATGAAACACAGAAATTGCAAAGGGATTGAATACAACAGTCACCATCCGCATTCCCCTCCATGGGTGTAATGTCTCAAACAGTCTACGTTTTTGTAGTTCCCTGGAAGACCAGTAGTAGTTTCCGATGCACATCTGCAGGCATTCTGTAATCTGTTTACTATCAGAGTGTTGTTGAAACACAGAAATTGCATCGCGATTTAATACAAGATTCACCATGCGCACTTTCATCCATGTGAGTAATGACTCAAACAGACTACGCTTTCATCGTTCCCAGGAAGACCAATAGTAGTAGTTTCCGATGCACATCTGGTGGAATTCTGTAATCTGTGGACTATCAGAGTGTTGAAGAAACACAGAAATTGCATTGGGATTGATTACAACAGTCACCATGCGCACTTTCCTACATAGGAGTAATTCTCAAACACTCTACGCTTTGATCGTTCCCTGGAAGACCAGTAGTAGTTTCCGATCCACATCTGGTGGCATTCTGTAATCTGTGGCCTATCAGAGTGTTGATGAAACACAGAAATTGCATCGGGATTGAATACAACAGTCACCATCCGCACTTTCCTCCATGGGAGTAACGTCTGAAATAGTCTACGCTTTGATCGTTCCCTGGAAGGCCAGTAGTAGTTTCCGATGCACATCTGGAGGCATTCTGTAATCTGTGGAAGCTTCAAAGTGTTGATGAAACACAGAAATTGCATCGGGATTGAATACAACAGTCACCATGCACACTTTCCTCCATGGGAGTAATGTCTCAAACACTGTACGCTTTGATCGTTCCCAGGAAGACCAGTAGTAGTTTCCGATGCACATCTGGAGGCAATCTGTAATCTGTGGACCATCAGAGTGTTGATGAAACACAGAAATTGCATCGGGATTGAATAGAACAGGCACCATGCTCACTTTCCTCTATGGGAGTAATGTCTCAAACAGTCTACGCTTTGATCGTTCCCAGTAAGACCAGTAGTAGTTTCCGATGCACATCTGGAGATAATCTGTAATCTGTGGACTATCAGAGTGTTGATGAAACACAGAAATTGCATCGCGATTGAATACAACAGTCATTATCCGCACTTTCCTCCATGGCAGTAACGTCTGAAACAGTCTACGCCTTGATCGTTCCCTGGAAGACCAGTAGAAGTTGCCGATGCACATCTGGAGGCATTCTGTAATCTGTGGACCTTCAAAGTGGTGTTGAAACACAGAAATTGCATCGGAATTGAATACAACAGGCACCAAGCGTACATTTCTCCATTGGAGTAATGTCTCAAACTGTCATCGCTTTGATCGTTCCCCCAAGACCAGTAGTAGTTTCCCATGCACATCTTGAGGCATTCCTTAATCTGTGGACCTTCAAAGTGTTGATTAAACACAGAAATTGCATCGGGATTGAATACAACAGTCACCATGCGCAATTTCCTCCATGGGAGTAATGTCTCAATCAGTCTACGTTTTGATCGTTCCCTGGAAGTCCAGTAGTAGATTCCCATGGACATCTGGAGGCATTCTGTAATCTGTGGACTATCAGACTGTTGATGAAACACAGAAATTGCATCGGGATTGAATACAGCAGTCAATATTCGCACTTTACTAGATGGGAGTAATGTCTCAAACAGTATACGCTTTGATCGTTCCCTGGAAGAACAGTAGTAGTTTCCGATGCACATCTGGAAGCATTCTGTAATCTGTGGACTATCAGAGTGTTGATGAAACACAGATATTGCATCGGGATTGAATACAACAGTCACCATGCGCAATTTCCTCCATGGGAGTAATGTCTCAATCAGTCTACGTTTTGATCGTTCCCTGGAAGTCCAGTAGAAGATTCCGATGCACATCTGGAGACAATCTGTAACCTGTGGACTATCAGAGTGTTGATGAAACACATAAATTGCATCGGAATTGAATACAACAGTCACCATCCGCACTTTCCTCCATGGGAGTATTGTCTTAAACAGTCTACACTTTGATCGTTCCCTGGAAGACCAGTTGTAGTTTTCGTTGCACATCTGGAGGCAATCTGTAATCTGTAGACCTTCAAAGTGTTGTTGAAACACAGGAATTGCATCAGGAGTCAATACAACAGTCACCATCCGCACTTTCCTTCATGGGAGTAGTGTCTGAACCAGTCCACGGTTTGATCGTACCCAGGAAGACCGGTAGTAGTTTCCGATGCACATCTGGAGACAATCTGTAATCTGTGGACTATCAGAGTGTTGATGAAACACAGAAATTAGCATCGGTATTGAATACAACAGTCACCATCCGCACTTTCCTCCATGGGAGTAACGTCTGAAACAGTCTATGCTTTGATCGTTCCCTGGAAGACCAGTAGTAGTTCCCGATTCACATTTGGAGGCATTCTGTAATCTTTGGACCTGAAAGATTTGATGACAAACAGAAATTGTATTGGGATTGAATACAACGGTCACCATCCGCATTCCCCTCCATGGGAGTAATGTCTCAAACAGTCTACGCTTTGGTCGTTCCCTGGAAGACCAGAAGTAGTTTCCGATGCACATCTGGAGGCATTCTGAAATCTGTTTACTATCAGAGTGTTGTTGAAACACAGAAATTGCATAGCGATTTAATATAAGAGACACCATGCGCACTTTCCTCCATTTGAGTATTGTCTCAAACAGTCTACGCTTTCATCGTTCCCAGGAAGACCAATAGTAGTAGTTTCCGATGCACATCTGGTGGCATTCTGTAATCTGTGGACTATCAGAGTGTTATTGAAACACAGAAATTGCATTCGGATTGATTACAACAGTCACCATGCGCACTTTCCTACATAGGAGTAATTCTCAAACAGTCTACGTTTTGATCGTTTCCTGGAAGACCAGCAGTAGTTTCCGATGCACATCTGGTGGCATTCTGTAATCTGTGGACTATCAGAGTGTTGATGAAACACAGAAATTGCATCGGGTTTGAATACCACAGTGACCATGAGCACTTTTGTCCATTGGAGTAATGTCTCAAACAGTCTACGCTTTGATCGTTCCCTCTAAGACCATTAGTAGTTTCCGATGCACATCTGGTGGCATTTTGTAATCTGTGGACTATCAGAGTGTTGATGAAACACAGAAATGGCATGGGGATTGATAAAAACAGTCACCATGCGCACTTTTCTCCACGGGTGTAATGTCTCAAACAGTCTACGCTCTGATCGTTCCCTGACAAGACCAGTAGTAGTTTCCGATGCACAACTGGAGGCTATCTGTAATCTGTGGACTATCAGAGTGTTGATGAAACACAGAAATTGCATCGGGATTGAATACAACAGTCAATATTCGCACTTTACTCCATGGGAGTAATGTCTCAAACAGTATACGCTTTGATCGTTCCCTGGAAGAACAGTAGTAGTTTCCGATGCACATCCGGAAGCATTCTGTAATCTGTGGACAATCAGAGTGTTTATGAAACGCAGAAATTGCGTCGGTATTGAATACAACAGTCACCATGGGCACTTTCCTCCATGGGAGTAATGTCTCAAACAGTCTACGTTTTGATCGTTCCCAGCAAGACCAGTAGTAGTTTCCGATGCACATCTGGAGGCAATCTGTAATCTGTAGACCTTCAAAGTGTTGATGAAACACAGGAATTGCATCAGGAGTCAATACAACAGTCACCATCCGCACTTTCCTCCATGGGAATAGTGTCTGAAACAGTCCACGGTTTGATCGTTCCAAGGAAGACCAGTAGTAGTTTCCGATGCACATCTGGAGACAATATGTAATCTGTGGACTATCAGAGTGTTGATGAAACACAGATATTGCATCGGGATTGAATACAACAGGCACCATGCGCACTTTCCTCTATGGGAGTAATGACTCAAACAGTCTACGCTTTCATCGTTCCCAGGAAGACCAATAGTAGTAGTTTCCGATGCACATCTGGTGGCATTCTGTAATCTGTGCACTATCAGAGTGTTGATGAAACACAGAAATTGCATCGGGATTGATTACAACAGTCACCATGCGCACTTTCCTACGTAGGAGAAATTCTCAAAAAGTCTACGCTTTGATCGTTCCCTGGAAGACCAGTGGTAGTTTCCGATGGACATCTTGTGGCATTCTGTAATCTGTGGACTATCAGAGTGTTGATGAAACACAGAAATTGCATCGGGATTGAATACAACAGGCACCATGCGCACTTTCCTCTATGGGAGTAATGTCTCAAACAGTCTACGGTTTGATAGTTACCTGGAAGACCTGTAGTAGTTTCGATTCACATCTGGAGGAATTCTGTAACATGTGGACCTTCAAAGTGTTGATGGAACACAGAAATTGCAACGGGATTGAATACAACAGTCACCATCCGCATTCCATTACATGGGAGAAATGTCTCAAAGTGTCTACGCTTTGGTCGTTCCCTGGAAGACCAGTAGTAGTTTCCGATGCACATCTGGAGGCATTCTGTAATCTGTTTACTATCAGAGTGTTGTTGAAACACAGAGATTGCATCGCGATTTAATACAAGATTCACCATCCGCATTCCCCTCCATGGGAGTAATGTCTGAAACAGTCCACGTTTTGATCGTTCCCTGGAAGACCAGTAGTATTTTCCGATGCACATCTGGATGCATTCTGTAATCTGTTTACTATCAGAGTGTTGTTGAAACACAGAAATTGCATCGGGATTGAACACAACAATCACCATGCGGAGTTTCCTCCATTTGAGTAATGTCTCAAAAAGTCTACGCTTTGATCGTTCCCTGGGAGACCAGTACTAGTTTCCGATGCACATCTGGAGATAATCTGTAATCTGTGGACTATCAGAGTGTTGATGAAACACAGAAATTGCATCGCGATTGAATACAACAGTCATTATCCGCACTTTCCTCCATGGCAGTAACGTCTGAAACAGTCTACGACTTTATCGTTCCCTGGAACACCAGTAGTAATTGCCGATGCACATCTGGAGTCATTCTGTAATCTGTGGACTATCAGAGTGTTGTCGTAACACAGAAATTGCATCGGGATTGAATACAACAGTCACCATGCGCACTTTCCTCCATATGAGTAATGTCTCAAACAGTCAAGGCTTTGATCGTTCCCTGGAAAACCAGTAGTAGTTTCCCATGGACATCTGGAGGCATTCTGTAATCTGTGGACTATCAGACTGTTGATGAAACACAGAAATTGCATCGGGATTGAATACAACAGTCAATATTCGCACTTTACTCCATGGGAGTAATGTCTCAAACAGTATACGCTTTGATCGTTCCCTGGAAGAACAGTAGTAGTTTCCGATGCACATCTGGATGCATTCTGTAATCTGTGGACTATCAGAGTGTTGATGAAACACAGAAATTGCATTGGGATTGAATACAACAGTCACCATGCGCACTTTCCTCCATGGGAGTAATGTCTCAAACAGTCTACGTTTTGATCGTTCCCTGGAAGACCAGTAGTAGATTCCGATGCACATCTGGAGACAATCTGTAATCTGTGGACTATCAGAGTGTTGATGATACACAGAAATTGCATCGGAATTGAATACAACAGTCACCATCCGCACTTTCCTCCATTGGAGTAGTGTCTCAAACAGTCTACGCTTTGATCGTTCCCAGGAAGACCAGTAGTAGTTTCCGATGCACATCTTTAGGCAATCTGTAATCTGTAGACCCTCAAAGTGTTGATGAAACACAGGAATTGCATCATTAGTCAATACAACAGTCACCATCCGCACTTTCCTCCATGGGAGTAGTGTCTGAAACAGTCCACGGTTTGATCGTTCCCAGGAATACCTGTAGTAGTTTCCGATGCACATCTGGAGACAATCTGTAATCTGTGGACTATCAGAGTGTTGATGAAACACAGAAAGGGCATGGGGATTGATAAAAACAGTCACCATGCGCACTTTTCTCCACGGGTGTAATGTCTCAAACAGTCTACGCTCTGATCGTTCCCTGGAAGACCAGTAGTAGTTTCCGATGCACAACTGGAGGCTATCTGTAATCTGTGGACTATCAGAGTGTTGATGAAACACAGAAATTGCATCGGGATTGAATACAACAGTCAATATTCGCACTTTACTCCATGGGAGTAATGTCTCAAACAGTATACGCTTTGATCGTTCCCTGGAAGAACAGTAGTAGTTTCCGATGCACATCCGGAAGCATTCTGTAATCTGTGGACAATCAGAGTGTTTATGAAACGCAGAAATTGCGTCGGTATTGAATACAACAGTCACCATGGGCACTTTCCTCCATGGGAGTAATGTCTCAAACAGTCTACGTTTTGATCGTTCCCAGCAAGACCAGTAGTAGTTTCCGATGCACATCTGGAGGCAATCTGTAATCTGTAGACCTTCAAAGTGTTGATGAAACACAGGAATTGCATCAGGAGTCAATACAACAGTCACCATCCGCACTTTCCTCCATGGGAATAGTGTCTGAAACAGTCCACGGTTTGATCGTTCCAAGGAAGACCAGTAGTAGTTTCCGATGCACATCTGGAGACAATATGTAATCTGTGGACTATCAGAGTGTTGATGAAACACAGATATTGCATCGGGATTGAATACAACAGGCACCATGCGCACTTTCCTCTATGGGAGTAATGACTCAAACAGTCTACGCTTTCATCGTTCCCAGGAAGACCAATAGTAGTAGTTTCCGATGCACATCTGGTGGCATTCTGTAATCTGTGCACTATCAGAGTGTTGATGAAACACAGAAATTGCATCGGGATTGATTACAACAGTCACCATGCGCACTTTCCTACGTAGGAGAAATTCTCAAAAAGTCTACGCTTTGATCGTTCCCTGGAAGACCAGTGGTAGTTTCCGATGGACATCTTGTGGCATTCTGTAATCTGTGGACTATCAGAGTGTTGATGAAACACAGAAATTGCATCGGGATTGAATACAACAGGCACCATGCGCACTTTCCTCTATGGGAGTAATGTCTCAAACAGTCTACGGTTTGATAGTTACCTGGAAGACCTGTAGTAGTTTCGATTCACATCTGGAGGAATTCTGTAACATGTGGACCTTCAAAGTGTTGATGGAACACAGAAATTGCAACGGGATTGAATACAACAGTCACCATCCGCATTCCATTACATGGGAGAAATGTCTCAAAGTGTCTACGCTTTGGTCGTTCCCTGGAAGACCAGTAGTAGTTTCCGATGCACATCTGGAGGCATTCTGTAATCTGTTTACTATCAGAGTGTTGTTGAAACACAGAGATTGCATCGCGATTTAATACAAGATTCACCATCCGCATTCCCCTCCATGGGAGTAATGTCTGAAACAGTCCACGTTTTGATCGTTCCCTGGAAGACCAGTAGTATTTTCCGATGCACATCTGGATGCATTCTGTAATCTGTTTACTATCAGAGTGTTGTTGAAACACAGAAATTGCATCGGGATTGAACACAACAATCACCATGCGGAGTTTCCTCCATTTGAGTAATGTCTCAAAAAGTCTACGCTTTGATCGTTCCCTGGGAGACCAGTACTAGTTTCCGATGCACATCTGGAGATAATCTGTAATCTGTGGACTATCAGAGTGTTGATGAAACACAGAAATTGCATCGCGATTGAATACAACAGTCATTATCCGCACTTTCCTCCATGGCAGTAACGTCTGAAACAGTCTACGACTTGATCGTTCCCTGGAACACCAGTAGTAATTGCCGATGCACATCTGGAGTCATTCTGTAATCTGTGGACTATCAGAGTGTTGTCGTAACACAGAAATTGCATCGGGATTGAATACAACAGTCACCATGCGCACTTTCCTCCATATGAGTAATGTCTCAAACAGTCAAGGCTTTGATCGTTCCCTGGAAAACCAGTAGTAGTTTCCCATGGACATCTGGAGGCATTCTGTAATCTGTGGACTATCAGACTGTTGATGAAACACAGAAATTGCATCGGGATTGAATACAACAGTCAATATTCGCACTTTACTCCATGGGAGTAATGTCTCAAACAGTATACGCTTTGATCGTTCCCTGGAAGAACAGTAGTAGTTTCCGATGCACATCTGGATGCATTCTGTAATCTGTGGACTATCAGAGTGTTGATGAAACACAGAAATTGCATTGGGATTGAATACAACAGTCACCATGCGCACTTTCCTCCATGGGAGTAATGTCTCAAACAGTCTACGTTTTGATCGTTCCCTGGAAGACCAGTAGTAGATTCCGATGCACATCTGGAGACAATCTGTAATCTGTGGACTATCAGAGTGTTGATGATACACAGAAATTGCATCGGAATTGAATACAACAGTCACCATCCGCACTTTCCTCCATTGGAGTAGTGTCTCAAACAGTCTACGCTTTGATCGTTCCCAGGAAGACCAGTAGTAGTTTCCGATGCACATCTTTAGGCAATCTGTAATCTGTAGACCCTCAAAGTGTTGATGAAACACAGGAATTGCATCATTAGTCAATACAACAGTCACCATCCGCACTTTCCTCCATGGGAGTAGTGTCTGAAACAGTCCACGGTTTGATCGTTCCCAGGAATACCTGTAGTAGTTTCCGATGCACATCTGGAGACAATCTGTAATCTGTGGACTATCAGAGTGTTGATGAAACACAGAAATTTGCATCGGGATTGAATACAACAGTCACCATCATCACTTTCCTAAATGGGAGTAACGTCTAAAACTGTCTATGCTTTGATCGTTCCCTGGAAGACCAGTAGTAGTTTCCGATTCACATTTGGAGGCATTCTGTAATCTTTGGACCTGAAAGATTTCATGAAACACAGAAATTGGATTGGGAATGAATACAACAGTCACCATCCGCATTCCCCTCCATGGGAGTAATGTCTCAAACAGTCTACGCTTTGGTCGTTCCCTGGAAGACCAGTAGTAGTTTCCGATGCACATCTGGAGGCATTCTGTAATCTGTTTACTATCAGAGTGTTGTTGAAACACAGAAATTGCATCGCGATTTAATACAAGAGTCACCATGCGCACTTTCCTACATAGGAGTAATTCTCAAACAGTCTACGCTTTCATCGTTCCCTGGAAGACCAGTAGTAGTTTCCGATGCACATCTGGTGGCATTCTGTAATCTGTGAACTTTAAGAGTGTTGATGAAACACAGAAATCGCATGGGGATTGATAACAACAGTCACCATGCCCACTTTTCTCCACGGGTGTAATGTCTCAAACAGTCTACGCTTTGATCGTTCCCTGGAAGACCAGTAGTAGTTTCCGATGCACAACTGGAGACAATCTGTAATCTGTGGACTATGAGAGTGTTGATGAAACACAGAAATTGCATCGGGATTGAATACAACAGTCACCATCCGCACTTTCCTCCATGGGAGTAAGGTCTGAAATAGTCTACGCTTTGATCGTTCCCTGGAAGGCCAGTAGTAGTTTCCGATGCACATCTGGAGGCATTCTGTAATCTGTGGAAGCTTCAAAGTGTTGATGAAACACAGAAATTGCATCGGGATTGAATACAACAGTCACCATGCACACTTTCCTCCATGGGAGTAATGTCTCAAACACTGTACGCTTTGATCGTTCCGAGGAAGACCAGTAGTAGTTTCCGATGCACATCTGGAGGCAATCTGTAATCTGTGGACTATCAGAGTGTTGTTGAAACACAGAAATTGCATCGGGATTGAATACAGCAGGCACCTTGCGCACTTTCCTCTATGGGAGTGATGTCTCAAACAGTCTACGCTTTGATAGTTCCCTGGAAGACCAGTAGTAGTTTCGATTCACATCTGGAGGCATTCTGTAATTTGTGGACCTTCAAAGTGTTGATGAAACACGGAAATTGCAACGGGATTGAATACAACAGTCACCATGCGGAGTTTCCTCCATTTGAGTAGAGTCTCAAAGAGTCTACGCTTTGATAGTTCCCTGGAAGACCAGTAGTAGTTTCCGAAGCACATCTGGAGGCATTCTGTAGTCTGTGGACCTTCAAATTGTTGATGAAACACAGAAATTGGATCGAGAGTGAATACAACAGTCACCATGCGCCCTTTCATCCATGGGAGTTATGTCTGAAACAGTCTACGCTTTGATCGTTCCCAGTAAGACCAGTAGTAGTTTCCGATGCACATCTGGAGATAATCTGTAATCTGTGGACTATCAGAGTGTTGATGAAACACAGAAATTGCATCGCGATTGAATACAACAGTCATTATCCGCACTTTCCTCCATGGCAGTAACGTCTGATACAGTCTACGCCTTGATCGTTCCCTGGAAGACCAGTAGAAGTTGCCGATGCACATCTGGAGGCATTCTGTAATCTGTGGACCTTCAAAGTGGTGTTGAAACACAGAAATTGCATCGGAATTGAATACAACAGGCACCAAGCGTACATTTCTCCATTGGAGTAATGTCTCAAACTGTCATCGCTTTGATCGTTCCCCCAAGACCAGTAGTAGTTTCCCATGCACATCTTGAGGCATTCCTTAATCTGTGGACCTTCAAAGTGTTGATGAAACACAGAAATTGCATCGGGATTGAATACAACAGTCACCATGCGTACTTTCCTCCATGGGAGTAATGTCTCAAACAGTCAACGCTTTGATCGTTGACTGGAAGACTAGTAGAAGTTTTCGATGCACATCTGGTGTCATTCTGTTATCTGTGGACTGTCAGAGTGTTGTCGAAGCACAGAAATTGCATCGGGATTGAATACAACAGTCACCATGCGCACTTTCCTCTATATGAGTAATTTCTCAAACAGGCTACGCTTTGATCGTTCCCTTGAAGACCAGTAGTTGTTTCCCATGGACATCTGGAGGCATTCTGTAATCTGTGGACTATCAGACTGTTGATGAAACACAGAAATTGCATCGGGATTGAATACAGCAGTCAATATTCGCACTTTACTAGATGGGAGTAATGTCTCAAACAGTATACGCTTTGATCGTTCCCTGGAAGAACAGTAGTAGTTTCCGATGCACATCTGGAAGCATTCTGTAATCTGTGGACTATCAGAGTGTTGATGAAACACAGATATTGCATCGGGATTGAATACAACAGTCACCATGCGCAATTTCCTCCATGGGAGTAATGTCTCAATCAGTCTACGTTTTGATCGTTCCCTGGAAGACCAGTAGTAGATTCCGATGCACATCTGGAGACAATCTGTAACCTGTGGACTATCAGAGTGTTGATGAAACACATAAATTGCATCGGAATTGAATACAACAGTCACCATCCGCACTTTCCTCCATGGGAGTAATGTCTCAAACAGTCTACACTTTGATCGTTCCCTGGAAGACCAGTTGTAGTTTTCGTTGCACATCTGGAGGCAATCTGTAATCTGTAGACCTACAAAGTGTTGTTGAAACACAGGAATTGCATCAGGAGTCAATACAACAGTCACCATCCGCACTTTCCTTCATGGGAGTAGTGTCTGAACCAGTCCACGGTTTGATCGTACCCAGGAAGACCGGTAGTAGTTTCCGATGCACATCTGGAGACAATCTGTAATCTGTGGACTATCAGAGTGTTGATGAAACACAGAAATTAGCATCGGTATTGAATACAACAGTCACCATCCGCACTTTCCTCCATGGGAGTAACGTCTGAAACAGTCTATGCTTTGATCGTTCCCTGGAAGACCAGTAGTAGTTCCCGATTCACATTTGGAGGCATTCTGTAATCTTTGGACCTGAAAGATTTGATGAAAAACAGAAATTGTATTGGGATTGAATACAACGGTCACCATCCGCATTCCCCTCCATGGGAGTAATGTCTCAAACAGTCTACGCTTTGGTCGTTCCCTGGAAGACCAGAAGTAGTTTCCGATGCACATCTGGAGGCATTCTGAAATCTGTTTACTATCAGAGTGTTGTTGAAACACAGAAATTGCATAGCGATTTAATATAAGAGACACCATGCGCACTTTCCTCCATTTGAGTATTGTCTCAAACAGTCTACGCTTTCATCGTTCCCAGGAAGACCAATAGTAGTAGTTTCCGATGCACATCTGGTGGCATTCTGTAATCTGTGGACTATCAGAGTGTTATTGAAACACAGAAATTGCATTCGGATTGATTACAACAGTCACCATGCGCACTTTCCTACATAGGAGTAATTCTCAAACAGTCTACGTTTTGATCGTTTCCTGGAAGACCAGCAGTAGTTTCCGATGCACATCTGGTGGCATTCTGTAATCTGTGGACTATCAGAGTGTTGATGAAACACAGAAATTGCATCGGGTTTGAATACCACAGTGACCATGAGCACTTTTGTCTATTGGAGTAATGTCTCAAACAGTCTACGCTTTGATCGTTCCCTCTAAGACCATTAGTAGTTTCCGATGCACATCTGGTGGCATTTTGTAATCTGTGGACTATCAGAGTGTTGATGAAACACAGAAATGGCATGGGGATTGATAAAAACAGTCACCATGCTCACTTTTCTCCACGGGTGTAATGTCTCAAACAGTCTACGCTCTGATCGTTCCCTGGAAGACCAGTAGTAGTTTCCGATGCACAACTGGAGGCTATCTGTAATCTGTGGACTATCAGAGTGTTGATGAAACACAGTAATTGCATCGGGATTGAATACAACAGTCAATATTCGCACTTTACTCCATGGGAGTAATGTCTCAAACAGTATACGCTTTGATCGTTCCCTGGAAGAACAGTAGTAGTTTCCGATGCACATCCGGAAGCATTCTGTAATCTGTGGACAATCAGAGTGTTTATGAAACGCAGCAATTGCATCGGTATTGAATACAACAGTCACCATGGGCACTTTCCTCCATGGGAGTAATGTCTCAAACAGTCTACGTTTTGATCGTTCCCAGGAAGACCAGTAGTAGTTTCCGATGCACATCTGGAGGCAATCTGTAATCTGTAGACCTTCAAAGTGTTGATGAAACACAGGAATTGCATCAGGAGTCAATACAACAGTCACCATCCGCACTTTCCTCCATGGGAATAGTGTCTGAAACAGTCCACGGTTTGATCGTTCCAAGGAAGACCAGTAGTAGTTTCCGATGCACATCTGGAGACAATATGTAATCTGTGGACTATCAGAGTGTTGATGAAACACAGATATTGCATCGGGATTGAATACAACAGGCACCATGCGCACTTTCCTCTATGGGAGTAATGACTCAAACAGTCTACGCTTTCATCGTTCCCAGGAAGACCAATAGTAGTAGTTTCCGATGCACATCTGGTGGCATTCTGTAATCTGTGCACTATCAGAGTGTTGATGAAACACAGAAATTGCATCGGGATTGATTACAACAGTCACCATGCGCACTTTCCTACGTAGGAGAAATTCTCAAAAAGTCTACGCTTTGATCGTTCCCTGGAAGACCAGTGGTAGTTTCCGATGGACATCTTGTGGCATTCTGTAATCTGTGGACTATCAGAGTGTTGATGAAACACAGAAATTGCATCGGGATTGAATACAACAGGCACCATGCGCACTTTCCTCTATGGGAGTAATGTCTCAAACAGTCTACGGTTTGATAGTTACCTGGAAGACCTGTAGTAGTTTCGATTCACATCTGGAGGAATTCTGTAACATGTGGACCTTCAAAGTGTTGATGGAACACAGAAATTGCAACGGGATTGAATACAACAGTCACCATCCGCATTTCATTACATGGGAGAAATGTCTCAAAGTGTCTACGCTTTGGTCGTTCCCTGGAAGACCAGTAGTAGTTTCCGATGCACATCTGGAGGCATTCTGTAATCTGTTTACTATCAGAGTGTTGTTGAAACACAGAGATTGCATCGCGATTTAATACAAGATTCACCATCCGCATTCCCCTCCATGGGAGTAATGTCTGAAACAGTCCACGTTTTGATCGTTCCCTGGAAGACCAGTAGTATTTTCCGATGCACATCTGGATGCATTCTGTAATCTGTTTACTATCAGAGTGTTGTTGAAACACAGAAATTGCATCGGGATTGAACACAACAATCACCATGCGGAGTTTCCTCCATTTGAGTAATGTCTCAAAAAGTCTACGCTTTGATCGTTCCCTGGGAGACCAGTACTAGTTTCCGATGCACATCTGGAGATAATCTGTAATCTGTGGACTATCAGAGTGTTGATGAAACACAGAAATTGCATCGCGATTGAATACAACAGTCATTATCCGCACTTTCCTCCATGGCAGTAACGTCTGAAACAGTCTACGACTTGATCGTTCCCTGGAACACCAGTAGTAATTGCCGATGCACATCTGGAGTCATTCTGTAATCTGTGGACTATCAGAGTGTTGTCGTAACACAGAAATTGCATCGGGATTGAATACAACAGTCACCATGCGCACTTTCCTCCATATGAGTAATGTCTCAAACAGTCAAGGCTTTGATCGTTCCCTGGAAAACCAGTAGTAGTTTCCCATGGACATCTGGAGGCATTCTGTAATCTGTGGACTATCAGACTGTTGATGAAACACAGAAATTGCATCGGGATTGAATACAACAGTCAATATTCGCACTTTACTCCATGGGAGTAATGTCTCAAACAGTATACGCTTTGATCGTTCCCTGGAAGAACACTAGTAGTTTCCGATGCACATCTGGATGCATTCTGTAATCTGTGGACTATCAGAGTGTTGATGAAACACAGAAATTGCATTGGGATTGAATACAACAGTCACCATGCGCACTTTCCTCCATGGGAGTAATGTCTCAAACAGTCTACGTTTTGATCGTTCCCTGGAAGACCAGTAGTAGATTCCGATGCACATCTGGAGACAATCTGTAATCTGTGGACTATCAGAGTGTTGATGATACACAGAAATTGCATCGGAATTGAATACAACAGTCACCATCCGCACTTTCCTCCATTGGAGTAGTGTCTCAAACAGTCTACGCTTTGATCGTTCCCAGGAAGACCAGTAGTAGTTTCCGATGCACATCTTTAGGCAATCTGTAATCTGTAGACCCTCAAAGTGTTGATGAAACACAGGAATTGCATCATTAGTCAATACAACAGTCACCATCCGCACTTTCCTCCATGGGAGTAGTGTCTGAAACAGTCCACGGTTTGATCGTTCCCAGGAATACCTGTAGTAGTTTCCGATGCACATCTGGAGACAATCTGTAATCTGTGGACTATCATAGTGTTGATGAAACACAGAAATTTGCATCGGGATTGAATACAACAGTCACCATCATCACTTTCCTAAATGGGAGTAACGTCTAAAAGTGTCTATGCTTTGATCGTTCCCTGGAAGACCAGTAGTAGTTTCCGATTCACATTTGGAGGCATTCTGTAATCTTTGGACCTGAAAGATTTCATGAAACACAGAAATTGGATTGGGAATGAATACAACAGTCACCATCCGCATTCCCCTCCATGGGAGTAATGTCTCAAACAGTCTACGCTTTGGTCGTTCCCTGGAAGACCAGTAGTAGTTTCCGATGCACATCTGGAGGCATTCTGTAATCTGTTTACTATCAGAGTGTTGTTGAAACACAGAAATTGCATCGCGATTTAATACAAGAGTCACCATGCGCACTTTCCTACATAGGAGTAATTCTCAAACAGTCTACGCTTTCATCGTTCCCTGGAAGACCAGTAGTAGTTTCCGATGCACATCTGGTGGCATTCTGTAATCTGTGAACTTTAAGAGTGTTGATGAAACACAGAAATCGCATGGGGATTGATAACAACAGTCACCATGCCCACTTTTCTCCACGGGTGTAATGTCTCAAACAGTCTACGCTTTGATCGTTCCCTGGAAGACCAGTAGTAGTTTCCGATGCACAACTGGAGACAATCTGTAATCTGTGGACTATGAGAGTGTTGATGAAACACAGAAATTGCATCGGGATTGAATACAACAGTCACCATCCGCACTTTCCTCCATGGGAGTAAGGTCTGAAATAGTCTACGCTTTGATCGTTCCCTGGAAGGCCAGTAGTAGTTTCCGATGCACATCTGGAGGCATTCTGTAATCTGTGGAAGCTTCAAAGTGTTGATGAAACACAGAAATTGCATCGGGATTGAATACAACAGTCACCATGCACACTTTCCTCCATGGGAGTAATGTCTCAAACACTGTACGCTTTGATCGTTCCGAGGAAGACCAGTAGTAGTTTCCGATGCACATCTGGAGGCAATCTGTAATCTGTGGACTATCAGAGTGATGATGAAACACAGAAATTGCATCGGGATTGAATACAACAGGCACCTTGCGCACTTTCCTCTATGGGAGTGATGTCTCAAACAGTCTACGCTTTGATAGTTCCCTGGAAGACCAGTAGTAGTTTCGATTCACATCTGGAGGCATTCTGTAATTTGTGGACCTTCAAAGTGTTGATGAAACACGGAAATTGCAACGGGATTGAATACAACAGTCACCATGCGGAGTTTCCTCCATTTGAGTAATGTCTCAAACAGTCTACGCTTTGATCGTTCCCTGGAAGACCAGTAGTAGCTTCCGAAGCACATTTGGAGGCATTCTGTAATCTGTGGACCTTCAAATTGTTGATGAAACACAGAAATTGCATCGAGAGTGAATACAACAGGAACCATGCGTACATTTCTCCATTGGAGTAATGTCTCAAACTGTCATCGCTTTGATCGTTCTCCCAAGACCAGTGGCAGTTTCCGATGCACATCTGGAGGCATTCTGTAGTCTGTGGACTATCAGAATGTTGATGAAACACAGAAATGGCATCGGGATTGAATACAACAGTCACCATGCACACTTTATTCCATTGGAGTAGTGTCTCAAACAGTCAACGCTTTGATAGTGTCCTGGAAGACCAGTAGTAGTATCCATTCTCATTTGGAGGCATTCTGTAATCTTTGGACCTGAAAGTTTCGATGAAACACGGAAATTGCATTGGGATTGAATACAACAGTCACCATCCGCATTCCACTCCATGGGAGTAATGTCTCAAACTGTCTACGCTTTGGTCGTTCCCTTGAAGACCAGTAGTAGTTTCCGATGCACATCTGGTGGCATTCTGTAATCTGTGGACTATCAGAGTGTTGATGAAACACAGAAATTGCATCGGGGTTGAATACAACAGTCACCATCCGCACTTTCCTCCATGGGAGTAATGCCTGAAACATTCCACGTTTTGATCGTTCCCTGGAAGGCCAGTAGTATTTTCCGAAGCACTTCTGGTGGCATTCGGTAATCTGTGGACTATCAGAGTGTTGATGAAACACAAAAATTGTATGGGGATTGAATACAACAGACACCATGCGCACTTTCTTAAACGGGAGTAATGTCTCAAACAGTCTACGCTTTGATCGTTCCCTGGAAGACCAGTAGTAGTTTCCGATGCACAGCTGGAGTTATTCTGTAATCTGTAGACCTTCAAAGTGTTGATGTAACACATAAATTGCATCGGGATTGAATACAACAGTCACCATGCGCACTTTCCTCCATAGGAGAAATGTCTCTAACAGTCTACGCATTGATCGTTCCCTGGAAGACCAGTAGTAGCTTCTGATGCACATCTGGAGGCATTGTGTAATGTGTGGTCTATCAGAGTGTTGTTGAAACACTGAAATTGCTTCGGTATTTAATACAACAGTCACCATGTGCACTTTCGTCCTTGGGAGTAATGTCTCAAACAGTATACGCTTTCATCGTTCCCTGGAAGACCAGTAGTAGTTTCCGATTCACATCTGGAGGCATTCTGTAATCTGTGGACCATTAGAGTGTTGATGAAAAACAGATATTGCATCGGGATTGAATACAACAGTCACCATGCACACTTTCCTCCATGGGAGTAATGCCTCAAACTGTCTACGCTTCGATTGTTCCCTGGAAGACCAGTAGTAGTTTCCGATGCACATCTGGAGGCATTCTGTAATCTGTGGACCTTCAAATTGTTGATGAAACACAGATATTGCATCGAGAGTGAATACAACAGTCACCATGCGCCCTTTCATCCATGGGAGTTATGTCTGAAACAGTCTACGCTTCGATCATTCCCAGGAAGACCAGTAGTAGTTTCCGATGCACATCTGGAGACAATCTGTAATCTGTGGACTATCAGAGTGTTAATGAAACACAGAAATTTAATTGGGATTGAATACAACAGTCACTATCCGCACTTTCCTCCATGGCAGTAACGTCTGAAACAGTCTACGACTTGATCGTTCCCTGGAAGACCAGTGGTAGTTTCCGATGCACATCTGGAGGCATTCTGTAATCTGTGGACCTTCAAAGTGTTGTTGAAACACAGAAATTGCATCGTGATTGAATACAACAGTCACCATCCGCACTTTCCTACATAGGAGTAATGTCTCAAACAGTCTACGCTTTGATCGTTCCCTGGAAGACCAGTAGTAGCTTCTGATGCACATTTGGAGGCATTGTGTATTCTGTGGTCTATCAGAGTGTTGTTGAAACACTGAAATTGCTTCGGTATTTAATACAACAGTCACCATGTGCACTTTCGTCCTTGGGAGTAATGTCTCAAACAGTATACGCTTTGATCGTTCCCTGGAAGACCAGTAGTAGATTCCGATGCACATCAGGAGGCATTCTGTAATCTGTGGACCTTCAAAGTGTTGCTGAAATACAGAAATTGCATCGGGATTGAATACAACAGGCACCATGCGTACATTTCTCCATTGGAGTAATGTCTCAAACTGTCATCGCTTTGATTGTCCCCCAAGACCAGTAGTAGTTTCCCATGCACATCTGGAGGCATTCTGTAATCTGTGGACCTTCAAAGTGTTGATGAAACACAGAAATTGCATCGGGATTGAATACAACAGTCACCATTGGTACTTTCCTCCATGGGAGTAATGTCTCAAACAGTCTACGCTTTGACCGTTTCCTGCAAGACCAGTAATAGATTCCGATCCACATCTGTTGGCATTCTGTAATCTGTGGACTATCAGAGTGTTGTCGAAACACAGAAATTGCATCGGGATTGAATACAACAGTCACCATGCGCACTTTCCTCCATGGGAGTAATGTCTCAAACAGTCTACGGTTTGATCGTTCCCTGGAAGTCCAGTAGTAGTTTCCGAAGCACTTCTGGTGGCATTCGGTAATCTGTGGACTATCAGAGTGTTGATGAAACACAAAAATTGTATGGGGATTGAATACAACAGACACCATGCGCACTTTCTTAAACGGGAGTAATGTCTCAAACAGTGTACGCTTTGATCGTTCCCTGGAAGACCAGTAGTAGTTTCCAATGCACAGCTGGAGTTATTCTGTAATCTGTGGACCTTCAAAGTGTTGATGTAACACATAAATTGCATCGGGATTGAATACAACAGTCACCATGCGCACTTTCCTCCATAGGAGAAATGTCTCTAACAGTCTACGCATTGATCGTTCCCTGGAAGACCAGTAGTAGCTTCTGCTGCACATCTGGAGGCATTGTGTAATGTGTGGTCTATCAGAGTGTTGTTGAAACACTGAAATTGCTTCGGTATTTAATACAACAGTCACCATGTGCACTTTCGTCCTTGGGAGTAATGTCTCAAACAGTATACGCTTTCATCGTTCCCTGGAAGACCAGTAGTAGTTTCCGATTCACATCTGGAGGCATTCTGTAATCTGTGGACCATTAGAGTGTTGATGAAAAACAGATATTGCATCGGGATTGAATACAACAGTCACCATGCACACTTTCCTCCATGAGAGTAATGCCTCAAACTGTCTACGCTTCGATTGTTCCCTGGAAGACCAGTAGTAGTTTCCGATGCACATCTGGAGGCATTCTGTAATCTGTGGACTTTCAAATTGTTGATGAAACACAGATATTGCATCGAGAGTGAATACAACAGTCACCATGCGCCCTTTCATCCATGGGAGTTATGTCTGAAACAGTCTACGCTTTGATCATTCCCACGAAGACCAGTAGTAGTTTCCGATGCACATCTGGAGACAATCTGTAATCTGTGGACTATCAGAGTGTTAATGAAACACAGAAATTGCATTGGGATTGAATACAACAGTCACTATCCGCTCTTTCCTCCATGGCAGTAACGTCTGAAACAGTCTACGACTTGATCGTTCCCTGGAAGACCAGTAGTAGTTTCCGATGCACATCTGGAGGCATTCTGTAATCTGTGGGCCTTCAAAGTGTTGTTGAAACACAGAAATTGCATCGTGATTGAATACAACAGTCACCATCCGCACTTTCCTACATAGGAGTAATGTCTCAAACAGTCTTCGCTTTGATCGTTCCCTGGAAGACCAGTAGTAGCTTCTGATGCACATCTGGAGGCATTGTGTATTCTGTGGTCTATCAGAGTGTTGTTGAAACACTGAAATTGCTTCGGTATTTAATACAACAGTCACCATGTGCACTTTCGTCCTTGGGAGTAATGTCTCAAACAGTATACGCTTTGATCGTTCCCTGGAAGACCAGTAGTAGATTCCGATGCACATCAGGAGGCATTCTGTAATCTGTGGACCTTCAAAGTGTTGCTGAAATACAGAAATTGCATCGGGATTGAATACAACAGGCACCATGCGTACATTTCTCCATTGGAGTAATGTCTCAAACTGTCATCGCTTTGATCGTCCCCCAAGACCAGTAGTAGTTGGCCATGCACATCTGGAGGCATTCTGTAATCTGTGCACCTTCAAAGTGTTGATGAAACACAGAAATTGCATCGGGATTGAATACAACAGTCACCATTGGTACTTTCCTCCAAGGGAGTAATGTCTCAAACAGTCTACGCTTTGACCGTTTCCTGCAAGACCAGTAATAGATTCCGATCCACATCTGTTGGCATTCTGTAATCTGTGGACTATCAGAGTGTTGTCGAAACACAGAAATTGCATCGGGATTGAATACAACAGTCACCATGCGCACTTTCCTCCATGGGAGTAATGTCTCAAACAGTATACGCTTTGATCGTTCCCTGGAAGACCAGTAGTAGATTCCGATGCACATCAGGAGGCATTCTGTAATCTGTGGACCTTCAAAGTGTTGCTGAAATACAGAAATTGCATCGGGATTGAATACAACAGGCACCATGCGTACATTTCTCCATTGGAGTAATGTCTCAAACTGTCATCGCTTTGATTGTCCCCCAAGACCAGTAGTAGTTTCCCATGCACATCTGGAGGCATTCTGTAATCTGTGGACCTTCAAAGTGTTGATGAAACACAGAAATTGCATCGGGATTGAATACAACAGTCACCATTGGTACTTTCCTCCATGGGAGTAATGTCTCAAACAGTCTACGCTTTGACCGTTTCCTGCAAGACCAGTAATAGATTCCGATCCACATCTGTTGGCATTCTGTAATCTGTGGACTATCAGAGTGTTGTCGAAACACAGAAATTGCATCGGGATTGAATACAACAGTCACCATGCGCACTTTCCTCCATGGGAGTAATGTCTCAAACAGTCTACGGTTTGATCGTTCCCTGGAAGTCCAGTAGTAGTTTCCGAAGCACTTCTGGTGGCATTCGGTAATCTGTGGACTATCAGAGTGTTGATGAAACACAAAAATTGTATGGGGATTGAATACAACAGACACCATGCGCACTTTCTTAAACGGGAGTAATGTCTCAAACAGTCTACGCTTTGATCGTTCCCTGGAAGACCAGTAGTAGTTTCCAATGCACAGCTGGAGTTATTCTGTAATCTGTGGACCTTCAAAATGTTGATGTAACACATAAATTGCATCGGGATTGAATACAACAGTCACCATGCGCACTTTCCTCCATAGGAGAAATGTCTCTAACAGTCTACGCATTGATCGTTCCCTGGAAGACCAGTAGTAGCTTCTGATGCACATCTGGAGGCATTGTGTAATGTGTGGTCTATCAGAGTGTTGTTGAAACACTGAAATTGCTTCGGTATTTAATACAACAGTCACCATGTGCACTTTCGTCCTTGGGAGTAATGTCTCAAACAGTATACGCTTTCATCGTTCCCTGGAAGACCAGTAGTAGTTTCCGATTCACATCTGGAGGCATTCTGTAATCTGTGGACCATTAGAGTGTTGATGAAAAACAGATATTGCATCGGGATTGAATACAACAGTCACCATGCACACTTTCCTCCATGGGAGTAATGCCTCAAACTGTCTACGCTTCGATTGTTCCCTGGAAGACCAGTAGTAGTTTCCGATGCACATCTGGAGGCATTCTGTAATCTGTGGACTTTCAAATTGTTGATGAAACACAGATATTGCATCGAGAGTGAATACAACAGTCACCATGCGCCCTTTCATCCATGGGAGTTATGTCTGAATCAGTCTACGCTTTGATCATTCCCACGAAGACCAGTAGTAGTTTCCGATGCACATCTGGAGACAATCTGTAATCTGTGGACTATCAGAGTGTTAATGAAACACAGAAATTGCATTGGGATTGAATACAACAGTCACTATCCGCACTTTCCTCCATGGCAGTAAAGTCTGAAACAGTCTACGACTTGATCGTTCCCTGGAAGACCAGTAGTAGTTTCCGATGCACATCTGGAGGCATTCTGTAATCTGTGGGCCTTCAAAGTGTTGTTGAAACACAGAAATTGCATCGTGATTGAATACAACAGTCACCAAACGCACTTTCCTCCATGGGAGTAATTTCTGAAACAGTCTAAGCTTTGATCCTTCCCTGGAAGACCAACAGCAGTTTAGATTCACATCTGGAGGCATTCTGTAATCTGTGGACCTTCAAATGTTGATGAAACACAGAAATTGCATCGGCATTGAATACAACAGACGACATGCGCACTTTCCTCCATGGGAGTAATGTACAAACAGTCTACGCTTTGATCGTTCCCTGGAAGACCAGTAGTAGTTTCTGATGCACATCTGGAGGCATTCTGTAATCTGTGGACTATCAGAGTGTTGTTGAAACACTGAAAATGCATCGCGATTTAATACAACAGTCACCATGCGCACTTTACTCCATGGGAGTAATGACTCAAACAGTATACGCTTTCATCGTTCCCAGGATGACCAAAAGTAGTTTCCGATGCACATCTGGTGGCATTCTGTAATCTGTAGACTATCAGAGTGTTGATGAAACACAGAAATTGTAAGGGGATTGAATACAACACTCACCATGCGCAATTTCCTCCATGGGAGTAATGTCTCAAACAGGCTACGCTTTGAACGTTCCCTAGAAGACCAGTAGTAGCTTCCGATGCACAACTGGAGGCATTCTGTAATCTGTGGATTATCAGAGTGTTGATGAAACACAGAAATGGCATCGGGTTTGCATACAACAGTCACCATGCGCACTTTGATCAATGGGAGTAATGTCTGAAACAGTCTACGCATTGATCGTTCCATGGAAGACCAGTAGTAGTTTCCGATGCACATCTGGAGGCATTCTGTAATCTGTGGACTATCAGAGTGTTGATGAAACTCAGAAATTCCATTGGGATTGAATACAACAGTCACCATGAGCACTTGCCTGCATGGGAGTAATGTCTGAAACAGTCTAAGCTTTGATCGTTCCCTGGAAGACCAGTAGTAGTTTCGATTCACGTCTGAAGGCATTCTTTAATCTGTGGACCTTCAAAGTGATGATGAAACACAGTAATTGCATCGGGATTGAATACAACAGTCTCCATGCGCACTTCCCTCCATGGGAGAAATGTCTCAAACAGTCAATTCTGTGATCGTTCCCAGGAAGACCAGTAGTAGTTTCCATTGCATATCTGGAGGCAATCTGTAATCTGTGGACTATCAGAGTGTTGATGAAACACAGGAATTGCATCGCTATTTAATACAACAGTCACCATGCGCACTTTCCTCCAGGGGAGTAATGTCTGAAAGAGTCTAAGATTTGATCGTTCCCTGGAAGACCAGCAGTAGTTTCCGATGCACATTTGGAGGCATTATGTAATCTGTGGACCTTCGAAGTGTTGATGAAACACAGAAATTGTATCGGGAGTGAATACAACAGCCACCATCCGCTCTTTCCTCCATTTGAGTAATGTCTGAAACAGTCTATGCTTTGATCGTTCCCTGGAAGACAAGTAGTAGTTTCTGATGCACATCTGGAGGCATTCTGTAATCTGTGGACTGTCAGAGTGTTGATGAAACACAGAAATGGCATTTGGATTGATAACAACCGTCACCATGCGCACTTTTCTCCACGTGAGTAATGTCTCAAACAGTCTACGCTTTGATCGTTCCCTAGAAGACCAGTAGTAGCTTCCGATGCACAACTGGAGGCATTCTGTTATCTGTGGATTATCAGAGTGTTGATGAAACACAGAAATTGCACCGGGTTTGCATACAACAGTCACCATGCGCACTTTCATCCATGGGAGTAATGTCTCAAACAGTCTACGCATTCATCGTTCCATGGAAGACCAGTAGTAGTTTCCGATGCACATCTGGAGGCATTCTGTAATCTGTGGACTATCAGAGTGTTGATGAAACTCAGCAATTTCATTGGGATTGAATACAACAACCACCATGAGCACTTGCCTCCATGGGAGTAATGTCTGAAACAGTCTAAGCTTTGATCGTTCCCCGGAAGACCAGTAGTAGTTTCGATTCACATCTGGAGGCATTCTTTAATCTGTGGACCTTCAAAGTGATGATGAAACACAGTAATTGCATCGGGATTGAATACAACAGTCACCATGCGCACTTTCCACCATGGGAGTAATGTCTCAAACAGTCAATTATGTGATCGTTCCCAGGAAGACCAGTAGTAGTTTCCATTGCATATCTGGAGGCAATCTGTAATCTGTGGACTATGAGAGTGTTGCATCGCGTTTTAATACAAGAGTTACCATGCGTACTTTACTCCATGGGAGTAATGACAAACAGTATACGCTTTCATCGTTCCCAGGAAGACCAGTAGTAGTTTCCGATGCACATCTGGAGGCATTCTGTAATCTGTGGACTATCAGAGTGTTGATGAATCACAGAAATTCCATCGGGATTGAATACAACAGTCGCCATGCGCACATTCCTCCATGATAGTTATTCTGAAACAGTCTACGCTTTGATCGATTCCAGGAAGACCAGTAGTAGTTTCCGATGCACATCTGGTGGCATTCTGTAATCTTTGGCTATCAGAGTGTTGATGAAACACAGAAATTCCATCGGGAATGAATACAACAGTCACCATGCGCACTTTCCTCAATGGGATTGATTCCTAAACAGTCTACGCTTTGATCGTTCCCTCGAAGGCCAGTAGTAGTTTCCGATGCACATCTGGTGGCATTCTGTAATGTGTGGACTATCAGAGTGTTGATGAAACGTAGAAATTACATCGGGTTTGCGTATAACGGTCACCATGCTCACTTTCCTCCATGGGAGTAATGTCTCAAACAGTCTACGCTTTGATCGTTCCCTGGAAGACCAGTAGTAGCTTCCGATGCACAACTGGAGGCATTCTGTAATCTGTGGACTATCAGAGTGTTGATGAATCACAGAAATTCCATCGGGATTGAATACAACAGTCACCATGCGCACATGCCTCCATGGGAGTAATGTCTGAAACAGTCTAAGCTTTGATCGTTCCCTGGAAGACCAGTAGTAGTTTCCGATGCACATCTGGTGGCATTCTGTAATCTGTGGACTATCAGAGTGTTTATGAAACACAGAAATTCCATCGGGATTGAATACCACAGTCACCATGCGCACTTTCCTCCATGGGAGTGATTCTCAAACAGTCTACGCTTTGATCGTTCCCTCGGAGACCAGTAGTAGTTTCCGATGCACATCTGGTGTCATTCTGTAATCTGTGGACTATCAGAGTGTTGATGAAACGCAGAAACTACATCGGGCTTGCATACAACAGTCACCATGCGCACTTTCCTCCATGGGAGTAATGTACAAACAGTCTACGCTTTGATCGTTCCCTGGAAGACCAGTAGTAGTTTCCGATGCACATCTGGAGGCATTCTGTAATCCGTGGACTATCAGAGTGTTGATGAAACACAGAAATTCCATCGGGATTGAATACAACAGTCACCATGCGCACATTCCTCCATGGGAGTAATGTCTCAAACAGTCTACGCTTTGATCGTTCCCAGGAAGACCAGTAGTAGTTTCCGATGCACATGTGGAGGCAATATGTAATCGGTGGACTATCAGAGTGTTGATGAAGCACAGATATTTCATCGGGGTTGAATACAACAGTCACCATGCGCACTTTCCTCCATGGGAGTAATGTCACAAACAGTCTACGCTTTGATCGTTCCCAGGAAGACAAGTAGTAGTTTCTGATGCACATCTGGAGGCATTCTGTAATCTGTGGACTGTCAGAGTGTTGATGAAACACAGAAATGGCATTTGGATTGATAACAACCGTCACCATGCGCACTTTTCTCCACGTGAGTAATGTCTCAAACAGTCTACGCTTTGATCGTTCCCTAGAAGACCAGTAGTAGCTTCCGATGCACAACTGGAGGCATCCTGTTATCTGTGGATTATCAGAGTGTTGATGAAACACAGAAATAGCACCGGGTTTGCATACAACAGTCACCATGCGCACTTTCATCCATGGGAGTAATGTCTCAAACAGTCTACGCATTCATAGTTCCATGGAAGACCAGTAGTAGTTTCCGATGCACATCTGGAGGCATTCTGTAATCTGTGGACTATCAGAGTGTTGATGAAACTCAGCAATTTCATTGGGATTGAATACAACAGCCACCATGAGCACTTGCCTCCATGGGAGTAATGTCTGAAACAGTCTAAGCTTTGATCGTTCCCCGGAAGACCAGTAGTAGTTTCGATTCACATCTGGAGGCATTCTTTAATCTGTGGACCTTCAAAGTGATGATGAAACGCAGTAATTGCATCGGGATTGAATACAACAGTCACCATGCGCACTTTCCTCCATGGGAGTAATGTCTCAAACAGTCAATTATGTGATCGTTCCCAGGAAGACCAGTAGTAGTTTCCATTGCATATCTGGAGGCAATCTGTAATCTGTGGACTATGAGAGTGTTGCATCGCGTTTTAATACAAGATTTACCATGCGTACTTTACTCCATGGGAGTAATGACAAACAGTATACGCTTTCATCGTTCCCAGGAAGACCAGTAGTAGTTTCCGATGCACATCTATAGGCATTCTGTAATCTGTGGACTATCAGAGTGTTGATGAATCACAGAAATTCCATCGGGATTGAATACAACAGTCACCATGCGCACTTTCCTCCATAATAGTTATTCTGAAACAGTCTACGCTTTGATCGATTCCAGGAAGACCAGTAGTAGTTTCCGATGCACATCTGGTGGCATTCTGTAATCTTTGGACTATCAGAGTGTTGATGAAACACAGAAATTCCATCGGGAATGAATACAACAGTCACCATGCGCACTTTCCTCCATGGGATTGATTCCTAAACAGTCTACGCTTTGATCGTTCCCTCGAAGGCCAGTAGTAGTTTCCGATGCACATCTGGTGGCATTCTGTAATGTGTGGACTATCAGAGTGTTGATGAAACGTAGAAATTACATCGGGTTTGCGTATAACGGTCACCATGCTCACTTTCCTCCATGGGAGTAATGTCTCAAACAGTCTACGCTTTGATCGTTCCCTGGAAGACCAGTAGTAGCTTCCGATGCACAACTGGAGGCATTCTGTAATCTGTGGACTATCAGAGTGTTGATGAATCACAGAAATTCCATCGGGATTGAATACAACAGTCACCATGCGCACATGCCTCGATGGGAGTAATGTCTGAAACAGTCTAAGCTTTGATCGTTCCCTGGAAGACCAGTAGTAGTTTCCGATGCACATCTGGTGGCATTCTGTAATCTGTGGACTATCAGAGTGTTTATGAAACACAGAAATTCCATCGGGATTGAATACCACAGTCACCATGCGCACTTTCCTCCATGGGAGTGAATCTCAAACAGTCTACGCTTTGATCGTTACCTCGGAGACCAGTAGTAGTTTCCGATGCACATCTGGTGTCATTCTGTAATCTGTGGACTATCAGAGTGTTGATGAAACGCAGAAACTACATCGGGCTTGCATACAACAGTCACCATGCGCACTTTCCTCCATGGGAGTAATGTACAAACAGTCTACGCTTTGATCGTTCCCTGGAAGACCAGTAGTAGTTTCCGATGCACATCTGGAGGCATTCTGTAATCCGTGGACTATCAGAGTGTTGATGAAACACAGAAATTCCATCGGGATTGAATACAACAGTCACCATGCGCACATTCCTCCATGGGAGTGATTCTCAAACAGTCTACGCTTTGATCGTTCCCTGGAAGACCAGTTGTAGTTTCCAATGCACATCTGGTGGCATTCTGTAATCTGTGGACTATCAGAGTGTTGATGAAACACAGAAATTGCATCGGGTTTGCATACAACAGTCATCATGCGCACTTTCATCCATGGGAGTAATGTCTCAAACAGTCTACGCATTGATCGTTCCCTGGAAGACCAGTAGTAGTTTCCGATGCACATCTGGAGGCATTCTGTAATCTGTGGACTATCAGAGTGTTGATGAAACTCAGAAATTCCATTGGGATTGAATACAACAGACACCATGCGCACTTGCCTCCATGGGAGTAATGTCTGAAACAGTCTAAGCTTTGATCGTTCCCTGGAAGATCAGTAGTAGTTTCGATTCACATCTTGAGGCATTCTGTAATCTGTGGACTATCAGAGTGTTGATGAAACACAGAAACTGCATCGGGATTGAATACAACAGTCATCAAACGCACTTTCCTAAATGGGAGTAATGTCTGAATCAGTCTAAGCTTTGATCCTTCCCTGGAAGACCGGCAGTAGTTTAGATTCACATCTGGAGATATTCTGTAATCTGTGGACCTTCAAATGTTGATGAAACAGAGAAATTGCATCGTCATTAAATACAACAGTCACCATGCGCACGTTCCTCCATGGGAGTAATGCCTCAAACAGACTACGCCTTGATCGTTCCCTGGAAGACCAGTAGTAGTTTCCGATGCACATTTGGAGGCATTCCGTAATCTGAGGTCTATCTAGGAGTTGATGAAAAACAGAAATTGCATCGTCATTGAATACAACAGTCACCATGCGCACCTTCATCCATGGGAGTAATGTCTCAAACAGTCTACGCCTTGATCGATCCCTGGAAGACCAGTAGTAGTTTCCGATGCACATCTGGAAGCATTCTGTAATCTGTGGACTATCAGAGTGTTGTTGAAACACAGAAATTGCAACGCGATTTAATACAAGAGTCACCATGCGCACTTTACTCCATGGGAGTAATGACTCAAACAGTATACGCTTTCATCGTTCCCAGAAGACCAGTAGTAGTTTGCGATGCACATCTGGAGGCATTCTGTAATCTGCAGACTATCAGAGTGTTAATGAAACACAGAAATTGCATCGGGATTGAATACAACAGTCACCATGCGCACTTGCCTCCATGGGAGTAATGTCTGAAACAGTCTAAGCTTTGATCGTTCCCTGGAAGACCAGTAGTAGTTTTCGATGCACATCTGGATTCATTCTGTAATCTGTGGACTGTCAGAGTGTTGATGAAACACAGAAATGGCATTTGGATTGATAACAACCGCCACCATGCGCACTTTTCTCCACGTGAGTAATGTCTCAAACAGTCTACGCTTTGATCGTTCCCTAGAAGACCAGTAGTAGCTTCCGATGCACAACTGGAGGCATTCTGTTATCTGTGGATTATCAGAGTGTTGATGAAACACAGAAATTGCACCGGGTTTGCATACAACAGTCACCATGCGCACTTTCATCCATGGGAGTAATGTCTCAAACAGTCTACGCATTCATCGTTCCATGGAAGACCAGTAGTAGTTTCCGATGCACATCTGGAGGCATTCTGTAATCTGTGGACTATCAGAGTGTTGATGAAACTCAGCAATTTCATTGGGATTGAATACAACAGCCACCATGAGCACTTGCCTCCATGGGAGTAATGTCTGAAACAGTCTAAGCTTTGATCGTTCCCCGGAAGACCAGTAGTAGTTTCGATTCACATCTGGAGGCATTCTTTAATCTGTGGACCTTCAAAGTGATGATGAAACACAGTAATTGCATCGGGATTGAATACAACAGTCACCATGCGCACTTGCCTCCATGGGAGTAATGTCTCAAACAGTCAATTATGTGATCGTTCCCAGGAAGACCAGTAGTAGTTTCCATTGGATATCTGGAGGCAATCTGTAATCTGTGGACTATGAGAGTGTTGCATCGCGTTTTAATACAAGAGTTACCATGCGCACTTTACTCCATGGGAGTAATGACAAACAGTATACGCTTTCATCGTTCCCAGGAAGACCAGTAGTAGTTTCCGATGCACATCTGGAGGCATTCTGTAATCTGTGGACTATCAGAGTGTTGATGAATCACAGAAATTCCATCGGGATTGAATACAACAGTCACCATGCGCACTTTCCTCCATGATAGTTATTCTGAAACAGTCTACGCTTTGATCGATTCCAGGAAGACCAGTAGTAGTTTCCGATGCACATCTGGTGGCATTCTGTAATCTTTGGACTATCAGAGTGTTGATGAAACACAGAAATTCCATCGGGAATGAATACAACAGTCACCATGCGCACTTTCCTCCATGGGATTGATTCCTAAACAGTCTACGCTTTGATCGTTCCCTCGAAGGCCAGTAGTAGTTTCCGATGCACATCTGGTGGCATTCTGTAATGTGTGGACTATCAGAGTGTTGATGAAACGTAGAAATTACATCGGGTTTGCGTATAACGGTCACCATGCTCACTTTCCTCCATGTGAGTAATGTCTCAAACAGTCTACGCTTTGATCGTTCCCTGGAAGACCAGTAGTAGCTTCCGATGCACAACTGGAGGCATTCTGTAATCTGTGGACTATCAGAGTGTTGATGAATCACAGAAATTCCATCGGGATTGAATACAACAGTCACCATGCGCACATGCCTCCATGGGAGTAATGTCTGAAACAGTCTAAGCTTTGATCGTTCCCTGGAAGACCAGTAGTAGTTTCCGATGCACATCTGGTGGCATTCCGTAATCTGTGGACTATCAGAGTGTTTATGAAACACAGAAATTCCATCGGGATTGAATACCACAGTCACCATGCACACTTTCCTCCATGGGAGTGATTCTCAAACAGTCTACGCTTTGATCGTTCCCTCGGAGACCAGTAGTAGTTTCCGATGCACATCTGGTGTCATTCTGTAATCTGTGGACTATCAGAGTGTTGATGAAACGCAGAAACTACATCGGGCTTGCATACAACAGTCACCATGCGCACTTTCCTCCATGGGAGTAATGTACAAACAGTCTACGCTTTGATCGTTCCCTGGAAGACCAGTAGTAGTTTCCGATGCACATCTGGAGGCATTCTGTAATCCGTGGACTATCAGAGTGTTGATGAAACACAGAAATTCCATCGGGATTGAATACAACAGTCACCATGCGCACATTCCTCCATGGGAGTGATTCTCAAACAGTCTACGCTTTGATCGTTCCCTGGAAGACCAGTTGTAGTTTCCGATGCACATCTGGTGGCATTCTGTAATCTGTGGACTATCAGAGTGTTGATGAAACACAGAAATTGCATCGGGTTTGCATACAACAGTCATCATGCGCACTTTCATCCATGGGAGTAATGTCTCAAACAGTCTACGCATTGATCGTTCCCTGGAAGACCAGTAGTAGTTTCCGATGCACATCTGGAGGCATTCTGTAATCTGTGGACTATCAGAGTGTTGATGAAACTCAGAAATTCCATTGGGATTGAATACAACAGACACCATGCGCACTTGCCTCCATGGGAGTAATGTCTGAAACAGTCTAAGCTTTGATCGTTCCCTGGAAGATCAGTAGTAGTTTCGATTCACATCTTGAGGCATTCTGTAATCTGTGGACCTTCAAAGTGTTGATGAAACACAGTAATTGCATCGGGATTGAATACAATAGTCACCATGCACACTTTCCTCCATGGGAGTAATGTCTCAAACAGTCAATTCTGTGATCGTTCCCTGGAAGACCAGTAGTAGTTTCCATTGGATATCTGGAGGCAATCCGTAATCTGTGGACTATCAGAGTGTTGATGAAACACAGGAATTGCATCGCGATTGAATACAACAGTCACCATGCGCACTTTCCTCCACGGGAGTAATGTCTGAAACAGTCTAAGATTTGATCGTTCCCTGGAAGACCAGCAGTAGTTTCCGATGCAAATCTGGAGGCATTCTGTAATCTGTGGACCTTCAAAGTGTTGATGAAACACAGAAATTGCATCGGGAGTGAATACAACAGCCACCATCCGCTCTTTCCTCCATGAGAGTAATGTCTCAAACAGTCTATGCTTTGATCGTTCCCAGGAAGACAAGTAGTAGTTTCCGATGCACATCTGGAGACAATCTGTAATCTGTGGACTATCAGAGTGTTGATGAAACACAGAAACTGCATCGGGATTGAATACAACAGTCATCAAACGCACTTTCCTAAATGGGAGTAATGTCTGAATCAGTCTAAGCTTTGATCCTTCCCTGGAAGACCAGCAGTAGTTTAGATTCACATCTGGAGATATTCTGTAATCTGTGGACCTTCAAATGTTGATGAAACAGAGAAATTGCATCGTCATTAAATACAACAGTCACCATGCGCACGTTCCTCCATGGGAGTAATGCCTCAAACAGACTACGCCTTGATCGTTCCCTGGAAGACCAGTAGTAGTTTCCGATGCACATTTGGAGGCATTCCGTAATCTGAGGTCTATCTAGGAGTTGATGAAAAACAGAAATTGCATCGTCATTGAATACAACAGTCACCATGCGCACCTTCATCCATGGGAGTAATGTCTCAAACAGTCTACGCCTTGATCGATCCCTGGAAGACCAGTAGTAGTTTCCGATGCACATCTGGAAGCATTCTGTAATCTGTGGACTATCAGAGTGTTGTTGAAACACAGAAATTGCATCGCGATTTAATACAAGAGTCACCATGCGCACTTTACTCCATGGGAGTAATGACTCAAACAGTATACGCTTTCATCGTTCCCAGAAGACCAGTAGTAGTTTGCGATGCACATCTGGAGGCATTCTGTAATCTGCAGACTATCAGAGTGTTAATGAAACACAGAAATTGCATCGGGATTGAATACAACAGTCACCATGCGCACTTGCCTCCATGGGAGTAATGTCTGAAACAGTCTAAGCTTTGATCGTTCCCTGGAAGACCAGTAGTAGTTTTCGATGCACATCTGGATTCATTCTGTAATCTGTGGACTATCAGAGTGTTGATGACACACAGATATTCCATCGGGATTGAATACAACAATCACCATGCGCACTTTCATCCATGGGAGTGATTCTGAAACAGTCTACGCTTTGATCATTCCCTGGAAGACCGGTAGTAGTTTCCGATGCACATCTGGTGGCATTCTGTAATCTGTGGACTATCAGAGTGTTGATGAAACACAGAAATTCCATTGGGATTAAATACACCAGTCACCATTCGCACTTTTCTCCACGGGAGTAATGTCTCAAACAGTCTACGCTTTGATCGTTCCCTGGAAGACCAGTAGTAGCTTCCGATGCACATCTGGATTCATTCTGTAATCTGTGGACTATCAGAGTGTTGCTGAAACACAGAAATTCCATCGGGATTGAATACCACAGTCACCATGTGCACTTTCCTCCATGGGAGTGATTCTCAAACGGTCTACGCTTTAATCGTTCAATCGAAGACCAGTAGTAGTTTCCGATGCACATCTGGAGGCATTCTGTAATCCGTGGACTATCAGAGTGTTGATGAAACACAGAAATTCCATCGGGATTGAATACAACAGTCACCATTCGCACTTTTCTCCACGGGAGTAATGTCTCAAATAGTCTACGCTTTGATCGTTCCCTTGAAGACCAGTAGTAGCTTCCGATGCACATCTGGTGGCATTCTGTAATCTGTGGACTATCAGAGTGTTGCTGAAACACAGAAATTCCATAGGGATTGAATACAACAGTCACCATGCGCACTTTCCTCCATGGGAGTGATTCTCAAACAGTCTACGCCTTGATCGTTCCCCCGAAGACCAGTAGTAGTTTCCGATGCACATCTGGTGGCATTCTGTAATCTGTGGACTATCAGAGTGTTGATGAAACGCAGAAATTCCATCGGAATAGAATACAACAGTCACCATCTGCACATTCCTCCATGGGAGTGATTCTCTAACAGTCTACGCTTTGATCGTTCCTTGGAAGAGCAGTTGTAGTTTCCGATGCACATCTGGTGGCATTCTGTAATCTGTGGACTATCAGAGTGTTGATGAAACACAGAAATTGCATCTTGTTTTATACAACAGTCACCATGCGCACTTTCATCCATGGGAGTAATGTATCAAACAGTCTACGCATTGATCGTTCGCTGGAAGACCAGTAGTAGTTTCCGATGCACATCTGGAGGCATTCTGTAATCTGTGGACTATCAGAGTGTTGATGAAACTCAGAAATTCCATTGGGATTGAATACAACAGTCACCATGAGCACTTGCCTCCATGGGAGTAATGTCTGAAACAGTCTAAGCCTTGATCGTTCCCTGGAAGACCAGTAGTAGTTTCGATTCACATCTGGAGGCATTCTGTAATCTGTGGACCTTCAAAGTGTCGATGAAACACAGTAATTGTATCGGGATTGAATACAGCAGTCACCATGCGCACTTTCCTCCATGGGAGTAATGTCTCAAACATTCAATTCTGTGATCGTTCCCAGGAAGACCAGTACTAGTTTCCATTGCATATCTGGAGGCAATCCGTAATCTGTGGACTATCACAGTGTTGATGAAACACAGGAATTGCATCGCGATTGAATACAACAGTCACCAACCGCACTTCCTCCACGGAAGTAATGTCTGAAACAGTCTAAGATTTGATCGTTCCCTGGAAGACCATCAGTAGTTTCCGATGCACATCTGGAGGCATTCTGTAATCTTCGGACCTTCAAAGTGATGATGAGACACAGATATTGCATCGGGAGTGAATACAACAGCCCCCATCCGCTCTTTCCTCCATTGGAGTAATGTCTGAAACAGTCTATGCTTTGATCGTTCCCAGGAAGACAAGTAGTAGTTTCCGATGCACATCTGGAGGCATTCTGTAATCTGTGGACCTTCAAAGTGTTGATGAAACACAGAAATTGCATCGGGATTGAATACAACAGTCACCAAATGCACTTTCCTCCATGGGAGTAATGTCTGAAACAGTCTAAGATTTGATCGTTCCCTGGAAGACCAGCAATAGTTTCCGATGCACATCTGGAGGCATTCTGTAATCTGTGGACCTTCAAAGTGTTGATGAAACACAGAAATTGCATCGGGATTGAATACAACAGTCACCAAATGCACTTTCCTCCATGGGAGTAATGTCTGAAACAGTACAAGCTTTGATCCTTCCCTGGAAGAGCAGCAATAGTTTAGATTCACATCTGGAGGCATTCTGTAATCTGTGGACCTTCAAATGTTGATAAAACACAGAAATTGCATCGGCATTGAATACAACAGTCGAAATGCGCACCTTCCTTCATGGGAGTAATGTCTCCAACAGTCGACGCCTTGATCGTTCCCTGGAAGACCAGTAGTAGTTTCCGATGCACATCTAGAAGCATTCCGTAATCTGTGGTCTATCTGGGTGTTGATAAAAAACAGAAATTGCATCGTCATTGAATACAACAGTCACCATGCGCACCTTCATCCATTCGAGTAATGTCTCAAACAGTCTACTACTTGATCGTTCCCTGGAAGACCAGTAGTAGTTTCCGATGCACATCTGGAGGCATTCTGTAATCTGTGGACTATCAGAGTGCTGTTGAAACACAGAAATTGCATCGCGATTTAATACAAGAGTCACCATGCGCACTTTCCTCCATGGGTGTAATATCTGAAACAGTCTAAGCTTTGATCGTTCCCTGGAAGACCAGTAGTAGTTTCTATTGACATCTGGAGGCATTCTGTAATCTGTGGACCTTCAAAGTGTTGATGAAAAACAGAAATTGCATCGGCATTGAATACAACAGTCACCACGCGCACCTTCCTCCATTTGAGTAGTGCCTCAAACAGTGTACGCTTTAATCGTTCCCTGGAAGACCAGTAGTAGTTTTCGATGCACATCTGGAGGCATTCTCTAGTCTGTGGACTATCAGAGTGTTGATGAAACACAGAAATTCCATCGGGATTGAATACAACAGACACCATGCGCACTTTCCTCCATGGGAGTGATTCTCAAACAGTCTACGCTTTGATCGTTCTCTGGAAGACCAGTAGTAGTTTCCGATGCACATCTGGTGGCATTCTGTTATCTGTGGACTATCAGAGTGTTGATAAAACACAGAAATTCCATCGGGATTGAATACAACAGTCATCATGCGCACTTTCCTCCATGGGAGTGATTCTCAAACAGTCTACGCTTTGATCGTTCCCTGGAAGACCAGCTGTAGTTTCCGATGCACATCTGGAGGCATTCTGTAATCTGTGGACTATCAGAGTGTTGATGAAACACAGAAATTGCATCGGGATTGAATACAACAGTCATCACACGCACTTTCATCATGGGAGTAATGTCTGAAACTGTCTAAGCTTTGATCGTTCCCTCTAAGACCAGCAGTAGTTTAGATTCACATCTGGAGGCATTCTGTAATCTGTGGAACCTCAAATGTTGATGAAACACAGAAATTGCATCGGCATTGTATACAACAGTCGCCATTCGCACCTTCCTCCATGGGAGTAATGTCTCAAACAGTCTACGCCTTGATCGTTCCTGGAAGACCAGTAGTAGTTTCCGATGCACATCTGGAGGTATTCCGAAATCTGAGATCTATCTGGGTGTTGATGAAAAACAGAAATTGCATCGTCATTGAATACAACAGTCACCATGCGCACCTTCATCCATGGGAGTAATGTCTCAAACAGTCTACGACTTGATCGATCCCTGGAAGACCAGTAGTAGTTTCCGATGCACATCTGGAAGCATTGTGTAATCTGTGGACTATCAGAGTGTTGTTGAAACACAGAAATTGCTTCGCGATTTAATGCAAGTGTCACCATGCGCACTTTACTCCATGGGAGTAATGACTCAAAGAGTATACGCTTTCATCGTTCCCAGGAAGACCAGTAGTAGTTTCCGATGCACATCTGGAGGCATTCTGTAATCTGTAGACTATCAGAGTGTTGATGAAACACAGAAATTGTATGGGGATTGAATACAACAGTCACCATGCGCACTTTCCTCCATGGGAGTAATGTCTGAAACAGTCTAAGCTTTGATCGTTCCCTGGAAGACCAGTAGTAGTTTCGATTCACATCTGGAGGCATTCTGTAATCTGTGGACCTTCAAAGTGTCGATGAAACACAGAAATTGCATCGGGTTTGCATACAACAGTCAGCATGCGCACTTTCCTCCATGGGAGTAATATCTCAAACAGTCAACGCATTGATCGTTCCCTGGAAGACCAGTAGTAGTTTCCGATGCACATCTGGAGGCATTCTGTAATCTGTGGACTATCAGGGTGTTGATGAAACCTAGAAATTCCATTGGGATTGAATACAACAGTCACCATGCGCTCTTGCCTCCATGGGAGTAATGTCTGAAACAGTCTAAGATTTGACCGTTCCCTGGAAGACCAGCAGTATTTTCCGATGCACATCTGGAGGCATTCTGTAATCTGTGGACCTTCGAAGTGTTGATGAAACACAGAAATTGCATCGGGAGTGAATACAACAGCCACCATCCGCTCTTTCCTCCATAGAGGTGATGTCTGAAACAGTCTATGCTTTAATCGTTCCCAGGAAGACAAGTAGTAGCTTCCGATGCACATCTGGAGACAATCTGTAATCTGTGGACTATCAGAGTGTTGATGAAACACAGAAATTGTATGGGGATTGAATACAACAGTCACCAAACGCACTTTCCTCCATGGGAGTAATGTCTGAAACTGTCTAAGCTTTGATCCTTCCCTCGAAGACCAGCAGTAGTTTAGATTCACATCTGGAGGCATTCTGTAATCTGTGGACCTTCAAATGTTGATGAAACACAGAAATTGCATCGGCATTGTATACAACAGTCACCATCCGCACCTTCCTCCATGGGAGTAAAGTCTCAAACAGTCTACGCCTTGATCGTTCTTGGAAGACCAGTAGTAGTTTCCGATGCACATCTGGAGGCATTCCGTAATCTGAGGTCTATCTGTATGTTGATGAAAAACAGAAATTGCATCGTCATTGAATACAACTGTCACCATGCGCACCTTCATCCATGGGAGTAATGTTTCAAACAGTCTACGCCCTGATCGATCCCTGGCAGACCAGTAGTAGTTTCCGATGCACATCTGGAAGCATTCTGTAATCTGTGGACTATCAGAGTGTTGTTGAAACACAGAAATTGCATCACGATTTAATGCAAGAGTCACCATGCGCACTCTACTCCATGGGAGTAATGACTCAAACAGTATACGCTTTCATCGATCCCAGGAAGACCAGTAGTAGTTTCCGATGCACATCTGGAATCATTCTGTAATCTGTAGACTATCAGAGTGTTGATGAAACACAGAAATTGTATGGGGATTGAATACAACAGTCACCATGCGCACTTGCCTCCATGGGAGTAATGCCTCAAACTGTCTAAGCTTTGATCGTTCCTTGGAAGACCAGTAGTAGTTTCGATTCACATCTGGAGGCTTTATGTAATCTGTGGACCTTCAAAGTGTTGATGAAACACAGAAATATCATCGGGAGTGAATACAACAGCCACCATCCGCTCTTTCCTCCATGTGAGTAATGTCTGGAACAGTCTATGCTTTGATCTTTCCCAGGAAGACAAGTAATAGTTTCCGATGCACATCTGGAGACAATCTGTAATATGTGGACTATCAGAGTGCTGATGAAACACAGAAATTGCATCATGATTGAATACACTAGTCACCATGCGCACCTGCCTCCATGGGGGTATTGTCTGAAACAGTCTAAGCTTTGATCGTTCCCTGGAAGACCAGTACTAGTTTCGATTCACATCTGGAGGCATTCTGTAATCTGTGGACCTTCAAAGTTTTGATGAAACACAGAAATTGCATCGGCATTGAATACAACAGTCACCATGCGCACCTTCCTCCATGGGAGCAATGTCTCAAACAGTCTACGCTTTGATATTCCCCTGGAACACCAGTAGTAGTTTTCGATGCACATCTGGAGGCATTCTGTAATCTGTGGACTATCAGAGTGTTGATGAAACACAGAAATTGCATCGGGATTGAATACAACAGTCACCATGCGCACTTTCCTCCATGGGAGTAATGTCTCAAACAGTCTACGCATTCATCAATCCCTGTAAGACCAGTAGTAGTTTCCGATGCACATCTGCAGGCATTCTGTAATCTGTGGACTATCAGAGTGTTGATGAAACACAGAAATTGCATCGGGATTGAATACAACAGTCACCATGCGCACTTTCCTCCATGGTAGTGATTCTCAAACAGTCTATGCTTTGATCCTTCCCTGGAAGACCAGTTGTAGTTTCCGATGCACATCTGGTGGCATTCTGTTATCTGTGGACTATCAGAGTGTTGATGAAACACAGAAATTCCATCGGGATTGAATACAACAGTCACCATGCGCACTTTCCTCCATGGGAGTGATTCTCAAACAGTCTACGCTTTGATCGTTCCCTCGAAGACCAGTAGTAGTTTCCGATGCACATCTGATGGCATTCTGTAATCTGTGGACTATCAGAGTGTTGATGAAACGCTGAAATTTCATCGGGTTTGCATACAACAGTCACCATGCCCACTTTCCTCCATGGGAGTAATGTCTCAAACAGTCTACGCTTTGATCGTTCCCTGGAAGACCAGTTGTAGTTTCCGATGCACATCTGGAGGCATTCTGTAATCTGTGGACAATCAGAGTGTTGATGAAACACAGAAATTGCATCGGGATTGAATACAACAGTCACCAAACGCACTTTCATCATGGGAGTAATGTCTGAAAGTGTCTAAGCTTTGATCGTACCCTCTAAGACCAGCAGTAGTTTAGATTCACATCTGGAGGCATTCTGTAATCTGTGGAACCTCAAATGTTGATGAAACACAGAAATTGCATCGGCATTGTATACAACAGCCGCCATTCGCACCTTCCGCCATGGGAGTAATGTCTCAAACAGTCTACGCCTTGATCGTTCCTGGAAGACCAGTAGTAGTTTCCGATGCACATCTGGAGGCATTCCGAAATCTGAGATCTATCTGTGTGTTGATGGAAAACAGAAATTGCATCGTCATTGAATACAACAGTCACCATGCGCACCTTCATCCATGGGAGTAATGTCTCAAACAGTCTACGACTTGATCGATCCCTGGAAGACCAGTAGTAGTTTCCGATGCACATCTGGAAGCATTGTGTAATCTGTGGACTATCAGAGTGTTGTTGAAACACAGAAATTGCTTCGCGATTTAATGCAAGAGTCACCATGCGCACTTTACTCCATGGGAGTAATGACTCAAACAGTATACGCTTTCATCGTTCCCAGGAAGACCAGTAGTAGTTTCCGATGCACATCTGGAGGCATTCTGTAATCTGTAGACTATCAGAGTGTTGATGAAACACAGAAATTGCATCGGGATTGAATACAACAGTCAGCATGCGCACTTTCCTCCATGGGAGTAATATCTCAAACAGTCTACGCATTGATCGTTCCCTGGAAGACCAGTAGTAGTTTCCGATGCACATCTGGAGGCATTCTGTAATCTGTGGACTTTCAAAGTGTTGATGAAACACAGATATTGCATCGGGATTGAATACAACAGTCACCATGCACACTTTCCTGCACGGGTGTAATGTCTGAAACAGTCTAAGATTTGATCGTTCCCTGGAAGACCAGCAATAGTTTCCGATGCACATCTGGAGGCATTCTGTAATCTGTGGACCTTCAAAGTGTTGATGAAACACAGAAATTGCATCGGGATTGAATACAACAGTCACCAAATGCACTTTCCTCCATGGGAGTAATGTCTGAAACAGTACAAGCTTTGATCCTTCCCTGGAAGAGCAGCAATAGTTTAGATTCACATCTGGAGGCATTCTGTAATCTGTGGACTTTCAAATGTTGATAAAACACAGAAATTGCATCGGCATTGAATACAACAGTCGAAATGCGCACCTTCCTCCATGGGAGTAATGTCTCCAACAGTCGACGCCTTGATCGTTCCCTGGAAGACCAGTAGTAGTTTCCGATGCACATCTAGAAGCATTCCGTAATCTGTGGTCTATCTGGGTGTTGATAAAAAACAGAAATTGCATCGCGATTTAATACAAGAGTCACCATGCGCACTTTCCTCCATGGGTGTAATATCTGAAACAGTCTAAGCTTTGATCGTTCCCTGGAAGACCAGTAGTAGTTTCTATTGACATCTGGAGGCATTCTGTAATCTGTGGACCTTCAATGTGTTGATGAAAAACAGAAATTGCATCGGCATTGAATACAACAGTCACCATGCGCACCTTCCTCCATTTGAGTAGTGCCTCAAACAGTGTACGCTTTAATCGTTCCCTGGAAGACCAGTAGTAGTTTTCGATGCACATCTGGAGGCATTCTCTAGTCTGTGGACTATCAGAGTGTTGATGAAACACAGAAATTCCATCGGGATTGAATACAACAGACACCATGCGCACTTTCCTCCATGGGAGTGATTCTCAAACAGTCTACGCTTTGATCGTTCTCTGGAAGACCAGTAGTAGTTTCCGATGCACATCTGGTGGCATTCTGTTATCTGTGGACTATCAGAGTGTTGATAAAACACAGAAATTCCATCGGGATTGAATACAACAGTCACCATGCGCACTTTCCTCCATGGGAGTGATTCTCAAACAGTCTACGCTTTGATCGTTCCCTCGAAGACCAGTAGTAGTTTCCGATGCACATCTGGTGGCATTCTGTAATCTGTGGACTATCAGAGTGTTGATGGAACGCTGAAATTTCATCGGGTTTGCATACAACAGTCACCATGCCCACTTTTCTCCATGGGAGTAATGTCTCAAACAGTCTACGCTTTGATCGTTCCCTGGAAGACCAGCTGTAGTTTCCGATGCACATCTGGAGGCATTCTGTAATCTGTGGACTATCAGAGTGTTGATGAAACACAGAAATTGCATCGGGATTGAATACAACAGTCATCACACGCAATTTCATCATGGGAGTAATGTCTGAAACTGTCTAAGCTTTGATCGTTCCCTCTAAGACCAGCAGTAGTTTAGATTCACATCTGGAGGCATTCTGTAATCTGTGGAACCTCAAATGTTGATGAAACACAGAAATTGCATCGGCATTGTATACAACAGTCGCCATTCGCACCTTCCTCCATGGGAGTAATGTCTCAAACAGTCTACGCCTTGATCGTTCCTGGAAGACCAGTAGTAGTTTCCGATGCACATCTGGAGGTATTCCGAAATCTGAGATCTATCTGGGTGTTGATGAAAAACAGAAATTGCATCGTCATTGAATACAACAGTCACCATGCGCACCTTCATCCATGGGAGTAATGTCTCAAACAGTCTACGACTTGATCGATCCCTGGAAGACCAGTAGTAGTTTCCGATGCACATCTGGAAGCATTGTGTAATCTGTGGACTATCAGAGTGTTGTTGAAACACAGAAATTGCTTCGCGATTTAATGCAAGTGTCACCATGCGCACTTTACTCCATGGGAGTAATGACTCAAACAGTATACGCTTTCATCGTTCCCAGGAAGACCAGTAGTAGTTTCCGATGCACATCTGGAGGCATTCTGTAATCTGTAGACTATCAGAGTGTTGATGAAACACAGAAATTTTATGGGGATTGAATACAACAGTCACCATGCGCACTTTCCTCCATGGGAGTAATGTCTGAAACAGTCTAAGCTTTGATCGTTCCCTGGAAGACCAGTAGTAGTTTCGATTCACATCTGGAGGCATTCTGTAATCTGTGGACCTTCAAAGTGTCGATGAAACACAGAAATTGCATCGGGTTTGCATACAACAGTCAGCATGCGCACTTTCCTCCATGGGAGTAATATCTCAAACAGTCAACGCATTGATCGTTCCCTGGAAGACCAGTAGTAGTTTCCGATGCACATCTGGAGGCATTCTGTAATCTGTGGACTATCAGGGTGTTGATGAAACCTAGAAATTCCATTGGGATTGAATACAACAGTCACCATGCGCTCTTGCCTCCATGGGAGTAATGTCTGAAACAGTCTAAGATTTGACCGTTCCCTGGAAGACCAGCACTATTTTCCGATGCACATCTGGAGGCATTCTGTAATCTGTGGACCTTCAAAGTGTTGATGAAACACAGAAATTTAATCGGGAGTGAATACAACAGCCACCATCCGCTCTTTCCTCCATAGAGGTGATGTCTGAAACAGTCTATGCTTTAATCGTTCCCAGGAAGACAAGTAGTAGCTTCCGATGCACATCTGGAGACAATCTGTAATCTGTGGACTATCAGAGTGTTGATGAAACACAGAAAATGCATCGGGATTGAATAGAACAGTCACCAAACGCACTTTCCTCCATGGGAGTAATGTCTGAAACTGTCTAAGCTTTGATCCTTCCCTCGAAGACCAGCAGTAGTTTAGATTCACATCTGGAGGCATTCTGTAATCTGTGGACCTTCAAATGTTGATGAAACACAGAAATTGCATCGGCATTGTATACAACAGTCACCATCCGCACCTTCCTCCATGGGAGTAAAGTCTCAAACAGTCTACGCCTTGATCGTTCTTGGAAGACCAGTAGTAGTTTCCGATGCACATCTGGAGGCATTCCGTAATCTGAGGTCTATCTGTATGTTGATGAAAAACAGAAATTGCATCGTCATTGAATACAACAGTCACCATGCGCACCTTCATCCATGGGAGTAATGTTTCAAACAGTCTACGCCCTGATCGATCCCTGGCAGACCAGTAGTAGTTTCCGATGCACATCTGGAAGCATTCTGTAATCTGTGGACTATCAGAGTGTTGTTGAAACACAGAAATTGCATCACGATTTAATGCAAGAGTCACCATGCGCACTTTACTCCATGGGAGTAATGACTCAAACAGTATACGCTTTCATCGATCCCAGGAAGACCAGTAGTAGTTTCCGATGCACATCTGGAATCATTCTGTAATCTGTAGACTATCAGAGTGTTGATGAAACACAGAAATTGTATGGGGATTGAATACAACAGTCACCATGCGCACTTGCCTCCATGGGAGTAATGCCTCAAACTGTCTAAGCTTTGATCGTTCCTTGGAAGACCAGTAGTAGTTTCGATTCACATCTGGAGGCTTTATGTAATCTGTGGACCTTCAAAGTGTTGATGAAACACAGAAATATCATCGGGAGTGAATACAACAGCCACCATCCGCTCTTTCCTCCTTGTGAGTAATGTCTGGAACAGTCTATGCTTTGATCTTTCCCAGGAAGACAAGTAATAGTTTCCGATGCACATCTGGAGACAATCTGTAATCTGTGGACTATCAGAGTGTTGATGAAACACAGAAATTGCATCATGATTGAATACACTAGTCACCATGCGCACTTGCCTCCATGGGAGTATTGTCTGAAACAGTCTAAGCTTTGATCGTTCCCTGGAAGACCAGTAGTAGTTTCGATTCACATCTGGAGGCATTCTGTAATCTGTGGACCTTCAAAGTTTTGATGAAGCACAGAAATTGCATCGGCATTGAATACAACAGTCACCATGCGCACCTTCCTCCATGGGAGCAATGTCTCAAACAGTCTACGCTTTGATATTTCCCTGGAACACCAGTAGTAGTTTTCGATGCACATCTGGAGGCATTCTGTAATCTGTGGACTATCAGAGTGTTGATGAAACACAGAAATTGCATCGGGATTGAATACAACAGTCACCATGCGCACTTTCCTCCATGGGAGTAATGTCTCAAACAGTCTACGCATTCATCAATCCCTGTAAGACCAGTAGTAGTTTCCGATGCACATCTGCAGGCATTCTGTAATCTGTGGACTATCAGAGTGTTGATGAAACACAGAAATTGCATCGGGATTGAATACAACAGTCACCATGCGCACTTTCCTCCATGGTAGTGATTCTCAAACAGTCTATGCTTTGATCCTTCCCTGGAAGACCAGTTGTAGTTTCCGATGCACATCTGGTGGCATTCTGTTATCTGTGGACTATCAGAGTGTTGATGAAACACAGAAATTCCATCGGGATTGAATACAACAGTCACCATGCGCACTTTCCTCCATGGGAGTGATTCTCAAACAGTCTACGCTTTGATCGTTCCCTCGAAGACCAGTAGTAGTTTCCGATGCACATCTGGTGGCATTCTGTAATCTGTGGACTATCAGAGTGTTGATGAAACGCTGAAATTTCATCGGGTTTGCATACAACAGTCACCATGCCCACTTTCCTCCATGGGAGTAATGTCTCAAACAGTCTACGCTTTGATCGTTCCCTGGAAGACCAGTTGTAGTTTCCGATGCACATCTGGAGGCATTCTGTAATCTGTGGACAATCAGAGTGTTGATGAAACACAGAAATTGCATCGGGATTGAATACAACAGTCACCAAACGCACTTTCATCATGGGAGTAATGTCTGAAAGTGTCTAAGCTTTGATCGTACCCTCTAAGACCAGCAGTAGTTTAGATTCACATCTGGAGGCATTCTGTAATCTGTGGAACCTCAAATGTTGATGAAACACAGAAATTGCATCGGCATTGTATACAACAGCCGCCATTCGCACCTTCCGCCATGGGAGTAATGTCTCAAACAGTCTACGCCTTGATCGTTCCTGGAAGACCAGTAGTAGTTTCCGATGCACATCTGGAGGCATTCCGAAATCTGAGATCTATCTGTGTGTTGATGGAAAACAGAAATTGCATCGTCATTGAATACAACAGTCACCATGCGCACCTTCATCCATGGGAGTAATGTCTCAAACAGTCTACGACTTGATCGATCCCTGGAAGACCAGTAGTAGTTTCCGATGCACATCTGGAAGCATTGTGTAATCTGTGGACTATCAGAGTGTTGTTGAAACACAGAAATTGCTTCGCGATTTAATGCAAGAGTCACCATGCGCACTTTACTCCATGGGAGTAATGACTCAAACAGTATACGCTTTCATCGTTCCCAGGAAGACCAGTAGTAGTTTCCGATGCACATCTGGAGGCATTCTGTAATCTGTAGACTATCAGAGTGTTGATGAAACACAGAAATCGTATGGGGATTGAATACAACAGTCACCATGCGCACTTTCCTCCATGGGAGTAATGTCTGAAACAGTCTAAGCTTTGATCGTTCCCTGGAAGACCAGTAGTAGTTTCGATTCACATCTGGAGGCATTCTGTAATCTGTGGACCTTTAAAGTGTCGATGAAACACAGAAAGTGCATCGGGTTTGCATACAACAGTCAGCATGCGCACTTTCCTCCATGGGAGTAATATCTCAAACAGTCTACGCATTGATCGTTCCCTGGAAGACCAGTAGTAGTTTCCGATGCACATCTGGAGGCATTCTGTAATCTGTGGACTATCAGGGTGTTGATGAAACCTAGAAATTCCATTGGGATTGAATACAACGGTCACCATGCGCTCTTGCCTCCAAGGGAGTAATGTCTGAAACAGTCTATGCTTTAATCGTTCCCAGGAAGACAAGTAGTAGCTTCCGATGCACATCTGGAGACAATCTGTAATCTGTGGACTATCAGAGTGTTGATGAAACACAGAAAATGCATCGGGATTGAATAGAACAGTCACCAAACGCACTTTCCTCCATGGGAGTAATGTCTGAAACTGTCTAAGCTTTGATCCTTCCCTCGAAGACCAGCAGTAGTTTAGATCCACATCTGGAGGCTTTCTGTAGTCTGTGGACCTTCAAATGTTGATGAAACACAGAAATTGCATCGGCATTGTATACAACAGTCGCCATCCGCACCTTCCTCCATGGGAGTAAAGTCTCAAACAGTCTACGCCTTGATCGTTCTTGGAAGACCAGTAGTAGTTTCCGATGCACATCTGGAGGCATTCCGTAATCTGAGGTCTATCTGCATGTTGATGAAAAACAGAAATTGCATCGTCATTGAATACAACAGTCACCATGCGCACCTTCATCCATGGGAGTAATGTCTCAAACAGTCTACGCCCTGATCGATCCCTGGCAGACCAGTAGTGGTTTCCGATGCACAAGTGGAAGCATTCTGTAATCTGTGGACTATCAGAGTGTTGTTGAAACACAGAAATTGCATCACGATTTAATGCAAGAGTCACCATGCGCACTTTACGCCATGGGAGTAATGACACAAACAGTATACGCTTTCATCGATCCCAGGAAGACCAGTAGTAGTTTCCGATGCACATCTGGAATCATTCTGTAATCTGTAGACTATCAGAGTGTTGATGAAACACAGAAATTGTATGGGGATTGAATACAACAGTCACCATGCGCACTTGCCTCCATGGGAGTAATGCCTCAAACTGTCTAAGCTTTGATCGTTCCTTGGAAGACCAGTAGTAGTTTCGATTCACATCTGGAGGCATTATGTAATCTGTGGACCTTCAAAGTGTTGATGAAACACAGAAATATCATCGGGAGTGAATACAACTGCCACCATCCGCTCTTTCCTCCATGTGAGTAATGTCTGGAACAGTCTATGCTTTGATCTTTCCCAGGAAGACAAGTAGTAGTTTCCGATGCACATCTGGAGACAATCTGTAATCTGTGGACTATCAGAGTGTTGATGAAACACAGAAATTGCATCGGGATTGAATACACTAGTCACCATGCGCACTTGCCTCCATGGGAGTATTGTCTGAAACAGTCTAAGCTTTGATCGTTCCCTGGAAGACCAGTAGTAGTTTCGATTCACATCTGGAGGCATTCTGTAATCTGTGGACCTTCAAAGTTTTGATGAAACACAGAAATTGCATCGGCATTGAATACAACAGTCACCAAGCGCACCTTCCTCCATGGGAGCAATGTCTCAAACAGTCTACGCTTTGATATTTCCCTGGAACACCAGTAGTAGTTTTCGATGCACATCTGGAGGCATTCTGTAATCTGTGGACTATCAGAGTGATGATGAAACACAGAAATTGCATCGGGATTGAATGCAACAGTCATCATGCGCACTTTCCTCCATGGGAGTAATGTCTCAAACAGTCTACGCATTCATCAATCCCTGTAAGACCAGTAGTAGTTTCCGATGCACATCTGCAGGCATTCTGTAATCTGTGGACTATCAGAGTGTTGATGAAACACAGAAATTGCATCGGGATTGAATACAACAGTCACCATGCGCACTTTCCTCCATGGTAGTGATTCTCAAACAGTCTATGCTTTGATCCTTCCCTGGAAGACCAGTTGTAGTTTCCGATGCACATCTGGTGGCATTCTGTTATCTGTGGACTATCAGAGTGTTGATGAAACACAGAAATTCCATCGGGATTGAATACAACAGTCACCATGCGCACTTTCCTCCATGGGAGTGATTCACAAACAGTCTACGCTTTGATCGTTCCCTCGAAGACCAGTAGTAGTTTCCGATGCACATCTGGTGGCATTCTGTAATCTGTGGACTATCAGAGTGTTGATGAAACGCTGAAATTTCATCGGGTTTGCATACAACAGTCACCATGCCCACTTTCCTCCATGGGAGTAATGTCTCAAACAGTCTACGCTTTGATCGTTCCCTGGAAGACCAGTTGTAGTTTCCGATGCACATCTGGAGGCATTCTGTAATCTGTGGACAATCAGAGTGTTGATGAAACACAGAAATTGCATCGGGATTGAATACAACAGTCACCAAACGCACTTTCATCATGGGAGTAATGTCTGAAAGTGTCTAAGCTTTGATCGTACCCTCTAAGACCAGCAGTAGTTTAGATTCACATCTGGAGGCATTCTGTAATCTGTGGAACCTCAAATGTTGATGAAACACAGAAATTGCATCGGCATTGTATACAACAGCCGCCATTCGCACCTTCCGCCATGGGAGTAATGTCTCAAACAGTCTACGCCTTGATCGTTCCTGGAAGACCAGTAGTAGTTTCCGATGCACATCTGGAGGCATTCCGAAATCTGAGATCTATCTGTGTGTTGATGGAAAACAGAAATTGCATCGTCATTGAATACAACAGTCACCATGCGCACCTTCATCCATGGGAGTAATGTCTCAAACAGTCTACGACTTGATCGATCCCTGGCAGACCAGTAGTGGTTTCCGATGCACAAGTGGAAGCATTCTGTAATCTGTGGACTATCAGAGTGTTGTTGAAACACAGAAATTGCATCACGATTTAATGCAAGAGTCACCATGCGCACTTTACGCCATGGGAGTAATGACACAAACAGTATACGCTTTCATCGATCCCAGGAAGACCAGTAGTAGTTTCCGATGCACATCTGGAATCATTCTGTAATCTGTAGACTATCAGAGTGTTGATGAAACACAGAAATTGTATGGGGATTGAATACAACAGTCACCATGCGCACTTGCCTCCATGGGAGTAATGCCTCAAACTGTCTAAGCTTTGATCGTTCCTTGGAAGACCAGTAGTAGTTTCGATTCACATCTGGAGGCATTATGTAATCTGTGGACCTTCAAAGTGTTGATGAAACACAGAAATATCATCGGGAGTGAATACAACTGCCACCATCCGCTCTTTCCTCCATGTGAGTAATGTCTGGAACAGTCTATGCTTTGATCTTTCCCAGGAAGACAAGTAGTAGTTTCCGATGCACATCTGGAGACAATCTGTAATCTGTGGACTATCAGAGTGTTGATGAAACACAGAAATTGCATCGGGATTGAATACACTAGTCACCATGCGCACTTGCCTCCATGGGAGTATTGTCTGAAACAGTCTAAGCTTTGATCGTTCCCTGGAAGACCAGTAGTAGTTTCGATTCACATCTGGAGGCATTCTGTAATCTGTGGACCTTCAAAGTTTTGATGAAACACAGAAATTGCATCGGCATTGAATACAACAGTCACCAAGCGCACCTTCCTCCATGGGAGCAATATCTCAAACAGTCTACGCTTTGATATTTCCCTGGAACACCAGTAGTAGTTTTCGATGCACATCTGGAGGCATTCTGTAATCTGTGGACTATCAGAGTGATGATGAAACACAGAAATTGCATCGGGATTGAATGCAACAGTCATCATGCGCACTTTCCTCCATGGGAGTAATGTCTCAAACAGTCTACGCATTCATCAATCCCTGTAAGACCAGTAGTAGTTTCCGATGCACATCTGCAGGCATTCTGTAATCTGTGGACTATCAGAGTGTTGATGAAACACAGAAATTGCATCGGGATTGAATACAACAGTCACCATGCGCACTTTCCTCCATGGTAGTGATTCTCAAACAGTCTATGCTTTGATCCTTCCCTGGAAGACCAGTTGTAGTTTCCGATGCACATCTGGTGGCATTCTGTTATCTGTGGACTATCAGAGTGTTGATGAAACACAGAAATTCCATCGGGATTGAATACAACAGTCACCATGCGCACTTTCCTCCATGGGAGTGATTCACAAACAGTCTACGCTTTGATCGTTCCCTCGAAGACCAGTAGTAGTTTCCGATGCACATCTGGTGGCATTCTGTAATCTGTGGACTATCAGAGTGTTGATGAAACGCTGAAATTTCATCGGGTTTGCATACAACAGTCACCATGCCCACTTTCCTCCATGGGAGTAATGTCTCAAACAGTCTACGCTTTGATCGTTCCCTGGAAGACCAGTTGTAGTTTCCGATGCACATCTGGAGGCATTCTGTAATCTGTGGACAATCAGAGTGTTGATGAAACACAGAAATTGCATCGGGATTGAATACAACAGTCACCAAACGCACTTTCATCATGGGAGTAATGTCTGAAAGTGTCTAAGCTTTGATCGTACCCTCTAAGACCAGCAGTAGTTTAGATTCACATCTGGAGGCATTCTGTAATCTGTGGAACCTCAAATGTTGATGAAACACAGAAATTGCATCGGCATTGTATACAACAGCCGCCATTCGCACCTTCCGCCATGGGAGTAATGTCTCAAACAGTCTACGCCTTGATCGTTCCTTGAAGACCAGTAGTAGTTTCCGATGCACATCTGGAGGCATTCCGAAATCTGAGATCTATCTGTGTGTTGATGGAAAACAGAAATTGCATCGTCATTGAATACAACAGTCACCATGCGCACCTTCATCCATGGGAGTAATGTCTCAAACAGTCTACGACTTGATCGATCCCTGGAAGACCAGTAGTAGTTTCCGATGCACATCTGGAAGCATTGTGTAATCTGTGGACTATCAGACTGTTGTTGAAACACAGAAATTGCTTCGCGATTTAATGCAAGAGTCACCATGCGCACTTTACTCCATGGGAGTAATGACTCAAACAGTATACGCTTTCATCGTTCCCAGGAAGACCAGTAGTAGTTTCCGATGCACATCTGGAGGCATTCTGTAATCTGTAGACTATCAGAGTGTTGATGAAACACAGAAATCGTATGGGGATTGAATACAACAGTCACCATGCGCACTTTCCTCCATGGGAGTAATGTCTGAAACAGTCTAAGCTTTGATCGTTCCCTGGAAGACCAGTAGTAGTTTCGATTCACATCTGGAGGCATTCTGTAATCTGTGGACCTTTAAAGTGTCGATGAAACACAGAAAGTGCATCGGGTTTGCATACAACAGTCAGCATGCGCACTTTCCTCCATGGGAGTAATATCTCAAACAGTCTACGCATTGATCGTTCCCTGGAAGACCAGTAGTAGTTTCCGATGCACATCTGGAGGCATTCTGTAATCTGTGGACTATCAGGGTGTTGATGAAACCTAGAAATTCCATTGGGATTGAATACAACGGTCACCATGCGCTCTTGCCTCCAAGGGAGTAATGTCTGAAACAGTCTATGCTTTAATCGTTCCCAGGAAGACAAGTAGTAGCTTCCGATGCACATCTGGAGACAATCTGTAATCTGTGGACTATCAGAGTGTTGATGAAACACAGAAAATGCATCGGGATTGAATAGAACAGTCACCAAACGCACTTTCCTCCATGGGAGTAATGTCTGAAACTGTCTAAGCTTTGATCCTTCCCTCGAAGACCAGCAGTAGTTTAGATCCACATCTGGAGGCTTTCTGTAGTCTGTGGACCTTCAAATGTTGATGAAACACAGAAATTGCATCGGCATTGTATACAACAGTCGCCATCCGCACCTTCCTCCATGGGAGTAAAGTCTCAAACAGTCTACGCCTTGATCGTTCTTGGAAGACCAGTAGTAGTTTCCGATGCACATCTGGAGGCATTCCGTAATCTGAGGTCTATCTGCATGTTGATGAAAAACAGAAATTGCATCGTCATTGAATACAACAGTCACCATGCGCACCTTCATCCATGGGAGTAATGTCTCAAACAGTCTACGCCCTGATCGATCCCTGGCAGACCAGTAGTAGTTTCCGATGCACATGTGGAAGCATTCTGTAATCTGTGGACTATCAGAGTGTTGTTGAAACACAGAAATTGCATCACGATTTAATGCAAGAGTCACCATGCGCACTTTACGCCATGGGAGTAATGACACAAACAGTATACGCTTTCATCGATCCCAGGAAGACCAGTGGTAGTTTCCGATGCACATCTGGAATCAATCTGTAATCTGTAGACTATCAGAGTGTTGATGAAACACAGAAATTGTATGGGGATTGAATACAACAGTCACCATGCGCACTTGCCTCCATGGGAGTAATGCCTCAAACTGTCTAAGCTTTGATCGTTCCTTGGAAGACCAGTAGTAGTTTCGATTCACATCTGCAGGCATTATGTAATCTGTGGACCTTCAAAGTGTTGATGAAACACAGAAATATCATCGGGAGTGAATACAACTGCCACCATCCGCTCTTTCCTCCATGTGAGTAATGTCTGGAACAGTCTATGCTTTGATCTTTCCCAGGAAGACAAGTAGTAGTTTCCGATGCACATCTGGAGACAATCTGTAATCTGTGGACTATCAGAGTGTTGATGAAACACAGAAATTGCATCGGGATTGAATACACTAGTCACCATGCGCACTTGCCTCCATGGGAGTATTGTCTGAAACAGTCTAAGCTTTGATCGTTCCCTGGAAGACCAGTAGTAGTTTCGATTCACATCTGGAGGCATTCTGTAATCTGTGGACCTTCAAAGTTTTGATGAAACACAGAAATTGCATCGGCATTGAATACAACAGTCACCAAGCGCACCTTCCTCCATGGGAGCAATGTCTCAAACAGTCTACGCTTTGATATTTCCCTGGAACACCAGTAGTAGTTTTCGATGCACATCTGGAGGCATTCTGTAATCTGTGGACTATCAGAGTGATGATGAAACACAGAAATTGCATCGGGATTGAATGCAACAGTCATCATGCGCACTTTCCTCCATGGGAGTAATGTCTCAAACAGTCTACGCATTCATCAATCCCTGTAAGACCAGTAGTAGTTTCCGATGCACATCTGCAGGCATTCTGTAATCTGTGGACTATCAGAGTGTTGATGAAACACAGAAATTGCATCGGGATTGAATACAACAGTCACCATGCGCACTTTCCTCCATGGTAGTGATTCTCAAACAGTCTATGCTTTGATCCTTCCCTGGAAGACCAGTTGTAGTTTCCGATGCACATCTGGTGGCATTCTGTTATCTGTGGACTATCAGAGTGTTGATGAAACACAGAAATTCTATCGGGATTGAATACAACAGTCACCATGCCCACTTTCCTCCATGGGAGTAATGTCTCAAACAGTCTACGCTTTGATCGTTCCCTGGAAGACCAGTTGTAGTTTCCGATGCACATCTGGAGGCATTCTGTAATCTGTGGACAATCAGAGTGTTGATGAAACACAGAAATTGCATCGGGATTGAATACAACAGTCACCAAACGCACTTTCATCATGGGAGTAATGTCTGAAAGTGTCTAAGCTTTGATCGTACCCTCTAAGACCAGCAGTAGTTTAGATTCACATCTGGAGGCATTCTGTAATCTGTGGAACCTCAAATGTTGATGAAACACAGAAATTGCATCGGCATTGTATACAACAGCCGCCATTCGCACCTTCCGCCATGGGAGTAATGTCTCAAACAGTCTACGCCTTGATCGTTCCTGGAAGACCAGTAGTAGTTTCCGATGCACATCTGGAGGCATTCCGAAATCTGAGATCTATCTGTGTGTTGATGGAAAACAGAAATTGCATCGTCATTGAATACAACAGTCACCATGCGCACCTTCATCCATGGGAGTAATGTCTCAAACAGTCTACGACTTGATCGATCCCTGGAAGACCAGTAGTAGTTTCCGATGCACATCTGGAAGCATTGTGTAATCTGTGGACTATCAGACTGTTGTTGAAACACAGAAATTGCTTCGCGATTTAATGCAAGAGTCACCATGCGCACTTTACTCCATGGGAGTAATGACTCAAACAGTATACGCTTTCATCGTTCCCAGGAAGACCAGTAGTAGTTTCCGATGCACATCTGGAGGCATTCTGTAATCTGTAGACTATCAGAGTGTTGATGAAACACAGAAATCGTATGGGGATTGAATACAACAGTCACCATGCGCACTTTCCTCCATGGGAGTAATGTCTGAAACAGTCTAAGCTTTGATCGTTCCCTGGAAGACCAGTAGTAGTTTCGATTCACATCTGGAGGCATTCTGTAATCTGTGGACCTTTAAAGTGTCGATGAAACACAGAAAGTGCATCGGGTTTGCATACAACAGTCAGCATGCGCACTTTCCTCCATGGGAGTAATATCTCAAACAGTCTACGCATTGATCGTTCCCTGGAAGACCAGTAGTAGTTTCCGATGCACATCTGGAGGCATTCTGTAATCTGTGGACTATCAGGGTGTTGATGAAACCAAGAAATTCCATTGGGATTGAATACAACGGTCACCATGCGCTCTTGCCTCCAAGGGAGTAATGTCTGAAACAGTCTATGCTTTAATCGTTCCCAGGAAGACAAGTAGTAGCTTCCGATGCACATCTGGAGACAATCTGTAATCTGTGGACTATCAGAGTGTTGATGAAACACAGAAAATGCATCGGGATTGAATAGAACAGTCACCAAACGCACTTTCCTCCATGGGAGTAATGTCTGAAACTGTCTAAGCTTTGATCCTTCCCTCGAAGACCAGCAGTAGTTTAGATCCACATCTGGAGGCTTTCTGTAGTCTGTGGACCTTCAAATGTTGATGAAACACAGAAATTGCATCGGCATTGTATACAACAGTCGCCATCCGCACCTTCCTCCATGGGAGTAAAGTCTCAAACAGTCTACGCCTTGATCGTTCTTGGAAGACCAGTAGTAGTTTCCGATGCACATCTGGAGGCATTCCGTAATCTGAGGTCTATCTGCATGTTGATGAAAAACAGAAATTGCATCGTCATTGAATACAACAGTCACCATGCGCACCTTCATCCATGGGAGTAATGTCTCAAACAGTCTACGCCCTGATCGATCCCTGGCAGACCAGTAGTAGTTTCCGATGCACATGTGGAAGCATTCTGTAATCTGTGGACTATCAGAGTGTTGTTGAAACACAGAAATTGCATCACGATTTAATGCAAGAGTCACCATGCGCACTTTACGCCATGGGAGTAATGACACAAACAGTATACGCTTTCATCGATCCCAGGAAGACCAGTGGTAGTTTCCGATGCACATCTGGAATCAATCTGTAATCTGTAGACTATCAGAGTGTTGATGAAACACAGAAATTGTATGGGGATTGAATACAACAGTCACCATGCGCACTTGCCTCCATGGGAGTAATGCCTCAAACTGTCTAAGCTTTGATCGTTCCTTGGAAGACCAGTAGTAGTTTCGATTCACATCTGGAGGCATTATGTAATCTGTGGACCTTCAAAGTGTTGATGAAACACAGAAATATCATCGGGAGTGAATACAACTGCCACCATCCGCTCTTTCCTCCATGTGAGTAATGTCTGGAACAGTCTATGCTTTGATCTTTCCCAGGAAGACAAGTAGTAGTTTCCGATGCACATCTGGAGACAATCTGTAATCTGTGGACTATCAGAGTGTTGATGAAACACAGAAATTGCATCGGGATTGAATACACTAGTCACCATGCGCACTTGCCTCCATGGGAGTATTGTCTGAAACAGTCTAAGCTTTGATCGTTCCCTGGAAGACCAGTAGTAGTTTCGATTCACATCTGGAGGCATTCTGTAATCTGTGGACCTTCAAAGTTTTGATGAAACACAGAAATTGCATCGGCATTGAATACAACAGTCACCAAGCGCACCTTCCTCCATGGGAGCAATGTCTCAAACAGTCTACGCTTTGATATTTCCCTGGAACACCAGTAGTAGTTTTCGATGCACATCTGGAGGCATTCTGTAATCTGTGGACTATCAGAGTGATGATGAAACACAGAAATTGCATCGGGATTGAATGCAACAGTCATCATGCGCACTTTCCTCCAAGGGAGTAATGTCTCAAACAGTCTACGCATTCATCAATCCCTGTAAGACCAGTAGTAGTTTCCGATGCACATCTGCAGGCATTCTGTAATCTGTGGACTATCAGAGTGTTGATGAAACACAGAAATTGCATCGGGATTGAATACAACAGTCACCATGCGCACTTTCCTCCATGGTAGTGATTCTCAAACAGTCTATGCTTTGATCCTTCCCTGGAAGACCAGTTGTAGTTTCCGATGCACATCTGGTGGCATTCTGTTATCTGTGGACTATCAGAGTGTTGATGAAACACAGAAATTCTATCGGGATTGAATACAACAGTCACCATGCCCACTTTCCTCCATGGGAGTAATGTCTCAAACAGTCTACGCTTTGATCGTTCCCTGGAAGACCAGTTGTAGTTTCCGATGCACATCTGGAGGCATTCTGTAATCTGTGGACAATCAGAGTGTTGATGAAACACAGAAATTGCATCGGGACTGAATACAACAGTCACCAAACGCACTTTCATCATGGGAGTAATGTCTGAAAGTGTCTAAGCTTTGATCGTACCCTCTAAGACCAGCAGTAGTTTAGATTCACATCTGGAGGCATTCTGTAATCTGTGGAACCTCAAATGTTGATGAAACACAGAAATTGCATCGGCATTGTATACAACAGTCACCATGCGCACCTTCATCCATGGGAGTAATGTCTCAAACAGTCTACGATTTGATCGATCCCTGGAAGGTCAGTAGTAGTTTCCGATGCACATCTGGAAGCATTGTGTAATCTGTGGACTATCAGAGTGTTGTTGAAACACAGAAATTGCATCGCGATTTAATGCAAGAGTCACCATGCGCACTTTACTCCATGGGAGTAATGACTCAAACAGTATACGCTTTCATCGTTCCCAGGAAGACCAGTAGTAGTTTCCGATGCACATCTGGAGGCATTCTGTAATCTGTAGACTATCAGAGTGTTGATGAAACACAGAGATTATATGGGGATTGAATACAACAGTCACCATGCGCACTTTCCTCCATGGGAGTAATGTCTGAAACAGTCTAAGCTTTGATCGTTCCCTGGAAGACCAGTAGTAGTTTCGATTCACATCTGGAGGCATTCTGTAATCTGTGGACCTTCAAAGTGTCGATGAAACACAGAAATTGCATCGGGTTTGCATACAACAGTCAGCAAGCGCACTTTCCTCCATGGGAGTAATGTGTGAAACTCTCTAAGCTTTGATCCTTCCCTCGAAGACCAGCAGTAGTTTAGATTCAGATCTGGAGGCATTCTGTAATCTGTGGACCTTCAAATGTTGATGAAACACAGAAATTGCATCGGCATTGTATACAACAGTCGCCATCCTCAACTTCCTCCATGGGAGTAATGTCTCAAACAGTCTACGCCTTGATCGTTCTTGGAAGACCAGTAGTAGTTTCCGATGCACATCTGGAGGCATTCCGTAATCTGAGGTCTATCTGTATGTTGATGAAAAACAGAAATTGCATCGTGATTGAATACAACAGTCACCATGCGCACCTTCTTCCATGGGAGTAATGTCTCAAACAGTCTACGCCCTGATCGATCCCTGGCAGACCAGTAGTAGTTTCCGATGCACATCTGGAAGCATTCTGTAATCTGTGGACTATCAGAGTGTTGTTGAAACACAGAAATTGCATCACGATTTAATGCAAGAGTCACCATGCGCACTTTACTCCATGGGAGTAATGTCTGGAACAGTCTATGCTTTGATCTTTCCCAGGAAGACAAGTAGTAGTTTCCGATGCACATCTGGAGACAATCTGTAATCTGTGGACTATCAGAGTGTTGATGAAACACAGAAATTGTATGGGGATTGAATACAACAGTCACCATGCGCACTTGCCTCCATGGGAGTAATGCCTCAAACTGTCTAAGCTTTGATCGTTCCTTGGAAGACCAGTAGTAGTTTCGATTCACATCTGGAGGCATTCTGTAATCTGTGGACCTTCAAAGTTTTGATGAAACACAGAAATTGCATCGGCACTGAATACAACAGTCACCATGCGCACCTTCCTCCATGGGAGCAATGTCTCAAACAGTCTACGCTTTGATATTTGCCTGGAACACCAGTAGTAGTTTTCGATGCACATCTGGAGGCATTCTGTAATCTGTGGACTATCACAGAGTTAATGAAACACAGAAATTCCATCGGGATTGAATACAACAGTCACCATGCGCACTTTCCTCCATAGGAGTGATTCTCAAACAGTCTACGATTTGATCGTTTCCTGGAAGTCCAGTAGTAGTTTCCGATGCACATCTGGTGGCATTCTGTAATCTGTGGACTATCAGAGTGTTGATGAAACCCAGAAATTACATCGGGTTTGCATACAACAGTCACCATTCGCACTTCTCTTCATGGGAGTAATGTCAGAAACAGTCCACGCTTTGATCGTTCCCTGGAAGACCAGTAGTAGTTTCCGATGCACATCTGGTATCATTCTGTAATCTGTGGACTATCAGAAAGTTGATGAAACACAGAAATTCCTTCGGGATTGAATACAACTATCACTATGCCCACTTTCCTCCATGGGAGTAATTCTCAAAAAGTCTACGCTTTGATCGTTCCCTTGAAGGCCAGTAGTAGTTTCCGATGCAAATCTGGAGGCATTCTGTAATCTGTGGACTATCAGAGTGTTGTTGAAACACAGAAATTGCATCGCGATTTAATACAAGAGTCACCACGCGCACTTTCCTCCATGGGAGTAATGTCTCAAACAGTCTACGCTTTCATCTTTCCCAGGAAGACCTGTAGTAGTTTCCGATGCACATCTGGTGGCATTCTGTAGTCTGTGGAGTATCAGAGTGTTGATGAAACACAGAAATTGCTTCGAGATTGAATAACACAGTCACCATGCGCACTTTCCTCCATCATAGTAATGTCTCAAACAGTCTACGCATTGATCGTTCCCTGGAAGACCAGTAGTCGTTTCCGATGCACATCTGGAGGCATTCTGTAATCTGTGGACTATCAGAGTGTTGACGAAACACAGAAATTGCATCGGGATTGAATACATCAGTCACCATGCGCAGCTTCCTCCATGGGAGTAATGTCTGAAATATCCTACGCCTTGATCGTTCCCTGGAAGACCAGTAGTAGTTTCCGATGCACATCTGGAGGCATTCCGTAATCTGTGGACTATCAGAGTGTTGATGAAACACAGACATTGCATCGGGATTCAATACAACAGTCACCATGCGCACATTCCTCCATAGGAGTGATTCTTAAACAGTCCACGCTTTGATCGTTTACTGGAAGTCCAGTAATAGTTTCCGATGCACATATGGTGGCATTCTGTAATCTGTGGACTATCAGAGTGTTAATGAAGCACAGAAATTCCATCGTGATTGAATACAACAGTCACCATGCGCACTTTCCTCCATATGAGTGATTCTCAAACAGTCTACGCTTTTATCGTTCCCTCGAAGACCAGTAGTAGTTTCCGATGCACATCTGGTGGCATTCTGTAATCTGTGGACTATCAGAGTGTTGATGAAACCCAGAAATTACATCGGGTTTGCATACAACAGTCACCATGCGCACTTTCCTCCATGGGAGTAATGTCTCAAACAGTCTACGCTTTGATCGTTCCCTGGAAGACCAGTAGTAGTTTCCGATGCACATGTGCAGGCACTCTGTAATCTGTGGACTATCAGAGTGTTGATGAAACACAGAAATTCCATCGGGATTGAATACAACAGTCACCATGCGCACTTTCCTCCATGGTAGTGATTTTCAAACAGTCTACGCTTTGATCGTTCCCAGGAAGACCAGTAGTAGGTTCCGATGCACATCTGGAGAATTTCTCTAATCTGTGGACTATCAGAGTGTTGATAAAACACAGAAATGACATCGGGATTGAATACAACAGTAACCATGCGCACTTTCCTACATGGTAGTAATATCTGAAACAGTCTAACTTTGATCGTTCCCTGGATGACCAGTAGCAGTTGCGATTCACAACTGGAGGCATTCTGTAATCTGTGTACCTTCAAAGTGTTGATGGAACACAGAAATTGCATCGGCATTGAATACAACAGTCACCATGCGCACCTTCCTCCATGGGAGCAATGTCTCAAACAGTATTCGCCTTGATCGTTCCCTGGCAGACCAGTAGTAGTTTCCGATGCACATCTGGAGGCATTCCGTAATCTGTGGTCTGTCTGGGTGTTGATGAAAAACAGAAATTGCATCGGGATTGAATACAACAGTCACCATGCGCACCGTCCGCCATGGGAGTAATGTCTCAAACAGTCTACGCCTTGATCGTTCCCAGGAAGACCAGTGGTAGTTTCCGATGCACATCTGGAGACAATCTGTAATCTGTGGACTATCAGAGTATTGATGAAACACAGAAATTGCATCGGGATTGAAAACAAGAGTCACCATGCGCACTTTCCTCCATGGGAGTAATTCTCAAACAGTCTACGCTTTGATCGTTCCCTGGATGACCAGTAGTAGTTTCCGATGCACATCTGGTGGCATTCTGTAGTCTGTGGAGTATGAGAGTGTTGATGAAACACAGAAATTGCATCGGGTTTGTATACAACATTCACCATGCGCACTTTCCTCCATCATAGTAATGTTTTAAACAGTCTACGCTTTGATCGTTCCCTGGAAGACCAGTAGTCGTTTCCGATGCACATGTGGAGGCATTCTGTAATCTGTGGACTATCAGAGTGTTGACGAAACACAGAAATTGCATCGGGATTGAATACATCAGTCACCATGCGCAGCTTCCTCCATGGCAGTAATGTCTCAAACAGCCTACGAATTGATCGTTCCCTGGATGACCAGTAGTAGTTTCCGATGCACATCTGGAGGCATTCTGTAATCTGTGGACTATCAGAATGTTGATGAAACACAGAATTGCATCGGGATTGAATACAACAGTCACCATGCGCACTTTCCTCCATGGGAGTAATGTCTTAAACAGTCTACGCATTCATCAATCCCTGTAAGACCAGTAGTAGTTTCCGATGCACATCTAGAGGCATTCTGTAATCTGTGGACCTTCCAAGTGTTGATGAAACACAGGAATTGCGTCGGGATTGGATACAACAGTCACCATGCGCACTTTCCTCCATGGGAGTAATGTCTCAAACAGTCTACGCCTTGATCGTTCCCTGGACGACCAGTAGTAGTTTCCGATGCACATCTGGAGGCATTCTGTAATCTGTGGACACTCAGAGTGTTGATGAAACACAGAAATTGAATCGGGATTGAATACAACTGTGACCATGCGCACTTTCCTCCATGGGAGTAATGTCTCAAACAGTCTACGCCTTGATCGTTCCCTGGAAGACCAGTAGTAGTTTCCGATGCACATCTGGAGGCAATCTGTAATCTGTGGACTATCAGAGTGTTGATGAAACATAGAAATAGCATCGCGATTGAATACAACAGTCACCATGAGCACTTTCCTCTACGGGAGTAATGTATCAACCAGTCTACGCTTTGATCGTTCCCTGGAAGACCAGTAGTAGTTTCTGATGCACATCTGGAGGCATTCTGTAATCTGTGGAGTTTCAAAGTGTTGATGAAACACAGATATTGCATCGGGATTGGATACAACAGTCACCATGCGCACTTTCCCCCATGGGAGTAATGTCTCAAACAGTCTACGCCGTGATCGTTCCCTGGAAGACCAGTAGTAGTTTCCGATGCACATCTGGAGGCATTCTGTAATCTGTGGACAATCAGAGTGTTGATGAAACACAGAAATTGCATCGGGATTGAATACAACAGTGACCATGCGCACTTTCCTCCATGGGAGTAATGTCTCAAACAGTCTACGCCTTGATCGTTCCCTGGAAGACCAGTAGTAGTTTCCGATGCACATCTGGAGGCATTCTGTAATCTGTGGACTATCAGAGTGTTGATGGACACAGAAATTGAATCTGGATTGAATACAACAGTCACCATGCGCACCTTCCTCCATGGGAGTAATGTCTCAATCAGTCTACGCCTTGATCGTTCCCTGGAGGACCAGCAGTAGTTTCCGATGCACATCTGGAGGCATTCTGTAATCTGTGGACCTTCAAACTGTTGATGAAACACAGAAATTGCGTCGGGATTGAATACAACAGTCACCATGCGCACGTTCCTCCATGGGAGTAATGTCTCAAACAGTCTACGCCTTGATCGTTCCCTGGAAGACCAGTAGTAGTTTCCGATGCACATCTGGAGGCGATCTGTAATCTGTGGACTATCAGAGTGTTGATGAAACATAGAAATAGCATCGCGATTGAATACAACAGTCACCAAGAGCACATTCCTCCACGGGAGTAATGTATCAACCAGTCTACGCTTTGATCGTTCCCTGGAAGACCAGTAGTAGTTTCCGATGCACATCTGGAGGCATTCTGTAATCTGTGGACCTTCAAAGTGTTGATGAAACACAGAAATTGCATCGGGATTGGATACATCAGTCTCCATGCGCACTTTCCTCCATGGGAGTAATCTCTCAAACAGTTGATCGATCCCTGTAAGACCAGTAGTAGTTTCCGATGCACATCTGGAGGCATTCTGTAATCTGTGGACTATCAGAGTGTTGATGGACACAGAAATTGCATCTGGATTGAATACAACAGTCACCATGCGCACCTTCCTCCATGGGAGTAATGTCTCAATCAGTCTACGCCTTGATCGTTCCCTGGAAGACCAGCAGTAGTTTCCGATGCACATCTGGAGGCATTCTGTAATCTGTGGACCTTCAAACTGTTGATGAAACACAGAAATTGCATCGGGATTGAATACAACAGTCACCATGCGCACTTTCCTCCATGGGAGTAATGTCTCAAACAGTCTACGCTTTGATCGTTCCCGGGAAGACCAATATTAGTTTCCGATGCACATCTTGAGGCATTCTGTAATCTGTGAACCTTCAAAAATGTTGATGAAATACAGAAATTGCCTCGGGATTGAATACAACAGTCACCATGCGCACTTTCCTCCATGGGAGTAATGTCTCAAACAGTCTACGCCTTGATCGTTCCCTGAAAGACCAGTAGTAGTTTCCGATGCACATCTGGAGGCATTCTGTAATCTGTGGACTATTAGAGTGTTGAAGAAACACAGAAATTGCATCGGCATTGAATACAAAAGTCACCATGCGCACTTTCCTCCATGGGAGTAATGTCTCAAACAGTCTACGCCTTGATCGTTCCCTGGAAGACCAGTAGTAGTTTCCGATGCACATCTGGAGGCAATCTGTAATCTGTGGACTATCAGAGTGTTGATGAAACATAGAAATAGCATCGCGATTGAATACAGCAGTCACCATGAGCACTTTCCTCCACGGAAGTAAAGTATCAACCAGACTACGCTTTGATCGTTCCCTGGAAGACCAGTAGTAGTTTCCGATGCACATCTGGAGGCATTCTGTAAACTGTAGGCCTTCAAAGTGTCGATGAAACACAGAAATTGCATCGGGATTAAATACATCAGTCACCATGCGCACTTTCCTCCATAGGAGTAATGTCTCAAACAGTCTTCCTTCACGGGAGTAATGTATCAACCAGTCTACGCTTTGATCGTTCCCTGGAAGACCAGTAGTAGTTTCCGATGCACATCTGGAGGCATTCTGTAATCTGTGGACTATCAGAGTGTTGATGAAACATAGAAATAGCATCGCGATTGAATACAACAGTCACCATGAGCACTTTCCTCTACGGGAGTAATGTATCAACCAGTCTACGCTTTGATCGTTCCCTGGAAGACCAGTAGCATCGCGATTGAATACAACAGTCACCATGAGCACTTTCCTCCACGGAAGTAAAGTATCAACCAGACTACGCTTTGATCGTTCCCTGGAAGACCAGTAGTAGTTTCCCATGCACATCTGGAGGCATTCTGTAAACTGTAGGCCTTCAAAGTGTCGATGAAACACAGAAATTGCATCGGGATTAAATACAACAGTCACCATGCGCACTTTCCTCCATAGGAGTAATGTCTCAAACAGTCAATTCTTTGATTGTTCCCAGGAAGACCAGTAGTAGTTTCCGACGCACATCTGGAGGCAATCTGTAATCTGTGGACTATCAGAGTGTTGATGAAACATAGAAATAGCATCGCGATTGAATACAACAGTCACCATGAGCACTTTCCTCTACGGGAGTAATGTATCAACCAGTCTACGCTTTGATCGTTCCCTGGAAGACCAGTAGCATCGCGATTGAATACAACAGTCACCATGAGCACTTTCCTTCACGGAAGTAAAGTATCAACCAGACTACGCTTTGATCGTTCCCTGGAAGACCAGTAGTAGTTTCCGATGCACATCTGGAGGCATTCTGTAATCTGTGGACTATCAGAGTGTTGATGGACACAGAAATTGCATCTGGATTGAATACAACTGTCACCATGCGCACCTTCCTCCATGGGAGTAATGTCTCAAACAGTCTACGCCTTGATCGTTCCCTGGAAGACCAGCAATAGTTTCCGATGCACATCTGGAGGCATTCTGTAATCTGTGGACAATCAGAGTGTTGATGAAACACAGAAATTGCATCGGGATTGAATACAACAGTGACCATGCGCACTTTCCTCCATGGGAGTAATGTCTCAAACAGTCTACGCCTTGATCGTTCCCTGGAAGACCAGTAGTAGTTTCCGATGCACATCTGGAGGCATTCTGTAATCTGTGGACTATCAGAGTGTTGATGGACACAGAAATTGAATCTGGATTGAATACAACAGTCACCATGCGCACCTTCCTCCATGGGAGTAATGTCTCAATCAGTCTACGCCTTGATCGTTCCCTGGAAGACCAGCAGTAGTTTCCGATGCACATCTGGAGGCATTCTGTAATCTGTGGACCTTCAAACTGTTGATGAAACACAGAAATTGCATCGGGATTGAATACAACAGTCACCATGCGCACTTTCCTCCATGGGAGTAATGTCTCAAACAGTCTACGCCTTGATCGTTCCCTGGAAGACCAGTAGTAGTTTCCGATGCACATCTGGAGGCATTCTGTAATCTGTGGACAATCAGAGTGTTGATGAAACACAGAAATTGCATCGGGATTGAACACAACAGTGACCGTGCGCACTTTCCTCCATGGGAGTAATGTCTCAAACAGTCTACGCCTTGATCGTTCCCTGGAAGACCAGTAGTAGTTTCCGATGCACATCTGGAGGCAATCTGTAATCTGTGGACTATCAGAGTGTTGATGAAACATAGAAATAGCATCGCGATTGAATACATCAGTCACCATGAGCACTTTCCTCCACGGGAGTAATGTATCAACCAGACTACGCTTTGATCGTTCCCTGGAAGACCAGTAGTAGTTTCCGATGCACATCTGGAGTCATTCTGTAAACTGTAGGCCTTCAAAGTGTCGATGAAACACAGAAATTGCATCGGGATTAAATACAACAGTCACCATGCGCACTTTCCTCCATAGGAGTAATGTCTCAAACAGTCAATTCTTTGATTGTTCCCAAGAAGACCAGTAGTAGTTTCCGATCCACATCTGGAGGCAATCTGTAATATGTGGACTATCAGAGTGTTGATGAAACATAGAAATAGCATCGCGATTGAATACAACAGTCACCATGAGCACTTTCCTCTATGGGAGTAATGTATCAACCAGTCTACGCTTTGATCGTTCCATGGAAGACCAGTAGTAGTTTCAGATGCACATCTGGAGGCATTCTGTAAACTGTGGAGTTTCAAAGTGTTGATGAAACACAGATATTGCATCGGGATTGGATACAACAGTCACCATGCGCACTTTCCTCCATGGGAGTAATGTCTCAAACAGTCTACGCCTTGATCGTTCCCTGGAAGACCAGTAGTAGTTTCCGATGCACATTTGGAGGAATTCTGTAATCTGTGGACAATCAGATTGTTGATGAAACACAGAAATTGCATCGGGATTGAATACAACAGTGACCATGCGCACTTTCTTCCATGGGAGTAATGCCTCAAACAGTCTACGCCTTGATCGTTCCCTGGAAGACCAGTAGTAGTTTCCGATGCACATCTGGAGGCAATCTGTAATCTGTGGACTATCAGAGTGTTGACGAAACATAGAAATAGCATCGCGATTGAATACAACAGTCACCACGAGCACTTTCCTCCACGGGAGTAATGTATCAACCAGTCTACGCTTTGATCGTTCCCTGGAAGACCAGTAGTAGTTTCCGATGCACATCTGGAGGCATTCTGTAAACTGTAGACCTTCAAAATGTCGATGAAACACAGAAATTGCATCGGGATTAATTACAACAGTCACCATGCGCACTTTCCTCCATAGGAGTAATGTCTCAAACAGTCAATTATTTGATTGTTCCCAGGGAGACCAGTAGTAGTTTCCGATGAACATCTGGAGGCAATCTGTAATCTGTGGACTATCAGAGTGTTGATGAAACATAGAAATAGCATCGCGATTGAATGCAACAGTCACCATGAGCAATTTCCTCTACGGGAGTAATGTATCAACCAGTCTACGCTTTGATCGTTCCCTGGAAGACCAGTAGTAGTTTCTGATGCACATCTGGAGTCATTCTGTAATCTGTGGACTATCAGAGTGTTGAAGAAACACAGAAATTGCATCGGCATTGAATAAAACAGTCACTATGCGCACTTTCCTCCATAGGAATAATGTCTCAAACAGTCAATTCTTTGATTGTTCCCAGGAAGACCAGTAGTAGTTTCCGAGGCACATCTGGTGGCATTCTGTAACCTGTGGACTATCAGAGTGTTAATGAAACACAGAAATGGCATGGGGATTGTTAACAACAGTCACCATACATAGTTTTCTCCACAGGAGTAATGTCTCAAACAGTCTACGTTTGATCGTCTCCTGGAACACCAGTAGTAGTTTCTGACGCACAACTGGAGCCATTCTGTAATCTGTGGACTTTCAAAGTGTTGATAAAAAGAAGAAATTGCATCGGGATTGAATACAACAGTCACCATGCGCATCTTCCTCTATGGGAGTAATGTCTCAAACAGACAATTCTTTGATCGTTCCCAGGAAGACCAGTAGTAGTTTCCGATGCACATCTGGAGGCAATCTGTAATCTGTGGACTATCAGAGTGTTGATGAAACATACAAATAGCATCGCGATTGAATACAAGAGTCACCACAAGCACTTTCCTCCACGGGAGTAATGTATCAACCAGTCTACGCTTTGATCGTTCCCTGGAAGACCAGTAGTAGTTTCCGATGCACATCTGGACGCATTCTGTAATCTGTGGACCTTCAAAGTGTTGATGAAACACAGAAATTGCATCGGGATTGGATACAACAGTCACCATGCGCACTTTCCTCCATGGGAGTAATCTCTCAAACAGTCTACGCATTGATCGATCCCTGTAAGATTAGTAGTAGTTTCCGATGCACATCTATAGGCATTCTGTAATCTGTGGACTATCAGAGTGTTGATGAAGCACAGAAATTGCATCGGGATTGAATACAACTGTCACCATGCGCACTTTCCACCATGTGAGTAATGTCTCAAACAGTCTACGCTTTGATCGTTTCCTGGAAGACCAGTAGTAGTTTCCGATGCACATCTGGGTGCATTCTGTAATCTGTGGACTATCAGAGTGTTAATGAAACACAGAAATGGCATGGGGACTGTTAACAACAGTCACCATACATAGTTTTCTCCACAGGAGTAATGTCTCAAAGAGTCTACGTTTGATCGTTTCCTGGAACACCAGTAGTAGTTTCTGACGCACAACTGGAGCCATTCTGTAATCTGTGGACTTTCAAAGTGTTGATGAAAAGAAGAAATTGCATCGGGATTGAATACAACAGTCACCATGCGCACTTTCCTCCATGGGAGTAATGTCTCAAACAGTCAATACTTTGATCGTTCCCAGGAAGACCAGTAGTAGTTTACGATGCACATCTGGAGCCAATCTGTAATCTGTGATCTATCAGAGTGTTGATGAAACACAGAAATTGCATAGCGATTGAATACAACAGTCACCATGCGCACTTTCCTCCACGGGAGTAATGTCTCAAACAGTCTACGTTTTGATCGTTCCCTGGAAGACCAGTAGTAGTTTCCGATGCACATCTGGAGGCATTCTGTAATCTGTGGACATTCAAAGTGTTGATGAAACACAGAAATTGCATCGTGATTGAATACAACAGTCACCATGCGCCCTTTCCTCCGTGGGAGAAATGTTTCTAACAGTCTACGCATTGATCGTTCCTTGGAAGACCTGTAGTAGTTTCCGATGCACTATCTGGAAGCATTCTGTAATCTGTGGACTATCAGAGTGTTGATGAAACACAGAAATTGCATCGTGATTGAATACAACAGTCACCATGCGCACTTTCCTCCATGGGAGTAATGTCTCAAACAGTCTACGCTTTGATCGTTCCCAGGAAGACCAGTAGTAGTTTCCGATGCACATGTGGAGGCAATATGTAATCGGTGGACTATCAGAGTGTTGATGAAGCACAGATATTTCATCGGGGTTGAATACAACAGTCACCATGCGCACTTTCCTCCATGGGAGTAATGTCTCAAACAGTCTACGCTTTGATCGTTCCCTGGAAGACCAATAGTAGTTTCCGATGCACATCTTGAGGCATTCTGTAATCTGTGGACCTTCAAAAATGTTGATGAAATACAGAAATTGCCTCGGGATTCAATACAACAGTCACCATGCGCACTTTCCTCCATGGGAGTAATGTCTCAAACAGTCTACGCTTTGATCTTTCCCTGGGAGACCAGTAGTAGTTACCGATGCACATCTGGAGGCATTCTGTAATCTGTGGACTATCTGAGTGTTGATGAAACACAGAAATTGCATCGGGATTAAATACAACAGTCTCCATGCGCACTTTCCTCCATGGGAGTAATGTCTCAAACAGTCTACGCCTTGATCGTTCCCTGGAAGACCAGTAGTAGTTTCCGATGCACATCTGGAGGCAATCTGTAATCTGTGGACTATCAGAGTGTTGATGAAACATAGAAATAGCATCGCGATTGAATACAACAGTCACCATGAGCACTTTCCTCTACGGGAGTAATGTATCAACCAGTCTACGCTTTGATCGTTCCCTGGAAGACCAGTAGCATCGCGATTGAATACAACAGTCACCATGAGCACTTTCCTCCACGGAAGTAAAGTATCAACCAGACTACGCTTTGATCGTTCCCTGGAAGACCAGTAGTAGTTTCCGATGCACGTCTGGAGGCATTCTGTAATCTGTGGACTATCAGAGTGTTGATGGACACAGAAATTGCATCTGGATTGAATACAAATGTCACCATGCGCACCTTCCTCCATGGGAGTAATGTCTCAAACAGTCTACGCCTTGATCGTTCCCTGGAAGACCAGTAGTAGTTTCCGATGCACATCTGGAGGCATTCTGTAATCTGTGGACTATCAGAGTGTAGATGGACACAGAAATTGAATCTGGATTGAATACAACAGTCACCATGCGCACCTTCCTCCATGGGAGTAATGTCTCAATCAGTCTACGCCTTGATCGTTCCCTGGAAGACCAGCAGTAGTTTCCGATGCACATCTGGAGGCATTCTGTAATCTGTGGACCTTCAAACTGTTGATGAAACACAGAAATTGCATCGGGATTGAATACAACAGTCACCATGCGCACTTTCCTCCATGGGAGTAATGTCTCAAACAGTCTACGCCTTGATCGTTCCCTGGAAGACCAGTAGTAGTTTCCGATGCACATCTGGAGGCATTCTGTAATCTGTGGACAATCAGAGTGTTGATGAAACACAGAAATTGCATCGGGATTGAACACAACAGTGACCATGCGCACTTTCCTCCATGGGAGTAATGTCTCAAACAGTCTACGCCTTGATCGTTCCCTGGAAGACCAGTAGTAGTTTCCGATGCACATCTGGAGGCAATCTGTAATCTGTGGACTATCAGAGTGTTGATGAAACATAGAAATAGCATCGCGATTGAATACATCAGTCACCATGAGCACTTTCCTCCATGGGAGTAATGTATCAACCAGACTACGCTTTGATCGTTCCCTGGAAGACCAGTAGTAGTTTCCGATGCACATCTGGAGTCATTCTGTAAACTGTAGGCCTTCAAAGTGTCGATGAAACACAGAAATTGCATCGGGATTAAATACAACAGTCACCATGCGCACTTTCCTCCATAGGAGTAATGTCTCAAACAGTCAATTCTTTGATTGTTCCCAAGAAGACCAGTAGTAGTTTCCGATGCACATCTGGAGGCAATCTGTAATATGTGGACTATCAGAGTGTTGATGAAACATAGAAATAGCATCGCGATTGAATACAACAGTCACCATGAGCACTTTCCTCTATGGGAGTAATGTATCAACCAGTCTACGCTTTGATCGTTCCATGGAAGACCAGTAGTAGTTTCAGATGCACATCTGGAGGCATTCTGTAATCTGTGGAGTTTCAAAGTGTTGATGAAACACAGATATTGCATCGGGATTGGATACAACAGTCACCATGCGCACTTTCCTCCATGGGAGTAATGTCTCAAACAGTCTACGCCTTGATCGTTCCCTGGAAGACCAGTAGTAGTTTCCGATGCACATTTGGAGGAATTCTGTAATCTGTGGACAATCAGATTGTTGATGAAACACAGAAATTGCATCGGGATTGAATACAACAATGACCATGCGCACTTTCTTCCATGGGAGTAATGCCTCAAACAGTCTACGCCTTGATCGTTCCCTGGAAGACCAGTAGTAGTTTCCGATGCACATCTGGAGGCAATCTGTAATCTGTGGACTATCAGAGTGTTGATGAAACATAGAAATAGCATCGCGATTGAATACAACAGTCACCATGAGCACTTTCCTCCACGGGAGTAATGTATCAACCAGTCTACGCCTTGATCGTTCCCTGGAAGACCAGTAGTAGTTTCCGATGCACATCTGGAGGCATTCTGTAAACTGTAGACCTTCAAAATGTCGATGAAACACAGAAATTGCATCGGGATTAAATACAACAGTCACCATGCGCACTTTCCTCCATAGGAGTAATGTCTCAAACAGTCAATTATTTGATTGTTCCCAGGGAGACCAGTAGTAGTTTCCGATGAACATCTGGAGGCAATCTGTAATCTGTGGACTATCAGAGTGTTGATGAAACATAGAAATAGCATCGCGATTGAATGCAACAGTCACCATGAGCAATTTCCTCTACGGGAGTAATGCATCAACCAGTCTACGCTTTGATCGTACCCTGGAAGACCAGTAGTAGTTTCTGATGCACATCTGGAGGCATTCTGTAATCTGTGGACTTTCAATGTGTTGATGAAACACAGATATTGCAATGGAATTGAATACAACATGCACCATGCGCACCTTCCTCCATGGGAGTAATGTCTCAAACAGTCTGCGCCTTGATCGTTCCCTGGAAGACCAGTAGTAGTTTCCGATGCACATCTGGAGTCATTCTCTAATCTGTGGACTATCAGAGTGTAGAAGAAACACAGAAATTGCATCGGCATTGAATAAAACAGTCACTATGCGCACTTTCCTCCATGGGAGTAATCTCTCAAACACTCTACGCATTGATCGTTCCTTGGAAGACCAGTAGTAGCTTCCGATGCACAACTGGAGGCATTCTGTAAACTGTAGACCTTCAAAGTGTCGATGAAACACAGAAATTGCATCGGGATTAAATACAACAGTCACCATGCGCACTTTCCTCCATAGGAGTAATGTCTCAAACAGTCAATTCTTTGATTGTTCCCAGGAAGACCAGTAGTAGCTTCCGATGCACATCTGGTGGCATTCCGTAACCTGTGGACTATCAGAGTGTTAATGAAACACAGAAATGGCATGGGGATTGTTAACAACAGTCACCATACATAGTTTTCTCCACAGGAGTAATGTCTCAAACAGTCTACGTTTGATCGTTTCCTGGAACACCAGTAGTAGTTTCTGACGCACAACTGGAGCCATTCTGTAATCTGTGGACTTTCAAAGTGTTGATGAAAAGAAGAAATTGCATCGGGATTGAATACAACAGTCACCATGCGCACTTTCCTCCATGGGAGTAATGTCTCAAACAGTCAATTCTTTGATCGTTCCCAGGAAGACCAGTAGTAGTTTCCGATGCACATCTGGAGGCAATCTGTAATCTGTGGACTATCAGAGTGTTGATGAAACATAGAAATAGCATCGCGATTGAATACAACAGTCACCACGAGCACTTTCCTCCACGGGAGTAATGTATCAACCAGTCTACGCTTTGATCGATCCCTGGAAGACCAGTAGTAGTTTCCGATGCACATCTGGACGCATTCTGTAATCTGTGGACCTTCAAGGTGTTGATGAAACACAGAAATTGCATCGGGATTGGATACAACAGTCTCCATGCGCACTTTCCTCCATGGGAGTAATCTCTCAAACAGTCTACGCATTGATCGATCCCTGTAAGACCAGTAGTAGTTTCCGATGCACATCTGGAGGCATTCTGTAATCTGTGGACTATCAGAGTGTTGATGGACACAGAAATTGCATCTGGATTGAATACAACAGTCACCATGCGCACCTTCCTCCATGGGAGTAATGTCTCAATCAGTCTACGCCTTGATCGTTCCCTGGAAGACCAGCAGTAGTTTCCGATGCACATCTGGAGGCATTCTGTAATCTGTGGACCTTCAAACTGTTGATGAAACACAGAAATTGCATCGGGATTGAATACAACAGTCACCATGCGCACTTTCCTCCATGGGAGTAATGTCTCAAACAGTCTAAGCCTTGATCGTTCCCTGGAAGACCAGTAGTAGTCTCCGATGCACATCTGGAGGCAATCTGTAATCTGTGGACTATCAGAGTGTTGATGAAACATAGAAATAGCATCGCGCTTGAATACAACAGTCACCATGATCACTTTCCTCCACGGGAGTAATGTATCAACCAGTCTACGCTTTGATCGTTCCCTGGAAGACCAGTAGTAGTTTCCCATGCACATCTGGAGGCTTTCTGTAAACTGTAGACCTTCAAAATGTCGATGAAACACAGAAATTGCTTCGGGATTAAATACAACAGTCACCATGCGCACTTTCCTCCATAGGAGTAATGTCTCAAACAGTCAATTATTTGATTGTCCCCAGGGAGACCAGTAGTAGTTTCCGATGCACATCTGGAGGCAATCTGTAATCTGTGGACTATCAGAGTGTTGATGAAACATAGAAATAGCATCGCGATTGAATGCAACAGTCACCATGAGCAATTTCCTCTACGGGAGTAATGTATCAACCAGTCTACGCTTTGATCGTTCCCTGGAAGACCAGTAGTAGTTTCTGATGCACATCTGGAGGCATTCTGTAATCTGTGGACTTTCAAAGTGTTGATAAAACACAGATATTGCAATGGAATTGAATACAACATGCACCATGCGCACCTTCCTCCATGGGAGTAATGTCTCAAACAGTCTGCGCCTTGATCGTTCCCTGGAAGACCAGTAGTAGTTTCCGATGCACATCTGGAGTCATTCTGTAATCTGTGGACTATCAGAGTGTTGAAGAAACACAGAAATTGCATCGGCATTGAATAAAACAGTCACTATGCGCACTTTCCTCCATAGGAATAATGTCTCAAACAGTCAATTCTTTGATTGTTCCCAGGAAGACCAGTAGTAGTTTCCGAGGCACATCTGGTGGCATTCTGTAACCTGTGGACTATCAGAGTGTTAATGAAACACAGAAATGGCATGGGGATTGTTAACAACAGTCACCATACATAGTTTTCTCCACGGAAGTAAAGTATCAACCAGACTACGCTTTGATCGTTCCCTGGAAGACCAGTAGTAGTTTCCGATGCACGTCTGGAGGCATTCTGTAATCTGTGGACTATCAGAGTGTTGATGGACACAGAAATTGCATCTGGATTGAATACAACTGTCACCATGCGCACCTTCCTCCATGGGAGTAATGTCTCAAACAGTCTACGCCTTGATCGTTCCCTGGAAGACCAGCAATAGTTTCCGATGCACATCTGGAGGCATTCTGTAATCTGTGGACAATCAGAGTGTTGATGAAACACAGAAATTGCATCGGGATTGAATACAACAGTGACCATGCGCACTTTCCTCCATGGGAGTAATGTCTCAAACAGTCTACGCCTTGATCGTTCCCTGGAAGACCAGTAGTAGTTTCCGATGCACATCTGGAGGCATTCTGTAATCTGTGGACTATCAGAGTGTTGATGGACACAGAAATTGAATCTGGATTGAATACAACAGTCACCATGCGCACCTTCCTCCATGGGAGTAATGTCTCAATCAGTCTACGCCTTGATCGTTCCCTGGAAGACCAGCAGTAGTTTCCGATGCACATCTGGAGGCATTCTGTAATCTGTGGACCTTCAAACTGTTGATGAAACACAGAAATTGCATCGGGATTGAATACAACAGTCACCATGCGCACTTTCCTCCATGGGAGTAATGTCTCAAACAGTCTACGCCTTGATCGTTCCCTGGAAGACCAGTAGTAGTTTCCGATGCACATCTGGAGGCATTCTGTAATCTGTGGACAATCAGAGTGTTGATGAAACACAGAAATTGCATCGGGATTGAACACAACAGTGACCATGCGCACTTTCCTCCATGGGAGTAATGTCTCAAACAGTCTACGCCTTGATCGTTCCCTGGAAGACCAGTAGTAGTTTCCGATGCACATCTGGAGGCAATCTGTAATCTGTGGACTATCAGAGTGTTGATGAAACATAGAAATAGCATCGCGATTGAATACATCAGTCACCATGAGCACTTTCCTCCACGGGAGTAATGTATCAACCAGACTACGCTTTGATCGTTCCCTGGAAGACCAGTAGTAGTTTCCGATGCACATCTGGAGTCATTCTGTAAACTGTAGGCCTTCAAAGTGTCGATGAAACACAGATATTGCATCGGGATTAAATACAACAGTCACCATGCGCACTTTCCTCCATAGGAGTAATGTCTCAAACAGTCAATTCTTTGATTGTTCCCAAGAAGACCAGTAGTAGTTTCCGATGCACATCTGGAGGCAATCTGTAATATGTGGACTATCAGAGTGTTGATGAAACATAGAAATAGCATCGCGATTGAATACAACAGTCACCATGAGCACTTTCCTCTATGGGAGTAATGTATCAACCAGTCTACGCTTTGATCGTTCCATGGAAGACCAGTAGTAGTTTCAGATGCACATCTGGAGGCATTCTGTAATCTGTGGAGTTTCAAAGTGTTGATGAAACACAGATATTGCATCGGGATTGGATACAACAGTCACCATGCGCACTTTCCTCCATGGGAATAATGTCTCAAACAGTCTACGCCTTGATCGTTCCCTGGAAGACCAGTAGTAGTTTCCGATGCACATTTGGAGGAATTCTGTAATCTGTGGACAATCAGATTGTTGATGAAACACAGAAATTGCATCGGGATTGAATACAACAGTGACCATGCGCACTTTCTTCCATGGGAGTAATGCCTCAAACAGTCTACGCCTTGATCGTTCCCTGGAAGACCAGTAGTAGTTTCCGATGCACATCTGGAGGCAATCTGTAATCTGTGGACTATCAGAGTGTTGATGAAACATAGAAATAGCATCGCGATTGAATACAACAGTCACCATGAGCACTTTCCTCCACGGGAGTAATGTATCAACCAGTCTACGCTTTGATCGTTCCCTGGAAGACCAGTAGTAGTTTCCGATGCACATCTGGAGGCTTTCTGTAAACTGTAGACCTTCAAAATGTCGATGAAACACAGAAATTGCATCGGGATTAAATACAACAGTCACCATGCGCACTTTCCTCCATAGGAGTAATGTCTCAAACAGTCAATTATTTGATTGTTCCCAGGGAGACCAGTAGTAGTTTCCGATGAACATCTGGAGGCAATCTGTAATCTGTGGACTATCAGAGTGTTGATGAAACATAGAAATAGCATCGCGATTGAATGCAACAGTCACCATGAGCAATTTCCTCTACGGGAGTAATGTATCAACCAGTCTACGCTTTGATCGTACCCTGGAAGACCAGTAGTAGTTTCTGATGCACATCTGGAGGCATTCTGTAATCTGTGGACTTTCAATGTGTTGATGAAACACAGATATTGCAATGGAATTGAATACAACATGCACCATGCGCACCTTCCTCCATGGGAGTAATGTCTCAAACAGTCTGCGCCTTGATCGTTCCCTGGAAGACCAGTAGTAGTTTCCGATGCACATCTGGAGTCATTCTCTAATCTGTGGACTATCAGAGTGTAGAAGAAACACAGAAATTGCATCGGCATTGAATAAAACAGTCACTATGCGCACTTTCCTCCATGGGAGTAATCTCTCAAACACTCTACGCATTGATCGTTCCTTGGAAGACCAGTAGTAGCTTCCGATGCACAACTGGAGGCATTCTGTAAACTGTAGACCTTCAAAGTGTCGATGAAACACAGAAATTGCATCGGGATTAAATACAACAGTCACCATGCGCACTTTCCTCCATAGGAGTAATGTCTCAAACAGTCAATTCTTTGATTGTTCCCAGGAAGACCAGTAGTAGTTTCCGATGCACATCTGGTTGCATTCTGTAACCTGTGGACTATCAGAGTGTTAATGAAACACAGAAATGGCATGGGGATTGTTAACAACAGTCACCATACATAGTTTTCTCCACAGGAGTAATGTCTCAAACAGTCTACGTTTGATCGTTTCCTGGAACACCAGTAGTAGTTTCTGACGCACAACTGGTGCCATTCTGTAATCTGTGGACTTTCAAAGTGTTGATGAAAAGAAGAAATTGCATCGGGATTGAATACAACAGTCACCATGCGCACTTTCCTCCATGGGAGTAATGTCTCAAACAGTCAATTCTTTGATCGTTCCCAGGAAGACCAGTAGTAGTTTCCGATGCACATCTGGAGGCAATCTGTAATCTGTGGACTATCAGAGTGTTGATGAAACATAGAAATAGCATCGCGATTGAATACAACAGTCACCACGAGCACTTTCCTCCACGGGAATAATGTATCAACCAGTCTACGCTTTGATCGATCCCTGGAAGACCAGTAGTAGTTTCCGATGCACATCTGGACGCATTCTGTAATCTGTGGACCTTCAAAGTGTTGATGAAACACAGAAATTGCATCGGGATTGGATACAACAGTCTCCATGCGCACTTTCCTCCATGGGAGTAATCTCTCAAACAGTCTACGCATTGATCGATCCCTGTAAGACCAGTAGTAGTTTCCGATGCACATCTGGAGGCATTCTGTAATCTGTGGACTATCAGAGTGTTGATGGACACAGAAATTGCATCTGGATTGAATACAACACTCACCATGCGCACCTTCCTCCATGGGAGTAATGTCTCAATCAGTCTACGCCTTGATCGTTCCCTGGAAGACCAGCAGTAGTTTCCGATGCACATCTGGAGGCATTCTGTAATCTGTGGACCTTCAAACTGTTGATGAAACACAGAAATTGCATCGGGATTGAATACAACAGTCACCATGCGCACTTTCCTCCATGGGAGTAATGTCTCAAACAGTCTACGCCTTGATCGTTCCCTGGAAGACCAGTAGTAGTCTCCGATGCACATCTGGAGGCAATCTGTAATCTGTGGACTATCAGAGTGTTGATGAAACATAGAAATAGCATCGCGCTTGAATACAACAGTCACCATGATCACTTTCCTCCACGAGAGTAATGTATCAACCAGTCTACGCTTTGATCGTTCCCTGGAAGACCAGTAGTAGTTTCCCATGCACATCTGGAGGCATTCTGTAAACTGTAGACCTTCAAAATGTCGATGAAACACAGAAATTGCATCGGGATTAAATACAACAGTCACCATGCGCACTTTCCTCCATAGGAGTAATGTCTCAAACAGTCAATTATTTGATTGTCCCCAGGGAGACCAGTAGTAGTTTCCGATGCACATCTGGAGGCAATCTGTAATCTGTGGACTATCAGAGTGTTGATGAAACATAGAAATAGCATCGCGATTGAATGCAACAGTCACCATGAGCAATTTCCTCTACGGGAGTAATGTATCAACCAGTCTACGCTTTATCGTTCCCTGGAAGACCAGTAGTAGTTTCTGATGCACATCTGGAGGCATTCTGTAATCTGTGGACTTTCAAAGTATTGATAAAACACAGATATTGCAATGGAATTGAATACAACATGCACCATGCGCACCTTCCTCCATGGGAGTAATGTCTCAAACAGTCTGCGCCTTGATCGTTCCCTGGAAGACCAGTAGTAGTTTCCGATGCACATCTGGAGTCATTCTGTAATCTGTGGACTATCAGAGTGTTGAAGAAACACAGAAATTGCATCGGCATTGAATAAAACAGTCACTATGCGCACTTTCCTCCATAGGAATAATGTCTCAAACAGTCAATTCTTTGATTGTTCCCAGGAAGACCAGTAGTAGTTTCCGAGGCACATCTGGTGGCATTCTGTAACCTGTGGACTATCAGAGTGTTAATGAAACACAGAAATGGCATGGGGATTGTTAACAACAGTCACCATACATAGTTTTCTCCACAGGAGTAATGTCTCAAACAGTCTACGTTTGATCGTCTCCTGGAACACCAGTAGTAGTTTCTGACGCACAACTGGAGCCATTCTGTAATCTGTGGACTTTCAAAGTGTTGATGAAAAGAAGAAATTGCATCGGGATTGAATACAACAGTCACCATGCGCATCTTCCTCTATGGGAGTAATGTCTCAAACAGTCAATTCTTTGATCGTTCCCAGGAAGACCAGTAGTAGTTTCCGATGCACATCTGGAGGCAATCTGTAATCTGTGGACTATCAGAGTGTTGATGAAACATACAAATAGCATCGCGATTGAATACAAGAGTCACCACAAGCACTTTCCTCCACGGGAGTAATGTATCAACCAGTCTACGCTTTGATCGTTCCCTGGAAGACCAGTAGTAGTTTCCGATGCACATCTGGACGCATTCTGTAATCTGTGGACCTTCAAAGTGTTGATGAAACACAGAAATTGCATCGGGATTGGATACAACAGTCACCATGCGCACTTTCCTCCATGGGAGTAATCTCTCAAACAGTCTACGCATTGATCGATCCCTGTAAGACCAGTAGTAGTTTCCGATGCACATCTATAGGCATTCTGTAATCTGTGGACTATCAGAGTGTTGATGAAGCACAGAAATTGCATCGGGATTGAATACAACTGTCACCATGCGCACTTTCCACCATGTGAGTAATGTCTCAAACAGTCTACGCTTTGATCGTTTCCTGGAAGACCAGTAGTAGTTTCCGATGCACATCTGGGTGCATTCTGTAATCTGTGGACTATCAGAGTGTTAATGAAACACAGAAATGGCATGGGGACTGTTAACAACAGTCACCATACATAGTTTTCTCCACAGGAGTAATGTCTCAAAGAGTCTACGTTTGATCGTTTCCTGGAACACCAGTAGTAGTTTCTGACGCACAACTGGAGCCATTCTGTAATCTGTGGACTTTCAAAGTGTTGATGAAAAGAAGAAATTGCATCGGGATTGAATACAACAGTCACCATGCGCACTTTCCTCCATGGGAGTAATGTCTCAAACAGTCAATTCTTTGATCGTTCCCAGGAAGACCAGTAGTAGTTTACGATGCACATCTGGAGCCAATCTGTAATCTGTGAACTACCAGAGTGTTGATGAAACACAGAAATTGCATCGCAATTGAATACAACAGTCACCATGCGCACTTTCCTCCACGGGAGTAATGTCTCAAACAGTCTACGTTTTGATCGTTCCCTGGAAGACCAGTAGTAGTTTCCGATGCACATCTGGAGGCATTCTGTAATCTGTGGACATTCAAAGTGTTGATGAAACACAGAAATTGCATCGTGATTGAATACAACAGTCACCATGCGCCCTTTCCTCCATGGGAGAAATGTTTCTAACAGTCTACGCATTGATCGTTCCCTGGAAGACCTGTAGTAGTTTCCGATGCACTATCTGGAAGCATTCTGTAATCTGTGGACTATCAGAGTGTTGATGAAACACAGAAATTGCATCGTGATTGAATACAACAGTCACCATGCGCACTTTCCTCCATAGGAGTAATGTCTCAAACAGTCTACGCTTTGATCTTTCCCTGGGAGACCAGTAGTAGTTTCCGATGCACATCTGGAGGCATTCTGTAATCTGTGGACTATCTGAGTGTTGATGAAACACAGCAATTGCATCGGGATTGAATACAACAGTCTCCATGCGCACTTTCCTCCATGGGAGTAATGTCTCAAACAGTCTACGCTTTGATCGTTCCCAGGAAGACCAGTAGAAGTTTCCGATGCACATGTGGAGGCAATATGTAATCGGTGGACTATCAGAGTGTTGATGAAGCACAGAAATTGCATCGTGATTGAATACAACAGTCACCATGCGCCCTTTCCTCCATGGGAGAAATGTTTCTAACAGTCTACGCATTGATCGTTCCCTGGAAGACCAGTAGCAGTATTCGATGCTCATCTGGAGGCAATCTGTAATCGGTGGACAATCAGAGTGTTGATGAAACACAGAAATTGCATCGTGATTGAATACAACAGTCACCATGCGCCCTTTCCTCCATGGGAGAAATGTTTCTAACAGTCTACGCATTGATCGTTCCCTGGAAGACCTGTAGTAGTTTCCGATGCACTATCTGGAAGCATTCTGTAATCTGTGGACTATCAGAGTGTTGATGAAACACAGAAATTGCATCCTGATAGAATACAACAGTCACCATGCGCACTTTCCTCCATAGGAGTAATGTCTCAAACAGTCTACGCTTTGATCTTTCCCTGGGAGACCAGTAGTAGTTACCGATGCACATCTGGAGGCATTCTGTAATCTGTGGACTATCTGAGTGTTGATGAAACACAGAAATTGCATCGGGATTGAATACAACAGTCTCCATGCGCACTTTCCTCCATGGGAGTAATGTCTCAAACAGTCTACGCTTTGATCGTTCCCAGGAAGACCAGTAGTAGTTTCCGATGCACATCTGGAGGCATTCTGTAATCTGTGGACTATCAGAGTGTTGATGGACACAGAAATTGCATCTGGATTGAATACAACTGTCACCATGCGCACCTTCCTCCATGGGAGTAATGTCTCAAACAGTCTACGCCTTGATCGTTCCCTGGAAAACCAGCAATAGTTTCCGATGCACATCTGGAGGCATTCTGTAATCTGTGGACAATCAGAGTGTTGATGAAACACAGAAATTGAATCGGGATTGAATACAACAGTGACCATGCGTACTTTCCTCCATGGGAGTAATGTCTCAAACAGTCTACGCCTTGATCGTTCCCTGGAAGACCAGTAGTAGTTTCCGATGCACATCCTTAGGCATTCTGTAATCTGTGGACCTTCAAACTGTTGATGAAACACAGAAATTGCATCGGGATTGAGTACAACAGTCACCATGCGCACTTTCCTCCATGGGAGTAATGTCCCAAACAGTCTACGCCTTGATCATTCCCTGGAAGACAAGTAGTAGTTTCCGATGCACATCTGGAGGCATTCTGTAATCTGTGGACAATCAGAGTGTTGATGAAACACAGAAATTGCATCGGGATTGAACACAACAGTGACCATGCGCACTTTCCTCTATGGGAGTAATGTCTCAAACAGTCTACGCCTTGATCGTTCCCTAGAAGACCAGTAGTAGTTTTCGATGCACATCTGGAGGCAATCTGTAATCTGTGGACTATCAGAGTGTTGATGAAACATAGAAATAGCATCGCGGTTGAATACAACAGTCACCATGAGCCCTTTCCTCCACGGGAGTAATGTATCAACCAGACTACGCTTTGATCATTCCCTGGAAGACCAGTAGTAGTTTCCGATGCACATCTGGAGGCATTCTGTAAACTGTAGACCTTCAAAGTGTCGATGAAACACAGAAATTGCATCGGGATTAAATACAACAGTCACCATGCGCACTTTCCTCCATAGGAGTAATGTCTCAAACAGTCAATTCTTTGATTGTTCCTATTAAGACCAGTAGTAGTTTCCGATGCACATCTGGAGGCAATCTGTAATCTGTGGAATATCAGAGTGTTGATGAAACATAGAAATAGCATCGCGATTGAATACAACAGTCACCATGAGCACTTTCCTCTACGGGAGTAATGTATCAACCAGTCTACGCTTTGATCGTTCCCTGGAAGACCAGTAGTAGTTTCTGATGCACATCTGGAGGCATTCTGTAATCTGTGGACTTTCAAAGTGTTGATGAAACACAGATATTGCATCGGGATTGGATACAACAGTCACCATGCGCACTTTCCTCCATGGGAGTAATGTCTCAAACAGTCTACGCCTTGATCGTTCCCTGGAAGACCAGTAGTAGTTTCCGATGCACATCTGGAGGAATTCTGTAATCTGTGGACAATCAGATTGTTGATGAAACACAGAAATTGCATCCGGATTGAATACAACAGTGACCATGCGCACATTCTTCCATGGGAGTAATGCCTCAAACAGTCTACGCCTTGATCGTTCCCTGGAAGACCAGTAGTAGTTTCCGATGCACATCTGGAGGCAATCTGTAATCTGTGGACTATCAGAGTGTTGATGAAACATAGAAATAGCATCGCGATTGAATACAACAGTCACCATGAGCACTTTCCTCCACGGGAGTAATGTATCAACTAGTCTACGCTTTGATCGTTCCCTGGAAGACCAGTAGTAGTTTCCGATGCACATCTGGAGACATTCTGTAAACTGTAGACCTTCAAAATGTCGATGAAACACAGAAATTTCATTGGGATTAAATACAACTGTCACCATTCGCACTTTCCTCCATAGGAGTAATGTCTCAAACAGTCAATTATTTGATTGTTCCCAGGGAGACCAGTAGTAGTTTCCGATGCACATCTGGAGGCAATCTGTAATCTGTGGACTATCAGAGTGTTGATGAAACATAGAAATAGCATCGCGATTGAATGCAACAGTCACCATGAGCAATTTCCTCTACGGGAGTAATGTATCAACCAGTCTACGCTTTGATCGTTCCCTGGAAAACCAGTAGTAGTTTCGGATGCACATCTGGTGGCATTCTGTAATCTGTGGACTTTCAAAGTGTTGATGAAACACAGATATTGCAATGGAATTTAATACAACATGCACCATGCGCACATTCCTCCATGGGAGTAATCTCTCAAACACTCTACGCATTGATCGTTCCTTGGAAGACCAGTAGTAGCTTCCGATGCACAACTGGAGGCATTCTGTAAACTGTAGACCTTCAAAGTGTCCATGAAACACAGAACTTGCATCGGGGTTAAATACAACAGTCTCCATGCGCACTTACCTCCATAGGAGTAATGTCTCAAACAGTCAATTCTTTGATTGTTCCCAGGAAGACCAGTAGTAGTTTCCGATGCACATCTGGTGGCATTCTGTAACCTGTGGACTATCAGAGTGTTAATGAAACACAGAAATGGCATGGGGATTGTTAACAACAGTCACCATACATAGTTTTCTCCACAGGAGTAATGTCTCAAACAGTCTACGTTTGATCGTTTCCTGGAACACCAGTAGTAGTTTCTGACGCACAACTGGAGCCATTCTGTAATCTGTGGACTTTCAAAGTGTTGATGAAAAGACGAAATTGCATCGGGATTGAATACAACAGTCACCATGCGCACTTTCCTCCATGGGAGTAATGTCTCAAACAGTCAATTCTTTGATCGTTCCCAGGAAGACCAGTAGTAGTTTCCGATGCACATCTGGAGGCAATCTGTAATCTGTGGACTATCAGAGTGTTGATGAAACATAGAAATAGCATCACGATTAAATACAACAGTCACCATGAACACTTTCCTCCACGGGAGTAATGTATCAACAAGTCTACGCTTTGATCGTTCCCTGGAAGACCAGTAGTAGTTTCCGATGCACATCTGGAGGCATTCTGTAATCTCTGGACCTTCAAAGTGTTGATGAAACACAGAAATTGCATCGGGATTGGATACAACAGTCACCATGCGCACTTTCCTCCATGGGAGTAGTCTCTCAAACAGTCTACGAATTGATCGATCCCTGTAAGACCAGTAGTAGTTTCCGATGCACATCTATAGGCATTCTGTAATCTGTGGACTATCAGAGTGTTGATGAATCACAGAAATTGCATCGGGATTGAATACAACTGTCACCATGCGCACTTTCCACCATGTGAGTAATGTCTCAAACAGTCTACGCTTTGATCGTTTCCTGGAAGACCAGTAGTAGTTTCCGATGTACATCTGGTGTCATTCTGTAATCTGTGGACTATCAGAGTGTTAATGAAACACAGAAATGGCATGGGGATTGTTAACAACAGTCACCATACATAGTTTTCTCCACAGGAGTAATGTCTCAAAGAGTCTACGTTTGATCGTTTCCTGGAACACCAGTAGTAGTTTCTGACGCACAACTGGAGCCATTCTGTAATCTGTGGACTTTCAAAGTGTTGATGAAAAGAAGAAATTGCATCGGGATTGAATACAACAGTCACCATGCGCACTTTCCTCCATGGGAGTAATGTCTCAAACAGTCAATTCTTTGATCGTTCCCAGGAAGACCAGTAGTAGTTTACGATGCACATCTGGAGCCAATCTGTAATCTGTGAACTATCAGAGTGTTGATGAAACACAGAAAATGCATCGCGATTGAATACAACAGTCACCATGCGCACTCTCCTCCACGGGAGTAATGTCTCAAACAGTCTACGTTTTGATCGTTCCCTGGAAGACCAGTAGTAGTATCCGATGCACATCTGGAGGCATTCTGTAATCTGTGGCCCTTCAAAGTGTTGATGAAACACAGAAATTGCATCGGGGTTGAATACAACAGTCACCATGCGCCCTTTCATCCATTTGAGTAATGTCTCTAACAGTCTACGCATTGATCGTTCCCTGGAAGACCTGTAGTAGTTTTCGATGCACATCTGGAAGCATTCTGTAATGTGTGAACTATCAGAGTGTTGATGAAACACAGAAATTGCATCGTGATTGAATACAACAGTCACCATGCGCACTTTCCTCCATAGGAGTAATGTCTCAAACAGTCTACGCTTTGATCTTTCCTGGGAGACCAGTAGTAGTTTCCGATGCACATCTGGAGGCATTCTGTAATCTGTGGACTATCTGAGTGTTGATGAAACACAGAAATTGCATCGGGATTGAATACAACAGTCTCCATGCGCACTTTCCACCATGTGAGTAATGTCTCAAACAGTCTACGCTTTGATCGTTCCCAGGAAGACCAGTAGTAGTTTCCGATGCACATGTAGAGTCAATATGTAATCGGTGGACTATCAGAGTGTTGATGAAGAACAGATATTGCATCGGGATTGAATACAACAGTCACCATGCGCACTTTCCTCCATGTGAGTAATGTCTCAAACAGTCTATGCGTTGATCGTTTTCTGGAAGACCAGTAGTAGTTTCCAATGCACATCTGGAGGCATTCTGTAATCTGTGTACTATCAGAGTGTTGATGGACACAGAAATTGCATCTGGATTGAATACAACAGTCACCATGTACACCTTCCTCCATGGGAGTAATGTCTCAAACAGTCTGCGCCTTGATCGTTCCCTGGAAGACCAGTAGTCGTTTCCGATGCACATCTGGAGTCATTCTGTAATCTGTGGACTATCAGAGTGTTGAAGAAACACAGAAATTGCATCGGGATTGAATACAACAGTCACCATGCGCACTTTCCTCCATGGGAGTAATGTCTCAAACAGTCTACGATTTGATCGTTCCCTGGAAGACCAATAGTAGTTTCCGATGCACATCTTGAGGCATTCTGTAATCTGTGGACCTTCAAAAATGTTGATGAAATACAGAAATTGCCTCGGGATTGAATACAACAGTCACCATGCGCACTTTCCTCCATGGGAGTAATGTCTCAAACAGTCTACGCCTTGATCGTTCCCTGGAAGACCAGTAGTAGTTTCCGATGCACATCTGGAGGCATCCTGTAATCTGTGGACTATCAGAGTGTTGAAGAAACACAGAAATTGCATCGGCATTGAATACAAAAGTCACCATGCGCACTTTCTTCCATGGGAGTAATCTCTCAAACACTCTACGCATTGATCGTTCCTATGAAGACCAGTAGTAGCTTCCGATGCACAACTGGAGGCATTCTGTAAACTGTAGACCTTCAAAGTGTCGATGAAACACAGAAATTGCATCGGGATTAACTACAACAGTCACCATGCGCACTTTCCTCCATAGGAGTAATGTCTCAAACAGTCAATTCTTTGATTGTTCCCAGGAACACCAGTAGTAAATTCCGATGCACATCTGGAGGCAATCTGTAATCTGTGGACTATCAGAGTGTTGATGAAACATAGAAATAGCATCGCGATTGAATACAACAGTCACCATGAGCACTTTCCTCCACGGGAGTAATGTATCAACCAGTCTACGCTTTGATCGTTCCCTGGAAGACCAGTAGTAGTTTCCGATGCACATCTGGAGGCATTCTGTAATCTGTGGACCTTCCAAGTGTTGATGAAACACAGAAATTGCATCGGGTTTGCATACAACAGTCAGCAAGCGCACTTTCCTCCATGGGAGTAATGTCTCAAACAGTCTACGCCTTGATCGTTCCCTGGAAGACCAGTAGTAATTTCCGATGCACATCTGGAGGCATTCTGTAATCTGTGGACAATCAGAGTGTTGATGAAACACAGAAATTGCATCGGGATTGAATACAACTGTGACCATGCGCACTTTCCTCCATGGGAGTAATGTCTCAAACAGTCTACGCCTTGATCGTTCCCTGGAAGACCAGTAGTAGTTTCCGATGAACATCTGGAGGCAATCTGTAATCTGTGGACTATCAGAGTGTTGATGAAACATAGAAATAGCATCGCGATTGAATACAACAGTCAACATGAGCACTTTCCTCCACGGGAGTTATATATCAACCAGCCTACGCTTTGATCGTTCCCTGGAAGACCAGTAGTAGTTTCCGATGCACATCTGGAGGCATTCTGTAATCTGTGGACAATCAGAGTGTTGATGAAACACAGAAATTGCATCGGGATTGAATACAACAGTGACCATGCGCACTTTCCTCCATGGGAGTAATGTCTCAAACAGTCTACGTCTTGATCGTTCCCTGGAAGACCAGTAGTAGTTTCTGATGCACATCTGGAGGCATTCTGTAATCTGTGGACTATCAGAGTGTTGATGGACACAGAAATTGCATCTGGATTGAATACAACAGTCACCATGCGCACCTTCCTCCATGGGAGTAATGTCTCAATCAGTCTACGCCTTGATCGTTCCCTGGAAGACCAGCAGTAGTTTCCGATGCACATCTGGAGGCATTCTGTAATCTGTGGACCTTCAAACTGTTGATGAAACACAGAAATTGCATCGGGATTGGATACAACAGTCACCATACGCACTTTCCTCCATGGGAGTAATGTCTCAAACAGTCTACGCCTTGATCGTTCCCTGGAAGACCAGTAGTAGTTTCCGATGCACATCTGGAGGCATTCTGTAATCTGTGGACAATCAGAGTGTTGATGAAACACAGGAATTGCATCGGGATTGAACACAACAGTTACCATGCGCACTTTCCTCCATGGGAGTAATGTCTCAAACAGTCTACGCCTTGATCGTTCCCTGGAAGACCAGTAGTAGTTTCCGATGCACATCTGGAGGCAATCTGTAATCTGTGGACTATCAGAGTGTTGATGAAACATAGAAATAGCATCGCGATTGAATACAACAGTCACCATGAGCACTTTCCTCCACGGGAGTAATGTATCAACCAGACTACGCTTTGATCGTTCCCTGGAAGACCAGTTGTAGTTTCCGATGCACATCTGGAGGCATTCTGTAAACTGTAGACCTTCAAAGTGTCGATGAAACACAGAAATTGCATCGGGATTAAATACAACAGTCACCATGCGCACTTTCCTCCATAGGAGTAATGTCTCAAACAGTCAATTCTTGTATTGTTCCCAGGAAGACCAGTAGTTGTTTCCGATGCACATCTGGAGGCAATCTGTAATCTGTGGACTATCAGAGTGTTGATGAAACATAGAAATAGCATCGCGATTGAATACAACAGTCACCATGAGCACTTTCCTCTACATGAGTAATGTATCAACCAGTCTACGCTTTGATCGTTCCCTGGAAGACCAGTAGTAGTTTCCGATGCACATCTGGAGGCATTCTGTAATCTGTGGACAATCAGAGTGTTGATGAAACACAGATATTGCAATGGAATTTAATACAACATGCACCATGCGCACCTTCCTCCATGGGAGTAATCTCTCAAACACTCTACGCATTGATCGTTCCTTGGAAGACCAGTAGTAGCTTCCGATGCACAACTGGAGGCATTCTGTAAACTGTAGACCTTCAAAGTGTCCATGAAACACAGAACTTGCATCGGGGTTAAATACAACAGTCTCCATGCGCACTTACCTCCATAGGAGTAATGTCTCAAACAGTCAATTCTTTGATTGTTCCCAGGAAGACCAGTAGTAGTTTCCGATGCACATCTGGTCCCATTCTGTAACCTGTGGACTATCAGAGTGTTAATGAAACACAGAAATGGCATGGGGATTGTTAACAACAGTCACCATACATAGTTTTCTCCACAGGAGTAATGTCTCAAACAGTCTACGTTTGATCGTTTCCTGGAACACCAGTAGTAGTTTCTGACGCACAACTGGAGCCATTCTGTAATCTGTGGACTTTCAAAGTGTTGATGAAAAGACGAAATTGCATCGGGATTGAATACAACAGTCACCATGCGCACTTTCCTCCATGGGAGTAATGTCTCAAACAGTCAATTCTTTGATCGTTCCCAGGAAGACCAGTAGTAGTTTCCGATGCACATCTGGAGGCAATCTGTAATCTGTGGACTATCAGAGTGTTGATGAAACATAGAAATAGCATCACGATTAAATACAACAGTCACCATGAGCACTTTCCTCCACGGGAGTAATGTATCAACAAGTCTACGCTTTGATCGTTCCCTGGAAGACCAGTAGTAGTTTCCGATGCACATCTGGAGGCATTCTGTAATCTCTGGACCTTCAAAGTGTTGATGAAACACAGAAATTGCATCGGGATTGGATACAACAGTCACCATGCGCACTTTCCTCCATGGGAGTAGTCTCTCAAACAGTCTACGAATTGATCGATCCCTGTAAGACCAGTAGTAGTTTCCGATGCACATCTATAGGCATTCTGTAATCTGTGGACTATCAGAGTGTTGATGAATCACAGAAATTGCATCGGGATTGAATACAACTGTCACCATGCGCACTTTCCACCATGTGAGTAATGTCTCAAACAGTCGACGCTTTGGTCGTTTCCTGGAAGACCAGTAGTAGTTTCCGATGTATATCTGGTGTCATTCTGTAATCTGTGGACTATCAGAGTGTTAATGAAACACAGAAATGGCATGGGGATTGTTAACAACAGTCACCATACATAGTTTTCTCCACAGGAGTAATGTCTCAAAGAGTCTACGTTTGATCGTTTCCTGGAACACCAGTAGTAGTTTCTGACGCACAACTGGAGCCATTCTGTAATCTGTGGACTTTCAAAGTGTTGATGAAAAGAAGAAATTGCATCGGGATTGAATACAACAGTCACCATGCGCACTTTCCTCCATGGGAGTAATGTCTCAAACAGTCAATTCTTTGATCGTTCCCAGGAAGACCAGTAGTAGTTTACGATGCACATCTGCAGCCAATCTGTAATCTGTGAACTATCAGAGTGTTGATGAAACACAGAAAATGCATCGCGATTGAATACAACAGTCACCATGCGCACTCTCCTCCACGGGAGTAATGTCTCAAACAGTCTACGTTTTGATCGTTCCCTGGAAGACCAGTAGTAGTTTCCGATGCACATCTGGAGGCATTCTGTAATCTGTGGCCCTTCAAAGTGTTGATGAAACACAGAAATTGCATCGGGGTTGAATACAACAGTCACCATGCGCCCTTTCATCCATTTGAGTAATGTCTCTAACAGTCTACGCATTGATCGTTCCCTGGAAGACCTGTAGTAGTTTCCGATGCACATCTGGAAGCATTCTGTAATGTGTGGACTATCAGAGTGTTGATGAAACACAGAAATTGCATCGTGATTGAATACAACAGTCACCATGCGCACTTTCCTCCATAGGAGTAATGTCTCAAACAGTCTACGCTTTGATCTTTCCCTGGGAGACCAGTAGTAGTTTCCGATGCACATCTGGAGGCATTCTGTAATCTGTGGACTATCTGAGTGTTGATGAAACACAGAAATTGCATCGGGATTGAATACAACAGTCTCCATGCGCACTTTCCACCATGTGAGTAATGTCTCAAACAGTCTACGCTTTGATCGTTCCCAGGAAGACCAGTAGTAGTTTCCGATGCACATGTAGAGTCAATATGTAATCGGTGGACTATCAGAGTGTTGATGAAGCACAGATATTGCATCGGGATTGAATACAACAGTCACCATGCGCACTTTCCTCCATGTGAGTAATGTCTCAAACAGTCTATGCGTTGATCGTTTTCTGGAAGACCAGTAGTAGTTTCCGATGCACATCTGGAGGCATTCTGTAATCTGTGGACAATCAGAGTGTTGATGAAACACAGAAATTGCATCGGGATTGAATACAACAGTGACCATGCGCACTTTCCTCCATGGGAGTAATGTCTCAAACAGTCTACGCCTTGATCGTTCCCTGGAAGACCAGTAGTAGTTTCCGATGCACATCTGGAGGCATTCTGTAATCTGTGGACTATCAGAGTGTTGATGGACACAGAAATTGCATCTGGATTGAATACAACAGTCACCATGTACACCTTCCTCCATGGGAGTAATGTCTCAAACAGTCTGCGCCTTGATCGTTCCCTGGAAGACCAGTAGTCGTTTCCGATGCACATCTGGAGTCATTCTGTAATCTGTGGACTATCAGAGTGTTGAAGAAACACAGAAATTGCATCGGGATTGAATACAACAGTCACCATGCGCACTTTCCGCCATGGGAGTAATGTCTCAAACAGTCTACGCTTTGATCGTTCCCTGGAAGACCAATAGTAGTTTCCGATGCACATCTTGAGGCATTCTGTAATCTGTGGACCTTCAAAAATGTTGATGAAATACAGAAATTGCCTCGGGATTGAATACAACAGTCACCATGCGCACTTTCCTCCATGGGAGTAATGTCTCAAACAGTCTACGCCTTGATCGTTCCCTGGAAGACCAGTAGTAGTTTCCGATGCACATCTGGAGGCATTCTGTAATCTGTGGACTATCAGAGTGTTGAAGAAACACAGAAATTGCATCGGCATTGAATACAAAAGTCACCATGCGCACTTTCTTCCATGGGAGTAATCTCTCAAACACTCTACGCATTGATCGTTCCTATGAAGACCAGTAGTAGCTTCCGATGCACAACTGGAGGCATTCTGTAAACTGTAGACCTTCAAAGTGTCGATGAAACACAGAAATTGCATCGGGATTAACTACAACAGTCACCATGCGCACTTTCCTCCATAGGAGTAATGTCTCAAACAGTCAATTCTTTGATTGTTCCCAGGAACACCAGTAGTAAATTCCGATGCACATCTGGAGGCAATCTGTAATCTGTGGACTATCAGAGTGTTGATGAAACATAGAAATAGCATCGCGATTGAATACAACAGTCACCATGAGCACTTTCCTCCACGGGAGTAATGTATCAACCAGTCTACGCTTTGATCGTTCCCTGGAAGACCAGTAGTAGTTTCCGATGCACATCTGGAGGCATTCTGTAATCTGTGGACCTTCCAAGTGTTGATGAAACACAGAAATTGCATCGGGTTTCCATACAACAGTCAGCAAGCGCACTTTCCTCCATGAGAGTAATGTCTCAAACAGTCTACGCCTTGATCGTTCCCTGGAAGACCAGTAGTAATTTCCGATGCACATCTGGAGGCATTCTGTAATCTGTGGACAATCAGAGTGTTGATGAAACACAGAAATTGCATCGGGATTGAATACAACTGTGACCATGCGCACTTTCCTCCATGGGAATAATGTCTCAAACAGTCTACGCCTTGATCGTTCCCTGGAAGACCAGTAGTAGTTTCCGATGAACATCTGGAGGCAATCTGTAATCTGTGGACTATCAGAGTGTTGATGAAACATAGAAATAGCATCGCGATTGAATACAACAGTCAACATGAGCACTTTCCTCCACGGGAGTTATATATCAACCAGCCTACGCTTTGATCGTTCCCTGGAAGACCAGTAGTAGTTTCCGATGCACATCTGGAGGCATTCTGTAATCTGTGGACAATCAGAGTGTTGATGAAACACAGAAATTGCATCGGGATTGAATACAACAGTGACCATGCGCACTTTCCTCCATGGGAGTAATGTCTCAAACAGTCTACGCCTTGATCGTTCCCTGGAAGACCAGTAGTAGTTTCTGATGCACATCTGGAGGCATTCTGTAATCTGTGGACTATCAGAGTGTTGATGGACACAGAAATTGCATCTGGATTGAATACAACAGTCACCATGCGCACCTTCCTCCATGGGAGTAATGTCTCAATCAGTCTACGCCTTGATCGTTCCCTGGAAGACCAGCAGTAGTTTCCGATGCACATCTGGAGGCATTCTGTAATCTGTGGACCTTCAAACTGTTGATGAAACACAGAAATTGCATCGGGATTGGATACAACAGTCACCATACGCACTTTCCTCCATGGGAGTAATGTCTCAAACAGTCTACGCCTTGATCGTTCCCTGGAAGACCAGTAGTAGTTTCCGATGCACATCTGGAGGCATTCTGTAATCTGTGGACAATCAGAGCGTTGATGAAACACAGAAATTGCATCGGGATTGAACACAACAGTTACCATGCGCACTTTCCTCCATGGGAGTAATGTCTCAAACAGTCTACGCCTTGATCGTTCCCTGGAAGACCAGTAGTAGTTTCCGATGCACATCTGGAGGCAATCTGTAATCTGTGGACTATCAGAGTGTTGATGAAACATAGAAATAGCATCGCGATTGAATACAACAGTCACCATGAGCACTTTCCTCCACGGGAGTAATGTATCAACCAGACTACGCTTTGATCGTTCCCTGGAAGACCAGTTGTAGTTTCCGATGCACATCTGGATTCATTCTGTAAACTGTAGACCTTCAAAGTGTCGATGAAACACAGAAATTGCATCGGGATTAAATACTACAGTCACCATGCGCACTTTCCTCCATGGGAGTAATGTCTCAAACAGTCTACGCCTTGATCGTTCCCTGGAAGACCAGTAGTAGTTTCCGATGCACATCTGGAGGCATTCTGTAATCTGTGGACAATCAGAGCGTTGATGAAACACAGAAATTGCATCGGGATTGAACACAACAGTTACCATGCGCACTTTCCTCCATGGGAGTAATGTCTCAAACAGTCTACGCCTTGATCGTTCCCTGGAAGACCAGTAGTAGTTTCCGATGCACATCTGGAGGCAATCTGTAATCTGTGGACTATCAGAGTGTTGATGAAACATAGAAATAGCATCGCGATTGAATACAACAGTCACCATGAGCACTTTCCTCCACGGGAGTAATGTATCAACCAGACTACGCTTTGATCGTTCCCTGGAAGACCAGTTGTAGTTTCCGATGCACATCTGGAGGCATTCTGTAAACTGTAGACCTTCAAAGTGTCGATGAAACACAGAAATTGCATCGGGATTAAATACAACAGTCACCATGCGCACTTTCCTCCATAGGAGTAATGTCTCAAACAGTCAATTCTTGTATTGTTCCCAGGAAGACCAGTAGTTGTTTCCGATGCACATCTGGAGGCAATCTGTAATCTGTGGACTATCAGAGTGTTGATGAAACATAGAAATAGCATCGCGATTGAATACAACAGTCACCATGAGCACTTTCCTCTACGGGAGTAATGTATCAACCAGTCTACGCTTTGATCGTTCCCTGGAAGACCAGTAGTAGTTTCCGATGCACATCTGGAGGCATTCTGTAATCTGTGGACAATCAGAGTGTTGAAACACAGAAATTGCATCGGGAATGAATACAACAGGCACCATGCGCATTTTCCTCCATGGGAGTAATGTCTCAAACAGTCTACGCCTTGATCGTTACCTGGAAGACCAGCAGTAGTTTCCGATGCACATCTGGAGGCATTCTGTAATCTGTGGACCTTCAAACTGTTGATGAAACACAGAAATTGCATCGGTATTGGATACAACAGTCACCATGCGCACTTTCCTCCATGGGAGTAATGTCTCAAACAGTCTACGCCTTGATCGTTCCCTGGAAGACCAGTAGTAGTTTTCGATGCACATCTGGAGGCATTCTGTAATCTGTGGACAATCAGATTGTTGATGAAACACAGAAATTGCATCGGGATTGAATACAACAGTGACCATGCTCACTTTCTTCCATGGGAGTAATGCCTCAAACAGTCTACACCTTGATCGTTCCCTGTAAGACCAGTAGTAGTTTCCGATGCACATCTGGAGGCAATCTGTAATCTGTGGACTATCAGAGTGTTGATGAAACATAGAAATAACATCGCGATTGAATGCAACCGTCACCATGAGCAATTTCCTCTACGGGAGTAATGTATCAACCAGTCTACGCTTTGATCGTTCCCTGGAAGACCAGTAGTAGTTTCCGATGCACATCTGGACGCATTCTGTAATCTGTGGACCTTCAAAGTGTTGATGAAGCACAGAAATTGCATCGGGATTGAATACAACTGTCACCATGAGCACTTTCCTCCATGTGAGTAATGTCTCAAACAGTCTACGCTTTGATCGTTTCCTGGAAGACCAGTAGTAGTTTCCCATGCACATCTGGTGGCATTCTGTAATCTGTGGACTATCAGAGTGTTAATGAAACACAGAAATGGCATGGGGATTGTTAACAACAGTCACCATACATAGTTTTCTCCACAGGAGTAATGTCTCAAAGAGTCTAAATTTGATCGTTCCTTGGAACACCAGTAGTAGTTTCTGACGCACAACTGGAGCCAATCTGTAATCTGTGGACTTTCAAAGTGTTGATGAAAAGAAGAAATTGCATCGGGATTGAATACAACAGTCACCATGCGCACTTTCCTCCATGGGAGTAATGTCTCAAACAGTCAATTCTTTGATCGTTCCCAGGAAGACCAGTAGTAGTTTACGATGCACATCTGGAGGCAATCTGTAATCTGTGAACTATCAGAGTGTTGATGAAACACAGAAATTGCATCGCGATTGAATACAACAGTCACCATGCGCACTTTCCTCCACGGGAGTAATGTCTCAAACAGTCTACGTGTTGATCGTTCCCTGGAAGACCAGTAGTAGTTTCCGATGCACATCTGGAGGCATTCTGTAATCTGTGGACCTTCAAAGTGTTGATGAAACACAGAAATTGCATCGTGATTGAATACAACAGTCACCATGCGCCCTTTCCTCCAAGGGAGTAATGTCTCTAACAGTCTACGCATTGATCGTTCCCTGGAAGACCTGTAGTAGTTTCCGACGCACATCTGGAAGCATTCTGTAATCTGTGGACTATCAGAGTGTTGATGAAACACAGAAATTGCATCATGATTGAATACAACAGTCACCATGCGCACTTTCCTCCATAGGAGTAATGTCTCAAACAGTCAATTCTTTGATCGTTCCCAGGAAGACCAGTAGTAGTTTCCGATGCACATCTGGAGGCAATCTGTAATCTGTGGACTATCAGAGTGTTGATGAAACATAGAAATAGCATCGCGATTGAATACAACAGTCACCATGAGCACTTTCCTCCATAGGAGTAATGTATCAACCAGTCTACGCTTTGATCGTTCCCTGGAAGACCAGTAGTAGTTTCCGATGCACATCTGGACGCATTCTGTAATCTGTGGACCTTCAAAGTGTTGATGAAACACAGAAATTGCATCGGGATTGGATACAACAGTCACCATGCGCACTTTCCTCCATGGGAGTAGTCTCTCAAACAGTCTACGAATTGATCGATCCCTGTAAGACCAGTAGTAGTTTCCGATGCACATCTATAGGCATTCTGTAATCTGTGGACTATCAGAGTGGTGATGAAGCACAGAAATTGCATCGGGATTGAATACAACTGTCACCATGCGCATTTTCCACCATGTGAGTAATGTCTCAAACAGTCTACGCTTTGATCGTTTCCTGGAAGACCAGTAGTAGTTTCCGATGCACATCTGGTGGCGTTCTGTAATCTGTGGACTATCAGAGTGTTAATGAAACACAGAAATGGCACGGGGATTGTTAACAACAGTCACCATACATAGTTTTCTCCACAGGAGTAATGTCTCAAAGAGTCTACGTTTGATCGTTTCCTGGAACACCAGTAGTAGTTTCTGACGCACAACTGGAGCCATTCTGTAATCTGTGGACTTTCAAAGTGTTGATGAAAAGAAGAAATTGCATCGGGATTGAATACAAAAGTCACCATGCGCACTTTCCTCCATGGGAGTAATGTCTCAAACAGTCAATTCTTTGATCGTTCCCAGGAAGACCAGTAGTAGTTTACGATGCACATCTGGAGCCAATCTGTAATCTGTGAACTATCAGAGTGTTGATGAAACACAGAAATTGCATCGCGATTGAATACAACAGTCATCATGCGGACTTTCCTCCACGGGAGTAATGTCTCAAACAGTCTACGTTTTGATCGTTCCCTGGAAGACCAGTAGTAGTTTCCGATGCACATCTGGAAGCATTCTGTAATCTGTGGACTATCAGAGTGTTGATGAAACACAGAAATTGCATCGTGATTGAATACAACAGTCACCATGCGCACTTTCCTCCATGGGAGTAGTCTCTCAAACAGTCTACGAATTGATCGATCCCTGTAAGACCAGTAGTAGTTTCCGATGCACATCTATAGGCATTCTGTAATCTGTGGACTATCAGAGTGTTGATGAAGCACAGAAATTGCATCGGGATTGAATACAACTGTCACCATGCGCACTTTCCACCATGTGAGTAATGTCTCAAACAGTCTACGTTTGATCGTTTCCTGGAACACCAGTAGTAGTTTCTGACGCACAACTGGAGCCATTCTGTAATCTGTGGACTTTCAAAGTGTTGATGAAGAGACGAAATTGCATCGGGATTGAATACAACAGTCACCATGCGCACTTCCCTCCATGGGAGTAATGTCTCAAACAGTCAATTCTTTGATCGTTCCCAGGAAGACCAGTAGTAGTTTCCGATGCACATCTGGAGGCAATCTGTAATCTGTGGACTATCAGAGTGTTGATGAAACATAGAAATAGCATCGCGATTGAATACAACAGTCACCATGAGCACTTTCCTCCACGGGAGTAATGTATCAACCAGTCTACGCTTTGATCGTTCCCTGGAAGACCAGTAGTAGTTTCCGATGCACATCTGGAGGCATTCTGTAATCTGTGGACCTTCAAAGTGTTGATGAAACACAGAAATTGCATCGGGATTGGATACAACAGTCACCATGCGCACTTTCCTCCATGGGAGTAGTCTCGCAAACAGTCTACGATTGATCGATCCCTATAAGACCAGTAGTAGTTTCCGATGCACATCTATACGCATTCTGTAATCTGTGGACTATCAGAGTGTTGATGAAGCACAGAAATTGCATCGGGATTGAATACAACTGTCACCATGCGCACTTTCCACCATGTGAGTAATGTCTCAAACAGTCTACGCTTTGATCGTTTCCTGGAAGACCAGTAGTAGTTTCCGATGCACATCTGGTGGCATTCTGTAATCTGTGGACTATCAGAGTGTTAATGAAACACAGAAATGGCATGGGGATTGTTAAAAACAGTCACCATACATAGTTTTCTCCACAGGAGTAATATCTCAAAGAGTCTACGTTTGATCGTTTCCTGGAACACCAGTAGTAGTTTTTGACGCACAACTGGAGCCATTCTGTAATCTGTGGACTTTCAAAGTGTTGATGAAAAGAAGAAATTGCATCGGGATTGAATACAACAGTCACCATGCGCACTTTCCTCCATGGGAGTAATGTCTCAAACAGTCAATTCTTTGATCGTTCCCAGGAAGACCAGTAGTAGTTTACGATGCACATCTGGAGCCAATCTGTAATCTGTGAACTATCAGAGTGTTGATGAAACACAGAAATTGCATCGCGATTGAATACAACAGTCACCATGCGCACTTTCCTCCACGGGAGTAATGTCTCAAACAGTCTACGTGTTGATCGTTCCCTGGAAGACCAGTAGTAGTTTCCGATGCACATCTGGAGGCATTCTGTAATCTGTGGACCTTCAAAGTGTTGATGAAACACAGAAATTGCATCGTGATTGAATACAACAGTCACCATGCGCACTTTCCTCCAAGGGAGTAATGTCTCTAACAGTCTACGCATTGATCGTTCCCTGGAAGACCTGTAGTAGTTTCCGATGCACATCTGGAAGCATTCTGTAATCTGTGGACTATCAGAGTGTTGATGAAACACAGAAATTGCATCATGATTGAATACAACAGTCAGCATGCGCACTTTCCTCCATTGGAGTAATGTCTCAAACAGTCAATTCTTTGATCGTTCCCAGGAAGACCAGTAGTAGTTTCCGATGCACATCTGGAGGCAATCTGTAATCTGTGGACTATCAGAGTGTTGATGAAACATAGAAATAGCATCGCGATTGAATACAACAGTCACCATGAGCACTTTACTCCACGGGAGTAATATATCAACCAGTCTACGCTTTGATCGTTCCCTGGAAGACCAGTAGTAGTTTCCGATGCACATCTGGACGCATTCTGTAATCTGTGGACCTTCAAAGTGTTGATGAAACACAGAAATTGCATCGGGATTGGATACAACAGTCACCATGCGCACTATCCTCCATGGGAGTAGCCTCTCAAACAGTCTACGAATTGATCGATCCCTGTAAGACCAGTAGTAGTTTCCGATGCACATCTATAGGCATTCTGTAATCTGTGGACTATCAGAGTGTTGATGAAGCACAGATATTGCATCGGGATTGAATACAACAGTCACCATGCGCACTTTCCACCATGTGAGTAATGTCTCAAACAGTCTACGCTTTGATCGTTTCCTGGAAGACCAGTAGTAGTTTCCGATGCACATCTGGTGGCATTCTGTAATCTGTGGACTATCAGAGTGTTAATGAAACACAGAAATGGCATGGGGATTGTTAACAACAGTCACCATACATAGTTTTCTCCACAGGAGTAATGTCTCAAAGAGTCTACGTTTGATCGTTTCCTGGAACACCAGTAGTAGTTTCTGACGCACAACTGGAGCCATTCTGTAATCTGTGGACTTTCAAAGTGTTGATGAAAAGAAGAAATTGCATCGGGATTGAATACAAAAGTCACCATGCGCACTTTCCTCCATGGGAGTAATGTCTCAAACAGTCAATTCTTTGATGGTTCCCAGGAAGACCAGTAGTAGTTTCCGATGCACATCTGGAGGCAGTCTGTAATCTGTGGACTATCAGAGTGTTGATGAAACATAGAAATAGCATCGCGATTGAATACAACAGTCACCATGAGCACTTTCCTCCACGGGAGTAATGTATCAACCAGTCTACGCTTTGATCGTTTCCTGGAAGACCAGTAGTAGTTTCCGATGCACATCTGGTGGCATTCTGTAATCTGTGGACTATCAGAGTGTTAATGAAACACAGAAATGGCATGGGGATTGTTAACAACAGTCACCATACATAGTTTTCTCCACAGGAGTAATGTCTCAAAGAGTCTACGTTTGATCGTTTCCTGGAACACCAGTAGTAGTTTCTGACGCACAACTGGAGCCATTCTGTAATCTGTAGACTTTCAAAGTGTTGATGAAAAGAAGAAATTGCATCGGGATTGAGTACAAAAGTCACCATGCGCACTTTCCTCCATGGGAGTAATGTCTCAAACAGTCAATTCTTTGATCGTTCCCAGGAAGACCAGTAGTAGTTTACGATGCACATCTGGAGGCAATCTGTAATCTGTGAACTATCAGAGTGTTGATGAAACACAGAAATTGCATCGCGATTGAATACAACAGTCACCATGCGCACTTTCCTCCACGGGAGTAATGTCTCAAACAGTCTACGTTTGATCGTTTCCTGGAACACCAGTAGTAGTTTCTGACGCACAACTGGAGCCATTCTGTAATCTGTGGACTTTCAAAGTGTTGATGAAAAGACGAAATTGCATATGGATTGAATACAACAGTCACCATGCGCACTTTCCTCCATGGGAGTAATGTCTCAAACAGTCAATTCTTTGATCGTTCCCAGGAAGACCAGTAGTAGTTTCCGATGCACATCTGGAGGCAATCTGTAATCTGTGGACTATCAGAGTGTTGATGAAACATAGAAATAGCATCGCGATTGAATACAACAGTCACCATGAGCATTTTCCTCCATGGGAGTAATGTATCAACCAGTCTACGCTTTGATCGTTCCCTGGAAGACCAGTAGTAGTTTCCGATGCATATCTGGAGGCATTCTGTAATCTGTGGACCTTCAAAGTGTTGATGAAACACAGAAATTGCATCGGGATTGGATACAACAGTCACCATGCGCACTTTCCTCCATGGGAGTAGTCTCTCAAACAGTCTACGAATTGATCGATCGCTGTAAGACCAGTAGTAGTTTCCGATGCACATCTATAGGCATTCTGTAATCTGTGGACTATCAGAGTGTTGATGAAGCACAGAAATTGCATCGGGATTGAATACAACTGTCACCATGCGCACTTTCCAACATGTGAGTAATGTCTCAAACAGTCTACGATTTGATCGTTTCCTGGAAGACCAGTAGTAGTTTCCGATGCACATCAGGTGGCATTCTGTAATCTGTGGACTATCAGAGTGTTAATGAAACACAGAAATGGCATGGGGATTGTTAACAACAGTCACCATACATAGTTTTCTCCACAGGAGTAATGTCTCAAAGAGTCTACGTTTGATCGTTTCCTGGAACACCAGTAGTAGTTTCTGACGCACAACTGGAGCCATTCTGTAATCTGTGGACTTTCAAAGTGTTGATGAAAAGAAGAAATTGCATTGGGATTGAATACAACAGTCACCATGCGCACTTTCCACCATGTGAGTAATGTCTCAAACAGTCTACGCTTTGATCGTTTCCTGGAAGACCAGTAGTAGTTTCCGATGCACATCTGGTGGCATTCTGTAATCTGTGGACTATCAGAGTGTTAATGAAACACAGAAATGGCATGGGGATTGTTAACAACAGTCACCATACATAGTTTTCTCCACAGGAGTAATGTCTCAAAGAGTCTACGTTTGATCGTTTCCTGGAACACCAGTAGTAGTTTCTGACGCACAACTGGAGCCATTCTGTAATCTGTGGACTTTCAAAGTGTTGATGAAAAGAAGAAATTGCATTGGGATTGAATACAACAGTCACCATGCGCACTTTCCTCCATGGGAGTAATGTCTCAAACAGTCAATTATTTGATCGTTCCCAGGAAGACCAGTAGTAGTTTACGATGCACATCTGGAGCCAATCTGTAATCTGTGAACTATCAGAGTGTTGATGAAACACAGAAATTGCATCGCGATTGAATACAACAGTCACCATGCGCACTTTCCTCCACGGGAGTAATGTCTCAAACAGTCTACGTTTTGATCGTTCCCTGGAAGACCAGTAGTAGTTTCCGATGCACATCTGGAGGCATTCTGTAATCTGTGGACCTTCAAAGTGTTGATGAAACACAGAAATTGCATCGGGATTGAATACAACAGTCACCATGCGCCCTTTCCTCCATGGGAGTAATGTCTCTAACAGTCTACGCAATGATCGTTCCCTGGAAGACCTGTAGTAGTTTCCGATGCACATCTGGAAGCATTCTGTAATCTGTGGACTATCAGAGTGTTGATGAAACACAGAAATTGCATCGTGATTGAATACAACAGTCACCATGCGCACTTTCCTCCATAGGAGTAATGTCTCAAACAGTCTACGCTTTGATCTTTCCCTGGGAGACCAGTAGTAGTTTCCGATGCACATCTGGAGGCATTCTGTAATCTGTGGACTATCTGAGTGTTGATGAAACACAGAAATTGCATCGGGATTGAATACAACAGACTCCTTGCGCACTTTCCTCCATGGGAGTAATGTCTCAAAGGGTCTACGCTTTGATCGTTCCCAGGAAGACCAGTAGTAGTTTCCGATGCACATGTGGAGTCAATATGTAATCTGTGGACCTTCAAAGTGTTGATGAAACACAGAAATTGCATCGGGATTGAATACAACAGTCTCCATGCGCACTTTCCTCCATGGGAGTAACGTCTCAAACAGTCTACGCTTTGATCGTTCCCTGGAAGACCAATAGTAGTTTCCGATGCACATCTTGAGGCATTCTGTAATCTGTGGACCTTCAAAAATGTTGATGAAATACAGAAATTGCCTCGGGATTGAATACAAAAGTCACCATGCGCACTTTCCTCCATGGGAGTAATGTCTCAAACAGTCTACGCTTTGATCGTTCCCTGGAAGACCAGTAGCAGTATCCGATGCACATCTGGAGGCAATTTGTAATCGGTGGACTATCAGAGCGTTGATGAAACACAGAAATTGCATCGGGATTGAATACAACAGTCACCATGCGCACTTTCCTCCATGTGAGTAATGTCTCAAACAGTCTATGCTTTGATCGTTTTCTGGAAGAACAGTAGTAGTTTCCGATGCACATCTGGAGGCATTCTGTAATCTGTGGACAATCAGAGTGTTGATGAAACACAGAAATTGCATCGGGATTGAATACAACAGTGACCATGCGCACTTTCCTCCATGGGAGTAATGTCTCAAACAGTCTACGCCTTGATCGTTCCCTGGAAGACCAGTAGTAGTTTCCGATGCACATCTGGAGGCATTCTGTAATCTGTGGACTATCAGAGTGTTGATGGACACAGAAATTGCATCTGGATTGAATACAACAGTCACCATGCGCACCTTCCTCCATGGGAGTAATGTCTCAAACAGTCTGCGCCTTGATCGTTCCCTGGAAGACCAGTAGTAGTTTCCGATGCACATCTGGAGTCATTCTGTAATCTGTGGACTATCAGAGTGTTGAAGAAACACAGAAATTGCATCGGGATTGAATACAACAGTCACCATGCGCACTTTCCTCCATGGGAGTAATGTCTCAAACAGTCTACGCTTTGATCGTTCCCTGGAAGACCAATAGTAGTTTCCAATGCACATCTTGAGGCATTCTGTAATCTGTGGACCTTCAAAATTGTTGATGAAATACAGAAATTGCCTCGGGATTGAATACAACAGTCACCATGCGCACTTTCCTCCATGGGAGTAATGTCTCAAACAGTCTACGCCTTGATCGTTCCCTGGAAGACCAGTAGTAGTTTCCGATGCACATCTGGAGGCATTCTGTAATCTGTGGACTATCAGAGTGTTGAAGAAACACAGAAAATGCATCGGCATTGAATACAAAAGTCACCATGCGCACTTTCTTCCATTAGAGTAATCTCTCAAACACTCAACGCATTGATCGTTCCTTTGAAGACCAGTAGTAGCTTCCGATGCACAACTGGAGACATTCTGTAAACTGTAGACCTTCAAAGTGTCGATGAAACACAGAAATTGCATCGGGATTAAATACAACAGTCACCATGCGCACTTTCCTCCATAGGAGTAATGTCTCAAACAGTCAATTCTTTGATTGTTCCCAGGAAGACCAGTAGTAGTTTCCGATGCACATCTGGAGGCAATCTGTAATCTGTGGGCTATAAGAGTGTTGATGAAACACAGAAATTGCATCGGGATTGGATACAACAGTCACCATGCGCACTTTCCTCCATGGGAGTAATGTCTCAAACAGTCTACGCCTTGATCGTTCCCTGGAAGACCAGTAGTAGTTTCCGATGAACATCTGGAGGCAATCTGTAATCTGTGGACTATCAGAGTGTTGATGAAACAAAGAAATAGCATCGCGACTGAATACAACAGTCACCATGAGCACTTTCCTCCACAGGAGTTATGTATCAACCAGTCTACGATTTGATCGTTCCCTGGAAGACCAGTAGTAGTTTCCGATGCACATCTGGAGGCATTCTGTAAACTGAAGACCTTCAAAGTGTCGATGAAACACAGAAATTGCATCGGGATTAAATACTACAGTCACCATGCGCAGTGTCCTCCATGGGAGTAATGTCTCAAACAGTCAATTCTTTGATTGTTCCCAGGAAGACCAGTAGTAGTTTCCGATGCACATCTGGAGGCATTCTGTAATCTGTGGACAATCAGAGTGTTGATGAAACACAGAAATTGCATCGGGATTGAATACAACAGTGACCATGCGCACTTTCCTCCATGGGAGTAATGTCTCAAACAGTCTACGCCTTGATCGTTCCCTGGAAGACCAGTAGTAGTTTCCGATGCACATCTGGAGGCATTCTGTAATCTGTGGACTATCAGAGTGTTGATGGACACAGAAATTGCATCTGGATTGAATACAACAGTCACCATGCGCACCTTCCTCCATGGGAGTAATGTCTCAAACAGTCTGCGCCTTGATCGTTCCCTGGAAGACCAGTAGTAGTTTCCGATGCACATCTGGAGTCATTCTGTAATCTGTGGACTATCAGAGTGTTGAAGAAACACAGAAATTGCATCGGGATTGAATACAACAGTCACCATGCGCACTTTCCTCCATGGGAGTAATGTCTCAAACAGTCTACGCTTTGATCGTTCCCTGGAAGACCAATAGTAGTTTCCAATGCACATCTTGAGGCATTCTGTAATCTGTGGACCTTCAAAATTGTTGATGAAATACAGAAATTGCCTCGGGATTGAATACAACAGTCACCATGCGCACTTTCCTCCATGGGAGTAATGTCTCAAACAGTCTACGCCTTGATCGTTCCCTGGAAGACCAGCAACAGTTTCCGATGCACATCTGGAGGCATTCTGTAATCTGTGGACAATCAGAGTGTTGATGAAACACAGAAATTGCATCGGGATTGAATACAACAGTGACCATGCTCACTTTCCTCCATGGGAGTAATGTCTCAAACAGTGTACGCCTTGATCGTTCCCTGGAAGACCAGTAGTAGTTTCTGATGCACATCTGGAGGCATTCTGTAATCTGTGGACTATCAGAGTGTTGATGGACACAGAAATTGCATCTGGATTGAATACAACAGTCACCATGCGCACCTTCCTCCATGGGAGTAATGGCTCAATCAGTCTACGCCTTGATCGTTCCCTGGAAGACCAGCAGTAGTTTCCGATGCACATCTGGAGGCATTCTGTAATCTGTGGACCTTCAAACTGTTGATGAAACACAGAAATTGCATCGGGATTGGATACAACAGTCACCATGCGCACTTTCCTCCATGGGAGTAATGTCTCAAACAGTCTACGCCTTGATCGTTCCCTGGAAGACCAGTAGTAGTTTCCGATGCACATCTGGAGGCATTCTGTAATCTGTGGACAATCAGAGTGTTGATGAAACACAGAGATTGCATCGGGATTGAACACAACAGTTACCATGCGCACTTTCCTCCATGGGAGTAATGTCTCAAACAGTCTACGCCTTGATCGTTCCCTGGAAGACCAGTAGTAGTTTCCGATGCACATCTGGAGGCAATCTGTAATCTGTGGACTATCAGAGTGTTGATGAAACATAGAAATAGCATCGCGATTGAATACAACAGTCACCATGAGCACTTTCCTCCACGGTAGTAATGTATCAACCAGACTACGCTTTGATCGTTCCCTGGAAGACCAGTTGTAGTTTCCGATGCACATCTGGAGGCATTCTGTAAACTGTAGACCTTCAAAGTGTCGATGAAACACAGAAATTGCATCGGGATTAAATACAACAGTCACCATGCGCACTTTCCTCCATAGGAGTAATGTCTGAAACAGTCAATTCTTGTATTGCTCCCAGGAAGACCAGTAGTTGTTTCCGATGCACATCTGGAGGCAATCTGTAATCTGTGGACTATCAGAGTGTTGATGAAACATAGAAATAGCATCGCGATTGAATACAACAGTCACAATGAGCACTTTCCTCTACGGGAGTAATATATCAACCAGTCTACGCTTTGATCGTTCCCTGGAAGACCAGTAGTAGTTTCCGATGCACATCTGGAGACATTCTGTAATCTGTGGACAATCAGAGTGTTGAAACACAGAAATTGCATCGGGATTGAATACAACAGGCACCATGCGCACTTTCCTCCATGGGAGTAATGTCTCAAACAGTCTACGCCTTGATCGTTACCTGGAAGACCAGCAGTAGTTTCCGATGCACATCTGGAGGCATTCTGTAATCTGTGGACCTTCAAACTGTTGATGAAACACAGAAATTGCATCGGTATTGGATACAACAGTTACCATGCGCACTTTCCTCCATGGGAGTAATGTCTCAAACAGTCTCCGCCTTGATCGTTCCCTGGAAGACCAGTAGTAGTTTCCGATGCACATCTGGAGGCATTCTGTAATCTGTGGACAATCAGATTGTTGATGAAACACAGAAATTGCATCGGGATTGAATACAACAGTGACCATGCTCACTTTCTTCCATGGGAGTAATGCCTCAAACAGTCTACACCTTGATCGTTCCCTGGAAGACCAGTAGTAGTTTCCGATGCACATCTGGAGGCAATCTGTAATCTGTGGACTATCAGAGTGTTGATGAAACATAGAAATAGCATCGCGATTGAATGCAACAGTCACCATGAGCAATTTCCTCTACGGGAGTAATGTATCAACCAGTCTACGCTTTGATCGTTCCCTGGAAGACCAGTAGTAGTTTCTGATGCACATCTGGAGGGATTCTGTAATCTGTGGACTTTCAAAGTGTTGATGAAACACAGATATTGCCTCGGGATTGAATACAACAGGCACCATGCGCACCTTCCTCCATGGGAGTAATGTCTCAAACAGTCTGCGCCTTGATCGTTCCCTGGAAGACCAGTAGTAGTTTCCGATGCACATCTGGAGTCATTCTGTAATCTGTGGACTATCAGAGTGTTGAAGAAACACAGAAATTGCATCGGCATTGAATACGACAGTCACTATGCGCACTTTCCTCCATGGGAGTAATCTCTCAAACACTCTACGCATTGATCGTTCCTTGGAATACCAGTAGTAGCTTCCGATGCACAACTGGATACATTCTGTAAACTGTAGACCTTGAAAGTGTCGATGAAACACAGAAATTGCATCGGGATAAAATACAACAGTCACCATGCACACTTTCCTCCATAGGAGTAATGTCTCAAACAGTCAATTCTTTGATCGTTCCCAGGAAGACCAGTAGTAGTTTCCGATGCACATCTGGAGGCAATCTGTAATCTGTGGACTATCAGAATGTTGATGAAACATAGAAATAGCATCGCGATTGAATACAACAGTCACCATGAGCACTTTCCTCCACGGGAGTAATGTATCAACCAGTCTACGCTTTGATCGTTCCCTGGAAGACCAGTAGTAGTTTCCGATGCACATCTGGACGCATTCTGTAATCTGTGGACCTTCAAAGTGTTGATGAAACACAGAAACTGCATCGGGATTGGATACAACAGTCACCATGCGCACTTTCCTCCACGGGAGTAATCTCTCAAACAGTCTACGCATTGATCGATCCCTGTAAGACCAGTAGTAGTTTCCGATGCACATCTATAGGCATTCTGTAATCTGTGGACTATCAGAGTGTTGATGAAGCACAGAAATTGCATCGGGATTGAATACAACTGTCACCATGAGCACTTTCCTCCATGTGAGTAATGTCTCAAACAGTCTACGCTTTGATCGTTTCCTGGAAGACCAGTAGTAGTTTCCTATGCACATCTGGTGGCATTCTGTAATATGTGGACTATCAGAGTGTTAATGAAACACAGAAATGGCATGGGGATTGTTAACAACAGTCACCATACATAGTTTTCTCCACAGGTGTAATGTCTCAAAGAGTCTAAATTTGATCGTTTCCTGGAAAACCAGTAGTAGTTTCTGACGCACAACTGGAGCCATTCTGTATTCTGTGGACTTTCAAAGTGTTGATGAAAAGAAGAAATTGCATCGCGATTGAAAACAACAGTCACCATGCGCACTTTCCTCCATGGGAGTAATGTCTCAAACAGTCAATTCTTTGATCGTTTCCACGAAGACCAGTAGTAGTTTACGATGCACATCTGGAGCCAATCTGTAATCTGTGAACTATCAGAGTGTTGATGAAACACAGAAATTGCATCGCGATTGAATACAACAGTCACCATGCGCACTTTCCTCCATGGGAGTAATGTCTCAAACAATCTACGTGTTGATCATTCCCTGGAAGACCAGTAGTAGTTTCCGATGCTCATCTGGAGGCATTCTGTAATCTGTGGACCTTCAAAGTGTTGGTGAAACACAGAAATTGCATCGTGATTGAATACAACAGTCACCATGCGCCCTTTCCTCCAAGGGAGTAATGTCTCTAACAGTCTACGCATTGATCGTTCCCTGGAAGACCTGTAGTAGTTTCCGATGCACATCTGGAAGCATTCTGTAATATGTGGACTATCAGAGTGTTGATGAAACACAGAAATTGCATCGCGATTGAATACAACAGTCACCATGCGCACTTTCCTCCATGGGAGTAATGTCTCAAACAATCTACGTGTTGATCATTCCCTGGAAGACCAGTAGTAGTTTCCGATGCTCATCTGGAGGCATTCTGTAATCTGTGGACCTTCAAAGTGTTGGTGAAACACAGAAATTGCATCGTGATTGAATACAACAGTCACCATGCGCCCTTTCCTCCAAGGGAGTAATGTCTCTAACAGTCTACGCATTGATCGTTCCCTGGAAGACCTGTAGTAGTTTCCGATGCACATCTGGAAGCATTCTGTAATATGTGGACTATCAGAGTGTTGATGAAACACAGAAATTGCATCATGATTGAATACAACAGTCACCATGCGCACTTTCCTCCATAGGAGTAATGTCTCAAACAGTCAATTATTTGATCGTTCCCAGGAAGACCAGTAGTAGTTTCCTATGCACATCTGGTGGCATTATGTAAAATGTGGACTATCAGAGTGTTAATGAAACACAGAAATGGCATGGGGATTGTTAACAACAGTCACCATACATAGTTTTCTCCACAGGTGTAATGTCTCAAAGAGTCTAAATTTGATCGTTTCCTGGAAAACCAGTAGTAGTTTCTGACGCACAACTGGAGCCATTCTGTAATCTGTGGACTTTCAAAGTGTTGATGAAAAGAAGAAATTGCATCGCGATTGAAAACAACAGTCACCATGCGCACTTTCCTCCATGGGAGTAATGTCTCAAACAGTCAATTCTTTGATCGTTTCCACGAAGACCAGTAGTAGTTTACGATGCACATCTGGAGCCAATCTGTAATCTGTGAACTATCAGAGTGTTGATGAAACACAGAAATTGCATCGCGATTGAATACAACAGTCACCATGCGCACTTTCCTCCATGGGGGTAATGTCTCAAACAATCTACGTGTTGATCATTCCCTGGAAGACCAGTAGTAGTTTCCGATGCTCATCTGGAGGCATTCTGTAATCTGTGGACCTTCAAAGTGTTGGTGAAACACAGAAATTGCATCGTGATTGAATACAACAGTCACCATGCGCCCTTTCCTCCAAGGGAGTAATGTCTCTAACAGTCTACGCATTGATCGTTCCCTGGAAGACCTGTAGTAGTTTCCGATGCACATCTGGAAGCATTCTGTAATATGTGGACTATCAGAGTGTTGATGAAACACAGAAATTGCATCGCGATTGAATACAACAGTCACCATGCGCACTTTCCTCCATGGGAGTAATGTCTCAAACAATCTACGTGTTGATCATTCCCTGGAAGACCAGTAGTAGTTTCCGATGCTCATCTGGAGGCATTCTGTAATCTGTGGACCTTCAAAGTGTTGGTGAAACACAGAAATTGCATCGTGATTGAATACAACAGTCACCATGCGCCCTTTCCTCCAAGGGAGTAATGTCTCTAACAGTCTACGCATTGATCGTTCCCTGGAAGACCTGTAGTAGTTTCCGATGCACATCTGGAAGCATTCTGTAATATGTGGACTATCAGAGTGTTGATGAAACACAGAAATTGCATCATGATTGAATACAACAGTCACCATGCGCACTTTCCTCCATAGGAGTAATGTCTCAAACAGTCAATTATTTGATCGTTCCCAGGAAGACCAGTAGTAGTTTCCTATGCACATCTGGTGGCATTATGTAAAATGTGGACTATCAGAGTGTTAATGAAACACAGAAATGGCATGGGGATTGTTAACAACAGTCACCATACATAGTTTTCTCCACAGGTGTAATGTCTCAAAGAGTCTAAATTTGATCGTTTCCTGGAAAACCAGTAGTAGTTTCTGACGCACAACTGGAGCCATTCTGTAATCTGTGGACTTTCAAAGTGTTGATGAAAAGAAGAAATTGCATCGCGATTGAAAACAACAGTCACCATGCTCACTTTCCTCCATGGGAGTAATGTCTCAAACAGTCAATTCTTTGATCGTTTCCACGAAGACCAGTAGTAGTTTACGATGCACATCTGGAGCCAATCTGTAATCTGTGAACTATCAGAGTGTTGATGAAACACAGAAATTGCATCGCGATTGAATACAACAGTCACCATGCGCACTTTCCTCCATGGGGGTAATGTCTCAAACAATCTACGTGTTGATCATTCCCTGGAAGACCAGTAGTAGTTTCCGATGCTCATCTGGAGGCATTCTGTAATCTGTGGACCTTCAAAGTGTTGGTGAAACACAGAAATTGCATCGTGATTGAATACAACAGTCACCATGCGCCCTTTCCTCCAAGGGAGTAATGTCTCTAACAGTCTACGCATTGATCGTTCCCTGGAAGACCTGTAGTAGTTTCCGATGCACATCTGGAAGCATTCTGTAATATGTGGACTATCAGAGTGTTGATGAAGCACAGAAATTGCATCGGGATAGAATACAACAGTCACCATGCGCACTTTCCTCCATGGGAGTAATGTCTCAAACAGTCTACGCTTTGATCGTTCCCTGGAAGACCAGTAGCATTATCCGATGCACATCTGGAGGCAATCTGTAATCGGTGGACTATCAGAGCGTTGATGAAACACAGAAATTGCATCGGGATTGAATACAACAGTCACCATGCGCACTTTCCTCCATGTGAGTAATGTCTCAAACAGTCTACGCTTTGATCGTTTTCTGGAAGACCAGTAGTAGTTTCCGATGCACATCTGGAGGCATTCTGTAATCTGTGGACAATCAGAGTGTTGATGAAACACAGAAATTGCATCGGGATTGAATACAACAGTGACCATGCGCACTTTCCTCCATGGGAGTAATGTCTCAAACTGTCTACGCCTTGATCGTTCCCTGGAAGACCAGTAGTAGTTTCCGATGCACATCTGGAGGCATTCTGTAATCTGTGGACTATCAGAGTGTTGATGGACACAGAAATTGCATCTGAATTGTATACAACAGTCACCATGCGCACCTTCCTCCGTGGGAGTAATGTCTCAAACAGTCTGCGCCTTGATCGTTCCCTGGAAGACCAGTAGTAGTTTCCGATGCACATCTGGAGACATTCTGTAATCTGTGGACTATCAGAGTGTTGAAGAAGCAGAAATTGCATCGGGATTGAATACAACAGTCACCATGCGCACTTTCCTCCATGGGAGTAATGTCTCAAACAGTCTACGTTTTGATCGTTCCCTGGAAGACCAATAGTAGTTTCCGATGCACATCTTGATTCATTCTGTAATCTGTGGACCTTCAAAAATGTTGATGAAATACAGAAATTGCCTCGGGATTGAATACAACAGACACCATGCGCACTTTCCTCCATAGGAATAATGTCTCAAACAGTCAATTCTTTGATTGTTCCCAGGAAGACCAGTAGTAGTTTCCGATGCACATCTGGAGGCAATCTGTAATCTGTGGACTATAAGAGTGTTGATGAAATATAGAAATAGCATCGCGATTGAATACAACAGTCACCATGAGCACTTTCCTCCACAGGAGAAATGTATCAGCCAGACTACGCTTTGATCGTTCTCTGGAAGACCAGTAGTAGTTTCCGATGCACATCTGGAGGCATTCTGTAAACTGTAGACCTTCAAAGTGTGAATGAAACACATAAATTGCATCGGGATTAAATACAACAGTCACCATGCGCACTTTCCTCCATAGGAGTAATGTCTCAAACAGTCAATTCTTTGATTGTTCCCAGGAACACCAGTAGTAAATTCCGATGCACATCTGGAGGCAATCTGTAATCTGTGGACTATCAGAGTGTTGATGAAACATAGAAATAGCATCGCGATTGAATACAACAGTCACCATGAGCACTTTCCTCCACGGGAGTAATGTATCAACCAGTCTACGCTTTGACCGTTCCCTGGAAGACCAGTAATAGTTTCCGATGCACATCTGGAGGCATTCTGTAATCTGTGGACCTTAGAAGTGTTGATGAAACACAGAAATTGCATAGGGATTGGATACAACAGTCACCATGCGCACTTTCCTCCATGGGAGTAATGTCTCAAACAGTCTACGCCTTGATCGTTCCCTGGAAGACCAGTAGTAGTTTCCGATGCACATCTGGAGGCATTCTGTAATCTGTGGACAATCAGAGTGTTGATGAAACACAGAAATTGCATCGGGATTGAATACAACTGTGACCATGCGCACTTTCCTCCATGGGAGTAATGTCTCAAACAGTCTACGCCTTGATCGTTCCCTGGAAGACCAGTAGTAGTTTCCGATGAACATCTGGAGGCAATCTGTAATCTGTGGATTATCAGAGTGTTGATGAAACATAGAAATAGCATCGCGATTGAATACAACAGTCACCATGAGCACTTTCGTCCACGGGAGTAATGTATCAACCAGTCTATGCTTTGATCGTTCCCTGGAAGACCAGTAGTAGTTTCCGATGCACATCTGGAGGCATTCTGTAAACTGTTGACCTTCAAAGTGTCGATGAAACACAGAAATTGCATCGGGATTAAATACAACAGTCACCATGCACACTTTCCTCGAAGGGAGTAATGTCTCAAACAGTCTACGCCTTGATCGTTCCCTGGAAGACCAGCAATAGTTTCCGATGCACATCTGGAGGCATTCTGTAACCTGTAGACAATCAGAGTGTTGATGAAACACAGAAATTGCATCGGGATTGAATACAACAGTGACCATGCGCACTTTCCTCCATGGGAGTAATGTCTCAAACAGTCTAAGCCTTGATCGTTCCCTGGAAGACCAGTAGTAGTTTCTGATGCACATCTGGAGGCATTCTGTAATCTGTGGACTATCAGAGTGTTGATGGAAACAGAAATTGCATCTGGATTGAATACAACTGTCACCATGCCCACCTTCCTCCATGGGAGTAATGTCTCAATCAGTCTACGCCTTGATCGTTCCCTGGAAGACCAGCAGTAGTTTCCGATGCACATCTGGAGGCATTCTGTAATCTGTGGACCTTCAAACTGTTGATGAAACACAGAAATTGCATCGGGATTGGATACAACAGTCACCATGCGCACTTTCCTCCATGGGAGTAAAGTCTCAAACAGTCTACGCCTTGATCGTTCCCTGGAAGACCAGTAGTAGTTTCCGATGCACATCTGGAGGCATTCTGTAACCTGTGGACAATCAGAGTGTTGATGAAACACAGAAATTGCATCGGGATTGAACACAACAGTGACCATGCGCACTTTCCTCCATGGGAGTAATGTCTCAAACAGTCTACGTCTTGATCGTTCCCTGGAAGACCAGTAGTAGTTTCCGATGCACATCTGGAGGCAATCTGTAATCTGTGGACTATCAAAGTGTTGATGAAACATAGAAATAGCATCGCGATTGAATACAATAGTCACCATGAGCACTTTCCTCCACGGGAGTAATGTATCAACCAGACTACGCTTTGGTCGTTCCCTGGAAGACCAGTAGTAGTTTCCGATGCACATCTGGAGGCATTCTGTAAACTGTAGACCTTCAAAGTGTCGATGAAACACAGAAGTTGCATCGGGATTAAATATAACAGTCACCATGCGCACTTTCCTCCATAGGAGTAATGTATCAAACAGTCAATTCTTTGATTGTTCCCAGGAAGACCAGTAGTTGTTTCCGATGCACATCTGGAGGCATTCTGTAATCTGTGGACAATCAGAGTGTTGATGAAACACAGAAATTTCATCGGGATTGACTACAACAGTGACCATGCGCACTTTCTTCCATGGGAGTAATGCCTCAAACAGTCTACGCCTTGATCGTTCCCAGGAAGACCAGTAGTAGTTTCCGATGCACATCTGGAGGCAATCTGTAATCTGTGGACTATCAGAGTGTTGATGAAACATAGAAATAGCATCGCGATTGAATGCAACAGTCACCATGAGCAATTTCCTCTACGGGAGTAATGTATCAACCAGTCTACGCTTTGATCGTTCACTGGAAGACCAGTAGTAGTTTCTGATGCACATCTGGAGGCATTCTGTAATCTGTGGACTTTCAAAGTGATGATGAAACACAGATATTGCCTCGGGATTGAATACAACAGGCACCATGCGCACCTTCCTCCATGGGAGTAATCTCTCAAACAGTCTGCGCCTTGATCGTTCCCTGGAAGACCAGTAGTAGTTTCCGATGCACATCTGGAGTCATTCTGTAATCTGTGGACTATCAGAGTGTTGAAGAAACACAGAAATTGCATCGGCATTGAATACAACAGTCACTATGCGCACTTTCCTCCATGGGAGTAATCTCTCAAACACTCTACGCATTGATCGTTCTTTGGAAGACCAGTAGTAGCTTCCGATGCACAACTGGATACATTCTGTAAACTGTAGACCTTCAAAGTGTCGATGAAACACAGAAATTGCATCGGGATTAAATACAACAGTCACCATGCGCACTTTCCTCCATAGGACTAATGTCTCAGACAGTCAATTCTTTGATTGTTCCCAGGAAGACCAGTAGTAGTTTCCGATGCACATCTGCTGGCATTCTGTAATCTGTGGACTATCTGAGTGTTAATGAAACACAGAAATGGCATGGGGATTGTTAACAACAGTCACCATACATAGTTTTCTCCACAGGAGTAATGTCTCAAAGAGTCTACATTTGATCGTTTCCTGGAACACCAGTAGTAGTTTCTGACGCACAACTGGAGCCATTCTGTAATCTGTGGACTTTCAAAGTGTTGATGAAAAGAAGAAATTGCATCGGGATTGAATACAACAGTCACCATGCGCACTTTCCTCCATGGGAGTAATGTCTCAAACAGTCAATTCTTCGATCGTTCCCAGGAAGACCAGTAGTAGTTTCCGATGCACATCTGGAGGCAATCTGTAATTTGTGGACTATCAGAGTGTTGATGAAACATAGAAATAGCATCGCGATTGAATACAACAGTCACCATGAGCACTTTCCTCCACGGGAGTAATGTATCAACCAGTCTACGCTTTGATCGTTCCCTGGAAGACCAGTAGTAGTTTCCGATGCACATCTGGACGCATTCTGTAATCTGTGGACCTTCAAAGTGTTGATGAAACACAGAAATTGCATCGGGATTGGATACAACAGTCACCATGCGCACTTTCCTCCATGGGAGTAATGTCTCAAACAGACTACGCTTTGATCGTTCCTGGAAGACAAATTGTAGTTTCCGATGCACATCTTGAGGCTTTCTGTAATCTGTGGACCTTCAAAAATGTTGATGAAATACAGAAATTACCTCGGGATTGAATACAACAGTCACCATGCGCACTTTCCTCATTGGGAGTAATGTCTCAAACAGTCTACGCTTTGATCGTTCCCTGGAAGACCAGTAGCAGTTTCCGATGCAAATCTGGAGGCAATCTGTAATCGGTGGACTATCAGAGTGTTGATGAAACACACAAGTTGCATCGGGATTGAATACAACAGTCACCATGCGCACTTTCCTCCATGGGAGTAATGTCACAAACAGTCTACGCTTTGATCGTTCCCAGGAAGACCAGTAGTAGTTTCCGATGCACATCTGGAGGCAATCTGTAATCGGTAGACTATCAGAGCGTTGATGAAACACAGAAATTGCATCGGGATTGAATACAACAGTCACCATGCGCACTTTCCTCCATGTGAGTAATGTCTCAAACAGTCTACGATTTGATCGTTCTCTGGAAGACCAGTAGTAGTTTCCGATGCACATCTGGAGGCATTCTGTAATCTGTGGACAATCAGAGTGTTGATGAAACACAGAAATTGCATCGGGATTGAATACAACAGTGACCATGCGCACTTTCCTCCATGGGAGTAATGTCTCAAACAGTCTACGCCTTGATCGTTCCCTGGAAGACCAGTAGTAGTTTCCGATGCACATCTGGAGGCATTCTGTAATCTGTGGACTATCTGAGTGTTGATGGACACAGAAATTGCATCTGGATTGAATACAACAGTCACCATGCGCACTTTCCTCCATGGGAGTAATGTCTCAAACAGTCTACGCTTTGATCGTTCCCTGGAAGACCAGCAGTAGTTTCCGATGCACATCTGGAGGCAATCTGTAATCGGTGGACTATCAGAGCGTTGATGAAACACAGAAATTGCATCGGGATTGAATACAACAGTCACCATGCGCACTTTCCTCCATGGGAGTAATCTCTCAAACACTCTACGCATTGATAGTTCCTTGGAAGCCCAGTAGTAGCTTCCGATGCACAACTGGAGGCATTCTGTAAACTGTAGACCTTCAAAGTGTCGATGAAACACAGAAATTGCATCGGGATTAATAACAACAGTCTCCATGCGCACTTTCCTCCATGGGAGTAATGTCTCAAACAGTCAATTCTTTGATTGTTCCCAGGAAGACCAGTAGTAGTTTCCGATGCACATCTGGAGGCAATCTGTAATCTGTGGACTATCAGAGTGTTGATGAAACATAGAAATAGCATCGCGATTGAATACAACAGTCACCATGAGCACTTTCCTCCACGGGAGTAATGTATCAACCAGTCTACGCTTTGATCGTTCCCTGGAAGACCAGTAGTAGTTTCCGATGCACATCTGGAGGCATTCTGTAATCTGTGGACCTTCAAAGTGTTGATGAAACACAGAAATTGCATCGGGATTGGATACAACAGTCACCATGCGCACTTTCCTCCATGGGAGTAATCTCTCAAACAGTCTACGCTTTGATCTTTCCCTGGGAGACCAGTTGTAGTTTCCGATGCACATCTGGAGGCATTCTGTAATCTGTGGACTCTCTGAGTGTTGATGAAACACAGATATTGCATCGGGATTGAATACAACAGTCTCCATGCGACCTTTCCTCCATGGGAGTAATGTCTCAAACAGTCTACGCTTTGATCGTTCCCTGCAAGACAAATAGTAGTTTCCGATTCACATCTTGAGGCATTCTGTAATCTGTGGACCTTCAAAAATGTTGATGAAATGCAGAAATTGCCTCGGGATTGAATACAACAATCACCATGCGCACTTTCCTCCATGGGAGTAATGTCTCAAACAGTCTACGCTTCGATCGTTCCCTGGAAGACCAGTAGCAGTTTCCGATGCACATCTGGAGGCAATCTGTAATCTGTGGACTATCAGAGTGTTGATGAAACACACAAATTGCATCGGGATTGAATACAACAGTCACCATGCGCACTTTCCTCCATGGGAGTAATGTCTCAAACAGTCTACGCTTTGATCGTTCCCTGGAAGACCAGTAGTAGTTTCCGATGCACATCTGGAGGCATTCTGTAATCTGTGGACCTTCAAAGTGTTGATGAAACACTGAAATTGCATCGGGATGGAATACAACAGTCACCATGCGCACTTTCTTCCATGGGAGTAATGTCTCAAACAGTCTACGTTTTGATCGTTCCCTGGAAGACCAGTAGTAGTTTCCGATGCACATCTGGAGGCATTCTGTAATCTGTGGACTTTCAAAGTGTTGATGAAACACAGATATTGCATCGGGATTGAATACAACAGGCACCATGCGCACTTTCCTCCATGGGAGTAATGTCTTAAACTATCAACGATTTCATCGTTCCCTGGAAGACCAGTGCTAGTTTCCGATGCACATGTGGAGGCATTTTGTAATCTGTGGACTATCAGAGTGTTGATGAAACACAGAAATTGCATCGGGATTTAATACAACATTCACCATCCACACTTTCCTCCGTGTGAGTAATGTCTCTAACAGTCTACGCTTTGATCGTTCCCTGGAAAACCAGTAGTAGTTTCCGATGGACATCTCTAGGCATTCTGTAATCTGTGGACTATCTGAGTGTTGATGAAACACAGAAATTGCATCGGGATTGAATACAACAGTCTCCATGCGCACTTTCCTCCATGGGAGTAATGTCTCAAAGAGTCTACGCTTTGATCGTTCCCTGGAAGACCAGTAGTAGTTTCCGATGCACATCTGGAGGCATTCTGTAATCTGTGGACCTTCAAAGTGTTGATGAAACACTGAAATTGCATCGGGATTGAATACAACAGTCACCATGCACACTTTCCTCCATGGGAGTAATGTCTCAAACAGTCTACGCTTTGATCGTTCCCTGGAAGACCAATAGTAGTTTCCGATGCACATCTTGAGGCATTCTGTAATCTGTGGACCTTCAAATATGTTGATGAAATACAGAAATTGCCTCGGGATTGAAAACAACAGTCACCATGCGCACCTTCCTCCATGATAGTAATGTCTCAAACAGTCTGCGCCTTGATCGTTCCCTGGAAGACCAGTAGTAGTTTCCGATGCACATCTGGAGTCATTCTGTAATCTGTGGACTATCAGAGTGTTGAAGAAACTCAGAAATTGCATTGGCATTGAATACAACAGTCACCATGCGCACTTTCCTCCATGGGAGTAATCTCTCAAACACTCTACGCATTGATAGTTCCTTGGAAGCCCAGTAGTTGCTTCCGATGCACAACTGGAGGCATTCTGTAAACTGTAGACCTTCAAAGTGTCGATGAAACACAGAAATTGCATCGGGATTAATAACAACAGTCTCCATGCGCACTTTCCTCCATGGGAGTAATGTCTCAAACAGTCAATTCTTTGATTGTTCCCAGGAAGACCAGTAGTAGTTTCCGATGCACATCTGGAGGCATTCTGTAATCTGTGGACCTTCAAAGTGTTGATGAAACACAGAAATTGCATCGGGATTGGATACAACAGTCACCATGCGCACTTTCCTCCATGGGAGTAATCTCTCAAACAGTCTACGCATTGATCGATCCCTGTAAGACCAGTAGTAGTTTCCGATGCACATCTATAGGCATTCTGTAATCTGTGGACTATCAGAGTGTTGATGAAGCACAGAAATTGCATCGTGATTGATTACAACAGTCACCATGCGCCCTTTCCTCCATGGGAGTAATGTCTCAGACAGTCTACGCATTGATCGTTCCCTGGAAGACCTGTAGTAGTTTCCGATGCACATCTGGAAGCATTCTGTAATCTGTGGACTATCAGAGTGTTGATGAAACACAGAAATTGCAACGTGATTGAATACAACAGTCACCATGCGCACTTTCCTCCATAGGAGTAATGTCTCAAACAGTCTACGCTTTGATCTTTCCCTGGGAGACCAGTTGTAGTTTCCGATGCACATCTGGAGGCATTCTGTAATCTGTGGACTCTCTGAGTGTTGATGAAACACAGATATTGCATCGGGATTGAATACAACAGTCTCCATGCGCACTTTCCTCCATGGGAGTAATGTCTCAAACAGTCTACGCTTTGATCGTTCCCTGGAAGACAAATAGTAGTTTCCGATTCACATCTTGAGGCATTCTGTAATCTGTGGACCTTCAAAAATGTTGATGAAATGCAGAAATTGCCTCGGGATTGAATACAACAGTCACCATGCGCACTTTCCTCCATGGGAGTAATGTCTCAAACAGTCTACGCTTCGATCGTTCCCTGGAAGACCAGTAGCAGTTTCCGATGCACATCTGGAGGCAATCTGTAATCTGTGGACTATCAGAGTGTTGATGAAACACACAAATTGCATCGGGATTGAATACAACAGTCACCATGCGCACTTTCCTCCATGGGAGTAATGTCTCAAACAGTCTACGCTTTGATCGTTCCCTGGAAGACCAGTAGTAGTTTCCGATGCACATCTGGAGGCATTCTGTAATCTGTGGACCTTCAAAGTGTTGATGAAACACTGAAATTGCATCGGGATGGAATACAACAGTCACCATGCGCACTTTCTTCCATGGGAGTAATGTCTCAAACAGTCTACGTTTTGATCGTTCCCTGGAAGACCAGTAGTAGTTTCCGATGCACATCTGGAGGCATTCTGTAATCTGTGGACTTTCAAAGTGTTGATGAAACACAGATATTGCATCGGGATTGAATACAACAGGCACCATGCGCACTTTCCTCCATGGGAGTAATGTCTTAAACTATCAACGATTTCATCGTTCCCTGGAAGACCAGTGCTAGTTTCCGATGCACATGTGGAGGCATTCTGTAATCTGTGGACTATCAGAGTGTTGATGAAACACAGAAATTGCATCGGGATTTAATACAACAGTCACCATCCACACTTTCCTCCGTGTGAGTAATGTCTCTAACAGTCTACGCTTTGATCGTTCCCTGGAAAACCAGTAGTAGTTTCCGATGGACATCTCTAGGCATTCTGTAATCTGTGGACTATCTGAGTGTTGATGAAACACAGAAATTGCATCGGGATTGAATACAACAGTCTCCATGCGCACTTTCCTCCATGGGAGTAATGTCTCAAAGAGTCTACGCTTTGATCGTTCCCTGGAAGACCAGTAGTAGTTTCCGATGCACATCTGGAGGCATTCTGTAATCTGTGGACCTTCAAAGTGTTGATGAAACACTGAAATTGCATCGGGATTGAATACAACAGTCACCATGCACACTTTCCTCCATGGGAGTAATGTCTCAAACAGTCTACGCTTTGATCGTTCCCTGGAAGACCAATAGTAGTTTCCGATGCACATCTTGAGGCATTCTGTAATCTGTGGACCTTCAAATATGTTGATGAAATACAGAAATTGCCTCGGGATTGAATACAACAGTCACCATGCGCACTTTCCTCCTTGGTAGTAATGTCTCAAACAGTCTACGTTTTGATCGTTCCCTGGAAGACGAGTAGCAGTTTCCGATGCACATCTGGAAGCAATCTGTAATCGGTGGACTATCAGAGTGTTGATGAAACACAGAAATTTTATCGGGATTGAATACAACAGTCACCATGCGCACTTTCCTCCATGGGAGTAATGTCACAAACAGTCTACGATTTGATCGTTCCCAGGAAGACCAGTAGTAGTTTCCGATGCACATCTGGAGGCAATCTGTAATCGTTGGACTATCAGAGCGTTGATGAAACACAGAAATTGCATCGGGATTGAATACAACAGTCACCATGCGCACTTTCCTCCATGTGAGTAATGTCTCAAACAGTCTACGCTTTGATCGTTTCCTGGAAGACCAGTAGTAGTTTCCGATTCACATCTGGTGGCATTCTATAATCTGTGGACTATCAGAGTGTGAATGAAACACAGAAATAGCATGGGGATTTAATACAACAGTCAGCATGCACACTTTCCTCCATGGGAGTAATGTCTCTAACAGTCTACGCTTTGACCGTTCCCAGGAAGACCAGTAGTAGTTTCCGATGCACATCTGGAGGCAATATGTAATCGGTGGACTATCAGAGTGTTGATGAAACACAGAAATTGCATAGGGATTGAATACAATAGTCACCATGCGCACTTTCCTCCATGAGAGTAAAGTCACAAACAGTCTACGCTTTGATTGTTCCCAGGAAGACCAGTAGTAGTTTCCGATGCACAACTGGATGCATTCTGTAATCTGTGGACCTCCAAAGTGTTGATGAAACACAGAAATTGCATCGGGATTGAATACAACAGTCACCATGCGCACTTCCCTCCATGGGAGTTATGTCTCAAACAGTCTACGCTTTGATCGTTCCCTGGAAGGCCAGTAGTAGTTTCCGATGCACATCTGGAGGAATTCTGTAATCTGTAGACCTTCAAAGTGTTGATGAAACACAGAAAATGCATTGGGAGTGAATACAACAGTCACCATGCGCACTTTCCTCCATGGGAGTAATGTCTAAAACAGTCAACGCTTTGATCGTTCCCTGGAAGACCAGTAGTAGTTTCCGATGCACATCTGGAGGAATTCTGTAATATGTGGACTATCAGAGTGATGATGAAACAAAGAAATTGTATCGGGTTTGAATACAACAGTCACCATGCGCACTTTCCTCCATGGGAGTTATGTCTCAAACAGTCTACGCTTTGATCGTTCCCTGGAAGGCCAGTAGTAGTTTCCGATGCACATCTGGAGGAATTCTGTAATCTGTAGACCTTCAAAGTGTTGATGAAACACAGAAAATGCATTGGGAGTGAATACAACGGTCACCATGCGCACTTTCCTCCATGGGAGTAATGTCTAAAACAGTCAACGCTTTGATCGTTCCCTGGAAGACCAGTAGTAGTTTCCGATGCACATCTGGAGGCATTCTGTAATCTGTGGACTATCAGAGTGTTAATGAAACACAGAAATGCATCGGGATTGAATACAACAGTCACCATGCGCAATTTCCTCCATGGGAGTAATGTCTAAAACAGTCAACGCTTTGATCGTTCCCTGGAAGACCAGTAGTAGTTTCCGATGCACATCTGGAGGAATTATGTAATCTGTAGACCTTCGAAGTGTTGATGAAACACAGAAAATGCATTGGGAGTGAATACAACAGTCACCATCAGTACTTTCCTAAATGGGAGTAACGTTTGAAACAGTCTACGCTCTGATCGTTCCCTGGAAGACCAGTAGTAGTTTCCAATGCACATCTGGAGGCACTCTGTAATCTTTGGACTATCAGAGTGTTTTGAGACACAGAGATTGTATCGGGGTTGAATAAAACAGTCACCATGCGCACTTTGTAAATGGGAGTAATGTCTCAAACAGTCTACGCTTTGATCGTTCCCTGGATGACCAGTGGTAGTTTCCGATGCACGTCTGGAGGCATTCTGTAATCTGTGGACTATCAGAGTGTTGATGAAACACAGAAATTGCATCGGGATATAATACAACAGTCACCATGCACACTTTCCTCCATGGGAGTAATGTCTCTAACAGTCTACGCTATGATCGTTCCCTGGAAGACCAGTAGTAATTTCCGATGGACACCTCTAAGCATTCTGTAACCTGTGGACTATCTGAGTGTTGATGGAACACAGAAATTGCATCGGGATTTACTAAAACAGTCACCATGCGCAATTTCCTCCAAGGGAGTAATGTCTCAAACAGTCTACGCTATGATCGTTCCCAGGAAGACCAGTAGTAGTTTCCGATGCACATCTGGAGGCAATATGTAATCGGTGGACTATCAGAGTGTTGATGAAACACAGAAATTGCATAGGGATTGAATACAACAGTCACCATGCGCACTTTCCTCGATGGGAGTAATGTCACAAACAGTCTACGCTTTGATCGTTCCCAGGAAGACTAGTAGTAGTTTCCGATGCACATCTGGATGCATTCTGTAATCTGAGGACCTCCAAAGTGTTGATGAAACACAGAAATTGCATCGGGATTGAATACAACAGTCACCATGCGCACTTTCCTCCTTGGGAGTAATGACTCAAACTGTCATAGATTTGGTCGTTCCCTGAAGACCAGTAGTAGTTTCCGATGCACATCTGGAGGCATTCTGTAATCTGTGGACTATCAGTGTGATGATGAAACAAAGAAATTGTATCGGGTTTGAATACAACAGTCACCATGCGCACTTTCCTCCATGGGAGTTATGTCTCAAACAGTCTACGCTTTGATCGTTCCCTGGAAGGCAGTAGTAGTTTCCGATGCACATCTGGAGGCATTCTGTAATCTGTGGACCTTCAAAGTGTTGATGAAACACAGAAATTGCCTCGGGATTGAATACAACAGTCACCATGCCCACTTTCCTCCATGGGAGTAATGTCTTAAACAGTCTACGCTTTGATCGTTCCCTGGAAGACCAGTAGTAGTTTCCGATGCACGTCTGGAGGCTTTCTGTAATCTGTGGACTATCAGAGTGTTAATGAAACACAGAAATTGCATCGGGATTGAATACAACAGTCACCATGCGCACTTTCCTCCATGGGACTAATGTCTAAAACAGTCAACGGTTTGATCGTTCCCTGGAAGACCAGTAGTAGTTTCCGATGCACATCTGGAGGCATTCTGTAATCTGTGGACCTTCGAAGTGTTGATGAAACACAGAAGTTGCATCGGAGTGAATACAACAGTCACCATCCGCACATTCCTCCATGGGAGTAACGCCTGAAACAGTCTACGCTTTGATCGTTCCCTGGAAGTCCAGTACCAGTTTCCGATGCACATCTTGAGGCATTCTGTAATCTGTGGACCTTCAAAGTGTTGATGAAACACAGAAATTGCCTCGGGATTGAATACAACAGTCACCATGCGCACTTTCCTCCATGAGAGTAATGGCTCAAACAGTCTACGCTTTAATCGTTCCCTGGAAGACCAGTAGTAGTTTCCGATGCACATCTGGAGGCATTCAGTTATCTGTGGACTATCAGAGTGTTGTTGAAACACAGAAATTGCATCGCGATTTAATACAAGAGTCACCATGCGCACTTTCCTCCATGGGAGTAATGACTCAAAGAGTCTACGCTTTCATCGTTCCCAGGAAGACCAGTAGTAGTTTCCGATGCACATCTGGTGGCATTCTGTAATCTGTCTACTATCAGTGTGTTGATGAAACACAGAAATTGCATCGGGATTGAATACAACAGTCACCATCCGCACTTTCCTCCATGGGAGTAATGTCTGAAACTGTCCACGATTTGATCGTTCCCTGGAAGACCAGTAGTAGTTTCCGATGCACATCTATTTGCATTCTGTAATCTGTGGACTATCAGAGTGTTGATGAAACACAGAAATATAATGGGGATTTAATACAACAGTCACCATGCGCACTTTCCTCCATGGGAGTAATGTCGGAAACAGTCTAAGTTTTGATCGTTCCCTGGAAAACCAGTAGTAGTTTCCGATGCACGTCTGAAGGCATTCTGTAATCTGTGGACCTCCAAGCTGTTGATGAAGCACAGAAATTGCATCAGGAGTGAATCCAACTGCCACCATCCGCACTTTCCTCCATGGGAGTAATGACTCAAAGAGTCTACGCTTTCATCGTTCCCAGGAAGACCAGTAGTAGTTTCCGATGCACATCTGGTGGCATTCTGTAATCTGTCTACTATCAGTGTGTTGATGAAACACAGAAATTGCATCGGGATTGAATACAACAGTCACCATCCGCACTTTCCTCCATGGGAGTAATGTCTAAAACAGTCAACGCTTTGATCGTTCCCTGGAAAACCAGTAGTAGTTTCCGATGCACATCTGGAGACATTCTGTAATCTGTGGACCTTCAAAGTGTTGATGAAACACAGAAGTTGCATCGGAATGAATACAACAGTCACCATCCGCACATTCCTCCATGGGAGTAACGCCTGAAACAGTCTACGCTTTGATCGTTCCCTGGAAGTCCAGTACTAGTTTCCGATGCACATCTTGAGGCATTCTGTAATCTGTGGACCTTCAAAGTGTTGATGAAACACAGAAATTGCCTCGGGATTGAATACAACAGTCACCATGCGCACTTTCCTCCATGAGAGTAATGGCTCAAACAGTCTACGCTTTAATCGTTCCCTGGAAGACCAGTAGTAGTTTTCGATGAACATCTGGAGGCATTCTGTAATCTGTGGACTATCAGAGTGTTGTTGAAACACAGAAATTGCATCGCGATTTAATACAAGAGTCACCATGCGCACTTTCCTCCATGGGAGTAATGACTCAAAGAGTCTCTGCTTTCATCGTTCCCAGGAAGACCAGTAGTAGTTTCCGATGCACATCTGGTGGCATTCTGTAATCTGTCTACTATCAGTGTGTTGATGAAACACAGAAATTGCATCGGGATTGAATACAACAGTCACCATTCGCACTTTCCTCGATGGGAGTAATGTCTGAAACTGTCCACGAATTGATCGTTCCCTGGAAGACCAGTAGTAGTTTCCGATGCACATCTATTGGCATTCTGTAATCTGTGGACTATCAGAGTGTTGATGAAACACAGAAATATAATGGGGATTTAATACAACAGTCACCATGCGCACTTTCCTCCATGGGAGTAATGTCGGAAACATTCTACGTTTTGATCGTTCCCTGGAAGACCAGTAGTAGTTTCCGATGCACGTCTGAAGGCATTCTGAATTCTGTGGACCTCCAAGGTGTTGATGAAGCACAGAAATTGCATCAGGAGTGAATACAATTGCCACCATCCGCACTTTCCTCCATGGGAGTAATGTCTGAAACAGTCTATGCTTTGATCGTTCCCTGGAAGACCAGTAGTAGTTTCCGATGCACATCTGGAGACAATCTGTAATCTGTGGTCTATCAGACTGTTAATGAAAGACAGATATTGCATCGGGATTGAATACAACAGTCACCATCCACACTTTCCTCCATGGGAGTATTGTCTCAAACAGTATACGCTTTGATCGCTCCCTGGAAGACCTGTGGTAGTTTGTGATGCACATCTGGAGGCATTCTGTAATCTGTGGACTAACTGAGTGTTGATGAAACACGGAAATTGCATCGGGATTGAATACAACAGTCACCATGCGCATTTTCCTCCATGGGAGTAATGTCTTAAACAGTCTATGCTTTGATCGTTCCCTGGAAGACCAGTAGCAGTTTCCGATGCACCTCTGGAGGCATTCTGTAATCTGTGGACCTTCAAAGTGTTGATGGAACACAGAAATTGCATCGGGATTGAATACAACAGTCACCATCCGCCCTTTCCTCCATGTGAGTAATGTCTCAAACAGTCTATGCTTATCTCACTGAAAAAATACGGCAACCAGCCACTTTTTAATGCGTTTTTATTTACGCCAATATGCATTTCGGGTTTGCACCCATCTTCAGCTGGCAAATTACATGGATCTTCAGTTATTACAGTAGTATAATCTCGACAGCAGTTTGGATGCTGCAGCAAGCCTGTGCAAAGCAACGACTCCCATCAGTTACTTCAATTTCGCGAGTTTAAAGTCACATACTATCAGCTGTTCATTTTACTTACTTTCTCCTCTCCTTGTTTTTTCCTGGCTTTTCTTCCTTTTTGCAACGACACAAACACTTTTTATCACGTATTTTGCACAGGCGCACTGCGTTATCCGCCATGTTGTCGACTGACAGTTTTTGTTTACATACAAATGGTTTATCTATGGACAGAGTTATATTTTTACGAAAGTTTTGAGGTTCTAAGATAAGCTATTGTTTTCTAAATATTGATTTGGCTGATAGAAGTACTGTAACATAATTCATTTATACAAAGCAGTAATTCATACATTTACAATATAACAAAGATATAATTAAGATATTAGAATTAAGATTTTTATGTTTTTTACATGCATTTGCTGGGTTTATATCAGATTAAGTTGTTTGTTGATTGTGCTTGGTAAGTGGTTTGATAAGTAGAGTGTGGAAGTTTTTTAGAAATATTCGGTTTGGCAGCTCTGTTTGGTCGTTAAGTATGTCAGAAGGGGATGCATTCTCTGGATCTCTGCATAAGTAGCTCCAACAACAAACACAAATTTCAAGTATACAGGAAACCAACATACACAGATAACACAATTAATAAGTCATCCTGCCACCCGGATCAACATAAGACGGCTTCATACAGAGCAATGCTAAACAGAATGCACAAAATACCACTACAACCAGCTGACCAAATAGAAGAACTAAACACCATCAAAGCAATTGCTTACAATAATGGTTACAATCCAAAATTAATAGATGAACAAAACTCTAAAATAAATCCCCACATAAACAAACACAATAACAAAACTACATTAAAGAATACCACAACACAGCCAAAAGAAAAATATGTAAGCTTGCCATTTGTAGGAAAGCTGTCATATAAAATATCAAACTTGTTCCGAGGAACAGATATCAAAATCAGCTACTATTCAAATAACAAAATAAAGGACAAAGCTATCCATAACATTAAAAATAATACCAAATCGTACAATCAATCAGGAATATACAAACTTAACTGCAACTCATGTCAAAAAACATACATAGGCCAAACAGGGAGAAACTTCAGCATACGGTTTCGAGAACACATGGATGCTCATCGTTTAAAAAACTTAAATAAATCCACATTCGCCCAACATGTAGCAGAAGAAGAACATCAAGTAACAGACATATCCCATAACCTACAAGTTCTCCACTTAGCCAACAAAGGAAAAAGAATGAACCTCCTAGAAGAAATCGAAATTTATTCACATAAACATGCATCCCCTTCTGACATACTTAACGACCAAACAGAGCTGCCAAACCGAATATTTCTAAAAAAACTTCCACACTCTACTTATCAAACCACTTACTAAGCGCAATCAACAAACAACATAATCTGATATAAACCCAGCAAATGCATGTAAAAAACATAAAAATCTTAATTCTAATATCTTAATTATATCTTTGTTATATTGTAAATGTATGAATTACTGCTTTGTATAAATGTGCTATGTTAGACTACTTCTATCAGCCAAATCAATATTTAGAAAACAATAGCTTATCTTAGAACCTCAAAACTTTCGTAAAAATATAACTCTGTCCATAGATAAACCATTTGTATGTAAACAAAAACTGTCAGTCGACAACATGGCGGATAACGCAGTGCGCCTGTGCAAAATACTTGACAAAAAGTGTTTGTGTCGTTGCAAAAAGGAAGAAAAGCCAGGAAAAAACAAGGAGAGGAGAAAGTAAGTAAAATGAACAGCTGATAGTATGTGACTTTAAACTCGCGAAATTGAAGTAACTGATTGGAGTCGTTGCTTTGCACAGGCTTGCTGCAGCATCCAAACTGCTGTCGAGATTATACTACTGTAATAACTGAAGATCCATATAATTTGCCAGCTGAAGATGGGCGCAAACCCGAAATACATATTGGCGTCAATAAAAAACGCATTAAAAAGTGGCTGGTTGCCGTATTTTTTCAGTGAAATATCATTATCCATGGCCACGGAGCTCAACAGTCCCAATAAAATGGACAAATTGTTATTGACACTACCTAGCCAGGTACTAAGAGCGTTACATGACTTCAGAAAGTACAAAATTAAGTTAGAAGGAACAATTCTTAGTATCAAGTTCAATAAAATGTGTTTAAGTGCGAATGTAACTCCAAAATATGTGAAAGTGAACATCAACAGTCAAAGCAAAGCAGCGAAAATAGCTAAAGAAAGAAGTGAAATTATATGGCTCCAATCTGAAATCCGAAACCAACACAGAAAGAAGCAGTTTTTAAACCACCAGTTATATAGATTACATTTAGAGCTAGGTAAACAACTTACTCGTACACAATTCAACCATGCTTTAGATTTTGTCACTATAATAGCTATGAAAGAACAGCATAAAGTCAGATGTAGGCATAACAATAAGTTGAAAAAGCTTATGTCACAAATTCCAAAGGTGAATGACAAATTACCTCCCACTAATCATAAATTCTCCAAACGTCTAGTAAATTCAACTAACATCATCTTCAGTGATAAAGAAGTAAGTTTGCTGAATAAAGGGCTTCAACATAATATCACCCCATCTCTGACTGAAAATAATATTAAAGAATTAATAGTAGGCACCAAAATAGCCTGTGGTACTGCAAAACTAACTCAGAATGGTCAGATTGCCATAGGCCACAAAGTTAACAATTTTATCACCAAACAAATGGAGAAAGCAAATAATAATAATAGTATAAAGCACCATGACAGAACAATACTTAAAAGTGTTAATAAGAAACTAAGTGACAGTAAAGCTTTAGTAGTAAAAGCAGATAAAAGCAATGCTATTGTTGTAATGCATGAAAGTGAATATGTAAGAAAAACCATTGAATTTTTCAGTAATAATAATATAGTAGAAATTAAGTCTGATCCCACTCTTAAGTTACAGAATAAACTTAAAAATATGATGAAAAAAAGTAATTTCCTCTTAAATGCAAAAGATATACATGAATGCACCGTTATGAACCCTTATGCACCACATCTACGAGCACAACCTAAGACCCATAAAGTTAACTGTCCCATACGTCCAACTGTTAATTCTCGGAGCAGCCCAACTTATATAATCAGCAAGAAACTAAATGAGGTCCTTAGCAACACATTCAAATTTGAAGAGACCTACACAGTAAAGAACAGTTATGAACTTATTAATTGTCTAAAGGAAATTCAGATTCCTGATACTGCTAGGTTTGCATCACTTGACATCACAAACCTCTACACAAACATACCCGTCAAAGAAACAATAGAAATAATTAAAAACAATTTACTTAAACATAAAAATTTGGCATTACCAGAAATATATGAATTCATTGATCTATTAACACTAGTACTATCACACAACTATTTTTCTTTTAATAACAAAATGTACCAGCAGAAAGAGGACCTGGCTATGGGTAGCTGCCTTGCCAGTTTGCTAGCAGATATTTTCATCAATAACTTAGAATGTAAATTTTTTAAAGAAAACCCCCAGATGGTAAACAAGATAATTTATTACAGAAGGTATGTTGATGATATAATAGTCTTATTTGATGGCACAGCAGAAGAAATTGATAACCTTGCAAAAGAAATGAATAAAATGCATCAGAACATCATCTTCACTGTAGAACACCAAACAGCAGTAGGTTTAAATTTTCTGGATCTCTGCATAAGTAGCTCCAACAACAAACACAAATTTCAAGTATACAGGAAACCAACATACACAGATAACACAATTAATAAGTCATCCTGAAACCCGGATCAACATAAGACGGCTTCATACAGAGCAATGCTAAACAGAATGCACAAAATACCACTACAACCAGCTGACCAAATAGAAGAACTAAACACCAGCAAAGCAATTGCTTACAATAATGGTTACAATCCAAAATTAATAGATGAACTAAACTCTAAGATAAATCCCCACATAAACAAACACAATAACAAAACTACATTAAAGAATACCACAACACAGCCAAAAGAAAAATATGTAAACTTTCCATTTGTAGGAAAGCTGTCATATAAAATATCAAACTTGTTCCGAGGAACAGATATCAAAATCAGCTACTATACAAATAACAAAATAAAGGACAAAGCTATCCATAACATTAAAAATAATACCAAACCGTACAATCAATCAGGAATATACAAACTTAACTGCAACTCATGTCCAAAAACATACATAAGCCAAACAGGGAGAAATTTCAGCATACGGTTTCGAGAACACATGGATGCTCTTCGTTTAAAAAACTTAAATAAATCCACATTCGCCCAACATGTAGCAGAAGAAGAACATCAAGTAACAGACATATCCCATAACCTACAAGTTCTCCACTTAGCCAACAAAGGAAAAAGAATGAACCTCCTAGAAGAAATCGAAATTTATTCACATAAACATGCATCCCCTTCTGACATACTTAACGACCAAACAGGGCTGCCAAACCGAATATTTATAAAAAACTTCCACACTCTACTTATCAATCCACTTACTAAGCACAATCAACAAACAACATAATCTGATATAAACCCAGCAAATGCATGTAAAAAACATAAAAATCTTAATTCTAATATCTTAATTATATCTTTGTTATATTGTAAATGTATGAATTACTGCTTTGTATAAATGTGTTATGTTCGACTACTTCTATCAGCCAAATCAATATTTAGAAAACAATAGCTTATCTTAGAACCTCAAAACTTTCGTAAAAATATAACTCTGTCCATAGATAAACCATCTGTACGTAAACAAAAACTGTCAGTCGACAACATGGCGGATAAAGCAGTGCACCTGTGCAAAATACGTGATAAAAAGTGTTTGTGTCGTTGCAAAAAGGAAGAAAAGCCAGGAAAAAACAAGGAGAGGAGAAAGTAAGTAAAATGAACAGCTGATAATATGTGACTTTAAATTCGCGAAATTGAAGTAACTGATTGGAGTCGTTGCTTTGCACAGGCTTGCTGCAGCATCCAAACTACTGTCGAGATTATACTACTGTAATAACTGAAGATCCATGTAATTTGCCAGCTGAAGATGGGTGCAAACCCGAAATGCATATTGGCGTAAATAAAAAACGCATTCAAAAGTGGCTGGTTGCCGTATTTTTTCAGTGAAATATCATTATCCACGGCCACGGAGATCAACAGTCCCAATAAAATGGACAAATTGTTATTGACACTACCTAGCCAGGTACTAAGAGCGTTACATGACTTCAGAAAGTACAAAATTAAGTTAGAAAGAACCATTCTTAGTATCAAGTTCAATAAAATGTGTTTAAGTGCGAATGTAACTCCAAAATATGTGAAAGTGAACATCAACAGTCAAAGCAAAGCAGCGAAAATAGCTAAAGAAAGAAGTGAAATTATATGGCTCCAATCTGAAATCCGAAACCAACACAGAAAGAAGCTGTTTTTAAACCACCAGTTATATAGATTACATTTAGAGCTAGGTAAACAACTTACTCCTACACAATTCAAACATGCTTTAGATTTTGTCACTATAATAGCTATGAAAGAACAGCATAAAGTCAGATGTAGGCATAACAATAAGTTGAAAAAGCTTATGTCACAAATTCCAAAGGTGAATGACAAATTACCTCCCACTAATCATAAATTCTCCAAACGTCTAGTAAATTCAACTAACATCATCTTCAGTGATAAAGAAGAAAGTTTGCTGAATAAAGGGCTTCAACATAATATCACCCCATCTCTGACTGAAAATAATATTAAAGAATTAATAGTAGGCACCAAAATAGCCTGTGATACTGCAAAACTAACTCAGAATGATCAGATTGCCATAGGCCACAAAGTTAACAATTTTATCACCAAACAAATGGAGAAAGCAAGTAATAATAATAGTATAAAGCACCATGACAGAACAATACTTAAAAGTGTTAATAAGAAACTAAGTGACAGTAAAGCTTTAGTAGTAAAAGCAGATAAAAGCAATGCTATTGTTGTAATGTATGAAAGTGAATATGTAAGAAAAACCATTGAATTTTTCAGTAATAATAATATAGTAGAAATTAAGTCTGATCCCACTCTTAAGTTACAGAATAAACTTAAAAATATGATGAAAAAAAGTAATTTCCTCTTAAATGCAAAAGATATACATGAATGCACCGTTATGAACCCTTATGCACCACGTCTACGAGCACAACCTAAGACCCATAAAGTTAACTGTCCCATACGTCCAATTGTTAATTCTCGGAGCAGCCCAACTTATATAATCAGCAAGAAACTAAATGAGGTCCTTAGCAACACATTCAAATTTGAAGAGACCTACATAGTAAAGAACAGTTATGAACTTATTAATTGTCTAAAGGAAATTCAGATTCCTGATACTGCTAGGTTTGCATCACTTGACATCACAAACCTCTACACAAACATACCCGTCAAAGAAACAATAGAAATAATTAAAAACAATTTACTTAAACATAAAAATTTGGCATTACCAGAAATATATGAATTCATTGATCTATTAACACTAGTACTATCACACAACTATTTTTCTTTTAATAACAAAATGTACCAGCAGAAAGAGGGCCTGGCTATGGGTAGCTGCCTTGCCAGTTTGCTAGCAGATATTTTCATCAATAACTTAGAATGTAAATTTTTTAAAGAAAACCCCAGATGGTAAACAAGATAATTTATTACAGAAGGTATGTTGATGATATAATAGTCTTATTTGATGGCACAGCAGAAGAAATTGATAACCTTGCAAAAGAAATGAATAAAATGCATCAGAACATCATCTTCACTGTAGAACACCAAACAGCAGTAGGTTTAAATTTTCTGGATCTCTGCATAAGTAGCTCCAACAACAAACACAAATTTCAAGTATACAGGAAACCAACATACACAGATAACACAATTAATAAGTCATCCTGCCACCCGGATCAACATAAGACGGCTTCATACAGAGCAATGCTAAACAGAATGCACAAAATACCACTACAACCAGCTGACCAAATAGAAGAACTAAACACCATCAAAGCAATTGCTTACAATAATGGTTACAATCCAAAATTAATAGATGAACTAAACTCTAAGATAAATCCCCACATAAACAAACACAATAACAAAGCTACATTAAAGAATACCACAACACAGCCAAAAGAAAAATATGTAAGCTTGCCATTTGTAGGAAAGCTGTCATATAAAATATCAAACTTGTTCCGAGGAACAGATATCAAAATCAGCTACTATTCAAATAACAAAATAAAGGACAAAGCTATCCATAACATTAAAAATAATACCAAACCGTACAATCAATCAGGAATATACAAACTTAACTGCAACTTATGTCCAAAATCATACATAGGCCAAACAGGGAGAAACTTCAGCATATGGTTTCGAGAACACATGGATGCTCTTCGTTTAAAAACTTAAATAAATCCACATTCGCCCAACATGTAATAGAAGAAGCACATCAGGTAACAGACATATCCCATAACCTACAAGTTCTCCACTTAGCCAACAAAGGAAAAAGAATGAACCTCCTAGAAGAAATCGAAATTTATTCACATAAACATGCATCCCCTTCTGACATACTTAACGACCAAACAGAGCTGCCAAACCGAATATTTCTAAAAAAACTTCCACACTCTACTTATCAAACCACTTACTAAGCACAATCAACAAACAACATAATCTGATATAAACCCAGCAAATGCATGTAAAAAACATAAAAATCTTAATTCTAATATCTTAATTATATCTTTGTTATATTGTAAATGTATGAATTACTGCTTTGTATAAATGTGTTACGTTAGACTACTTCTATCAGCCAAATCAATATTTAGAAAACAATAGCTTATCTTAGAACCTCAAAACTTTCGTAAAAATATAACTCTGTCCATAGATAAACCATTTGTATGTAAACAAAAACTGTCAGTCGACAACATGGCGGATAACGCAGTGCGCCTGTGCAAAATACGTGATAAAAAGTGTTTGTGTCGTTGCAAAATTTAAGAAAAGCCAGGAAAAGACAAGGAGAGGAGAAAGTAAGTAAAATGAACAGCTGATAGTATGTGACTTTAAACTCGCGAAATTGAAGTAACTGATTGGAGTCGTTGCTCTGCACAGGCTTGCTGCAGCATCCAAACTACTGTCGAGATTATACTACTGTAATAAATGAAGATCCATGTAATTTGCCAGCTGAAGATGGGTGCAAACCCGAAATGCATATTGGCGTAAATAAAAAACGCATTAAAAAGTGGCTGGTTGCCGTATTTTTTCAGTGAAATATCATTATCCACGGCCACGGAGCTCAACAGTCCCAATAAAATGGACAAATTGTTATTGACACTACCTAGCCAGGTACTAAGAGCGTTACATGACTTCAGAAAGTACAAAATTAAGTTAGAAAGAACAATTCTTAGTATCAAGTTCAATAAAATGTGTTTAAGTGCGAATGTAACTCCAAAATATGTGAAATTGAACATCAACAGTCAAAGCAAAGCAGCGAAAATAGCTAAAGAAAGAAGTGAAATTATATGGCTCCAATCTGAAATCCGAAACCAACACAGAAAGAAGCAGTTTTTAAACCACCAGTTATATAGATTACATTTAGAGCTAGGTAAACAACTTACTCGTACACAATTCAACCAAGCTTTAGATTTTGTCACTATAATAGCTATGAAAGAACAGCATAAAGTCAGATGTAGGCATAACAATAAGTTGAAAAAGCTTATGTCACAAATTCCAAAGGTGAATGACAAATTACCTCCCACTAATCATAAATTCTCCAAACGTCTAGTAAATTCAACTAACATCATCTTCAGTGATAAAGAAGTAAGTTTGCTGAATAAAGGGCTTCAACATAATATCACCCCATCTCTGACTGAAAATAATATTAAAGAATTAATAGTAGGCACCAAAATAGCCTGTGATACTGCAAAACTAACTCAGAATGATCAGATTGCCATAGGCCACAAAGTTAACAATTTTATCACCAAACAAATGGAGAAAGCAAATAATAATAATAGTATAAAGCACCATGACAGAACAATACTTAAAAGTGTTAATAAGAAACTAAGTGACAGTAAAGCTTTAGTAGTAAAAGCAGATAAAAGCAATGCTATTGTTGTAATGTATGAAAGTGAATATGTAAGAAAAACCATTGAATTTTTCAGTAATAATAATATAGTAGAAATTAAGTCTGATCCCACTCTTAAGTTACAGAATAAACTTAAAAATATGATGAAAAAAAGTAATTTCCTCTTAAATGCAAAAGATATACATGAATTCACCGTTATGAACCCTTATGCACCACGTCTACGAGCACAACCTAAGACCCATAAAGTTAACTGTCCCATACGTCCAATTGTTAATTCTCGGAGCAGCCCAACTTATATAATCAGCAAGAAACTAAATGAGGTCCTTAGCAACACATTCAAATTTGAAGAGACCTACATAGTAAAGAACAGTTATGAACTTATTAATTGTCTAAAGGAAATTCAGATTCCTGATACTGCTAGGTTTGCATCACTTGACATCACAAACCTCTACACAAACATACCCGTCAAAGAAACAATAGAAATAATTAAAAACAATTACTTAAACATAAAAATTTGGCATTACCAGAAATATATGAATTCATTGATCTATTAACACTAGTACTATCACACAACTATTTTTCTTTTAATAACAAAATGTACCAGCAGAAAGAGTGCCTGGCCATGGGTAGCTGCCTTGCCAGTTTGCTAGCAGATATTTTCATCAATAACTTAGAATGTAAATTTTTTAAAGAAAACCCCCAGATGGTAAACAAGATAATTTATTACAGAAGGTATGTTGATGATATAATAGTCTTATTTGATGGCACAGCAGAAGAAATTGATAACCTTGCAAAAGAAATGAATAAAATGCATCAGAACATCATCTTCACTGTAGAACACCAAACAGCAGTAGGTTTAAATTTTCTGGAACTCTGCATAAGTAGCTCCAACAACAAACACAAATTTCAAGTATACAGGAAACCAACATACACAGATAACACAATTAATAAGTCATCCTGCCACCCGGATCAACATAAGACGGCTTCATACAGAGCAATGCTAAACAGAATACACAAAATACCACTACAACCAGCTGACCAAATAGAAGAACTAAACACCATCAAAGCAATTGCTTACAATAATGGTTACAATCCAAAATTAATAGATGAACTAAACTCTAAGATAAATCCCCACATGAACAAACACAATAACAAAACTACATTAAAGAATATCACAACACAGTCAAAAGAAAAGTATGTAAGCTTGCCATTTGTAGGAAAGCTGTCATATAAAATATCAAACTTGTTCCGAGGAACAGATATCAAAATCAGCTACTATACAAATAACAAAATAAAGGACAAAGCTATCCATAACATTAAAAATAATACCAAACCGTACAATCAATCAGGAATATACAAACTTAACTGCAACTCATGTCCAAAAACATACATAAGCCAAACAGGGAGAAATTTCAGCATACGGTTTCGAGAACACATGGATGCTCTTCGTTTAAAAAACTTAAATAAATCCACATTCGCCCAACATGTAGCAGAAGAAGAACATCAAGTAACAGACATATCCCATAACCTACAAGTTCTCCACTTAGCCAACAAAGGAAAAAGAATGAACCTCCTAGAAGAAATCGAAATTTATTCACATAAACATGCATCCCCTTCTGACATACTTAACGACCAAACAGAGCTGCCAAACCGAATATTTCTAAAAAACTTCCACACTCTACTTATCAAACCACTTACTAAGCACAATCAACAAACAACATAATCTGATATAAACCCAGCAAATGCATGTAAAAAACATAAAAATCTTAATTCTAATATCTTAATTATATCTTTGTTATATTGTAAATGTATGAATTACTGCTTTGTATAAATGTGTTATGTTAGACTACTTCTATCAGCCAAATCAATATTTAGAAAACAATAGCTTGTCTTAGAACCTCAAAACTTTCGTAAAAATATAACTCTGTCCATAGATAAACCATCTGTATGTAAACAAAAACTGTCAGTCGACAACATGGCGGATAACGCAGTGCGCCTGTGCAAAATACGTGATAAAAAGTGTTTGTGTCGTTGCAAAAAGGAAGAAAAGCCAGGAAAAGACAAGGAGAGGAGAAAGTAAGTAAAATGAACAGCTGATAGTATGTGACTTTAAACTCGCGAAATTGAAGTAACTGATTGGAGTCGTTGCTTTGCACAGGCTTGCTGCCGCATCCAAACTGCTGTCGAGATTATACTACTGTAATAACTGAAGATCCATGTAATTTGCCAGCTGAAGATGGGTGCAAACCCGAAATGCATATTGGCGTAAATAAAAAACGCATTAAAAAGTGGCTGGTTGCCGTATTTTTTCAGTGAAATATCATTATCCACGGCCACGGAGCTCAACAGTCCCAATAAAATGGACAAATTGTTATTGACACTACCTAGCCAGGTACTAAGAGCGTTACATGACTTCAGAAAGTACAAAATTAAGTTAGAAAGAACAATTCTTAGTATCAAGTTCAATAAAATGTGTTTAAGTGCGAATGTAACTCCAAAATATGTGAAAGTGAACATCAACAGTCAAAGCAAAGCAGCGAAAATAGCTAAAGAAAGAAGTGAAATTATATGGCTCCAATCTGAAATCCGAAACCAACACAGAAAGAAGCAGTTTTTAAACCACCAGTTATATAGATTACATTTAGAGCTAGGTAAACAACTTACTCGTACACAATTCAACCATGCTTTAGATTTTGTCACTATAATAGCTATGAAAGAACAGCATAAAGTCAGATGTAAGCATAACAATAAGTTGAAAAAGCTTATGTCACAAATTCCAAAGGTGAATGACAAATTACCTCCCACTAATCATAAATTCTCCAAACGTCTAGTAAATTCAACTAACATCATCTTCAGTGATAAAGAAGTAAGTTTGCTGAATAAAGGGCTTTAACATAATATCACCCCATCTCTGACTGAAAATAATATTAAGGAATTAATAGTAGGCACCAAAATAGCCTGTGATACTGCAAAACTAACTCAGAATGATCAGATTGCCATAGGCCACAAAGTTAACAATTTTATCACCAAACAAATGGAGAAAGCAAATAATAATAATAGTATAAAGCACCATGACAGAACAATACTTAAAAGTGTTAATAAGAAACTAAGTGACAGTAAAGCTTTAGTAGTAAAAGCAGATAAAAGCAATGCTATTGTTGTAATGTATGAAAGTGAATATGTAAGAAAAACCATTGAATTTTTCAGTAATAATAATATAGTAGAAATTAAGTCTGATCCGACTCTTAAGTTACAGAATAAACTTAAGAATATGATGAAAAAAAGTAATTTCCTCTTAAATGCAAAAGATATACATGAATGCACCGTTATGAACCCTTATGCACCACGTCTACGAGCACAACCTAAGACCCATAAAGTTAACTGTCCCATAAGTCCAATTTTAATTCTGGGAGCAGCCCAACTTATATAATCAGCAAAAAACTAAATGAGGTCCTTAGCAACACATTCAAATTTGAAGAGACCTACATAGTAAAGAACAGTTATGAACTTATTAATTGTCTAAAGGAAATTCAGATGCCTGATACTGCTAGGTTTGCATCACTTGACATCACAAACCTCTACACAAACATACCCGTCAAAGAAACAATAGAAATAATTAAAAACAATTTACTTAAACATAAAAATTTGGCATTACCAGAAATATATGAATTCATTGATCTATTAACACTAGTACTATCACACAACTATTTTTCTTTTAATAACAAAATGTACCAGCAGAAAGAGGGCCTGGCTAAGGGTAGCTGCCTTGCCAGTTTGCTAGCAGATATTTTCATCAATAACATAGAATGTAATTTTTTTAAAGAAAACCCCCAGATGGTAAACAAGATAATTTATTACAGAAGGTATGTTGATGATATAATAGTCTTATTTGATGGCACAGCAGAAGAAATTGATAACCTTGCAAAAGAAATGAATAAAATGCATCAGAACATCATCTTCACTGTAGAACACCAAACAGCAGTAGGTTTAAATTTTCTGGATCTCTGCATAAGTAGCTCCAACAACAAACACAAATTTCAAGTATACAGGAAACCAACATACACAGATAACACAATTAATAAGTCATCCTGAAACCCGGATCAACATAAGACGGCTTCATACAGAGCAATGCTAAACAGAATGCACAAAATACCACTACAACCAGCTGACCAAATAGAAGAACTAAACACCATCAAAGCAATTGCTTACAATAATGGTTACAATCCAAAATTAATAGATGAACTAAACTCTAAGATAAATCCCCACATAAACAAACACAATAACAAAACTACATTAAAGAATACCACAACACAGCCAAAAGAAAAGTATGTAAGCTTGCCATTTGTAGGAAAGCTGTCATATAAAATATCAAACTTGTTCCGAGGAACAGATATCAAAATCAGCTACTATACAAATAACAAAATAAAGGACAAAGCTATCCATAACATTAAAAATAATACCAAACCGTACAATCAATCAGGAATATACAAACATAACTGCAACTCATGTCCAAAAACATACATAAGCCAAACAGGGAGAAATTTCAGCATACGGTTTCGAGAACACATGGATGCTCTTCGTTTAAAAAACTTAAATAAATCCACATTCGCCCAACATGTAGCAGAAGAAGAACATCAAGTAACAGACATATCCCATAACCTACAAGTTCTCCACTTAGCCAACAAAGGAAAAAGAATGAACCTCCTAGAAGAAATCGAAATTTATTCACATAAACATGCATCCCCTTCTGACATACTTAACGACCAAACAGAGCTGCCAAACCGAATATTTCTAAAAAACTTCCACACTCTACTTATCAAACCACTTACTAAGCACAATCAACAAACAACATAATCTGATATAAACCCAGCAAATGCATGTAAAAAACATAAAAATCTTAATTCTAATATCTTAATTATATCTTTGTTATATTGTAAATGTATGAATTACTGCTTTGTATAAATGTGTTATGTTAGACTACTTCTATCAGCCAAATCAATATTTAGAAAACAATAGCTTGTCTTAGAACCTCAAAACTTTCGTAAAAATATAACTCTGTCCATAGATAAACCATCTGTATGTAAACAAAAACTGTCAGTCGACAACATGGCGGATAACGCAGTGCGCCTGTGCAAAATACGTGATAAAAAGTGTTTGTGTCGTTGCAAAAAGGAAGAAAAGCCAGGAAAAGACAAGGAGAGGAGAAAGTAAGTAAAATGAACAGCTGATAGTATGTGACTTTAAACTCGCGAAATTGAAGTAACTGATTGGAGTTGTTGCTTTGCACAGGCTTGCTGCAGCATCCAAACTGCTGTCGAGATTATACTACTGTAATAACTGAAGATCCATGTAATTTGCCAGCTGAAGATGGGTGCAAACCCGAAATGCATATTGGCGTAAATAAAAAACGCATTCAAAAGTGGCTGGTTGCCGTATTTTTTCAGTGAAATATCATTATCCACGGCCACGGAACTCAACAGTCCCAATAAAATGGACAAATTGTTATTGACACTACCTAGCCAGGTACTAAGAGCGTTACATGACTTCAGAAAGTACAAAATTAAGTTAGAAAGAACAATTCTTAGTATCAAGTTCAATAAAATGTGTTTAAGTGCGATTGTAACTCCAAAATATGTGAAAGTGAACATCAACAGTCAAAGCAAAGCAGCGAAAATAGCTAAAGAAAGAAGTGAAATTATATGGCTCCAATCTGAAATCCGAAACCAACACAGAAAGAAGCTGTTTTTAAACCACCAGTTATATAGATTACATTTAGAGCTAGGTAAACAACTTACTCCTACACAATTCAAACATGCTTTAGATTTTGTCACTATAATAGCTATGAAAGAACAGCATAAAGTCAGATGTAGGCATAACAATAAGTTGAAAAAGCTTATGTCACAAATTCCAAAGGTGAATGACAAATTACCTCCCACTAATCATAAATTCTCCAAACGTCTAGTAAATTCAACTAACATCATCTTCAGTGATAAAGAAGAAAGTTTGCTGAATAAAGGGCTTCAACATAATATCACCCCATCTCTGACTGAAAATAATATTAAAGAATTAATAGTAGGCACCAAAATAGCCTGTGATACTGCAAAACTAACTCAGAATGATCAGATTGCCATAGGCCACAAAGTTAACAATTTTATCACCAAACAAATGGAGAAAGCAAGTAATAATAATAGTATAAAGCACCATGACAGAACAATACTTAAAAGTGTTAATAAGAAACTAAGTGACAGTAAAGCTTTAGTAGTAAAAGCAGATAAAAGCAATGCTATTGTTGTAATGTATGAAAGTGAATATGTAAGAAAAACCATTGAATTTTTCAGTAATAATAATATAGTAGAAATTAAGTCTGATCCCACTCTTAAGTTACAGAATAAACTTAAAAATATGATGAAAAAAAGTAATTTCCTCTTAAATGCAAAAGATATACATGAATGCACCGTTATGAACCCTTATGCACCACGTCTACGAGCACAACCTAAGACCCATAAAGTTAACTGTCCCATACGTCCAATTGTTAATTCTCGGAGCAGCCCAACTTATATAATCAGCAAGAAACTAAATGAGGTCCTTAGCAACACATTCAAATTTGAAGAGACCTACATAGTAAAGAACAGTTATGAACTTATTAATTGTCTAAAGGAAATTCAGATTCCTGATACTGCTAGGTTTGCATCACTTGACATCACAAACCTCTACACAAACATACCCGTCAAAGAAACAATAGAAATAATTAAAAACAATTTACTTAAACATAAAAATTTGGCATTACCAGAAATATATGAATTCATTGATCTATTAACACTAGTACTATCACACAACTATTTTTCTTTTAATAACAAAATGTACCAGCAGAAAGAGGGCCTGGCTATGGGTAGCTGCCTTGCCAGTTTGCTAGCAGATATTTTCATCAATAACTTAGAATGTAAATTTTTTAAAGAAAACCCCAGATGGTAAACAAGATAATTTATTACAGAAGGTATGTTGATGATATAATAGTCTTATTTGATGGCACAGCAGAAGAAATTGATAACCTTGCAAAAGAAATGAATAAAATGCATCAGAACATCATCTTCACTGTAGAACACCAAACAGCAGTAGGTTTAAATTTTCTGGATCTCTGCATAAGTAGCTCCAACAACAAACACAAATTTCAAGTATACAGGAAACCAACATACACAGATAACACAATTAATAAGTCATCCTGCCACCCGGATCAACATAAGACGGCTTCATACAGAGCAATGCTAAACAGAATGCACAAAATACCACTACAACCAGCTGACCAAATAGAAGAACTAAACACCATCAAAGCAATTGCTTACAATAATGGTTACAATCCAAAATTAATAGATGAACTAAACTCTAAGATAAATCCCCACATAAACAAACACAATAACAAAGCTACATTAAAGAATACCACAACACAGCCAAAAGAAAAATATGTAAGCTTGCCATTTGTAGGAAAGCTGTCATATAAAATATCAAACTTGTTCCGAGGAACAGATATCAAAATCAGCTACTATTCAAATAACAAAATAAAGGACAAAGCTATCCATAACATTAAAAATAATACCAAACCGTACAATCAATCAGGAATATACAAACTTAACTGCAACTTATGTCCAAAATCATACATAGGCCAAACAGGGAGAAACTTCAGCATATGGTTTCGAGAACACATGGATGCTCTTCGTTTAAAAACTTAAATAAATCCACATTCGCCCAACATGTAATAGAAGAAGCACATCAGGTAACAGACATATCCCATAACCTACAAGTTCTCCACTTAGCCAACAAAGGAAAAAGAATGAACCTCCTAGAAGAAATCGAAATTTATTCACATAAACATGCATCCCCTTCTGACATACTTAACGACCAAACAGAGCTGCCAAACCGAATATTTCTAAAAAAACTTCCACACTCTACTTATCAAACCACTTACTAAGCACAATCAACAAACAACATAATCTGATATAAACCCAGCAAATGCATGTAAAAAACATAAAAATCTTAATTCTAATATCTTAATTATATCTTTGTTATATTGTAAATGTATGAATTACTGCTTTGTATAAATGTGTTACGTTAGACTACTTCTATCAGCCAAATCAATATTTAGAAAACAATAGCTTATCTTAGAACCTCAAAACTTTCGTAAAAATATAACTCTGTCCATAGATAAACCATTTGTATGTAAACAAAAACTGTCAGTCGACAACATGGCGGATAACGCAGTGCGCCTGTGCAAAATACGTGATAAAAAGTGTTTGTGTCGTTGCAAAATTTAAGAAAAGCCAGGAAAAGACAAGGAGAGGAGAAAGTAAGTAAAATGAACAGCTGATAGTATGTGACTTTAAACTCGCGAAATTGAAGTAACTGATTGGAGTCGTTGCTCTGCACAGGCTTGCTGCAGCATCCAAACTACTGTCGAGATTATACTACTGTAATAAATGAAGATCCATGTAATTTGCCAGCTGAAGATGGGTGCAAACCCGAAATGCATATTGGCGTAAATAAAAAACGCATTAAAAAGTGGCTGGTTGCCGTATTTTTTCAGTGAAATATCATTATCCACGGCCACGGAGCTCAACAGTCCCAATAAAATGGACAAATTGTTATTGACACTACCTAGCCAGGTACTAAGAGCGTTACATGACTTCAGAAAGTACAAAATTAAGTTAGAAAGAACAATTCTTAGTATCAAGTTCAATAAAATGTGTTTAAGTGCGAATGTAACTCCAAAATATGTGAAATTGAACATCAACAGTCAAAGCAAAGCAGCGAAAATAGCTAAAGAAAGAAGTGAAATTATATGGCTCCAATCTGAAATCCGAAACCAACACAGAAAGAAGCAGTTTTTAAACCACCAGTTATATAGATTACATTTAGAGCTAGGTAAACAACTTACTCGTACACAATTCAACCAAGCTTTAGATTTTGTCACTATAATAGCTATGAAAGAACAGCATAAAGTCAGATGTAGGCATAACAATAAGTTGAAAAAGCTTATGTCACAAATTCCAAAGGTGAATGACAAATTACCTCCCACTAATCATAAATTCTCCAAACGTCTAGTAAATTCAACTAACATCATCTTCAGTGATAAAGAAGTAAGTTTGCTGAATAAAGGGCTTCAACATAATATCACCCCATCTCTGACTGAAAATAATATTAAAGAATTAATAGTAGGCACCAAAATAGCCTGTGATACTGCAAAACTAACTCAGAATGATCAGATTGCCATAGGCCACAAAGTTAACAATTTTATCACCAAACAAATGGAGAAAGCAAATAATAATAATAGTATAAAGCACCATGACAGAACAATACTTAAAAGTGTTAATAAGAAACTAAGTGACAGTAAAGCTTTAGTAGTAAAAGCAGATAAAAGCAATGCTATTGTTGTAATGTATGAAAGTGAATATGTAAGAAAAACCATTGAATTTTTCAGTAATAATAATATAGTAGAAATTAAGTCTGATCCCACTCTTAAGTTACAGAATAAACTTAAAAATATGATGAAAAAAAGTAATTTCCTCTTAAATGCAAAAGATATACATGAATTCACCGTTATGAACCCTTATGCACCACGTCTACGAGCACAACCTAAGACCCATAAAGTTAACTGTCCCATACGTCCAATTGTTAATTCTCGGAGCAGCCCAACTTATATAATCAGCAAGAAACTAAATGAGGTCCTTAGCAACACATTCAAATTTGAAGAGACCTACATAGTAAAGAACAGTTATGAACTTATTAATTGTCTAAAGGAAATTCAGATTCCTGATACTGCTAGGTTTGCATCACTTGACATCACAAACCTCTACACAAACATACCCGTCAAAGAAACAATAGAAATAATTAAAAACAATTACTTAAACATAAAAATTTGGCATTACCAGAAATATATGAATTCATTGATCTATTAACACTAGTACTATCACACAACTATTTTTCTTTTAATAACAAAATGTACCAGCAGAAAGAGTGCCTGGCCATGGGTAGCTGCCTTGCCAGTTTGCTAGCAGATATTTTCATCAATAACTTAGAATGTAAATTTTTTAAAGAAAACCCCCAGATGGTAAACAAGATAATTTATTACAGAAGGTATGTTGATGATATAATAGTCTTATTTGATGGCACAGCAGAAGAAATTGATAACCTTGCAAAAGAAATGAATAAAATGCATCAGAACATCATCTTCACTGTAGAACACCAAACAGCAGTAGGTTTAAATTTTCTGGAACTCTGCATAAGTAGCTCCAACAACAAACACAAATTTCAAGTATACAGGAAACCAACATACACAGATAACACAATTAATAAGTCATCCTGCCACCCGGATCAACATAAGACGGCTTCATACAGAGCAATGCTAAACAGAATACACAAAATACCACTACAACCAGCTGACCAAATAGAAGAACTAAACACCATCAAAGCAATTGCTTACAATAATGGTTACAATCCAAAATTAATAGATGAACTAAACTCTAAGATAAATCCCCACATGAACAAACACAATAACAAAACTACATTAAAGAATATCACAACACAGTCAAAAGAAAAGTATGTAAGCTTGCCATTTGTAGGAAAGCTGTCATATAAAATATCAAACTTGTTCCGAGGAACAGATATCAAAATCAGCTACTATACAAATAACAAAATAAAGGACAAAGCTATCCATAACATTAAAAATAATACCAAACCGTACAATCAATCAGGAATATACAAACTTAACTGCAACTCATGTCCAAAAACATACATAAGCCAAACAGGGAGAAATTTCAGCATACGGTTTCGAGAACACATGGATGCTCTTCGTTTAAAAAACTTAAATAAATCCACATTCGCCCAACATGTAGCAGAAGAAGAACATCAAGTAACAGACATATCCCATAACCTACAAGTTCTCCACTTAGCCAACAAAGGAAAAAGAATGAACCTCCTAGAAGAAATCGAAATTTATTCACATAAACATGCATCCCCTTCTGACATACTTAACGACCAAACAGAGCTGCCAAACCGAATATTTCTAAAAAACTTCCACACTCTACTTATCAAACCACTTACTAAGCACAATCAACAAACAACATAATCTGATATAAACCCAGCAAATGCATGTAAAAAACATAAAAATCTTAATTCTAATATCTTAATTATATCTTTGTTATATTGTAAATGTATGAATTACTGCTTTGTATAAATGTGTTATGTTAGACTACTTCTATCAGCCAAATCAATATTTAGAAAACAATAGCTTGTCTTAGAACCTCAAAACTTTCGTAAAAATATAACTCTGTCCATAGATAAACCATCTGTATGTAAACAAAAACTGTCAGTCGACAACATGGCGGATAACGCAGTGCGCCTGTGCAAAATACGTGATAAAAAGTGTTTGTGTCGTTGCAAAAAGGAAGAAAAGCCAGGAAAAGACAAGGAGAGGAGAAAGTAAGTAAAATGAACAGCTGATAGTATGTGACTTTAAACTCGCGAAATTGAAGTAACTGATTGGAGTCGTTGCTTTGCACAGGCTTGCTGCCGCATCCAAACTGCTGTCGAGATTATACTACTGTAATAACTGAAGATCCATGTAATTTGCCAGCTGAAGATGGGTGCAAACCCGAAATGCATATTGGCGTAAATAAAAAACGCATTAAAAAGTGGCTGGTTGCCGTATTTTTTCAGTGAAATATCATTATCCACGGCCACGGAGCTCAACAGTCCCAATAAAATGGACAAATTGTTATTGACACTACCTAGCCAGGTACTAAGAGCGTTACATGACTTCAGAAAGTACAAAATTAAGTTAGAAAGAACAATTCTTAGTATCAAGTTCAATAAAATGTGTTTAAGTGCGAATGTAACTCCAAAATATGTGAAAGTGAACATCAACAGTCAAAGCAAAGCAGCGAAAATAGCTAAAGAAAGAAGTGAAATTATATGGCTCCAATCTGAAATCCGAAACCAACACAGAAAGAAGCAGTTTTTAAACCACCAGTTATATAGATTACATTTAGAGCTAGGTAAACAACTTACTCGTACACAATTCAACCATGCTTTAGATTTTGTCACTATAATAGCTATGAAAGAACAGCATAAAGTCAGATGTAAGCATAACAATAAGTTGAAAAAGCTTATGTCACAAATTCCAAAGGTGAATGACAAATTACCTCCCACTAATCATAAATTCTCCAAACGTCTAGTAAATTCAACTAACATCATCTTCAGTGATAAAGAAGTAAGTTTGCTGAATAAAGGGCTTTAACATAATATCACCCCATCTCTGACTGAAAATAATATTAAGGAATTAATAGTAGGCACCAAAATAGCCTGTGATACTGCAAAACTAACTCAGAATGATCAGATTGCCATAGGCCACAAAGTTAACAATTTTATCACCAAACAAATGGAGAAAGCAAATAATAATAATAGTATAAAGCACCATGACAGAACAATACTTAAAAGTGTTAATAAGAAACTAAGTGACAGTAAAGCTTTAGTAGTAAAAGCAGATAAAAGCAATGCTATTGTTGTAATGTATGAAAGTGAATATGTAAGAAAAACCATTGAATTTTTCAGTAATAATAATATAGTAGAAATTAAGTCTGATCCGACTCTTAAGTTACAGAATAAACTTAAGAATATGATGAAAAAAAGTAATTTCCTCTTAAATGCAAAAGATATACATGAATGCACCGTTATGAACCCTTATGCACCACGTCTACGAGCACAACCTAAGACCCATAAAGTTAACTGTCCCATAAGTCCAATTTTAATTCTGGGAGCAGCCCAACTTATATAATCAGCAAAAAACTAAATGAGGTCCTTAGCAACACATTCAAATTTGAAGAGACCTACATAGTAAAGAACAGTTATGAACTTATTAATTGTCTAAAGGAAATTCAGATGCCTGATACTGCTAGGTTTGCATCACTTGACATCACAAACCTCTACACAAACATACCCGTCAAAGAAACAATAGAAATAATTAAAAACAATTTACTTAAACATACAAATTTGGCATTACCAGAAATATATGAATTCATTGATCTATTAACACTAGTACTATCACACAACTATTTTTCTTTTAATAACAAAATGTACCAGCAGAAAGAGGGCCTGGCTAAGGGTAGCTGCCTTGCCAGTTTGCTAGCAGATATTTTCATCAATAACATAGAATGTAATTTTTTTAAAGAAAACCCCCAGATGGTAAACAAGATAATTTATTACAGAAGGTATGTTGATGATATAATAGTCTTATTTGATGGCACAGCAGAAGAAATTGATAACCTTGCAAAAGAAATGAATAAAATGCATCAGAACATCATCTTCACTGTAGAACACCAAACAGCAGTAGGTTTAAATTTTCTGGATCTCTGCATAAGTAGCTCCAACAACAAACACAAATTTCAAGTATACAGGAAACCAACATACACAGATAACACAATTAATAAGTCATCCTGAAACCCGGATCAACATAAGACGGCTTCATACAGAGCAATGCTAAACAGAATGCACAAAATACCACTACAACCAGCTGACCAAATAGAAGAACTAAACACCATCAAAGCAATTGCTTACAATAATGGTTACAATCCAAAATTAATAGATGAACTAAACTCTAAGATAAATCCCCACATAAACAAACACAATAACAAAACTACATTAAAGAATACCACAACACAGCCAAAAGAAAAGTATGTAAGCTTGCCATTTGTAGGAAAGCTGTCATATAAAATATCAAACTTGTTCCGAGGAACAGATATCAAAATCAGCTACTATACAAATAACAAAATAAAGGACAAAGCTATCCATAACATTAAAAATAATACCAAACCGTACAATCAATCAGGAATATACAAACATAACTGCAACTCATGTCCAAAAACATACATAAGCCAAACAGGGAGAAATTTCAGCATACGGTTTCGAGAACACATGGATGCTCTTCGTTTAAAAAACTTAAATAAATCCACATTCGCCCAACATGTAGCAGAAGAAGAACATCAAGTAACAGACATATCCCATAACCTACAAGTTCTCCACTTAGCCAACAAAGGAAAAAGAATGAACCTCCTAGAAGAAATCGAAATTTATTCACATAAACATGCATCCCCTTCTGACATACTTAACGACCAAACAGAGCTGCCAAACCGAATATTTCTAAAAAACTTCCACACTCTACTTATCAAACCACTTACTAAGCACAATCAACAAACAACATAATCTGATATAAACCCAGCAAATGCATGTAAAAAACATAAAAATCTTAATTCTAATATCTTAATTATATCTTTGTTATATTGTAAATGTATGAATTACTGCTTTGTATAAATGTGTTATGTTAGACTACTTCTATCAGCCAAATCAATATTTAGAAAACAATAGCTTGTCTTAGAACCTCAAAACTTTCGTAAAAATATAACTCTGTCCATAGATAAACCATCTGTATGTAAACAAAAACTGTCAGTCGACAACATGGCGGATAACGCAGTGCGCCTGTGCAAAATACGTGATAAAAAGTGTTTGTGTCGTTGCAAAAAGGAAGAAAAGCCAGGAAAAGACAAGGAGAGGAGAAAGTAAGTAAAATGAACAGCTGATAGTATGTGACTTTAAACTCGCGAAATTGAAGTAACTGATTGGAGTTGTTGCTTTGCACAGGCTTGCTGCAGCATCCAAACTGCTGTCGAGATTATACTACTGTAATAACTGAAGATCCATGTAATTTGCCAGCTGAAGATGGGTGCAAACCCGAAATGCATATTGGCGTAAATAAAAAACGCATTCAAAAGTGGCTGGTTGCCGTATTTTTTCAGTGAAATATCATTATCCACGGCCACGGAACTCAACAGTCCCAATAAAATGGACAAATTGTTATTGACACTACCTAGCCAGGTACTAAGAGCGTTACATGACTTCAGAAAGTACAAAATTAAGTTAGAAAGAACAATTCTTAGTATCAAGTTCAATAAAATGTGTTTAAGTGCGAATGTAACTCCAAAATATGTGAAAGTGAACATCAACAGTCAAAGCAAAGCAGCGAAAATAGCTAAAGAAAGAAGTGAAATTATATGGCTCCAATCTGAAATCCGAAACCAACACAGAAAGAAGCTGTTTTTAAACCACCAGTTATATAGATTACATTTAGAGCTAGGTAAACAACTTACTCCTACACAATTCAACCATGCTTTAGATTTTGTCACTATAATAGCTATGAAAGAACAGCATAAAGTCAGATGTAGGCATAACAATAAGTTGAAAAAGCTTATGTCACAAATTCCAAAGGTGAATGACAAATTACCTCCCACTAATCATAAATTCTCCAAACGTCTAGTAAATTCAACTAACATCATCTTCAGTGATAAAGAAGTAAGTTTGCTAAATAAAGGGCTTCAACATAATATCACCCCATCTCTGACTGAAAATAATATTAAAGAATTAATAGTAGGCACCAAAATAGCCTGTGATACTGCAAAACTAACTCAGAATGATCAGATTGCCATAGGCCACAAAGTTAACAATTTTATCACCAAACAAATGGAGAAAGCAAATAATAATAATAGTGTAAAGCACCATGACAGAACAATACTTAAAAGTGTTAATAAGAAACTAAGTGACAGTAAAGCTTTAGTAGTAAAAGCAGATAAAAGCAATGCTATTGTTGTAATGTATGAAAGTGAATATGTAAGAAAAACCATTGAATATTTCAGTAATAATAATATAGTAGAAATTAAGTCTGATCCCACTCTTAAGTTACAGAATAAACTTAAAAATATGATGAAAAAAAGTAATTTCCTCTTAAATGCAAAAGATATACATGAATGCACCGTTATGAACCCTTATGCACCACATCTACGAGCACAACCTAAGACCCATAAAGTTAACTGTCCCATACGTCCAATTGTTAATTCTCGGAGCAGCCCAACTTATATAATCAGCAAGAAACTAAATGAGGTCCTTAGCAACACATTCAAATTTGAAGAGACCTACACAGTAAAGAACAGTTATGAACTTATTAATTGTCTAAAGGAAATTCAGATTCCTGCTACTGCTAGGTTTGCATCACTTGACATCACAAACCTCTACACAATCATACCCGTCAAAGAAACAATAGAAATAATTAAAAACAATTTACTTAAACATAAAAATTTGGCATTACCAGAAATATATGAATTCATTGATCTATTAACACTAGTACTATCACACAACTATTTTTCTTTTACTAACAAAATGTACCAGCAGAAAGAGGGCCTGGCTATGGGTAGCTGCCTTGCCAGTTTGCTAGCAGATATTTTCATCAATAACTTAGAATGTAAATTTTTTAAAGAAAACCCCCAGATGGTAAACAAGATAATTTATTACAGAAGGTATGTTGATGATATAATAGTCTTATTTGATGGCACAGCAGAAGAAATTGATAACCTTGCAAAAGAAATGAATAAAATGCATCAGAACATCATCTTCACTGTAGAACACCAAACAGCAGTAGGTTTAAATTTTCTGGATCTCTGCATAAGTAGCACCAACAACAAACACAAATTTCAAGTATACAGGAAACCAACATACACAGATAACACAATTAATAAGTCATCCTGCCACCCGGATCAACATAAGACGGCTTCATACAGAGCAATGCTAAACAGAATGCACAAAATACCACTACAACCAGCTGACCAAATAGAAGAACTAAACACCATCAAAGCAATTGCTTACAATAATGGTTACAATCCAAAATTAATAGATGAACTAAACTCTAAGATAAATCCCCACATAAACAAACACAATAACAAAGCTACATTAAAGAATACCACAACACAGCCAAAAGAAAAATATGTAAGCTTGCCATTTGTAGGAAAGCTGTCATATAAAATATCAAACTTGTTCCGAGGAACAGATATCAAAATCAGCTACTATTCAAATAACAAAATAAAGGACAAAGCTATCCATAACATTAAAAATAATACCAAACCGTACAATCAATCAGGAATATACAAACTTAACTGCAACTTATGTCCAAAATCATACATAGGCCAAACAGGGAGAAACTTCAGCATATGGTTTCGAGAACACATGGATGCTCTTCGTTTAAAAACTTAAATAAATCCACATTCGCCCAACATGTAACAGAAGAAGAACATCAAGTAACAGACATATCCCATAACCTACAAGTTCTCCACTTAGCCAACAAAGGAAAAAGAATGAACCTCCTAGAAGAAATCGAAATTTATTCACATAAACATGCATCCCCTTCTGACATACTTAACGACCAAACAGAGCTGCCAAATCGAATATTTCTAAAAAAACTTCCACACTCTACTTATCAAACCACTTACTAAGCACAATCAACAAACAACATAATCTGATATAAACCCAGCAAATGCATGTAAAAAACATAAAAATCTTAATTCTAATATCTTAATTATATCTTTGTTATATTGTAAATGTATGAATTACTGCTTTGTATAAATGTGTTATGTTAGACTACTTCTATCAGCCAAATCAATATTTAGAAAACAATAGCTTATCTTAGAACCTCAAAACTTTCGTAAAAATATAACTCTGTCCATAGATAAACCATCTGTATGTAAACAAAAACTGTCAGTCGACAACATGGCGGATAACGCAGTGCGCCTGTGCAAAATACGTGATAAAAAGTGTTTGTGTCGTTGCAAAAATTAAGAAAAGCCAGGAAAAAACAAGGAGAGGAGAAAGTAAGTAAAATGAACAGCTGATAGTATGTGACTTTAAACTTGCGAAATTGAAGTAACTGATTGGAGTCGTTGCTTTGCACAGGCATGCTGCAGCATCCAAACTGCTGTCGAGATTATACTACTGTAATAACTGAAGATCCATGTAATTTGCCAGCTGAAGATGGGTGCAAACCCGAAATGCATATTGGCGTAAATAAAAAACGCATTAAAAAGTGGCTGGTTGCCGTATTTTTTCAGTGAAATATCATTATCCACGGCCACGGAGCTCAACAGTCCCAATAAAATGGACAAATTGTTATTGACACTACCTAGCCAGGTACTAAGAGCGTTACATGACTTCAGAAAGTACAAAATTAAGTTAGAAAGAACAATTCTTAGTATCAAGTTCAATAAAATGTGTTTAAGTGCGAATGTAACTCCAAAATATGTGAAATTGAACATCAACAGTCAAAGCAAAGCAGCGAAAATAGCTAAAGAAAGAAGTGAAATTATATGGCTCCAATCTGAAATCCGAAACCATCACAGAAAGAAGCAGTTTTTAAACCACCAGTTATATAGATTACATTTAGAGCTAGGTAAACAACTTACTCGTACACAATTCAACCATGCTTTAGATTTTGTCACTATAATAGCTATGAAAGAACAGCATAAAGTCAGATGTAGGCATAACAATAAGTTGAAAAAGCTTATGTCACAAATTCCAAAGGTGAATGACAAATTACCTCCCACTAATCATAAATTCTCCAAACGTCTAGTAAATTCAACTAACATCATCTTCAGTGATAAAGAAGTAAGTTTGCTGAATAAAGGGCTTCAACATAATATCACCCCATCTCTGACTGAAAATAATATTAAAGAATTAATAGTAGGCACCAAAATAGCCTGTGATACTGCAAAACTAACTCAGAATGATCAGATTGCCATAGGCCACAAAGTTAACAATTTTATCACCAAACAAATGGAGAAAGCAAATAATAATAATAGTATAAAGCACCATGACAGAACAATACTTAAAAGTGTTAATAAGAAACTAAGTGACAGTAAAGCTTTAGTAGTAAAAGCAGATAAAAGCAATGCTATTGTTGTAATGTATGAAAGTGAATATGTAAGAAAAACCATTGAATTTTTCAGTAATAATAATATAGTAGAAATTAAGTCTGATCCCACTCTTAAGTTACAGAATAAACTTAAAAATATGATGAAAAAAAAGTAATTTCCTCTTAAATGCAAAAGATATACATGAATGCACCGTTATGAACCCTTATGCACCACGTCTACGAGCACAACCTAAGACCCATAAAGTTAACTGTCCCATACGTCCAATTGTTAATTCTCGGAGCAGCCCAACTTATATAATCAGCAAGAAACTAAATGAGGTCCTTAGCAACACATTCAAATTTGAAGAGACCTACATAGTAAAGAACAGTTATGAACTTATTAATTGTCTAAAGGAAATTCAGATTCCTGATACTGCTAGGTTTGCATCACTTGACATCACAAACCTCTACACAAACATACCCGTCAAAGAAACAATAGAAATAATTAAAAACAATTTACTTAAACATAAAAATTTGGCATTACCAGAAATATATGAATTCATTGATCTATTAACACTAGTACTATCACACAACTATTTTTCTTTTAATAACAAAATGTACCAGCAGAAAGAGTGCCTGGCCATGGGTAGCTGCCTTGCCAGTTTGCTAGCAGATATTTTCATCAATAACTTAGAATGTAAATTTTTTAAAGAAAACCCCCAGATGGTAAACAAGATAATTTATTACAGAAGGTATGTTGATGATATAATAGTCTTATTTGATGGCACAGCAGAAGAAATTGATAACCTTGCAAAAGAAATGAATAAAATGCATCAGAACATCATCTTCACTGTAGAACACCAAACAGCAGTAGGTTTAAATTTTCTGGATCTCTGCATAAGTAGCTCCAACAACAAACACAAATTTCAAGTATACAGGAAACCAACATACACAGATAACACAATTAATAAGTCATCCTGCCACCCGGATCAACATAAGACGGCTTCATACAGAGCAATGCTAAACAGAATGCACAAAATACCACTACAACCAGCTGACCAAATAGAAGAACTAAACACCATCAAAGCAATTGCTTACAATAATGGTTACAATCCAAAATTAATAGATGAACTAAACTCTAAGATAAATCCCCACATAAACAAACACAATAACAAAACTACATTAAAGAATACCACAACACAGCCAAAAGAAAAGTATGTAAGCTTGCCATTTGTAGGAAAGCTGTCATATAAAATATCAAACTTGTTCCGAGGAACAGATATCAAAATCAGCTACTATACAAATAACAAAATAAAGGACAAAGCTATCCATAACATTAAAAATAATACCAAACCGTACAATCAATTCAGGAATATACAAACATAACTGCAACTCATGTCCAAAAACATACATAAGCCAAACAGGGAGAAATTTCAGCATACGGTTTCGAGAACACATGGATGCTCTTCGTTTAAAAAACTTAAATAAATCCACATTCGCCCAACATGTAGCAGAAGAAGAACATCAAGTAACAGACATATCCCATAACCTACAAGTTCTCCACTTAGCCAACAAAGGAAAAAGAATGAACCTCCTAGAAGAAATCGAAATTTATTCACATAAACATGCATCCCCTTCTGACATACTTAACGACCAAACAGAGCTGCCAAACCGAATATTTCTAAAAAACTTCCACACTCTACTTATCAAACCACTTACTAAGCACAATCAACAAACAACATAATCTGATATAAACCCAGCAAATGCATGTAAGAAACATAAAAATCTTAATTCTAATATCTTAATTATATCTTTGTTATATTGTAAATGTATGAATTACTGCTTTGTATAAATGTGTTATGTTAGACTACTTCTATCAGCCAAATCAATATTTAGAAAACAATAGCTTGTCTTAGAACCTCAAAACTTTCGTAAAAATATAACTCTGTCCATAGATAAACCATCTGTATGTAAACAAAAACTGTCAGTCGACAAAATGGCGGATAACGCAGTGCGCCTGTGCAAAATACGTGATAAAAAGTGTTTGTGTCGTTGCAAAAAGGAAGAAAAGCCAGGAAAAGACAAGGAGAGGAGAAAGTAAGTAAAATGAACAGCTGATAGTATGTGACTTTAAACTCGCGAAATTGAAGTAACTGATTGGAGTCGTTGCTTTGCACAGGCTTGCTGCAGCATCCAAACTGTTGTCGAGATTATACTACTGTAATAACTGAAGATCCATGTAATTTGCCAGCTGAAGATGGGTGCAAACCCGAAATGCACATTGGCGTAAATAAAAAACGCATTCAAAAGTGGCTGGTTGCCGTATTTTTTCAGTGAAATATCATTATCCACGGCCACGGAGCTCAACAGTCCCAATAAAATGGACAAATTGTTATTGACACTACCTAGCCAGGTACTAAGAGAGTTACATGACTTCAGAAAGTACAAAATTAAGTTAGAAAGAACAATTCTTAGTATCAAGTTCAATAAAATGTGTTTAAGTGCGAATGTAACTCCAAAATATGTGAAAGTGAACATCAACAGTCAAAGCAAAGCAGCGAAAATAGCTAAAGAAAGAAGTGAAATTATATGGCTCCAATCTGAAATCCGAAACCAACACAGAAAGAAGCAGTTTTTAAACCACCAGTTATATAGATTACATTTAGAGCTAGGTAAACAACTTACTCGTACACAATTCAACCATGCTTTAGATTTTGTCACTATAATAGCTATGAAAGAACAGCATAAAGTCAGATGTAAGCATAACAATAAGTTGAAAAAGCTTATGTCACAAATTCCAAAGGTGAATGACAAATTACCTCCCACTAATCATAAATTCTCCAAACGTCTAGTAAATTCAACTTAACATCATCTTCAGTGATAAAGAAGTAAGTTTGCTGAATAAAGGGCTTCAACATAATATCACCCCATCTCTGACTGAAAATAATATTAAAGAATTAATAGTAGGCACCAAAATAGCCTGTGATACTGCAAAACTAACTCAGAATGATCAGATTGCCATAGGCCACAAAGTTAACAATTTTATCACCAAACAAATGGAGAAAGCAAATAATAATAATAGTATAAAGCACCATGACAGAACAATACTTAAAAGTGTTAATAAGAAACTAAGTGACAGTAAAGCTTTAGTAGTAAAAGCAGATAAAAGCAATGCTATTGTTGTAATGTATGAAAGTGAATATGTAAGAAAAACCATTGAATTTTTCAGTAATAATAATATAGTAGAAATTAAGTCTGATCCCACTCTTAAGTTACAGAATAAACTTAAAAATATGATGAAAAAAAGTAATTTCCTCTTAAATGCAAAAGATACACATGAATGCACCGTTATGAACCCTTATGCACCACGTCTACGAGCACAACCTAAGACCCATAAAGTTAACTGTCCCATACGTCCAATTGTTAATTCTCGGAGCAGCCCAACTTATATAATCAGCAAAAAACTAAATGAGTTCCTTAGCAACACATTCAAATTTGAAGAGACTTACATAGTAAAGAACAGTTATGAACTTATTAATTGTCTAAAGGAAATTCAGATGCCTGATACTGCTAGGTTTGCATCACTTGACATCACAAACCTCTACACAAACATACCCGTCAAAGAAACAATAGAAATAATTAAAAACAATTTACTTAAACATAAAAATTTGGCATTACCAGAAATATATGAATTCATTGATCTATTAACACTAGTACTATCACACAACTATTTTTCTTTTAATAACAAAATGTACCAGCAGAAAGAGGGCCTGGCTATGGGTAGCTGCCTTGCCAGTTTGCTAGCAGATATTTTCATCAATAACTTAGAATGTAAATTTTTTAAAGAAAACCCCCAGATGGTAAACAAGATAATTTATTACAGAAGGTATGTTGATGATATAATAGTCTTATTTGATGGCACAGCAGAAGAAATTGATAACCTTGCAAAAGAAATGAATAAAATGCATCAGAACATCATCTTCACTGTAGAACACCAAACAGCAGTAGGTTTAAATTTTCTGGATCTCTGCATAAGTAGCACCAACAACAAACACAAATTTCAAGTATACAGGAAACCAACATACACAGATAACACAATTAATAAGTCATCCTGCCACCCGGATCAACATAAGACGGCTTCATACGGAGCAATGCTAAACAGAATGCACAAAATACCACTACAACCAGCTGACCAAATAGAAGAACTAAACACCATCAAAGCAATTGCTTACAATAATGGTTACAATCCAAAATTAATAGATGAACTAAACTCTAAGATAAATCCCCACATAAACAAACACAATAACAAAACTACATTAAAGAATACCACAACACAGCCAAAAGAAAAGTATGTAAGCTTGCCATTTGTAGGAAAGCTGTCATATAAAATATCAAACTTGTTCCGAGGAACAGATATCAAAATCAGCTACTATACAAATAACAAAATAAAGGACAAAGCTATCCATAACATTAAAAATAATACCAAACCGTACAATCAATCAGGAATATACAAACTTAACTGCAACTCATGTCCAAAAACATACATAAGCCAAACAGGGAGAAATTTCAGCATACGGTTTCGAGAACACATGGATGCTCTTCGTTTAAAAAACTTAAATAAATCCACATTCGCCCAACATGTAGCAGAAGAAGAACATCAAGTAACAGACATATCCCATAACCTACAAGTTCTCCACTTAGCCAACAAAGGAAAAAGAATGAACCTCCTAGAAGAAATCGAAATTTATTCACATAAACATGCATCCCCTTCTGACATACTTAACGACCAAACAGAGCTGCCAAACCGAATATTTCTAAAAAACTTCCACACTCTACTTATCAAACCACATACTAAGCACAATCAACAAACAACATAATCTGATATAAACCCAGCAAATGCATGTAAAAAACATAAAAATCTTAATTCTAATATCTTAATTATATCTTTGTTATATTGTAAATGTATGAATTACTGCTTTGTATAAATGTGTTATGTTAGACTACTTCTATCAGCCAAATCAATATTTAGAAAACAATAGCTTGTCTTAGAACCTCAAAACTTTCGTAAAAATATAACTCTGTCCATAGATAAACCATCTGTATGTAAACAAAAACTGTCAGTCGACAACATGGCGGATAACGCAGTGCGCCTGTGCAAAATACGTGATAAAAAGTGTTTGTGTCGTTGCAAAAAGGAAGAAAAGCCAGGAAAAAACAAGGAGAGGAGAAAGTAAGTAAAATGAACAGCTGATAGTATGTATCTTTAAACTCGGGAAATTGAAGTAACTGATTGGAGTCGTTGCTTTGCACAGGCTTGCTGCAGCATTAAAACTGCTGTCGAGATTATACTACTGTAATAACTGAAGATCCATGTAATTTGCCAGCTGAAGATGGGTGCAAACCCGAAATGCATATTGGCGTAAATAAAAAACGCATTAAAAAGTGGCTGGTTGCCGTATTTTTTCAGTGAAATATCATTATCCACGGCCACGGAGCTCAACAGTCCCAATAAAATGGACAAATTGTTATTGACACTACCTAGCCAGGTACTAAGAGCGTTTCATGACTTCAGAAAGTACAAAATTAAGTTAGAAAGAACAATTCTTAGTATCAAGTTCAATAAAATGTGTTTAAGTGCGAATGTAACTCCAAAATATGTGAAAGTGAACATCAACAGTCAAAGCAAAGCAGCGAAAATAGCTAAAGAAAGAAGTGAAATTATATGGCTCCAATCTGAAATCCGAAACCAACACAGAAAGAAGCAGTTTTTAAACCACCAGTTATATAGATTACATTTAGAGCTAGGTAAACAACTTACTCGTACACAATTCAACCATGCTTTAGATTTTGTCACTATAATAGCTATGAAAGAACAGCATAAAGTCAGATGTAAGCATAACAATAAGTTGAAAAAGCTAATGTCACAAATTCCAAAGGTGAATGACAAATTACCTCCCACTAATCATAAATTCTCCAAACGTCTAGTAAATTCAACTAACATCATCTTCAGTGATAAAGAAGTAAGTTTGCTGAATAAAGGGCTTCAACATAATATCACCCCATCTCTGACTGAAAATAATATTAAAGAATTAATAGTAGGCACCAAAATAGCCTGTGATACTGCAAAACTAACTCAGAATGATCAGATTGCCATAGGCCACAAAGTTAACAATTTTGTCACCAAACAAATAGAGAAAGCAAATAATAATAATAGTATAAAGCACCATGACAGAACAATACTTAAAAGTGTTAATAAGAAACTAAGTGACAGTAAAGCTTTAGTAGTAAAAGCAGATAAAAGCAATGCTATTGTTGTAATGTATTGAATTTTTCAGTAATAATAATATAGTAGAAATTAAGTCTGATCCCACTCTTAAGTAACAGAATAAACTTAAAAATATGATGAAAAAAAGTAATTTCCTCTTAAATGCAAAAGATATACATGAATGCACCGTTATGAACCCTTATGCTCCACGTCTACGAGCACAACCTAAGACCCATAAAGTTAACTGTCCCATACGTCCAATTGTTAATTCTCGGAGCAGCCCAACTTATATAATCAGCAAGAAACTCAATGAGGTCCTTAGCAACACATTCAAATTTGAAGAGACCTACATAGTAAAGAACAGTTATGAACTTATTAATTGTCTAAAGGAAATTCAGATTCCTGATACTGCTAGGTTTGCATCACTTGACATCACAAACCTCTACACAAACATACCCGTCAAAGAAACAATAGAAATAATTAAAAACAATTTACTTAAACACAAAAATTTGGCATTACCAGAAATATATGAATTCATTGATCTATTAACACTAGTACTATCACACAACTATTTTTCTTTTAATAACAACATGTACCAGCAGAAAGAGGGCCTGGCTATGGGTAGCTGCCTTGCCAGTTTGCTAGCAGATATTTTCATCAATAACTTAGAATGTAAATTTTTTAAAGAAAACCCCCAGATGGTAAACAAGATAATTTATTACAGAAGGTATGTTGATGATATAATAGTCTTATTTGATGGCACAGCAGAAGAAATTGATAACCTTGCAAAAGAAATGAATAAAATGCATCAGAACATCATCTTCACTGTAGAACACCAAACAGCAGTAGGTTTAAATTTTCTGGATCTCTGCATAAGTAGCTCCAACAACAAACACAAATTTCAAGTATACAGGAAACCAACATACACAGATAACACAATTAATAAGTCATCCTGCCACCCGGATCAACATAAGACGGCTTCAAACAGAGCAATGCTAAACAGAATGCACAAAATACCACTACAACCAGCTGACCAAATAGAAGAACTAAACACCATCAAAGCAATTGCTTACAATAATGGTTACAATCCAAAATTAATAGATGAACTAAACTCTAAGATAAATCCCCACATAAACAAACACAATAACAAAACTACATTAAAGAATACCACAACACAGCCAAAAGAAAAGTATGTAAGCTTGCCATTTGTAGGAAAGCTGTCATATAAAATATCAAACTTGTTCCGAGGAACAGATATCAAAATCAGCTACTATTCAAATAACAAAATAAAGGACAAAGCTATCCATAACATTAAAAATAATACCAAACCGTACAATCAATCAGGAATATACAAACATAACTGCAACTCATGTCCAAAAACATACATAGGCCAAACAGGGAGAAACTTCAGCATACGGTTTCGAGAACACATGGATGCTCTTCGTTTAAAAAACTTAAATAAATCCACATTCGCCCAACATGTAGCACAAGAAGGACATCAAGTAACAGACATATCCCATAACCTACAAAGTCTAAACTTAGCCAACAAAGGAAAAAGAATGAACCTCCTAGAAGAAATCGAAATTTATTCACATAAACATGCATCCCCTTCTGACATACTTAACGACCAAACAGAGCTGCCAAACCGAATATTTCTAAAAAAACTTCCACACTCTACTTATCAAACCACTTACTAAGCACAATCAACAAACAACATAATCTGATATAAACCCAGAAAATGCATGTAAAAAACATAAAAATCTTAATTCTAATATCTTAATTATATCTTTGTTATGTTGTAAATGTATGAATTACTGCTTTGTATAAATGTGTTATGTTAGACTACTTCTATCAGCCAAAACAATATTTAGAAAACAATAGCTTATCTTAGAACCTCAAAACTTTCGTAAAAATATAACTCTGTCCATAGCTAAACCATTTGTATGTAAACAAAAACTGTCAGTCGACAACATGGCGGATAACGCAGTGCGCCTGTGCAAAATACGTGATAAAAAGTGTTTGTGTCGTTGCAAAAAGGAAGAAAAGCCAGGAAAAAACAAGGAGAGGAGAAAGTAAGTAAAATGAACAGCTGATAGTATGTGACTTTAAACTCGCGAAATTGAAGTAACTGATTGGAGTCGTTGCTTTGCACAGGCTTGCTGCAGCATCCAAACTGCTGTCGAGATTATACTACTGTAATAACTGAAGATCCATGTAATTTGCCAGCTGAAGATAGGTGCAAACCCGAAATGCATATTGGCGTAAATAAAAAACGCATTCAAAAGTGGCTGGTTGCCGTATTTTTTCAGTGAAATATCATTATCCACGGCCACGGAGCTCAACAGTCCCAATAAAATGGACAAATTGTTATTGACACTACCTAGCCAGGTACTAAGAGCGTTATATGACTTCAGAAAGTACAAAATTAAGTTAGAAAGAACAATTCTTAGTATCAAGTTCAATAAAATGTGTTTAAGTGCGAATGTAACTCCAAAATATGTGAAAGTGAACATCAACAGTCAAAGCAAAGCAGCGAAAATAGCTAAAGAAAGAAGTGTAATTATATGGCTCCAATCTGAAATCCGAAACCAACACAGAAAGAAGCAGTTTTTAAACCACCAGTTATATAGATTACATTTAGAGCTAGGTAAACAACCTACTCCTACACAATTCAACCATGCTTTAGATTTTGTCACTATAATAGCTATGAAAGAACAGCATAAAGTCAGATGTAGGCATAACAATAAGTTGAAAAAGCTTATGTCACAAATTCCAAAGGTGAATGACAAATTACCTCCCACTAATCATAAATTCTCCAAACGTCTAGTAAATTCAACTAACATCATCTTCAGTGATAAAGAAGTAAGTTTGCTGAATAAAGGGCTTCAACATAATATCACCCCATCTCTGACTGAAAATAATATTAAAGAATTGATAGTAGGCACAAAAATAGCCTGTGATACTGCAAAACTAACTCAGAATGATCAGATTGCCACAGGCCACAAAGTTAACAATTTTATCACCAAACAAATGGAGAAAGCAAATATTAATAATAGTATAAAGCACCATGACAGAACAATACTTGAAAGTGTTAATAAGAAACTAAGTGACAGTAAAGCTTTAGTAGTAAAAGCAGATAAAAGCAATGCTATTGTTGTAATGTATGAAAGTGAATATGTAAGAAAAACCATTGAATTTTTCAGTAATAATAATATAGTAGAAATTAAGTCTGATCCCACTCTTAAGTAACAGAATAAACTTAAAAATATGATGAAAAAAAGTAATTTCCTCTTAAATGCAAAAGATATACATGAATGCACTGTTATGAACCCTTATGCACCACGTCTACGAGCACAACCTAAGACCCATAAAGTTAACTGTCCCATACGTCCAATTGTTAATTCTCGGAGCAGCCCAACTTATATAATCAGCAAGAAACTAAATGAAGTCCTTAGCAACACATTCAAATTAGAAGAGACCTACACAGTAAAGAACAGTTATGAACTTATTAATTGTCTAAAGGAAATTCAGATTCCTGATACTGCTAGGTTTGCATCACTTGACATCACAAACCTCTACACAAACATACCCGTCAAAGAAACAATAGAAATAATTAAAAACAATATACTTAAACATAAAAATTTGGCATTACCAGAAATATATGAATTCATTGATCTATTAACACTAGTACTATCACACAACTATTTTTCTTTTAATAACAAAATGTACCAGCAGAAAGAGGGCCTGGCTATGGGTAGCTGCCTTGCCAGTTTGCTAGCAGATATTTTCATCAATAACTTAGAATGTAAATTTTTTAAAGAAAACCCCCAGATGGTAAACAAGATAATTTATTACAGAAGGTATGTTGATGATATAATAGTCTTATTTGATGGCACAGCAGAAGAAATTGATAACCTTGCAAAAGAAATGAATAAAATGCATCAGAACATCATCTTCACTGTAGAACACCAAACAGCAGTAGGTTTAAATTTTCTGGATCTCTGCATAAGTAGCTCCAACAACAAACACAAATTTCAAGTATACAGGAAACCAACATACACAGATAACACAATTAATAAGTCATCCTGCCACCCGGATCAACATAAGACGGCTTCATACAGAGCAATGCTAAACAGAATGCACAAAATACCACTACAACCAGCTGACCAAATAGAAGAACTAAACACCATCAAAGCAATTGCTTACAATAATGGTTACAATCCAAAATTAATAGATGAACTAAACTCTAAGATAAATCCCCACATAAACAAACACAATAACAAAACTACATTAAAGAATACCACAACACAGCTAAAAGAAAAATATGTAAGCTTGCCATTTGTAGGAAAGCTGTCATATAAAATATCAAATTTGTTCCGAGGAAAAAATATCAAAATCAGCTACTATACAAATAACAAAATAAAGGACAAAGCTATCCATACCATTAAAAATAATACCAAACCGTACAATCAATCAGGAATATACAAACTTAACTGCAACTCATGTCCAAAAACGTACATATCCCAAAAAGGGGGAAACTTCAGCATACGGTTTCGAGAACACATGGATGCTCTTAGTTTATAAACTTAAATAAATCCACATTCGCCCAACATGTAGCAGAAGAAGAACATCAAGTAACAGCCATATCCCATAACCTACAAGTTCTCCACTTAGCCAACAAAGGAAAAAGAATGAACCTCCTAGAAGAAATCGAAATTTATTCACATAAACATGCATCCCCTTCTGACATACTTAACCACCAAACAGAGCTGCCAAACCGAATATTTCTAAAAAACTTCCACACTCTACTTATCAAACCACTTACTAAGCACAATCAACAAACAACATAATCTGATATAAACCCAGCAAATGCATGTAAAAAACATAAAAATCTTAATTCTAATATCTTAATTATATCTTTGTTATATTGTAAATGTATGAATTACTGCTTTGTATAAATGTGTTATGTTAGACTACTTCTATCAGCCAAATCAATATTTAGAAAACAATAGCTTATTTTAGAACCTCAAAACTTTCGTAAAAATATAACTCTGTCCATAGATAAACCATTTGTATGTAAACAAAAACTGTCAGTCGACAACATGGCGGATAACGCAGTGCGCCTGTGCAAAATACGTGATAAAAAGTGTTTGTGTCGTTGCAAAAAGGAAGAAAAGCCAGGAAAAAACAAGGAGAGGAGAAAGTAAGTAAAATGAACAGCTGATAGTATGTATCTTTAAACTCGCGAAATTGAAGTAACTGATTGGAGTCGTTGCTTTGCACAGGCTTGCTGCAGCATTAAAACTGCTGTCGAGATTATACTACTGTAATAACTGAAGATCCATGTAATTTGCCAGCTGAAGATGGGTGCAAACCCGAAATGCATATTGGCGTAAATAAAAAACGCATTAAAAAGTGGCTGGTTGCCGTATTTTTTCAGTGAAATATCATTATCCACGGCCACGGAGCTCAACAGTCCCAATAAATCGGACAAATTGTTATAGTCTATGCATAGATCATTCCCGGGAAGACCAGTAGTAGTTTCCGATGCACATCTGAAGGCAATCTGTAATCTGTGGACAATCAGAGTGTTGATGAAACACAGAAATTGCATCGGGATTGAATACAACAGTCACCATTCGCACTACCCTCCACCAGAATAATGTCTCAAACAGTCTACGATTTGAATGTTCCCTGTAAGACCAGCAGTAGTTTCCCATGTACATCTGGAGGCATTCTGTAATCTGTGGACCTTCAAAGTGTTGATGAAACACAGAAATTGCATCGGGATTGAATATACAACAGTAACCATGTGCACTTTCCTCCATGGGAGTAATGTCTCAAACAGTCAACGCTTTGATCGTTCCCTGGAAGACCAGTAGTAGTTTCCGATGCACATCTTGAGGCATTCTGTAATCTGTTGACCTTCAAAGTGTTGAAGAAACACAGAAATTGCCTCGGGATTGTATACAACATTTACCATGCGCACTTTCCTCTATGAGAGTAATGCCTCATACAGTCTACGCTTTAATCGTACCCTGGAAGACCAGTAGTAGTTTCCGGTGCACATCTGGAGGCATTCTTTAATCTGTGGACTATTAGATTGTTGATGAAACACAGAAATTGCATCGGGATTGAATACAACAGTCACCATACGCACTTTCCTCGATGGGAGTAATGTCTCAAACTGTCATCGATTTGATCGTTCCCTAAAGACCAGTAGTAGTTTCCGATGGACATCTCTAGGCATTCTGTAATCTGTGCACTATCAGATTGTTGATGAAACACAGAAATTGCATCGGGATTGAATACAACAGTCACCATATGCACATTCCACAATGGGAGTAATGTCTCAAACTGTCATCGATTTGATCGTTCCCTAAAGACCAGTAGTAGTTTCCGATGGACATCTCTAGGCATTCTGTAATCTGTGGACTATCTGAGTGTTGATGAAACACAGAAATTGCCTCGGGATTGAATACAACAGTCACCTTGCGCACTTTCCTCCATGGGAGTAATGTCTCAAACAGTCTACGCTTTGATCGTTCCCAGGAAGACCAGTAGTAGTTTCCGTTGCACATCTGGAGGCATTCTGTAATCTGTCGACCTTCAAAGTGTTGATGAAACACAGAAATTGCATCGGGATTGAATACAACAGTCACCGTGCGCACTTTCCTCCATGGGAGTAATGTCTCAAACAGTCTACGCTTTGATCGTTCCCTAGAAAACCAGTAGTAGTTTCCGATGCACATCTGGGGCATTCTGTAATCTGTGGACCTTCAAAGAGTTGATGAAACACAGAAATTGCATCGGGAGTGAATACAACAGCCACCATCCGCACATTCCTCCATGGGAGTAACGTCTGAAACAGTCTACGCTTTGATCGTTCCTGGAAGTCCAGTACTAGTTTCAGATGCACATCTTGAGGCATTCTGTAATCTGTGGACTATCAGAGTGATGTTGAAACACAGAAATTGCATCGCGATTTAATACTAGAGTCACCATGCGCACTTCCCTCCATGGGAGTAATGACTCAAAGAGTCTATGCTTTCACCGTTCCCAGGAAGACCAGTAGTAGTTTCCGATGCACATCTGGTGGCATTCTGTAATCTGTCTACTATCAGTGTGTTGATGAAACACATAAATTGCATCGGGATTGAATACAACAGTCACCATCCGCACTTTCCTCCATGGGAGTAATGTCTGAAACTGTCCACGATTTGTTCGTTCCCCGGAAGACCAGTAGTACTTTCCGATGCATATCTATTGGCATTCTGTAATCTGTGGACTATCAGAGTGTTGATGAAACACAGAAATATAATGGGGATTTAATACAAAAGTCACCACGCTCACTTTCCTCCACGGGAGTAATGTCTCAAACATTCTACGCTTTGATCGTTCCCTGAAAGACCAGTGGTAGTTTCTGATGCACATCTGGAGGCATTCTGTAATCTGTGGACTATCTGAGTTTTGATAAAACACAGGAATTGCATCGGGATTGAATACAACAGTCATCATGCGCATTTTCCTCCATGGGAGTAATGTCTTAAACAGTCTATGCTTTGATCGTTCCCTGGAAGACCAGTAGCAGTTTCCGATACACCTCTGGAGGCATTCTGTAATCTGTGGACCTTCAAAGTGTTGATGGAACACAGAAATTGCATCGGGATTGAATACAACAGTCACCATCCGCACTTTCCTCCATGTGAGTAATGTCTCAAACAGTCTATGCTTAGATCATTCCCGGGAAGTCCAGTAGTAGTTTCCGATGCACCTCTGAAGGTAATCTGTAATCTGTGGACAATCAGATTGTTGATGAAACACAGAAATTGCATCGGGATTGGATACCACGGTCACCATTCGCACTTCCCTCCACCGGAATAAAGTCTCAAACAGTCTACGATTTGAATATTCCGTGTAAGACCAGCAGTAGTTTCCGATGCACATCTGGAGGCATTCTGCAATCTGTGGACCTTCAAAGTGTTGATGAAACACAGAAATTGCATCGGGATTGAATACAACAGTCACCATCCGCACTTTCCTCCATGGGAGTAATGTCTGAAACTGTCCACGATTTGATCGTTCCCTGGAAGACCAGTAGTTGTTTCCGATGCACATCTATTGGCATTCTGTAATCTGTTGACTATCAGAGTGTTGATGAAACACAGAAATTGCATCGGGATTGAATACAACAGTCATCATGCGCACTTTCCTCCATGGGAGTAATATCTCAAACAGTCTACGCTTCGACCGTTCCCTGGAAGACCAGTAGTTGTTTCCGATGCACATCTATTGGCATTGTGTAATCTGTGGACTATCACAGTGTTGATGAAACACAGAAATTGCATCGGGATTGAATACAACAGTCACCATGCTCACATTCCTCCACGGGAGTAATGTCTGAAACAGTCTAGGCTTTGATCGTTCCCTGGAAGACCAGAAGTAGTTTCCGATGCACATCTGAAGGCAATCTGTAATCTGTGGACTATCAGAGTGTTGATGAAACACAGAAATTGCATCGCGATATAATACAACAGCCACCATGCACACTTTCCTCCATGGGAGTAATATCTCAAACAGTCTACGCTTCGACCGTTCCCAGGACGACCAGTAGTAGCTTCCGATGCACATCTGGTGGCAATCTGTAATCTGTGGACTATCAGAGTGTTGATGAAACACAGAAATTGCATAGGGATTGAATACAACAGTCATCATGCGCACTTTCCTACGTGGGAGTAATGTCACAAACAGTTTACGATTTGATCGTTCCCAGGAAGACCAGTAGTAGTTTCCGATGCACATCTGGAGGCAATCAGTGATCTGTGGACTATCAGAGTGTTAATGAAACACAGAAATTGCATCGGGATTGAATACAACAGTCACCATGCGCACTATCCTCCATGGGAGTAATGTCTCAAACAGTCTACGCTTTGATCGTTCCCTGGAAGACCAGTGGTAGTTCTTAATGCACATCTGGAGGCATTATGTAATCTGTGGACTAACTGAGTGTTGATGAAACACAGAAATTGCATCGGGATTGAATACAACAGTCACCATGCGCATTTTCATATATGGGAGTAATGTCTTAAACAGTCTACGCTTTGATCGTTCCCAGGAAGACCAGTAGTAGTTTCCGAGGCACATCTGGAGTCAATCTGTAATCTGTGGACTATCAGAGTGTTGATGAAACACAGATATTGCACCGGGATTGAATACAACAGTAACCATTCGCACTTTCCTCCATGGGAGTAATGTCTCAAACAGACTACGCTTTGATCGTTCCCTGGAAGACCAGTGGTGGTTTCCGATGCACATCTGGAGACATTCTGTAATCTGTGGACTATCAGAGTCTTGATGAAACACAGAATTTGCATCGGGATTGAGTACAACAGTCACCATGCACACTTTCCTTGATGGGAGTAATGTCTCAAACAGTCTACGTTTTGATCGTTCCCAGGAAGACCAGTAGTAGTTTCCGTTGCACATCTGCTAGCAATCTGTAATCGATGGAATATCAGAGTGTTGATGAAAATCAGAAATTGCATCGGGATTCAATACAACAGTCACCATGCGCACTTTCCTCCATGGGAGTAATGTCACAAACAGTCTACACTTTGATCGTCCCCAGGAAGACCAGTAGTAGTTTCCGATGCACATCTGGAGGCATTCTTTAATCTGTGGACCTTCAAAGTGTTGATGAAACACAGAAATTGCATCGGGATTGAATACAACAGTCACCGTGCGCACTTTCCTCCATGGGAGTAATGTCTCAAACAGTCTACGTTTTGATCGTTCCCTGGAAAACCAGTAGTAGTTTCCGATGCACATCTGGAGGCATTCTGTAATCTGTGGACCTTCAAAGTGTTGATGAAACACAGAAATTGCATCGAGAGTGAATACAACAGTCACCATCCGCACATTCCTCCATGGGAGTAACGTCTGAAACAGTCTACGCTTTGATCGTTCCCAGGAAGTCCAGTACTAGTTTCCGATGCACATCTTGAGGCATTCTGTAATCTGTGGACCTTCAACGTGTTGATGAAACACAGAAATTCCCTCGGGATTGAATATAACAGTCACCATGCGCACTTTCCTCCATGAGAGTAATGCCTCAAACAGTCTACGCTTTAATCGTTCCGTGGAAGACCAGTAGTACTTTCCGATGTACATCTAGAGGCATTCTGTAATCTGTGGACCTTCAAAGTGTTGATGAAACACAGAAATTGCCTCGGGATTGAATACAACATTTACCATGCGCACTTTCCTCCATGAGAGTAATGCCTCAAACAGTCTACGCTTTAATCGTTCCCTGGAAGACCAGTAGTACTTTCCGATGTACATCTAGAGGCATTCTGTAATCTGTGGACTATCAGATTGTTAATGAAACACAGAAATTGCATCAGGATTGAATACAACATTCACCATACGCACTTTCCTCCATGGGAGTAATGTCTCAGACTGTCATCGATTTGATCGTTCCCTAAAGACCAGTAGTAGTTTCCGATGGACATCTCTAGGCATTCTGTAATCTGTGGACTATCTGAGTATTGATGAAACACAGAAATTGCATCGGGATTGAATACAATTGTCAGCATGCGCACTTTCCTCCATGGGAGTAATGACTCAAAGAGTCTACGCTTTCATCGTTCCCAGGAAGACCAGTAGTAGTTTCCGATGCACATCTTGTGGCATTCTGTAATCTGTCTACTATCAGTGTGTTGATGAAACACAGAAATTGCATCGGGATTGAATACAACAGTCACCATCCGCACTTTCCTCCATGGGAGTAATGTCTGAAACTGTCCACGCTTTGATCGTTCCCTGGAAGACCAGTAGTTGTTTCCGATGCACATCTATTGGCATTCTGTAATCTGTGGACTATCAGAGTGTTGATGTAACACAGAAATTGCATCGGGATTGAATACAACAGTCATCATGCGCACTTTCCTCCATGGGAGTAATATCTCAAACAGTCTACGCTTCGACCGTTCCCTAGAAGACCAGTAGTTGTTTCCGATGCACATCTATTGGCATTCTGTAATCTGTGGACTATCACAGTGTTGATGAAACACAGAAATTGCATCGGGATTGAATACAACAGTCACCATGCTCACATTCCTCCACGGGAGTAATGTCTCAAACAGTTTAGGCTTTGATCGTTCCCTGGAAGACCAGAAGTAGTTTCCGATGCACATCTGAAGGCAATCTGTAATCTTTGGACTATCAGAGTGTTGATGAAACACATAAATTGCATCGCGATATAATACAACAGCCACCATGCACACTTTCCTCCATGGGAGTAATATCTCAAACAGTCTACGCTTCGACCGTTCCCAGGAAGACCAGTAGTAGCTTCTGATGCACATCTGGTGGCAATCTGTAATCTGTGGACTATCAGAGTGTTGATGAAACACAGAAATTGCATAGGGATTGAATACAACAGTCATCATGCGCACTTTCCTCCGTGGGAGTAATGTCACAAACAGTTTACGATTTGATCGTTCCCAGGAAGACCAGTAGTAGTTTCCGATGCACATCTGGAGGCAATCTGTGATCTGTGGACTATCAGAGTGTTAATGAAACACAGAAATTGCATCGGGATTGAATACAACAGTCACCATGCGCACTATCCTCCATGGGAGTAATGTCTCAAACAGTCTACGCTTTGATCGTTCCCTGGAAGACCAGTGGTAGTTCTTAATGCACATCTGGAGGCATTATGTAATCTGTGGACTAACTGAGTGTTGATGAAACACAGAAATTGCATCGGGATTGAATACAACAGTCACCATGCGCATTTTCATCCATGGGAGTAATGTCTTAAACAGTCTATGCTTTGATAGTTCCCTGGAAGACCAGTAGCAGTTTCCGATGCACCTCTGGAGGCATTCTGTAATCTGTGGACCTTCAAAGTGTTGATGGAACACAGAAATTGCATCGGGATTGAATACAACAGTCACCATGCGCACTTTCCTCCATGGGAGTAATGTCTCAAACAGTCTACGCTTTGATCGTTCCCAGGAAGAACAGTAGTAGTTTCCGTTACACATCTGCAGGCAATCTGTAATCGATGGACTATCAGAGTGTTGATGAAACACAGAAATTGCATCGGGATTCAATACAACAGTCACCATGCGCACTTTCCTCCATGGGAGTAATGTCACAGTCTACAGTTTGATCGTTCCCAGGAAGACCAGTAGTAGTTTCCGATGCACATCTGGAGGCATTCTGTAATCTGTGGACCTTCAAAGTGTTGATGGAACACAGAAATTGCATCGGGATTGAATACAACAGTCATCATGCGCACTTTCCTCCATGGGAGTAATATCTCAAACAGTCTATGCTTCGACCGTTCCCTGGAAGACCAGTAGTTGTTTCCGATGCACATCTATTGGCATTCTGTAATCTGTGGACTATCACAGTGTTGATGAAACACAGAAAATGCATCGCGATATAATACAACAGCCACCATGCACACTTTCCTCCATGGGAGTAATATCTCAAACAGTCTACGCTTCGACCGTTCCCAGGAAGACCAGTAGTAGCTTCCGATGCACATCTGGTGGCAATCTGTGATCTGTGGACTATCAGAGTGTTAATGAAACACAGAAATTGCATCGGGATTGAATACAACAGTCACCATGCGCACTATCCTCCATGGGAGTAATGTCTCCAACAGTCTACGCTTTGATCGTTCCCTGGAAGACCAGTGGTAGTTCTTAATGCACATCTGGAGGCATTATGTAATCTGTGGACTAACTGAGTGTTGATGAAACACAGAAATTGCATCGGGATTGAATACAAAAGTCACCATGCGCACTTTCCTCCATGGGAGTTATGTCACAAACAGTCTACACTTTGATCGTTCCCAGGAAGACCAGTAGTAGTTTCCGATGCACATCTGGAGGCATTCTGTAATCTGTGGACCTTCAAAGTGTTGATGAAACACAGAAATTGCATCGGGATTGAATACAACAGTCTCCGTGCGCACTTTCCTCCATGGGAGTATTGACTCAAAGAGTCTACGCTTTCACCGTTCCCAGGAAGACCAGTAGTAGTTTCCGATGCACATCTGGTGGCATTCTGTAATCTGTCTACTATCAGTGTGTTGATGAAACACAGAAAATGCATCGGGATTGAATACAACAGTCTCCGTGCGCACTTTCCTCCATGGGAGTAATGACTCAAAGAGTCTACGCTTTCACCGTTCCCAGGAAGACCAGTAGTAGTTTCCGATGCACATCTGGTTTCATTCTGTAATCTGTCTACTATCAGGGTGTTGATGAAACACAGAAATATAATGGGGATTTAATTCAAAAGTCACCATGCTCACTTTCCTCCACGGGAGTAATGTCTCAAGCAGTCTACGCTTTGATCGTTCCCTGAAAGACCAGTGAAAGTTTCTGATGCACATCTGGAGGCATTCTGTAATCTGTGGACTATCTGAGTGTTGATAAAACACAGGAATTGCATCGGTATTGAATACAACAGTCATCATGCGCAATTTCCTCCATGGGAGTAATGTTTTAAACAGTCTATGCTTTGATCGTTCCCTGGAAGACCAGTAGCAGTTTCCGATACACCTCTGGAGGCATTCTGTAATCTGTGGACCTTCAAAGTGTTGATGGAACACAGAAATTGCATCGGGATTTAATACAACAGTCACCATCCGCCCTTTCCTCCATGTGAGTAATGTCTCAAGTAGTCTCTGCTTAGATCGTTTCCTGGAAGACCAGCAGTAGTTTCCGATGCATATCTGAAGGCAATCTGTAATCTGTGGACCTTCAAAGTGTTGATGAAGCACAGAAATTGCATCGGGAGTGAATACAACAGTCACCATCCACACTTTCCTCCATGGGAGTAACGTCTGAAACAGTCTACGCTTTGATCGTTCCCTGGAAGGCCAGTAGTAGTTCCCGATGCACATCTGGAGGCATTCCGTAATCTGTGGACCTTCAAAGTGTTGATGAAACACAGAAATTGCGTCGTTGTTGAATACAACAGTCATCATCCGCACTTTCCTTTATGGGAGTAATGTCTGAAACAGTCTATGCTTTGATCGTTCCCAGGAAGACCAGTAGTAGTTTCTGATGCACATCTGGAGGCATTCTGTAATCTGTGGACTATCAGAGTGTTGATGAAACACAGAAATTGCATCGGGATTGAATACAACAGTCACCATGCGCACTTTCCTCCATGGGAGTAATGTCTAAAACAGTCTACGATTTGATCGTTCCCTGGAAAACCAGTAGTAGTTTCCGATGCACATCTGGAGGCATTCTGTAATCTGTGGACCTTCAAAGTGTTGATGAAACACAGAAATTGCATCGGGAGTTAATACAACAGTCACCATCCGCACTTTCCTCCATGGGAGTAACGTCTGAAACAGTCTACGCTTTGATCGTTCCCTGGAAGACCAGTAGTAGTTTCCGATGCACATCTTGAGGCATTCTGCAATCTGTGGACATTCAAAGTGTTGATGAAACACAGAAATTGCCTCGGGATTGAATACGACAGTCACCATGCGCACTTTCCGCCATGGGAGTAATGACTCAAACAGTCTACGCTTTAATCGTTCCCTGGAAGACCAGTAGTAGTTTCCGATGCACATCTGGAGGCAATCTGTAATATGTGGACTATCAGAGTGTTGTTGAAACACAGAAATTTTATCACGATTTAATACCAGAGTCACCATGCGCTCTTTCCTCCATGGGAGTAATGACTCAAAGAGTCTACGCTTTCATCGTTCCCAGGAAGACCAGTAGTAGTTTCCGATGCACATCTTGTGGCATTCTGTAATCTGTCTACTATCAGTGTGTTGATGAAACACAGAAATTGCATCGGGATAGAATACAACAGTCACCATCCGCACTTTCCTCCATGGGAGCAATGTCTGAAACTGTCCACGCTTTGATCGTTCCCTGGAAGACCAGTAGTTGTTTCCGATGCACATCTATTAGCATTCTGTAATCTGTGGACTATCAGAGTGTTGATGAAACACAGAAATTGCATCAGGATTGAATACAACAGTCATCATGCGCACTTTCCTCCATGGGAGTAATATCTCAAACAGTCTATGCTTCGACCGTTCCCTGGAAGACCAGTAGTTGTTTCCGATGCACATCTATTGGCATTCTGTAATCTGTGGACTATCACAGTGTTGATGAAACACAGAAAATGCATCGCGATATAATACAACAGCCACCATGCACACTTTCCTCCATGGGAGTAATATCTCAAACAGTCTACGCTTCGACCGTTCCCAGGAAGACCAGTAGTAGCTTCCGATGCACATCTGGTGGCAATCTGTAATCTGTGGACTATCAGAGTGTTGATGAAACACAGAAATTGCATAGGGATTGAATACAACAGTCATCATGCGCACTTTCCTCCGTGGGAGTAATGTCACAAACAGTTTACGATTTGATGGTTCCCAGGAAGACCAGTAGTAGTTTCCGATGCACATCTGGAGGCAATCTGTGATCTGTGGACTATGAGAGTGTTAATGAAACACAGAAATTGCATCGGGATTGAATACAACAGTCACCATGCGCACTTTCCTCCATGGGAGTAATGTCTCAAACAGTCTACGCTTTTGATCGTTCCCTGGAAGACCAGTGGTAGTTCTTAATGCACATCTGGAGGCATTATGTAATCTGTGGACTAACTGAGTGTTGATGAAACACAGAAATTGCATCGGGATTGAATACAACAGTCACCATGCGCATTTTCATCCATGGGAGTAATGTCTTAAACAGTCTATGCTTTGATAGTTCCCTGGAAGACCTGTAGCAGTTTCCGATGCACCTCTGGAGGCATTCTGTAACCTGTGGACCTTCAAAGAGTTGATGGAACACAGAAATTGCATCGGGATTGAATACAACCGTCACCATCCGCCCTATCTTCCATGTGAGTAATGTCTCAAACAGTCTACGCTTCGACCTTTCCCAGGAAGACCAGTAGTAGTTTCCGATGCACATCTGGAGTCAATCTGTAATCTGTGGACTATCAGCGTGTTGATGAAACACAGAAATTGCACCGGGATTGAATACAACAGTAACCATTCGCACTTTCCTCCATGGGAGTAATGTCTCAAACAGTCTACGCTTTGATCGTTCATTGGAAAACCAGTGGTAGTTTCCGATGCACATCTGGAGGCATGCTGTAATCTGTGGACTATCAGAGTCTTGGTGAAACACAGAATTTGCATCGGGATTGAGTACAACAGTCACCATGCACACTTTCCTTGATGGGAGTAATGTCTCAAACAGTCTACGCTTTGATCGTTCCCAGGAAGACCAGTAGTAGTTTCCGTTGCACATCTGCAGGCAATCTGTAATCGATGGACTATCAGAGTGTTGATGAATCACAGAAATTGCATCGGGATTGAATACAACAGTCACCATTCGCACTTCCCTCCACCGGAATAATGTCTCAAACAGTCTACGCGTTGATCGTTCCCTGGAAGACCAGCAGTAGTTTCCGATGCACGTCTGAAGGCATTCTGTAATCTGTGGACCTTCAAAGTGTTGATGAAGCACAGAAATTGCATCGGGAGTGAATACAACAGTCACCATCCACACTTTCCTCCATGGGAGTAACGTCTGAAACAGTCTACGCTTTGATCGTTCCCTGGAAGGCCAGTAGTAGTTTCCGATGCACATCTGGATGCATTCCGTAATCTGTGGACCTTCAAAGTGTTGATGAAACACAGAAATTGCGTCGTTGTTGAATTCAACAGTCATCATCCGCACTTTCCTCCATGGGAGTAATGTCTGAAACAGTCTATGCTTTGATCTTTCCCAGGAAGACCAGTAGTAGTTTCTGATGCACATCTGGAGGCATTCTGTAATCTGTGGACTATCAGAGTGTTGATGAAACACAGAAATTGCATCGGGATTGAATACAACAGTCACCATGCGCACTTTCCTCCATGGGAGTAACGTCTAAAACAGTCTACGATTTGATCGTTCCCTGGAAAACCAGTAGTAGTTTCCGATGCACATCTGGAGGCATTCTGTAATCTGTGGACCTTCAAAGTGTTGATGAAGCACAGAAATTGCATCGGGAGTTAATACAACAGTCACCATCCGCACTTTCCTCCATGGGAGTAACGTCTGAAGCAGTCTACGCTTTGGTCGTTCCCTGGAAGACCAGTAGTAGTTTCCGATGCACATCTGGAGGCATTCTGTAATCTGTGGACTATCAGAGTCTTGGTGAAACACAGAATTTGCATCGGGATTGAGTACAACAGTCACCATGCACACTTTCCTTGATGGGAGTAATGTCTCAAACAGTCTACGCTTTGATCGTTCCCAGGAAGACCAGTAGTAGTTTCCGTTGCACATCTGCTGGCAATCTGTAATCGATGGACAATCAGAGTGTTGATGAAACACAGAAATTGCATCGGGATTCAATACAACAGTCACCATGCGCACTTTCCTCCATGGGAGTAATGTCACATCAGTCTACACTTTGATCGTTCCCAGGAAGACCAGTAGTAGTTTCCGATGCACATCTGTAGGCATTCTGTAATCTGTGGACCTTCAAAGTGTTGATGAAACACAGAAATTGCATCGGGATTGAATACAACAGTCACCGTGCGCACTTTCCTCCATGGGAGTAATGTCTCAAACAGTCTACGATTTTGATCGTTCCCTGGAAAACCAGTAGTAGTTTCCGATGCACATCTGGAGGCATTCTGTAATCTGTGGACCTTCAAAGTGTTGATGAAACACAGTAATTGCATCGGGAGTGAATACAACAGTCACCATCCGCACATTCCTCCATGGGAGTAACGTCTAAAACAGTCTACGCTTTGTTCGTTCCCTGGAAGTCCAGTACTAGTTTCCGATGCACATCTTGAGGCATTCTGTAATCTGTGGACCTTCAAAGTGTTGATGAAACACAGAAATTCCCTCGGGATTGAATATAACAGTCACCATGCGCACTTTCCTCCATGAGAGTAATGCCTCAAACTGTCTACCATTTAATCGTTCCCTGGGAGACCAGTAATAGTTTCCGATGCACATCTGGAGGCATTCTGTAATCTGTGGACAATCAGAGTGTTGTTGAAACACAGAAATTGAATCGCGATTTAATACTAGAGTCACCATGCGCACTTTCCTCCATGGGAGTAATGACTCAAAGAGTCTACGCTTTCACGGTTCCCAGGAAGACCAGTAGTAGTTTCCGATGCACATCTGGTGGCATTCTGTAATCTGTCTACTATCAGTGTGTTGATGAAACACAGAAAATGCATCGGGATTGAATAATACAGTCACCATCCGCACTTTCCTCCATGGGAGTAATGTCTGAAACTGTCCACGATTTGTTCGTTAACCGGAAGACCAGTAGTAGTTTCCGATGCGCATCTATTGGCATTCTGTAATCTGTGGACTATCAGGGTGTTGATGAAACACAGAAATATAATGGGGATTTAATACAAAAGTCACCATGCTCCCTTTCCTCCACGGGAGTAATGTCTCAAACAGTCTACGCTTTGATCGTTCCCTGAAAGACCAGTGGTAGTTTCTGATGCACATCAGGAGTCATTCTGTAATCTGTGGACTATCTGAGTGTTGATAAAACACAGGAATTGCATCGGGATTGAATACAACAGTCATCATGCGCATTTTCCTCCATGGGATTAATGTTTTAAACAGTCTATGCTTTGATCGTTCCCTGGAAGACCAGTAGCAGTTTCCGATACACCTCTAGAGGCATTCTGTAATCTGTGGACCTTCAAAGTGTTGATGGAACACAGAAATTGCATCGGGATTGAATACAACAGTCACCATCCGCCCTTTCCTCCATGTGAGTAATGTCTCAAGCAGTCTCTGCTTAGATCATTCCCGGGAAGACCAGTAGTAGTTTCCGATGCACATCTGAAGGTAATCTGTAATCTGTGGACAATCAGAGTGTTGATGAAACACAGAAATTGCATCGGGATTTAATACAACAGTCACCATTCGCACTTCCCTCCACCGGAATAATGTCTCAAACAGTCTACACTTTGATCGTTCCCTGGAAGACCAGCAGTAGTTTCCGATGCATATCTGAAGGCAATCTGTAATCTGTGGACTATCAGAGTGTTGATGAAACACAGAAATTGCATCGCGATTTAATACAACAGTCACCATGCGCACTTTCCTCCATGGGAGTAATGTCGATACAGTCTAAGATTTGATCGTTCCCTGGAAGACCAGTAGTAGTTTCCGATGCACGTCTGAAGGCATTCTGTAATCTGTGGACCTTCAAAGTGTTGATGAAGCACAGAAATTGCATCGGGAGTGAATACAACAGTCAACATCCACACTTTCCTCCATGGGAGTAACGTCTGAAACAGTCTACGCTTTGATCGTTCCCTGGAAGGCCAGTAGTAGTTTCCGATGCACATCTGGAGGCATTCCGTAATCTTAGGACCTTCAAAGTGTTGATGAAACAAAGAAATTGCGTCGTTGTTGAATACAACAGTCATCATCCGCACTTTCCTCCATGGGAGTAATGTCTGAAACAGTCTATGCTTTGATCGTTCCCAGGAAGACCAGTAGTAGTTTCCGATGCACATCTGGAGACAATCTGTAATCTGTGGACTATCAGATTGTAAATGAAAGACAGAAATTGCATCGGGATTGAATACAACAGTAACCATCCGCACTTTCCCCCATGGGAGTAATGTCTCACACAGTCTACGCTTTGATCGTTCCCTGGAAGACCAGTGGTAGTTTCCGATGCAAATCTGGAGGCATTCTGTAATCTGTGGACTATCAGATTGTTAATGAAAGACAGGAATTGCATCGGGATTGAATACAACAGTCACCATCCACACTTTCCTCCATGGGAGTAACGTCTGAAACAGTCTACGCTTTGATCGTTCCCTGGAAGGCCAGTAGTAGTTTCCGATGCACATCTGGAGGCATTCCGTAATCTGTGGACCTTCAAAGTGTTGGTGAAACACAGAAATTGCATCGTTGTTGAATACAACAGTCATCATCCGCACTTTCCTCCATGGGAGTAATGTCTGAAACAGTCTATGCTTTGATCGTTCCCAGGAAGACCAGTAGTAATTTCCGATGCATATCTGGAGACAATCTGTAATCTGTGGACTATCAGATTGTTAATGAAACACAGAAATTGCATCGGGATTGAATACAACAGTAACCATCCTCACTTTCCTCCATGGGAGTAATGTCTTAAAGAGTATACGGTTTGATCGTTTCCTGGAAGACCAGTGGTAGTTTCCGATGCAAATCTGGAGGCATTCTGTAATCTGTGGACTATCAGAGTCTTCATGAAACACAGAATTTGCATCGGGATTGAGTACCACAGTCACCATGCACACTTTCCTCCATGGGAGTAATATCTCAAACAGTCTACGCTTCGACCGTTCCCAGGAAGGCCAGTAGTAGTTTCCGATGCACATCTGGAGGCAATCTGTAATCTGTGCACTATCAGAGTGTTAATGAAACACAGAAATTGCATCGGGATTCAATACAACAGTCACCATGCACACTTTCCTTGATGGGAGTAATGTCTCAAACAGTCTACGCTTCGACCGTTCCCAGGAAGGCCAGTAGTAGTTTCCGATGCACATCTGGAGGCATTCTGTAATCTGTGGACCTTCAAAGTGTTGATGAAGCACAGAAATTGCATCGGGAGTTAATACAACAGTCACCATCCGCACTTTCCTCCATGGGAGTAACGTCTGAAGCAGTCTACGCTTTGGTCGTTCCCTGGAAGACCAGTAGTAGTTTCCGATGCACATGTGGAGGCATTCTGTAATCTGTGGACTATCAGAGTCTTGGTGAAACACAGAATTTGCATCGGGATTGAGTACAACAGTCACCATGCACACTTTCCTTGATGGGAGTAATGTCTCAAACAGTCTACGCTTTGATCGTTCCCAGGAAGACCAGTAGTAGTTTCCGTTGCACATCTGCAGGCAATCTGTAATCGATGGACTATCAGAGTGTTGATGAAACACATAAATTGCATCGGGATTCAATACAACAGTCACCATGCGCACTTTCCTCCATGGGAGTAATGTCACATCAGTCTACACTTTGATCGTTCCCAGGAAGACCAGTAGTAGTTTCCGATGCACATCTGTAGGCATTCTGTAATCTGTGGACCTTCAAAGTGTTGATGAAACACAGAAATTGCATCGGGATTGAATACAACAGTCACCGTGCGCACTTTCCTCCATGGGAGTAATGTCTCAAACAGTCTACGATTTTGATCGTTCCCTGGAAAACCAGTAGTAGTTTCCGATGCACATCTGGAGGCATTCTGTAATCTGTGGACCTTCAAAGTGTTGATGAAACACAGTAATTGCATCGGGAGTGAATACAACAGTCACCATCCGCACATTCCTCCATGGGAGTAACGTCTAAAACAGTCTACGCTTTGATCGTTCCCTGGAAGTCCAGTACTAGTTTCCGATGCACATCTTGAGGCATTCTGTAATCTGTGGACCTTCAAAGTGTTGATGAAACACAGAAATTCCCTCGGGATTGAATATAACAGTCACCATGCGCACTTTCCTCCATGAGAGTAATGCCTCAAACTGTCTACCATTTAATCGTTCCCTGGGAGACCAGTAATAGTTTCCGATGCACATCTGGAGGCATTCTGTAATCTGTGGACAATCAGAGTGTTGTTGAAACACAGAAATTGAATCGCGATTTAATACTAGAGTCACCATGCGCACTTTCCTCCATGGGAGTAATGACTCAAAGAGTCTACGCTTTCACGGTTCCCAGGAAGACCAGTAGTAGTTTCCGATGCACATCTGGTGGCATTCTGTAATCTGTCTACTATCAGTGTGTTGATGAAACACAGAAAATGCATCGGGATTGAATAATACAGTCACCATCCGCACTTTCCTCCATGGGAGTAATGTCTGAAACTGTCCACGATTTGTTCGTTAACCGGAAGACCAGTAGTAGTTTCCGATGCGCATCTATTGGCATTCTGTAATCTGTGGACTATCAGGGTGTTGATGAAACACAGAAATATAATGGGGATTTAATACAAAAGTCACCATGCTCCCTTTCCTCCACGGGAGTAATGTCTTAAACAGTCTACGCTTTGATCGTTCCCTGAAAGACCAGTGGTAGTTTCTGATGCACATCAGGAGTCATTCTGTAATCTGTGGACTATCTGAGTGTTGATAAAACACAGGAATTGCATCGGGATTGAATACAACAGTCATCATGCGCATTTTCCTCCATGGGATTAATGTTTTAAACAGTCTATGCTTTGATCGTTCCCTGGAAGACCAGTAGCAGTTTCCGATACACCTCTAGAGGCATTCTGTAATCTGTGGACCTTCAAAGTGTTGATGGAACACAGAAATTGCATCGGGATTGAATACAACAGTCACCATCCGCCCTTTCCTCCATGTGAGTAATGTCTCAAGCAGTCTCTGCTTAGATCATTCCCGGGAAGACCAGTAGTAGTTTCCGATGTACATCTGAAGGTAATCTGTAATCTGTGGACAATCAGAGTGTTGATGAAACACAGAAATTGCATCGGGATTTAATACAACAGTCACCATTCGCACTTCCCTCCACCGGAATAATGTCTCAAACAGTCTACACTTTGATCGTTCCCTGGAAGACCAGCAGTAGTTTCCGATGCATATCTGAAGGCAATCTGTAATCTGTGGACTATCAGAGTGTTGATGAAACACAGAAATTGCATCGCGATTTAATACAACAGTCACCATGCGCACTTTCCTCCATGGGAGTAATGTCGGATACAGTCTAAGATTTGATCGTTCCCTGGAAGACCAGTAGTAGTTTCCGATGCACGTCTGAAGGCATTCTGTAATCTGTGGACCTTCAAAGTGTTGATGAAGCACAGAAATTGCATCGGGAGTGAATACAACAGTCAACATCCACACTTTCCTCCATGGGAGTAACGTCTGAAACAGTCTACGCTTTGATCGTTCCCTGGAAGGCCAGTAGTAGTTTCCGATGCACATCTGGAGGCATTCCGTAATCTTAGGACCTTCAAAGTGTTGATGAAACAAAGAAATTGCGTCGTTGTTGAATACAACAGTCATCATCCGCACTTTCCTCCATGGGAGTAATGTCTGAAACAGTCTATGCTTTGATCGTTCCCAGGAAGACCAGTAGTAGTTTCCGACGCACATCTGGAGACAATCTGTAATCTGTGGACTATCAGATTGTAAATGAAAGACAGAAATTGCATCGGGATTGAATACAACAGTAACCATCCGCACTTTCCCCCATGGGAGTAATGTCTCACACAGTCTACGCTTTGATCGTTCCCTGGAAGACCAGTGGTAGTTTCCGATGCAAATCTGGAGGCATTCTGTAATCTGTGGACTATCAGATTGTTAATGAAAGACAGGAATTGCATCGGGATTGAATACAACAGTCACCATCCACACTTTCCTCCATGGGAGTAACGTCTGAAACAGTCTACGCTTTGATCGTTCCCTGGAAGGCCAGTAGTAGTTTCCGATGCACATCTGGAGGCATTCCGTAATCTGTGGACCTTCAAAGTGTTGGTGAAACACAGAAATTGCATCGTTGTTGAATACAACAGTCATCATCCGCACTTTCCTCCATGGGAGTAATGTCTGAAACAGTCTATGCTTTGATCGTTCCCAGGAAGACCAGTAGTAATTTCCGATGCATATCTGGAGACAATCTGTAATCTGTGGACTATCAGATTGTTAATGAAACACAGAAATTGCATCGGGATTGAATACAACAGTAACCACCCTCACTTTCCTCCATGGGAGTAATGTCTTAAAGAGTATACGGTTTGATCGTTTCCTGGAAGACCAGTGGTAGTTTCCGATGCAAATCTGGAGGCATTCTGTAATCTGTGGACTATCAGAGTCTTCATGAAACACAGAATTTGCATCGGGATTGAGTACCACAGTCACCATGCACACTTTCCTCCATGGGAGTAATATCTCAAACAGTCTACGCTTCGACCGTTCCCAGGAAGGCCAGTAGTAGTTTCCGATGCACATCTGGAGGCAATCTGTAATCTGTGCACTATCAGAGTGTTAATGAAACACAGAAATTGCATCGGGATTCAATACAACAGTCACCATGCGCACTTTCCTCCATGGGAATAATGTCTCAAACAGTCTACGCTTTGATCGTTCCCTGGAAGACCAGTGGTAGTTTCTGATGCACATCTGGAGGCATTCTATTATCTGTGGACTATCTGAGTGTTGATGAAACACAGAAATTGCATCGTAATTGAATACAACAGGCACCATGCGCATTTTCCTCCATGGGAGTCATGTCTTAAACAGTCTATGCTTTGATCGTTCCCTGGAAGACCAGTAGCAGTTTCCGATGCAACGCTGGAGGCATTCTGTAATCTGTGGACCTTCAAAGTGTTGATGGAACACAGAAATTGCATCGGGATTGAATACAACAGTCACCATCCGCCCTTTCCTCCATGTGAGTAATGTCTCAACCAGTCTATGCTTAGATCATTCCCGGGAAGTCCAGTAGTAGTTTCCGATGCACATCTGAAGGTAATCTGTAATCTGTGGACAATCAGATGGTTGATGAAACACAGAAATTGCATAGGGATTGAATACAACAGTCACCATTCGCACTTCCCTCCACCGGAATAATGTCTCAAACAGTCTACGATTTGAATATTCCCTGTAAGACCAGCAGTAGTTTCCGATGCACATCTGGAGGCATTCTGTAATCTGTGGACCTTCAAAGTGTTGATGAAATACAGAAATTGCATCGGGATTGAATATACAACAGTAACCATGCGCACTTTCCTTCATGGGAGTAATGTCTCAAACAGTCTACGCTTTGATCGTTCCCTGGAAGACCAGTAGTAGTTTAAGATGCACGTCTTGAGGCATTCTGTAATCTGTGGACCTTCAAAGTGTTGATGAAACACAGAAATTGCCTCGGGATTGAATACAACATTTACCATGCGCACTTTCCTCCATGAGAGTAATGCCTCAAACAGTCTACAGTTTAATCGTTCCCTGGAAGACCAGAAGTACTTTCCGATGTACATCTAGAGGCATTCTGTAATCTGTGGACTATCAGATTGTTAATGAAACACAGAAATTGCATCGGGATTGAATACAACAGTCACCATACGCACTTTCCTCCATGGGAGTAATGTCTCAGACTGTCATCGATTTGATCGTTCCCTAAAGACCAGTAGTAGTTTCCGATGGACATCTCTAGGCATTCTGTAATCTGTGGACTATCTGAGTGTTGATGAAACACAGAAATTGCATCGGGATTGAATACAACAGTCAGCATGCGCACTTTCCTCCATGTTAGTAATGTCTCAAACAGTCTACGCTTTGATCGTTCCCAGGAAAACCAGTAGTAGTTTCCGATGCACATTTGGAGGCATTCTGTAATCTGTGGACTTCAAAGTGTTAATGCGACACAGAAATTGCATCGGGATTGAATACATCAGTGACCGTGAGCACTTTCCTCCATGGGAGTAATGTCTCAAACAGTCTACGCTTTGATCGATCCCACGAAGACCAGTAGTAGTTTCTGATGCACATCTGGAGGCATTCTGTAATCTGTGGACTATCAGAGTGTTGATGAAACACAGAAATTGCATCGGGATTGAATACAACAGTCACCATGCGCACTTTCCTCCATGGGAGTAATGTCTAAAACAGTCTACGCTTTGATCGTTCCCTGGAAAACCAGTAGTAGTTTCCGATGCACATCTGGAGGCATTCTGTAATCTGTGGACCCTCAAAGTGTTGATGAAACACAGAAATTGCATCGGGAGTGAATACAACAGTCACCATCCGCACTTTCCTCCATGGGAGTAACGTTTGAAACAGTCTACGCTTTGATCGTTCCCTGGAAGGCCAGTAGTAGTTTCCGATGCACATCTGGAGGCATTCCGTAATCTGTGGACCTTCAAAGTGTTGATGAAACACAGAAATTGCGTCGTTGTTGAATACAACAGTCATCATCCGCACTTTCCTCCATGGGAGTAATGTCTAAAACAGTCTATGCTTTGATCGTTCCCAGGAAGACCAGTAGTAGTTTCCGATGCACATCTGGAGACAATCTGTAATCTGTGGACTATCAGATTGTTAATGAAACACAGAAATTGCATCGGGATTGAATACAACAGTAACCATCCGCACTTTCCTCCATGGGAGTAATGTCTCACACAGTCTACGCTTTGATCGTTCCCTGGAAGACCAGTGGTAGTTTCCGATGCAAATCTGGAGGCATTCTGTAATCTGCGGACTATCAGATTGTTAATGAAAGACAGGAATTGCATCGGGATTGAATACAACAGTCACGATCCACACTTTCCTCCATGGGAGTAACGTCTGAAACAGTCTACGCTTTGATCGTTCCCTGGAAGGCCAGTAGTAGTTTCCGATGCACATCTGGAGGCATTCCGTAATCTGTGGACCTTCAAAGTGTTGATGAAACACAGATATTGCATCGTTGTTGAATACAACAGTCATCATCCGCACTTTCCTCCATGGGAGTAATGTCTGAAACAGTCTATGCTTTGATCGTTCCCAGGAAGACCAGTAGTAGTTTCCGATGCACATCTGGAGACAATCTGTAATCTGTGGACTATCAGATTGTTAATGAAACACAGAAATTGCATCGGGATTGAATACAACAGTAACCATCCGCACTTTCCTCCATGGGAGTAATGTCTCAAAGAGTATACGGTTTGATCGTTTCCTGGAAGACCAGTGGTAGTTTCCGATGCAAATCTGGAGGCATTCTGTAATCTGTGGACTATCAGAGTCTTCATGAAACACAGAATTTGCATCGGGATTGAGTACAACAGTCACCATGCACACTTTCCCCCATTGGAGTAATATCTCAAACAGTCTACGCTTCGACCGTTCCCAGGAAGGCCAGTAGTAGTTTCCGATGCACATCTGGAGGCAATCTGTAATCTGTGCACTATCAGAGTGTTAATGAAACACAGTAATTGCATCGGGATTGAATACAACATTCACCATACGCACTTTCCTCCATGGGAGTAATGTCTCAGACTGTCATCGATTTGATCGTTCCCTAAAGACCAGTAGTAGTTTCCGATGGACATCTCTAGGCATTCTGTAATCTGTGGACTATCTGAGTGTTGATGAAACACAGAAATTGCATCGGGATTGAATACAACAGTCAGCATGCGCACTTTCCTCCATGTTAGTAATGTCTCAAACAGTCTACGCTTTGATCGTTCCCAGGAAGACCTGTAGTAGTTTCCGATGCACATCTGGAGGCAATCTGTAATGGATGGACTATCAGAGTGTTGATGAAACACAGAAATTGCATCGGGATTCAATACAACAGTCACCATGCGCACTTTCCTCCATGGGAGTAATGTCACAAACAGTCTACGCTTTGATCGTTCCCAGGAAAACCAGTAGTAGTTTCCGATGCACATTTGGAGGCATTCTGTAATCTGTGGACTTCAAAGTGTTAATGCGACACAGAAATTGCATCGGGATTGAATACATCAGTGACCGTGAGCACTTTCCTCCATGGGAGTAATGTCTCAAACAGTCTACGCTTTGATCGATCCCAGGAAGACCAGTAGTAGTTTCTGATGCACATCTGGAGGCATTCTGTAATCTGTGGACTATCAGAGTGTTGATGAAACACAGAAATTGCATCGGGATTGAATACAACAGTCACCATGCGCACTTTCCTCCATGGGAGTAATGTCTAAAACAGTCTACGCTTTGATCGTTCCCTGGAAAACCAGTAGTAGTTTCCGATGCACATCTGGAGGCATTCTGTAATCTGTGGACCCTCAAAGTGTTGATGAAACACAGAAATTGCATCGGGAGTGAATACAACAGTCACCATCCGCACTTTCCTCCATGGGAGTAACGTTTGAAACAGTCTACGCTTTGATCGTTCCCTGGAAGGCCAGTAGTAGTTTCCGATGCACATCTGGAGGCATTCCGTAATCTGTGGACCTTCAAAGTGTTGATGAAACACAGAAATTGCGTCGTTGTTGAATACAACAGTCATCATCCGCACTTTCCTCCATGGGAGTAATGTCTAAAACAGTCTATGCTTTGATCGTTCCCAGGAAGACCAGTAGTAGTTTCCGATGCACATCTGGAGACAATCTGTAATCTGTGGACTATCAGATTGTTAATGAAACACAGAAATTGCATCGGGATTGAATACAACAGTAACCATCCGCACTTTCCTCCATGGGAGTAATGTCTCACACAGTCTACGCTTTGATCGTTCCCTGGAAGACCAGTGGTAGTTTCCGATGCAAATCTGGAGGCATTCTGTAATCTGCGGACTATCAGATTGTTAATGAAAGACAGGAATTGCATCGGGATTGAATACAACAGTCACCATCCACACTTTCCTCCATGGGAGTAACGTCTGAAACAGTCTACGCTTTGATCGTTCCCTGGAAGGCCAGTAGTAGTTTCCGATGCACATCTGGAGGCATTCCGTAATCTGTGGACCTTCAAAGTGTTGATGAAACACAGATATTGCATCGTTGTTGAATACAACAGTCATCATCCGCACTTTCCTCCATGGGAGTAATGTCTGAAACAGTCTATGCTTTGATCGTTCCCAGGAAGACCAGTAGTAGTTTCCGATGCACATCTGGAGACAATCTGTAATCTGTGGACTATCAGATTGTTAATGAAACACAGAAATTGCATCGGGATTGAATACAACAGTAACCATCCGCACTTTCCTCCATGGGAGTAATGTCTCAAAGAGTATACGGTTTGATCGTTTCCTGGAAGACCAGTGGTAGTTTCCGATGCAAATCTGGAGGCATTCTGTAATCTGTGGACTATCAGAGTCTTCATGAAACACAGAATTTGCATCGGGATTGAGTACAACAGTCACCATGCGCACTTTCCTCCATGGGAATAATGTCTCAAACAGTCTACGCTTTGATCGTTCCCTGGAAGACCAGTGGTAGTTTCTGATGCACATCTGGAGGCATTCTATTATCTGTGGACTATCTGAGTGTTGATGAAACACAGAAATTGCATCGTAATTGAATACATCAGGCACCATGCGCATTTTTCTCCATGGGAGTCATGTCTTAAACAGTCTATGCTTTGATCGTTCCCTGGAAGACCAGTAGCAGTTTCCGATGCACCTCTGGAGGCATTCTGTAATCTGTGGACCTTCAAAGTGTTGATGGAACACAGAAATTGCATCGGGATTGAATACAACAGTCACCATCCGCCCTTTCCTCCATGTCAGTAATGTCTCAACCAGTCTATGCTTAGATCATTCACGGGAAGTCCAGTAGTAGTTTCCGATGCACATCTGAAGATAATCTGTAATCTGTGGACAATCAGATTGTTGATGAAACACAGAAATTGCATAGGGATTGAATACAACAGTCACCATTCGCGCTTCCCTCCACCGGAATAATGCCTCAAACAGTCTACGATTTGAATATTACCTGTAAGACCAGCAGTAGTTTCCGATGCACATCTGGAGGCATTCTGTAATCTGGGAACCTTCAAAGTGTTGATGAAACACAGAATTTGCATCGGGATTGAATATACAACAGTAACCATGCGCACTTTCCCCATGGGAGTAATGTCTCAAACAGTCTACGCTTTGATCGTTCCCTGGATGACCAGTAGTAGTTTAAGATGCACATCTTGAGGCATTCTGTAATCTGTGGACCTTCAAAGTGTTGATGAAACACAGAAATTGCCTCGGGATTGAATACAACATTTACCATGCGCACTTTCCTCCATGAGAGTAATGCCTCAAACAGTCTACGCTTTAATCGTTCCCTGGAAGACCAGTAGTACTTTCCGATGTACATCTAGAGGCATTCAGTAATCTGTGGACTATCAGATTGTTAATGAAACACAGAAATTGCATCGGGATTGAATACAAGTCACCATACGCACTTTCCTCCATGGGAGTAATGTCTCAGACTGTCATCGATTTGATCGTTCCCTAAAGACCAGTAGTAGTTTCCGATGGACATCTCTAGGCATTCTGTAATCTGTGGACTATCTGAGTGTTGATGAAACACAGAAATTGCATCGGGATTGAATACAACAGTCAGCATGCGCACTTTCCTCCATGTTAGTAATGTCTCAAACAGTCTACGCTTTGATCGTTCCCAGAAGACCTGTAGTAGTTTCCGATGCACATCTGGAGGCAATCTGTAATGGATGGACTATCAGAGTGTTGATGAAACACAGAAATTGCATCGGGATTCAATACAACAGTCACCATGCGCACTTTCCTCCATGGGAGTAATGTCACAAACAGTCTACGCTTTGATCGTTCCCAGGAAAACCAGTAGTAGTTTCCGATGCACATTTGGAGGCATTCTGTAATCTGTGGACTTCAAAGTGTTAATGCGACACAGAAATTGCATCGGGATTGAATACAACAGTGACCGTGAGCACTTTCCTCCATGGGAGTAATGTCTCAAACAGTCTACGCTTTGATCGTTCCCAGGAAGACCAGTAGTAGTTTCTGATGCAATTCTGGAGGCATTCTGTAATCTGTGGACTATCAGAGTGTTGATGAAACACAGAAATTGCATCGGGATTGAATACAACAGTCACCATGCGCACTTTCCTCCATGGGAGTAATGTCTAAAACAGTCTACGCTTTGATCGTTCCCCGGAAAACCAGTAGTAGTTTCCGATGCACATCTGGAGGCATTCTGTAATCTGTGGTCCCTCAAAGTGTTGTTGAAACACAGAAATTGCATCGGGAGTGAATACAACAGTCACCATCCGCACTTTCCTCCATGGGAGTAACGTTTGAAACAGTCTGCGCTTTGATCGTTCCCTGGAAGGCCAGTAGTAGTTTCCGATGCACATCTGGAGGCATTCCGTAATCTGTGGACCTTCAAAGTGTTGATGAAACACAGAAATTGCGTCGTTGTTGAATACAACAGTCATCATCCGCACTTTCCTCCATGGGAGTAATGTCTGAAACAGTCTATTCTTTGATCGTTCCCAGGAAGACCAGTAGTAGTTTCCGATGCACATCTGGAGACAATCTGTAATCTGTGGACTATCAGATTGTTAATGAAACACAGAAATTGCATCGGGATTGAATACAACAGTAACCATCCGCACTTTCCTCCATGGGAGTAATGTCTCACACAGTCTACGCTTTGATCGATCCCTGGAAGACCAGTGGTAGTTTCCGATGCAAATCTGGAGGCATTCTGTAATCTGTGGACTATCAGATTGTTAATGAAAGACAGGAATTGCATCGGGATTGAATACAACAGTCACCATCCACACTTTCTTCCATGGGAGTAACGTCTGAAACAGTCTACGCTTTGATCGTTCCCTGGAAGGCCAGTAGTAGTTTCCGATGCACATCTGGAGGCATTCCGTAATCTGTGGACCTTCAAAGTGTTGATGAAACACAGAAATTGCATCGTTGTTGAATACAACAGTCATCATCCGCACTTTCCTCCATGGGAGTAATGTCTGAAACAGTCTATGCTTTGATCGTTCCCAGGAAGACCAGTAGTAGTTTCCGATGCACATCTGGAGACAATCTGTAATCTGTGGACTATCAGATTGTTAATGAAACACAGAAATTGCATCGGGATTGAATACAACAGTAACCATCCGCACTTTCCTCCATGGGAGTAATGTCTCAAAGAGTATACGGTTTGATCGTTTCCTGGAAGACCAGTGGTAGTTTCCGATGCAAATCTGGAGGCATTCTGTAATCTGTGGACTATCAGAGTCTTCATGAAACACAGAATTTGCATCGGGATTGAGTACAACAGTCACCATGCACACTTTCCTCCATGGGAGTAATATCTCAAACAGTCTACGCTTCGACCGTTCCCAGGAAGGCCAGTAGTAGTTTCCGATGCACATCTGGAGGCAATCTGTAATCTGTGCACTATCAGAGTGTTAATGAAACACAGAAATTGCATCGGGATTGAATACAACAGTCACCATGCGCACTTTCCTCCATGGGAGTAATGTCTCAAACAGTCTACGCTTTGATCGTTCCCTGGAAGACCAGTGGTACTTTCTGATGCACATCTGGAGGCATTCTGTAATCTGTGGACTATCTGAGTGTTGATGAAACACAGAAATTGCATCGTAATTGAATACAACAGGCACCATGCGCATTTTCCTCCATGGGAGTCATGTCTTAAACAGTCTATGCTTTGATCGTTCCCTGGAAGACCAGTAGCAGTTTCCGATGCACCTCTGGAGGCATTCTGTAATCTGTGGACCTTCAAAGTGTTGATGAAACACAGAAATTGCATCGGGATTGAATACAACAGTCACCATCCGCCCTTTCCTCCATGTGAGTAATGTCTCAACCAGTCTATGCTTAGATCATTCCCGGGAAGTCCAGTAGTAGTTTCCGATGCACATCTGAAGGTAATCTGTAATCTGTGGACAATCAGATGGTTGATGAAACACAGAAATTGCATAGGGATTGAATACAACAGTCACCATTCGCACTTCCCTCCACCGGAATAATGTCTCAAACAGTCTACGATTTGAATATTCCCTGTAAGACCAGCAGTAGTTTCCGATGCACATCTGGAGGCATTCTGTAATCTGTGGACCTTCTAAGTGTTGATGAAACACAGAAATTGCATCGGGATTGAATATACAACAGTAACCATGCGCACTTTCCTCCATGGGAGTAATGTCTCAAACAGTCTACGCTTTGATCGTTCCCTGGAAGACCAGTAGTAGTTTAAGATGCACATCTTGAGGCTTTCTGTAATCTGTGGACCTTCAAAGTGTTGATGAAACACAGAAATTGCCTCGGGATTGAATACAACATTTACCATGCGCACTTTCCTCCATGAGAGTAATGCCTCAAACAGTCTACGCTTTAATCGTTCCCTGGAAGACCAGTAGTACTTTCCAATGTACATCTAGAGGCATTCTGTAATCTGTGGACTATCTGATTGTTAATGAAACACAGAAATTGCATCGGGATTGAATACAACAGTCACCATACGCACTTTCCTCTATGGGAGTAATGTCTCAGACTGTCATCGATTTGATCGTTCCCTAAAGACCAGTAGTAGTTTCCGATGGACATCGCTAGGCATTCTGTAATCTGTGGACTATCTGAGTGTTGATGAAACACAGAAATTGCATCGGGATTGAATACAACAGTCAGCATGCGCACTTTCCTCCATGTTAGTAATGTCTCAAAGAGTCTACGCTTTGATCGTTCCCAGGAAGACCTGTAGTAGTTTCCGATGCACATCTGGAGGCAATCTGTAATGGATGGACTATCAGAGTGTTGATGAAACACAGAAATTGCATCGGGATTCAATACAACAGTCACCATGCGCTTTTTCCTCCATGGGATTAATGTCACAAACAGTCTACGCTTTGATCGTTCCCAGTAAAACCAGTAGTAGTTTCCGATGCACATTTGGAGGCATTCTGTAATCTGTGGACTTTAAAGTGTTAATGCGACACAGAAATTGCATCGGGATTGAATACAACAGTGACCGTGAGCACTTTCCTCCATGGGAGTAATGTCTCAAACAGTCTACGCTTTGATCGTTCCCTGGAAGACCAGTAGTAGTTTAAGATGCAAATCTTGAGGCATTCTGTAATCTGTGGACCTTCAAAGTGTTGATGAAACACAGAAATTGCATCGGGATTGAATACAACAGTCACCATGCGCACTTTCCTCCATGGGAGTAATGTCTAAAACAGTCTACGCTTTGATCGTTCCCCGGAAAACCAGTAGTAGTTTCCGATGCACATCTGGAGGCATTCTGTAATCTGTGGTCCCTCAAAGTGTTGTTGAAACACAGAAATTGCATCGGGAGTGAATACAACAGTCACCATCCGCACTTTCCTCCATGGGAGTAACGTTTGAAACAGTCTGCGCTTTGATCGTTCCCTGGAAGGCCAGTAGTAGTTTCCGATGCACATCTGGAGGCATTCCGTAATCTGTGGACCTTCAAAGTGTTGATGAAACACAGAAATTGCGTCGTTGTTGAATACAACAGTCATCATCCGCACTTTCCTCCATGGGAGTAATGTCTGAAACAGTCTATTCTTTGATCGTTTCCAGGAAGACCAGTAGTAGTTTCCGATGCACATCTGGAGACAATCTGTAATCTGTGGACTATCAGATTGTTAATGAAACACAGAAATTGCATCGGGATTGAATACAACAGTAACCATCCGCACTTTCCTCCATGGGAGTAATGTCTCACACAGTCTACGCTTTGATCGTTCCCTGGAAGACCAGTGGTAGTTTCCGATGCAAATCTGGAGGCATTCTGTAATCTGTGGACTATCAGATTGTTAATGAAAGACAGGAATTGCATCGGGATTGAATACAACAGTCACCATCCACACTTTCTTCCATGGGAGTAACGTCTGAAACAGTCTACGCTTTGATCGTTCCCTGGAAGGCCAGTAGTAGTTTCCGATGCACATCTGGAGGCATTCCGTAATCTGTGGACCTTCAAAGTGTTGATGAAACACAGAAATTGCATCGTTGTTGAATACAACAGTCATCATCCGCACTTTCCTCCATGGGAGTAATGTCTGAAACAGTCTATGCTTTGATCGTTCCCAGGAAGACCAGTAGTAGTTTCCGATGCACATCTGGAGACAATCTGTAATCTGTGGACTATCAGATTGTTAATGAAACACAGAAATTGCATCGGGATTGAATACAACAGTAACCATCCGCACTTTCCTCCATGGGAGTAATGTCTCAAAGAGTATACGGTTTGATCGTTTCCTGGAAGACCAGTGGTAGTTTCCGATGCAAATCTGGAGGCATTCTGTAATCTGTGGACTATCAGAGTCTTCATGAAACACAGAATTTGCATCGGGATTGAGTACAACAGTCACCATGCACACTTTCCTCCATGGGAGTAATATCTCAAACAGTCTACGCTTCGACCGTTCCCAGGATGGCCAGTAGTAGTTTCCGATGCACATCTGGAGGCAATCTGTAATCTGTGCACTATCAGAGTGTTAATGAAACACAGAAATTGCATCGGGATTGAATACAACAGTCACCATGCGCACTTTCCTCCATGGGAGTAATGTCTCAAACAGTCTACGCTTTGATCGTTCCCTGGAAGACCAGTGGTACTTTCTGATGCACATCTGGAGGCATTCTGTAATCTGTGGACTATCTGAGTGTTGATGAAACACAGAAATTGCATCGTAATTGAATACAACAGGCACCATGCGCATTTTCCTCCATGGGAGTCATGTCTTAAACAGTCTATGCTTTGATCGTTCCCTGGAAGACCAGTAGCAGTTTCCGATGCACCTCTGGAGGCATTCTGTAATCTGTGGACCTTCAAAGTGTTGATGAAACACAGAAATTGCATCGGGATTGAATACAACAGTCACCATCCGCCCTTTCCTCCATGTGAGTAATGTCTCAACCAGTCTATGCTTAGATCATTCCCGGGAAGTCCAGTAGTAGTTTCCGATGCACATCTGAAGGTAATCTGTAATCTGTGGACAATCAGATGGTTGATGAAACACAGAAATTGCATAGGGATTGAATACAACAGTCACCATTCGCACTTCCCTCCACCGGAATAATGTCTCAAACAGTCTACGATTTGAATATTCCCTGTAAGACCAGCAGTAGTTTCCGATGCACATCTGGAGGCATTCTGTAATCTGTGGACCTTCAAAGTGTTGATGAAACACAGAAATTGCATCGGGATTGAATATACAACAGTAACCATGCGCACTTTCCTCCATGGGAGTAATGTCTCAAACAGTCTACGCTTTGATCGTTCCCTGGAAGACCAGTAGTAGTTTAAGATGCACATCTTGAGGCTTTCTGTAATCTGTGGACCTTCAAAGTGTTGATGAAACACAGAAATTGCCTCGGGATTGAATACAACATTTACCATGCGCACTTTCCTCCATGAGAGTAATGCCTCAAACAGTCTACGCTTTAATCGTTCCCTGGAAGACCAGTAGTACTTTCCAATGTACATCTAGAGGCATTCTGTAATCTGTGGACTATCTGATTGTTAATGAAACACAGAAATTGCATCGGGATTGAATACAACAGTCACCATACGCACTTTCCTCTATGGGAGTAATGTCTCAGACTGTCATCGATTTGATCGTTCCCTAAAGACCAGTAGTAGTTTCCGATGGACATCGCTAGGCATTCTGTAATCTGTGGACTATCTGAGTGTTGATGAAACACAGAAATTGCATCGGGATTGAATACAACAGTCAGCATGCGCACTTTCCTCCATGTTAGTAATGTCTCAAAGAGTCTACGCTTTGATCGTTCCCAGGAAGACCTGTAGTAGTTTCCGATGCACATCTGGAGGCAATCTGTAATGGATGGACTATCAGAGTGTTGATGAAACACAGAAATTGCATCGGCATTCAATACAACAGTCACCATGCGCTTTTTCCTCCATGGGATTAATGTCACAAACAGTCTACGCTTTGATCGTTCCCAGTAAAACCAGTAGTAGTTTCCGATGCACATTTGGAGGCATTCTGTAATCTGTGGACTTTAAAGTGTTAATGCGACACAGAAATTGCATCGGGATTGAATACAACAGTGACCGTGAGCACTTTCCTCCATGGGAGTAATGTCTCAAACAGTCTACGCTTTGATCGTTCCCTGGAAGACCAGTAGTAGTTTAAGATGCAAATCTTGAGGCATTCTGTAATCTGTGGACCTTCAAAGTGTTGATGAAACACAGAAATTGCATCGGGATTGAATACAACAGTCACCATACGCACTTTCCTCTATGGGAGTAATGTCTCAGACTGTCATCGATTTGATCGTTCCCTAAAGACAAGTAGTAGTTTCCGATGGACCTCTCTAGGCATTCTGTAATCTGTCTACTATCTGAGTGTTGATGAAACACAGAAATTGCATCGGGATTGAATACAACAGTCAGCATGCGCACTTTCCTCCATGTTAGTAATGTCTCAAACAGTCTACGCTTTGATCGTTCCCAGGAAGACCTGTAGTAGTTTCCGATGCACATCTGGAGGTAATCTGTAATGGATGGACTATCAGAGTGTTGATGAAACACAGAAATTGCATCGGGATTCAATACAACAGTCACCATGCGCTTTTTCCTCCATGGGAGTAATGACTAAAACAGTCTACGCTTTGATCGTTCCCTGGAAAACCAGTAGTAGTTTCCGATGCACATCTGGAGGCATTCTGTAATCTGTGGACCCTCAAAGTGTTGATGAAACACAGAAATTGCATCGGGAGTGAATACAACAGTCACCATCCGCACTTTCCTCCATGGGAGTAACGTTTGAAACAGTCTACGCTTTGATCGTTCCCTGGAAGACCAGTAGTAGTTTCCGATGCACATCTTGAGGCACTCTGTAATCTGTGGACCTTCAAAGTGTGGATGAAACACAGAAATTGCTTCGCGATTGAATACGACAGTCACCATGCGCACTTTCCTCCATGAGAATAATGCCTCAAACAGTCTACGTTTTATCGTTCCCTGGAAGACCAGTAGTAGTTTCCGATGCACATCTGGAGGCAATCTGTAATCTGTGGACTATCAGAGTGTTGTTGAAACACAGAAATTTTATCGCGATTTAATACCAGAGTCACCATGCGCTCTTTCCTCCATGGGAGAAATGACGCAAAGAGTCTACGCTTTCATCGTTCCCAGGAAGACCAGTAGTAGTTTCCGATGCACATCTTGTGGCATTCTGTAATCTGTCTACTATCAGTGTGTTGATGAAACACAGAAATTGCATCGGGATTGAATACAACAGTCACCATCCGCACTTTCCTCCATGGGAGTAATGTCTGAAACTGTCCACGCTTTGATCGTTCCCTGGAAGACCAGTAGTTGTTTCCGATGCACATCTATTGGCATTCTGTAATCTGTGGACTATCAGAGTGTTGATAAAACACATGAATTGCATCAGGATTGAATACAACAGTCATCATGCGCACTTTCCTCCATGGGAGTAATATCTCAAACATTCTACGCTTCGACCGTTCCCTGGAAGACCAGTAGTTGTTTCCGATGCACATCTATTGGCATTCTGTAATCTGTGGACTATCTCAGTGTTGATGAAACACAGAAATTGCATCGGGATAGAATACAACAGTCACCATGCTCACATTCCTCCACGGGAGTAATGTCTCAAAGAGTCTAGGCTTTGATCGTTCACTGGAAGACCAGTAGTAGTTTCCGATGCACATCTGGAGGCAATCTGTAATCTGTGGACTATCAGAGTGTTGATGAAACACAGAAATTGCATCGCGATATAATACAACAGCCACCATGCACACTTTCCTCCATGGGAGTAATATCTCAAACAGTCTACGCTTCGACCGTTCCCAGGAAGACCAGTAGTAGTTTCCGATGAACATCTGGAGGCAATCTGTAATCTGTGGACTATCAGAGTGTAGATGAAACACAGAAATTGCATAGGGATTGAATACAACAGTCATCATGCGCACTTTCCTCCGTGGGAGTAATGTCACAAACAGTTTACGATTTGATCGTTCCCAGGAAGGCCAGTAGTAGTTTACGATGCACATCTGGAGTCAATCTGTAATCTGTGGACTATCAGAGTGTTGATGAAACACAGAAAGTTCACCGGGATTGAATACAACAGTAACCATTCGCACTTTCCTCCATGGGAGTAATGTCTCAAAGAGTCTATGCTTAGATCATTACTGGGAAGAACAGTAGTAGTTTCCGATGCAGATCTGGGGGCAATCTGTAATCTGTGGACTATCAGAAAGTTGATGAAACACAGAAACTACATCGCGATTGAATACAACAGTCACCACGCACACTTTTCTAGATGGGAGTAATGTCGGAAACAGTCTAAGCTTTGCTCGTTCCCTGAAAGACCAGTAGTAGTTTCCCATGCACGTCTGGAGGCATTCTGTAATCTGTGGACCTTCAAAGTGTTGATGGAACACAGAAATTGCATCGGGATTGAATACAACAGTCACCATCCGCCCTTTCCTCCATGTGAGTAATGTCTCAACCAGTCTATGCTTAGATCATTCCCGGGAAGTCCAGTAGTAGTTTCCGATGCACATCTGAAGGTAATCTGTAATCTGTGGACAATCAGATTGTTGATGAAACACAGAAATTGCATAGGGATTGAATACAACAGTCACCATTCGCACTTCCCTCCACCGGAATAATGTCTCAAACAGTCTACGATTTGAATATTCCCTGTAAGACCAGCAGTAGTTTCCGATGCACATCTGGAGGCATTCTGTAATCTGTGGACCTTCAAAGTGTTGATGAAACACAGAAATTGCATCGGGATTGAATATACAACAGTAACCATGCGCACTTTCCTCCATGGGAGTAATGTCTCAAACAGTCTACGCTTTGATCGTTCCCTGGAAGACCAGTAGTAGTTTAAGATGCAAATCTTGAGGCATTCTGTAATCTGTGGACCTTCAAAGTGTTGATGAAACACAGAAATTGCATCGGGATTGAATACAACAGTCACCATACGCACTTTCCTCTATGGGAGTAATGTCTCAGACTGTCATCGATTTGATCGTTCCCTAAAGACAAGTAGTAGTTTCCGATGGACCTCTCTAGGCATTCTGTAATCTGTCTACTATCTGAGTGTTGATGAAACACAGAAATTGCATCGGGATTGAATACAACAGTCAGCATGCGCACTTTCCTCCATGTTAGTAATGTCTCAAACAGTCTACGCTTTGATCGTTCCCAGGAAGACCTGTAGTAGTTTCCGATGCACATCTGGAGGTAATCTGTAATTGATGGACTATCAGAGTGTTGATGAAACACAGAAATTGCATCGGGATTCAATACAACAGTCACCATGCGCTTTTTCCTCCATGGGAGTAATGTCACAAAGAGTCCACGCTTTGATCGTTCCCAGTAAAACCAGTAGTAGTTTCCGATGCACATTTGGAGGCATTCTGTAATTTGTGGACTTTAAAGTGTTAATGCGACACAGAAATTGCATCGGGATTGAATACAACAGTGACCGTGAGCACTTTCCTTCATGGGAGTAATGTCTCAAACAGTCTACGCTTTGATCGTTCCCAGGAAGACCAGTAGTAGTTTCTGATGCACATCTGGAGGCATTCTGTAATCTGTGGACTATCAGAGTGTTGATGAAACACAGAAATTGCATCGGGATTGAATACAACAGTCACCATGCGCACTTTCCTCCATGGGAGTAATGACTAAAACAGTCTACGCTTTGATCGTTCCCTGGAAAACCAGTAGTAGTTTCCGATGCACATCTGGAGGCATTCTGTAATCTGTGGACCCTCAAAGTGTTGATGAAACACAGAAATTGCATCGGGAGTGAATACAACAGTCACCATCCGCACTTTCCTCCATGGGAGTAACGTTTGAAACAGTCTACGCTTTGATCGTTCCCTGGAAGACCAGTAGTAGTTTCCGATGCACATCTTAAGGCATTCTGTAATCTGTGGACCTTCAAAGTGTGGATGAAACACAGAAATTGCTTCGCGATTGAATACGACAGTCACCATGCGCACTTTCCTCCATGAGAATAATGCCTCAAACAGTCTACGTTTTTATCGTTCCCTGGAAGACCAGTAGTAGTTTCCGATGCACATCTGGAGGCAATCTGTAATCTGTGGACTATCAGAGTGTTGTTGAAACACAGAAATTTTATCGCGATTTAATACCAGAGTCACCATGCGCTCTTTCCTCCATGGGAGAAATGACGCAAAGAGTCTACGCTTTCATCGTTCCCAGGAAGACCAGTAGTAGTTTCCGATGCACATCTTGTGGCATTCTGTAATCTGTCTACTATCAGTGTGTTGATGAAACACAGAAATTGCATCGGGATTGAATACAACAGTCACCATCCGCACTTTCCTCCATGGGAGTAATGTCTGAAACTGTCCACGCTTTGATCGTTCCCTGGAAGACCAGTAGTTGTTTCCGATGCACATCTATTGGCATTCTGTAATCTGTGGACTATCAGAGTGTTGATAAAACACATGAATTGCATCAGGATTGAATACAACAGTCATCATGCGCACTTTCCTCCATGGGAGTAATATCTCAAACAGTCTACGCTTCGACCGTTCCCTGGAAGACCAGTAGTTGTTTCCGATGCACATCTATTGGCATTCTGTAATCTGTGGACTATCCCAGTGTTGATGAAACACAGAAATTGCATCGGGATAGAATACAACAGTCACCATGCTCACATTCCTCCACGGGAGTAATGTCTCAAAGAGTCTAGGCTTTGATCGTTCCCTGGAAGACCAGTAGTAGTTTCCGATGCACATCTGGAGGCAATCTGTAATCTGTGGACTATCAGAGTGTTGATGAAACACAGAAATTGCATCGCGATATAATACAACAGCCACCATGCACACTTTCCTCCATGGGAGTAATATCTCAAACAGTCTACGATTCGACCGTTCCCAGGAAGACCAGTAGTAGTTCCCGATGAACATCTGGAGGCAATCTGTAATCTGTGGACTATCAGAGTGTTGATGAAACACAGAAATTGCATAGGGATTGAATACAACAGTCATCATGCGCACTTTCCTCCGTGGGAGTAATGTCACAAACAGTTTACGATTTGATCGTTCCCAGGAAGGCCAGTAGTAGTTTACGATGCACATCTGGAGTCAATCTGTAATCTGTGGACTATCAGAGTGTTGATGAAACACAGAAAGTTCACCGGGATTGAATACAACAGTAACCATTCGCACTTTCCTCCATGGGAGTAATGTCTCAAAGAGTCTATGCTTAGATCATTACTGGGAAGAACAGTAGTAGTTTCCGATGCAGATCTGGAGGCAATCTGTAATCTGTGGACTATCAGAAAGTTGATGAAACACAGAAACTACATCGCGATTGAATACAACAGTCACCACGCACACTTTTCTAGATGGGAGTAATGTCGGAAACAGTCTAAGCTTTGCTCGTTCCCTGAAAGACCAGTAGTAGTTTCCCATGCACGTCTGGAGGCATTCTGTAATCTGTGGACCTTCAAAGTGTTGATGAAACACAGAAATTGCATCGGGGTTGAATACAACAGTCACCATGCACACTTTCCTACATGGGAGTAATGTCTTAAACAGTCTACGTTTTGATCGTTACCAGGAAGACCAGTAGTAGTTTCCGACGCACATCTGGTGGCAATCTGTAATCTGTGGACTATCAGAGTGTTGATGAAACACAGAAATTGCATCGGGATTGAATACAACAGTCACCATGCGCACTTTCTTCCATGGGAGTAATGTCTCAAACAGTCTACGCTTTGATCGTTCCCTGGAAGACCAGTGGTAGTTTCCGATGCACATCTGGAGGCATTCTCTAATCTGTGGACTATCAGAGTCTTGATGAAACACAGAAATTGCATCGGGATTGAATACAACAGTCACCATTCGAACTTCGCTCCACCGGAGTAATGTCTCAAACAGTCTACAATTAGATCGTTCCCTGTAAGACCAGCAGTAGTTACGATGCACATCTGGAGGCATTCTGTAATCTGTGGACCTTCAAAGTGTTGATAAAACACAGAAATTGCATCGGGTTTGAATACAACAGTCACCAAGCGTACTTTCCTCCATGGGAGTAATTCTCAAGCAGTCTGCGCGTTGATCGTTCCCTGGAAGACCAGTAGTAGCTTCCGATGTACATCTGGAGGCATTCTGTAATCTGTGGACTATCAGAGTGTTTATGAAACATAGAAATTGCATCGGGATTGAATACAACAGTCACCATTCGAACTTCGCTCCACCGGAGTAATGCCTCAAACAGTCTACAATTAGATCGTTCTCTGTAAGACCAGCAGTAGTTCCAATGCACATCAGGAGGCATTCTGTAATCTGTGGACCTTCAAACTGTTGATGAAACACAGAAATTGCATCGGGATTGAATACAACAGTCACCATGCGCACTTTCCCCCATGGGAGTAATTCTCAAGCAGTCTGCGCGTTGATCGGTCCCTGGAAGACCAGTTGTAGATTCCGATGTACATCTGGAGGCATTCTGTAGTCTGTGGACTATCAGAGTGTTTATGAAACATAGAAATTGCATCGGGATTGAATACAACTGTCACCATGCGAACTTTCCTATATGGGAGTAATGTCTCAAACAGTCTACGAATTGATCGATTAATGGAAGACCAGTAGTAGTTTCCGATGCACATCTGGAGGCATTCTGTAATCTGTTTACTATCAGAGTGTTGATGAAACACAGAAATTGTATCGGGATTGAATACAACAGTCACCAAGCGCACTTTCTTCCATGGGGGTATTCTCTCAAACAGTCTACGCTTTGATCGTTCCCTGGAAGACCAGTGGTAGTATCCGATGCACATCTGGAGGCATTCTGTAATCTGTGGACTATCAGAGTCTTGATGAAACACAGAAATTGCATCGGGATTGAATACAACAGTCACCATGCACACTTTCCTCCACGGGAGTAATGTCTCAAACAGTCTACGTTTTGATCGTTATCAGGAAGACCAGTAGTAGTTTCCGATGCACATCTGTTGGCAATCTGTAATCTGTGGACTCTCAGAGTGTTGATGAGTCACAGAAATTGCATCGGGATTAAATACAACAGTCGCCATGGGCACTTTCCTCCATGGGAGTAATATCTTAAACAGTCTACGCATTGATCGTTCCCTGGAAGACCAATAGTAGTTTCCTAATCCCATCTGGAGGCATTCTGTATCTGTTTACAATCAGAGTGTTGAGGAAACACAGAAATTACATCGGGTTTGATTACAACAGTCACCATGCAGACTTTCCTCCATGGGAGTAATGTCTCAGACAGTCTACGCTTTGATCGTTCCCCGGATGACCAGTAGTAGTCTCCGATGCACATCTGGAGGCATTCTGTAATCTGTGGACTATCAGGGTGTTGTTGAAACACAGAAATTGCATCTTGATTGAATACAACAGTCACCATGCGCACTTTCATCCATATGAGTTATGTCTCAAGCAGTCTGCGCGTTGATCGTTACCTGGAAGACCAGTAGTAGCTTCCGATGTACATCTGGAGGCATTCTGTAATCTGTGGACTATCAGAGTGTTTATGAAACATAGAAATTGCATCGGGATTGAATACAACAGTCACCATGCGCACTTTCCTCCATGGTAGTAATGTCTCAAACAGTTTACGATTTGATCGTTCCCTGGAAGACCAGTAGTAGTTTCCGATGCACACCTGGAGGAATTCTTTAATCTGTGGACTATCAGAGTGTTGATGAAAACAGAAATTGCATCGGGATTGAATACAACAGTCACCATGTGCACTTTCCTCCATGGGAGTAATGTCTCAAACAGTCTACGCTTTGATCGTTCCGTGGAAGACCAGTAGTAGTTTCCTAATCCCATCTGGAGGCATTCTGTATCTGTTTACAATAAGAGTGTTGATGAAACACAGACATTACTTCGGGATTGATTACAACAGTCATTATGCGCACTTTCCTCCATGGGAGTAATGTCTCAATCTGCCATCGCTTTGATCGATCCTTGAACACCCGTAGTAGTTTCTGATGCACATCTGGAGGCATTCTGTAATCTGTGGACTTTCCGAGTGTTCATGAAACACAGAAATTGCATCGGCATTGAATACAACAGTCACCATCCGCCCATTCCTCCATGGGAGTAATGTCTGAAACAGTCTATGCTTTGATCGTTCCCAGGAAGATCAGTAGTAGTTTCCGATGCACATCTGGAGGCAATCTGTAATCTGTGGACTATCAGAGTGTTGATGAAACACAGAAAATGCATCGGGATTGAATACAACTGTCACCATCCGCCCTTTCCTCCATGGGAGTAATGTCTCAAACAGTCTATGCTTAGATCATTCCCAGGAAGACCAGTAGTAGTTTCCGATGCACATATGAAGGCAATCTGTAATCTGTGGACAATCAGAGTGTTGATGAAACACAGAAATTGCATCGGGATTGAATACAACAGTCACCATCCGCACTTTCCTCCATGGGAGTAATGTCTGAAACAGTCTATGCTTTGATCGTTCGCAGGAAGACCAGTAGTAGTTTCCGATGCACATCTGGAGGCAATCTGTAATCTGTGGACTATCAGAGAGTTGATGAAACACAGAAATTGCATCGCGATTGCATACAACAGTCACCATGCGCACTTTCCTCCATGGGAGTAATGTTGGAATCAGTCTAAGCTTTGATCGTTCCCTGGAAGACCAGTAGTAGTTTCCGATTACCTCGGGAGGCATTCTGTAATCTGTGGACCTTCAAAGTGTTGATGAAACACAGAAATTGCATCGGGAGTGAATACAACAGTCACCATCCGCACTTTCCTCCATGGGAGTAATGTCTGAAACCGTCTATGCTTTGATCTGTCCCAGGAAGTCCAGTAGTAGTTTCCGATGCACATCTGGAGACAATCTGTAATCTGTGGACTATCAGATTGTTGATGAAACACAGAAATTGGATCGGCATTGATTACAACAGTCACCATCCGCACTTTCCTCCATGGGAGCAACGCCTGAAGCAGTCTACGCTTTGATCGTTCCCTGTAAGACCAGTAGTAGTTTCCGATTACCTCTTTAGGCATTCTGTAATCTGTGGACTATCTGAGTGTTGATGAAACTCAGAAAATGCATCGGGATTGAATCCAACAGTCACCATCCGCACTTTCCTCCATGGGAGTAATTCTCAAGCAGTCTGCGCGTTGATCGTTCCTTGGAAGACCAGTAGTAGTTTCCGATGCACATCTGGAGGCATTCTGTAAACTGTGGACTATCTGGGTGTTGATGAAACACAGAAATTGCATCGGGATTGAATACAACAGTCACCAAGCGCACTTACCTACATGTTAGTAATTTTTCATACAGTCTACGATTTGATCGTTCCCTGGAAGACCAGTAGTAGTTTCCGATGCACATATGGTAGCATTCTGTAATCTGTGGACTATCAGAGTTTTGATGAAACACAGAAATTCCATTGGGATTGAATACAACAGTCACCATGCGCACTTTCCTCCACGCGAGTTATGTCTCTAACAGGTTACGCTTTGATCGTTCCCTGGAAGACCAGTAGTAGTTTCCGAAGCACATCTGGAGGTATTCTGTAATCTGTGGACTATCAGAGTGTTGATGAACACAGAAATTGCATCGGGATTGAATACAACAGTCACCATGGGCACTTTCCTCCATTGGAGTAATATCTCAAACAGTCTACGCTTTCATAGTTCCCTTGAAACCCCAGTAGTACTTTCCAAATCCCATCTGGAGGCATTCTGTATCTGTTTACAATCAGAGTGTTGATGAAACACAGACATTACATCGGGATTGATTACAACAGTCACCATGCCAACTTTCCTCCATGGGAGTAATTTCTCAAACAATCTACGCTTTGGTCGTTCCCTGGAAGACCAGTAGTAGTTTCCAATTCCCATCTGGAGGCATTCTGTAATCTGTGGACCTTCAAAGTGTTGATGAAACACAGAAATTGCATCGGGATTGAATACAACAGACACAATGCATACATTTCTCCATGGGAGTAATGTCTCAAACTGACATCGCTTTGATCGATCCCTGAACACTCGTAGTAGTTTCTGATGCACATATGGAGGCATTCTGTAATCTGCGGACTTTCCGAGTGTTGATGAAACACAGGAATTGCTTCGGGATTGAATACAACATTCTTCATGCGCACTTTCCTCCGTGGGAGTAATGTCACAAGCAGTCTACGCTTTGATCGTTCCCAGGAAGACCAGTAGTAGTTTCCGATGCACATCTGGAGGCATTGTGTAATGTGTGGATTATCTGGGTGTTGATGAAACTCAGAAATTGCATCGGGATTGAATACAACAGTCACCATAAGCACTTTCCTCCATGGGAGTAATGTCTGAAACAGTCTATGCTTTGATCGTTCCCAGGAAGACCAATAGTAGTTTCCGATGCACATCTGGAGGCAATCTGTAATCTGTGGACTATCAGAGTGTTGATGAAACACAGAAAATGCATCGGGATTGAATACAACTGTCACCATCCGCCCTTTCCTCCATGGGAGTAATGTCTCAAACAGTCTATGCTTAGATCATTCCCAGGAAGACCAGTAGTAGTTTCCGATGCACATCTGAAGGCAATCTGTAATCTGTGGACAATCAAAGTGTTGATGAAACACAGAAATTGAATCGGGATTGAATACAACAGACACCATGCATACATTTCTCCATGGGAGTAATGTCTCAAACTGTCATCGCTTTGATCGATCCCTGAACACCCGTAGTAGTTTCTGATGCACGGCTGGTGGCATTCTGTAATCTGCGGACTTTCCGAGTGTTGATGAAACGCAGAAATTGCATCGGGATTGAATTCAACAGTCAGCATGCGCACTTTCCTCCATGTTAGTAATGTCTCAAACAGTCTACGCTTTGATCGTCCCCAGGAAGACCTGTAGTAGTTTCCGATGCACATCTGGAGGCAATCTGTAATGGATGGACTATCAGAGTGTTGATGAAACACAGAAATTGCATTGGGATTCAATACAACAGTCACCATGCGCCTTTTCCTCCATGGGAGTAATGTCACAAACAGTCTACGCTTTGATCGTTCCCAGTAAAACCAGTAGTAGTTTCCGATGCACATTTGGAGGCATTCTGTAATTTGTGGACTTTAAAGTGTTAATACGACACAGAAATTGCATCGGGATTGAATACAACAGTGACCGTGAGCACTTTCCTCCATGGGAGTAATGTCTCAAACAGTCTACGCTTTGATCGTTCCCAGGAACACCAGTAGTAGTTTCCGATGCACATCTGGAGGCATTCTGTAATCTGTGGACTATCAGAGTGTTGATGAAACACAGAAATTGCATCGGGATTGAATACAACAGTCACCATGCGCTCTTTCCTCCATGGGAGTAATGTCTAAAACAGTCTACGCTTTCATCGTTCCCTGGAAAACCAGTAGTAGTTTCCGATGCACATCTGGAGGCATTCTGTAATCTGTGGACCCTCAAAGTGTTGATGAAACACAGAAATTGCATCGGGAGTGAATACAACAGTCACCATCCGCACTTTCCTCCATGGGAGTAACGTTTGAAACAGTCTACGCTTTAATCGTTCCCTGGAAGACCAGTAGTAGTTTCCGATGCACATCTTGAGGCATTCTGTAATCTGTGGACCTTCAAAGTGTTAATGAAACACAGAAATTGCCTCGCGATTGAATACGACAGTCACCATGCGCACTTTCCTCCATGAGTAATGCCTCAAACAGTCTACGTTTTAATCGTTCCCTGGAAGACCAGTAGTAGTTTCCGATGCACATCTGGAGGCAATGTGTAATCTGTGGACTATCAGAGTGTTGTTGAAACACAGAAATTTTATCGCGATTTAATACCAGAGTCACCATGCGCTCTTTCCTCCATGGGAGAAATTACGCAAAGAGTCTACGCTTTCATCGTTCCCAGGAAGACCAGTAGTAGTTTCCGATGCACATCTTGTGGCATTCTGTAATCTGTCTACTATCAGTGTGTAGATGAAACACAGAAATTGCATCGGGATTGAATACAACAGTCACCATGCGCACTTTCCTACAGAGGAGTAATGTCTCAAACAGTCTACACTTTGATCGTTCCCTGGAAGACCAGTAGTAGTTTCTGATGCACATCTATTGGCATTCTGTAATCTGTGGACTATCCCAGGGTTGATGAAGCACAGAAATTGCATCGGGATAGAATACAACAGTCACCATGCTCACATTCCTCCACGGGAGTAATGTCTCAAAGAGTCTAGGCTTTGATCGTTCCCTGGAAGACCAGTAGTAGTTTCCGATGCACATCTGGAAGCAATCTGTAATCTGTGGACTATCAGAGTGTTGATGAAACACAGAAATTGCATTGCGATATAATACAACAGCCACCATGCACACTTTCCTCCATGGGAGTAATATCTCAAACAGTCTACGCTTCGACCGTTCCCAGGAAGACCAGTAGTAGTTTCCGATGAACATCTGGAGGCAATCTGTAATCTGTGGACTATCAGAGTGTTGATGAAACACAGAAATTGCATAGGGATTGAATACAACAGTCATCATGCGCACTTTCCTCCGTGGGAGTAATGTCACAAACAGTTTACGATTTGATCGTTCCCAGGAAGACCAGTAGTAGTTTCCGATGCACATCTGGAGGCAATCTGTGATCTGTGGACTATCAGAGTGTTAATGAAACACAGAAATTGCATCGGGATTGAATACAACAGTCACCATGCGCACTTTCCTCCATGGGAGTAATGTCTCAAACAGTCTACGCTTTGATCGTTCACTGGAAGACCAGTGGTAGTTTCTGATGCACATCTGGAGGCATTCTGTAATCTGTGGACTAACTGAGTGTTGATGAAACACAGAAATTGCATCGGGATTGTATGCAACAGTCACCATGCGCATTTTCCTCCATGGGAGCAATGTCTTAAACAGTCTATGCTTTGATCGTTCCCTGGAAGACCAGTACCAGTTTCTGATGCACCTCTGGAGGCATTCTGTAATCTGTGGACCTTCAAAGTGTAGATGAAACACAGAAATTGCACCGGGATTGAATACAACAGTAACCATTCGCACTTTCCCCCATGGGAGTAATGTCTCAAACAGTCTATGCTTAGGTCATTCCCGGGTAGACCAGTAGTAGTTTCCGATGCAGATCTGGAGGCAATCTGTAATCTGTGGACTATCAGAAAGTTGATGAAACACAGAGACTGCATCGCGATTGAATACAACAGTCACCATGCACACTTTTCTAGATGGGAGTAATGTCGGAAACAGTCTAAGCTTTGCTCGTTCCCTGAAAGACCAGTAGTAGTTTCCCATGCACGTCTGGAGGCATTCTGTAATCTGTGGACCTTCAAAGTGTTGATGAAACACAGAAATTGCATCGGGGTTGAATACAACAATCACCATGCGCACTTTCCTCCATGGGATTAATGTCTCAAACAGTTTACGATTTGATCGTTCCCTGGAAGACCAGTGGTAGTTTCCGATGCACATCTGGAGGCATTCTGTAATCTATGGACCATCAGAGTCTTGATGCAACACAGAAATTGCATCGGGATTGAATACAACACTCACCATGCACACTTTCCTCCATGGAAGTAATGTCTCAAACAGTCTACGCTTTGATCGTTCCCAGGAAGACCAGTAGTAGTTTCCGATGCACATCTGGTGGCAAACTGTAATCTGTAGACTATCAGAGTGTTGGTGAAACACAGAAATTGCATCGGGATTGAATACAACAGTCACCATGCGGGCTTTCCTCCATGGTAGTAATGTCTCAGAGAGTCTACGCTTTGATCGCTCCCTGGAAGACCAGTAGTAGTTTCCGATGCACATCTGGAGGCATTTTGTAATCTGTGGACTATCAGGGTGTTGTTGAATCACAGAAATTGCATCGGGATTTAATACAACAGTCACCATGCACACTTTCTCCATGGGAGTAATGTCTCAAACAGTCTACGCTTTGATCGTTCCCAGGAAGACCAGTAGTAGTTTCCGATGCACATCTGGTGGCAATCTGTAATCTGTGGACTATCAGAGTGTTGATAAAACACAGAAATTGCATCGGGATTGAATACAACAGTCACCATGCGCACTTTCCTCCATGGGAGTAATATCTCAAACAGTCTCCGCTTTGATCGTTCCCTGGAACATCAGTAGTAGTTTCTGATGCACATCTTGAAGCATTCTGTAATCTGTGGACTATCATAGTGTTGATGAAACACAGAAATTGCATCGGGATTGAATACAACAGTCACCATGCGCACTTTGCTCCAAGGTAGTAATGTCTCAAACAGTTTACGCTTTGATCGTTCCCTGGGAGACCAGTAGTAGTTTCCGAAGCACATATGGAGGAATTCTGTAATCTGTGGACTATCAGAGTGTTGATGAAAACAGAAATTGCATCGGGATTGAATACAAAAGTCACCATGCGCACTTTCCTCCATTGGAGTAATGTCTCAAACAGTCTACGCTTTGATCGTTCCCTGGAAGACCAGTAGTAGTTTCCTAATCCCATCTGGAGGCATTCTGTATCTGTTTACAATCAGTGTGTTGATGAAACACAGACATTACATCGGGATTGATTACAACAGTCACCATGCCCACTTTCCTCCATGGGAGTAATGTCTCAAACAGTCTACGCTTTGATCTTTCCCTGGAAGACCAGTAGTAGTTTCCGTTTCACCTCTGGAGGCATTCTGTAATCTGTGGACCTTCAAAGTGTTGATGAAACACAAGAATTGCATCGGGATTGAATACAGCAGACACCATGCATTCATTTATCCATGGGATTAATGTCTCAAACTGTCAACGCTTTGATCGATCCCTGAACACCCGTAGTAGTTTCTGATGCACATCTGGAGGCATTCTGTAAACTGTGGACTATCTGAGTGTTGATGAAACACAGAAATTGCATCGGGATTGAATACAACAGTCACCATGCGCACTTTCCTCCACGCGACTTATGTCTCTAACAGTTTACGCTTTGATCGTTAACTGCAAGACCAGTAGTAGTTTCCGATGCACATCTGGAGGCATTCTGTAATCTGTGGACCTTCAAAGTGTTGATGAAACACAGAAATTGCATCGAGATTGAATACAACAGACACCATGCATTTACTTCACCATGGGATTAATGTCTCAAACTGTCATCGCTTTGATCGATCCCTCAACACCCGTAGTAGTTTCTGATGCACATCTGGAGGCATTCTGTAATCTGCAGACTTTCCGAGTGTTGATGAAACACAGAAATAGCATCGGGATTGAATACAACATCCACCATGCGCACTTTCCTCCGTGGGAGTAATGTCACAAACAGTCTACGCTTTGATCGTTCCCAGGAAGACCAGTAGTAGTTTCCGATGCACATCTGGAGGCAATCTGTAACGTGTGGACTATCAGAGCGTTCATCAAACACAGATATTGCATGGGGATTGAATACAACAGCCACCATGCGCACTTTCCTCCATAGGAGTAATATCTCAAACTGTCTACGCTTTGATCGTTCCCAGGAAGACCAGTAGTAGTTTCCGATGCACATCTGGAGGCAATCTGTAATCTGTGGACTATCAGAGTGTTGATGAAACACAGAAATTGCATCGGGATTGAATACAACAGTCACCATCCGCCCTTTCCTCCATGTGAGTACTGTCTCAAACTGTCTATGCTTAGATCATTCCCAGGAGGACCAGTAGTAGTTTAAGATGGACATCTGAAAGCAATCTGTAATCTGTGGACTATCAGAGTGTTGATGAAACACAGAAATTGCATCGGGATTGAATACAACAGTCACCATGCGCACTTTCCTCTATGGGAGTAATGTCTCATACAGTCTACGCTTTGATCGTTCCCTGGAAGACCAGTAGTAGTTTTCGATGCACATCTGGAGGTTTCTGTAATCTGTTTACTATCAGAGTGTTGTTGAAACTATGAAATTGCATCGGGATTGAATACAACAGTCACCATGTGGACTTTCCTCTATGGGAGTAATGTCTCAGACAGTCTACGCTTTGATCGTTCCCTGGAAGACCAGTAGTAGTTTCCGATATACATCTGGAGGCATTCTGTAAACTGTGGACCTTCAAATTGTTGATGAAACACAGAAATTGCATCGGGGTTGAATACAACAGTCACCATGCACACTTTACTCCATGGCAGTAATGTCTCAAACAGTCTACGCTTTGATCGTTCCCAGGAAGACCAGTAGTAGTTTCCGATGAACATCTGGTGGCAATCTGAAATCTGTGGACTCTCAGAGTGTTGATGAAACACAGAAATTGCATCGGGATTGAATACAAAAGTCACCATGCGCACTTTCCTCCATGGGAGTAATGTCTCAAACAGTCTACGCTTTGATCGTTCTCTGGAAGACCAGTGGTAGTTTCCGATTCACATCTGGAGGCATTATGTAATCTGTGGACGAACTGAGTGTTGATGAAACACAGAAATTGCATCGGGATTGAATACAACAGTCACCATGCGCACTTTCCTCCATGGTAGTAACGTCTCAAACAGTTTACGCTTTGATCGTTCCCTGGAAGACCAGTAGTAGTTTCCGATGCACATCTGGAGGAATTCTGCTATCTGTGGACTATCAGAGTGTTGATGAAAACAGAAATTGCATCGGGATTGAATACAACAGTCACCATGAGCACTTTCCTGCATGGGAGTAATATCTCAAACAGTCTACGCTTTGATCGTTCCCTGGAAGACCAGTAGTAGTTTCCTAATCCCATCTGGAGGCATTCTGTATCTGTTTACAATCAGTGTATTGATGAAACACAGACATTACATCGGGATTGATTACAACAGTCACCATGGCCACTTTCCTCCATGGGAGTAATGTCTCAAACAGTCTACGCATTGATCGTTCCCTGGAAGGCCAGTGGTAGTTTCCGATGCACATCTGGAGGCATTCTGTAAACTGTGGACTATCAGAGTCTTGATGAAACACAGAAATTACATCGGGACTGATTACTACAGGCAATATGCGGACTTTCCACCATGGGATTAATTTCTCAAACTGTCATCGCATTGATCGTTCCCTGAAGACCAGTAGTAGTATCCGATGCACATCTGGAGGCATTCTGTAATCTGTGGACTTTCCGAGTGTTGATGAAACACAGTAATTGCATCGTGAATGAATACAACATTCACCGTGACCACTCTCCTACATGGGAGTAATGTCTCAAACAGTCTACGCTTTGATCGTTCCCTGGAAGACCAGTAGAAGTTTTCGATGCACATCTGGAGGTTTCTGTAATCAGTTTACTATCAGAGTGTTGTTGAAACTATGAAATTGCATCGGGATTGAATACAACAGTCACCATGCGCACTTTCCTGCATTGGAGTAATATCTCAAACAGTCTACGCTTTGATCGTTCCCTGGAAGACCAGTAGTAGTTTTCGATGCACATCTGGAAGCATTCTGTAATCTGTGGACTATCATAGTGTTAATGAAACACAGAAATTGCATCGGGATTGAATACAACAGTCACCATGCGCACTTCCCTCCATGGTACTAATGTCTCAAACATTTTAAGCATTCATCGTTCCCTGGGAGACCAGTAGTAGTTTCCGATGCACATCTGGAGGAATTCTGTAATCTGTGGACTATCAGAGTGTTGATGAAAACAGAAATTGCATCGGGATTGAATACAACAGACACCATGCATTTATTTCTCCATGGGATTAATGTCTCAAACTGTCATCGCTTTGATCGATCCCTCAACACCCGTAGTAGTTTCTGATGCACATCCGGAGGCATTCTGTAATCTGCAGACTTTCCGAGTGTTGATGAAACACAGAAATTGCATCGGGATTGAATACAACAGTCATCATGCGCACTTTCCTCCGTGGGAGTAATGTCACAAACAGTTTACGATTTGATCGTTCCCAGGAAGACCAGTAGTAGTTTCCGATGCACATCTGGAGGCAATCTGTGATCTGTGGACTATCAGAGTGTTAATGAAACACAGAAATTGCATCGGGATTGAATACAACAGTCACCATGCGCACTTTCCTCCATGGGAGTAATGTCTCAAACAGTCTACGCTTTGATCGTTCACTGGAAGACCAGTGGTAGTTTCTGATGCACATCTGGAGGCATTCTGTAATCTGTGGACTAACTGAGTGTTGATGAAACACAGAAATTGCATCGGGATTGTATGCAACAGTCACCATGCGCATTTTCCTCCATGGGAGCAATGTCTTAAACAGTCTATGCTTTGATCGTTCCCTGGAAGACCAGTACCAGTTTCTGATGCACCTCTGGAGGCATTCTGTAATCTGTGGACCTTCAAAGTGTAGATGAAACACAGAAATTGCACCGGGATTGAATACAACAGTAACCATTCGCACTTTCCCCCATGGGAGTAATGTCTCAAACAGTCTATGCTTAGGTCATTCCCGGGTAGACCAGTAGTAGTTTCCGATGCAGATCTGGAGGCAATCTGTAATCTGTGGACTATCAGAAAGTTGATGAAACACAGAGACTGCATCGCGATTGAATACAACAGTCACCATGCACACTTTTCTAGATGGGAGTAATGTCGGAAACAGTCTAAGCTTTGCTCGTTCCCTGAAAGACCAGTAGTAGTTTCCCATGCACGTCTGGAGGCATTCTGTAATCTGTGGACCTTCAAAGTGTTGATGAAACACAGAAATTGCATCGGGGTTGAATACAACAATCACCATGCGCACTTTCCTCCATGGGATTAATGTCTCAAACAGTTTACGATTTGATCGTTCCCTGGAAGACCAGTGGTAGTTTCCGATGCACATCTGGAGGCATTCTGTAATCTATGGACCATCAGAGTCTTGATGCAACACAGAAATTGCATCGGGATTGAATACAACACTCACCATGCACACTTTCCTCCATGGAAGTAATGTCTCAAACAGTCTACGCTTTGATCGTTCCCAGGAAGACCAGTAGTAGTTTCCGATGCACATCTGGTGGCAAACTGTAATCTGTAGACTATCAGAGTGTTGGTGAAACACAGAAATTGCATCGGGATTGAATACAACAGTCACCATGCGGGCTTTCCTCCATGGTAGTAATGTCTCAGAGAGTCTACGCTTTGATCGCTCCCTGGAAGACCAGTAGTAGTTTCCGATGCACATCTGGAGGCATTTTGTAATCTGTGGACTATCAGGGTGTTGTTGAATCACAGAAATTGCATCGGGATTTAATACAACAGTCACCATGCACACTTTCTCCATGGGAGTAATGTCTCAAACAGTCTACGCTTTGATCGTTCCCAGGAAGACCAGTAGTAGTTTCCGATGCACATCTGGTGGCAATCTGTAATCTGTGGACTATCAGAGTGTTGATAAAACACAGAAATTGCATCGGGATTGAATACAACAGTCACCATGCGCACTTTCCTCCATGGGAGTAATATCTCAAACAGTCTCCGCTTTGATCGTTCCCTGGAACATCAGTAGTAGTTTCTGATGCACATCTTGAAGCATTCTGTAATCTGTGGACTATCATAGTGTTGATGAAACACAGAAATTGCATCGGGATTGAATACAACAGTCACCATGCGCACTTTGCTCCAAGGTAGTAATGTCTCAAACAGTTTACGCTTTGATCGTTCCCTGGGAGACCAGTAGTAGTTTCCGAAGCACATATGGAGGAATTCTGTAATCTGTGGACTATCAGAGTGTTGATGAAAACAGAAATTGCATCGGGATTGAATACAAAAGTCACCATGCGCACTTTCCTCCATTGGAGTAATGTCTCAAACAGTCTACGCTTTGATCGTTCCCTGGAAGACCAGTAGTAGTTTCCTAATCCCATCTGGAGGCATTCTGTATCTGTTTACAATCAGTGTGTTGATGAAACACAGACATTACATCGGGATTGATTACAACAGTCACCATGCCCACTTTCCTCCATGGGAGTAATGTCTCAAACAGTCTACGCTTTGATCTTTCCCTGGAAGACCAGTAGTAGTTTCCGTTTCACCTCTGGAGGCATTCTGTAATCTGTGGACCTTCAAAGTGTTGATGAAACACAAGAATTGCATCGGGATTGAATACAGCAGACACCATGCATTCATTTATCCATGGGATTAATGTCTCAAACTGTCAACGCTTTGATCGATCCCTGAACACCCGTAGTAGTTTCTGATGCACATCTGGAGGCATTCTGTAAACTGTGGACTATCTGAGTGTTGATGAAACACAGAAATTGCATCGGGATTGAATACAACAGTCACCATGCGCACTTTCCTCCACGCGACTTATGTCTCTAACAGTTTACGCTTTGATCGTTAACTGCAAGACCAGTAGTAGTTTCCGATGCACATCTGGAGGCATTCTGTAATCTGTGGACCTTCAAAGTGTTGATGAAACACAGAAATTGCATCGAGATTGAATACAACAGACACCATGCATTTACTTCACCATGGGATTAATGTCTCAAACTGTCATCGCTTTGATCGATCCCTCAACACCCGTAGTAGTTTCTGATGCACATCTGGAGGCATTCTGTAATCTGCAGACTTTCCGAGTGTTGATGAAACACAGAAATAGCATCGGGATTGAATACAACATCCACCATGCGCACTTTCCTCCGTGGGAGTAATGTCACAAACAGTCTACGCTTTGATCGTTCCCAGGAAGACCAGTAGTAGTTTCCGATGCACATCTGGAGGCAATCTGTAACGTGTGGACTATCAGAGCGTTCATCAAACACAGATATTGCATGGGGATTGAATACAACAGCCACCATGCGCACTTTCCTCCATAGGAGTAATATCTCAAACTGTCTACGCTTTGATCGTTCCCAGGAAGACCAGTAGTAGTTTCCGATGCACATCTGGAGGCAATCTGTAATCTGTGGACTATCAGAGTGTTGATGAAACACAGAAATTGCATCGGGATTGAATACAACAGTCACCATCCGCCCTTTCCTCCATGTGAGTACTGTCTCAAACTGTCTATGCTTAGATCATTCCCAGGAGGACCAGTAGTAGTTTAAGATGGACATCTGAAAGCAATCTGTAATCTGTGGACTATCAGAGTGTTGATGAAACACAGAAATTGCATCGGGATTGAATACAACAGTCACCATGCGCACTTTCCTCTATGGGAGTAATGTCTCATACAGTCTACGCTTTGATCGTTCCCTGGAAGACCAGTAGTAGTTTTCGATGCACATCTGGAGGTTTCTGTAATCTGTTTACTATCAGAGTGTTGTTGAAACTATGAAATTGCATCGGGATTGAATACAACAGTCACCATGTGGACTTTCCTCTATGGGAGTAATGTCTCAGACAGTCTACGCTTTGATCGTTCCCTGGAAGACCAGTAGTAGTTTCCGATATACATCTGGAGGCATTCTGTAAACTGTGGACCTTCAAATTGTTGATGAAACACAGAAATTGCATCGGGGTTGAATACAACAGTCACCATGCACACTTTACTCCATGGCAGTAATGTCTCAAACAGTCTACGCTTTGATCGTTCCCAGGAAGACCAGTAGTAGTTTCCGATGAACATCTGGTGGCAATCTGAAATCTGTGGACTCTCAGAGTGTTGATGAAACACAGAAATTGCATCGGGATTGAATACAAAAGTCACCATGCGCACTTTCCTCCATGGGAGTAATGTCTCAAACAGTCTACGCTTTGATCGTTCTCTGGAAGACCAGTGGTAGTTTCCGATTCACATCTGGAGGCATTATGTAATCTGTGGACGAACTGAGTGTTGATGAAACACAGAAATTGCATCGGGATTGAATACAACAGTCACCATGCGCACTTTCCTCCATGGTAGTAACGTCTCAAACAGTTTACGCTTTGATCGTTCCCTGGAAGACCAGTAGTAGTTTCCGATGCACATCTGGAGGAATTCTGCTATCTGTGGACTATCAGAGTGTTGATGAAAACAGAAATTGCATCGGGATTGAATACAACAGTCACCATGAGCACTTTCCTGCATGGGAGTAATATCTCAAACAGTCTACGCTTTGATCGTTCCCTGGAAGACCAGTAGTAGTTTCCTAATCCCATCTGGAGGCATTCTGTATCTGTTTACAATCAGTGTATTGATGAAACACAGACATTACATCGGGATCGATTACAACAGTCACCATGGCCACTTTCCTCCATGGGAGTAATGTCTCAAACAGTCTACGCATTGATCGTTCCCTGGAAGGCCAGTGGTAGTTTCCGATGCACATCTGGAGGCATTCTGTAAACTGTGGACTATCAGAGTCTTGATGAAACACAGAAATTACATCGGGACTGATTACTACAGGCAATATGCGGACTTTCCACCATGGGATTAATTTCTCAAACTGTCATCGCATTGATCGTTCCCTGAAGACCAGTAGTAGTATCCGATGCACATCTGGAGGCATTCTGTAATCTGTGGACTTTCCGAGTGTTGATGAAACACAGTAATTGCATCGTGAATGAATACAACATTCACCGTGACCACTCTCCTACATGGGAGTAATGTCTCAAACAGTCTACGCTTTGATCGTTCCCTGGAAGACCAGTAGAAGTTTTCGATGCACATCTGGAGGTTTCTGTAATCAGTTTACTATCAGAGTGTTGTTGAAACTATGAAATTGCATCGGGATTGAATACAACAGTCACCATGCGCACTTTCCTGCATTGGAGTAATATCTCAAACAGTCTACGCTTTGATCGTTCCCTGGAAGACCAGTAGTAGTTTTCGATGCACATCTGGAAGCATTCTGTAATCTGTGGACTATCATAGTGTTAATGAAACACAGAAATTGCATCGGGATTGAATACAACAGTCACCATGCGCACTTCCCTCCATGGTACTAATGTCTCAAACATTTTAAGCATTCATCGTTCCCTGGGAGACCAGTAGTAGTTTCCGATGCACATCTGGAGGAATTCTGTAATCTGTGGACTATCAGAGTGTTGATGAAAACAGAAATTGCATCGGGATTGAATACAACAGACACCATGCATTTATTTCTCCATGGGATTAATGTCTCAAACTGTCATCGCTTTGATCGATCCCTCAACACCCGTAGTAGTTTCTGATGCACATCCGGAGGCATTCTGTAATCTGCAGACTTTCCGAGTGTTGATGAAACACAGAAATTGCATCGGGATTGAATACAACATTCACCATGCGCACTTTCCTCCGTGGGAGTAATGTCACAAACAGTCTACGCTTTGATCGTTCCCAGGAAGACCAGTAGTAGTTTCCGATGCACATCTGGAGGCAATCTGTAATGTGTGGACAATCAGAGCGTTCATCAAACACAGAAATTGCATCGGGATTGAATACAACAGTCACCATCCGCACACACCTCCATGGGAGTAATGTCTGAAACAGTCTACGCTTTGATCGTTCCCTGGAAGACCAGTGGTAGTTTCCGATGCACATCTGGTGGCATTCTGTAATCTGTGGACCATCAGAGTGTTGATGAAACACAGAAATTGCATCGGGATTGAATACAACAGACACCATGCATTTATTTCACCATGGGATTAATGTCTCAAACTGTCATCGCTTTGATCGATCCCTCAACACCCGTAGTAGTTTCTGATGCACATCTGGAGGCATTCTGTAATCTGCAGACTTTCCGAGTGTTGATGAAACACAGAAATAGCATCGGGATTGAATACAACATCCACCATGCGCACTTTCCTCCGTGGGTGTAATGTCACAAACAGTCTACGCTTTGATCGTTCCCAGGAAGACCAGTAGTAGTTTCTGATGCACATCTGGAGGCAATCTGTAACGTGTGGACTATCAGAGCGTTCATCAAACACAGAAATTGCATCGGGATTGAATACAACAGTCACCATGGGCACTTTCCTCCATGGGAGTAATATCTCAAACAGTCTACGCATTATCGTTCCCTGGAAGGCCAGTGGTAGTTTCCGATGCACATCTGGAGGCATTCTGTAAACTGTGGACTATCAGAGTCTTGATGAAACACAGAAATTACATCGGGATTGATTACAACAGGCAATATGCATACTTTCCTCCATGGGATTAATTTCTCAAACTGTCATCGCATTGATCGTTCCCTGAAGACCAGTAGTTGTATCCGATGCACATCTGGAGGCATTCTGTAATCTGTGGACTTTCCGAGTGTTGATGAAACACAGAAATTGCATCGTGATTGAATACAACAGTCACCATGCGCACTTACCTCCATGGTAGTAACGTCTCAAACAGTTTACGCTTTGATCGTTCCCTGGAAGACCAGTAGTAGTTTCCGATGCACATCTGGAGGAATTCTGCTATCTGTTTACTATCAGAGTGTTGATGAAACACAGAAATTGCATCGGGATTGAATACAACAGTCACCATGAGCACTTTCCTGCATGGGAGTAATATCTCAAACAGTCTACGCTTTGATCGTTCCCTGGAAGACCAGTAGTAGTTTCCTAATCCCATCTGGAGGCATTCTGTATCTGTTTACAATCAGTGTATTGATGAAACACAGACATTACATCGGGATTGATTACAACAGTCACCATGCCCACTTTCCTCCATGGGAGTAATGTCTCAAACAGTCTACGCTTTAATCTTTCCCTGGAAGACCAGTAGTAGTTTCCGATTCACATCTGGAGGTATTCTGTAATCTGTGGACCTTCAAAGTGTTGATGAAACACAGAAATTGCATCGGGATTGAATACAACAGACACCATGCATTTATTTCCTCATGGGATTAATGTCTCAAACTGTCATCGCTTTGATCGATCCCTCAACACCCGTAGTAGTTTCTGATGCACATCTGGAGGCATTCTGTAATATGCAGACTTTCCGAGTGTTGATGAAACACAGAAATTACATCGGGATTGAATACAACATTCACCATGCGCACTTTCCTCCGTGGGAGTAATGTCACAAACAGTCTACGCTTTGATCGTTCCCAGGAAGACCAGTAGTAGTTTCCGATGCACATCTGGAGGAAATCTGTAATGTGTGGACTATCAGAGCGTTCATCAAACACAGAAATTGCATCGGGATTGAATACAACAGTCACCATGGGCACTTTCCTCCATGGGAGTAATATCTCAAACAGTCTACGCATTGATCGTATCCTGGATGGCCAGTGGTAGTTTCCGATGCACATCTGGAGGCATTCTGTAAACTGTGGACTATCAGAGTCTTGATGAAACACAGAAATTACATCGGGATTGATTACAATTGGCAATATGCGGACTTTCCACCATGGGATTAATTTCTCAAACTGTCATCGCATTGATCGTTCCCTGAAGACCAGTAGTAGTATCCGATGCACATCTGGAGGCATTCTGTAATCTGTGGACTTTCCGAGTGTTGATGAAACACAGTAATTGCATCGTGATTGAATACAACATTCACCATGACCACTCTCCTCCATGGGAGTAATGTCTCAAACAGTCTACGCTTTGATCGTTCCCTGGAAGACCAGTAGAAGTTTTCGATGCACATCTGGAGGTTTCTGTAATCAGTTTACTATCAGAGTGTTGTTGAAACTATGAGATTGCATCGGGATTGAATACAACAGTCACCATGCGGACTCTCCTCCATGGGAGTAATGTCTCAGACAGTCTACGCTTTGATCTTTCCCTGGAAGACCAGTAGTAGTTTCCGATGTACATCTGGAGGCATTCTGTAATCTGTGGACCTTCAAATTGTTGATGAAACACAGAAATTGCATCGGGGTTGAATACAACAGTCACCATGATCACTTTCCTCCATGGTAGTAATGTCTCAAACATTTTACGCTTTGATCGTTCCCTGGAAGACCAGTAGTAGTTTCCGATGCACATCTGGAGGAATTCTGTAATCTGTGGACTATCAGAGTGCTGATGAAAACAGAAATTGCATCGGGATTGAATATAACAGTCACCATGCGCACTTTCCTGCATTGGAGTAATATCTCAAACAGTCTACGCTTTGATCGTTCCCTGGAAGACCAGTAGTAGTTTTCGATGCACATCTGGAAGCATTCTGTAATCTGTGGACTATCATAGTGTTAATGAAACACAGAAATTGCATGGGGATTGAATACAACAGTCACCATGCGCACTTCCCTCCATGGTACTAATGTCTCAAACATTTTAAGCATTCATCGTTCCCTGGGAGACCAGTAGTAGTTTCCGATAGACATCTGGAGGAATTCTGTAATCTGTGGACTATCAGAGTGTTGATGAAAACAGAAATTGCATCGGGAATGAATACAACAGACACCATGCATTTATTTCTCCAAGGGATTAATGTCTCAAACTGTCATCGCTTTGATCGATCCCTAAACACCCGTAGTAGTTTCTGATGCACATCCGGAGGCATTCTGTAATCTGCAGACTTTCCGAGTGTTGATGAAACACAGAAATTGCATCGGGATTGAATACAACATTCACCATGCGCACTTTCCTCCGTGGGAGTAATGTCACAAACAGTCTACGCTTTGATCGTTCCCAAGAAGACCAGTAGTAGTTTCCGATGCACATCTGGAGGCAATCTGTAATGTGTGGACTATCAGAGCGTTCATCAAACACAGAAATTGCATCGGGATTGAATACAACAGTCACCAACCGCACACACCTCCATGGGAGTAATGTCTGAAACAGTCTACGCTTTGATCGTTCCCTGGAAGACCAGTGGTAGTTTCCGATGCACATCTGGTGGCATTCTGTAATCTGTGGACCATCAGAGTGTTGATGAAACACAGAAATTGCATCGGGATTGAATACAACAGTCACCATTCGCACTTCGCTCCACCGGAGTAATGTCTCAAACAGTCTACGCTTTGATCGTTCCTGGAAGACCAGTGGTAGTTTCCGATGCACATCTGGTGGCATTCTGTAACCTGTGGACCATCAGAGTGTTGCTGAAACACAGAAATTGCATCGGGATTGTATACAACAGTCACCATTCGCACTTCGCTCCACCGGAGTAATGTCTCAAACAGTCTACGATTTGATAGTTCCAAGGAAAACCAGTAGTAGTTTCCGATGCACATCTGGTGGCAATCTGTAATCTGTGGACTATCGGAGTGTTGATGAAACCCAGAAATTGCATCGGGATTGAATACAACAGTCACCATGCGCACTTTCCTCCATGGGAGTAATGTCTCAGACAGTCTACGATTTGATAGTTCCAAGGAAGACCAGTAGTAGTTTCCGATGCACATCTGGTGGCAATCTGTAATCTGTGGACTATCGGAGTGTTGATGAAACCCAGAAATTGCATCGGGCTTGAATACAACAGTCACCTTGCGCACTTTCCTCCATGGGAGTAATGTCTCAAACAGTCTACGCTTTGATCGTTCCCTGGAAGACCAGTAGAAGTTTTCGATGCACATCTGGAGGTTTCTGTAATCAGTTTACTATCAGTGTGTTGTTGAAACTATGAAATTGCATCGGGATTGAATACAACAGTCACCATGCGGACTCTCCTCCATGGGAGTAATGTCTCAGACAGTCTACGCTTTGATCTTTCCCTGGAAGACCAGTGGTAGTTTCCGATGCACATCTGGTGGCATTCTGTAATCTGTGGACCATCAGAGTGTTGCTGAAACACAGAAATTGCATCGGGATTGTATACAACAGTCACCATTCGCACTTCGCTCCACCGGAGTAATGTCTCAAACAGTCTACGATTTGATAGTTCCAAGGAAGACCAGTAGTAGTTTCCGATGCACATCTGGTGGCAATCTGTAATCTGTGGACTATCGGAGTGTTGATGAAACCCAGAAATTGCATCGGGATTGAATACAACAGTCACCATGCGCACTTTCCTCCATGGGAGTAATGTCTCAGACAGTCTACGATTTGATAGTTCCCAGGAAGACCAGTAGTAGTTTCCGATGCACATCTGGAGGCAATCTGTGATCTGTGGACTATCAGAGTGTTAATGAAACACAGAAATTGCATCGGGATTGAATACAACAGTCACCATGCGCACTTTCCTCCATGGGAGTAATGTCTCAAACAGTCTACGCTTTGATCGTTCACTGGAAGACCAGTGGTAGTTTCTGATGCACATCTGGTGGCAAACTGTAATCTGTAGACTATCAGAGTGTTGGTGAAACACAGAAATTGCATCGGGATTGAATACAACAGTCACCATGCGGGCTTTCCTCCATGGTAGTAATGTCTCAGAGAGTCTACGCTTTGATCGCTCCCTGGAAGACCAGTAGTAGTTTCCGATGCACATCTGGAGGCATTTTGTAATCTGTGGACTATCAGGGTGTTGTTGAATCACAGAAATTGCATCGGGATTTAATACAACAGTCACCATGCACACTTTCTCCATGGGAGTAATGTCTCAAACAGTCTACGCTTTGATCGTTCCCAGGAAGACCAGTAGTAGTTTCCGATGCACATCTGGTGGCAATCTGTAATCTGTGGACTATCAGAGTGTTGATAAAACACAGAAATTGCATCGGGATTGAATACAACAGTCACCATGCGCACTTTCCTCCATGGGAGTAATATCTCAAACAGTCTCCGCTTTGATCGTTCCCTGGAACATCAGTAGTAGTTTCTGATGCACATCTTGAAGCATTCTGTAATCTGTGGACTATCATAGTGTTGATGAAACACAGAAATTGCATCGGGATTGAATACAACAGTCACCATGCGCACTTTGCTCCAAGGTAGTAATGTCTCAAACAGTTTACGCTTTGATCGTTCCCTGGGAGACCAGTAGTAGTTTCCGAAGCACATATGGAGGAATTCTGTAATCTGTGGACTATCAGAGTGTTGATGAAAACAGAAATTGCATCGGGATTGAATACAAAAGTCACCATGCGCACTTTCCTCCATTGGAGTAATGTCTCAAACAGTCTACGCTTTGATCGTTCCCTGGAAGACCAGTAGTAGTTTCCTAATCCCATCTGGAGGCATTCTGTATCTGTTTACAATCAGTGTGTTGATGAAACACAGACATTACATCGGGATTGATTACAACAGTCACCATGCCCACTTTCCTCCATGGGAGTAATGTCTCAAACAGTCTACGCTTTGATCTTTCCCTGGAAGACCAGTAGTAGTTTCCGTTTCACATCTGGAGGCATTCTGTAATCTGTGGACCTTCAAAGTGTTGATGAAACACAAGAATTGCATCGGGATTGAATACAGCAGACACCATGCATTCATTTATCCATGGGATTAATGTCTCAAACTGTCAACGCTTTGATCGATCCCTGAACACCCGTAGTAGTTTCTGATGCACATCTGGAGGCATTCTGTAAACTGTGGACTATCTGAGTGTTGATGAAACACAGAAATTGCATCGGGATTGAATACAACAGTCACCATGCGCACTTTCCTCCACGCGACTTATGTCTCTAACAGTTTACGCTTTGATCGTTAACTGCAAGACCAGTAGTAGTTTCCGATGCACATCTGGAGGCATTCTGTAATCTGTGGACCTTCAAAGTGTTGATGAAACACAGAAATTGCATCGAGATTGAATACAACAGACACCATGCATTTACTTCACCATGGGATTAATGTCTCAAACTGTCATCGCTTTGATCGATCCCTCAACACCCGTAGTAGTTTCTGATGCACATCTGGAGGCATTCTGTAATCTGCAGACTTTCCGAGTGTTGATGAAACACAGAAATAGCATCGGGATTGAATACAACATCCACCATGCGCACTTTCCTCCGTGGGAGTAATGTCACAAACAGTCTACGCTTTGATCGTTCCCAGGAAGACCAGTAGTAGTTTCCGATGCACATCTGGAGGCAATCTGTAACGTGTGGACTATCAGAGCGTTCATCAAACACAGATATTGCATCGGGATTGAATACAACAGCCACCATGCGCACTTTCCTCCATAGGAGTAATATCTCAAACTGTCTACGCTTTGATCGTTCCCAGGAAGACCAGTAGTAGTTTCCGATGCACATCTGGAGGCAATCTGTAATCTGTGGACTATCAGAGTGTTGATGAAACACAGAAATTGCATCGGGATTGAATACAACAGTCACCATCCGCCCTTTCCTCCATGTGAGTACTGTCTCAAACTGTCTATGCTTAGATCATTCCCAGGAGGACCAGTAGTAGTTTAAGATGGACATCTGAAAGCAATCTGTAATCTGTGGACTATCAGAGTGTTGATGAAACACAGAAATTGCATCGGGATTGAATACAACAGTCACCATGCGCACTTTCCTCCATGGGAGTAATGTCTCATACAGTCTACGCTTTGATCGTTCCCTGGAAGACCAGTAGTAGTTTTCGATGCACATCTGGAGGTTTCTGTAATCTGTTTACTATCAGAGTGTTGTTGAAACTATGAAATTGCATCGGGATTGAATACAACAGTCACCATGTGGACTTTCCTCTATGGGAGTAATGTCTCAGACAGTCTACGCTTTGATCGTTCCCTGGAAGACCAGTAGTAGTTTCCGATATACATCTGGAGGCATTCTGTAAACTGTGGACCTTCAAATTGTTGATGAAACACAGAAATTGCATCGGGGTTGAATACAACAGTCACCATGCACACTTTACTCCATGGCAGTAATGTCTCAAACAGTCTACGCTTTGATCGTTCCCAGGAAGACCAGTAGTAGTTTCCGATGAACATCTGGTGGCAATCTGAAATCTGTGGACTATCAGAGTGTTGATGAAACACAGAAATTGCATCGGGATTGAATACAAAAGTCACCATGCGCACTTTCCTCCATGGGAGTAATGTCTCAAACAGTCTACGCTTTGATCGTTCTCTGGAAGACCAGTGGTAGTTTCCGATTCACATCTGGAGGCATTATGTAATCTGTGGACGAACTGAGTGTTGATGAAACCCAGAAATTGCATCGGGATTGAATACAACAGTCACCATGCGCACTTTCCTCCATGGTAGTAACGTCTCAAACAGTTTACGCTTTGATCGTTCCCTGGAAGACCAGTAGTAGTTTCCGATGCACATCTGGAGGAATTCTGCTATCTGTGGACTATCAGAGTGTTGATGAAAACAGAAATTGCATCGGGATTGAATACAACAGTCACCATGAGCACTTTCCTGCATGGGAGTAATATCTCAAACAGTCTACGCTTTGATCGTTCCCTGGAAGACCAGTAGTAGTTTCCTAATCCCATCTGGAGGCATTCTGTATCTGTTTACAATCAGTGTATTGATGAAACACAGACATTACATCGGGATTGATTACAACAGTCACCATGCCCACTTTCCTCCATGGGAGTAATGTCTCAAACAGTCTACGCATTGATCGTTCCCTGGAAGGCCAGTGGTAGTTTCCGATGCACATCTGGAGGCATTCTGTAAACTGTGGACTATCAGAGTCTTGATGAAACACAGAAATTACATCGGGACTGATTACTACAGGCAATATGCGGACTTTCCACCATGGGATTAATTTCTCAAACTGTCATCGCATTGATCGTTCCCTGAAGACCAGTAGTAGTATCCGATGCACATCTGGAGGCATTCTGTAATCTGTGGACTTTCCGAGTGTTGATGAAACACAGTAATTGCATCGTGATTGAATACAACATTCACCGTGACCACTCTCCTACATGGGAGTAATGTCTCAAACAGTCTACGCTTTGATCGTTCCCTGGAAGACCAGTAGAAGTTTTCGATGCACATCTGGAGGTTTCTGTAATCAGTTTACTATCAGAGTGTTGTTGAAACTATGAAATTGCATCGGGATTGAATACAACAGTCACCATGCGCACTTTCCTGCATTGGAGTAATATCTCAAACAGTCTACGCTTTGATCGTTCCCTGGAAGACCAGTAGTAGTTTTCGATGCACATCTGGAAGCATTCTGTAATCTGTGGACTATCATAGTGTTAATGAAACACAGAAATTGCATCGGGATTGAATACAACAGTCACCATGCGCACTTCCCTCCATGGTACTAATGTCTCAAACATTTTAAGCATTCATCGTTCCCTGGGAGACCAGTAGTAGTTTCCGATGCACATCTGGAGGAATTCTGTAATCTGTGGACTATCAGAGTGTTGATGAAAACAGAAATTGCATCGGGATTGAATACAACAGACACCATGCATTTATTTCTCCATGGGATTAATGTCTCAAACTGTCATCGCTTTGATCGATCCCTCAACACCCGTAGTAGTTTCTGATGCACATCCGGAGGCATTCTGTAATCTGCAGACTTTCCGAGTGTTGATGAAACACAGAAATTGCATCGGGATTGAATACAACATTCACCATGCGCACTTTCCTCCGTGGGAGTAATGTCACAAACAGTCTACGCTTTGATCGTTCCCAGGAAGACCAGTAGTAGTTTCCGATGCACATCTGGAGGCAATCTGTAATGTGTGGACAATCAGAGCGTTCATCAAACACAGAAATTGCATCGGGATTGAATACAACAGTCACCATCCGCACACACCTCCATGGGAGTAATGTCTGAAACAGTCTACGCTTTGATCGTTCCCTGGAAGACCAGTGGTAGTTTCCGATGCACATCTGGTGGCATTCTGTAATCTGTGGACCATCAGAGTGTTGATGAAACACAGAAATTGCATCGGGATTGAATACAACAGACACCATGCATTTATTTCACCATGGGATTAATGTCTCAAACTGTCATCGCTTTGATCGATCCCTCAACACCCGTAGTAGTTTCTGATGCACATCTGGAGGCATTCTGTAATCTGCAGACTTTCCGAGTGTTGATGAAACACAGAAATAGCATCGGGATTGAATACAACATCCACCATGCGCACTTTCCTCCGTGGGTGTAATGTCACAAACAGTCTACGCTTTGATCGTTCCCAGGAAGACCAGTAGTAGTTTCTGATGCACATCTGGAGGCAATCTGTAACGTGTGGACTATCAGAGCGTTCATCAAACACAGAAATTGCATCGGGATTGAATACAACAGTCACCATGGGCACTTTCCTCCATGGGAGTAATATCTCAAACAGTCTACGCATTATCGTTCCCTGGAAGGCCAGTGGTAGTTTCCGATGCACATCTGGAGGCATTCTGTAAACTGTGGACTATCAGAGTCTTGATGAAACACAGAAATTACATCGGGATTGATTACAACAGGCAATATGCATACTTTCCTCCATGGGATTAATTTCTCAAACTGTCATCGCATTGATCGTTCCCTGAAGACCAGTAGTTGTATCCGATGCACATCTGGAGGCATTCTGTAATCTGTGGACTTTCCGAGTGTTGATGAAACACAGAAATTGCATCGTGATTGAATACAACAGTCACCATGCGCACTTTCCTCCATGGTAGTAACGTCTCAAACAGTTTACGCTTTGAACGTTCCCTGGAAGACCAGTAGTAGTTTCCGATGCACATCTGGAGGAATTCTGCTATCTGTTTACTATCAGAGTGTTGATGAAACACAGAAATTGCATCGGGATTGAATACAACAGTCACCATGAGCACTTTCCTGCATGGGAGTAATATCTCAAACAGTCTACGCTTTGATCGTTCCCTGGAAGACCAGTAGTAGTTTCCTAATCCCATCTGGAGGCATTCTGTATCTGTTTACAATCAGTGTATTGATGAAACACAGACATTACATCGGGATTGATTACAACAGTCACCATGCCCACTTTCCTCCATGGGAGTAATGTCTCAAACAGTCTACGCTTTAATCTTTCCCTGGAAGACCAGTAGTAGTTTCCGATTCACATCTGGAGGTATTCTGTAATCTGTGGACCTTCAAAGTGTTGATGAAACACAGAAATTGCATCGGGATTGAATACAACAGACACCATGCATTTATTTCTCCATGGGATTAATGTCTCAAACTGTCATCGCTTTGATCAATCCCTCAACACCCGTAGTAGTTTCTGATGCACATCTGGAGGCATTCTGTAATATGCAGACTTTCCGAGTGTTGATGAAACACAGAAATTACATCGGGATTGAATACAACATTCACCATGCGCACTTTCCTCCGTGGGAGTAATGTCACAAACAGTCTACGCTTTGATCGTTCCCAGGAAGACCAGTAGTAGTTTCCGATGCACATCTGGAGGAAATCTGTAATGTGTGGACTATCAGAGCGTTCATCAAACACAGAAATTGCATCGGGATTGAATACAACAGTCACCATGGGCACTTTCCTCCATGGGAGTAATATCTCAAACAGTCTACGCATTGATCGTATCCTGGATGGCCAGTGGTAGTTTCCGATGCACATCTGGAGGCATTCTGTAAACTGTGGACTATCAGAGTCTTGATGAAACACAGAAATTACATCGGGATTGATTACAATTGGCAATATGCGGACTTTCCACCATGGGATTAATTTCTCAAACTGTCATCGCATTGATCGTTCCCTGAAGACCAGTAGTAGTATCCGATGCACATCTGGAGGCATTCTGTAATCTGTGGACTTTCCGAGTGTTGATGAAACACAGTAATTGCATCGTGATTGAATACAACATTCACCATGACCACTCTCCTCCATGGGAGTAATGTCTCAAACAGTCTACGCTTTGTTCGTTCCCTGGAAGACCAGTAGAAGTTTTCGATGCACATCTGGAGGTTTCTGTAATCAGTTTGCTATCAGAGTGTTGTTGAAACTATGAGATTGCATCGGGATTGAATACAACAGTCACCATGCGGACTCTCCTCCATGGGAGTAATGTCTCAGACAGTCTACGCTTTGATCTTTCCCTGGAAGACCAGTAGTAGTTTCCGATGTACATCTGGAGGCATTCTGTAATCTGTGGACCTTCAAATTGTTGATGAAACACAGAAATTGCATCGGGGTTGAATACAACAGTCACCATGATCACTTTCCTCCATGGTAGTAATGTCTCAAACATTTTACGCTTTGATCGTTCCCTGGAAGACCAGTAGTAGTTTCCGATGCACATCTGGAGGAATTCTGTAATCTGTGGACTATCAGAGTGCTGATGAAAACAGAAATTGCATCGGGATTGAATATAACAGTCACCATGCGCACTTTCCTGCATTGGAGTAATATCTCAAACAGTCTACGCTTTGATCGTTCCCTGGAAGACCAGTAGTAGTTTTCGATGCACATCTGGAAGCATTCTGTAATCTGTGGACTATCATAGTGTTAATGAAACACAGAAATTGCATGGGGATTGAATACAACAGTCACCATGCGCACTTCCCTCCATGGTACTAATGTCTCAAACATTTTAAGCATTCATCGTTCCCTGGGAGACCAGTAGTAGTTTCCGATAGACATCTGGAGGAATTCTGTAATCTGTGGACTATCAGAGTGTTGATGAAAACAGAAATTGCATCGGGAATGAATACAACAGACACCATGCATTTATTTCTCCATGGGATTAATGTCTCAAACTGTCATCGCTTTGATCGATCCCTAAACACCCGTAGTAGTTTCTGATGCACATCCGGAGGCATTCTGTAATCTGCAGACTTTCCGAGTGTTGATGAAACACAGAAATTGCATCGGGATTGAATACAACATTCACCATGCGCACTTTCCTCCGTGGGAGTAATGTCACAAACAGTCTACGCTTTGATCGTTCCCAAGAAGACCAGTAGTAGTTTCCGATGCACATCTGGAGGCAATCTGTAATGTGTGGACTATCAGAGCGTTCATCAAACACAGAAATTGCATCGGGATTGAATACAACAGTCACCAACCGCACACACCTCCATGGGAGTAATGTCTGAAACAGTCTACGCTTTGATCGTTCCCTGGAAGACCAGTGGTAGTTTCCGATGCACATCTGGTGGCATTCTGTAATCTGTGGACCATCAGAGTGTTGATGAAACACAGAAATTGCATCGGGATTGAATACAACAGTCACCATTCGCACTTCGCTCCACCGGAGTAATGTCTCAAACAGTCTACGCTTTGATCGTTCCTGGAAGACCAGTGGTAGTTTCCGATGCACATCTGGTGGCATTCTGTAACCTGTGGACCATCAGAGTGTTGCTGAAACACAGAAATTGCATCGGGATTGTATACAACAGTCACCATTCGCACTTCGCTCCACCGGAGTAATGTCTCAAACAGTCTACGATTTGATAGTTCCAAGGAAGACCAGTAGTAGTTTCCGATGCACATCTGGTGGCAATCTGTAATCTGTGGACTATCGGAGTGTTGATGAAACCCAGAAATTGCATCGGGATTGAATACAACAGTCACCATGCGCACTTTCCTCCATGGGAGTAATGTCTCAGACAGTCTACGATTTGATAGTTCCAAGGAAGACCAGTAGTAGTTTCCGATGCACATCTGATGGCAATCTGTAATCTGTGGACTATCGGAGTGTTGATGAAACCCAGAAATTGCATCGGGCTTGAATACAACAGTCACCATGCGCACTTTCCTCCATGGGAGTAATGTCTCAAACAGTCTACGCTTTGATCGTTCCCTGGAAGACCAGTAGAAGTTTTCGATGCACATCTGGAGGTTTCTGTAATCAGTTTACTATCAGTGTGTTGTTGAAACTATGAAATTGCATCGGGATTGAATACAACAGTCACCATGCGGACTCTCCTCCATGGGAGTAATGTCTCAGACAGTCTACGCTTTGATCTTTCCCTGGAAGACCAGTAGTAGTTTCCGATGTACATCTGGAGGCATTCTGTAATCTGTGGACCTTCAAATTGTTGATGAAACACAGAAATTGCATCGGGGTTGAATACAACAGTCACCATGATCACTTTCCTCCATGGTAGTAATGTCTCAAACATTTTACGCTTTGATCGTTCCCTGGAAGACCAGTAGTAGTTTCCTATGCACATCTGGAGGAATTCTGTAATCTGTGGACTATCAGAGTGCTGATGAAAACAGAAATTGCATCGGGATTGAATATAACAGTCACCATGCGCACTTTCCTGCATTGGAGTAATATCTCAAACAGTCTACGCTTTGATCGTTCCCTGGAAGACCAGTAGTAGTTTTCGATGCACATCTGGAAGCATTCTGTAATCTGTGGACTATCATAGTGTTAATGAAACACAGAAATTGCATCGGGATTGAATACAACAGTCACCATGCGCACTTCCCTCCATGGTACTAATGTCTCAAACATTTTAAGCATTCATCGTTCCCTGGGAGACCAGTAGTAGTTTCCGATGCACATCTGGAGGAATTCTGTAATCTGTGGACTATCAGAGTGTTGATGAAAACAGAAATTGCATCGGGAATGAATACAACAGACACCATGCATTTATTTCTCCATGGGATTAATGTCTCAAACTGTCATCGCTTTGATCCATCCCTCAACACCCGTAGTAGTTTCTGATGCACATCCGGAGGCATTCTGTAATCTGCAGACTTTCCGAGTGTTGATGAAACACAGAAATTGCATCGGGATTGAATACAACATTCACCATGCGCACTTTCCTCCGTGGGAGTAATGTCACAAACAGTCTACGCTTTGATCGTTCCCGGGAAGACCAGTAGTAGTTTCCGATGCACATCTGGAGGCAATCTGTAATGTGTGGACTATCAGAGCGTTCATCAAACACAGAAATTGCATCGGGATTGAATACAACAGTCACCATCCGCACACACCTCCATGGGAGTAATGTCTGAAACAGTCTACGCTTTGATCGTTCCCTGGAAGACCAGTGGTAGTTTCCGATGCACATCTGGTGGCATTCTGTAATCTGTGGACCATCAGAGTGTTGATGAAACACAGAAATTGCATCGGGATTGAATGCAACAGTCACCATTCGCACTTCGCTCCACCGGAGTAATGTCTCAAACAGTCTACGCTTTGATCGTTCCTGGAAGACCAGTGGTAGTTTCCGATGCACATCTGGTGGCATTCTGTAACCTGTATACCATCAGAGTGTTGCTAAAACACAGAAATTGCATCGGGATTGAATACAACAGTCACCATTCGCACTTCGCTCCACCGGAGTAATGTCTCAAACAGTCTACGATTTGATAGTTGCAAGGAAGACCAGTAGTAGTTTCCGATGCACATCTGGTGGCAATCTGTAATCTGTGGAGTATCGGAGTGTTGATGAAACCCAGAAATTGCATCGGGATTGAATACAACAGTCACCATGCGCACTTTCCTCCATGGGAGTAATGTCTCAGACAGTCCAAGCTTTGATCGTTCCCTGGAAGACCAGTAGTAGATTCCGATGCACATGTGGAGGCATTTTTAATCTGTGGACTATCAGGGTGTTGTTGAATCACAGAAATTGCATCGGGATTTAATACAACAGTCACCATGCGCACGTTCATCCGTATGAGTTATGTCTCAAACAGTCTACGCTATGATCGTTCCCTGGGAGACCAGTAGTAGTTTCTGATGCACATCTTGAAGCATTCCGTAATCTGTGGACTATCATAGTGTTGATGAAACACAGAAACTGCATCGGGATTGAATACAACAGTCACCATGCGCACTTTCCTCCATGGTAGTAATGGTCTCAAACAGTTTACGCTTTGATCGTTCCCTGGAAGACCAGTAGTAGTTTCCGATGAACATCTGGTGGCAATCTGTGATCTGTGGACTATCAGAGTGTTGATGAAACACAGAAATTGCATCGGGATTGAATACAACATTCACCATGTTCACTTTCCTCCATGGTAGTAATGTCTCAAACAGTTTACGCTTTGATCGTTCCCTGGAAGACCAGTAGTAGTTTCCGATGCACATCTGGAGGAATTGTGTAATCTGCAGACTTTCCGAGTGTTGATGAATCACAGAAAATGCATCGGGATTGAATACAACATTCACCATGCGCACTTTCCTCCGTGGGAGTAATGTCACAAACAGTCTACGCTTTGATCGTTCCCAGGAAGACCAGTAGTAGTTTCCGATGCACATCTGGAGGCAATCTGTAATGTGTGGACTCTCAGAGCGTTCATCAAACACAGAAATTGCATCGGGATTGAATACAACAGTCACCATGGGCACTTTCCTCCGTGGGAGTAATATCTCAAACAGTCTACGCTTTGATCGTTCCCTGGAAGACCAGTAGTAGTTTTCAATGCACATCTGGAGGTTTCTGTAATCTGTTTACTATCTGAGTGTTGTTGAAACTATGAAATTGCATCGGGATTGAATACAACAGTCACCATGCGGACTTTCCTCCATTGGAGTAATATCTCAGACAGTCTACGCCTTGATCTTTCCCTGGAAGACCAGTAGTAGTTTCCGATGTACATCTGGAGGCATTCTGTAATCTGTGGACCTTCAAATTGTTGATGAAACACAGAAATTGCATCGGGGTCGAATACAACAGTCACCGTGCACACTTTACTCCATGGTAGTAATGTCTCAAACAGTCTACGCTTTGATCGTTCCCAGGAAGACCAGTAGTAGTTTCCGATGAACATCTGGTGGCAATCTGTGATCTGTGGACTATCAGAGTGTTGATGAAACACAGAAATTGCATCGGGATTGAATACAACATTCACCATGTTCACTTTCCTCCATGGTAGTAATGTCTCAAACAGTTTACGCTTTGATCGTTCCCTGGAAGACCAGTAGTAGTTTCCGATGCACATCTGGAGGAATTGTGTAATCAGTGGACTATCAGAGTGCTGATGAAAACAGGAATTGCATCGGGATTGAATATAACAGTCACCATGCGCTCTTTCCTGCATTGGAGTACTATCTCAAACAGTCTACGCTTTGATCGTTCCCTGGAAGACCAGTAGTAGTTTCCGATGCACATCTGGAAGCATTCTGTAATCTGTGGACTTTCATAGTGTTAATGAAACACAGAAATTGCATCGGGATTGAATACAACAGTCACCATGCGCACTTCCCTCCATGGTACTAATGTCTCAAACAGTTTACGCTTTGATCGTTCCCTGGAAGACCAGTAGTAGTTTCCGATGCACATCTGGAGGCAATCTGTAATGTGTGGACTATCAGAGCGTTAATCAAACACAGAAATTGCATCGGGATTGAATACAACAGTCACCATCCGCACACACCTCCATGGGAGTAATGTCTGAAACAGTCTACGCTTTGATCGTTCCCTGGAAGACCAGTGGTAGTTTCCGATGCACATCTGGTGGCATTCTGTAATCTGTGGACCATCAGAGTGTTGATGAAACACAGAAATTGCATCGGGATTGAATACAACAGTCACCATTCGCACTTCGCTCCACCGGAGTAATGTCTCAAACAGTCTACGCTTTGATCGTTCCCTGGAAGACCAGTGGTATTTTCCGATGCACATCTGGTGGCATTCTGTAATCTGTGGACCATCAGAGTGTTGCTGAAACACAGAAATTGCATCGGGATTGAATACAACAGTCACCATCCGCACACACCTCCATGCGAGTAATGTCTGAAAAAGACTACGCTTTGATCGTTCCCTGGAAGACCAGTAGTAGTTTCCGATGCACATCTGGTGGCAATCTGTAATCTGTGGACTATCAGAGTGTTGATGAAACCCATAAATTGCATCGGGATTGAATACAACAGTCACCATGCGCACTTTCCTCCATGGGAGTAATGTCTCAGACAGTCTACGCTTTGATCGTTCCCTGGAAGGCCAGTAGTAGATTCCGATGCACATCTGGAGGCATTTTTAATCTGTGGACTATCAGGGTGTTGTTGAATCACAGAAATTGCATCGGGATTTAATACAACAGTCACCATGCGCACGTTCATCCATATGAGTTATGTCTCAAACAGTCTACGCTTTGATCATTCCCTGGAAGACCAGTAGTAGTTTCCGACGCACATCTGGAGGCATTCTGTAATCTGTGGACTATCAGAGTGTTGATGAAACACAGAAATTGCATCGGGATTGAATACAACAGTCACCATGCGCACTTTCCTACAGAGGAGTAATGTCTCAAACAGTCCACGCTTTGATCGTTCCCTGGGAGACCAGTAGTAGTTTCTGATGCACATCTTGAAGCATTCCGTAATCTGTGGACTATCATAGTGTTGATGAAACACAGAAACTGCATCGGGATTGAATACAACAGTCACCATGCGCACTTTCCTCCATGGTAGTAATGGTCTCAAACAGTTTACGCTTTGATCGTTCCCTGGAAGACCAGTAGTAGTTTCCGATGCACATATGGAGGACTTATGTAATCCGTGGACTATCAGAGTGTTGATGAAAACAGAAATTGCATCAGGATTGAATACAACAGTCACCATGCGCACTTTCCTCCATGGGAGTAATATGTCAAACAGTTTACACTTTCATCGTTCCATGGAAGACCAGTAGTAGTTTAATAATCCCATCTGGAGGCATTCTCTATCTGTTTACAAACAGTGTGTTGATGAAACACAGACATTACATTGGGATTGATTACAACAGTCACCATGCCCACTTTCCTCCATGGGAGTAATATCTCAAACAGTCTACGCTTTGATCTTTCCCTGGAAGTCCAGTAGTAGTTTCCGATTCACATCTGGAGGCATTCTGTAATCTGTGGACCTTCAAAGTGTTGATGAAACACAGGAATTGCATAGGGATTGAATACAGCAGACACCATGCATTCATTTCTCATTGGGATTAAGGTCTCAAACTGTCAACGCTTTGATCGATCCCTGAACACCTGTAGTAGTATCTGATGCACATCTGGATGCATTCTGTAATCTGCAGACTTTCCGAGTGTTGAAGAAACACAGAAATTGCATCGGGATTGAATACAACAGACACCATGCATTTATTTCTCCATGGGATTAATGTCTCAAACTGTCATCGCTTTGATCGATCCCTCAACACCCGTAGTAGTTTCTGATGCACATCTGGAGGCATTCTGTAATCTGCAGACTTTCCGAGTGTTAATGAAACACAGAAATTGCATCGGGATTGAATACAACATTCACCATGTTCACTTTCCTCCGTGGGAGTAATGTCACAAACAGTCTACGCTTTGATCGTTCCCAGGAAGACCAGTAGTAGTTTCCGATGCACATCTGGAGGCAATCTGTAATGTGTGGACTATCAGAGCGTTCATCAAACACAGAAATTGCATCGGGATTGAATACAACAGTCACCATGGGCACTTACCTCCATGGGAGTAATATCTCAAACAGTCTACGCTATGATCGTTCCCTGGAAGACCAGTAGTAGTTTTCGATGCACATCTTTAGGTTTCTGTAATCCGTTTACTATCTGAGTGTTGTTGAAACTATGAAATTGCATCAGGATTGAATACAACAGTCACCATGCGGACTTTCCTCCATGGGAGTAATGTCTCAGACAGGCTACGCTTTGATCTTTCCCTGGAAGACCAGTAGTAGTTTCCGATGTACATCTGGAGGCATTCTGTAATCTGTGGACCTTCAAATTGTTGATGAAACACAGAAATTGCATCGGGGTTGAATACAACAGTCACCATGCACACTTTAATCCAAGGCAGTAATGTCTCAAACAGTCTACGCTTTGATCGTTCCCAGGAAGACCAGTAGTAGTTTCCGATGAACATCTGGTGGCAATCTGTGATCTGTGGACTATCAGAGTGTTGATGAAACACAGAAATTGCATCGGGATTGAATACAACAGTCACCATGCGCACTTTCCTCCATGGGAGTAATGTCTCAAACAGTCTACGCTTTGATCGTCCTCTGGAAGAACAGTGGTAGTTTCCGATGCACATCTGGAGGCATTCTGTAATCTGTGGACTATCAGAGTGTTGATGAAACACAGAAATTGCATCGGGATTGAATACAACATTCACCATGTTCACTTTCCTCCATGGTAGTAATGTCTCAAACAGTTTACGCTTTGATCGTTCCCTGGAAGACCAGTAGTAGTTTCCGATGCACATCTGGAGGAATTCTGTAATCTGTGGACTATCAGAGTGCTGATGAAAACAGAAATTGCATCGGGATTGAATATAACAGTCACCATGCGCACTTTCCTGCATTGGAGTATTATCTCAAACAGTCTACGCTTTGATCGTTCCCTGGAAGACCAGTAGTAGTTTCCGATGCACATCTGGAAGCATTCTGTAATCTGTGGACTATCATAGTGTTAATGAAACAAAGAAATTGCATCGGGATTGAATACAACAGTCACCATCCGCACACACCTCCATGGGAGTAATGTCTGAAACAGTCTACGCTTTGATCGTTCCCTGGAAGATCAGTGGTAGTTTCCGATGCACATCTGGAGGAATTCTGTAATCTGTGGACTATCAGAGTGCTGATGAAAACAGAAATTGCATCGGGATTGAATATAACAGTCACCATGCGCACTTTCCTGCATTGGAGTATTATCTCAAACAGTCTACGCTTTGATCGTTCCCTGGAAGACCAGTAGTAGTTTCCGATGCACATCTGGAAGCATTCTGTAATCTGTGGACTTTCATAGTGTTAATGAAACACAGAAATTGCATCGGGATTGAATACAACAGTCACCATGCGCACTTCCCTCCATGGTACTAATGTCTCAAACAGTTTACGCTTTGATCGTTCCCTGGAAGACCAGTAGTAGTTTCCGATGCACATCTGGAGGAGTTCTGTAATCTGTGGACTATCAGTGTGTTGATGAAAACAGAAATTGCATCGGGATTGAATACAACAGACACCATGCATTTATTTCTACATGGGATTAATGTCTCAAACTGTCATCGCTTTGATCGATCCCTCAACACCCGTAGTAGTTTCTGATGCACATCCGGAGGCATTCTGTAATCTGCATACTTTCCGAGTGTTGATGAAACACAGAAATTGCATCGGGATTGAATACAACAGTCACCATCCGCACACACCTCCATGGGAGTAATGTCTGAAAAAGTCTAAGCTTTGATCGTTCCCTGGAAGACCAGTAGTAGTTTCCGATGCACATCTGGTGGCAATCTGTAATCTGTGGACTATCAGAGTGTTGATGAAACCCATAAATTGCATCGGGATTGAATACAACAGTCACCATGCGCACTTTCCTCCATGGGAGTAATGTCTCAGACAGTCTACGCTTTGATCGTTCCCTGGAAGGCCAGTAGTAGATTCCGATGCACATCTGGAGGCATTTTTAATCTGTGGACTATCAGGGTGTTGTTGAATCACAGAAATTGCATCGGGATTTAATACAACAGTCACCATGCGCACGTTCATCCATATGAGTTATGTCTCAAACAGTCTACGCTTTGATCATTCCCTGGAAGACCAGTAGTAGTTTCCGACGCACATCTGGAGGCATTCTGTAATCTGTGGACTATCAGAGTGTTGATGAAACACAGAAATTGCATCGGGATTGAATACAACAGTCACCATGCGCACTTTCCTACAGAGGAGTAATGTCGCAAACAGTCCACGCTTTGATCGTTCCCTGGGAGACCAGTAGTAGTTTCTGATGCACATCTTGAAGCATTCCGTAATCTGTGGACTATCATAGTGTTGATGAAACACAGAAACTGCATCGGGATTGAATACAACAGTCACCATGCGCACTTTCCTCCATGGTAGTAATGGTCTCAAACAGTTTACGCTTTGATCGTTCCCTGGAAGACCAGTAGTAGTTTCCGATGCACATATGGAGGACTTCTGTAATCCGTGGACTATCAGAGTGTTGATGAAAACAGAAATTGCATCAGGATTGAATACAACAGTCACCATGCGCACTTTCCTCCATGGGAGTAATATGTCAAACAGTTTACACTTTGATCGTTCCATGGAAGACCAGTAGTAGTTTAATAATCCCATCTGGAGGCATTCTCTATCTGTTTACAAACAGTGTGTTGATGAAACACAGACATTACATTGGGATTGATTACAACAGTCACCATGCCCACTTTCCTCCATGGGAGTAATATCTCAAACAGTCTACGCTTTGATCTTTCCCTGGAAGTCCAGTAGTAGTTTCCGATTCACATCTGGAGGCATTCTGTAATCTGTGGACCTTCAAAGTGTTGATGAAACACAGGAATTGCATAGGGATTGAATACAGCAGACACCATGCATTCATTTCTCATTGGGATTAAGGTCTCAAACTGTCAACGCTTTGATCGATCCCTCAACACCCGTAGTAGTTTCTGATGCACATCTGGAGGCATTCTGTAATCTGCAGACTTTCCGAGTGTTGAAGAAACACAGAAATTGCATCGGGATTGAATACAACAGACACCATGCATTTATTTCTCCATGGGATTAATGTCTCAAACTGTCATCGCTTTGATCGATCCCTCAACACCCGTAGTAGTTTCTGATGCACATCTGGAGGCATTCTGTAATCTGCAGACTTTCCGAGTGTTAATGAAACACAGAAATTGCATCGGGATTGAATACAACATTCACCATGTTCACTTTCCTCCGTGGGAGTAATGTCACAAACAGTCTACGCTTTGATCGTTCCCAGGAAGACCAGTAGTAATTTCCGATGCACATCTGGAGGCAATCTGTAATGTGTGGACTATCAGAGCGTTCATCAAACACAGAAATTGCATCGGGATTGAATACAACAGTCACCATGGGCACTTACCTCCATGGGAGTAATATCTCAAACAGTCTACGCTTTGATCGTTCCCTGGAAGACCGGTAGTAGTTTTCGATGCACATCTTTAGGTTTCTGTAATCTGTTTACTATCTGAGTGTTGTTGAAACTATGAAATTGCATCAGGATTGAATACAACAGTCACCATGCGGACTTTCCTCCATGGGAGTAATGTCTCAGACAGGCTACGCTTTGATCTTTCCCTGGAAGACCAGTAGTAGTTTCCGATGTACATCTGGAGGCATTCTGTAATCTGTGGACCTTCAAATTGTTGATGAAACACAGAAATTGCATCGGGGTTGAATACAACAGTCACCATGCACACTTTAATCCATGGCAGTAATGTCTCAAACAGTCTACGCTTTGATCGTTCCCAGGAAGACCAGTAGTAGTTTCCGATGAACATCTGGTGGCAATCTGTGATCTGTGGACTATCAGAGTGTTGATGAAACACAGAAATTGCATCGGGATTGAATACAACAGTCACCATGCGCACTTTCCTCCATGGGAGTAATGTCTCAAACAGTCTACGCTTTGATCGTCCTCTGGAAGAACAGTGGTAGTTTCCGATGCACATCTGGAGGCATTCTGTAATCTGTGGACTATCAGAGTGTTGATGAAACACAGAAATTGCATCGGGATTGAATACAACATTCACCATGTTCACTTTCTCTCCATGGTAGTAATGTCTCAAACAGTTTACGCTTTGATCGTTCCCTGGAAGACCAGTAGTAGTTTCCGATGCACATCTGGAGGAATTCTGTAATCTGTGGACTATCAGAGTGCTGATGAAAACAGAAATTGCATCGGGATTGAATATAACAGTCACCATGCGCACTTTCCTGCATTGGAGTATTATCTCAAACAGTCTACGCTTTGATCGTTCCCTGGAAGACCAGTAGTAGTTTCCGATGCACATCTGGAAGCATTCTGTAATCTGTGGACTATCATAGTGTTAATGAAACAAAGAAATTGCATCGGGATTGAATACAACAGTCACCATCCGCACACACCTCCATGGGAGTAATGTCTGAAACAGTCTACGCTTTGATCGTTCCCTGGAAGATCAGTGGTAGTTTCCGATGCACATCTGGAGGAATTCTGTAATCTGTGGACTATCAGAGTGCTGATGAAAACAGAAATTGCATCGGGATTGAATATAACAGTCACCATGCGCACTTTCCTGCATTGGAGTATTATCTCAAACAGTCTACGCTTTGATCGTTCCCTGGAAGACCAGTAGTAGTTTCCGATGCACATCTGGAAGCATTCTGTAATCTGTGGACTTTCATAGTGTTAATGAAACACAGAAATTGCATCGGGATTGAATACAACAGTCACCATGCGCACTTCCCTCCATGGTACTAATGTCTCAAACAGTTTACGCTTTGATCGTTCCCTGGAAGACCAGTAGTAGTTTCCGATGCACATCTGGAGGAGTTCTGTAATCTGTGGACTATCAGTGTGTTGATGAAAACAGAAATTGCATCGGGATTGAATACAACAGACACCATGCATTTATTTCTACATGGGATTAATGTCTCAAACTGTCATCCCTTTGATCGATCCCTCAACACCCGTAGTAGTTTCTGATGCACATCCGGAGGCATTCTGTAATCTGCATACTTTCCGAGTGTTGATGAAACACAGAAATTGCATCGGGATTGAATACAACAGTCACCATCCGCACACACCTCCATGGGAGTAATGTCTGAAAAAGTCTACGCTTTGATCGTTCCCTGGAAGACCAGTAGTAGTTTCCGATGCACATCTGGTGGCAATCTGTAATCTGTGGACTATCAGAGTGTTGATGAAACCCATAAATTGCATCGGGATTGAATACAACAGTCACCATGCGCACTTTCCTCCATGGGAGTAATGTCTCAGACAGTCTACGCTTTGATCGTTCCCTGGAAGGCCAGTAGTAGATTCCGATGCACATCTGGAGGCATTTTTAATCTGTGGACTATCAGGGTGTTGTTGAATCACAGAAATTGCATCGGGATTTAATACAACAGTCACCATGCGCACGTTCATCCATATGAGTTATGTCTCAAACAGTCTACGCTTTGATCATTCCCTGGAAGACCAGTAGTAGTTTCCGACGCACATCTGGAGGCATTCTGTAATCTGTGGACTATCAGAGTGTTGATGAAACACAGAAATTGCATCGGGATTGAATACAACAGTCACCATGCGCACTTTCCTACAGAGGAGTAATGTCTCAAACAGTCCACGCTTTGATCGTTCCCTGGGAGACCAGTAGTAGTTTCTGATGCACATCTTGAAGCATTCCGTAATCTGTGGACTATCATAGTGTTGATGAAACACAGAAACTGCATCGGGATTGAATACAACAGTCACCATGCGCACTTTCCTCCATGGTAGTAATGGTCTCAAACAGTTTACGCTTTGATCGTTCCCTGGAAGACCAGTAGTAGTTTCCGATGCACATATGGAGGACTTCTGTAATCCGTGGACTATCAGAGTGTTGATGAAAACAGAAATTGCATCAGGATTGAATACAACAGTCACCATGCGCACTTTCCTCCATGGGAGTAATATGTCAAACAGTTTACACTTTGATCGTTCCATGGAAGACCAGTAGTAGTTTAATAATCCCATCTGGAGGCATTCTCTATCTGTTTACAAACAGTGTGTTGATGAAACACAGACATTACATTGGGATTGATTACAACAGTCACCATGCCCACTTTCCTCCATGGGAGTAATATCTCAAACAGTCTACGCTTTGATCTTTCCCTGGAAGTCCAGTAGTAGTTTCCGATTCACATCTGGAGGCATTCTGTAATCTGTGGACCTTCAAAGTGTTGATGAAACACAGGAATTGCATAGGGATTGAATACAGCAGACACCATGCATTCATTTCTCATTGCGATTAAGGTCTCAAACTGTCAACGCTTTGATCGATCCCTCAACACCCGTAGTAGTTTCTGATGCACATCTGGAGGCATTCTGTAATCTGCAGACTTTCCGAGTGTTGAAGAAACACAGAAATTGCATCGGGATTGAATACAACAGACACCATGCATTTATTTCTCCATGGGATTAATGTCTCAAACTGTCATCGCTTTGATCGATCCCTCAACACCCGTAGTAGTTTCTGATGCACATCTGGAGGCATTCTGTAATCTGCAGACTTTCCGAATGTTAATGAAACACAGAAATTGCATCGGGATTGAATACAACATTCACCATGTTCACTTTCCTCCGTGGGAGTAATGTCACAAACAGTCTACGCTTTGATCGTTCCCAGGAAGACCAGTAGTAGTTTCCGATGCACATCTGGAGGCAATCTGTAATGTGTGGACTATCAGAGCGTTCATCAAACACAGAAATTGCATCGGGATTGAATACAACAGTCACCATGGGCACTTACCTCCATGGGAGTAATATCTCAAACAGTCTACGCTTTGATCGTTCCCTGGAAGACCAGTAGTAGTTTTCGATGCACATCTTTAGGTTTCTGTAATCTGTTTACTATCTGAGTGTTGTTGAAACTATGAAATTGCATCAGGATTGAATACAACAGTCACCATGCGGACTTTCCTCCATGGGAGTAATGTCTCAGACAGGCTACGCTTTGATCTTTCCCTGGAAGACCAGTAGTAGTTTCCGATGTACATCTGGAGGCATTCTGTAATCTGTGGACCTTCAAATTGTTGATGAAACACAGAAATTGCATCGGGGTTGAATACAACAGTCACCATGCACACTTTAATCCATGGCAGTAATGTCTCAAACAGTCTACGCTTTGATCGTTCCCAGGAAGACCAGTAGTAGTTTCCGATGAACATCTGGTGGCAATCTGTGATCTGTGGACTATCAGAGTGTTGATGAAACACAGAAATTGCATCGGGATTGAATACAACAGTCACCATGCGCACTTTCCTCCATGGGAGTAATGTCTCAAACAGTCTACGCTTTGATCGTCCTCTGGAAGAACAGTGGTAGTTTCCGATGCACATCTGGAGGCATTCTGTAATCTGTGGACTATCAGAGTGTTGATGAAACACAGAAATTGCATCGGGATTGAATACAACATTCACCATGTTCACTTTCCTCCATGGTAGTAATGTCTCAAACAGTTTACGCTTTGATCGTTCCCTGGAAGACCAGTAGTAGTTTCCGATGCACATCTGGAGGAATTCTGTAATCTGTGGACTATCAGAGTGCTGATGAAAACAGAAATTGCATCGGGATTGAATATAACAGTCACCATGCGCACTTTCCTGCATTGGAGTATTATCTCAAACAGTCTACGCTTTGATCGTTCCCTGGAAGACCAGTAGTAGTTTCCGATGCACATCTGGAAGCATTCTGTAATCTGTGGACTATCATAGTGTTAATGAAACAAAGAAATTGCATCGGGATTGAATACAACAGTCACCATCCGCACACACCTCCATGGGAGTAATGTCTGAAACAGTCTACGCTTTGATCGTTCCCTGGAAGACCAGTGGTAGTTTCCGATGCACATCAGGTGGCATTCTGTAATCTGTGGACCATCAGAGTGTTGATGAAACACAGAAATTGCATCGGGATTGAATACAACAGTCACCATTCGCACTTCGCTCCAACATTAGTAATGTCTCAAACAGTCTACGCTTTGATCGTTCCCTGGAAGACCAGTGGTAGTTTCCGATGCACATCTGGTGGCATTCTGTAATCTGTGGACCATCAGAGTGTTGCTGAAACACAGAGATTGCATCGGGATTGAATAAAACAGTCACCATTCGCACTTCGCTCCACCGGAGTAATGTCTCAAACAGTCTACGATTTGATCGTTCCAAGGAAGACCAGTAGTAGTTTCCGATGCACATCTGGTGGCAATCTGTAATCTGTGGACTATCAGAGTGTTGATGAAACCCAGAAATTGCATCGGGATTGAATACAACAGTCACCATGCTCACTTTCCTCCATGGGAGTAATGTCTCAGAAAGTCTACGCTTTGATCGTTCCCTGGAAGACCAGTAGTAGATTCCGATGCACATCTGGAGGCATTTTCAATCTGTGGACTATCAGGGTGTTGTTGAATCACAGAAATTGCATCGGGATTTAATACAACAGTCACCATGCGCACGTTCATCCATATGAGTTATGTCTCAAACAGTCTACGCTTTGATCGTTCCCTGGAAGACCAGTAGTAGTTTCCGACGCACATCTGGAGGCATTCTGTAACCTGTGGACTATCAGAGTGTTGATGAAACACAGAAATTGCATCGGGATTGAATACAACAGTCACCATGCGCACTTTCCTACAGAGGAGTAATGTCTCAAACAGTCCACGCTTTGATCGTTCCCTGGGAGACCAGTAGTAGTTTCTGATGCACATCTTGAAGCATTCCGTAATCTGTGGACTATCATAGTGTTGATGAAACACAGAAACTGCATCGGGATTGAATACAACAGTCACCATGCGTACTTTCCACCATGGTAGTAATGGTCTCAAACAGTTTACGCTTTGATCGTTCCCTGGAAGACCAGTAGTAGTTTCCGATGCACGTATGGAGGACTTCTGTAATCTGTGGACTATCAGAGTGTTGATGAAAACAGAAATTGATCGGGATTGAATACAACAGTCACCATGCGCACTTTCCTCCACGGGAGTAATATCTCAAACAGTCTACGCTTTGATCTTTCCCTGGAAGACCAGTAGTAGTTTCCGATTCACATCTGGACGCATTCTGTAATCTGTGGACCTTCAAAGTGTTGCTGAAACACAGGAATTGCATCGGGATTGAATACAGCAGACACCATGCATTAATTTCTCCATGGGATTAAGGTCTCAAACTGTCAACGCTTTGATCGATCCCTGAACACCCGTAGTAGTTTCTGATGCACATCTGGAATCATTCTGTAATCTGCAGACTTTCCAAATGTTGATGAAACACAGAAATTGCATCGGGATTGAATACAACAGTCACCATCCGCCCTTTCCTCCATGTGAGTAATGTCTCAAACTGTCTATGCTTAGATCATTCCCAGGAAGTCCAGTAGTAGTTTCCGATGCACATCTGAAGGCAATCTGTAATCTGTGGACAATCAGAGTGTTGATGAAACACAGAAATTGCATCGGGATTGAATACAACAGTCACCATTCGCACTTCGCTCCACCGGAGTAATGTCTCAAACAGTCTACGATTTGATCGTTCCCTGTAAGACCAGCAGCAGTTTCCGGTGCACATCTAGAGGCATTCTGTAATCTGTGGATCTTCAAAGTGTTGATGAAACACAGAAATTGCATCGGGATTGAATACAACAGTCACCATGCGCACTTTCCTCCATGGGAGTAATTCTCAAGCAGTCCGCGCGTTGATCGTTCCCTGGAAGACCAGAAGTAGTTTCCGATGCACATCTGGAGGCATTCTGTAAACTGTGGACTATCTGAGTGTTGATGAAACACAGAAATTGCATCGGCATTGAATACAACAGTCACCATGTGCACTTTCCTCCACGCGAGTTATGTCTCTAACAGTTTACGCTTTGGTCGTTCCCTGGAAGACGAGTAAAAGTTTCCGATGCACATCTGGGGGCATTCTGTCATCTGTGGACTATCAGAGTGTTGATGAACACAGAAATTGCATCGGGATTAAATACAACAGTCACCATGCGCACTTTCCTCCATGGGAGTAATATCTCAAACAGTCTACGCATTGATCGTTCCGTGGAAGACCAGTGGTAGTTTAATAATCCCATCTGGAGGCATTCTCTATCTGTTTACAATCAGTATGTTGATGAAACACTGTAATTACGTCGGGATTGATTTCAACAGTCACCATGCCCACTTTCCTCCATGGGAGTAATATCTAAAACAGTCTACGCTTTGATCTTTCCTGGAAGACCAGTAGTAGTTTCCGATTCACATCTGGAGGCATTCTGTAATCTGTGGACCTTCAAAGTGTTGCTGAAACACACGAATTGCATCGGGATTGAATACAGCAGACACCATGCATTCATTTCTCCATGGGATTAAGGTCTCAAACTGTCAACGCTTTGATTGATCCCTGAGCACCCGTAGTAGTTTCTGATGCACATCTGGAGGCATTCTGTAATCTGCAGACTTTCCAAGTGTTGATGAAACACAGAAAACACATCTGGAGGCATTCTGTAATCTGTGGACCTTCAAAGTGTTGCTGAAACACACGAATTGCATCGGGATTGAATACAGCAGACACCATGCATTCATTTCTCCATGGGATTAAGGTCTCAGACTGTCAACGCTTTGATCGATCCCTGAACACCCGTAGTAGTTTCTGATGCACATCTGGAGGCATTCTGTAATCTGCAGACTTTCCAAGTGTTGATGAAACACAGAAATTGCATCGGGATTGAATACAACAGTCACCATCCGCCCTTTCCTCCATGTGAGTAATGTCTCAAACTGTCTATGCTTAGATCATTACAGGAAGTCCAGTAGTAGTTTACGATGCACATCTGAAGGCAATCTGTAATCTGTGGACAATCAGAGTGTTGATGAAACAGAGAAATTGCATCGGGATTGAATACAACAGTCACCATTCGCACTTCGCTCCACCGGAGTAATGTCTCAAACAGTCTACGATTTGATCGTTCCCTGTAAGACCAGCAGCAGTTTCCGATGCACATCTGGAGGCATTCTGTAATCTGTGGATCTTCAAAGTGTTGATGAAACACAGAAATTGCATCGGGATTGAATACAACAGTCACCAAGCGCACTTTCCTCCATGGGAGTAATTCTCAAGCAGTCCGCGCGTTGATCGTTCCCTGGAAGACCAGTAGTAGTTACCGATGCACATCTGGAGGCATTCTGTAAACTGTGGACTATCTGAGTGTTGATGAAACACAGAAATTGCATCGGCATTGAATACAACAGTCACCATGCGCACTTTCCTCCACGCGAGTTATGTCTCTATCAGTTTACGCTTTGATCGTTCCCTGGAAGACCAGTAGTAGTTTCCGATGCACATCTGGGGCATTCTATCATCTGTGGACTATCAGAGTGTTGATGAACACAGAAATTGCATCGGGATTGAATACAACAGTCACCATGCGCACTTTCCTCCATGGGAGTAATATCTCAAACAGTCTATGCATTGATCGTTCCGTGGAAGACCAGTAGTAGTTTAATAATCCCATCTGGAGGCATTCTCTATCTGTTTACAATCAGTATGTTGATGAAACACTGTAATTACGTCGGGATTGATTACAACAGACACCATGCCCACTTTCTTCCATGGGAGTAATATCTCAAACATTCTACGCTTTGGTCTTTCCTGGAAGACAAGTAGTAGTTTCCGATTCACATCTGGAGGCATTCTGTAATCTGTGGACCTTCAAAGTGTTGCTGAAACACAGGAATTGCATCGGGATTGAATACAGCAGACACCATGCATTCATTTCTCCATGGGATTAAGGTCTCAAACTGTCAACGCTTTGATCGATCCCTGAACACCCGTAGTAGTTTCTGATGCACATCTGGAGGCATTCTGTAATCTGCAGACTTTTCAAGTGTTGATGAAACACAGAAATTACATCGGGATTGAATACAACAGTCACCATCTGCCCTTTCCTCCATGTGAGTAATGTCTCAAACTGTCTATGCTTAGATCATTCCCAGGAAGTCCAGTAGTAGTTTCCCATGACATCTGAAGGCAATCTGTAATCTGTGGACAATCAGAGTGTTGATGAAACACAGAAATAGCGTCGGGATTGAATGCAACAGTCACCATTCGCACTTCGCTCCACCGGAGTAATGTCTCAAACAGTCTACGATTTGATCGTTCCCTGTAAGACCAGAAGTAGTTTCCGATGCCCATCTGGAGGCATTCTGTAATCTGTGGAGCTTCAAAGTGTTGATGAAACACAGAATGTGCATCGGGATTGAATACAACAGTCACCATGCGCACTTTCCTCCATGGGAGTAATTCACAAGCAGTCCACGCGTTGATGGTTCCCTGGTAGACCAGTAGTAGTTTCCGATGCACATCTGAAGGCAATCTGTAATCTGTGGACTATCTGAGTGTTGATGAAACACAGAAATTGCATCGGGATTGAATACAACAGTCACCATGCGCACTTTCCTCCACGCAAGTTATGTCTCTAACAGTTTACGTTTTGATCGTTCCCTGGAAGACCAGTAGTAGTTTCAGATGCACATCTGGGGGCATTCTGTCATCTGTGGACTATCAGAGTGTTGATGAACACAGAAATTGCATCGGGATTGAATACAACAGTCACCATGGGCACTTTCCTCCATGGGAGTAATGTCTCAAAGAGTCTACGCTTTGATCGTTAACTGGAAGACCAGTGGTAGTTTCCGATGCACATCTGGAGGCATTCTGTAATCAATGGACTATGGGAGTGTTGATGAAACACAGAAATTGCATCGGGATTGAATACAACATTCACCATGCGCACTTTCCTACATAAGAGTAATGTCTCAAACAGTACACGCTTTGATCGTTAACTGGAAGACCAGTGGTAGTTTCCGATGCACATCTGGAGGCATTCTGTAATCTGTGGACTATCAGAGTCTTGATGAAACACAGAAATTACATCGGGACTGATTACAACAGGCACCATGCGTACATTTCTCCATGGGAATAATGTCTCAAACTGTCATCGCATTGATCGTTCCCTGAAGACCAGTAGTAGCTTCCGATGTACATCTAGAGGCATTCTGTAATCTGTGGACATTCCGAGTGTTGATGAAACACAGAAATTGCATCGGGATTGAATACAACATTCACCATGACCACTCTCCTTCATGGGAGTAATGTCTCAAACAGTCCACGATTTGATCGTTCCCTATAAGACCAGTAGTAGTTTTCGATGCACATCTGGAGGTTTCTGTAATCTGTTTACTATCGGAGTGTTTTCGATACTATGAAATTGCATCGGGATTGAATACAACAGTCAACATGCGGACTTTCCTCCATGGAAGTAATGTCTCAGACAGTCTACGCTTTGATCTTTCCCTGGAAGACCAGTAGTAGTTTCCGATGCACATCTAGGGGCATTCTGTAATCTGTGGACCTTCAAAGTGTTGATGAAACACAGAAATTGCATCGGGGTTGAAGACAACAGTCACCATGCACACTTTCCTCCAGGGGAGTAATGTCTCAAACAGTCTACGCTTTGATCGTTCCCAGGAAGACCAGTAGTAGTTTCCGATGCACATCTGGTGGCAATCTGTAATCTGTGGACTATCAGAGTGTTGATGAAACACAGAAATTGCATCGGGATTGAATACAACAGTCACCATGCACACTTTCCTCCATGGGAGTAATGTCTCAACGAGTCTACGCTTTGATCTTTAACTGGAAGACCAGTGGTAGTTTCCGATGCACATCTGGAGGCATTCTGTAATCAGTGGACTATGGGAGTGTTGATGAAACACAGAAATTGCATCGGGATTGAATACAACATTCACCATGCGCACTTTCCTACATAAGAGTAATGTCTCAAACAGTACACGCTTTGATCGTTCCCTGGAAGACCAGTAGTAGTTTCCGATGCACATCTGGAAGCATTCTGTAAACTGTGGCCTAACATAGTGTTGATGAAACACAGAAATTGCATCGGGATTGAATACAACAGTCACCATGCGCATTTTCCTCCATGGTAGTAATGTCTCAAACTGTTTACGCTTTGATCGTTCCCTGGAAGACCAGTAGTAGTTTCCAATGCACATCTGGAGGAATTCTGTAATCTGTGGACTAGCAGAGTGTTGATGAAAACAGAAATTGCATCGGGATTGAATACAACAGTCACCATGCGCACTTTCCTGCATGGGAGTAATATCTCAAACAGTCTACGCTTTGATCGTTCCCTGGAAGACCAGTAGTAGTTTCCGATGCACATCTGGAGGCAATCTGTAAAGGGTGGACTATCAGAGCGTTGATGAAACACAGAAATTAGATCGGGATTGATTACAACAGTCACCATCCGCACTTTCCTCCATGGGAGTAATGTCTGAAACAGTCTATGCTTTGATCGTTCCCAGGAAGAGCAGTAGTAGTTTCCGATGCACATCTGGAGGCAATCTGTAATCCGTGGACTATCAGAGTGTTGATGAAACACAGAAATTGCATCGGGATTGAATTCAACAGTCACCATCCGCCCTTACCTCCATGTGAGTAATGTCTCAAACTGTCTATGCTTAGATCATTCCCAGGAAGACCAGTAGTAGTTTCCGATGCACATCTGAAGGCAATCTGTAATCTGTGGACAATCAGAGTCTTGATGAAAAACAGAAATTGCATCGAGATTGAATACAACAGTCCCCATGCACACTTTCCTCCATCGGAGTGATGTCCCAAACAGTCTACGCTTTGATCGTTCCCAGGAAGACCAGTAGTAGTTTCCGATGCACATCTGGTGGCAATCTGTAATCTGTGGACTATCAGAGTGTTGATGAAACACAGAAATTGCATCGGGATTGAATACAACAGTCACCATGCGCACTTTCCTCCATGGGAGTAATGTCTCAGACAGTCTACGCTTTGATCGATCCCTGGAAGACCAGTAGTAGTTTCCGATGCACATCTGGAGGCATTTTGTAATCTGTGGAGTATCAGGGTGTTGTTGAATCACAGAAATTGCATCGGGATTTAATACAACAGTCACCATGCTCACGTTCATCCATATGAGTTATGTCTCAAACAGTCTACGCTTTGATCGTTCCCTGGAAGACCAGTAGTAGTTTCCGATGCACATCTGGAGGCATTCTGTAATCTGTGGACTATCAGAGTGTTGATGAAACACAGAATTTGCATCGGGATTGAGTACAACAGTCACCATGCGCACTTTCCTCCATGGTAGTAATGTCTCAAACAGTTTACGCTTTGATCGTTCCCTGGAAGACCAGTTGTAGTTTCCGATGCACATCTGGAGGAATTCTGTAATCTGTGGACCTTCAAAGTGTTGATGAAACACAGAAATTGCATCGGGATTGAATACAGCAGACACAATGCATTTATTTCTCCATGGGATTAATGTCTCAAACTGTCATCGCTTTGATCAATCCCTGAACACCCGTAGTATTTTCTGATGCACATCTGGAGGCATTCTGTAATCTGCAGACTTTCCGAGTGTTGATGAAACACAGAAATTGCATCGGGATTCAATACAACGGTCACCATCCGCCCTTTCCTCCATGTGAGTAATGTCTCAAACAGTCTATGCTTAGATCATTCCCAGGAAGGCCAGTAGTAGTATCCGATGCACATCTGAAGGCAATCTGTAATCTGTGGACAATCGGACCGTTGATGAAGCACAGAAATTGCATCGGGATTGAATACAACATTCACCATGCGCACTTTCCTCCGTGGGAGTAATGTCACAAACAGTCTACGCTTTGATCGTTCCCAGGAAGACCAGTAGTAGTTTCCGATGCACATCTGGAGGCAATCTGTAATGTGTGGACTATCAGAGCGTTCATGAAACACAGAAATTGCATCGGGATTGAATACAACAGTCACCATCCGCACTTTTCTCCATGGGAGTAATGTCTGAAACAGTCTACGCTTTGATCGTTCCCAGGAAGACCAGTAGTAGTTTCCGATGCACATCTGGAATCAATCTGTAATCTGTGGACTATCAGAGTGTTGATGAAACACAGATATTGCATCGGGATTGAATACAACAGTCACCATGCGCACTTTCCTCCATGGGAGTAATGTCTCATACAGTCTACGCTTTGATCGTTCCCTGGGAGACCAGTAGTAGTTTCCGAAGCACATCTGGAGGCATTCTGTAATCTGTGGACCTTCAAAGTGTTGATGAAACACAGGAATTGCATCGGGATTGAATACAGCAGACACCATGCATTCATTTCTCCATGGGATTAAGGTCTCAAACTGTCAACCCTTTGATCGATCCCTGAACACCCATAGTAGTTTCTGATGCACATCTGGAGGCATTCTGTAATCTGCAGACTTTCCGAGTGTTGATGAAACACAGAAATTGCATCGGGATTGAATACAACATTCACCATGCGCACTTCCGTCCGTGGGAGTAATGTCACAAACAGTCTACGCTTTGATCGTTCCCAGGAAAACCAGTAGTAATTTCCGATGCACAGCTGGAGGCAATCTCGTCACCATCCGCACTTTCCTTCATGGGAGTATTGTCTGAAACAGTCTATGCTTTGATCATTCCCAGGAAGACCAGTAGTAGTTTCCGATGCACATCTGGAATCAATCTGTAATCTGTGGACTATCAGAGTGTTGATGAAACATAGAAATTGCATCGGGATTGAATACAACAGTCACCATCCGCCCTTTCCTCCATGTGAGTAATGTCTCAAACTGTCTATGCTTAGGTCATTTCCAGGAAGACCAGTAGTAGTTTCCGATGCACATCTGAAGGCAATCTGTAATCTGTGGACAATCAGAGTGTTGATGAAACACAGAAATTGCATCGGCATTGAATACAACAGTCACCATGCGCACTTTCCTACAGAGGAGTAATGTCTCAAACAGTCCACGCTTTGATCGTTCCCTGGAAGACCAGTAGTAGTTTCTGATGCACATCTGGAGGCATTCTGTAATCTGTGGACCTTCAATGTGTTGATGAAACACAGAAAATTCATCGGGATTGAATACAACAGACACCATGCGCACTTTCCTCCATGGGAGTAATTTCTCAAACAGTCAACGCTTTGATCGTTCCCAGGAAGACCAGCAGTAGTTTCCGATGCACATCTGGTGGCAATCTGTAATCTGTGGACTATCAGAGTGTTGATGAACCACAGAAATTGCATCGGGATTGAATACAACAGTCACCATGCGCACTTTCCTCCATGGGAGTAATGTCTCAAACAGTCTACGCTTTGATCCTTCCCTGGAAGACCAGTGGTAGTTTCCGATGCACATCTTAAGGCATTGTGTAATCTGTGGACCATCAGAGTCTTGATGAAACACAGAAATTGCATCGGGATTGAATACAACAGTCACCATGCACACTTGCCTCCATGGGAGTGATGTCTCAAACAGTCTACGCTTTGATCGTTCCCAGGAAGACCAGTAGTAGTTTCCGATGCACATCAGGTATCAATCTGTAATCTGTGGACTATCAGAGTGTTGATGAAACACAGAAATTGCATCGGGATTGAATACAACAGTCACCATGCGCACTTTTCTCCTTGGGAGTAATGTCTCAGACAGTCTACGCTTTGATCGTTCCCTGGAAGACCAGTAGTAGATTCCGATGCACATCTGGAGGCATTTTGTAATCTGTGGAGTATCAGGGTGTTGTTGAATCACAGAAATTGCATCGGGATTTATTACAACAGTCACCATGCGCACGTTCATCCATATGAGTTATGTCTCAAAAACTCTACGCTTTGATCGTTCCCTGGAAGACCAGTAGTAGTTTCCGATGCACATCTGGAGGCATTCTGTAATCTGTGGACTATCAGAGTGTTGATGAAACACAGAAATTGCATCGGGATTGAATACAACAGTCACCATGCGCACATTCCTACAGAGTAGTAATGTCTCAAACAGTCCACGCTTTGATCGTTCCCTGGAAGACCAGTAGTAGTTTCTGATGCACATCTTGAAGCATTCTGTAATCTGTGGACCATCATAGTGTTGATGAAACACAGAAACTGCATCGGGATTGAATACAACAGTCACCGTGCGCACTTTCCTCAATGGTAGTAATGGTCTCAAACAGTTTACGCTTTGATCGTTCCTTGGAAGACCAGTAGTAGTTTCCGATGCACATATGGAGGAATTCTGTAATCTGTGGACTATAAGAGTGTTGATGAAAACAGAAATTGCTTCGGGATTAAATACAACAGCCACCATGCGCACTTTCCTCCATGGGAGTAATATCTCAAACTGTTTACGCTTTGATCGTTCCCAGGAAGACCAGTAGTAGTTTCCGATGCACATCTGGAGGCAATCTGTAATCTGTGGACTATCAGAGTGTTGATGAAACACAGAAATTGCATCGGGATTGAATACAACAGTCACCATCCGCCCTTTCCTCCATGTGAGTACTGTCTCAAACTGTCTATGCTTAGATCATTCCCAGGAGGACCAGTAGTAGTTTAAGATGGACATCTGAAGGCAATCTGTAATCTGTGGACTATCAGAGTGTTGATGAAACACAGAAATTGCATCGGGATTGAATACAACAGTCACCATGCGCACTTTCCTCCATGGGAGTAATGTCTCATACAGTCTACGCTTTGATCGTTCCCTGGAAGACCAGTAGTAGTTTCCGATGCACAACTGGAGGCATTCTGTAATCTGTGGACCTTCAAAGTGTTGATGAAACACAGAAATTGCATCGGGGTTGAATACAACAGTCACCATGCCCACTTTCCTCCATGGGAGTAATGTCTCAAACAGTATACGCTTTGATCGTTCCCTGGAAGACCAGAAGTAGTTTCCGATGCACAACTGGAGGCATTCTGTAATCTGTGGACCTTCAAAGTGTTGATGAAACCTAGGAATTGCATCGGGATTGAATACAGCAGACACCATGCATTCATTTCTCCATGGGATTAAGGTCTCAAACTGTCAACACTTTGATCGATCCCTGAACACCCATAGTAGTTTCTGATGCACATCTGGAGGCATTCTGTAATCTGCAGACTTTCCGAGTGTTGATGAAACACAGAAATTGCATCGGGATTGAATACAACATTCACCATGCGCACTTCCGTCCGTGGGAGTAATGTCACAAACAGTCTACGCTTTGATCGTTCCCAGGAAGACCAGTAGTAATTTCCGATGCACAGCTGGAGGCAATCTCGTCACCATCCGCACTTTCCTTCATGGGAGTATTGTCTGAAACAGTCTATGCTTTGATCATTCCCAGGAAGACCAGTAGTAGTTTCCGATGCACATCTGGAGACAATCTGTAATCTGTGGACTATCAGAGTGTTGATGAAACATAGAAATTGCATCGGGATTGAATACAACAGTCACCATCCGCCCTTTCCTCCATGTGAGTAATGTCTCAAACTGTCTATGCTTAGATCATTTCCAGGAAGACCAGTAGTAGTTTCCGATGCACATCTGAAGGCAATCTGTAATCTGTGGACAATCAGAGTGTTGATGAAACACAGAAATTGCATCGGCATTGAATACAACAGTCACCATGCGCACTTTCCTACAGAGGAGTAATGTCTCAAACAGTCCACGCTTTGATCGTTCCCTGGAAGACCAGTAGTAGTTTCTGATGCACATCTGGAGGCATTCTGTAATCTGTGGACCTTCAATGTGTTGATGAAACACAGAAAATTCATCGGGATTGAATACAACAGACACCATGCGCACTTTCCTCCATGGGAGTAATTTCTCAAACAGTCAACGCTTTGATCGTTCCCAGGAAGACCAGCAGTAGTTTCCGATGCACATCTGGTGGCAATCTGTAATCTGTGGACTATCAGAGTGTTGATGAACCACAGAAATTGCATCGGGATTGAATACAACAGTCACCATGCGCACTTTCCTCCATGGGAGTAATGTCTCAAACAGTCTACGCTTTGATCCTTCCCTGGAAGACCAGTGGTAGTTTCCGATGCACATCTTAAGGCATTGTGTAATCTGTGGACCATCAGAGTCTTGATGAAACACAGAAATTGCATCGGGATTGAATACAACAGTCACCATGCACACTTGCCTCCATGGTAGTGATGTCTCAAACAGTCTACGCTTTGATCGTTCCCAGGAAGACCAGTAGTAGTTTCCGATGCACATCAGGTATCAATCTGTAATCTGTGGACTATCAGAGTGTTGATGAAACACAGAAATTGCATCGGGATTGAATACAACAGTCACCATGCGCACTTTTCTCCTTGGGAGTAATGTCTCAGACAGTCTACGCTTTGATCGTTCCCTGGAAGACCAGTAGTAGATTCCGATGCACATCTGGAGGCATTTTGTAATCTGTGGAGTATCAGGGTGTTGTTGAATCACAGAAATTGCATCGGGATTTATTACAACAGTCACCATGCGCACGTTCATCCATATGAGTTATGTCTCAAAAACTCTACGCTTTGATCGTTCCCTGGAAGACCAGTAGTAGTTTCCGATGCACATCTGGAGGCATTCTGTAATCTGTGGACTATCAGAGTGTTGATGAAACACAGAAATTGCATCGGGATTGAATACAACAGTCACCATGCGCACATTCCTACAGAGTAGTAATGTCTCAAACAGTCCACGCTTTGATCGTTCCCTGGAAGACCAGTAGTAGTTTCTGATGCACATCTTGAAGCATTCTGTAATCTGTGGACTATCATAGTGTTGATGAAACACAGAAACTGCATCGGGATTGAATACAACATTCACCATGCGCACTTTCCTCAATGGTAGTAATGGTCTCAAACAGTTTACGCTTTGATCGTTCCTTGGAAGACCAGTAGTAGTTTCCGATGCACATATGGAGGAATTCTGTAATCTGTGGACTATAAGAGTGTTGATGAAAACAGAAATTGCTTCGGGATTAAATACAACAGCCACCATGCGCACTTTCCTCCATGGGAGTAATATCTCAAACTGTCTACGCTTTGATCGTTCCCAGGAAGACCAGTAGTAGTTTCCGATGCACATCTGGAGGCAATCTGTAATCTGTGGACTATCAGAGTGTTGATGAAGCGCAGAAATTGCATCGGGATTGAATACAACAGTCACCATCCGCCCTTTCCTCCATGTGAGTACTGTCTCAAACTGTCTATGCTTAGATCATTCCCAGGAGGACCAGTAGTAGTTTAAGATGGACATCTGAAGGCAATCTGTAATCTGTGGACTATCAGAGTGTTGATGAAACACAGAAATTGCATCGGGATTGAATACAACAGTCACCATGCGCACTTTCCTCCATGGGAGTAATGTCTCATACAGTCTACGCTTTGATCGTTCCCTGGAAGACCAGTAGTAGTTTCCGATGCACAACTGGAGGCATTCTGTAATCTGTGGACCTTGAAAGTGTTGATGAAACACAGAAATTGCATCGGGGTTGAATACAACAGTCACCATGCCCACTTTCCTCCATGGGAGTAATGTCTCAAACAGTATACGCTTTGATCGTTCCCTGGAAGACCAGAAGTAGTTTCCGATGCACAACTGGAGGCATTCTGTAATCTGTGGACCTTCAAAGTGTTGATGAAACCTAGGAATTGCATCGGGATTGAATACAGCAGACACCATGCATTCATTTTTCCATGGGATTAAGGTCTCAATCTGTCAACGCTTTGATCGATCCCTGAACACCCGTAGTAGTTAGTGATGCACATCTGGAGGCAATCTGTAATCTGTGGACTATCAGACCAGCAGTAGTTTCCGATGCACATATGGGGGCATTCTGTAATGCGTGGACTATCAGAGTGTTGATAAAACACAGAAATTGCATCGGGATTGAATACAACAGTCACCATGCACACTTTCCTCCATGGGAGAAATTTCTCAAACAGTCTAAGCTTTGATCGTTCCCAGGAAGACCAGTAGTAGTTTCCGATGCACATCTGGTGGCAATCTGTAATCTGTGGACTACCAGAGTGTTGATGAAACACAGAAATTGCATCGGGATTGAATACAACAGTCACCATGCGCACTTTCCTCCATGGGAATAATGTCTCATACAGTCTACGCTTTGATCGTCCCCTGGAAGACCAGTAGTAGTTTCCGATGCACATCTGGAGGCATTCTGTAATCTGTGGACCTTCAAAGTGTTGATGAAACACAGAAATTGCATCGGGGTTGAATACAACAGTCACCATGCCCACTTTCCTCCATGGGAGTAATATCTCAAACAGTCTACGCTTTGACATTTCCCTGGAAGACCAGTAGTAGTTTCCGATGCACATCTGGTGGAAATCTGTAATCTGTGGACTATCAGAGTGTTGATGAACCACACAAATTGCATCGGGATTGAATACAACAGTCACCATGCGCACTTTCCTATATGGGAGTAATGTCTCATACAGTCTACGCTTTAATCCTTCCCTGGAAGACCAGTGGTAGTTTCCGATGCACATCTGGAGGCATTCTTTAATCTGTGGACCATCTGAGTCTTGATGAAACACAGAAATTGCATCGGGATTGAATACAACAGTCACCATGCCCACTTTCCTCCATGGGAGTAATATCTCAAACAGTCTACGCTTTGACATTTCCCTGGAAGAACAGTAGTAGTTTCCGATTCACATCTGGAGGCATTCTGTAATCTGTGGACCTTCAAAGTGTTGATGAAACACAGGAATTGCATCGGGATTGAATACAGCAGACACCATGCATTCATTTCTCCATGGGATTAAGGTCTCAAACTGTCAACGCTTTGATAGATCCCTGAACACCCGTAGTAGTTTCTGATGCACATCTGGAGGCATTCTGTAATCTGCAGACTTTCCGAGTGTTGATGAAACACAGAAAATTCATCGGGATTGAATACAACATCCACCATGCGCACTTCCCTCCGTGGGAGTAATGTCACAAACAGTCTACGCTTTGATCGTACCCAGGAAGACCAGTAGTAGTTTCCGATGCACATCTGGAGGCAATCTGTAAAGTGTGGACTATCAGAGCGTTGATGAAACACAGAAATTAGAACGGCATTGAATACAACATTCACCACCCGCACTTTCCTTCATGGGAGTAATAACTGAAACAGTCTATGCTTTGATCGTTCGCAGGAAGACCAGTAGTAGTTTCCGATGCACATCTGAAGGCAATCTGTAATCTGTGGACTATCAGAGTGTTGATGAAACACAGAAATTGCATCGGGATTGAATACAACAGTCACCATCCGCCCTTTCCTCCATGTGAGTAATGTCTCAAACTGTCTATGCTTAGATCATTTCCAGGAAGACCAGTAGTAGTTTCCGATGCACATCTGAAGGCAATCTGTAATCTGTGGACAATCAGAGTGTTGATGAAACACAGAAATTGCATCGGCATTGAATACAACAGTCACCATGCGCACTTTCCTACAGAGGAGTAATGTCTCAAACAGTCCACGCTTTGATCGTTCCCTGGAAGACCAGTAGTAGTTTCTGATGCACATCTGGAGGCATTCTGTAATCTGTGGACCTTCAATGTGTTGATGAAACACAGAAAATTCATCGGGATTGAATACAACAGACACCATGCGCACTTTCCTCCATGGGAGTAATTTCTCAAACAGTCAACGCTTTGATCGTTCCCAGGAAGACCAGCAGTAGTTTCCGATGCACATCTGGTGGCAATCTGTAATCTGTGGACTATCAGAGTGTTGATGAACCACAGAAATTGCATCGGGATTGAATACAACAGTCACCATGCGCACTTTCCTCCATGGGAGTAATGTCTCAAACAGTCTACGCTTTGATCCTTCCCTGGAAGACCAGTGGTAGTTTCCGATGCACATCTTAAGGCATTGTGTAATCTGTGGACCATCAGAGTCTTGATGAAACACAGAAATTGCATCGGGATTGAATACAACAGTCACCATGCACACTTGCCTCCATGGGAGTGATGTCTCAAACAGTCTACGCTTTGATCGTTCCCAGGAAGACCAGTAGTAGTTTCCGATGCACATCAGGTATCAATCTGTAATCTGTGGACTATCAGAGTGTTGATGAAACACAGAAATTGCATCGGGATTGAATACAACAGTCACCATGCGCACTTTTCTCCTTGGGAGTAATGTCTCAGACAGTCTACGCTTTGATCGTTCCCTGGAAGACCAGTAGTAGATTCCGATGCACATCTGGAGGCATTTTGTAATCTGTGGAGTATCAGGGTGTTGTTGAATCACAGAAATTGCATCGGGATTTATTACAACAGTCACCATGCGCACGTTCATCCATATGAGTTATGTCTCAAAAACTCTACGCTTTTATCGTTCCCTGGAAGACCAGTAGTAGTTTCCGATGCACATCTGGAGGCATTCTGTAATCTGTGGACTATCAGAGTGTTGATGAAACACAGAAATTGCATCGGGATTGAATACAACAGTCACCATGCGCACATTCCTACAGAGTAGTAATGTCTCAAACAGTCCACGCTTTGATCGTTCCCTGGAAGACCAGTAGTAGTTTCTGATGCACATCTTGAAGCATTCTGTAATCTGTGGACTATCATAGTGTTGATGAAACACAGAAACTGCATCGGGATTGAATACAACATTCACCATGCGCACTTTCCTCCATGTGAGTACTGTCTCAAACTGTCTATGCTTAGATCATTCCCAGGAGGACCAGTAGTAGTTTAAGATGGACATCTGAAGGCAATCTGTAATCTGTGGACTATCAGAGTGTTGATGAAACACAGAAATTGCTTCGGGATTAAATACAACAGCCACCATGCGCACTTTCCTCCATGTGAGTAATATCTCAAACTGTCTACGCTTTGATCGTTCCCAGGAAGACCAGTAGTAGTTTCCGATGCACATCTGGAGGCAATCTGTAATCTGTGGACTATCAGAGTGTTGATGAAACACAGAAATTGCATCGGGATTGAATACAACAGTCACCATCCGCCCTTTCAGCCATGTGAGTACTGTCTCAAACTGTCTATGCTTAGATCATTCCCAGGAGGACCAGTAGTAGTTTAAGATGGACATCTGAAGGCAATCTGTAATCTGTGGACTATCAGAGTGTTGATGAAACACAGAAATTGCATCGGGATTGAATACAACAGTCACCATGCGCACTTTCCTCCATGGGAGTAATGTCTCATACAGTCTACGCTTTGATCGTTCCCTGGAAGACCAGTAGTAGTTTCCGATGCACAACTGGAGGCATTCTGTAATCTGTGGACCTTCAAAGTGTTGATGAAACACAGAAATTGCATCGGGGTTGAATACAACAGTCACCATGCCCACTTTCCTCCATGGGAGTAATGTCTCAAACAGTATACGCTTTGATCGTTCCCTGGAAGAACAGAAGTAGTTTCCGATGCACAACTGGAGGCATTCTGTAATCTGTGGATCTTCAAAGTGTTGATGAAACCTAGGAATTGCATCGGGATTGAATACAGCAGACACCATGCATTCATTTCTCCATGGGATTAAGGTCTCAATCTGTCAACGCTTTGATCGATCCCTGAACACCCGTAGTAGTTTGTGATGCACATCTGGAGGCAATCTGTAATCTGTGGACTATCAGACCAGCAGTAGTTTCCGATGCACATATGGGGGCATTCTGTAATGTGTGGACTATCAGAGTGTTGATAAAACACAGAAATTGCATCGGGATTGAATACAACAGTCACCATGCACACTTTCCTCCATGGGAGTAATTTCTCAAACAGTCTAAGCTTTGATCGTTCCCAGGAAGACCAGTAGTAGTTTCCGATGCACATCTGGTGGCAATCTGTAATCTGTGGACTACCAGAGTGTTGATGAAACACAGAAATTGCATCGGGATTGAATACAACAGTCACCATGCGCACTTTCCTCCATGGGAGTAATGTCTCATACAGTCTACGCTTTGATCGTCCCCTGGAAGACCAGTAGTAGTTTCCGATGCACATCTGGAGGCATTCTGTAATCTGTGGACCTTCAAAGTGTTGATGAAACACAGAAATTGCATCGGGGTTGAATACAACAGTCTCCATGCCCACTTTCCTCCATGGGAGTAATGTCTCAAACAGTCTACGTTTTGATCGTTCCCAGGAAGACCACTAGTAGTTTCCGATGCACATCTGGTGGAAATCTGTAATCTGTGGACTATCAGAGTGTTGATGAACCACACAAATTGCATCGGGATTGAATACAACAGTCACCATGCGCACTTTCCTATATGGGAGTAATGTCTCATACAGTCTACGCTTTAATCCTTCCCTGGAAGACCAGTGGTAGTTTCCGATGCACATCTGGAGGCATTCTTTAATCTGTGGACCATCTGAGTCTTGATGAAACACAGAAATTGCATCGGGATTGAATACAACAGTCACCATGCCCACTTTCCTCCATGGGAGTAATATCTCAAACAGTCTACGCTTTGACATTTCCCTGGAAGACCAGTAGTAGTTTCCGATGCACATCTGGAGGCAATCTGTAAAGTGTGGACTATCAGAGCGTTGATGAAACACAGAAATTAGAACGGCATTGAATACAACAGTCACCACCCGCACTTTCCTTCATGGGAGTAATGTCTGAAACAGTCTATGCTTTGATCGTTCGCAGGAAGACCAGTAGTAGTTTCCGATGCACATCTGAAGGCAATCTGTAATCTGTGGACTATCAGAGTGTTGATGAAACACAGAAATTGCATCGGGATTGAATACAACAGTCACCATCCGCCCTTTCCTCCATGTGAGTAATGTCTCAAACTGTCTATGCTTAGATCATTCCCATTAAGACCAGTAGTAGTTTCCGATGCACATCTGAAGGCAATCTGTAATCTGTGTACAATCAGAGTGTTGATGAAACACAGAAATTGCATCGGGATTGAATACAATAGTGACCATGCGCACTTTCCTACAGAGGAGTAATGTCTCAAACAGTCCACGCTTTGATCGTTCCCTGGAAGACCAGTAGTAGTTTCTGAAGCACATCTGGAGGCATTCTGTAATCTGTGGACCTTCAATGTGTTGATGAAACACAGAAATTGCATCGGGATTGAATACAACAGACACCATGCGCACTTTCCTCCATGGGAGTAATTTCTCAAACAGTCTACGCTTTGATCGTTCCCAGGAAGACCAGCAGTAGTTTCCGATGCACATATGGTGGCAATCTGTAATCTGTGGACTATCAGAGTGTTGATGAACCACAGGATTTGCATCGGGATTGAATACAACAGTCACCATGCGCACTTTCCTCCATGGGAGTAATGTCTCAAACAGTCTACGCTTTGATCCTTCCCTGGAAGACCAGTGGTAGTTTCCGATGCACATCTGGAGGCATTCTGTAATCTGTGGACCATCAGAGTCTTGATGAAACACAGAAATTGCACCGGGATTGAATACAACAGTCACCATGCACACTTGCCTCCATGGGAGTGATTTCTCAAACAGTCTACGCTTTGATCGTTCCCAGGAAGACCAGTAGTAGTTTCCGATGCACATCAGGTATCAATCTGTAATCTGTGGACTATCAGAGTGTTGATGAAACACAGAAATTGCATCGGGATTGAATACAACAGTCACCATGCCCACTTTTCTCCATGGGAGTAATGTCTCAGACAGTCTATGCTTTGATCGTTCCCAGGAAGACCAGTAGTAGTTTCCGATGCACATCTGGAGGCAATCTGTAATCTGTGGACTATTAGAGTGTTGATGAAACACAGAAATTGCATCGGGATTGAATTCAACAGTCACCATCCGCCCTTTCCTCCATGTGAGTAATGTCTCAAACTGTCTATGCTTAGATCATTCCCAGGAGGACCAGTAGTAGTTTAAGATGGACATCTGAAGGCAATCTGTAATCTGTGCACAATCAAAGTGTTGATGAAACACGGAAATTGCATCGGGATTGAATACAACAGTCACCATTCGCACTTCGCTCCACCGGAGTAATGTCTAAAACAGTCTACGATTTGATCGTTCCGTGTAAGACCAGCAGTAGTTTCCGATGCACATCTGGAGGCATTCTGTAATCTGTGGTCCTTCAAAGTGTTGATGAAACACAGAAATTGCATCGGGATTGAATACAACAGACACCATGCGCACTTTCCTCCATGGGAGTAATTCTCAAGCAGTCTGCTCGTTGATCGTTCCCTGGAAGACCAGTAGTAGTTTCCGATGCACATCTGGAGGCATTCTGTGAACTGTGGACTATCTGGGTGTTGATGATACACAGAAATTGGATCGGGATTGAATACAACAGTCACCATTCGCACTTTCCTCTACGCGAGTTATGTCTCTAACAGTTTACGCTTTGATCGTTCCCTGGAGGACCAGTAGTAGTTTCCGATGCACATCTGGAGGCATTCTGTAATCTGTGGACTATCATAGTGTTTATGAAACACAGAAATTGCATCGGGGTTGAATACAACAGTCACCATGCACACTTTCCTCCATGGGAGTGATGTCTCAAACAGTCTACGCTTTGATCGTTCCCAGGAAGACCAGTAGTTGTTTCCAATGCACATCTGGTGGCAATCTGTAATCTGTGGACTATCAGAGTGTTGATGAAACACAGAAATTGCATCGGGATTGAATTCAACAGCCACCATGCGCACTTTCCTCCATGGGACTAATGTCTCATACAGTCTACGCTTTGATCGTTCCCTGCAAGACCAGTAGTAGTTTCCGATGCACATCTGGAGGCATTCTGTAATCTGTGGACCTTCAAAGTGTTGATGAAAAACAGCAATTACATCGGGATTGAATACAACAGTCACCATGCGCACTTTCCTCCATGGGAGTAATGTCTCAAACAGTCTACGCTTTGATCGGTCCCTGGAAGACCAGTAGTAGTATCCGATGCACATCTGGAGGCATTCTGTAATCTGTGGACTATCAGAGTGTTGAAGAAACACAGAAATTGCATCGTGATTGAATACAACAGTCACCATGCGCACTTTCCTCCATGGGAGTAATATCTCAAACAGTCTACGCTTTGATCGTTCCCTGGAAGACCAGTAGTAGTTTCCGATGCACATCTGGAGGCATTCTGTAATCTGTGGTCCTTCAAAGTGTTGATGAAACACAGAAATTGCATCGGGATTGAATACAACAGACACCATGCGCACTTTCCTCCATGGGAGTAATTCTCAAGCAGTCTGCTCGTTGATCGTTCCCTGGAAGACCAGTAGTAGTTTCCGATGCACATCTGGAGGCATTCTGTGAACTGTGGACTATCTGGGTGTTGATGAAACACAGAAATTGCATCGGGATTGAATACAACAGTCACCATGCGCACTTTCCTACAGAGGAGTAATGTCTCAAACAGTCGACGCTTTGATCGTTCCCTGGAAGACCAGTAGTAGTTTCTGATGCACATCTGGAGGCATTCTGTAATCTGTGGACCTTCAATGTGTTGATGAAACACAGAAATTGCATCGGGATTGAATACAACAGACACCATGCGCACTTTCCTCCATGGGAGTAATTTCTCAAACAGTCTACGATTTGATCGTTCCCAGGAAGACCAGCAGTAGCTTCCGATGCACATCTGGTGGCAATCTGTAATCTGTGGACTATCAGAGTGTTGATGAACCACAGAAATTGCATCGGGATTGAATACAACAGTCACCATGCACACTTTCCTCCATGGGAGTAATGTCTCAAACAGTCTACGCTTTGATCCTTCCCTGGAAGACCAGTGGTAGTTTCCGATGCACATCTGGAGGCATTCTGTAATCTGTGGACCATCAATGTGTTGATGAACCACAGAAATTGCATCGGGATTGCATGCAACAGTCACGATGCACACTTGCCTCCATGGGAGTGATGTCTCAAACAGTCGACGCTTTGATCGTTCCCAGGAAGACCAGTAGTAGTTTCTGATGCACATCTTGAAGCATTCTGTAATCTGTGGACTACCATAGTGTTGATGAAACACAGAAACTGCATCGGGATTGAATACAACAGTCACCATGCGCACTTCCCTCAATGGTAGTAATGGTCTCAAACAGTTTACGCTTTGATCGTTCCTTGGAAGACCAGTAGTAGTTTCCGATGCACATATGGATGAATTCTGTAATCTGTGGACTATCAGAGTGTTGATGAAAACAGAAATTACATGGGGATTGATTACAACAGTCACCATGCCGACTTTCCTCCATGGGAGTAATATCTCAATTAGTCTACGCTTTGACCTTTCCCTGGAAGACCAGTAGTAGTTTCCGATTCACATCTGGAGGCATTCTGTAATCTGCAGACATTCCGAGTGTTGATGAAACACAGAAATTGCATCGGGATATAATACAACACCCACCATGCGCACTTCCCTCCGTGGGAGTAATGTCACAAACAGTTTACGCTTTGATCGTTCCCAGGAAGACCAGTAGTGGTTTCCGATGCACATCTGGAGGCAATCTGTAAAGTGTGGACTATCAGAGCGATGATGAAACACAGAAATTAGATTGGGATTGAATACAACAGTCACCATCCGCACTTTCCTTCATGGGAGTAATGTCTGAAACAGTCTATGCTTTGATCGTTCCCAGGAAGACCAGTAGTAGTTTCCGATGCACATCTGGAGGCAATCTGTAATCTGTGGACTATCAGAGTGTTGATGAAACACAGAAATTGCATCGGGATTGAATACAACAGTCACCATCCGCCCTATCCTCAATGTGAGTAATGACTCAAACTGTCTATGCTTAGATCATTCCCAGGAGGACCAGTAGTAGTTTAAGATGGACATCTGAAGGCAATCTGTAATCTGTGGACAATCAAAGTGTTGATGAAACATGGTAATTGCATCGGGATTGAATACAACAGTCATCATTCGCACTTCGCTCCACCGGGGTAATGTCTCAAACAGTCTACGATTTGATCGTTCCCTGTAAGACCAGCGGTAGTTTCCGATGCACATCTGGAGGCATTCTGTAATCTGTGGACCTTCAAAGTGTTGATGAAACACAGAAATTGCATCGGGATTGAATACAACAGTCACCATGCGCACTTTCCTACAGAGGAGTAATGTCTCAAACAGTCCACGCTTTGATCGTTCCCTGGAAGACCAGTAGTAGTTTCTGGTGGACATCTGGAGGCATTCTGTAATCTGTGGACCTTCAATGTGTTGATGAAACACAGAAATTGCATCGGGATTGAATACAACAGACACCATGCGCACTTTCCTCCATGGGAGTAATTTCTCAAACAGTCTACGCTTTGATCGTTCCCAGGAAGACCAGCAGTAGTTTCCGATGCACATCTGGTGGCAATCTGTAATCTGTGGACTATCAGAGTGTTGATGAACCACAGGATTTGCATCGGGATTGAATACAACAGTCACCATGCGCACTTTCCTCCATGGGAGTAATGTCTCAAACAGTCTACGCTTTGATCCTTCCCTGGAAGACCAGTGGTAGTTTCCGATGCACATCTGGAGGCATTCTGTAATCTGTGGACCATCAGAGTCTTGATGAAACACAGAAATTGCATCGGGATTGAATACAACAGTCACCATGCACACTTGCCTCCATGGGAGTGATTTCTCAAACAGTCTACGCTTTGATCGTTCCCAGGAAGACCAGTAGTAGTTTCCGATGCACATCTGGAGGCAATCTGTAATCTGTGGACTATTAGAGTGTTGATGAAACACAGAAATTGCATCGGGATTGAATACAACAGTCACCATCCGCCCTTTCCTCCTTGTGAGTAATGTCTCAAACTGTCTATGCTTAGATCATTCCCAGGAGGACCAGTAGTAGTTTAAGATGGACATCTGAAGGCAATCTGTAATCTGTGGACAATCAAAGTGTTGATGAAACACGGAAATTGCATCGGGATTGAATACAACAGTCACCATTCGCACTTCGCTCCACCGGAGTAATGTCTCAAACAGTCTACGATTTGATCGTTCCGTGTAAGACCAGCAGTAGTTTCCGATGCACATCTGGAGGCATTCTGTAATCTGTGGTCCTTCAAAGTGTTGATGAAACACAGAAATTGCATCGGGATTGAATACAACAGACACCATGCGCACTTTCCTCCATGGGAGTAATTCTCAAGCAGTCTGCTCGGTCATCGTTCCCTGGAAGACCAGTAGTAGTTTCCGATGCACATCTGGAGGCATTCTGTGAACTGTGGACTATCTGGGTGTTGATGAAACACAGAAATTGGATCGGGATTGAATACAACAGTCACCATTCGCACTTTCCTCTACGCGAGTTATGTCTCTAACAGTTTACGCTTTGATCGTTCCCTGGAAGACCAGTAGTAGTTTCCGATGCACATCTGGAGGCATTCTGTAATCTGTGGACCATCAATGTGTGAAGAACCACAGAAATTGCATCGGGATTGAATGCAACAGTCACGATGCACACTTGCCTCCATGGGAGTGATGTCTCAAACAGTCGACGTTTTGATCGTTCCCAGGAAGACCAGTAGTAGTTTCTGATGCACATCTTGAAGCATTCTGTAATCTGTGGACTATCATAGTGTTGATGAAACACAGAAACTGCATCGGGATTGAATACAACAGTCACCATGCGCACTTCCCTCAATGGTAGTAATGGTCTCAAACAGTTTACGCTTTGATCGTTCCTTGGAAGACCAGTAGTAGTTTCCGATGCACATATGGATGAATTCTGTAATCTGTGGACTATCAGAGTGTTGATGAAAACAGAAATTACATGGGGATTGATTACAACAGTCACCATGCCGACTTTCCTCCATGGGAGTAATATCTCAAACAGTCTACGCTTTGACCTTTCCCTGGAAGACCAGTAGTAGTTTCCGATTCACATCTGGAGGCATTCTGTAATCTGCAGACATTCCGAGTGTTGATGAAACACAGAAATTGCATCGGGATATAATACAACACCCACCATGCGCACTTCCCTCCGTGGGAGTAATGTCACAAACAGTTTACGCTTTGATCGTTCCCAGGAAGACCAGTAGTGGTTTCCGATGCACATCTGGAGGCAATCTGTAAAGTGTGGACTATCAGAGCGATGATGAAACACAGAAATTAGATTGGGATTGAATACAACAGTCACCATCCGCACTTTCCTTCATGGTAGTAATGTCTGAAACAGTCTATGCTTTGATCGTTCCCAGGAAGACCAGTAGTAGTTTCCGATGCACATCTGGAGGCAATCTGTAATCTGTGGACTATCAGAGTGTTGATGAAACACAGAAATTGCATCGGGATTGAATACAACAGTCACCATCCGCCCTATCCTCAATGTGAGTAATGACTCAAACTGTCTATGCTTAGATCATTCCCAGGAGGACCAGTAGTAGTTTAAGATGGACATCTGAAGGCAATCTGTAATCTGTGGACAATCAAAGTGTTGATGAAACATGGTAATTGCATCGGGATTGAATACAACAGTCATCATTCGCACTTCGCTCCACCGGAGTAATGTCTCAAACAGTCTACGATTTGATCGTTCCCTGTAAGACCAGCGGTAGTTTCCGATGCACATCTGGAGGCATTCTGTAATCTGTGGACCTTCAAAGTGTTGATGAAACACAGAAATTGCATCGGGATTGAATACAACTGTCACCATGCGCACTTTCCTACAGAGGAGTAATGTCTCAAACAGTCCACGCTTTGATCGTTCCCTGGAAGACCAGTAGTAGTTTCTGGTGGACATCTGGAGGCATTCTGTAATCTGTGGATCTTCAATGTGTTGATGAAACACAGAAATTGCATCGGGATTGAATACAACAGACACCATGCGCACTTTCCTCCATGGGAGTAATTTCTCAAACAGTCTACCCTTTGATCGTTCCCAGGAAGACCAGCAGTAGTTTCCGATGCACATCTGGTGGCAATCTGTTATCTGTGGACTATCAGAGTGTTGATGAACCACAGGATTAGCATCGGGATTGAATACAACAGTCACCATGCGCACTTTCCTCCATGGGAGTAATGTCTCAAACAGTCTACGCTTTGATCCTTCCCTGGAAGACCAGTGGTAGTTTCCGATGCACATCTGGAGGCATTCTGTAATCTGTGGACCATCAGAGTCTTGATGAAACACAGAAATTGCATCGGGATTGAATACAACAGTCACCATGCACACTTGCCTCCATGGGAGTGATTTCTCAAACAGTCTACGCTTTGATCGTTCCCAGGAAGACCAGTAGTCGTTTCCGATGTACATCTGGAGGCAATCTGTAATCTGTGGACTATTAGAGTGTTGATGAAACACAGAAATTGCATCGGGATTGAATACAACAGTCACCATCCGCCCTTTCCTCCATGTGAGTAATGTCTCAAACTGTCTATGCTTAGATCATTCCCAGGAGGACCAGTAGTAGTTTAAGATGGACATCTGAAGGCAATCTGTAATCTGTGGACAATCAAAGTGTTGATGAAACACGGAAATTGCATCGGGATTGAATACAACAGTCACCATTCGCACTTCGCTCCACCGGAGTAATGTCTCAAACAGTCTACGATTTGATCGTTCCGTGTAAGACCAGCAGTAGTTTCCGATGCACATCTGGAGGCATTCTGTAATCTGTGGTCCTTCAAAGTGTTGATGAAACACAGAAATTGCATCGGGATTGAATACAACAGACACCATGCGCACTTTCCTCCATGGGAGTAATTCTCAAGCAGTCTGCTCGTTGATCGTTCCCTGGAAGACCAGTAGTAGTTTCCGATGCACATCTGGAGGCATTCTGTGAACTGTGGACTATCTGGGTGTTGATGAAACACAGAAATTGGATCGGGATTGAATACAACAGTCACCATTCGCACTTTCCTCTACGCGAGTTATGTCTCTAACAGTTTACGCTTTGATCGTTCCCTGGAAGACCAGTAGTAGTTTCCGATGCACATCTGGAGGCATTCTGTAATCTGTGGACTATCATAGTGTTTATGAAACACAGAAATTGCATCGGGGTTGAATACAACAGGCACCATGCAAACTTTCCTCCGTGGGAGTGATGTCTCAAACAGTCTACGCTTTGATCGTTCCCAGGAAGACCAGTAGTTGTTTCCAATGCACATCTGGTGGCAATCTGTAATCTGTGGACTATCAGAGTGTTGATGAAACACAGAAATTGCATCAGGATTGAATTCAACAGCCACCATGCGCACTTTCCTCCATGGGACTAATGTCTCATACTGTCTACGCTTTGATCATTCCCTGCAAGACCAGTAGTAGTTTCCTATACACATCTGGAGGCATTCTGTAATCTGTGGACCTTCAAAGTGTTGATGAAACACAGCAATTACATCGGGATTGAATACAACAGTCACCATGCGCACTTTCCTCCATGGGAGTAATGTCTCAAACAGTCTACGCTTTGATCGTTCCCTGGAAGACCAGTAGTAGAATCCGATGCACATCTGGAGGCATTCTGTAATCTGTGGACTATCAGAGTGTTGATGAAACACAGAAATTGCATCGTGATTAAATACAACACTCACCATGCGCACTTTCCTCCATGGGAGTAATGTCTCAAACAGTCTACGTTTTTGATCGTTCCCTGCAAGACCAGTAGTAGTTTCCGATGCACATCTGGAGGCATTCTATAATCTTTGGACCTTCAAAGTGTTGATGAAACACAGAAATTGAATCGGGATCGAAAAAAAAGTCACCATGCGCACTTTCCTCCATGGGAGTAATTCTCAAGCAGTCTGCTCGTTGATCGTTCCCTGGAAGACCAGTAGTAGTTTCCGATGCACATCTGGAGGCATTCTGTGAACTGTGGACTATCTGGGTGTTGATGAAACACAGAAATTGCATCGGGATTGAATACAACAGTCACCATGCGCACTTTCCTCCATGGGAGTAATATCTCAAACAGTCTACGCTTTGATCCTTCCCTGGAAGACCAGTAGTAGTTTCCGATGCACATCTGGAGGCATTCTGTAATCTGTGGTCCTTCAAAGTGTTGATGAAACACAGAAATTGCATCGGGATTGAATACAACAGACACCATGCGCACTTTCCTCCATGGGAGTAAGTCTCAAGCAGTCTGCTCGTTGATCGTTCCCTGGAAGACCAGTAGTAGTTTCCGATGCACATCTGGAGGCATTCTGTGAACTGTGGACTATCTGGGTGTTGATGAAACACAGAAATTGCATCGGGATTGAATACAACAGTCACCATGCGCACTTTTCTACACAGGAGTAATGTCTCAAACAGCCCACGCTTTGATCGTTCCCTGGAAGACCAGTATCAGTTTCTGATGCACATCTGGAGGCATTCTGTAATCTGTGGACCTTCAATGTGTTGATGAAACACAGAAATTGCCGCAGGATTGAATACAACAGACACCATGCGCACTTTCCTCCATGGGAGTAATTTCTCAAACAGTCTACGCTTTGATCGTTCCCAGGAAGACCAGCAGTAGCTTCCGATGCACATCTGGTGGCAATCTGTAATCTGTGGACTATCAGAGAGTTGATGAACCACAGAAATTGCATCGGGATTGAATACAACAGTCACCATGCGCACTTTCCTCCATGGGAGTAATGTCTCAAACAGTCTACGCTTAGATCCTTTCCTGGAAGACCAGTGGTAGTTTCCGATGCACATCTGGAGGCATTCTGTAATCTGTGGACCATCAATGTGTTGATGAAACACAGAAATTGCATCGGGATTGAATGCAACAGTCACGATGCACACTTGCCTCCATGGGAGTGATGTCTCAAACAGTCGACGCTTTGATCGTTCCCAGGAAGACCAGTAGTAGTTTCTGATGCACATCTTGAAGCATTCTGTAATCTGTGGACTATCATAGTGTTGATGAAACACAGAAACTGCATCGGGATTGAATACAACAGTCACCATGCGCACTTCCCTCAATGGTAGTAATGGTCTCAAACAATTTACGCTTTGATCGTTCCTTGGAAGACCAGTAGTAGTTTCCGATGCACATATGGAGGAATTCTGTAATCTGTGGACTATCAGAGTGTTGATGAAAACAGAAATTACATGGGGATTGATTACAACAGTCACCATGCCGACTTTCCTCCATGGGAGTAATATCCCAAACAGTCTACGATTTGACCTTTCCCTGGAAGACCAGTAGTAGTTTCCGATTCACATCTGGAGGCATTCTGTATCCTCAGACTTTCCGAGTGTTGATGAAACACAGAAATTGCATCGGGATATAATACAACACCCACCATGCGCACTTTCCTCCGTGGGAGTAATGTCACAAACAGTTTACGCTTTGATCGTTCCCAGGAAGACCAGTAGTGGTTACCGATGCACATCTGGAGGCAATCTGCAAAGTGTGGACTATCAGAGCGATGATGAAACACAGAAATTAGATTGGGATTGATTACAACAGTCACCATCCGCACTTTCCTTCATGGGAGTAATGTCTGAAACAGTCTATGCTTTGATCGTTCCCAGGAAGACCAGTAGTAGTTTCCGATGCACATCTGGAGGCAATCTGTAATCTGTGGACTATCAGAGTGTTGATGAAACACAGAAATTGCATCGGGACTGAATACAACAGTCACCATCAGCCCTATCCTCAATGTGAGTAATGACTCAAACTGTCTATGCTTAGATCATTCCCAGGAGGACCAGTAGTAGTTTAAGATGGACATCTGAAGGCAATCTGTAATCTGTGGACAATCAAAGTGTTGATGAAACATGGAAATTGCATTGGGATTGAATACAACAGTCACCATTCGCACTTCGCTCCACCGGAGTAATGTCTCAAACAGTCTACGATTTGATCGTTCCCTGTCAGACCAGCAGTAGTTTCTGATGCACATCTGGAGGCATTCTGTAATCTGTGGACCGTCAAAGTGTTGATGAAACACAGAAATTGCATCGGGATTGAATACAACAGACACCATGCGCACTTTCCTCCATGGGAGTAATTCTCAAGCAGTCTGCTCGTTGATCGTTCCCTGGAAGACCAGTAGTAGTTTCCGATGCACATCTGGAGGCATTCTGTAAACTGTGGACTATCTGGGTGTTGATGAAACACAGAAATTGCATCGGGGTTGAATACAACAGTCACCATGCACACATTCCTCCATGGGAGTAATTTCTCAAACATTGTACGGTTTGATCGTTCCCAGGAAGACCAGTAGTTGTTTCCAATGCACATCTAGTGGCAATCTGTAATCTGTGGACTATCAGAGTGTTGATGAAACACAGAAATTGCATCGGGATTGAATACAACAGTCACCATGCGCACTTTCCTCCATGGGAGTAATGTCTCATACAGTCTACGCTTTGATCGTTCCCTGGAAGACCAGTAGTAGTTTCCGATGCACATCTGGAGGCATTCTGTAATCTGTGGACCTTCAAAGTGTTGATGAAACACAGAAATTGCATCGGGGTTGAATACAACAGTCACCATGCCCACTTTCCTCCATGGGAGTAATGTTTCAAACAGTATACGCTTTGTTCGTTCCCAGGAAGACCACTAGTAGTTTCCGATGCACATCTGGTGGCAATCTGTAATCTGTGGACTATCAGAGTGTTGATGAACCACACAAATTGCATCGGGATTGAATACAACAGTCACCATGCGCACTTTCCTCCATGGGAGAAATGTCTCAAACAGTCTACGCTTTAATCCTTCCCTGGAAGACCAGTGGTAGTTTCCGATGCACATCTGGAGGCATTCTGTAATCTGTGGACCATCAGAGTCTTGATGAAACACAGAAATTGCATCGGGATTGAATACAACAGTCACCATGCTCACTTTCCTCCATGGGAGTAATATCTCAAACAGTCTACGCTTTGACCTTTCCCTGGAAGACCAGTAGTAGTTTCCGATTCACATCTGGAGGCATTCTGTAATCTGTGGACCTTCAAAGTGTTGATGAAACACAGGAATTGCATCGTGATTGAATACAGCAGACACCATGCATTCATTTCTCCATGGGATTAAGGTCTCAAACTGTCAACGCTTTGATCGATCCCTGAACACCCGTAGTAGTTTCTGATGCACATCTGGAGGCATTCTGTAATCTGCAGACTTTCCGAGTGTTGATGAAACACAGAAATTTCATCGGGATTGAATACAACATCCACCATGCGCACTTCTCTCCACCGGAGTAATGTCACAAACAGTCTACGCTTTCATCGTTCCCAGGAAGACCAGTAGTAGTTTCCGATGCACATCTGGAGGCAATCTGTAAAGTGTGGACTATCAGAGCGATGATGAAACACAGAAATTAGATCGTGATTGAATACAACAGTCACCATCCACACTCTCCTTCATGGGAGTAATGTCTGAAACAGTCTATGCTTTGATCGTTCCCAGGAAGACCAGTAGTAGTTTCCGATGCACATCTGGAGGCAATCTGTAAACTGTGGACTATCAGAGTGTTGATGAAACACAGAAATTGCATCGGGATTGAATACAACAGTCACCATCCGCCCTTTATTCCATGTGAGTAATGTCTCAAACTGTCTATGCTTTGATCATTCCCAGGAAGACCAGTAGTAGTTTCCGATGCACATAAGAAGGCAATCTGTAATCTGTGGACAATCAGAGTGTTGATGACACACAGAAATTGCATCGGGATTGAATACAACAGTCATCATTCGCACTTCGCTCCACCGGAGTAATGTCTCAAACAGTCTACGATTTGATCGTTCCCTGTAAGACCAGCGGTAGTTTCCGAAGCACATCTGGAGGCATTCTGTAATCTGTGGACCTTTAAAGTGTTGTTGAAACACAGGAATTGCATCCTGATTGAATACAACAGACACCATGCGCACTTTCCTCCATGGGAGTAATGTCTCAAACAGTCTACGCTTTGATCGTTCCCAGGAAGACCATCAGTAGTTTCCGATGCACATCTGGTGGCAATCTGAAATCTGTGGACTATCAGAGTGTTGATGAACCACAGAAATTGCATCGGGATTGAATACAACAGTCACCATGCGCACTTTCCTCCATGGGAGTAATGTCTCAAACAGTCTACGCTTTGATCCTTCCCTGTAAGACCAGTGGTAGTTTCCGATGCACATCTGGAGGCATTCTGTAATCTGTGGACCATCAGAGTCTTGATGAAACACAGAAATTGCATCGGGATTGAATACAACAGTCACCATGCACACTTTCCTCCATGGGAGTGATGTCTCAAACAGTCTACGCTTTGACCGTTCCCTGTGAGACCAGCGGTAGTTTCCGATGCACATCTGGAGGCATTCTGTAATCTGTGGACCATCAGAGTCTTGATGAAACACTGAAATTGCATCGGGATTGAATACAACAGTCACCACGCACACTTTCCTCCATGGGAGTGATGTCTCAAACAGTCTACGCTTTGATCGTTCCCAGGAAGACCAGTAGTAGTTAACGATGCACATCTGGTGGCAATCTGTAATCTGTGGACTATCAGAGTGTTGATGAAACACAGAAATTGCATCGGGATTGAATACAACAGTCACCATGCGCACTTTCCTCCATGGGAGTAATGTCTCAAAGACTCTACGCTTTGATCGTTCCCTGGTAGACCAGTAGTAGTTTCCGATGCACATCTGGAGGAATTCTGTAATCTGTGGACTAGCAGAGTGTTAATGAAAACAGTAATTGCATCGAGATTGAATACAACAGTGACCATGCGCACTTTCCTGCATGGGAGTAATATCTCAAACAGTCTACGCTTTGATCGTTCCCTTGAAGACCAGTAGTAGTTTCCTAATCCCATCTGGAGGCAATCTGTATCTGTTTACAATCAGGGTGTTGATGAAACACAGACATTACATCGGGATTGATTACAACAGTCACCATGCCCACTATCCTCCATGGGAGTAATGTCTCAAACAGGATACGCTTTGATCTTTCCTTTAAGACCAGTAGTAGTTTCCGATTCACATCTGGAGGCATTCTGTAATCTGTGGACCTTCAAAGTGTTGATGAAACACAGAAATTGCATCGGGATTGAATACAACAGACACCATGCGCACTTTCCTCCATGGGAGTAATTCTCAAGCAGTCTGCTCGTTGATCGTTCCCTGGAAGACCAGTAGTAGTTTCCGATGCACATCTGGAGGCATTCTGTAAACTGTGGACTATCTGAGTGTTGATGAAACACAGATATTGCATCGGGAATGAATACAACAGTCACCATGCGCACTTTCCTCCACGCGAGTTATGTCTCTAACAGTTTACGCTTTGATCGTTCCCTGGAAGACCAGTAGTAGTTTCCGTTGCACATCTGGAGGCATTCTGTAATCTGTGGACTATCATAGTGTTTATGAAACACAGAAATTGCATCGGGATTCAATACAACAGTCACCATCCGCCCTTTCCTCCATGTGAGTAATGTCTCAAACAGTCTATGCTTAGATCATTCCCAGGAAGACCAGTAGTGGTTTCCGATGCACATCTGAAGGCAATCTGTAATCTGTGGACAATCAGAGTGTTGATGAAACACAGAAATTGTATCGGGATAGAATACAACATTCACCATGCGTACTTTCCTCCGTGGGAGTAATGTCACAAACAGTCTACGCTTTGATCGTTCCCAGGAAGACGAGTAGTAGTTTCCGATGCACATCTGGAGACAATCTGTAATGTGTGGACTATCAGAGCGTTCATAAAACACAGAAATTGCATCGGGATTGAATACAACAGTCACCATCCTCACTTCCCTACATGGGAGTAATGTCTGAAACAGTCTATGCTTTGATCGTTCCAAGGAAGACCAGTAGTAGTTTCCGATGCACTTCTGGAGGCAATCTGTAATCTGTGGACTTTCAGAGTGTTGATGAAACACAGATTTTGCATCGGGATTGAAAACAACAGTCACCATGCACACTTTCCTCCATGGGAGTGATGTCTAAAACAGTCTACGCTTTGATCGTTCCCAGGAAGACCAGTAGTAGTTTCCGATGCACATCTGGTGGCAATCTGTAATCTGTGGACTATCAGAGTGTTGATGAAACACAGAGATTGCATCGGGATTGAATACAACAGTCACCATGCGGACTTTCCTCCATGGAAGTAATGTGTCAGACAGTCTACGCTTTGATCGTTCCCAGGAAGACCAGTAGTAGTTTCCGATGCACATCTGGAAGCATTTTGTAATCTGTGGACTATCAGGGTGTTGTTGAATCACAGAAATTAAATCGGGATTTAATACAACAGTCATCATGCGCACTTTCATCCATATGAGTTATGTCTCAAACAGTCTACGCTTTGATCGTTCATTGGAAGACCAGTAGCAGTTTCCGATGCACATCTGGAGGCATTCTGTAATCTGTAAACTATCGGAGTGTTGATGAAACACAGAAATTGCATCGGGATTGAATACAACAGTCACCATGCGCACTTTCCTACATAGGAGTAATGTCTCAAACAGTTCACGCTTTGATCGTTCCCTGGAAGACCAGTAGTAGTTTCCGATGCACATCTGGAAGCATTCTGTAATCTGTCGTCTATCATAGTGTTGATGAAACACAGAATTTGCATCGGGATTGAATACAACAGTCACCATGCACACTTTCCTGCATGGGAGTAATGTCTCAAACAGTCTACGCTTTCATCGTTCCCTGGAAGACCAGTAGTAGTTTCCGATGCACATCTGGAGGCATCCTGTAATCTGTGGACCATCAGAGTGTTGATGAAACACAGAAATTGCATCGGGATTGAATACAACAGTCACCATGCGCACTTTCCTGCATGGGAGTAATATCTCAAACAGTCTACACTTTGATCGTTCCCTGGAAGACCAGTAGTAGTTTCCTAATCCCATCTGGAGGCATTCTGTATCTGTTTACAATCAGTGTGTTGATGAAACACAGACATTACATCGGGATTGATTACAACAGTCACCATGCCCACTTTCCTCCATGGGAGTAATATCTCAAACAGTCTACGCTTTGACCTTTCCCTGGAAGACCAGTAGTAGTTTCTGATTCACATCTGGAGGCATTCTGTAATCTGCAGACTTTCCGAGTGTTGATGAAACACAGAAATTGCATCGGGATTGAATACAACATCCACCATGCGCACTTCCCTCCGTGGGAGTAATATCACAAACAGTCTACGGTTTGATCGTTCCCAGGAAGACCAGTAGTAATTTCCGATGCACATCTGGAGGCAATCTGTAAAGTGTGGACTATCAGAGTGTTGATGAAACACAGAAATGGCATCGGGATTGAATACAACAGTCACCATCCGCACTTTCCTCCACTCGAGTTATGTCTCTAACAGTTTACGCTTTGATCGTTCCCTGGAAGACCAGTAGTAGTTTCCGATGCACATCTGGAGGCATTCTGTAATCTGTGGACTATCATAGTGTTAATGAAACACAGAAACTGCATCGGGGTTGAATACAACAGTCACCATGCGCACTTTCCTGCATGGGAGTAATATCTCAAACAGTCTACGCTTTGATCGTTCCCTGGAAGTCCAGTAGTAGTTTCCTAATCCAATCTGGAGGCATTCTGTATGTGTTTACAATCAGGTTGTTGATGAAACACAGACATTACATCGGGATTGATTACAACAGTCACCATGCCCACTTTCGTCCATGGGAGTAATGTCTCAAACAGTCTACGCTTTGATCTTTCCCTGTAAGACCAGTAGTAGTTTCCGATTCACATCTGGAGGCATTCTGTAATCTGTGGACCTTCAAAGTGTTGATGAAACACAGAAATTGCATCGGGATTGAATACAACAGACACCATGCGCACTTTCCTCCATGGGAGTAATTCTCAAGCAGTCTGCTCGTTGATCGTTCCCTGGAAGACCAGTAGTAGCTTCCGATGCACATCTGGAGGCATTCTGTAAACTGTGGACTATCTGAGTGTTGATGAAACACAGAAATTGCATCGGGATTGAACACAACAGTCACCATTCGCACTTTCCTCCACGCGAGTTATGTCTCTAACAGTTTAGGCTTTGATCGTTCCCTGGAAGACCAGTAGTAGTTTCCGATGCACATCTGGAGGCATTCTGTAATCTGTGGACTATCATAGTGTTTATGAAACACAGAAATTGCATCGGGATTCAATACAACAGTCACCATCCGCCCTTTCCTCCATGTGAGTAATGTCTCAAACAGTCTATGCTTAGATCATTCCCAGGAAGACCAGTAGTGGTTTCCGATGCACATCTGGAGGTAATCTGTAATGTGTGGACTATCAGAGCGTTCATAAAACACAGAAATTGCATCGGGATTGAATACAACAGTAACCATCCGCACTTCCCTCCATGGGAGTAATGTCTGAAACAGTCTACGCTTTGATCGTTCCCAGGAAGACCTGTAGTAGTTTCCGATGCACATCTGGAGGCAATCTGTAATCTGTGGACTATCAGAGTGTTGATGAAACACAGATATTGCATCGGGATTGAAAACAACAGTCACCATGCACACTTTCCTCCATGGAAGTGATGTCTCAAACAGTCTACGCTTTGATCGTTCGCAGGAAGACCAGTAGTAGTTTCGTAATCCCATCTGGAGGCATTCTGTATCTGTTTACAATCAGTGTGTTGATGAAACACAGAAATTGCATCGGGATTGAATACAACATTCACCATTCGCACTTCGCTCCACCGGAGTAATGTCTCAAACAGTCTACGATTTGATCGTTCCCTGTAAGACCAGCAGTAGTTTCCGATGCACATCTGGAGGCATTCTGTAATCTGTGGACCTTCCAAGTGTTGATGAAACACAGAAATTGCATCGGGATTAATTACAACAGCCACCATGCGCACTTTCCTCCATGGGAGTAATTCGCAAGCAGTCTGCGCGTTGATCGTTCACTGGAAGACTAGTAGTAGTTTCCGATGCACATCTGGAGGCATTCTGTAAACTGTGTACTATCTGAGTGTTGATGAAACACAGAAATTGCATCGGGATTGAATACAAGAGTCACCATGCTCACTTTCCTCCACGCGAGTTATGTCTCTAACAGTTAACGCTTTGATCGTTCCCTGGAAGACCAGTAGTAGTTTCCGATGCACTTCTGGAGGCATTCTGTAATCTGTGGACTATCAGAGTCTTGATGAAACACAGAAATTGCATCGGGATTGAATACAACAGTCACCATCCACCCTTTCCTCCACGTGAGAAATGTCCCAAACAGTCTATGCTTAGTACATTCCCAGGAAGACCAGTAGCAGTTTCCGATGCACATCTGAAGGCAATCTGTAATCTGTGGACAATCAGATTGTTGATGAAACACTGAAATTGCATCGGGATTGAATACAACAGTCACCATGCACACTTTCTTCCATGGGAGTAATGTCTCAAACATTCTACGCTTTGATCGTTCACTGGAAGACCAGTAGTAGTTTCCGATGCACATATGGTGGCAATCTGTAATCTGTGGACTATCAGAGTGTTGATGAAACACAGAAATTGCATCGGGATTGAATACAACAGTCACCATGCCCACTTTCCTCAATGGGAGGAATGTCTCAAACAGTCTACGGTTTGATCGTTCCCTGGAAGACCAGTAGTAGTTTCCGATGCACTTCTGGAGGCATTCTGTAAACTGTGGACTATCAGAGTCTTGACGAAACACAGAAATTGCATCGGGATTGAATACAACAGTCACCATCCACCCTTTCCTCCTTGTGAGAAATGTCTCAAACAGTCTATGCTTAGTACATTCCCAGGAAGACCAGTAGTAGTTTCCGATGCACATCTGAAGGCAATCTGTAATCTGTGGACAATCAGATTGTTGATGAAACACTGAAATTGCATCGGGATTGAATACAACAGTCACCATGCACACTTTCTTCCATGGGAGTAATGTCTCAAACATTCTACGCTTTGATCGTTCACTGGAAGACCAGTAGTAGTTTCCGATGCACATATGGTGGCAATCTGTAATCTGTGGACTATAAGAGTGTTGATGAAACATAGAAATTGCATCGGGATTGAATACAACAGACACCATGCACACTTTCCTCCATGGGAGTAATGTCTCAAACAGTCTACGCTTTGATCGTTCCCAGGAGGACGAGTAGTAATTTCCGATGCACTTCTGGTGGCAATCTGTAATCTGTGGACTATCAGAGTGTTGATGAAACACAGAAATTGCATCGGGATTGAATACAACAGTCACCATGCACACTTTCCTCCATGGGAGTAATGTCTCTAACAGTCTACGCTTTGAGCGTTCCCTGGAAGACCAGTAGTATTTTCCGATGGACATCTCTAGGCATTCTGTAATCTGTGGACTATCTGAGTGTTGATGAAACTCAGAAAATGCATCGGGATTGAATACAACAGTCACCATGCGCACTTTCCTCCAAGGGAGTAATGTCTCAAACAGTCTACGCTTCGACCGATCCCATGAAGACCAGTAGTAGTTTCCGATGGACATCTGGACGCATTCTGTAATCTGTGGACTTTCAAGGTGTTGATGAAACAGCAAAATTGCATCGGGATTCAATACAACAGTCACCATGCGCACTTTCCTCCATGGTAGTAATGTCTCAAACAGATTACGCTTTGATCGTTCCCTGGAAGACCATTAGTAGTTTCCGATGCACATCTGGAGGAATTCTGTAATCTGTGGACTATCAGAGTGTTGATGAAAACAGAAATTGCATCGGGATTGATTACAACAGTCACCATGCCACTTTCCTCCATGGGAGTAATATCTCAAACAGTCTACGCTTTGATCGTTCCCTTGAAGACCAGTAGTAGTTTCCTAATCCCATCTGGAGGCATTCTGTATCTGTTTACAATCAGAGTGTTGATGAAACACAGACATTACATCGGGATTGATTAAAACAGTCACCATGCCCACTTCACTCAATGGGAGGAATGTCTCAAACAGTCTACGCTTTGATCGTTCCCTGGAAGACCAGTAGTAGTTTCCGATGCACTTCTGGAGGCATTCTGTAATCTGTGGACTATCAGAGTCTTGATGAAACACAGAAATTGCATCGGGATTGAATACAACAGTCACCATCCACCCTTTCCTCCATGTGAGAAATGTCTCAAACAGTCTATGCTTAGTACATTCCCAGGAAGACCAGTAGTAGTTTCCGATGCACATCTGAAGGCAATCTGTAATCTGTGGACAATCAGATTGTTGATGAAACACTGAAATTGCATCGGGATTGAATACAACAGTCACCATGCACACTTTCTTCCATGGGAGTAATGTCTCAAACATTCTACGCTTTGATCGTTCCCTGGAAGACCAGTAGTAGTTTCCGATGCATATCTAAAGGCAATCTGTAATCTGTGGATAATCAGAGTGTTGATTAAACACAAAAATTGCACCGGGATTGAATACAACAGTCACCATTCGCACTTCGCTTCACCAGATTAATGTCTCAAACAGTCTACGATTTGATCGTTCCCTGTAAGACCAGCAGTTGTTTCCAATGCACATCTGGAGGCATTCTGTAATCTGTGGACCTTCAAAGTGTTGATGAAACACAGAAATTGCCTCGGGATTGAATACAACATTTACCATGCGCACTTTCCTCCATGAGAGTAATGCCTCAAACAGTCTACGGTTTAATCGTTCCCTGGAAGACCAGAAGTACTTTCCGATGTACATCTAGAGGCATTCTGTAATCTGTGGACTATCAGATTGTTAATGAAACACAGAAATTGCATCGGGATTGAATACAACAGTCACCATACGCACTTTCCTCCATGGGAGTAATGTCTCAAACAGTCTACGCTTTGATCGTTCCCTGGAAGACCAGTAGTAGTTTTCGATGCACATCTGGAGGCTTCCGTAATCAGTTTACTATCAGAGTATTGTTGAAACTATGAAATTGCATCGGTATTGAATACAACAGTCACCATGCGGACTTTCCTCCATTGGAGTAATGTCTCAGACAGTCTACGCTTTGATCGTTCCCTGGAAGACCAGTAGTAGTTTACGATGCACATCTGGAGGCATTCTGTAATCTGTGGACTATCAGGGTGTTGTTGAAACACAGAAATTGCATCGGGATTGAATACAAAAGACACCATGCGCACTTTCATCCATATGAGTTATGTCTCAAACAGTCTACGCTTTGATCGTTCCCTGGAAGACCAGTAGTAGTTTCCGATGCACATCTGGAGGCATTCTGTAATCTGTGGACTATCAGATTGTTAATGAAACACAGAAATTGCATCGGGATTGAATACAACAGTCACCATACGCACTTTCCTCCATGGGAGTAATGTCTCAAACAGTCTACGCTTTGATCGTTCCCTGGAAGACCAGTAGTAGTTTTCGATGCACATCTGGAGGCTTCCGTAATCAGTTTACTATCAGAGTATTGTTGAAACTATGAAATTGCATCGGTATTGAATACAACAGTCACCATGCGGACTTTCCTCCATTGGAGTAATGTCTCAGACAGTCTACGCTTTGATCGTTCCCTGGAAGACCAGTAGTAGTTTACGATGCACATCTGGAGGCATTCTGTAATCTGTGGACTATCATAGTGTTGATGAAACACAGAAATTGCATCGGGATCCAATACAACAGTCACCATGCGCACTTTCCTACATGGTAGTAATGTCTAAAACAGTTTACGCTTTGATCGTTCCCTGGAAGACCAGTAGTAGTTTCCAATGCACATCTGGAGGAATTCTGTAATCTGTGGACTATCAGATTGTTGATGAAAACAGAAATTGCATCGGGATTGAATACAACAGTCACCATGCGCACTTTCCTCCATGGGAGTAATATCTCAAACAGTCTACTCTTTGATCGTTCCCTTGAAGACCAGTAGTAGTTTCCTAATCCCATCCGGAGGCATTCTGTATCTGTTTGCCATCAGAGTGTTGATGAAACACAGACATTACATCGGGATTGATTAAAACAGTCACCATGCGTACATTTCTCCATGGGAGTAATGTCTCAAACTGTCATCGCTTTGATCGTTTCCTGAAGACCAGTAATTGTTTCCGATGCACATCTGGAGGCATTCTGTAAACTGTGTACTTTCCGAGTGTTGATGAAACACAGAAATGGCATCGGGATGAATACAACATTCGCCATGACCACTTTCCTCCATGGGAGTAATGTCTCAAACAGTCTACGATTTGATCGTTCCCTGGAAGACCAGTAGTAGTTTCCGATGCACATCTGGAGGCATTCTGTAAACTGTGGGCTATCTGAGTGTTGATGAAACACAGAAATTGCATCGGGATTTAATACAACAGTCACCATGCGCACTTTCCTCCATGCGAGTTATGTCTCAAACAGTTTACGCTTTGATCGTTCCCTGGAAGACCAGTAGTAGTTTCCGATGGACATCTCTAGGCATTCTGTAATCTGTGGACTTTCCGAGTGTTGATGAAACACAGAAATTGCATCGGGATTGAATACAACATTCGCCATGACCACTTTCCTCCATGGGAGTAATGTCTCAAACAGTCTACGCTTTGATCGTTCCCTGGAAGACCAGTAGTAGTTTTCGATGCACATCTGGAGGCTTCTGTAATCTGTTTACTATCAGAGTATTGTTGAAACTATGAAATTGCATCGGGATTGAATACAACAGTCACCATGCGGACTTTCCTCCATGGGAGTAATGTCTCAGACAGTATACGCTTTGATCGTTCCCTGGAAGACCAGTAGTAGTTTCCGATGCACATCTCGAGGCATTCTGTAATCTGTGGACTATCAGGGTGTTGTTGAAACACAGAAATTGCATCGGGATTGAATACAACAGACACCATGCGCACTTTCATCCATATGAGTTATGTCTCAAACAGTCTACGCTTTGATCGTTCCCTGGAAGACCAGTAGTAGTTTCCGATGCACATCTGGAGGCAATCTGTAATCTGTGGAATATCAGAGTGTTGATGAAACACAGATATTGCATCGGGATTGAATACAACAGTCACCGTGCGCACTTTCCTACATAGGAGTAATGTCTCAAACAGTCCACGCCTTCATCGTTCCCTGGAAGACCAGTAGTAGTTTCCGATGCACATTTGGAAGCATTCTGTAATCTGAGGACTATCATAGTGTTGATGAAACACAGAAATTGCATCGGGATTCAATACAACAGTCACCATGCGCACTTTCCTCCATGGTAGTAATGTCTCAAAGAGTTTACGCTTTGATCGTTCCCTGGAAGACCAGTAGTAGTTTCCGATGCACATCTGGAGGAATTCTGTAATCTGTGGACTATCAGATTGTTGATGAAAACAGAAATTGCATCGGGATTGATTACAACAGTCACCATGCGCACTTTCCTCCATGGGAGTAATATCTCAAACAGTCTACTCTTTGATCGTTACCTTGAAGACCAGTAGTAGTTTCCTAATCCCATCCGGAGGCATTCTGTTTCTGTTTACCATCAGAGTGTTGATGAAACACAGACATTACATCGGGATAGAATACAACAGACCCCATGCATTCATTTCTCCATGGGAGTAATGCCTCAAACTGTCATCGCTTTGATCGATCCCTGAACACCCGTAGTAGTTTCTGATGCACATCTGGAGGCATTCTGTAATCTGCGGACTTTCCGAGTTTTGATGAAACACAGAAATTGCATCGGGACTGAATACAACATTCACCATGTGCACTTTCCTCCGTCGGACTAATGTCACAAACAGTCTACGCTGTGATCGCTCCCACGAAGACCAGTAGTAGTTTCCGATGCACATCTGGAGGCTATCTGTAATGTGTGGACTATCAGAGCGTTGATGAAACACAGAAATTGCATCGGGATTGAATACAACAGTCACCATCCGCACTTTCCTCCATGGGAGTAATGTCTGATACAGTCTATGCTGTGATCGATCCCAGGAAAACCAGTAGTAGTTTCCGATGCACATCTGGAGACAATCTGTAATCTGTGGACTATCAGAGTGTTCTTGAAACACAGAAATTGCATCGGGCTTGAATACAACAGACACCATGCGCACTTTCCTCCATGGGAGTAATATCTCAAACAGTCTACGCATTGATCGTTCCCTGGAAGACCAATAGTAGTTTCCTAATCCCATCTGTAGGCATTCTGTATCTGTTTACAATCAGAGTGTTGAGTAAACACAGAATTTACATCGGGATTGATTACAACAGGCACCATGCATACATTTCTCCATGGGAGTAATGTCTCAAACTGTCATCGCTTTGATCGCTCCCTGAAGACCAGTAGTAGTTTCCGATGCTCATCTGTAGGCATTCTGTAATCTGTGGACTATCAGGGTGTTGATGAAACACAGAAATTGCATCGGGAATTAATACAACAGTCACCATGCGCACTTTCCTACATAGGAGTAATGTCTCAAACAGTCCATGCTCTGATCGTTCCCTGGAAGACCAGTAGTAGTTTCCTAATCCCATCTGGAGGCATTCTGTATCTGTTTACAATCAGAGTGTTGATGAAACACAGACATTACATCGGTATTGTTTACAAAAGTCACCATGCGCACTTTCCTCCATGGGAGTAATATCTCAAACAGGCTACGCTTTGATCGTTCCCTCGGAGACCTGTAGTAGTTTCCGATTCACATCTGGAGGCATTCTGTAATCTGTGGACCATCAAAGTGTTGATGAAACATAGAAATTGCATCGGGATTGAATACAACAGACACCATACATATATTTCTCCATGGGAGTAATGTCTCAAACTGTCATAGCTTTGATCGATCCCTGAACACCCGTAGTATCTTCTGATGAACATCGGGAGGCATTCTGTAAACTGTGGTCTTTCCGAGTGTTGATGAAACACAGAAATTGCATCGGGATTGAATACAACATTCACCATGCGCACTTTCCTCCATGCGAGTTATATCTCAAACAGTTTACGCTTTGATCGTTCCCTGGAAGACCAGTAGTAGTTTCCGATGGACATCTCTAGGCATTCTGTAATCTGTGGACTTTCCGAGTGTTGATGAAACACAGATATTGCATCGGGATTGAATACAACATACCCCATGACCACTTTCCTCCATGGAAGTAATGTCTCAAACAGTCTACGCTTTGATCGTTCCCTGGTAGACCAGTAGTAGTTTTCGATGCAAATCTGGGGCTTCTGCAATCTGTTTACTATCAGAGTATTGTTGAAACTATGAAATTGCATCGGGATTGAATACAACAGTCACCATGCGGACTTTCCTCCATGGGAGTAATGTCTCAGACAGTCTACGCTTTGATCGTTCCCTGGAAGACCAGTAGTAGTTTCCGATGCACATCTGGAGGCATTCTGTAATCTGTGGACTATCAGGGTGTTGTTGAAACACAGAAATTGCATCGGGATTGAATACAAGAGACACCATGCGCACTTTCATCCATATGAGTTATGTCTCAAACAGTCTACGCTTTGATCGTTCCCTGGAAGACCAGTAGTAGTTTCCGATGCACATCTGGAGGCATTCTGTAATCTGTGGACTATCAGAGTGTTGATGAAACACAGATATTGCATCGGAATTGAATACAACAGTCACCGTGCGCACTTTCCTACATAGGAGTAATGTCTCAAACAGTCCACGCTTTGATCGTTCCCTGGAAGACCAGTAGCAGTTTCCGATGCACATCTGGAAGCATTCTGTAATCTGTGGACTATCATAGTGTTGATGAAACACAGAAATTGCATCGGGATCCAATACAACAGTCACCATGCGCACTTTCCTCCATGGTAGTAATGTCTCTAACATTTTACGCTTTGATCGTTCCCTGGAAGACCAGTAGTATTTTCCGATGCTCATCTGGAGGAATTCTGTAATCTGTGGACTATCAGATTGTTGATGAAAACAGAAATTGCATCGGGATTGAATACAACAGTCACCATGCGCTCTTTCCTCCATGGGAGTAATATCTCAAACAGTCTACTCTTTGATCGTTACCTTGAAGACCAGTAGTAGTTTCCTAATCCCATCCGGAGGCATTCTGTTTCTGTTTACCATCAGAGTGTTGATGAAACACAGACATTACATCGGGATTGATTAAAACAGTCACCATGCGTACATTTCTCCATGGGAGTAATGTCTCAAACTGTCATCGCTTTTATCGTTTCCTGAAGACCAGTAGTAGTTTCCGATGCACATCTGGTGGCATTCTGTAAACTGTGTACTTTCCGAGTGTTGATGAAACACAGAAATGGCATCGGGATGAATACAACATTCGCCATGACCACTTTCCTCCATGGGAGTAATGTCTCAAACAGTCTACGATTTGATCGTTCCCTGGAAGACCAGTAGTAGTTTTCGATGCACATCTGGAGACTTCTGTAATCTGTTTACTATCAGAGTGTTGTTGACAATATGAAATAGCATCGGGATTGAATACAACAGTCACCATGCGGACTTTCCTCCATGGGAGTAATGTCTCAGACAGACTACGCTTTGATCGTTCCCTGGAAGACCAGTAGTAGTTTCCGATGCACATCTGGAGGCATTCTGAAATCTGTGGACTATCAGGGTGTTGTTGAAACACAGAAATTGCATCGGGATTGAATACAACAGTCACCATGCGCACTTTCCTACATAGGATTAATGTCTCAAACAGTTTACGCTTTGATCGTTCCCTGGAAGACCAGTAGTAGTTTCCGATGCACATCTGGAGGAATTCTGTAATCTGTGGACGATCAGAGTGTTGATGAAAACAGAAATTGCATCAGGATTGAATACAACAGTCACCATGCGTACTTTCCTCCATGGGAGTAATGTCTCAAACAGTCTACGCTTTGATCGTTCCCTTGAAGACCAGTAGTAGTTTCCTAATCCCACCTGGAGGCATTCTGTATCTGTTTACAATCAGAGTATTGATGAAACACAGACATTACATCGGGATTGATTAAAGCAGTCACCATGCCCACTTTCCTCCATGGGACTAATGTCTCAAACAGTCTACGCTTTGATCGTTCCCTGAAGACCAGTAGTAGTTTCCGATGCACATCTGGAGGCATTCTGTAATCTTTGGACTATCAGGGTGTTGATGAATCACAGAAATGTCATCGGGATGAATACAACATTCGCCATGACCACTTTCCTCAATGGGAGTAATGTCTCAAACAGTCTACGCTTTGATCGTTCCCTGGAAGACCAGTAGTAGTTTTCGATGCACATCTGGAGACTTCTGTAATCTGTTTACTATCAGAGTGTTGTTGAAAATATGAAATTGCATCGGGATTGAATACAACAGTCACCATGCGGACTTTCCTCCATGGGAGTAATGTCTCAGACAGACTACGCTTTGATCGTTCCCTGGAAGACCAGTAGTAGTTTCCGATGCACATCTGGAGGCATTCTGTAATCTTTGGACTATCAGGGTGTTGTTGAAACACAGAAATTGCATCGGGATTGAATACAACAGTCACCATGCGCACTTTCCTACATAGGAGTAATGTCTCTAACAGTCCTCGCCTTGATCGTTCCCTGGAAGACCAGTAGTAGTTTCCGATGCACATTTGGAAGCATTCTGTAATCTGAGGACTATCATAGTGTTGATGAAACACAGAAATTGCATCGGGATTCAATACAACAGTCACCATGCGCACTTTCCTCCATGGTAGTAATGTCTCAAAGAGTTTACGCTTTGATCGTTCCCTGGAAGACCAGTAGTAGTTTCCGATGCACATCTGGAGGAATTCTGTAATCTGTGGACTATCAGGGTGTTGATGAAAACAGAAATTGCATCGGGATTGAATACAACAGTCACCATGGGTACTTTCCTCCTTGGGAGTAATATCTCAAACAGTCTACGCTTCGATCGTTCCCTTGAAGACCAGTAGTAGTTTCCTAATCCCATCAGGAGGCATTCTGTATCTGTTTACAATCAGAGTGTTGATGAAACACAGACATTACATCGGGATTGATTAAAACAGTCACCATGCCCACTTTCTTCCATGGGAGTAATGTCTCAAGCGGTCTACGCTTTGATCGTTCCCTGGAAGACCAGTAGTAGTTTCCGATAGACATCTGGAGGCATGCTGTAATCTGTGGACCTTCAAAGTGTTGATGAAACACAGAAATTGCATCGGGATTGAATACAACAGACCCCATGCATTCATTTCTCCATGGGAGTAATGTGCCAAACTGTCATCGCTTTGATCGATCCCTGAACACCCGTAGTAGTTTTCGATGCACATCTGGAGCTATTCTGTAATCTGCGGACTTTCCGAGTTTTGATGAAACACAGAAATTGCATCGGTACTGAATACAACATTCACCATGCGCACTATCCTCCGTCGGACTAATGTCACAAACAGTCTACACTGTGATCGTTCCCAGGAAGACCAGTAGTAGTTTCCGATGCACATCTGGAGGCTATCTGTAATGTGTGGACTATCAGAGCGTTGATGAAACACAGAAATTGCATCGGGATGGAATACAACAGTCACCATGCGCACTTTCCTACGTAGGAGTAATGTCTCAAACAGTCCATGATTTGATCGTTCCCTGGAAGACCAGTAGTAGTTTCCTAATCCCATCTGGAGGCATTCTGTAACTGTTTACAATCAGAATGTTGATGAAACACAGACATTCCATCGGTATTGATTACAACAGTCACCATGCGCACTTTCCTCCATGGGAGTAATGTCTCAAACAGGCTACGCTTTGATCGTGCCCTGGAAGACCTGTAGTAGTTTCCGATTCACATCTGGAGGCATTCTGTAATCTGTGGACCATCAAAGTGTTGATGAAACATAGAAATTGCATCCGGATTGAATACAACAGACACCATACATATATTTCTCCATGGGAGTAATGTATCAAACTGTCATCGCTTTGATCGATCCCTGAACACCCGTAGTATCTTCTGATGAACATCGGGAGGCATTCTGTAATCTGTGGACTGTCCGAGTGTTGATGAAACACAGAAATTGCATCGGGATTGAATACAACATTCACCATGCGCACTTTCCTCCGTGGGAGTAGTGTCACAAACTGTCTACGTTTTGATCGCTATCAGGAAGACCAGTAGTAGTATCCGATGCACATCTGGAGGCAATCTGTAATGTGTGGACTATCAGAGCGTTGATGAAACACAGAAATTGCATCTTGATTGAATAAAACAGTCACCATCCGCACTTTCCTTAATAGGAGTAGTGTCTGAAACAGTCTACGCTTTGATCGTTCCCAGGAAGACCAGTAGTAGTTTCCGATGCACATCTGAAGGCAATCTGTAATCTGTGGACAATCAGAGTGTTGATGAAACACAGAAATTTCATCGGGATTGAATACAACAGTCACCATTCGCACTTCGTTCCACCGGAGTAATGCCTCAAGCTGTCTACGATTTGATCGTTCCCTGTATGACCAGCAGTAGTTTCCGATGCACATCTGGAGGCATTCTGTAATCTGTGGACCTTCAAGGTGTTGATGAAACACAGATATTGCATCGGGATTGAATACAACAGTCACCATGCACACATTCCTCCATGGGAGTAATTCTCAAGCAGTCTGCGCGTTGATCGTTCCCTCGAAGACCAGTAGTAATTTCCGATGCACATCTGGAGGCATTCTGTAATCTGTGGACTATCAGAGTGTTGATGAACACAGAAATTGTCTCGGGATTAAGTACAACAGTCACCATGGGCACTTTCCTCCATGGGAGTAATATCTCAAACAGTCTACGCCTTGATCGTTCCCTGGAAGACCAATAGTAGTTTCCTAATCCCATCTGGAAGCATTCTGTATCTGTTTACAATCAGAGTGTTGAGGAAACACAGAAATTACATCGGGGTTGATTACAACTGGCACCATGCGTACATTTCTCCTTGGGAGTAATGTTTCATACTGTCATCGCTTTGATCGTTCCCTGAAGACCAGTAGTAGTTTCCGATGCACATCTGGAGGCATTCTGTAATCTGTGGATTTTCCGAGAGTTGATGAAACAGAGAAATTGCATCGGGATTGAATACAACTGTCACCATGCGCACTTTCCTCCATGGGAGTAATGTCTCAAACTGTCATCGCTTTGATCGTTCTCTCAAGACCAGTAGTAGTTTCCGAAGCACATTTGGAGGCATTCTGTAATCTGTGGACTATCAGAGTGTTGATGAAACACAGAAATTGCATCGGGATGAATACAACAGTCACCATGCGCACTTTCCTCCTTGGTAGTAATGTCTCAAACAGTTTACGCTTTGATCGTTCCCTGGAAGACCAGTAGTAGTTTCCTAATCGCATCTGGCGGCATTCTGTACCTGTTTACAATCAGAGTATTGATGAAACACAGACATTACATCGGGATAGATTACTACAGCCACCATGAACACTTTCCTCCATGGGAGTAATGTCTCAAACAGTCTACGCTTTGATCGTTCCCTGGAAGACCAGTAGTAGTTTCCGAATCACATCTGGAGGCATTCCGAAATCTGTGGACCTTCAAAGCGTTGATGAAATACAGAAATTGCATCGGGATTGAATACAACCGACACCATGCATACATTTCTCCATGGGAGTAATGCCTCAAACTGTCATCGCTTTGATCGATCCCTGAACACCTGTAGTAGTTTCTGATGCACATCTGGAGGCATTCTGTAATTTGTGACCTTCAAAGTGTTGATGGAACACAGGAATTGCATCGGGATTGAATACGACAGTCACCATCCGCCCTTTCCCCCATGTGAGTAATGTCTCAAACAGTCTATGCTTAGATCATTCCCAGGAAGACCAGTAGTAGTTTCCGATGCACATTTGGAAGCATTCTGTAATCTGAGGACTATCATAGTGTTGATGAAACACAGAAATTGCATCGGGATTCAATACAACAGTCACCATGCGCACTTTCCACCATGGTAGTAATGTCTCAAAGAGTTTACGCTTTGATCGTTCCCTGGAAGACCAGTAGTAGTTTCCGATGCACATCTGGAGGAATTCTGTAATCTGTGGATTATCAGAGTGTTGATGAAAACAGAAATTGCATCGGGATTGAATACAACAGTCACCATGCGTACTTTCCTCCTTGGGAGTAATATCTCAAACAGTCTACGCTTCGATCGTTCCCTTGAAGACCAGTAGTAGTTTCCTAATCCCATCAGGAGGCATTCTGTATCTGTTTACAATCAGACTGTTGATGAAACACAGACATTACATCGGGATTGATTAAAACAGTCACAATGCCCACTTTCTTCCATGGGAGTAATGTCTCAAGCGGTCTACGCTTTGATCGTTCCCTGGAAGACCAGTAGTAGTTTCCGATAGACATCTGGAGGCATTCTGTAATCTGTGGACCTTCAAAGTGTTGATGAAACACAGAAATTGCATCGGGATTGAATACAACAGACCCCATGCATTCATTTCTCCATGGGAGTAATGTGTCAAACTGTCACCGCTTTGATCGATCCCTGAACACCCGTAGTAGTTTTCGATACACATCTGGAGCCATTCTGTAATCTCGGACTTTCCGAGTTTTGATGATACACAGAAATTGCATCGGGACTGAATACAACATTCACCATGCGCACTATCCTCCTTCGGACTAATGTCACAAACAGTCTACGCAGTGATCGTTCCCAGGAAGACCAGTAGTAGTTTCCGATGCACATCTGGAGGCTATCTGTAATGTGTGGACTATCAGAGCGTTGATGAAACACAGAAATTGCATCGGGATTGAATACAACAGTCACCATGCGCACTTTCCTACATAGGAGTAATGTCTCAAACAGTCCATGCTTTGATCGTTCCCTGGAAGACCAGTAGTAGTTTCCTAATCCCATCTGGAGGCATTCTGTAACTGTTTACAATCAGAGTGTTGATGAAACACAGACATTACATCGGTATTGATTACAACAGTCACCATGCGCACTTTCCTCCATGGGAGTAATGTCTCAAACAGGCTACGCCTTGATCGTTCCCTGGAAGACCTGTAGTAGTTTCCGATTCACATCTGGAGGCATTCTGTAATCTGTGGACCATCAAAGTGTTGATGAAACATAGAAATTGCATCGGGATTGAATACAACAGACACCATACATATATTTCTCCATGGGAGTAATGTCTCAAACTGTCATCGCTTTGATCGATCCCTGAACACCCGTAGTATCTTCTGATGAACATCGGGAGGCATTCTGTAATCTGTGGACTTTCCGAGTGTTGATGAAACACAGAAATTGCATCGGGATTGAATACAACATTCACCATGCGCACTTTCCTCCGTGGGAGTAGTGTCACAAACTGTCTACGTTTTGATCGCTACCAGGAAGACCAGTAGTAGTATCCGATGCACATCTGGAGGCAATCTGTAATGTGTGGACTATCAGAGCGTTGATGAAACACAGAAATTGCATCTTGATTGAATAAAACAGTCACCATCCGCACTTTCCTTAATAGGAGTAGTGTCTGAAACAGTCTACGCTTTGATCGTTCCCAGGAAGACCAGTAGTAGTTTCCGATGCACATCTGAAGGCAATCTGTAATCTGTGGACAATCAGAGTGTTGATGAAACACAGAAATTTCATCGGGATTGAATACAACAGTCACCATTCGTACTTCGTTCCACCGGAGTAATGCCTCAAGCTGTCTACGATTTGATCGTTCCCTGTATGACCAGCAGTAGTTTCCGATGCACATCTGGAGGCATTCTGTAATCTGTGGACCTTCAAGGTGTTGATGAAACACAGATATTGCATCGGGATTGAATACAACAGTCACCATGCACACATTCCTCCATGGGAGTAATTCTCAAGCAGTCTGCGCGTTGATCGTTCCCTCGAAGACCAGTAGTAATTTCCGATGCACATCTGGAGGCATTCTGTAATCTGTGGACTATCAGAGTGTTGATGAACACAGAAATTGTCTCGGGATTAAATACAACAGTCACCATGGGCACTTTCCTTCATGGGAGTAATATCTCAAACAGTCTACGCATTGATCGTTCCCTGGAAGACCAATAGTAGTTTCCTAATCCCATCTGGAAGCATTCTGTATCTGTTTACAATCAGAGTGTTGAGGAAACACAGAAATTACATCGGGGTTGATTACAACTGGCACCATGCGTACATTTCTCCTTGGGAGTAATGATTCATACTGTCATCGCTTTGATCGTTCCCTGAAGACCAGTATTAGTTTCCGATGCACATCTGGAGGCATTCTGTAATCCGTGGATTTTCCGAGAGTTGATGAAACAGAGAATTTGCATCGGGATTGAATACAACTGTCACCATGCGCACTTTCCTCCATGGGAGTAATGTCTCAAACAGTCTACGCTTTGATCGTTCCCTGGAAGACCAGTAGTAGTTTCCGATTCACATCTGGAAGCATTCCGAAATCTGTGGACCTTCAAAGTGTTGATGAAATACAGAAATTGCATCGGGATTGAATACAACCGACACCATGTATACATTTCTCCATGGGAGTAATGTCTCAAACTGTCATCGCTTTGATCGATCCCTGAACACCTGTAGTAGTTTCTGATGCACATCTGGAGGCATTCTGTAATCTGTGGACCTTCAAAGTGTTGATGGAACACAGGAATTGCATCGGGATTGAATACGACAGTCACCATCCGCCCTTTCCTCCATGTGAGTAATGTCTCAAACAGTCTATGCTTAGATCATTCCCAGGAAGACCAGTAGTAGTTTCCGATGCACATCTGAAGGCAATCTGTAACCTGTGGACTATCAGAGTGTTGATAAAACAAAGAAATTGCATCGGGATTGAATGCAACAGTCACCATTCGCACTTCGCTCTACTGGAGTAATGTCTCAAACAGTCTACGATATGATCGTTCCCTGTAAGACCAGCAGTAGTTTCCGATGCACATCTGGAGGCATTCTGTATCAGTTTACAATCAGAGTGTTGATGAAACAGAGAAATTACATCGGGATTGATTACTACAGTCACCATGCGCACTTTCCTCCATGGGAGTAATGTCTCAAAGAGTCTACGCTTTGATCGTTCCCTGGAAGACCTGTAGTAGTTTCCGAATCACATCTGGGGGCATTCTGTAATCTGTGGACTTTCAAAGTGTTGATGAAACACAGATATTGCATCGCGATTGAATACAACAGGCACCATGCGTGCATTTCTCCATGGGAGTAATGTCTCAATCTGTCATCCCTTTGATCGTTCCCTGAAGACCAGTAGTAGTTTCCGATGCACATCTGGAGGCATTCTGTAATCTGAGGACTTTCCGAGAGTTGATGAAACACAGAAATTGCCACGGAATTGAATACAACATTCACCATGCGGAATTTCCTCCACGGGAGTAATGTCTCAAAGAGTCTACGATTTGATCGTTCCCTGGAAGACCAGTAGTAGTTTCCTAATCGCATCTGGAGGCATTCTGTTTCTGTCTACAATCAGAGTATTGATGAAACGCAGACATTACATCGGGATTGATTACAACAGCCACCATGAACACTTTTTCCATGGGAGTAATGTCTCAAACAGTCTACGCTTTGATCGTTCCCTGGAAGACCAGTAGTAGTTTCCGATTCACATCTGGAGGCATTCCGAAATCTGTGGACCTTCAAAGTGTTGATGAAATACAGAAATTGCATCGGGATTGAATACAACCGACACCATGCATACATTTCTCCATGGGAGTAATGTCTCAAACTGTCATCGCTTTGATCGATCCCTGAACACCTGTAGTAGTTTCTGATGCACATCTGGAGGCATTCTGTAATCTGTGGACCTTCAAAGTGTTGATGGAACACAGGAATTGCATCGGGATTGAATACGACAGTCACCATCCGCCCTTTCCTCCATGTGAGTAATGTCTCAAACAGTCTATGCTTAGATCATTCCCAGGAAGACCAGTAGTAGTTTCCTATGCACATCTGAAGGCGATCTGTAACCTGTGGACTATCAGAGTGTTGATAAAACAAAGAAATTGCATCGGGATTGAATGCAACAGTCACCATTCGCACTTCGCTCTACTGGAGTAATGTCTCAAACAGTCTACGATATGATCGTTCCCTGTAAGACCAGCAGTAGTTTCCGATGCACATCTGGAGGCATTCTGTATCAGTTTACAATCAGAGTGTTGATGAAACAGAGAAATTACATCGGGATTGATTACTACAGTCACCATGCGCACTTTCCTCCATGGGAGTAATGTCTCAAAGAGTCTACGCTTTGATCGTTCCCTGGAAGACCTGTAGTAGTTTCCGAATCACATCTGGGGGCATTCTGTAATCTGTGGACTTTCAAAGTGTTGATGAAACACAGATATTGCATCGCGATTGAATACAACAGGCACCATGCGTGCATTTCTCCATGGGAGTAATGTCTCAATCTGTCATCCCTTTGATCGTTCCCTGAAGACCAGTAGTAGTTTCCGATGCACATCTGGATGCATTCTGTAATCTGAGGACTTTCCGAGAGTTGATGAAACACAGAAATTGCCACGGAATTGAATGCAACATTCACCATGCGCAATTTCCTCCGCGGGAGTAATGTCTCAAAGAGTCTACGATTTGATCGTTTCCTGGAAGACCAGTAGTAGTTTCCTAATCGCATCTGGAAGCATTCTGTATCTGTCTACAATCAGAGTATTGATGAAACACAGACATTACATCGGGATTGATTACAACAGCCACCATGAGCACTTTTTCCATGGGAGTAATGTCTCAAACAGTCTACGCTTTGATCGTTCCCTGGAAAACCAGTAGTAGTTTCTGATGCACATCAGGGGGCCTTTTGTAATGTGTGGACCCTCAAAGTGTTGATGAAACACAGAAATTGCATCGGGATTGAATACAACAGTCAGCATGCACACTTTCATCCATGGGAGTAATGTCTCAAACAGTTTACGCTTTGATCGTTCCCTGGAAGACCAGTAGTAGTTTCCGATGCACATCTGGAGGCATTCTGCAATCTGTGGACCTTCAAAGTGTTGATGAAACACAGAAAGTGCATCGGGATTGAATACAACAATCACCATGCGCACTTTCCTCCATGGGGGTAATGTCTCAAACAGTCTACGCTTTGATCGTTCCCTGGAAAACCAGTAGTAGTTTCCGATGCACATCTGGAGGCATTCTGCACTCTGTGGACCTTCAAAGTGTTGATGAAAGACAGAAAATGCATCGGGATTGAATACAACAATCACCATGCGCACTTTCCTCCATGGGAGTAGTGTCTCAAACAGTCTACGCTTTGATCGTTCCCTGGAAAACCAGTAGTAGTTTCTGATGCACATCAGGGGGCCTCCTGTAATGTGTGGACCTTCTAAGTGTTGATGAAACACAGAAATTGCATCGGGATTTAATACAACAGTCACCATGCGCACTTTCCTCCATGGGAGTGATGTCTCAAACAGTCTACGCTTTGATCGATTCCTGGAAGACCAGTTGTAGTGTCCGATGCACATCTGGAGGCATTCTGCAATCTGTGGACCTTCAAAGTATTGATGAAACACAGAAAATGCATCGCGATTGAAACAACAATCACCATGCGCACTTTCCTCCATGGGAGTAATGTCTCATACAGTCTACGCTTTGATCGTTCCCTGGATAACCAGTAGTAGTTTCTGATGCACATCAGGGGGCCTTCTGTAATGTGTGGACTATCAGAGTGTGGATGAAACACAGAAATTTCATCGGGATTGATTACAACTGTCACCATGCACACTTTCCTCCATGATAGTAATCTCTCAAACAGTTTACGATTTGATCGTCCCCTGGAAGACCAGTAGTAGTTTCCGATGCACATCTGGGGGCTTTCTGCAATGTGTGGAATATCAGAGTGTTGATGAAACACAGAAAATGCATCGGGATTGAATACAACAATCACCATGCGCACTTTCCTCCATGGGAGTAATTTCTCAAACAGTCTTCGCTTTGATCGTTCCCTGGAAAGCCAGTAGTAGTTTCTGATGCACATCAGGGGGCCTTCTGTAATGTGTGGACCTTCAAAGTGTTGATGAAACACAGAAATTGCATCGGGATTGAATACAACAGTCACCATGCACACTTTCCTCCATGGGACTAATGTCTCAAACAGTTTACGCTTTGATCGTTCCCTGGAAAACCAGTAGTAGTTTCCGATGAACATCTGGGGGTATTCGGTAATGTGTGGACTATCAGAGTGTTGATGAAACAAAGAAATTGCATCGGGATTGAATACAATAGTCAGCATGCACACTTTCATCCATGGGAGTAATGTCTCAAACAGTTTACGCTTTGATCGTTCCCTGGAAGACCAGTAGTAGTTTCCGATGAACATCTGGGGGCATTCTGCAATGTGTGGACTATCAGAGTGTGGTTGAAACACAGAAATTGCATCGTAATTGTATACAACAGACACCATGCGCATTTGTCCTCCATCGGAGTAATGTCTCAAACAGTCTAGGTTTGGATCGTTCCCTGGAAGACCAGTAGTAGTTTCCGATGCACATCTGGAGGCATTCTGCAATCTGTGGACCTTCAAAGTATTGATGAAACACAGAAAATTCATCGGGATTGAATACAACAATCACCATGCGCACTTTCCTCCATGGGAGTAATGTCTCAAACAGTCTACGCTTTGATCGTTCCCTGGAAAACCAGTAGTAGTTTCTGATTCACATCAGGGCGCCTTCTGTAATGTGTGGACCTTCTAAGTGTTGATGAAACACAGAAATTGCATCGGGATTTAATACAGCAGTCACCATGCACACTTTCCTCCATGGGAGTAGTGTCTCAAACAGTTTACGCTTTGATCGTTCCCTGGAAAACCAGTAGTAGTTTCCGATGCACATCTGGAGGCATTCTGCACTCTGTGGACCTTCAAAGTGTTGATGGAAGACAGAAAATGCATCGGGATTGAATACAACAATCACCATGCGCACTTTCCTCCGTGGGAGTAATTTCTCAAACAGTCTACGCTTTGATCGTTCTATGGAAAACCAGTAGTAGTTTCTGATGCACATCAGGGGGCCTTCTGTAATGTGTGGACTATCAGAGTGTTGATGAAACACAGAAATTGCATCGGGATTGAATACAACAGTCACCATGCACACTTTCATCCATGGGAGTAATGTCTCAAACAGTTTACGCTTTGATCGTTCCCTGGAAGACCAGTAGTAGTTTCCGATGAACATCTGGGTGCATTCTGTAATGTGTGGACTATCAGAGTGTGGTTGAAACACAGAAATTGGATCGGTATTGTATACAACAGCCACCATGCGCAATTTTCCTCCATGGGAGTAATGTCTCAAACAGTCTACGTTTTGATCGTTCCCTGGAAGACGAGTAGTAGTTTCCGATGCACATCTCTATGCATTCTGTAATCTGTGGACTATCAGAGTGTTGTTGAAACACAGATATTGCATCGGGATTGAATACAACAGTCACCATGCGCACTTTCCTCCATGGCAGCAATGTCTCAAACCGTCGACGCTTTGATCGTTCCCTGAAAGACCAGTAGTAGTTTCCGATGCCTATCTGGAGGCATTCTGTAATCTGTGGACTATCTGAGTGTTGTTGAAACACATAAATTGCATCGGGATTAAATACAACAGTCACCATGCGCACTTTCACCATGGGAGTGATGTCTCAAACAGTCTACGCTTTGATCGTTTCCTGGAAGACCAGTAGTAGTTTCCGATGCACATCTGGAGGCATTCTGCAATCTGTGGACCTTCAAAGTATTGATGAAACACAGAAAATGCATCGCGATTGAAACAACAATCACCATGCGCACTTTCCTCCATGGGAGTAATGTCTCAAACAGTCTACGCTTTGATCGTTCCCTGGATAACCAGTAGTAGTTTCTGATGCACATCAGGGGCCTTCTGTAATGTGTGGACTATGAGAGTGTTGATGAAACACAGAAATTGCATCAGGATTGAATACAACAGTCACCATGCGCACTTTCCTTCATGGGAGTAATGTCTTAAACAGTCCACGTTTTGATCGTTCCATGCAAGTCCGGTAGTAGTTTCCGATGCACATCTGGGGGCATTCTGTAATCTGTGGACCTTCAAAGTGTTGATGAAACACAGAAATTGCCTCGGGATTGAATACAACAGTCATCATGCGCATTTTCAATGCACATCTGGAGGCATTCTGTAATCTGTGGTCCTTCAAAGTGTTGATGAAACACAGAAACTGCCGCTGGATTGAATACAACAGTCACCATGCGCACTTTCCTCCGTGGGAGTAATGTCTCAAACAGTCTACGCTTTGATCTTTTCCTGGAGGACCAGTAGTATTTTCCGATGCACATCTGGAGGCATTCTGTAATCTGTGGACCTTCAAGGTGTTGATGAAACAAAGAAATTGCATCGGGATTGAATACAACAGTCACCATGCGCACTTTCCTCCATGGGAGTAATGTCTCAAACAGTCTACGGTTTGATCGTTTCCTGGAAGACCAGTAGTAGTATCCGATGCACATCTGGAGGAATTCTGTAATCTTTGGACCTTCAAAGTGTTGATGAAACACAGAAATTGCATCGGGATTGAATACAACATTCACCATGCGCACTTTCCTCCATGGGAGTAATGTCTCTAAATGTCTACGCTTTGATCGTTCCCTGCAAGACCAGTAGTAGTTTCCGATGCAGATCAGGAGGCATTCTGTAATGTGTGGACCTTCAATGTGTTGATGAAACACAGGAATTGCCGCATGATTGAATACAACAGTCACCATGCGCACTTTCCTCCATGGGAGTAATGTCTCAAACAGTCTACGATTTGATCGTTCCCTGGAAGACCAGTAGTAGTTTCCGATGGACATCTGGAGGCATTCTGTAATCTGCGGACAATCAGAGTGTTGATGAAACACAGAGATTGCATCGGGAATGAATACAACAGACACCATGCGCACTTTCCTCATTGGGAGTAATGTCTCAAAGAGTTTATGCATTGATCGTTTCCTGGAAGACCAGTAGTAGCTTCCGACGCACATCTGGGGTCATTCTGTAACGTGTGGACTATCAGAGTGTTGATGAAACACAGAAATTGCATCAGGATTGAATACAACAGTCACCATGCGCAATTTCCTCCATGGGAGTAATGACTAAAACAGTCTACGCTTTGATCGTTCCCTGGAAGACCAGTAGTAGTTTCCGATGCACATCTGGGGGTATTCTGTAATGTGTGGACTATCAGAGTGTTGATGGAACACAGAAATTGCATCGGGATTGAATTCAACAGACCCCCAGCGCAATTTCCTCCATGGGGGTGATGTCTCAAACAGTCTACGCTTTGATCGTTCCCTGCAAGACCAGTAGTAGTTTCCGATGCACATCTGTGGGCATTCTGTAATGTGTGGACTATCAGAGTGTTGATGAAACATAGAAATTGTATCAGGATTGATTACAACTGTCACCATGCGCACTTTCCTCCATGGGAGTAATGTCTCAAACAGTCTACGCTTTGATCGTTTCCTGGAGGACCAGTAGTATTTTCCGATGCACATCTGGATGCATTCTGTAATCTGTGGACCTTCAAGGTGTTGATGAAACAAAGAAATTGCATCGGGATTGAATACAACAGTCGCCATGGGCACTTTCCTCCATGGGAGTAATGTCTCAAACAGTCTACGCTTTGATCGATCCCTCGGAGACCTGTAGTAGTTTACGATGCACATCTGGATTCATTCTGTAATCGGTGGACTATCAGAGTGTTGATGAAACACAGAAATTGCATCGGGATTGAATACAACATTCACAATGTGCACTTTCCTCCATGGGTGTAATATCTCAGACAGTCTACGCTTTGATCGTTCCCTGGAAGACCAGGAGTATTTTCCGATGCACATCTGTGGGCATTCTGTAATGTGTGGACTATCAGAGTGTTGATGAAACATAGAAATGGTATCAGGAATGAATACAACAGTCACCATGCGCATTTTCCTCCATGGGAATAATGTCTCAAACAGTCTACGCATTGATCGTTCCTTGCAAGACCGCTAGTAGTTTGCAATGCACATCTGGATGCATTCTGTAATCTGTGGTCCTTCAAAGTGTTGATGAAACACAGAAATTGCCGCGAGATTGAATACAACAGTCACCATGCGCACTTTCCTCCATGGGAGTAATGTCTCAAACAGTCTACGCTTTGATCGTTTCCTGGAGGACCAGTAGTATTTTCCGATGCACATCTGGAGGCATTCTGTAATCTGTGGACCTTCAAGGTGTTGATGAAACAAAGAAATTGCATCGGGATTGAATACAAAAGTCAGCATGCGCACTTTCCTCCATGGGAGTAATGTCTCAAACAGTCTACGGTTTGATCGTTTCCTGGAAGACCAGTAGTAGTATCCGATGCACATCTGGAGGAATTCTGTAATCTTTGGACCTTCAAAGTGTTGATAAAACACAGAAATTGCATCGGGATTGAATACAACATTCACCATTCGCACTTTCCTCCAAGGGAGTAATGTCTCTAACAGTCTGCGCTTTGATCGTTCCCTGCAAGACCAGTAGTAGTTTCCGATACACATCTGGAGGCATTCTGTAATGTGTGGACCTTCAAAGTGTTGATGAAACACAGGAATTGCCGCGGGATTGAATACAAGAGTCACCATGCGCACTTTCCTCCATGGGAGTAATGTCTCAAACAGTCTACGCTTTGATCGTTTCCTGGAGGACCAGTATTATTTTCCGATGCACATGTGGAGGCATTCTGTAATCTGTGGACAATCAGAGTGTTGATGAAACACAGAAATTGCATCGGGATTGAATACAACAGACACCATGCGCACTTTCCTCATTGGGAGTAATGTCTCAAACAGTCTACGCTTTGATCGTTTCCTGGAGGACCAGTAGTATTTTCCGATGCACATCTGGAGGCTTCTGTAATCTGTGGACCCTCAAGGTGTTGATGAAACAAAGAAATTGCATCGGGATTGAATACAACAGTCACCATGCGCACTTTCCTCATTGGGAGTAATGTCTCAAACAGTCTACGGGTTGATCGTTTCCTGGAAGACCAGTAGTAGTATCCGATGCACATCTGGAGGCATTCTGTAATACTTGGACCTTCAAAGTGTTGATGAAACACAGAAATTGCATCAGGATTGAATACAACAGTCACCATGCGAAATTTCCTCCATGGGAGTAATGACTCAAACAGTCTACGCTTTGATCGTTCCCTGGAAGACCAGTAGTAGTTTCCGATGCACATCTGGGGGCATTCTGTAATGTGTGGACTATCAGAGTGTTGATGAAACACAGAAATTGCATCGGGATTGAATACAACAGACCCCATGCGCATTTTCCTCCATGGGAATAATGTCTCAAACAGTCTACGCATTGATCGTTCCCTGCAAGACCGCTAGTAGTTTGCAATGCACATCTGGATGCATTCTGTAATCTGTGGTCCTTCAAAGTGTTGATGAAACACAGAAATTGCCGCGAGATTGAATACAACAGTCACCATGCGCACTTTCCTCCATGGGAGTAATGTCTCAAACAGTCTACGCTTTGATCGTTTCCTGGAGGACCAGTAGTATTTTCCGATGCACATCTGGAGGCATTCTGTAATCTGTGGACCTTCAAGGTGTTGATGAAACAAAGAAATTGCATCGGGATTGAATACAAAAGTCACCATGCGCACTTTCCTCCATGGGAGTAATGTCTCAAACAGTCTACGGTTTGATCGTTTCCTGGAAGACCAGTAGTAGTATCCGATGCACATCTGGAGGAATTCTGTAATCTTTGGACCTTCAAAGTGTTGATAAAACACAGAAATTGCATCGGGATTGAATACAACATTCACCATTCGCACTTTCCTCCAAGGGAGTAATGTCTCTAACAGTCTGCGCTTTGATCGTTCCCTGCAAGACCAGTAGTAGTTTCCGATACACATCTGGAGGCATTCTGTAATGTGTGGACCTTCAAAGTGTTGATGAAACACAGGAATTGCCGCGGGATTGAATACAAGAGTCACCATGCGCACTTTCCTCCATGGGAGTAATGTCTCAAACAGTCTACGCTTTGATCGTTTCCTGGAGGACCAGTATTATTTTCCGATGCACATGTGGAGGCATTCTGTAATCTGTGGACAATCAGAGTGTTGATGAAACACAGAAATTGCATCGGGATTGAATACAACAGACACCATGCGCACTTTCCTCATTGGGAGGAATGTCTCAAACAGTCTACGCTTTGATCGTTTCCTGGAGGACCAGTAGTATTTTCCGATGCACATCTGGAGGCATTCTGTAATCTGTGGACCCTCAAGGTGTTGATGAAACAAAGAAATTGCATCGGGATTGAATACAACAGTCACCATGCGCACTTTCCTCATTGGGAGTAATGTCTCAAACAGTCTACGGGTTGATCGTTTCCTGGAAGACCAGTAGTAGTATCCGATGCACATCTGGAGGCATTCTGTAATACTTGGACCTTCAAAGTGTTGATGAAACACAGAAATTGCATCAGGATTGAATACAACAGTCACCATGCGAAATTTCCTCCATGGGAGTAATGACTCAAACAGTCTACGCTTTGATCGTTCCCTGGAAGACCAGTAGTAGTTTCCGATGCACATCTGGGGGCATTCTGTAATGTGTGGACTATCAGAGTGTTGATGAAACACAGAAATTGCATCGGGATTGAATACAACAGACCCCATGCGCACTTTCCTCCATGGGGGTGATGTCTCAAACAGTCTACGCTTTGATCGTTCCCTGGAAGACCAGTAGTAGCTTCCGATGCACATCTGTGGGCGTTCTGTAATGTGTGGACTATCAGAGTGTTGATGAAACACAGAAATTGCATCGGGATTGAATACAACAGTCACCATGCGCATTTTCCTCCATGGGAGTAATGTCTCAAACAGTCTACGCATTGATCGTTCCCTGCAAGACCACTAGTAGTTTGCAATGCACATCTGGAGGCATTCTGTAATCTGTGGTCGTTCAAAGTGTTGATGAAACACAGAAATTGCCGCGAGATTGAATACAACAGTCACCATGCGCATTTTCCTCCATGGGAGTAATGTCTCAAACAGTCTACGCATTGATCGTTCCCTGCAAGACCACTAGTAGTTTGCAATGCACATCTGGAGGCATTCTGTAATCTGTGGTCGTTCAAAGTGTTGATGAAACACAGAAATTGCCGCGAGATTGAATACAACAGTCACCATGCGCACTTTCCTCATTGGGAGTAATGTCTCAAACAGTCTACGGGTTTATCGTTTCCTGGAAGACCAGTAGTAGTATCCGATGCACATCTGGAGGCATTCTGTAATACTTGGACCTTCAAAGTGTTGATGAAACACTGAAATTGCATCGGGATTGAATACAACATTCTCCATGCGCACTTTCCTCCATGGGAGTAATGTCTCTAACAGTCTACGCTTTGATCGTTCCCTGCAAGACCAGTAGTAGTTTCCGATGCACACCTGGAGGCATTCTGTAATGTGTGGACCTTCAAAGTGTTATGAAACACAGGAATTGCCGCGGGATTGAATACAACAGTCACCATGCGCAGTTTCCTCCATGGGAGGAATGTCTCAAACAGTCTACGATTTGATCGTTCCCTGGAAGACCAGTAGTAGTTTCCGATGGACATCCGGAGGCATTCTGTAATCTGTGGACAATCAGAGTGTTGATGAAACACAGAAATTGCATCGGGATTGAATACAACAGACACCATGAGCAATTTCCTCCATGGGAGTAATGACTCAAACAGTCTACGCTTTGACCGTTCCCTGGAAGACCAGTAGTAGTTTCCGATGCACATCTGGGGGCATTCTGTAATGTGCGGACTATCAGGGTGTTGATGAAACAAAGAAATTGCATCGGGATTGAATACAAAAGTCACCATGCGCACTTTCCTCCATGGGAGTAATGTCTCAAACAGTCTACGGTTTGATCGTTTCCTGGAAGACCAGTAGTAGTATCCGATGCACATCTGGAGGAATTCTGTAATCTTTGGACCTTCAAAGTGTTGATAAAACACAGAAATTGCATCGGGATTGAATACAACATTCACCATTCGCACTTTCCTCCAAGGGAGTAATGTCTCTAACAGTCTGCGCTTTGATCGTTCCCTGCAAGACCAGTAGTAGTTTCCGATACACATCTGGAGGCATTCTGTAATGTGTGGACCTTCAAAGTGTTGATGAAACACAGGAATTGCCGCGGGATTGAATACAAGAGTCACCATGCGCACTTTCCTCCATGGGAGTAATGTCTCAAACAGTCTACGCTTTGATCGTTTCCTGGAGGACCAGTATTATTTTCCGATGCACATGTGGAGGCATTCTGTAATCTGTGGACAATCAGAGTGTTGATGAAACACAGAAATTGCATCGGGATTGAATACAACAGGCACCATGCGCACTTTCCTCATTGGGAGTAATGTCTCAAACAGTCTACGCTTTGATCGTTTCCTGGAGGACCAGTAGTATTTTCCGATGCACATCTGGAGGCATTCTGTAATCTGTGGACCCTCAAGGTGTTGATGAAACAAAGAAATTGCATCGGGATTGAATACAACAGTCACCATGCGCACTTTCCTCATTGGGAGTAATGTCTCAAACAGTCTACGGGTTGATCGTTTCCTGGAAGACCAGTAGTAGTATCCGATGCACATCTGGAGGCATTCTGTAATACTTGGACCTTCAAAGTGTTGATGAAACACAGAAATTGCATCAGGATTGAATACAACAGTCACCATGCGAAATTTCCTCCATGGGAGTAATGACTCAAACAGTCTACGCTTTGATCGTTCCCTGGAAGACCAGTAGTAGTTTCCGATGCACATCTGGGGGCATTCTGTAATGTGTGGACTATCAGAGTGTTGATGAAACACAGAAATTGCATCGGGATTGAATACAACAGACCCCATGCGCATTTTCCTCCATGGGAATAATGTCTCAAACAGTCTACGCAAGGATCGTTCCCTGCAAGACCGCTAGTAGTTTGCAATGCACATCTGGATGCATTCTGTAATCTGTGGTCCTTCAAAGTGTTGATGAAACACAGAAATTGCCGCGAGATTGAATACAACAGTCACCATGCGCACTTTCCTCCATGGGAGTAATGTCTCAAACAGTCTACGCTTTGATCGTTTCCTGGAGGACCAGTAGTATTTTCCGATGCACATCTGGAGGCATTCTGTAATCTGTGGACCTTCAAGGTGTTGATGAAACAAAGAAATTGCATCGGGATTGAATACAAAAGTCACCATGCGCACTTTCCTCCATGGGAGTAATGTCTCAAACAGTCTACGGTTTGATCGTTTCCTGGAAGACCAGTAGTAGTATCCGATGCACATCTGGAGGAATTCTGTAATCTTTGGACCTTCAAAGTGTTGATAAAACACAGAAATTGCATCGGGATTGAATACAACATTCACCATTCGCACTTTCCTCCAAGGGAGTAATGTCTCTAACAGTCTGCGCTTTGATCGTTCCCTGCAAGACCAGTAGTAGTTTCCGATACACATCTGGAGGCATTCTGTAATGTGTGGACCTTCAAAGTGTTGATGAAACACAGGAATTGCCGCGGGATTGAATACAAGAGTCACCATGCGCACTTTCCTCCATGGGAGTAATGTCTCAAACAGTCTACGCTTTGATCGTTTCCTGGAGGACCAGTATTATTTTCCGATGCACATGTGGAGGCATTCTGTAATCTGTGGACAATCAGAGTGTTGATGAAACACAGAAATTGCATCGGGATTGAATACAACAGACACCATGCGCACTTTCCTCATTGGGAGTAATGTCTCAAACAGTCTACGCTTTGATCGTTTCCTGGAGGACCAGTAGTATTTTCCGATGCACATCTGGAGGCATTCTGTAATCTGTGGACCCTCAAGGTGTTGATGAAACAAAGAAATTGCATCGGGATTGAATACAACAGTCACCATGCGCACTTTCCTCATTGGGAGTAATGTCTCAAACAGTCTACGGGTTGATCGTTTCCTGGAAGACCAGTAGTAGTATCCGATGCACATCTGGAGGCATTCTGTAATACTTGGACCTTCAAAGTGTTGATGAAACACAGAAATTGCATCAGGATTGAATACAACAGTCACCATGCGAAATTTCCTCCATGGGAGTAATGACTCAAACAGTCTACGCTTTGATCGTTCCCTGGAAGACCAGTAGTAGTTTCCGATGCACATCTGGGGGCATTCTGTAATGTGTGGACTATCAGAGTGTTGATGAAACACAGAAATTGCATCGGGATTGAATACAACAGACCCCATGCGCACTTTCCTCCATGGGGGTGATGTCTCAAACAGTCTACGCTTTGATCGTTCCCTGGAAGACCAGTAGTAGCTTCCGATGCACATCTGTGGGCGTTCTGTAATGTGTGGACTATCAGAGTGTTGATGAAACACAGAAATTGCATCGGGATTGAATACAACAGTCACCATGCGCATTTTCCTCCATGGGAGTAATGTCTCAAACAGTCTACGCATTGATCGTTCCCTGCAAGACCACTAGTAGTTTGCAATGCACATCTGGAGGCATTCTGTAATCTGTGGTCGTTCAAAGTTTTGATGAAACACAGAAATTGCCGCGAGATTGAATACAACAGTCACCATGCGCACTTTCCTCCATGGGAGTAATGTCTCAAACAGTCTACGCTTTGATCGTTTCCTGGAGGACCAGTAGTATTTTCCGATGCACATCTGGAGGCATTCTGTAATCTGTGGACCTTCAAGGTGTTGATGAAACAAAGAAATTGCATCGGGATTGAATACAACAGTCACCATGCGCACTTTCCTCATTGGGAGTAATGTCTCAAACAGTCTACGGGTTGATCGTTTCCTGGAAGACCAGTAGTAGTATCCGATGCACATCTGGAGGCATTCTGTAATACTTGGACCTTCAAAGTGTTGATGAAACACTGAAATTGCATCGGGATTGAATACAACAATCTCCATGCGCACTTTCCTCCATGGGAGTAATGTCTCTAACAGTCTACGCTTTGATCGTTCCCTGCAAGACCAGTAGTAGTTTCCGATGCACACCTGGAGGCATTCTGTAATGTGTGGACCTTCAAAGTGTTATGAAACACAGGAATTGCCGCGGGATTGAATACAACAGTCACCATGCGCAGTTTCCTCCATGGGAGTAATGTCTCAAACAGTCTACGATTTGATCGTTCCCTGGAAGACCAGTAGTAGTTTCCGATGGACATCCGGAGGCATTCTGTAATCTGTGGACAATCAGAGTGTTGATGAAACACAGAAATTGCATCGGGATTGAATACAACAGACACCATGAGCAATTTCCTCCATGGGAGTAATGACTCAAACAGTCTACGCTTTGACCGTTCCCTGGAAGACCAGTAGTAGTTTCCGATGCACATCTGGGGGCATTCAGTAATGTGCGGACTATCAGGGTGTTGATGAAACACAGAAATAGCATCGGGATTGAATACAACAGGCCCCATGCGCAATTTCCTCCATGGGAGTAATGACTCAAACAGTCTACGCTTTGACCGTTCCCTGGAAGACCAGTAGTAGTATCCGATGCACATCTGGGGGCATTCTGTAATGTGTGGACTATCAGGGTGTTGATGAAACACAGAAATAGCATCGGGATTGAATACAACAGACCCCATGCGCATTTTCCTCCATGGGGGCGATGTCTCAAACAGTCTACGCTTTGATCGTTCTCTGGAAGACCAGTAGTAGTTTCCGATGCACATCTGTGGGCATTCTGTAATATGTGGACTATCAGAGTGTTGATGAAACACAGAAATTGCATCGGGATTGAATACAACAGTCACCATGAGCACTTTCCTCCAAGGGAGTAATGTCTCAAACAGTCTACGCTTTGATCGTTCCCTGGAAGACCAGTAGTAGTTTCCGATGCACATCTGGAGGCATTCTGTAATCTGTGGACTATCAGAGTGTTGATGAAACACAGAATTTGCATCGGGATTGAATACAACAGTAACCATGAGCACTTTCCTCCATGGGAGTAATGTCTCAAACAGTCTACGGTTTGATCGTTTCCTGGAATACCAGTAGTAGTTTCCGATGCACATCTCGAGGCATTCTGTAATCTTTGGACCTTCAAAGTGTTGATGAAACACAGAGATTGCATCGGGATTCAATACAACAGTCACCATGCGCACTTTCCTCCATGGGAGTAATGTCTTTAACAGTCCACGCTTTGATCGTTCCCTGCAAGACCAGTAGTAGTTTCCGATGCACATCTGGAGGCATTCTGTAATGTGTGGACCTTCAAAGTGTTGATGAAACACAGGAATTGCCGCGGGATTGAATACAAGAGTCACCATGCGCACTTTCCTCCATGGGAGAAATGTCTCAAACAGTCTACGCTTTGATCGTTTCCTGGAGGACCAGTATTATTTTCCGATGCACATGTGGAGGCATTCTGTAATCTGTGGACAATCAGAGTGTTGATGAAACACAGAAATTGCATCGGGATTGAATACAACAGACACCATGCGCACTTTCCTCATTGGGAGTAATGTCTCAAACAGTCTACGCTTTGATCGTTTCCTGGAGGACCAGTAGTATTATCCGATGCACATCTGGAGGCATTCTGTAATCTGTGGACCTTCAAGGTGTTGATGAAACAAAGAAATTGCATCGGGATTGAATACAACAGTCACCATGCGCACTTTCCTCATTGGGAGTAATGTCTCAAACAGTCTACGGGTTGATCGTTTCCTGGAAGACCAGTAGTAGTATCCGATGCACATCTGGAGGCATTCTGTAATACTTGGACCTTCAAAGTGTTAATGAAACACAGAAATTGCATCAGGATTGAATACAACAGTCACCATGCGAAATTTCCTCCATGGGAGTAATGACTCAAACAGTCTACGCTTTGATCGTTCCCTGGAAGACCAGTAGTAGTTTCCGATGCACATCTGGGGGCATTCTGTAATGTGTGGACTATCAGAGTGTTGATGAAACACAGAAATTGCATCGTGATTGAATACAACAGACCCCATGCGCACTTTCCTCCATGGGGGTGATGTCTCAAACAGTCTACGCTTTGATCGTTCCCTGGAAGACCAGTAGTAGTTTCCGATGCACATCTGTGGGCGTTCTGTAATGTGTGGACTATCACAGTGTTGATGAAACACAGAAATTGCATCGGGATTGAATACAACAGTCACCATGCGCATTTTCCTCCATGGGAGTAATGTCTCAAACCGTCTACGCATTGATCGTTCCCTGCAAGACCACTAGTAGTTTGCAATGCACATCTGGAGGCATTCTGCAATCTGTGGTCGTTCAAAGTGTTGATGAAACACAGAAATTGCCGCGAGATTGAATACAACAGTCACCATGCGCACTTTCCTCCATGGGAGTAATGTCTCAAACAGTCTACGCTTTGATCGTTTCCTGGAGGACCAGTAGTATTTTCCGATGCACATCTGGAGGCATTCTGTAATCTGTGGACCTTCAAGGTGTTGATGAAACAAAGAAATTGCATCGGGATTGAATACAACAGTCACCATGCGCACTTTCCTCATTGGGAGTAATGTCTCAAACAGTCTACGGGATGATCGTTTCCTGGAAGACCAGTAGTAGTATCCGATGCACATCTGGAGGCATTCTGTAATACTTGGACCTTCAAAGTGTTGATGAAACACTGAAATTGCTTCGGGATTGAATACAACATTCTCCATGCGCACTTTCCTCCATGGGAGTAATGTCTCTAACAGTCTACGCTTTGATCGTTCCCTGCAAGACCAGTAGTAGTTTCCGATGCACACCTGGAGGCATTCTGTAATGTGTGGACCTTCAAAGTGTTATGAAACACAGGAATTGCCGCGGGATTGAATACAACAGTCACCATGCGCACTTTCCTCCATGGGAGTAATGTCTCAAACAGTCTACGATTTGATCGTTCCCTGGAAGACCAGTAGTAGTTTCCGATGGACATCCGGAGGCATTCTGTAATCTGTGGACAAACAGAGTGTTGATGAAACACAGAATTTGCATCGGGATTGAATACAACAGACACCATGAGCAATTTCCTCCATGGGAGTAATACCTCAAACAGTCTACGCTTTGACCGTTCCCTGGAGGACCAGTAGTAGTTTCCGATGCACATCTGGGGGCATTCTGTAATGTGTGGACTATCAGGGTGTTGATGAAACACAGAAATAGCATCGGGATTGAATACAACAGGCCCCATGCGCAATTTCCTCCATGGGAGTAATGACTCAAACAGTCTACGCTTTGACCGTTCCCTGGAAGACCAGTAGTAGTTTCCGATGCACATCTGGGGGCATTCTGTAATGTGTGGACTATCAGGGTGTTGATGAAACACAGAAATAGCATCGGGATTGAATACAACGGACCCCATGCGCACTTTCCTCCATGGGGGTGATGTCTCAAACAGTCTACGCTTTGATCGTTCTCTGGAAGACCAGTAGTAGTTTTCGATGCACATCTGTGGGCATTCTGTAATATGTGGACTATCAGAGTGTTGATGAAACACAGAAATTGCATCGGGATTGAATACAACAGTCACCATGAGCACTTTCCTCCATGAGAGTAATGTCTCAAACAGTCTACGCTTTGATCGTTCCCTGGAAGACCAGTAGTAGCTTCCGATGCACATCTGGAGGCATTCTGTAATCTGTGGACTATCAGAGTGTTGATGAAACACAGAAATTGTATCGGGATTGAATACAACAGTCACCATGAGCACTTTCCTCCATGGGAGTAATGTCTCAAACAGTCTACGGCTTGATCGTTTCCTGGAATACCAGTAGTAGTTTCCGATGCACATCTCGAGGCATTCTGTAATCTTTGGACCTTCAAAGTGTTGATGAAACACAGAAATTGCATCGGGATTCAATACAACAGTCACCATGCGCACTTTCCTCCATGGGAGTAATGTCTTTAACAGTCTACGCTTTGATCGTTCCCTGCAAGACCAGTAGTAGTTTCCGATGCACATCTGGAGGCATTCTGTAATCTGTGGACATTCAAAGTGTTGATGAAATAAAGAAAATGCTTCAAGATTGAATACAACAGTCATCATGGGCATTTTCCTCCATGGGAGTAATGTCTCAAACAGTCTACGCTTAGATCGTTCCCTGCAAGACCAGCAGTAGTTTCCGATGCACATCTGGAGGCATTCTGTAATGTGTGGACCTTCAAAGTGTTGATGAAACACAGGAATTGATGCGGTATTGAATACAACAGTCACCATGCGCACTTTCCTCCATGGGAGTAACGTCTCAAACAGTTTACGCCTTGATCGTTCCCTGGAAGACCAGTAGTAGTTTCCGATGCACATCTGTGGGCATTCTGTAATATGTGGACTATCAGAGTGTTGATGAAACACAGAAATTGCATCGGGATTGAATACAACAGTCACCATGCGCACTTTATTCCATGGGAGGAATGTCTCAAACAGTCTACGCTTTGATCGTTCCCTGCAAGACCAGTAGTAGTTTCCGATGCACATCTGGAGGCATTCTGTAATCTTTGGACCTTCAAAGTGTTGACGAAACACAGAAATTGCCACGGGATGCAATACAACAGTCACCATGCGCACTTTCCTCCATGGGAATAATGTCTCAAACAGTCTACGCTTTGAACGTTTCCTGGAGGGCCAGTAGTAGTTTCCGATGACCATCTGCAGGAATTCTGTAATCTGTGGACCTTCAAATTGTTGATGAAAAACACAGAAATTGAATCGGGATCGAATAAAACAGTCACAATGCGCACTTTCCTCCATGGGAGTAATATCTCAAACAGTCTACGCTTTGATCGTTCCCTGGAAGGCCATTAGTAGTTTCCGATGTAAATCTTCTGACATTCTGTAAAGTGTGGACTATCAGAGTGTTGATGAAACACAGAAATTGCATCAGGATTGAATACAACAGTCACCATGCGCACTTTCCTCCATGGGAGTAATGTCTCAAACAGTCTACGCTTTGATCGATCCCTGGAAGACCTGTAGTAGCTTCCGATGCACATCTGGAGGCATTCTGTAATCTGTGGACTATCAGAGTGTTGATGAAACACAGAGATTGCATCGGGATTGAATACAACATTCACCATGTGCACTTTCATCCATGGGAGTAATTTCTCAAACAGTTTACGCTTTGATCGTTCCCTGGAAGACCAGTAGTAGTTTCCGATGCACATCATGGGGCATTCTGTAATCTGTGGACTATCAGACTGTTGATGAAACACAGAAATTGCATCGGGATTGAATACAACAGTCACCATGCGCACTTTCCTCCATGGGAGTAATGTCTCAATCAGTCTACGCTTTGATCGTTCCCTGCAAGACCAGTAGTAGTTTGCAATGCACATCTGGAGGCATTCTGTAATCTGTGGACCTTCAAAGTGTTGATGAAACACAGAAATTGCCGCGAAATTGAATACAACAGTCACCATGCGCACTTTCCTCCATGGGAGTAATGTCTTAAACAGTCTACGCTTTGATCGTTCCCTGCAAGACCAGTAGTAGTTTCCGATGCACATCTGGAGGCATTCTGTAATCTGTGGAACTTCAAAGTGTTGATGAAATACAGAACTTGCCTCAAGATTGAATACAACAAACATCATGGGCATTTTCCTCCATGGGAGTAATGTCTCAAACAGTCTACGCTTTTGTTCGTTCCGTGGAAGACCAGTAGTAGTTTCCGATGCACATCTGGAGGCATTCTGTAACCTTTGGACCTTCAAAGTGTTGATGAAACACAGAAATTGCATCGGGATTCAATACAACAGTCACCATGCGCACTTTCCTCCATGGGTGTAATGTCTCTAACAGTCTACGCATTGATCGTTCAATACAAGACCTGTAGTAGTTTCCGATGCACGTCTGGAGGCATTCTGTAATCTGTGGACTATCAGAGTGTTGATGAAACACAGAAATTGCATCGGGATTGAATACAACATTCACCATGTGCACTTTCCTCCATGGGAGTAATGTCACAAAGAGTGTACTCTTTGATCGTTCCCCAGGAAGACCAGTAGTAATTTCTGATGCACATCTGGGGGCATTCTGTAATGTGCGGACTATCAGAGTGTTGATGAAACTTAGATATTGCATCAGGAATGAATACAACAGTCACCATGCGCACTTTCCTCCATGGGAATAATTTCTCAAACAGTTTACGCTTTGATCGTTCCCTGGAAGACCAGTAGTAGTTTCCGATGCACATCTGGGGGCATTCTGTAATGTGTGGACTATCAGAGTGTTGATGAGACACAGAAATTGCATCGGGATTGAATACAACAGTCACCATGCGCACTTTCCTCCATGGGAGTAATGTCTCAAACAGTCTACCCATTGATCGTTCCCTGCAAGACCAGTAATAGTTTGCAATGCACATCTGGAGGCATTCTGTGATCTGTGGACCTTCAAAGTGTTGATGAAACACAAAAATTGCCGAGAGATTGATTACAACAGTCACCATGCGTACTTTCCTCCATGGGAGTAATGTCTCAAACAGTCTACGCTTTGATCGTTTCCTGGAGGACCAGTAGTATTTTCCGATGCACATCTGGAGGCATTCTGTAATCTGTGGACCTTCAAGGTGTTGATGAAACACAGAAATTGCATCAGGATTGAATACAAGAGTCACCATGCGCACTTTCCTCCATGGGAGTAATGTCTCAAACAGTCTACGCTTTGATCGATACCTGGAAGACCTGTAGTAGTTTCCGCTGCACATCTGGAGGCATTCTGTAATCAGTGGACTATCAGAGTGTTGATGAAACACAGAAATTGCATCGTGATTGAATACAACATTCACCATGTGCACTTTCCTCCATGGGAGTAATGTCTCAAACAGTCTACGCTTTGATCGTTCCCTGGAAGACCTGTAGTAGTTTCCGATGCACATCTGGGGGCATTCTCTAATGTGTGGACTATCAGAGTGTTGATGAAACATAGAAATTGCATCACAATGAATACAACAGTCACCATGCGCACTTTCCTCCATGGGAGTAATTTCTCAAACAGTTTACGCTTGGATCGTTCCCTGGAAAACCAGAAGTAGTTTCCGATGCACATCTGGGGGCATTCTGTAATGTGTGGACTATCAGAGTGTTGATGAAATACAGAAATTGCATGGGGTTTGAATACAACAGTCACTATGCGCACTTTCCTCCATGGGAGTAATGTATCAAACAGTCTACCCATTGATCGTTACCTGCAAGACCAGTAGTAATTTGCAAATGCACATCTGGAGGCATTCTGTAATCTGTGGACCTTCAAGGTGTTGATGAAACACAGAAATTGCATCAGGATTGAATACAACAGTCACCATGCGCACTTTCCTCCATGGGAGTAATGTCTCAAACAGTCTGCGCTTTGATCGATACCTGGGAGACCTGTAGTAGTTTCGGATGCACATCTGGAGGCATTCTGTAATCTGTGCACTATCAGAGTGTTGCTGAAGCACAGAAATTGCATCGTGATTGAATACAACATTCACCATGTGCACTTTTCTCCATGGGAGTAATGTCTCAAACAGTCTACGCTTTGATCGTTCCCTGGAAGACCAGTAATAGTTTCCGATGCACATCTGGGGGCATTCTGTAATGTGTGGACTATCAGAGTGTTGATGAAACATAGAAATTGCATCACAATGAATACAACTGTCACCATGCGCACTTTCCTCCATGGGAGTAATTTCTCAAACAGTTTACGCTTTGATCGTTCAATGGAAAACCAGTAGTAGTTTCCGATGCACATCTGGGGGCATTCTGTAATGTGTGGACTATCAGAGTGTTGATGAAACACAGAAATTGCATCGGGATTGAATACAACAGTCACCATGCGCACTTTCTTCCATGGGAGTAATGTCTCAAACAGTCTACGCTTTGATCGTTTCCTGGAGGACCAGTAGTATTTTCCGATGCACATCTGGAGGCATTCTGTAATCTGTGGACCTTCAAGGTGTTGATGAAACACAGAAATTGCATCGGGATTGAATACAACAGTCGCCATGCGCACTTTCCTCCATAGGAGTAATGTCTTAAACAGTCTACGCTTTGATCGTTCCCTGAAAGGCAAGTAGTAGTTTCCGACGCACATCTGGTGTCATTCTGTAATCTGTGTACTATGAGAGTGTTGATGAAACACAGAAATTGCATCGGGATTGAATACAACAGTCACCATGCGCACTTTTCTTCATGTTAGTAATATCTCAAACAGTCTACGATTTGATCGTTCCCTGCAAGACCAGTAGTAGTTTCCGATGCACATCTGGAGGCATTCTGTAATCTGTGGACCTTCAAAGTGTTGATGAAATACAGAACTTGCCTCAAGATTGAATACAACAGTCATCATGGGCATTTTCCTCCATGGGAGTAATGTCTCAACCAGTCTACGTTTTGATCGTTCCCTGCAAGACCAGTAGTAGTTTCCGATGCACATCTGGAGGCATTCTGTAATGTGTGGACCTTCAAAGTGTTGCTGAAACACAGGAATTGCCGCGGGATTCAATACAACAGTCACCATGCGCACTTTCCTCCATGGGAGTAATGTCTCAAACAGTCTACGGTTTGATCGTTTCCAGGAAGACCAGTAGTAGTTTCCGATGCACATCTGGAGTCATTCTGTAATCTGTGGACTATCAGAGTGTTGATGAAACACAGAAATTGCATCGGGATTGAATACAACAGTCACCATGCGCACTTTCCTCCATGGGAGTAATGTCTCAAACAGTCTACGGTTTGATCGTTTCCTGGAAGACCAGTAGTAGTTTCCGATGCACATCATGGGGCATTCTGTAATCTGTAGACTATCAGACTGTTGATGAAACACAGAAATTGCATCGGGATTGAATACAACAGTCACCATGCGCACTTTCCTCCATGGGAGTAATGTCTCAAACAGTCTACGCTTTGATCGTTCCCTGCAAGATCAGTAGTAGTTTGCAATGCACATCTGGAGGCATTCTGTAATCTGTGGACCTTCAAAGTGTTGATGAAACACAGAAATTGCGGCGAGATTGAATACAACAGTCACCATGCACACTTTCCTCCATGGGAGTAATGTCTTAAACAGTCTACGCTTTGATCGTTCCCTGCAAGAATAGTAGTAGTTTCCGATGCACATCTGGAGGCATTCTGTAATCTGTGGACCTTCAAAGTGTTGATGAAATACCGAACTTGCCTCAAGATTGAATACAACAAACATCATGGGCATTTTCCTCCATGGGAGTAATGTCTCAAACAGTCTACGTTTTGTTCGTTCCCTGCAAGACCAGTAGTAGTTTCCGATGCACATCTGGAGGCATTCTGTAATGTGTGGACCTTCAAAGTGTTGATGAAACACAGGAATTGCCGCGGGATTCAATACAACAGTCACCATGCGCACTTTCCTCCATGGGAGTAATGTCTCAAACAGTCTACGGTTTGATCGTTTCCTGGAAGACCAGTAGTAGTTTCCGATGCACATCTGGAGGCATTCTGTAACCTTTGGACCTTCAAAGTGTTGATGAAACACAGAAATTGCATCGGGATTCAATACAACAGTCACCATGCGCACTTTCCTCCATGGGTGTAATGTCTGTAACAGTCTACGCTTTGATCGTTCAATACAAGACCTGTAGTAGTTTCCGATGCACGTCTGGAGGCATCTGTAATCTGTGGACTATCAGAGTGTTGATGAAACACAGAAATTGCATCGGGATTGAATACAACATTCACCATGTGCACTTTCCTCCATGGGAGTAATGTCACAAAGAGTGTACTCTTTGATCGTTCCCCAGGAAGACCAGTAGTAATTTCTGATGCACATCTGGGGGCATTCTGTAATGTGTGGACTATCAGAGTGTTGATGAAACTTAGATATTGCATCAGGAATGAATACAACAGTCACCATGCGCACTTTCCTCCATGGGAATAATTTCTCATACTGTTTACGCTTTGATCGTTCCCTGGAAGACCAGTAGTAGTTTCCGATGCACATCTGGGGGCATTCTGTAATGTGTGGACTATCAGAGTGTTGATGAGACACAGAAATTGCATCGGGATTGAATACAACAGTCACCGTGCGCACTTTCCTCCATGGGAGTAATGTCTCAAACAGTCTACCCATTGATCGTTCCCTGCAAGACCAGTAATAGTTTGCAATGCACATCTGGAGGCATTCTGTGATCTGTGGACCTTCAAAGTGTTGATGAAACACAAAAATTGCCGCGAGATTGATTACAACAGTCACCATGCGTACTTTCCTCCATGGGAGTAATGTCTCAAACAGTCTACGCTTTGATCGTTTCCTGGAGGACCAGTAGTATTTTCCGATGCATATCTGGAGGCATTCTGTAATCTGTGGACCTTCAAGGTGTTGATGAAACACAGAAATTGCATCAGGATTGAATACAAGAGTCACCATGCGCACTTTCCTCCATGGGAGTAATGTCTCAAACAGTCTACGCTTTGATCGATACCTGGAAGACCTGTAGTAGTTTCCGCTGCACATCTGGAGGCATTCTGTAATCAGTGGACTATCAGAGTGTTGATGAAACACAGAAATTGCATCGTGATTGAATACAACATTCACCATGTGCACTTTCCTCCATGGGAGTAATGTCTCAAACAGTCTACGCTTTGATCGTTCCCTGGAAGACCTGTAGTAGTTTCCGATGAATATCTGGGGGCATTCTCTAATGTGTGGACTATCAGAGTGTTGATGAAACATAGAAATTGCATCACAATGAATACAACAGTCACCATGCGCACTTTCCTCCATGGGAGTAATTTCTCAAACAGTTTACGCTTGGATCGTTCCCTGGAAAACCAGAAGTAGTTTCCGATGCACATCTGGGGGCATTCTGTAATGTGTGGACTATCAGAGTGTTGATGAAACACAGAAATTGCATGGGGTTTGAATACAACAGTCACTATGCGCACTTTCCACCATGGGAGTAATGTATCAAACAGTCTACCCATTGATCGTTCCCTGCAAGACCAGTAGTAATTTGCAAATGCACATCTGGAGGCATTCTGTAATCTGTGGACCTTCAAGGTGTTGATGAAACACAGAAATTGCATCATTATTGAATACAACAGTCACCATGCGCACTTTCCTCCATGGGAGTAATGTCTCAAACAGTCTGCGCTTTGATCGATACCTGGGAGACCTGTAGTAGTTTCGGATGCACATCTGGAGGCATTCTGTAATCTGTGCACTATCAGAGTGTTGCTGAAGCACAGAAATTGCATCGTGATTGAATACAACATTCACCATGTGCACTTTTCTCCATGGGAGTAATGTCTCAAACAGTCTACGCTTTGATCGTTCCCTTGAAGACCAGTAATAGTTTCCGATGCACATCTGGGGGCATTCTGTAATGTGTGGACTATCAGAGTGTTGATGAAACATAGTAAATGCATCACAATGAATACAACAGTCACCATGCGCACTTTCCTCCATGGGAGTAATTTCTCAAACAGTTTACGCTTTGATCGGTCAATGGAAAACCAGTAGTAGTTTCCGATGCACATCTGGGGGCATTCTGTAATGTGTGGACTATCAGAGTGTTGATGAAACACAGAAATTGCATCGGGATTGAATACAACAGTCACCATGCGCACTTTCTTCCATGGGAGTAATGTCTCAAACAGTCTACGCTTTGATCGTTTCCTGGAGGACCAGTAGTATTTTCCGATGCACATCTGGAGGCATTCTGTAATCTGTGGACCTTCAAGGTGTTGATGAAACACAGAAATTGCATCGGGATTGAATACAACAGTCGCCATGCGCACTTTCCTCCATAGGAGTAATGTCTTAAACAGTCTACGCTTTGATCGTTCCCTGAAAGGCAAGTAGTAGTCTCCGATGCACATCTGGTGTCATTCTGTAATCTGTGTACTATGAGAGTGTTGATGAAACACAGAAATTGCATCGGGATTGAATACAACAGTCACCAATGCGCACTTTTCTTCATGTTAGTAATATCTCAAACAGTCTACAATTTGATCGTTCCCTGCAAGACCAGTAGTAGTTTCCGATGCACATCTGGAGGCATTCTGTAATCTGTGGACCTTCAAAGTGTTGATGAAATACAGAACTTGCCTCAAGATTGAATACAACAGTCATCATGGGCATTTTCCTCCATGGGAGTAATGTCTCAACCAGTCTACGTTTTGATCGTTCCCTGCAAGACCAGTAGTTGTTTCCGATGCACATCTGGAGGCATTCTGTAATGTGTGGACCTTCAAAGTGTTGCTGAAACACAGGAATTGCCGCGGGATTCAATACAACAGTCACCATGCGCACTTTCCTCCATGGGAGTAATGTCTCAAACAGTCTACGGTTTGATCGTTTCCAGGAAGACCAGTAGTAGTTTCCGATGCACATCTGGAGGCATTCTGTAATCTGTGGACTATCAGAGTGTTGATGAAACACAGAAATTGCATCGGGATTGAATACAACAGTCACCATGCGCACTTTCCTCCATGGGAGTAATGTCTCAAACAGTCTACGGTTTGATCGTTTCCTGGAAGACCAGTAGTAGTTTCCGATGCACATCTGGGGGCATTCTGTAATGTGTGGACTATCACAATGTTGATGAAACACAGAAATTGCATCGGGATTGAATACAACAGTCACCATGCGCACTTTCCTCCATGGGAGTAATGTCTCAAACAGTCTACCCATTGATCGTTCCCTGCAAGACCAGTAATAGTTTGCAATGCACATCTGGAGGCATTCTGTGATCTGTGGACCTTCAAAGTGTTGATGAAACACAAAAATTGCCGCGAGATTGATTACAACAGTCACCATGCGTACTTTCCTCCATGGGAGTAATGTCTCAAACAGTCTACGCTTTGATCGTTTCCTGGAGGACCAGTAGTATTTTCCGATGCACATCTGGAGGCATTCTGTAATCTGTGGACCTTCAAGGTGTTGATGAAACACAGAAATTGCATCAGGATTGAATACAAGAGTCACCATGCGCACTTTCCTCCATGGGAGTAATGTCTCAAACAGTCTACGCTTTGATCGATACCTGGAAGACCTGTAGTAGTTTCCGCTGCACATCTGGAGGCATTCTGTAATCAGTGGACTATCAGAGTGTTGATGAAACACAGAAATTGCATCGTGATTGAATACAACATTCACCATGTGCACTTTCCTCCATGGGAGTAATGTCTCAAACAGTCTACGCTTTGATCGTTCCCTGGAAGACCTGTAGTAGTTTCCGATGAATATCTGGGGGCATTCTCTAATGTGTGGACTATCAGAGTGTTGATGAAACATAGAAATTGCATCACAATGAATACAACAGTCACCATGCGCACTTTCCTCCATGGGAGTAATTTCTCAAACAGTTTACGCTTGGATCGTTCCCTGGAAAACCAGAAGTAGTTTCCGATGCACATCTGGGGGCATTCTGTAATGTGTGGACTATCAGAGTGTTGATGAAACACAGAAATTGCATGGGGTTTGAATACAACAGTCACTATGCGCACTTTCCTCCATGGGAGTAATGTATCAAACAGTCTACCCATTGATCGTTCCCTGCAAGACCAGTAGTAATTTGCAAATGCACATCTGGAGGCATTCTGTAATCTGTGGACCTTCAAGGTGTTGATGAAACACAGAAATTGCATCATTATTGAATACAACAGTCACCATGCGCACTTTCCTCCATGGGAGTAATGTCTCAAACAGTCTGCGCTTTGATCGATACCTGGGAGACCTGTAGTAGTTTCGGATGCACATCTGGAGGCATTCTGTAATCTGTGCACTATCAGAGTGTTGCTGAAGCACAGAAATTGCATCGTGATTGAATACAACATTCACCATGTGCACTTTTCTCCATGGGAGTAATGTCTCAAACAGTCTACGCTTTGATCGTTCCCTGGAAGACCAGTAATAGTTTCCGATGCACATCTGGGGGCATTCTGTAATGTGTGGACTATCAGAGTGTTGATGAAACATAGAAAATGCATCACAATGAATACAACAGTCACCATGCGCACTTTCCTCCATGGGAGTAATTTCTCAAACAGTTTACGCTTTGATCGGTCAATGGAAAACCAGTAGTAGTTTCCGATGCACATCTGGGGGCATTCTGTAATGTGTGGACTATCTGAGTGTTGATGAAACACAGAAATTGCATCGGGATTGAATACAACAGTCACCATGCGCACTTTCTTCCATGGGAGTAATGTCTCAAACAGTCTACGCTTTGATCGTTTCCTGGAGGACCAGTAGTATTTTCCGATGCACATCTGGAGGCATTCTGTAATCTGTGGACCTTCAAGGTGTTGATGAAACACAGAAATTGCATCGGGATTGAATACAACAGTCGCCATGCGCACTTTCCTCCATAGGAGTAATGTCTTAAACAGTCTACGGTTTGATCGTTTCCAGGAAGACCAGTAGTAGTTTCCGATGCACATCTGGAGGCATTCTGTAATGTGTGGACCTTCAAAGTGTTGCTGAAACACAGGAATTGCCGCGGGATTCAATACAACAGTCACCATGCGCACTTTCCTCCATGGGAGTAATGTCTCAAACAGTCTACGGTTTCATCGTTTCCAGGAAGACCAGTAGTAGTTTCCGATGCACATCTGGTGTCATTCTGTAATCTGTGTACTATGAGAGTGTTGATGAAACACAGAAATTGCATCGGGATTGAATACAACAGTCACCAATGCGCACTTTTCTTCATGTTAGTAATATCTCAAACAGTCTACGATTTGATCGTTCCCTGCAAGACCAGTAGTAGTTTCCGATGCACATCTGGAGGCATTCTGTAATCTGTGGACCTTCAAAGTGTTGATGAAATACAGAACTTGCCTCAAGATTGAATACAACAGTCATCATGGGCATTTTCCTCCATGGGAGTAATGTCTCAACCAGTCTACGTTTTGATCGTTCCCTGCAAGACCAGTAGTAGTTTCCGATGCACATCTGGAGGCATTCTGTAATGTGTGGACCTTCAAAGTGTTGCTGAAACACAGGAATTGCCGCGGGATTCAATACAACAGTCACCATGCGCACTTTCCTCCATGGGAGTAATGTCTCAAACAGTCTACGGTTTGATCGTTTCCAGGAAGACCAGTAGTAGTTTCCGATGCACATCTGGAGGCATTCTGTAATCTGTGGACTATCAGAGTGTTGATGAAACACAGAAATTGCATCGGGATTGAATACAACAGTCACCATGCGCACTTTCCTCCATGGGAGTAATGTCTCAAACAGTCTACGGTTTGATCGTTTCCTGGAAGACCAGTAGTAGTTTCCGATGCACATCTGGGGGCATTCTGTAATGTGTGGACTATCACAATGTTGATGAAACACAGAAATTGCATCGGGATTGAATACAACAGTCACCATGCGCACTTTCCTCCATGGGAGTAATGTCTCAAACAGTCTACCCATTGATCGTTCCCTGCAAGACCAGTAATAGTTTGCAATGCACATCTGGAGGCATTCTGTGATCTGTGGACCTTCAAAGTGTTGATGAAACACAAAAATTGCCGCGAGATTGATTACAACAGTCACCATGCGTACTTCCTCCATGGGAGTAATGTCTCAAACAGTCTACGCTTTGAGCGTTTCCTGGAGGACCAGTAGTATTTTCCGATGCACATCTGGAGGCATTCTGTAATCTGTGGACCTTCAAGGTGTTTATGAAACACAGAAATTGCATCAGGATTGAATACAAGAGTCACCATGCGCACTTTCCTCCATGGGAATAATGTCTCAAACAGTCTACGCTTTGATCGATACCTGGAAGACCTGTAGTAGTTTCCGCTGCACATCTGGAGGCATTCTGTAATCTGTGGACTATCAGAGTGTTGATGAAACACAGAAATTGCATCGTGACTGAATACAACATTCACCATGTGCACTTTCCTCCATGGGAGTAATGTCTCAAACAGTCTACGCTTTGATCGTTCCCTGGAAGACCTGTAGTAGTTTCCGATGCACATCTGGGGGCATTCTGTAATGTGTGGACTATCAGAGTGTTGATGAAACATAGAAATTGCATCACAATGAATACAACAGTCACCATGCGCACTTTCCTCCATGGGAGTAATTTCTCAAACAGTTTACGCTTGGATCGTTCCCTGGAAAACCAGAAGTAGTTTCCGATGCACATCTTGGGGCATTCTGCAATGTGTGGACTATCAGAGTGTTGATGAAACACAGAAATTGCATGGGGTTTGAATACAACAGTCACTATGCGCACTTTCCTCCATGGGAGTAATGTATCAAACAGTTTACGCTTTGATCGTTCAATGGAAAACCAGTAGTAGTTTCCGATGCACATCTGGGGGCATTCTGTAATGTGTGGACTATCAGAGTGTTGATGAAACACAGAAATTGCATCGGGATTGAATACAACATTCACCATCCGCACTTTCTTCCATGGGAGTAATGCCTTAAACAGTCTACGCTTTGATCGTTCCCTGAAAGGCAAGTAGTAGTTTCCGATGCACATCTGGTGTCATTCTGTAATCTGTGTACTATGAGAGTGTTGATGAAACACAGAAATTGCATCGGGATTGAATACAACAGTCACCATGCGCACTTTCCTTCATGTTAGTAATATCTCAAACAGTCTACGATTTGATCGTTCCCTGCAAGACCAGTAGTAGTTTCCGATGCATATCTGGAGGCATTCTTCAATCTGTGGACCTTCAAAGTGTTGATGAAATACAGAACTTGCCTCAAGATTGAATACAACAGTCATCATGGGCATTTTCCTCCATGGGAGTAATGTCTCAAACAGTCTACGTTTTGATCGTTCCCTGCAAGACCAGTAGTAGTTTCCGATGCACATCTGGAGGCATTCTGTAATGTGTGGACCTTCAAAGTGTTGCTGAAACACAGGAATTGCCGCGGGATTCAATACAACAGTCACCATGCGCACTTTCCTCCATGGGAGTAATGTCTCAAACAGTCTACGGTTTGATCGTTTCCAGGAAGACCAGTAGTAGTTTCCGATGCACATCTGGAGGCATTCTGTAGTCTGTGGACTATCAGAGTGTTGATGAAACACAGAAATTGCATCGGGATTGAATACAACAGTCACCATGCCCACTTTCCTCCATGGGAGTAATGTCTCAAACAGTCTACGGTTTGATCGTTTCCTGGAAGACCAGTAGTAGTTTCCGATGCACATCTGGAGGCATTCTGTAACCTTTGGACCTTCAAAGTGTTGATGAAACACAGAAATTGCATCGGGATTCAATACAACAGACACCATGCGCACTTTCCTCCATGGGAGTAATGTCTCTAACAGTCTACGCTTTGATCGTTCCCTACAAGACCTGTAGTAGTTTCCGATGCACGTCTGGAGGCATTCTGTAATCTGTGGACTATCAGAGTGTTGATGAAACACAGAAATTGCATCGGGATTGAATACAACATTCACCATGTGCACTTTCCTCCATGGGAGTAATGTCTCAAACAGTCTACGCTTTGATCGTTCCACAGAAAGACCAGTAGTAGTTTCTGATGCACATCTGGGGGCATTCTGTAATGTGTGGACTATCAGAGTGTTGATGAAACATAGAAATTGCATCAGGAATGAATACAACAGTCACCATGCGCACTTTCCTCCATGGGAATAATTTCTCAAACAGTTTACGCTTTGATCGTTCCCTGGAAGACCAGTAGTAGTTTCCGATGCACATCTGGGGGCATTCTGTAATGTGTGGACTATCAGAGTGTTGATGAAACACAGAAATTGCATCGGGATTGAATACAAAAGTCACCATGCGCACTTTCCTCCATGGGAGTAATGTCTCAAACAGTCTACCAATTGATCTTTCCCTGCAAGACCAGTAATAGTTTGCAATGCACATCTGGAGGCATTCTGTGATCTGTGGATCTTCAAAGTGTTGATGAAACACAGAAATTGCCGCGAGATTGATTACAACAGTCACCATGCGCACTTTCGTCCATGGGAGTAATGTCTCAAACAGTCTACCCATTGATCGTTCCCTGCAAGACCAGTAGTAGTTTGCAAATGCACATCTGGAGGCATTCTGTAATCTGTGGACCTTCAAGGTGCTGATGAAACACAGACATTGCATCAGGATTGAATACAACAGTCACCATGCGCACTTTCCTCCATGGGAGTAATGTCTCAAACAGTCTACGCTTTGATCGATACCTGGGAGACCTGTAGTAGTTTCGGATGCACATCTGGAGGCATTCTGTAATCTGTGCACTATCAGAGTGCTGATGAAGCACAGAAATTGCATCGTGATTGAATACAACATTCACCATGTGCACTTTTCTCCATGGGAGTAATGTCTCAAACAGTCTACGCTTTGATCGTTCCCTGGAAGACCAGTAGTAGCTTCCGATGCACATCTGGGTGCATTCTGTAATGTGTGGACTATCAGATTGTTGATGAAACATAGAAATTGCATCACAATGAATACAACAGTCACCATGCGCACTTTCCTCCATGGGAGTAATTTCTCAAACAGTTTACGCTTTGATCGTTCCCTGGGATGCCAGTAGTAGTTTCCGATGCACATCTGGGGGCATTCTGTAATGTGTGGACGATCAGAGTGTTGATGAAACACAGAAATTGCATCGGGATTGAATACAACAGTCACCATGCGCACTTTTTTCCATGGGAGTAATGTCTTAAACAGTCTACGCTTTGATCGTTTGCTGGAGGACCAGTAGTATTTTCCGATGCACATCTGGAGGCATTCTGTAATCTGTGGACCTTCAAGGTGTTGATGAAACACAGAAATTGCATCGGGATTGAATACAACAGCAGCCATGCGCACTTTCCTCCATGGGAGTAATGTCTCAAACAGTCTACGCTTTGATCGTTCCCTGGAAGACAAGTAGTAGTTTCCGATGCACATCTGGTGTCATTCTGTAATCTGTGGACTATGAGAGTGTTGATAACACACAGAAATTGCATCGGGATTGAATACAACAGTCCCCATGCGCACTTTCCTTCATGTTAGTAATGTCTCAAACAGTCTACGCTTTGATCATTCCCTTGAAGACAAGTAGTAGTTTCCGATGCACATATGGTGTCATTCTGAAATCTGTGGACTATGAGAGTGTTGATGAAACACAGAAATTGCATCGGGATTGAATACAACAGTCACCATGCGCACTTTCCTTCATGTTAGTAATGTCTCAAACAGTCTACACTTTGATCGTTTCCTGGAGGGCCAGTAGTATTTTCCGATGCACATCTGGAGGCATTCTGTAATCTGTGGACCTTCAAGGTGTTGATGAAACACAGAAATTGCATCGGGATTGAATACAACAGTCGCCATGCACACTTTCCTCCATGGGAGTAATGTCTCAAACAGTCTACGCTTTGATCGTTCCCTGGAAGACAAGTAGTAGTTTACGATGCACATCTGGTGTCATTCTGTAATCTGTGGACTATGAGAGTGTTGGTGAAACACAGAAATTGCATCGGGATTGAATACAAGAGTCACCATGCGCACTTTCCTCCATGGGAGTAATGTCTCAAACAGTCTACCCATTGATCGTTCCCTGCAAGACCAGTAGTAGTTTGCAAATGCACATCTGGAGGCATTCTGTAATCTGTGGACCTTCAAGGTGTTGATGAAACACAGAAATTGCATCAGGATTGAATACAACAGTCACCATGCGCACTTTATTCCATGGGAGTAATGTCTCAAACAGTCTGCGCTTTGATCGATACCTGGGAGACCTGTAGTAGTTTCGGATGCACATCTGGAGGCATTCTGTAATCTGTGCACTATCAGAGTGTTGCTGAAGCACAGAAATTGCATCGTGATTGAATACAACATTCACCATGTGCACTTTTCTCCATGGGAGTAATGTCTCAAACAGTCTACGCTTTGATAGTTCCCTGGAAGACCAGTAATAGTTTCCGATGCACATCTGGGGGCATTCTGTAATGTGTGGACTATCAGAGTGTTGATGAAACATAGAAATTGCATCACAATGAATACAACAGTCACCATGCGCACTTTCCTCCATGGGAGTAATTTCTCAAACAGTTTACGCTTTGATCGTTCAATGGAAAACCAGTAGTAGTTTCCGATGCACATCTGGGGGCATTCTGTAATGTGTGGACTATCAGAGTGTTGATCAAACACAGAAATTGCATCGGGATTGAATACAACATTCACCATGCGCACTTTCTTCCATGGGAGTAATGTCTCAAACAGTCTACGCTTTGATCGTTTCCTGGAGGACCAGTAGTATTTTCCGATGCACATCTGGAGGCATTCTGTAATCTGTGGACCTTCAAGGTGTTGATGAAACACAGAAATTGCATCGGGATTGAATACAACAGTCGCCATGCGCACTTTCCTCCATAGGAGTAATGTCTTAAACAGTCTACGCTTAGATCGTTCCCTGAAAGGCAAGTAGTAGTTTCCAATGCACATCTGGTGTCATTCTGTAATCTGTGTACTATGAGAGTGTTGATGAAACACAGAAATTGCATCGGGATTGAATACAACAGTCACCATGCGCATTTTCCTTCATGTTAGTAATATCTCAAACAGTCTACGTTTTGATCGTTCCCTGCAAGACCAGTAGTAGTTTCCGATGCACGTCTGGAGGCATTCTGTAATCTGTGGACCTTCAAAGTGTCGATGAAATACAGAAATTGCCTCAAGATTGAATTCAACAGTCATCATGGGCATTTTCCTCCATGGGAGTAATGTCTCAAACAGTCTACGTTTTGATCGTTCCCTGCAAGACCAGTAGTAGTTTCCGATGCACATCTGGAGGCATTCTGTAATGTGTGGACCTTCAAAGTGTTGATAAAACACAGGAATTGCCGCGGGATTCAATACAACAATCACCATGCGCACTTTCCTCCATGGGAGTAATGTCTCAAACAGTCTACGGTTTGATCGTTTCCTGGAAGACCAGTAGTAGTTTCCGATGCACATCTGGGGGCATTCTGTAATGTGTGGACCTTCAAAGTGTTGATAAAACACAGGAATTGCCGCGGGATTCAATACAACAATCACCATGCGCACTTTCCTCCATGGGAGTAATGTCTCAAACAGTCTACGGTTTGATCGTTTCCTGGAAGACCAGTAGTAGTTTCCGATGCACATCTGGGGGCATACTGTAATGTGTGGACTATCAGAGTGTTGATGAAACACAGAAATTGCATCGGGATTGAATACAACAGTCACCATGCGCACTTTCCTCCATGGGAGTAATGTCTCAAACAGTCTACGGTTTGATCGTTTCCTGGAAGACCAGTAGTAGTTTCCGATGCTCATCTGGAGGCATTCTGTAACCTTTGGACCTTCAAAGTGTTGATGAAACACAGATATTGCATCGGGATTCAATACAACAGACACCATGCGCACTTTCCTCCATGGGAGTAATGTCTCTAACAGTCTACGCTTTGATCGTTCCCTACAAGACCTGTAGTAGTTTCCGATGCACGTCTGGAGGCATTCTGTAATCTGTGGACTATCAGAGTGTTGATGAAACACAGAAATTGCTATGGGATTGAATACAACATTCACCATGTGCACTTTCCTCCATGGGAGTAATGTCTCAAACAGTCTACGCTTTGATCGTTCCACAGAAAGACCAGTAGTAGTTTCTGATGCACATCTGGGGGCATTCTGTAATGTGTGGACTATCAGAGTGTTGATGAAACATAGAAATTGCATCAGGAATGAATACAACAGTCACCATGCGCACTTTCCTCCATGGGAATAATTTCTCAAACAGTTTACGCTTTGATCGTTCCCTGGAAGACCAGTAGTAGTTTCCGATGCACATCTGGGGGCATTCTGTAATGTGTGGGCTATCAGAGTGTTGATGAAACACAGAAACTGCATCGGGATTGAATACAAAAGTCACCATGCGCACTTTCCTCCATGGGAGTAATGTCTCAAACAGTCTACCAATTGATCTTTCCCTGCAAGACCAGTAATAGTTTGCAATGCACATCTGGAGGCATTCTGTGATCTGTGGATCTTCAAAGTGTTGATGAAACACAGAAATTGCCGCGAGATTGATTACAACAGTCACCATGCGCACTTTCGTCCATGGGAGTAATGTCTCAAACAGTCTACCCTTTGATCGTTCCCTGCAAGACCAGTAGTAGTTTGCAAATGCACATCTGGAGGCATTCTGTAATCTGTGGACCTTCAAGGTGTTGATGAAACACAGACATTGCATCAGGATTGAATACAACAGTCACCATGCGCACTTTCCTCCATGGGAGTAATGTCTCAAACAGTCTACGCTTTGATCGATACCTGGGAGACCTGTAGTAGTTTCGGATGCACATCTGGAGGCATTCTGTAATCTGTGCACTATCAGAGTGCTGATGAAGCACAGAAATTGCATCGAGATTGAATACAACATTCACCATGTGCACTTTTCTCCATGGGAGTAATGTCTCAAACAGTCTACGCTTTGATCGTTCCCTGGAAGACCAGTAGTAGCTTCCGATGCACATCTGGGTGCATTCTGTAATGTGTGGACTATCAGATTGTTGATGAAACATAGAAATTGCATCACAATGAATACAACAGTCACCATGCGCACTTTCCTCCATGGGAGTAATTTCTCAAACAGTTTACGCTTTGATCGTTCCCTGGGAAGCCAGTAGTAGTTTCCGATGCACATCTGGGGGCATTCTGTAATGTGTGGACGATCAGAGTGTTGATGAAACACAGAAATTGCATCGGGATTGAAGACAACAGTCACCATGCGCACTTTTTTCCATGGGAGTAATGTCTTAAACAGTCTACGCTTTGATCGTTTGCTGGAGGACCAGTAGTATTTTCCGATGCACATCTGGAGGCATTCTGTAATCTGTGGACCTTCAAGGTGTTGATGAAACACAGAAATTGCATCGGGATTGAATACAACAGCAGCCATGCGCACTTTCCTCCATGGGAGTAATGTCTCAAACAGTCTACGCTTTGATCGTTCCCTGGAAGACAAGTAGTAGTTTCCGATGCACATCTGGTGTCATTCTGTAATCTTTGGACTATGAGAGTGTTGATAACACACAGAAATTGCATCGGGATTGAATACAACAGTCCCCATGCGCACTTTCCTTCATGTTAGTAATGTCTCAAACAGTCTACGCTTTGATCATTCCCTTGAAGACAAGTAGTAGTTTCCGATGCACATATGGTGTCATTCTGAAATCTGTGGACTATGAGAGTGTTGATGAAACACAGAAATTGCATCGGGATTGAATACAACAGTCACCATGCGCACTTTCCTTCATGTTAGTAATGTCTCAAACAGTCTACACTTTGATCGTTTCCTGGAGGGCCAGTAGTATTTTCCGATGCACATCTGGAGGCATTCTGTAATCTGTGGACCTTCAAGGTGTTGATGAAACACAGAAATTGCATCGGGATTGAATACAACAGTCGCCATGCGCACTTTCCTCCATGGGAGTAATGTCTCAAACAGTCTACGCTTTCATCATTCCCTTGAAGACAAGTAGTAGTTTCCGATGCACATATGGTGTCATTCTGAAATCTGTGGACTATGAGAGTGTTGATGAAACACAGAAATTGCATCTGGATTGAATACAACAGTCACCATGCGCACTTTCCTTCATGTTAGTAATGTCTCAAACAGTCTACGCTTTGATCGTTCCCTGCATGACCAGTAGTAGTTTCCGATGCACATCTGAAGGCATTCTGTTATCTGTGGACCTTCAAAGTGTTGATGAAATACAGAACTTGCCTCAAGATTGAATACAACAGTCATCATGGGCATTTTCCTCCATGGGAGTAATGTCTCAAACAGTCTACGCTTTGATCGTTCCCTGCAAGACCAGTAGTAGTTTCCGATGCACATCTGGAGGCATTCTGTAATGTGTGGACCTTCAAAGTGTTGATGAAACACAGGAATTGCCGCGGGATTGAATACAACAGGCACCATGCGCACTCTCCTCCATGGGAGTAATGTCTCAAACAGTCTACGGTTTGATCGTTTCCTGGAAGACCAGTAGTAGTTTCCGATGCACATCTGGAGGCATTCTGTAATCTGTGGACTATCAGAGTGTAGATGAAACACAGAAATCGCATCGGGATTGAATACAACAGTCACCATGCACACTTTCCTCCATGGGAGTAATGTCTCAAACAGTCTACGGTTTGATCGTCTCCTGGAAGACCAGTAGCAGTTTCCGATGCACATCTGGAGGCATTCTGTAATCTGTGGACCTTCAAAGTGTTGATGAAATACAGAACTTGCCTCAAGATTGAATACAACATTCACCATGTGCACTTTCCTCCATGGGAGTGTCGTCTCAAACAGTCTACGCTTTGATCGTTCCCTGGAAGACCAGTAGTAGTTTCCGATGCACATCTGGGGGCATTCTGTAATGTGTGGACTATCAGAGTGTTGATGAAACATAGAAATTGCATCGGGATTGAATACAACAGTCACCATGCGCACTTTACTCCATGGGAGTAATGTCTCAAACAGTCTACCCATTGATCGTTCCCTGCAAGACCAGTAGTAGTTTGCAATGCACATCTGGAGGCATTCTGTAATCTGTGGACTATCAGAGTGTAGATGAAACACAGAAATTGCATCGGGATTGAATACAACATTCACCATGTGCACTTTCCTCCATGGGAGTAATGTCTCAAACAGTCTACGCTTTGATCGTTCCCCAGGAAGACCAGTAGTAGTTTCTGATGCACATCTGGGGGCATTCTGTAATGTGTGGACTATCAGAGTGTTGATGAAACATAGAAATTGCATCAGGAATGAATACAACAGTCACCATGCGCACTTTCCTCCATGCGAATAATTTCTCAAACAGTTTACGCTTTGATCGTTCCCTGGAAGGCCTGTAGTAGTTTCTGATGCACATCTGGGGGCATTCTGTAATGTGTGGACTAACAGAGTGTTGATGAAACACAGAAATTGCATCGGGATTGAATACAACAGTCACCATGCGCACTTTCCTTCATGTTAGTAATGTCTCAAACAGTCTACGCTTTGATAGTTCCCTGTAAGACCAGTAGTATTTTCCGATGCACATCTGGAGGCATTCTGTTATCTGTGGACCTTCAAGGTGTTGATGAGACACAGAAATTGCATCGTGATTGAATACTACAGTCGCCATGCGCACTTTCCTCCATGGGAGTAATGTCTCAAACAGTCTACTCTTTCATCATTCCCTTGAAGACAAGTAGTAGTTTCCGATGCAGATATGGTGTCATTCTGAAACCTGTGGACTATGAGAGTGTTGATGAAACACAGAAATTGCATCGGGATTGAATACAACAGTCACCATGCGCACTTTCCTTCATGTTAGTAATGTCTCAAACAGTCTACGCTTTGATCGTTCCCTGCAAGACCAGTAGTAGTTTCCGATGCACATCTGGAGGCATTCTGTAATCTGTGGACCTTCAAAGTGTCGATGAAATACATAACTTGCCTCAAGATTGAATACAACAGTCATCATGGGCATTTTCATCCATGGGAGTAATGTCTCAAACAGTCTACGTTTTGATCGTTCCCTGCAAGACCAGTAGTAGTTTCCGATGCACATCTGGAGGCATTCTGTAATGTGCGGACCTTCAAAGTGTTGATGAAATACAGGAATTGCCGCGGGATTCTATACAACAATCACCATGCGCACTTTCCTCCATGGGAGTAATGTCTCAAACAGTCTACGGTTTGATCGTTTCCTGGAAGACCAGTAGTAGTTTCCGATGCACATCTGGAGGCATTCTGTAATCTGTGGACTATCAGAGTGTTGATGAAACACAGAAATTGCATCGGGATTGAATACAACAGTCACCATGCGCACTTTCCTCCATGGGAGTAATGTCTCAAACAGTCTACGGTTTGATCGTTTCCTGGAAGACCAGTAGTAGTTTCCGATGCAAATCTGGAGGCATTCTGTAACCTTTGGAACTTCAAAGTGTTGATGAAACACAGAAATTGCATCGGGATTCAATACAACAGTCACCATGCGCACTTTCCTCCATGGGAGTAATGTCTCTAACAGTCTACGCTTTGATCGTTCCCTACAAGACCTGTAGTAGTTTCCGATGCACGTCTGGAGGCATTCTGTAATCTGTGGACTATCAGAGTGTTGATGAAACACAGAAATTGCATCGGGATTGAATACAACATTCACCATGTGCACTTTCCTCCATGGGAGTAATGTCTCAAACAGTCAACGCTTTGATCGTTCCCCAGAAAGACCAGTAGTAGTTTCTGATGCACATCTGGGGGCATTCTGTAATGTGTGGACTATCAGAGTGTTGATGAAACATAGCAATTGCATCAGGAATGAATATAACAGTCACCATGCGCACTTTCCTCCATGGGAATAATTTCTCAAACAGTTTACGCTTTGATCGTTCCCTGGAAGACCAGTAGTAGTTTCCGATGCACATCTGGGGGCATTCTGTAATGTGTGGACTACCAGAGTGTTGATGAAACACAGAAATTGCATCGGGATTGAATACAACAGTCACCATGCGCACTTTCCTCCATGGGAGTAATGTCTCAAACAGTCTACCCATTGATCTTTCCCTGCAAGACCAGTAATAGTTTGCAATGCACATCTGGAGGCATTCTGTGATCTGTGGACATTCAAAGTGTTGATGAAACACAGAAATTGCCTCGAGATTGATTACAACAGTCACCATGCGCACTTTCGTCCATGGGAGTAATGTCTCAAACAGTCTACGCTTTGATCGTTTCCTGGAGGACCAGTAGTATTTTTCGATGCACATCTGGAGGCATTCTGTAATCTGTGGACCTTCAAGGTGTTCATGAAACACGGAAATTGCATCAGGATTGAATACAAGAGTCACCATTCGCACTTTCCTCCATGGGCGTAATGTCTCAAACAGTCTACGCTTTGATCGATACCTGGAAGACCTGTAGTAGTTTCCGCTGCACATCTGGAGGCATTCTGTAATCTGTGGACTATCAGAGTGTTGATGAAACACAGAAATTGCATCGTGATTGAATACAACATTCACCATGTGCACTTTCCTCCATGGGAGTAATGTCTCAAACAGTCTACGCTTTGATCGTTCCCTGGAAGACCTGTAGTAGTTTCCGATGCACATCTGGGGGTATTCTGTATGGTGTGGACTATCAGAGTGTTGATGAAACATAGAAATTGCATCACAATGAATACAACAGTCACCATTCGCACTTTCCTCCATGGGAGTAATTTCTCAAACAGTTTACGCTTTGATCGTTAGCTGGAAAACCAGAAGTAGTTTCCGATGCACTTCTGGGGGCATTCTGTAATGTGTGGACTATCAGAGTGTTGATGAAACACAGAAATTGCATGGGGTTTGAATACCACAGTCACTATGCGCACTTTCGTCCATGGGAGTAATGTATCAAAGAGTCTACCTATTGATCGTTCCCTGCAAGACCAGTAGTAGTTTGCAAATGCACATCTGGAGGCATTCTGTAATCTGTGGACTTTCAAGGTGTTGATGAAACACAGAAATTGCATCAGGATTGAATACAACAGTCACCATGCGCACTTTCCTCCATTTGAGTAATGTCTCAAACAGTCTACGCTTTGATCGTTCCCCAGGAAGACCAGTAGTAGTTTCTGATGCACATCTGGGGGCATTCTGTAATGTGTGGACTATCAGAGTGTTGATGAAACATAGAAATTGCATCGGGATTGAATACAACAGTCACCATGCGCACTTTCCTCCATGGGAGTAATGTCTCAAACAGTCTACCCATTGATCGTTCCCTGCAAGACCAGTAGTAGTTTGCAATGCACATCTGGAGGCATTCTGTAATCTGTGGACTATCAGAGTGTAGATGAAACACAGAAATTGCATCGGGATTGAATACAACATTCACCATGTGCACTTTCCTCCATGGGAGTAATGTCTCAAACAGTCTACGCTTTGATCGTTCCCCAGGAAGACCAGTAGTAGTTTCTGATGCACATCTGGGGGCATTCTGTAATGTGTGGACTATCAGAGTGTTGATGAAACATAGAAATTGCATCAGGAATGAATACAACAGTCACCATGCGCACTTTCCTCCATGCGAATAATTTCTCAAACAGTTTACGCTTTGATCGTTCCCTGGAAGGCCTGTAGTAGTTTCTGATGCACATCTGGGGGCATTCTGTAATGTGTGGACTAACAGAGTGTTGATGAAACACAGAAATTGCATCGGGATTGAATACAACAGTCACCATGCGCACTTTCCTTCATGTTAGTAATGTCTCAAACAGTCTACGCTTTGATAGTTCCCTGTAAGACCAGTAGTATTTTCCGATGCACATCTGGAGGCATTCTGTTATCTGTGGACCTTCAAGGTGTTGATGAGACACAGAAATTGCATCGTGATTGAATACTACAGTCGCCATGCGCACTTTCCTCCATGGGAGTAATGTCTCAAACAGTCTACTCTTTCATCATTCCCTTGAAGACAAGTAGTAGTTTCCGATGCAGATATGGTGTCATTCTGAAACCTGTGGACTATGAGAGTGTTGATGAAACACAGAAATTGCATCGGGATTGAATACAACAGTCACCATGCGCACTTTCCTTCATGTTGGTAATGTCTCAAACAGTCTACGCTTTGATCGTTCCCTGCAAGACCAGTAGTAGTTTCCGATGCACATCTGGAGGCATTCTGTAATCTGTGGACCTTCAAAGTGTCGATGAAATACAGAACTTGCCTCAAGATTGAATACAACAGTCATCATGGGCATTTTCATCCATGGGAGTAATGTCTCAAACAGTCTACGTTTTGATCGTTCCCTGCAAGACCAGTAGTAGTTTCCGATGCACATCTGGAGGCATTCTGTAATGTGCGGACCTTCAAAGTGTTGATGAAATACAGGAATTGCCGCGGGATTCTATACAACAATCACCATGCGCACTTTCCTCCATGGGCGTAATGTCTCAAACAGTCTACGGTTTGATCGTTTCCTGGAAGACCAGTAGTAGTTTCCGATGCACATCTGGAGGCATTCTGTAATCTGTGGACTATCAGAGTGTTGATGAAACACAGAAATTGCATCGGGATTGAATACAACAGTCACCATGCGCACTTTCCTCCATGGGAGTAATGTCTCAAACAGTCTACGGTTTGATCGTTTCCTGGAAGACCAGTAGTAGTTTCCGATGCACATCTGGAGGCATTCTGTAACCTTTGGAACTTCAAAGTGTTGATGAAACACAGAAATTGCATCGGGATTCAATACAACAGTCACCATGCGCACTTTCCTCCATGGGAGTAATGTCTCTAACAGTCTACGCTTTGATCGTTCCCTACAAGACCTGTAGTAGTTTCCGATGCACGTCTGGAGGCATTCTGTAATCTGTGGACTATCAGAGTGTTGATGAAACACAGAAATTGCATCGGGATTGAATACAACATTCACCATGTGCACTTTCCTCCATGGGAGTAATGTCTCAAACAGTCAACGCTTTGATCGTTCCCCAGAAAGACCAGTAGTAGTTTCTGATGCACATCTGGGGGCATTCTGTAATGTGTGGACTATCAGAGTGTTGATGAAACATAGAAATTGCATCAGGAATGAATATAACAGTCACCATGCGCACTTTCCTCCATGGGAATAATTTCTCAAACAGTTTACGCTTTGATCGTTCCCTGGAAGACCAGTAGTAGTTTCCGATGCACATCTGGGGGCATTCTGTAATGTGTGGACTACCAGAGTGTTGATGAAACACAGAAATTGCATCGGGATTGAATACAACAGTCACCATGCGCACTTTCCTCCATGGGAGTAATGTCTCAAACAGTCTACCCATTGATCTTTCCCTGCAAGACCAGTAATAGTTTGCAATGCACATCTGGAGGCATTCTGTGATCTGTGGACATTCAAAGTGTTGATGAAACACAGAAATTGCCTCGAGATTGATTACAACAGTCACCATGCGCACTTTCGTCCATGGGAGTAATGTCTCAAACAGTCTACGCTTTGATCGTTTCCTGGAGGACCAGTAGTATTTTTCGATGCACATCTGGAGGCATTCTGTAATCTGTGGACCTTCAAGGTGTTCATGAAACACAGAAATTGCATCAGGATTGAATACAAGAGTCACCATTCGCACTTTCCTCCATGGGCGTAATGTCTCAAACAGTCTACGCTTTGATCGATACCTGGAAGACCTGTAGTAGTTTCCGCTGCACATCTGGAGGCATTCTGTAATCTGTGGACTATCAGAGTGTTGATGAAACACAGAAATTGCATCGTGATTGAATACAACATTCACCATGTGCACTTTCCTCCATGGGAGTAATGTCTCAAACAGTCTACGCTTTGATCGTTCCCTGGAAGACCTGTAGTAGTTTCCGATGCACATCTGGGGGTATTCTGTATGGTGTGGACTATCAGAGTGTTGATGAAACATAGAAATTGCATCACAATGAATACAACAGTCACCATTCGCACTTTCCTCCATGGGAGTAATTTCTCAAACAGTTTACGCTTTGATCGTTAGCTGGAAAACCAGAAGTAGTTTCCGATGCACTTCTGGGGGCATTCTGTAATGTGTGGACTATCAGAGTGTTGATGAAACACAGAAATTGCATGGGGTTTGAATACCACAGTCACTATGCGCACTTTCCTCCATGGGAGTAATGTATCAAACAGTCTACCCATTGATCGTTCCCTGCAAGACCAGTAGTAGTTTGCAAATGCACATCTGGAGGCATTCTGTAATCTGTGGACTTTCAAGGTGTTGATGAAACACAGAAATTGCATCAGGATTGAATACAACAGTCACCATGCGCACTTTCCTCCATGGGAGTAATGTCTCAAACAGTCTACGTTTTGATCGATACCTGGGAGACCTGTAGTAGTTTCGGATTCACATCTGGAGGCATTCTGTAATCTGTGCACTATCAGAGTGTTGATGAAGCACAGAAATTTCATCGTGATTGAATACAACATTCACCATGTGCACTTTTCTCCATGGGAGTAATGTCTCAAACAGTCTACGCTTTGATCGTTCCCTGGAAGACCAGTAGTAGCTTCCGATGCACATCTGGGGGCATTCTGTAATGTGTGGACTATCAGAGTGTTGATGAAACATAGAAATTGCATCACAATGAATACAACAGTCACCTTGCGCACTTTCCTCCATCGGAGTAATTTCTCAAACAGTTTACGCTTTGATCGTTCCCTGGGAAACCAGTAGTAGTTTCCGATGCACATCTGGGGGTATTCTGTAATGTGTGGACGATCAGAGTGTTGATGAAACACAGAAAGTGCATCGGGATTGAATACAACAGTCACCATGCGCACTTTCCTTCATGTTAGTAATGTCTCAAACAGTCTACACTTTTATCGTTTCATGGAGGGCCAGTAGTATTTTCCGATGCACATCTGGAGGCATTCTGTAATCTGTGGACCTTCAAGGTGTTGATGAAACACAGAAATTGCATCGGGATTGAATACAACAGTCGCCATGCACACTTTCCTCCATGGGAGTAATGTCTCAAACAGTCTACGCTTTGATCGTTCCCTGGAAGACAAGTAGTAGTTTACGATGCACATCTGGTGTCATTCTGTAATCTGTGGACTATGAGAGTGTTGGTGAAACACAGAAATTGCATCGGGATTGAATACAACCGTCACCATGCGCACTTTCCTCCATGGGAGTAATGTCTCAAACAGTCTACGCTTTGATCGTTCCCTGTAGGACCAGTAGTATTTTCCGATGCTCAACTGGAGGCATTCTGTAATCTGTGGACCTTCAAGGTGTTGATGAAACACAGAAATTGCATCGGGAATGAATTCAACAGTCGCCATGCGCACTTTCCTCCATGGGAGTAATGTCTCAAACAGTCTACGATTTGATCGTTCCCTGGAAGACAAGTAGTAGTTTCCGATGCACATCTGGTGTCATTATGTAATCTGTGGACTATGAGACTGTTGATGAAACACAGAAATTGCATCGGGATTGAATACAACAGTCAAGATGCGCACTTTCCTTCATGTTAGTAATGTCTCAAACAGTCTACGCTTTGATAGTTCCCTGCAAGACCAGTAGTATTTTCCGATGCACATCTGGAGGCATTCTGTAAGCTGTGGACCTTCAAGGTGTTGATGAGACACAGAAATTGCATCGGGATTGAATACTACAGTCGCCATGCGCACTTTCCTCCATGGGAGTAATGTCTCAAACAGTCTACGCTTTCATCATTCCCTTGAAGACAAGTAGTAGTTTCCGATGCACATATGGTGTCATTCTGAAATCTGTGGACTATGAGAGTGTTGATGAAACACAGAAATTGCATCGGGATTGAATACAACAGTCACCATGCGCACTTTCCTTCATGTTAGTAATGTCTCAAACAGCCTACGCTTTGATCGTTCCCTGCATGACCAGTAGTAGTTTCCGATGCACATCTGGAGGCATTCTGTTATCTGTGGACCTTCAAAGTGTTGATGAAATACAGAACTTGCCTCAAGATTGAATACAACAGTCATCATGGGCATTTTCCTCCATGGGAGTAATGTCTCAAACAGTCTACGGTTTGATCGTTTCCTGGAAGACCAGTAGTAGTTTCCGATGCACATCTGGAGGCATTCTGTAATCTGTGGACTATCAGAGTGTTGATGAAACACAGAAATTGCATCGGGATTGAATACAACAGTCACCATGCGCACTTTCCTCTATGGGAGTAATGTCTCAAACAGTCTACGGTTTGATCGTTTCCTGGAACACCAGTAGTAGTTTGCAATGCACATCTGGAGGCATTCTGTAATCTGTGGACTATCAGAGTGGTGATGAAACACAGAAATCGCATCGGGATTGAATACAACAGTCACCATGCACACTTTCCTCCATGGGAGTAATGTCTCAAACAGTCTACGGTTTGATCGTCTCCTGGAAGACCAGTAGTAGTTTCCGATGCACATCTGGAGGCATTCTGTAATCTGTGGACCTTCAGAGTGTTGATGAAATACAGAACTTGCCTCAAGATTGAATACAACATTCACCATGTGCACTTTCCTCCATGGGAGTGTTGTCTCAAACAGTCTACGCTTTGATCGTTCCCTGGAAGACCAGTAGTAGTTTCCGATGCACATCTGGGGGCATTCTGTAATGTGTGGACTATCAGAGTGTTGATGAAACACAGAGATTGCATCGGGATTGAATACAACAGTCACCATGCGCACTTTCCTCCATGGGAGTAATGTCTCAAAGAGTCTACCCATTGATCGTTCCCTGCAAGACCAGTAGTAGTTCGCAATGCACATCTGGAGGCATTCTGTAATCTATGGACTATCAGAGTGTAGATGAAACACAGAAATTGCATCGGGATTGAATACAACATTCACCTTGTGCACTTTCCTCCATGAGAGTAATGTCTCAAACAGTCTACGCTTTGATCGTTCCCCAGGAAGACCAGTAGTAGTTTGCAATGCACATCTGGGGGCATTTTGTAATGTGTGGACTATCAGAGTGTTGATGAAACATAGAAATTGCATCAGGAATGAATACAACAGTCACCATGCGCACTTTCCTCCATGGGAATAATTTCTCAAACAGTTTACGCTTTGATCGTTCCCTGGAAGACCTGTAGTAGTTTCCGATGCACATCTGGGGGCATTCTGTAATCTGTGGACTATCAGAGTGTTGATGAAACACAGAGATTGCATCGGGATTGAATACAACAGTCACCATGCGCACTTTCCTTCATGTTAGTAATGTCTCAAACAGTCTACGCTTTGATAGTTCCCTGCAAGACCAGCAGTATTTTCCGATGCACATCTGGAGGCATTCTGTAATCTGTGGACCTTCAAGGTGTTGATGAGACACAGAAATTGCATCGGGATTGAATACTACAGTCGCCATGCGCACTTTCCTCCATGGGAGTAATGTCTCAAACAGTCTACGCTTTCATCATTCCCTTGAAGACAAGTAGTAGTTTCCGATGCACATATGGTGTCATTCTGAAATCTGTGGACTATGAGAGTGTTGATGAAACACAGAAATTGCATCGGGATTGAATACAACAGTCACCATGCGCACTTTCCTTCATGTTAGTAATGTCTCAAACAGTCTACGCTTTGATCGTTCCCTACATGACCAGTAGTAGTTTCCGATGCACATCTGGAGGCATTCTGTTATCTGTGGACCTTCAAAGTGTTGATGAAATACAGAACTTGCCTCAAGATTGAATACAACAGTCATCATGGGCATTTTCCTCCATGGGAGTAATGTCTCAAACAGTCTACGCTTTGATCGTTCCCTGCAAGACCAGTAGTAGCTTCCGATGCACATGTGGAGGCATTCTGTAATGTGTGGACCTTCAAAGTGTTGATGAAACACAGGAACTGCTGCGGGATTGAGTACAACAGTCACCATGCGCACTTTCCTCCATGGGAGTAATGTCTCAAACAGTCTACGGTTTGATCGTTTCCTGGAAGACCAGTAGTAGTTTCCGATGCACATCTGGAGGCATTCTGTAATCTGTGGACTATCAGAGTGTTGATGAAACACAGAAATTGCATCGGGATTGAATACAACAGTCACCATGCGCACTTTCCTCCATGGGAGTAATGTCTCAAACAGTCTACGGTTTGATCGGTTCCTGGAAGACCAGTAGTAGTTTCCGATGCACATCTTGGGGCATTCTGTAATGTGTGGACTTTCAGAGTGTTGATGAAACATAGAAATTGCATTAGAATGAATACAACAGTCACCATGCGCACTCTCCTCCATGGGAGTAATTTCTCAAACAGTTTACGCTTTGATCGTTCCCTGCAAGACCAGTAGTAGTTTCCGATGCACATCTGGAGGCATTCTGTAATCTGTGGACCTTCAAAGTGTTGATGAAATACAGAACTTGCCTCAAGATTGAATACAACATTCACCATGTGCACTTTCCTCCATGGGAGTGTTGTCTCAAACAGTCTACGCTTTGATCGTTCCCTGGAAGACCAGTAGTAGTTTCCGATGCACATCTGGAGGCATTCTGTAATGTGTGGACTATCAGAGTGTTGATGAAACACAGAAATTGCATCGGGATTGAATACAACAGTCACCATGCGCACTTTCCTCCATTGGAGTAATGGCTCAAACAGTCTACCCATTGATCGTTCCCTGCAAGACCAGTAGTAGTTTGCAATGCACATCTGGAGGCATTCTGTAATCTGTGGACTATCAGAGTGTAGATGAAACACAGAAATCGCATCGGGATTGAATACAACAGTCACTATGCACACTTTCCTCCATGGGAGTAATGTCTCAAACAGTCTACGGTTTGATCGTCTCCTGGAAGACCAGTAGTAGTTTCCGATGCACATCTGGAGGCATTCTGTAATCTGTGGACCTTCAAAGTGTTGATGAAATAAAGAACTTGCCTCAAGATTGAATACAACATTCACCATGTGCACTTTCCTCCATGGGAGTGTTGTCTCAAACAGTCTACGCTTCGATCGTTCCCTGGAAGACCAGTAGTAGTTTCCGATGCACATCTGGGGGCATTGTGTAATGTGTGGACTATCAGAGTGTTGATGAAACACAGAAATTGCATCGGGATTGAATACAACAGTCACCATGCGCACTTTCCTCCATGGGAGTAATGTCTCAAACAGTCTACCCATTGATCGTTCCCTGCAAGACCAGTAGTAGTTTGCAATGCACATCTGGAGGCATTCTGTAATCTGTGGACTATCAGAGTGTAGATGAAACACTGAAATTGCATCGGGATTGAATACAACATTCACCATGTGCACTTTCCTCCATGGGAGTAATGTCTCAAACAGTCTACGCTTTGATCGTTCCCCAGGAAGACCAGTAGTAGTTTCTGATGCACATCTGGGGGCATTCTGTAATGTGTGGACTATCAGAGTGTTGATGAAACATAGAAATTGCATCAGGAATGAATACAACAGTCACCATGCGCACTTTCCTCCATGCGAATAATTTCTCAAACAGTTTACGCTTTGATCATTCCCTTGAAGACAAGTAGTAGTTTACGATGCACATCTGGTGTCATTCTGTAATCTGTGGACTATGAGAGTGTTGGTGAAACACAGAAATTGCATCGGGATTGAATACAACCGTCACCATGCGCACTTACCTCCATGGGAGTAATGTCTCAAACAGTCTACGCTTTGATCGTTTCCTGTCGGACCAGTAGTATTTTCCGATGCTCATCTGGAGGCATTCTGTAATCTGTGGACCTTCAAGGTGTTGATGAAACACAGAAATTGCATCGGGATTGAATACAACAGTCGCCATGCGCACTTTCCTCCATGGGAAAAATGTCTCAAACAGTCTACGCTTTGATCGTTCCCTGGAAGACAAGTAGTAGTTTCCGATGCACATCTGTTGTCATTCTGTAATCTGTGGACTATCAGAGTGTTGATGAAACACAGAAATTGCATCGGGATTGAATACAACAGTCCCCATGCGCACTTTCCTTCATGTTAGTAATGTCTCAAACAGTCGACGCTTTGATCATTCCCTTGAAGACAAGTAGTAGTTTCCGATGCACATACGGTGTCAATCTGAAATCTGTGGACTATGAGAGTGTTGATGAAACACAGAAATTGCATCGGGATTGAATACAACAGTCACCATGCGCAGTTACCTTCATGTTAGTAATGTCTCAAACAGTCTACACTTTGATCGTTTCCTGGAGGGCCAGCAGTATTTTCCGATGCACATCTGGAGGCATTCTGTAATCTGTGGACCTTCAAGGTGTTGATGAAACACAGAAATTGCATCGGGATTGAATACAACAGTCACCATGCGCACTTTCCTCCATGGGAGTAATGTCTCAAACAGTCTACGCTTTGATCGTTCCCTGGAAGACAAGTAGTAGTTTCCGATGCACATCTGGTGTCATTCTGTAATCTGTGGACTATGAGAGTGTTGGTGAAACACAGAAATTGCATCGGGATTGAATACAACAGTCACCATGCGCACTTTCCTCCATGGGAGTAATGTCTCAAACAGTCTACGGTTTGATCGTTTCCTGGAAGACCAGTAGTAGTTTCCGATGCACATCTGGAGGCATTCTGTAATCTTTGGACCTTCAAAGTGTTGTTGAAACACAGAAATTTCCGCGAGATTGAATACAACAGTCACCATGCGCACTTTCTTCCATGGGAGTAATGTCTCAAACAGTCTACGCTTTGATGGTTTCCTGTAGGACCAGTAGTATTTTCCGATGCACATCTGGAGGCATTCTGTAATCTGTGGACCTTCAAGGTGTTGATGAAACACAGAAATTGCATCGGGAATGAATACAACAGTCGCCATGGGCACTTTCCTCCATGGGAGTAATGTCTCAAACAGTCTACGATTTGATCGTTCCCTGGAAGACAAGTAGTAGTTTCCGATGCACATCTGGTGTCATTATGTAATCTGTGGACTATGAGAGTGTTGATGAAACACAGAAATTGCATCGGGATTGAATACAACAGTCACCATGCGCACTTTCCATCATGTTAGTAATGTCTCAAACAGTCTACGCTTTGATAGTTCTCTGCAAGACCAGTAGTATTTTCCGATGCACATCTGGAGGCATTCTGTAATCTGTGGACCTTCAAGGTGTTGATGAGACACAGAAATTGCATCGGGATTGAATACTACATTCGCCATGCGCACTTTCCTCCATGGGAGTAATGTCTCAAACAGTCTACGCTTTGATCATTCCCTTGAAGACAAGTAGTAGTTTCCGATGCACATATGGTGTCATTCTGAAATCTGTGGACTATGAGAGTGTTGATGAAACACAGAAATTGCATCGGGATTGAATACAACAGTCACCATGCGCACTTTCCTTCATGTTAGTAATGTCTCAAACAGTCTACGCTTTGATCGTTCCCTACATGACCAGTAGTAGTTTCCGATGCACATCTGGAGGCATTCTGTTATCTGTGGACCTTCAAAGTGTTGATGAAATACAGAACTTGCCTCAAGATTGAATACAACTGTCATCATGGGCATTTTCCTCCATGGGAGTAATGTCTCAAACAGTCTACGCTTTGATCGTTCCCTGCAAGACCAGTAGTAGTTTCCGAAGCACATCTGGAGGCATTCTGTAATGTGTGGACCTTCAAAGTGTTGATGAAACACAGGAATTGCCGCGGGATTGAATACAACAGTCACCATGCGCACTTTCCTCCATGGGAGTAATGTCTCAAACAGTCTACGGTTTGATCGTTTCCTGGAAGACCAGTAGTAATTTCCGATGCACATCTGGAGGCATTCTGTAATCTGTGGACTATCAGAGTGTTGATGAAACACATAAATTGCATCGGGATTGAATACAACAGTCACCATGCGCACATTCATCCATGGGAGTAATGTCTCAAACAGTGTACGGTTTGATCGTTTCCTGGAAGACCAGTAGTAGTTTCCGATGACATCTGGGGGCATTCTGTAATGTGTGGACTTTCAGAGTGTTGATGGAACATAGAAATTGCATCAGAATGAATACAACAGTCACCATGCGCACTCTCCTCCATGGGAGTAATTTCTCAAACAGTTTACGATTTGATCGTTCCCTGCAAGACCAGTAGTAGTTTCCGATGCACATCTGGAGGCATTCTGTAATCTGTGGACCTTCAAAGTGTTGATGAAATACAGAACTTGCCTCAAGATTGAATACAACATTCACCATGTGCACTTTCCTCCATGGGAGTAATGTCTCAAACAGTCTACGCTTTGATCGTTCCCAGGAAGACAAGTAGTAGTTTCCGATGCACATCTGGTGTCATTCTGTAATCTGTGGACTATCAGAGTGTTGATGAAACACAGGAATTGCATCGGGATTCAATACAACAGTCACCATGCGCACTTTCCTCCATGGGAGTAATGTCTCAAACAGTCTACGCTTTGATCGTTCCCTGCAAGACCAGTAGTAGTTTCCGATGCACATCTGGAGGCATTCTGTAATCTGTGGAGTATCAGAGTGCTGATGAAACACAGAAATTGCATCCTGATTGAATACAACAGTCACCATGCCCACTTTCCTCCATGGGAGTAATGTCTCAAACAGTCTACGGTTTGATCGTTTCCTGGAAGACCAGTAGTAGTATCCGATGCACATCTGGAGGCATTCTGTAATCTTTGGACCTTCAAAGTGTTGATGAAACAAAGAAATTGCATCGGGATTGAATACAACATCCACCATAAGCACTTTCCCCCATGGGAGTAATGTCTCAAACAGTCTACGCTTTGATCGTTCCCTGCTAGACCAGTAGTAGTTTCGGATGCACATCTGGAGGGATTCTGTAATCTGTAGACCTTCAAAGTGTTGATGAAACACAGGAATTGCCGCGGGATTGAATACAACACTCACCATGTGCACTTTCCTCCGTGGGAGTAACGTCTCAAACAGTTTACGCTTTGATCGTTCCCTGGAAGACCAGTAATAGATTCCGATGCACATCTGTGGGCATGCTGTAATGTGTGGACTATCAGAGTGTTGATGAAACACAGAAATTGCATCAGGATTGAATACAACAGTCACCATGCGCACTTTCCTCCATGGGAGTAATGTATAAAACAGTCTACGCTTTGATCGATCCCTGGGAGACCTGTAGTAGTTTCCGATGCACATCTGGAGGCATTCTGTAATCTGTGGACTATCAGAGTGTTGATGAAACACAGAAATTGCTTCGGGATTCAATACAACAGTCACCATGCGCACATTCCTCCATGGGAATAATGTCTCAAACAGTTTACGCTTTGATCGTTTCCTAGAGGGCCAGTAGTTGTATCCGATGCCCATCTGGAGGCATTCCGTAATCTGTGGACCTTCAAATTGTTGATGAAACAGAGAAATTGAATCGGGATCGAATAAAGCACTCACCATGCGCACTTTCCTCCATGGGAGTAATATCTCAAACAGTCTACGCTTTGATCGTTCCCTGGAAGGCCACTAGTAGTTTCCGATGCAAATCTTCTGACATTCTGTAATGTGTGGACTATCAGAGTGTTGATAACACACAGAAATTGCATCAAGATTGAATACAACAGTCACCATGCGCACTTTCCTCCATGGGAGTAATGTCTCAAACAGTCTACGCTTTGATGGATCCCTGGGAGACCTGTAGTAGTTTCTGATGCACATCTGGAGGCATTCTGTAATCTGTGGACCTTCAAAGTGTTGATGAAATACAGAAATTGCCTCAAGATTGAATACAACAGTCACATGGGCATTTTCCTCCATGGGAGTAATGTCTCAAACAGTCTACGTTTTGATCGTTCCCTGCAAGACCAGTAGTAGTTTCCGATAAACTTCTGGAGGCATTCTGTAATGTGTGGACGTTCAAAGTGTTGATGAAACACAGGAATTGCCGCAGGATTGAATACAACAGTCACCATTCGCACTTTCCTACATGGGTGTAATTTCTCAAACAGTCTACGGTTTGATCGTTTCCTGGAAGACCAGAAGTAGTTTCCGATGCACATAGGGAGGCATTCTGTAATATGTGGACTATCAGAGTGTTGATGAAACACAGAAGTTGCATCGGGATTCAATACAACAGTCACCATGCGCACTTTCCTCCATACGAGTAATGTCTCTAACAGTCTACGGTTTGATCGTTCCCTGGAAGACCAGTAGTAGTTTCCGATGCACATCTGGAGGCATTCTGTAATCTGTGGACCTTCAAAGTGTTGATGAAACACAGAAATTGCCTCAAGATTGAATACAACAGTCATCATGGTCATTTTCCTCCATGGTAGTAATGTCTCAAACAGTCTTCGCTTTGATCGTTCCCTGCAAGACCAGTAGTAGCTTCGGATGCACATCTGGAGGCATTCTGTAATGTGTGGACCTTCACAGTGTTGATGAAACACATGAATTGCCGCGGGATTGAATACAGCACTCACCATGCGCACTTTCCTCCATGGGAGTAACGTCTCAAAGAGTTTACACTTTGATCGTTCCCTGGAAGACCAGTAGTAGTTTCCGATGCACATCTGTGGGCATTCTGTAATGTGTGGACTATCAGAGGGTTGATAAACACAGAAATTGCATCGGGATTGAATACAACAGTCACAATGCGCACTTTCCTCCATGGGTGGAATGTCTCAAACAGTCTACGCTTTGATCGTTCCCTGCAGGACCAGTAGTAGTTTCCGATGCACATGTGGAGGTATTCTGTTCTCTGTGGACCTACAAAGTGTTGATGAAACACAGGAATTGCCGCGGGATTCAATACAACAGTCACCATGCGCACTTTCCTCCATGGGAGTAATGTCTCAAACAGTCTACGTTTTGATCGTTCCCTGGAAGACCAGTAGTGGTTTTCGATGCACATCTGGAGGCATTCTGTAATCTGTGGACTATCAGAGTGTTGATGAAACACAGAAATTGCATCGGGATTCAATACAACAGTCACCATGCGCACTTTCCTCCATGTAAATAATGTCTCAAACAGTCTACGCTTTGAACGTTTCCTGGAGGGCCAGTAGTAGTTTCCGATGCCCATCTGGAGGCATTCTGTAATCTGTGGACCTTCCAATTGTTGATGAAAGACATAGAAATTGAATCGGGATCGAATAAAACAGACACCATGCGCACTTTCCTCCATGGGAGTAATATCTCTAACAGTCTACGCTTTGATCGTTCCCTGGAAGACCACTAGTAGTTTCCGATGCAAATCTTCTGACATCCTGTAATGTGTGGACTATCAGAGTGTTGATGAAACACAGAAATTGCATCAGGATTGAATACAACAGTCACCATGCGCACTTTCCTCCATGGGGGTAATGTCTCAAACAGTCTACGCTTTGATCGTTTCCTGGAGGACCAGTAGTATTTTCCGATGCACATCTGGAGGCATTCTGTAATATGTGGACCTTCAAGGTGTTGATGAAACACAGAAATTGCATCGGGATTGAATACAACTGTCGCCATGCGCACTTTCCTCCATGGAAGTAATGTCTCAAACAGTCTACGGTTTGATCGTTTCCTGGAAGACCAGTAGTAGTTTCCGATGCACATAGGGAGGCATTCTGTAATCTGTGGACTAACAGAGTGTTGATAAAACACAGAAAGTGCATCGGGATTGAATACAACAGTCACCATGCGCTCTTTCCTCCATGGGAGTAATGTCTCAAACAGTCTACGCTTTGATCGTTTCCTGGAAGACCAGTAGTAGTTTCCGATGCACATCTGGAGGCATTCTGTAATCTTTGGACCTTCAAAGTGTTGATGAAACACAGAAATTGCATCGGGATTCAATACAACAGTCACCATGCGCACTTTCCTCCATGGGAGTAATGTCTCTAACAGTCTGTGCTTTGATCGTTCCCTGCCAAACCAGTAGTAGTTTCCGATGCACATCTGGAGGCATTCTGTAATCTGTGGACCTTCAAAGTGTTGATGAAATACAGAAATTGCCTCAAGATTGAATACAACAGTCATCATGGGCATTTTCCTCCATGGGAGTAATGCCTCAAACAGTCTACGCTTTGTTCGTTCCCTGCAAGACCAGTAGTAGTTTCCGATGCACATCTGGAGGCATTCTGTTATGAGTGGACCTTCAAAGTGTTGATGAAACACAGGAATTGACGCGGGATTGAATACAACAGTCACCATGCGCACTTTCCTTCATGGGAGTAATGTCTCAAACAGTGTACGCTTTGATCGTTCCCTGCAAGACCAGTAGTAGTTTCCGATGCACATGTAGAGGCATTCTGTAATCTGTGGACCTTCAAAGTGCTGATGAAACACAGAAATTGCCGCGGGATTCAATACAACAGTCACCATGCGCACTTTCCTCCATGGGAATAATGTCTCAAACAGTCTACGCTTTGAACGTTTCATGAAGGACCAGTAGTAGTTTCCGATGCACATCTGGAGGCATTCTGTAATCTGTGGACCTTCAAATTGTTGATAAAAAACACAGAAATCGAATCGGGATTGAATACAACAGTCGCCACGCGCACTTTCCTCCATGGGAGTAATGTCTCAAACAGTCTACGCTTTGATCGTTCCCTGCAAGACCAGTAGTAGTTTCCGATGCACATCTGGTGTAATTCTGTAATCTGTGGACTATCAGAGTGTTGATGAAACACAGAAATTGCCGCGGGATTCAATACAACAGTCACCATGCGCACTTTCCTCCATGGGAGTAATGTCTCAAACAGTCTACGGTTTGATCGTTTCCTGGAAGACCAGTAGTAGTTTCCGATGCACATCTGGAGGCATTCTGTAATCTTTGGACCTTCAAAGTGTTGATGAAACACAGAAATTGCATCGGGATTCAATACAACAGTCACCATGCGCACTTTTCTCCATGGGAGTAATGTCTCTAACAGTCTATGCTTTGATCGTTCCCTGCCAGACCAGTAGTAGTTTCCGATGCACATCTGGAGGCATTCTGTAATGTGTGGACCTTCAAAGTGATGATGAAACACAGGAATTGCCGCGGGATAGAATACAACAGTCACCATGCGCACTTTCCTCCATGGGAGTAATGTCTCAAACAGTCTACCCATTGATCGTTCCCTGCAAGACCAGTAGTAGTTTGCAATGCACATCTGGAGGCATTCTGTAATCTGTAGACCTTCAAAGTGTTGATGAAACACAGAAATTGCCGCGAGATTGAATACAACAGTCACCATGCGCACTTTCTTCCATGGGAGTAATGTCTCAAACAGTCTACGCTTTGATCGTTTCCTGCAGGACCAGTAGTATATTTCGATGCACATCTGGAGGCATTCTGTAATCTGTGGACCTTCAAGGTGTTAATGAAACACAGAAATGGCATCGGGATTGTATACAACAGTCGCCATGCGCCCTTTCCTCCATGGGAGTAATGTCTCAAACAGTCTACGCTTTGATCGTTCCCTGGAAGACAAGTAGTAGTTTCCGATGCACATCTGGTGTCATTCTGTATTCTGTGGACTATCAGAGTGTTGATGAAACACAGAAATTGCATCGGGATTGAATACAACAGTCACCATGCGCACTTTCCTTCATGGGAGTAATGTCTCAAACAGTGTACACTTTGATCGTTCCCTGCAAGACCAGTAGTAGTTTCCGATGCACATCTGGAGGCATTCTGTAATCTGTGGACCTTCAAAGTGTTGATGAAATACAGAAATTGCATCAAGATTAAATACAACAGTCATCATGGGCATTTTCCTCCATGGGAGTAATGTCTCAAACAGTCTAGGCTTTGATCGTTCCCTGCAAGACCAGTAGTAGTTTCCGATGCACATCTGGAGGCATTCTGTAATGTGTTGACCTTCAAAGTGTTGATGAAACACAGGAATTGCCGCGGGATTGAATACAACAGTCACCATGCGCACTTTCCTCCATGGGAGTAATGTCTCAAACAGTCTACGGTCTGATCGTCTCCTGGAAGACCAGTAGTAGTTTCCGATGCACATCTGGAGGCATTCTGTAATCTGTGGACTATCAGATTGTTGATGAAACACAGATATTGCATCGGGATTGAATACAACAGTCAACATGTGCACTTTCCTCCATGGGAGTAATGTCTCAAACAGTCTACGGTTTGATCGTTTCCTGGAAGACCAGTAGTAGTTTCCGATGCACATCTGGAATCATTCTGTAATCTTTGGACCTTCAAAGTGTTGATGAAACACAGAAATTGCATCGGTATTCAATACAACAGTCACCATGCGCACTTTCCTCCATGGGAGTAATGTCTCAAACAGTCTACGGTTTGATCGTCTCTTGGAAGACCAGTAGTAGTTTCCGATACACATCTGGAGGCATTCTGTAATCTGTGGACTATCTGTGTGTTGATGAAACACAGAAATTGCATCGGGATTGAATACAACATTCACCATGCTCACCTTCCTCCATGTGAGTAATGTCTCAAACAGTCTACGATTTGATCGTTCCCTGGAAGACCAGTAGTAGTTTCCGATGCACATCTGGAGGCATTCTGTAATCTGTGGACAATCAGAGTGTTGATGAAACACAGAAATTGCATCGGGATTCAATACAACAGACACCATGCGCACTTTCCTCATTGGGAGTAATGTCTCAAAGAGATTATGTTTGATCGTTCCCTGGAAGACCAGTAGTAGCTTCCGATGCACATCTGGGGGCATTCTTTAATGTGTGGACTATCAGAGTGTTGATGAAACACAGAAATTGCATCAGGATTGAATACAACAGTCACCATGCGCACTTTCCTCCATGGGAGTAATGTCTCAAACAGTCTACGCTTTGATCGACCCCTGGGAGACCTGTAGTAGTTTCCGATGCACATCTGGAGGCATTCTGTAATCTGTGTACTATCAGAGTGTTGCTGAAACAGAGAAATTGCATCGTGATTGAATACAACATTCATCATGTGCACTTTCCTCCATGGGAGTAATGTCTCAAACAGTCTACGCTTTGATCGTTCCCTGGAAGACCAGTAGTAGTTTCCGATGCACATCTGGGGGCATTCTGTAATGTGTGGACTATCAGAGTGTTGATGAAACATAGAAATTGCAACAGGAATGAATACAACAGTCACCATTCGCACTTTCCTCCATGGGAGTAATTTCTCAAACAGTTTACGCTTTGATCATTCCCTGGAAGACCAGTAGTAGTTTCCGATGCACATCTGGAGTCATTCTGTAATGTGTGGACCTTCAAAGTGTTGATGAAACACAGGAATTGCCGCGGGATAGAATACAAGTCACCATGCGCACTTTCCTTCATGGGAGTAATGTCTCTAACAGTCTATGCTTTGATCGTACCCTGCCAGACCAGTAGTAGTTTCCGATGCACATCTGGAGGCATTCTGTAAAGTGTGGACCTTCAAAGTGTTGATGAAACACAGGAATTGCCGCGGGATAGAATACAACAGTCACCATGCGCACGTTCCTCCATGGGAGTAATGTCTCAAACAGTCTACCCATTGATCGTTCCCTGCAAGACCAGTAGTAGTTTGCAATGCACATCTGGAGGCATTCTGTAATCTGTGGACCTTCAAAGTGTTGATGAAACACAGAAATTGCCGCGAGATTGAATACAACAGTCACCATGCGCACTTTCCTCCATGGGAGTAATGTCTCAAACAGTCTACGCTTTGATCGTTTCCTGCAGGACCAGTAGTATTTTTCGATGCACATCTGGAGGCATTCTGTAATCTGTGGACCTTCAAGGTGTTAATGAAACACAGAAATGGCATCGGGATTGTATACAACAGTCGCCATGCGCCCTTTCCTCCATGGGAGTAATGTCTCAAACAGTCTACGCTTTGATCGTTCCCTGGAAGACAAGTAGTAGTTTCCGATGCACATCTGGTGTCATTCTGTATTCTGTGGACTATCAGAGTGTTGATGAAACACAGAAATTGCATCGGGATTGAATACAACAGTCACAATGCGCACTTTGCTCCATGGGTGGAATGTCTCAAACAGTCTACGCTTTGATCGTTCCCTGCAGGACCAGTAGTAGTTTCCGATGCACATCTGGAGGCATTCTGTTCTCTGTGGACCTACAAAGTGTTGATGAAACACAGGAATTGCCGCGGGATTCAATACAACAGTCACCATGCGCACTTTCCTCCATGGGAGTAATGTCTCAAACAGTCTACGTTTTGATCGTTCCCTGGAAGACCAGTAGTAGTTTTCGATGCACATCTGGAGGCATTCTGTAATCTGTGGACTATCAGAGTGTTGATGAAACACAGAAATTGCATCGGGATTCAATACAACAGTCACCATGCGCTCTTTCCTCCATGTAAATAATGTCTCAAACAGTCTACGCTTTGAACGTTTCCTGGAGGGCCAGTAGTAGTTTCCGATGCCCATCTGGAGGCATTCTGTAATCTGTGGACCTTCAAATTGTTGATGAAAGACATAGAAATTGAATCGGGATCGAATAAAACAGTCACCATGCGCACTTTCCTCCATGGGAGTAATATCTCAAACAGTCTACGCTTTGATCGTTCCCTGGAAGACCACTAGTAGTTTCCGATGCAAATCTTCTGACATCCTGTAATGTTTGGACTATCAGAGTGTTGATGAAACACAGAAATTGCATCAGGATTGAATACAACAGTCACCATGCGCACTTTCCTCCATGGGGGTAATGTCTCAAACAGTCTACGCTTTGATCGTTTCCTGGAGGACCAGTAGTATTTTCCGATGCACATCTGGAGGCATTCTGTAATATGTGGACCTTCAAGGTGTTGATGAAACACAGAAATTGCATCGGGATTGAATACAACTGTCGCCATGCGCACTTTCCTCCATGGAAGTAATGTCTCAAACAGTCTACGGTTTGATCGTTTCCTGGAAGACCAGTAGTAGTTTCCGATGCACATAGGGAGGCATTCTGTAATCTGTGGACTATCAGAGTGTTGATGAAACACAGAAAGTGCATCGGGATTGAATACAACAGTCACCATGCGCACTTTCCTCCATGGGAGTAATGTCTCAAACAGTCTACGCTTTGATCGTTTCCTGGAAGACCAGTAGTAGTTTCCGATGCACATCTGGAGGCATTCTGTAATCTTTGGACCTTCAAAGTGTTGATGAAACACAGAAATTGCATCGGGATTCAATACAACAGTCACCATGCGCACTTTCCTCCATGGGAGTAATGTCTCTAACAGTCTGTGCTTTGATCGTTCCCTGCCAAACCAGTAGTAGTTTCCGATGCACATCTGGAGGCATTCTGTAATCTGTGGACCTTCAAAGTGTTGATGAAATACAGAAATTGCCTCAAGATTGAATACAACAGTCATCATGTGCATTTTCCTCCATGGGAGTAATGCCTCAAACAGTCTACGCTTTGATCGTTCCCTGCAAGACCAGTAGTAGTTTCTGATGCACATCTGGAGGCATTCTGTTATGAGTGGACCTTCAAAGTGTTGATGAAACACAGGAATTGACGCGGGATTGAATACAACAGTCACCATGCGCACTTTCCTTCATGGGAGTAATGTCTCAAACAGTCTACGCTTTGATCGTTCCCTGCAAGACCAGTAGTAGTTTCCGATGCACATGTAGAGGCATTCTGTAATCTTTGGACCTTCAAATTGTTGATGAAAAACACAGAAATCGAATCGGGATTGAATACAACAGTCGCCACGCGCACGTTCCTCCATGGGAGTAATGTCTCAAACAGTTTACGCTTTGATCGTTCCCTGCAAGACCAGTAGTAGTTTCCGATGCACATCTGGTGTAATTCTGTAATCTGTGGACTATCAGAGTGTTGATGAAACACAGAAATTGCCCCGGGATTCAATACAACAGTCACCATGCGCACTTTCCTACATGCGAATAATGTCTAAAACAGTCTACGGTTTGATCGTTTCCTGGAAGACCAGTAGTAGTTTCCGATGCACATAGGGAGGCATTCTGTAATCTGTGGACCTTCTAAGTGTTGATGAAATACAGAAATTGCCTCAAGATTGAATACAACAGTCATCATGGGCATTTTCCTCCATGGGAGTAATGTCGCAAACAGTCTACGCTTTGATCGTTCCCTGCAAGACCAGTAGTAGTTTCCGATGCACATCTGGAGGCATTCTGTAATGTGTGGACGTTAAAAGTGTTGATGAAACACAGGAATTGCCGCGGGATTGAATACAACAGTCACCATGCGCACTTTCCTCCATGGGAGTAATGTCTCAAACAGTCTACGGTTTGATCGTTTCCTGGAAGACCAGTAGTAGTTTCCGATGCACATCTGGAGGCATTCTGTAATCTGTGGACCTTCAAGGTGTTGATGAAACACAGAAAGTGCATCGGGATTGAATACAACAGTCACCATGCCCACTTTCCTCCATGGGAGTAATGTCTCAAACAGTCTACGCTTTGATCGTTTCCTGGAAGACCAGTAGTAGTTTGCAATGCACATCTGGAGACAATCTGTAATCTGTGGACTATCAGAGTGTTGATGAAACACAGAAATTGTATCGGAATTTAATACAACAGTCACCATGCGCACTTTCCTCCATGGGAGTAATGTCTCAAACAGTCTACGGTTTGATCGTTTCCTGGAAGACCAGTAGTAGTTTCCGATGCACATCTGGAGGCATTCTGTAATCTTTGGACCTTCAAAGTGTTGATGAAACACAGAAATTGCATCGGGATTCAATACAACAGTCACCATGCGCACTTTCCTCCATGGGAGTAATGTCTCTAACAGTCTATGCTTTGATCGTTCCCTGCCAGACCAGTAGTAGTTTCCGATGCACATCTGGAGGCATTCTGTAATGTGTGGACCTTCAAAGTGATGATGAAACACAGGAATTGCCGCGGGATAGATTACAACAGTCACCATGCGCACTTTCCTCCATGGGAGTAATGTCTCAAACAGTCTACCCATTGATCGTTCCCTGCAAGAACAGTAGTAGTTTGCAATGCACATCTGGAGGCATTCTGTAATCTGTGGACCTTCAAAGTGTTGATGAAACACAGAAATTGCCGCGAGATTGAATACAACAGTCACCATGCGCACTTTCTTCCATGGGAGTAATGTCTCAAACAGTCTACGCTTTGATCGTTTCCTGCAGGACCAGTAGTATTTTTCGATGCACATCTGGAGGCATTCTGTAATCTGTGGACCTTCAAGGTGTTAATGAAACACAGAAATGGCATCGGGATTGTATACAACAGTCGCCATGCGCGCTTTCCTCCATGGGAGTAATGTCTCAAACAGTCTACGCTTTGATCGTTCCCTGGAAGACAAGTAGTAGTTTCCGATGCACATCTGGTGTCATTCTGTATCCTGTGGACTATCAGAGTGTTGATGAAACACAGAAATTGCATCGGGATTGAATACAACAGTCACCATGCGCACTTTCCTTCATGGGAGTAATGTCTCAAACAGTGTACGCTTTGATCGTTCCCTGCAAGACCAGTAGTAGTTTCCGATGCACATCTGGAGGCATTCTGTAATGTGTTGACCTTCAAAGTGTTGATGAAACACAGGAATTGCCGCGGGATTGAATACAACAGTCACCATGCGCACTTTCCTCCATGGGAGTAATGTCTCAAACAGTCTACGGTCTGATCGTCTCCTGGAAGACCAGTAGTAGTTTCCGATGCACATCTGGAGGCATTCTGTAATCTGTGGACTATCAGATTGTTGATGAAACACAGATATTGCATCGGGATTGAATACAACAGTCAACATGCGCACTTTCCCCCATGGGAGTAATGTCTCAAACAGTCTACGGTTTGATCGTCTCCTGGAAGACCAGTAGTAGTTTCCGATGCACATCTGGAGGCATTCTGTAATCTGTGGACTATCTGTGTGTTGATGAAACACAGAAATTGCATCGGGATTGAATACAACATTCACCATGCGCACCTTCCTCCATGTGAGTAATGTCTCAAACAGTCTACGATTTGATCGTTCCCTGGAAGACCAGTAGTAGTTTCCGATAGACATCTGGAGGCATTCTGTAATCTGTGGACAATCAGAGTGTTGATGAAACACAGATATTGCATCGGGATTCAATACAACAGACACCACGCGCACTTTCCTCATTGGGAGTAATGTCTCAAAGAGATTATGTTTGATCGTTCCCTGGAAGACCAGTAGTAGCTTCCGACGCACATCTGGGGGCATTCTTTAATGTGTGGACTATCAGAGTGTTGATGAAACACAGAAATTGCATCAGGATTGAATACAACAGTCACCATGCGCACTTTCCTCCATGGGAGTAATGTCTCAAACAGTCTACGCTTTGATCGACCCCTGGGAGACCTGTAGTAGTTTCCGATGCACATCTGGAGGCATTCTGTAATCTGTGTACTATCAGAGTGTTGCTGAAACAGAGAAATTGCATCGTGATTGAATACAACATTCATCATGTGCACTTTCCTCCATAGGAGTAATGTCTCAAAGAGTCTACGCTTTGATCGTTCCCTGGAAGACCAGTAGTAGTTTCCGATGCACATCTGGGGGCATTCTGTAATGTGTGGACTATCAGAGTGTTGATGAAACATAGAAATTGCAACAGGAATGAATACAACAGTCACCATTCGCACTTTCCTCCATGGGAGTAATTTCTCAAACAGTTTACGCTTTGATCATTCCCTGGAAGACCAGTAGTAGTTTCCGATGCACATCTGGAGTCATTCTGTAATGTGTGGACCTTCAAAGTGTTGATGAAACACAGGAATTGCCGCGGGATAGAATACAAGTCACCATGCGCACTTTCCTTCATGGGAGTAATGACTCTAACAGTCTATGCTTTGATCGTTCCCTGCCAGACCAGTAGTAGTTAGCGATGCACATCTGGAGGCATTCTGTAATGTGTGGACCTTCAAAGTGTTGATGAAACACAGGAATTGCCGCGGGATAGAATACAACAGTCACCATGCGCACTTTCCTCCATGGGAGTAATGCCTCAAACAGTCTACCCATTGATCGTTCCCTGCAAGACCAGTAGTAGTTTGCAATGCACATCTGGAGGCATTCTGTAATCTGTGGACCTTCAAAGTGTTGATGAAACACAGAAATTGCCGCGAGATTGAATACAACAGTCACCATGCGCACTTTCCTCCATGGGAGTAATGTCTCAAACAGTCTACGCTTTGATCGTTTCCTGCAGGACCAGTAGTATTTTTCGATGCACATTTGGAGGCATTCTGTAATCTGTGGACCTTCAAGGTGTTAATGAAACACAGAAATGGCATCGGGATTGTATACAACAGTCGCCATGCGCCCTTTCCTCCATGGGAGTAATGTCTCAAACAGTCTACGCTTTGATCGTTCCCTGGAAGACAAGTAGTAGTTTCCGATGCACATCTGGTGTCATTCTGTATTCTGTGGACTATCAGAGTGTTGATGAAACACAGAAATTGCATCGGGATTGAATACAACAGTCACCATGCGCACTTTCCTTCATGGGAGTAATGTCTCAAACAGTGTACGCTTTGATCGTTCCCTGCAAGACCAGTAGTAGTTTCCGATGCACATCTGGAGGCATTCTGCAATCTGTGGACCTTCAAAGTGTTGATGAAATACAGAAATTGCCCCAAGAGTAAATACAACAGTCATCATGGGCATTTTCCTCCATGGGAGTAATGTCTCAAACAGTCTACGCTTTGATCGTTCCCTGCAAGACCAGTAGTAGTTTCCGATGCACATCTGGAGGCATTATGTAATGTGTTGACCTTCAAAGTGTTGATGAAACACAGGAATTGCCGCGGGATTGAATACAACAGTCACCATGCGCACTTTCCTCCATGGGAGTAATGTCTCAAACAGTCTACGGTTTGATCGTCTCCTGGAAGACCAGTAGTAGTTTCCGATGCACATCTGGAATCATTCTGTAATCTTTGGACCTTCAAAGTGTTGATGAAACACAGAAATTGTATCGGAATTTAATACAACAGTCACCATGCGCACTTCCCTCCATGGGAGTAATGTCTCAAACAGTCTACGGTTTGATCGTTTCCTGGAAGACCAGTAGTAGTTTCCGATGCACATCTGGAGGCATTCTGTAATCTTTGGACCTTCAAAGTGTTGATGAAACAGAGAAATTGCATCGGGATTCAATACAACAGTCACCATGCGCACTTTCCTTCATGGGAGTAATGTCTCAAACAGTCTACGCTTTGATCGTTTCCTGCAGGACCAGTAGTATTTTTCGATGCACATCTGGAGGCATTCTGTAATCTGTGGACCTTCAAGGTGTTAATGAAACACAGAAATGGCATCGGGATTGTATACAACAGTCGCCATGCGCCCTTTCCTCCATGGGAGTAATGTCTCAAACAGTCTACGCTTTGATCGTTCCCTGGAAGACAAGTAGTAGTTTCCGATGCACATCTGGAGGCATTCTGTAATCTGTGGACTATCAGATTGTTCATGAAACACAGATATTGCATCGGGATTGAATACAACAGTCAACATGCGCACTTTCCTCCATGGGAGTAACGTCTCAAACAGTCTATGCTTTGATCGTTCCCTGCCAGACCAGTAGTAGTTTGCAATGCACATCTGGAGGCATTCTGTAATCTGTGGACCTTCAAAGTGTTGATGAAACACAGAAATTGCCGCGAGATTGAATACAACAGTCACCATGCGCACTTTCTTCCATGGGAGTAATGTCTCAAACAGTCTACGCTTTGATCGTTTCCTGCAGGACCAGTAGTATTTTTCGATGCACATCTGGAGGCATTCTGTAATCTGTGGACCTTCAAGGTGTTAATGAAACACAGAAATGGCATCGGGATTGTATACAACAGTCGCCATGCGCCCTTTCCTCCATGGGAGTAATGTCTCAAACAGTCTACGCTTTGATCGTTCCCTGGAAGACAAGTAGTAGTTTCCGATGCACATCTGGTGTCATTCTGTATTCTGTGGACTATCAGAGTGTTGATGAAACACAGAAATTGCATCGGGATTGAATACAACAGTCACCATGCGCACTTTCCTTCATGGGAGTAATGTCTCAAACAGTGTACGCTTTGATCGTTCCCTGCAAGACCAGTAGTAGTTTCCGATGCACATCTGGAGGCATTCTGTAATCTGTGGACCTTCAAAGTGTTGATGAAATACAGAAATTGCCCCAAGATTAAATACAACAGTCATCATGGGCATTTTCCTCCATGGGAGTAATGTCTCAAACAGTCTACGCTTTGATCGTTCCCTGCAAGACCAGTAGTAATTTCCGATGCACATCTGGAGGCATTCTGTAATGTGTTGACCTTCAAAGAGTTGATGAAACACAGGAATTGCCGCGGGATTGAATACAACAGTCACCATGCGCACTTTCCTCCATGGGAGTAATGTCTCAAACAGTCTACGGTCTGATCGTCTCCTGGAAGACCAGTAGTAGTTTCCGATGCACATCTGGAGGCATTCTGTAATCTGTGGACTATCAGATTGTTCATGAAACACAGATATTGCATCGGGATTGAATACAACAGTCAACATGCGCACTTTCCTCCATGGGAGTAACGTCTCAAACAGTCTACGGTTTGATCGTTTCCTGGAAGACCAGTAGTAGTTTCCGATGCACATCTGGAATCATTCTGTAATCTTTGGACCTTCAAAGTGTTGATGAAACACAGAAATTGCATCGGTATTCAATACAACAGTCACCATGCGCACTTTCCTCCATGGGAGTAATGTCTCAAACAGTCTACGGTTTGATCGTCTCCTGGAAGACCAGTAGTAGTTTCCGATGCACATCTGGAGGCATTCTGTAATCTGTGGACTATCTGTGTGTTGATGAAACACAGAAATTGCATCGGGATTGAATACAACATTCACCATGCGCACCTTCCTCCATGTGAGTAATGTCTCAAACAGTCTACGATTTGATCGTTCCCTGGAAGACCAGTAGTAGTTTCCGATAGACATCTGGAGGCATTCTGTAATCTGTGGACAATCAGAGTGTTGATGAAACACAGAAATTGCATCGGGATTCAATACAACAGACACCATGCGCACTTTCCTCATTGGGAGTAATGTCTCAAAGAGATTATGTTTTATCGTTCCCTGGAAGACCAGTAGTAGCTTCCGACGCACATCTGGGGGCATTCTTTAATGTGTGGACTATCTGAGTGTTGATGAAACACAGAAATTGCATCAGGATTGAATACAACAGTCACCATGCGCACTTTCCTCCATGGGAGTAATGTCTCAAACAGTCTACGCTTTGATCGACCTCTGGGAGACCTGTAGTAGTTTCCGATGCACATCTGGAGGCATTCTGTAATCTGTGTACTATCAGAGTGTTGCTGAAACAGAGAAATTGCATCGTGATTGAATACAACATTCATCATGTGCACTTTCCTCCATGGGAGTAATGTCTCAAACAGTCTACGCTTTGATCGTTCCCTGGAAGACCAGTAGTAGTTTCCGATGCACATCTGGGGGCATTCTGTAATGTGTGGACTATCAGAGTGTTGATGAAACATAGAAATTGCAACAGGAATGAATACAACAGTCACCATTCGCACTTTCCTCCATGGGAGTAATTTCTCAAACAGTTTACGCTTTGATCATTCCCTGGAAGACCAGTAGTAGTTTCCGATGCACATCTGGAGTCATTCTGTAATGTGTGGACCTTCAAAGTGTTGATGAAACACAGGAATTGCCGCGGGATAGAATACAAGTCACCATGCGCACTTTCCTTCATGGGAGTAATGTCTCTAACAGTCTATGCTTTGATCGTTCCCTGCCAGACCAGTAGTAGTTTCCGATGCACATCTGGAGGCATTCTGTAATGTGTGGACCTTCAAAGTGTTGATGAAACACAGGAATTGCCGCGGGATAGAATACAACAGTCACCATGCGCACTTTCCTCCATGGGAGTAATGTCTCAAACAGTCTACCCATTGATCGTTCCCTGCAAGACCAGTAGTAGTTTGCAATGCACATCTGGAGGCATTCTGTAATCTGTGGACCTTCAAAGTGTTGATGAAACACAGAAATTGCCGCGAGATTGAATACAACAGTCACCATGCGCACTTTCTTCCATGGGAGTAATGTCTCAAACAGTCTACGCTTTGATCGTTTCCTGCAGGACCAGTAGTATTTTTCGATGCACATCTGGAGGCATTCTGTAATCTGTGGACCTTCAAGGTGTTAATGAAACACAGAAATGGCATCGGGATTGTATACAACAGTCGCCATGCGCCCTTTCCTCCATGGGAGTAATGTCTCAAACAGTCTACGCTTTGATCGTTCCCTGGAAGACAAGTAGTAGTTTCCGATGCACATCTGGTGTCATTCTGTATTCTGTGGACTATCAGAGTGTTGATGAAACACAGAAATTGCATCGGGATTGAATACAACAGTCACCATGCGCACTTTCCTTCATGGGAGTAATGTCTTAAACAGTGTACGCTTTGATCGTTCCCTGCAAGACCAGTAGTAGTTTCCGATGCACATCTGGAGGCATTCTGTAATCTGTGGACCTTCAAAGTGTTGATGAAATACAGAAATTGCCCCAAGATTAAATACAACAGTCATCATGGGCATTTTCCTCCATGGGAGTAATGTCTCAAACAGTCTACGGTCTGATCGTCTCCTGGAAGACCAGTAGTAGTTTCCGATGCACATCTGGAGGCATTCTGTAATCTGTGGACTATCAGATTGTTGATGAAACACAGATATTGCATCGGGATTGAATACAACAGTCAACATGCGCACTTTCCCCCATGGGAGTAATGTCTCAAACAGTCTACGGTTTGATCGTCTCCTGGAAGACCAGTAGTAGTTTCCGATGCACATCTGGAGGCATTCTGTAATCTGTGGACTATCTGTGTGTTGATGAAACACAGAAATTGCATCGGGATTGAATACAACATTCACCATGCGCACCTTCCTCCATGTGAGTAATGTCTCAAACAGTCTACGATTTGATCGTTCCCTGGAAGACCAGTAGTAGTTTCCGATAGACATCTGGAGGCATTCTGTAATCTGTGGACAATCAGAGTGTTGATGAAACACAGATATTGCATCGGGATTCAATACAACAGACACCACGCGCACTTTCCTCATTGGGAGTAATGTCTCAAAGAGATTATGTTTGATCGTTCCCTGGAAGACCAGTAGTAGCTTCCGACGCACATCTGGGGGCATTCTTTAATGTGTGGACTATCAGAGTGTTGATGAAACACAGAAATTGCATCAGGATTGAATACAACAGTCACCATGCGCACTTTCCTCCATGGGAGTAATGTCTCAAACAGTCTACGCTTTGATCGTTCCCTGGAAGACAAGTAGTAGTTTCCGATGCACATCTGGTGTCATTCTGTATTCTGTGGACTATCAGAGTGTTGATGAAACACAGAAATTGCATCGGGATTGAATACAACAGTCACCATGCGCACTTTCCTTCATGGGAGTAATGTCTTAAACAGTGTACGCTTTGATCGTTCCCTGCAAGACCAGTAGTAGTTTCCGATGCACATCTGGAGGCATTCTGTAATCTGTGGACCTTCAAAGTGTTGATGAAATACAGAAATTGCCCCAAGATTAAATACAACAGTCATCATGGGCATTTTCCTCCATGGGAGTAATGTCTCAAACAGTCTACGGTCTGATCGTCTCCTGGAAGACCAGTAGTAGTTTCCGATGCACATCTGGAGGCATTCTGTAATCTGTGGACTATCAGATTGTTGATGAAACACAGATATTGCATCGGGATTGAATACAACAGTCAACATGCGCACTTTCCCCCATGGGAGTAATGTCTCAAACAGTCTACGGTTTGATCGTCTCCTGGAAGACCAGTAGTAGTTTCCGATGCACATCTGGAGGCATTCTGTAATCTGTGGACTATCTGTGTGTTGATGAAACACAGAAATTGCATCGGGATTGAATACAACATTCACCATGCGCACCTTCCTCCATGTGAGTAATGTCTCAAACAGTCTACGATTTGATCGTTCCCTGGAAGACCAGTAGTAGTTTCCGATAGACATCTGGAGGCATTCTGTAATCTGTGGACAATCAGAGTGTTGATGAAACACAGATATTGCATCGGGATTCAATACAACAGACACCACGCGCACTTTCCTCATTGGGAGTAATGTCTCAAAGAGATTATGTTTGATCGTTCCCTGGAAGACCAGTAGTAGCTTCCGACGCACATCTGGGGGCATTCTTTAATGTGTGGACTATCAGAGTGTTGATGAAACACAGAAATTGCATCAGGATTGAATACAACAGTCACCATGCGCACTTTCCTCCATGGGAGTAATGTCTCAAACAGTCTACGCTTTGATCGACCCCTGGGAGACCTGTAGTAGTTTCCGATGCACATCTGGAGGCATTCTGTAATCTGTGTACTATCAGAGTGTTGCTGAAACAGAGAAATTGCATCGTGATTGAATACAACATTCATCATGTGCACTTTCCTCCATAGGAGTAATGTCTCAAAGAGTCTACGCTTTGATCGTTCCCTGGAAGACCAGTAGTAGTTTCCGATGCACATCTGGGGGCATTCTGTAATGTGTGGACTATCAGAGTGTTGATGAAACATAGAAATTGCAACAGGAATGAATACAACAGTCACCATTCGCACTTTCCTCCATGGGAGTAATTTCTCAAACAGTTTACGCTTTGATCATTCCCTGGAAGACCAGTAGTAGTTTCCGATGCACATCTGGAGTCATTCTGTAATGTGTGGACCTTCAAAGTGTTGATGAAACACAGGAATTGCCGCGGGATAGAATACAAGTCACCATGCGCACTTTCCTTCATGGGAGTAATGACTCTAACAGTCTATGCTTTGATCGTTCCCTGCCAGACCAGTAGTAGTTAGCGATGCACATCTGGAGGCATTCTGTAATGTGTGGACCTTCAAAGTGTTGATGAAACACAGGAATTGCCGCGGGATAGAATACAACAGTCACCATGCGCACTTTCCTCCATGGGAGTAATGCCTCAAACAGTCTACCCATTGATCGTTCCCTGCAAGACCAGTAGTAGTTTGCAATGCACATCTGGAGGCATTCTGTAATCTGTGGACCTTCAAAGTGTTGATGAAACACAGAAATTGCCGCGAGATTGAATACAACAGTCACCATGCGCACTTTCCTCCATGGGAGTAATGTCTCAAACAGTCTACGCTTTGATCGTTTCCTGCAGGACCAGTAGTATTTTTCGATGCACATTTGGAGGCATTCTGTAATCTGTGGACCTTCAAGGTGTTAATGAAACACAGAAATGGCATCGGGATTGTATACAACAGTCGCCATGCGCCCTTTCCTCCATGGGAGTAATGTCTCAAACAGTCTACGCTTTGATCGTTCCCTGGAAGACAAGTAGTAGTTTCCGATGCACATCTGGTGTCATTCTGTATTCTGTGGACTATCAGAGTGTTGATGAAACACAGAAATTGCATCGGGATTGAATACAACAGTCACCATGCGCACTTTCCTTCATGGGAGTAATGTCTCAAACAGTGTACGCTTTGATCGTTCCCTGCAAGACCAGTAGTAGTTTCCGATGCACATCTGGAGGCATTCTGCAATCTGTGGACCTTCAAAGTGTTGATGAAATACAGAAATTGCCCCAAGATTAAATACAACAGTCATCATGGGCATTTTCCTCCATGGGAGTAATGTCTCAAACAGTCTACGCTTTGATCGTTCCCTGCAAGACCAGTAGTAGTTTCCGATGCACATCTGGAGGCATTATGTAATGTGTTGACCTTCAAAGTGTTGATGAAACACAGGAATTGCCGCGGGATTGAATACAACAGTCACCATGCGCACTTTCCTCCATGGGAGTAATGTCTCAAACAGTCTACGGTTTGATCGTCTCCTGGAAGACCAGTAGTAGTTTCCGATGCACATCTGGAATCATTCTGTAATCTTTGGACCTTCAAAGTGTTGATGAAACACAGAAATTGTATCGGAATTTAATACAACAGTCACCATGCGCACTTCCCTCCATGGGAGTAATGTCTCAAACAGTCTACGGTTTGATCGTTTCCTGGAAGACCAGTAGTAGTTTCCGATGCACATCTGGAGGCATTCTGTAATCTTTGGACCTTCAAAGTGTTGATGAAACAGAGAAATTGCATCGGGATTCAATACAACAGTCACCATGCGCACTTTCCTTCATGGGAGTAATGTCTCAAACAGTCTACGCTTTGATCGTTTCCTGCAGGACCAGTAGTATTTTTCGATGCACATCTGGAGGCATTCTGTAATCTGTGGACCTTCAAGGTGTTAATGAAACACAGAAATGGCATCGGGATTGTATACAACAGTCGCCATGCGCCCTTTCCTCCATGGGAGTAATGTCTCAAACAGTCTACGCTTTGATCGTTCCCTGGAAGACAAGTAGTAGTTTCCGATGCACATCTGGAGGCATTCTGTAATCTGTGGACTATCAGATTGTTCATGAAACACAGATATTGCATCGGGATTGAATACAACAGTCAACATGCGCACTTTCCTCCATGGGAGTAACGTCTCAAACAGTCTATGCTTTGATCGTTCCCTGCCAGACCAGTAGTAGTTTGCAATGCACATCTGGAGGCATTCTGTAATCTGTGGACCTTCAAAGTGTTGATGAAACACAGAAATTGCCGCGAGATTGAATACAACAGTCACCATGCGCACTTTCTTCCATGGGAGTAATGTCTCAAACAGTCTACGCTTTGATCGTTTCCTGCAGGACCAGTAGTATTTTTCGATGCACATCTGGAGGCATTCTGTAATCTGTGGACCTTCAAGGTGTTAATGAAACACAGAAATGGCATCGGGATTGTATACAACAGTCGCCATGCGCCCTTTCCTCCATGGGAGTAATGTCTCAAACAGTCTACGCTTTGATCGTTCCCTGGAAGACAAGTAGTAGTTTCCGATGCACATCTGGTGTCATTCTGTATTCTGTGGACTATCAGAGTGTTGATGAAACACAGAAATTGCATCGGGATTGAATACAACAGTCACCATGCGCACTTTCCTTCATGGGAGTAATGTCTCAAACAGTGTACGCTTTGATCGTTCCCTGCAAGACCAGTAGTAGTTTCCGATGCACATCTGGAGGCATTCTGTAATCTGTGGACCTTCAAAGTGTTGATGAAATACAGAAATTGCCCCAAGATTAAATACAACAGTCATCATGGGCATTTTCCTCCATGGGAGTAATGTCTCAAACAGTCTACGCTTTGATCGTTCCCTGCAAGACCAGTAGTAATTTCCGATGCACATCTGGAGGCATTCTGTAATGTGTTGACCTTCAAAGAGTTGATGAAACACAGGAATTGCCGCGGGATTGAATACAACAGTCACCATGCGCACTTTCCTCCATGGGAGTAATGTCTCAAACAGTCTACGGTCTGATCGTCTCCTGGAAGACCAGTAGTAGTTTCCGATGCACATCTGGAGGCATTCTGTAATCTGTGGACTATCAGATTGTTCATGAAACACAGATATTGCATCGGGATTGAATACAACAGTCAACATGCGCACTTTCCTCCATGGGAGTAACGTCTCAAACAGTCTACGGTTTGATCGTTTCCTGGAAGACCAGTAGTAGTTTCCGATGCACATCTGGAATCATTCTGTAATCTTTGGACCTTCAAAGTGTTGATGAAACACAGAAATTGCATCGGTATTCAATACAACAGTCACCATGCGCACTTTCCTCCATGGGAGTAATGTCTCAAACAGTCTACGGTTTGATCGTCTCCTGGAAGACCAGTAGTAGTTTCCGATGCACATCTGGAGGCATTCTGTAATCTGTGGACTATCTGTGTGTTGATGAAACACAGAAATTGCATCGGGATTGAATACAACATTCACCATGCGCACCTTCCTCCATGTGAGTAATGTCTCAAACAGTCTACGATTTGATCGTTCCCTGGAAGACCAGTAGTAGTTTCCGATAGACATCTGGAGGCATTCTGTAATCTGTGGACAATCAGAGTGTTGATGAAACACAGAAATTGCATCGGGATTCAATACAACAGACACCATGCGCACTTTCCTCATTGGGAGTAATGTCTCAAAGAGATTATGTTTTATCGTTCCCTGGAAGACCAGTAGTAGCTTCCGACGCACATCTGGGGGCATTCTTTAATGTGTGGACTATCTGAGTGTTGATGAAACACAGAAATTGCATCAGGATTGAATACAACAGTCACCATGCGCACTTTCCTCCATGGGAGTAATGTCTCAAACAGTCTACGCTTTGATCGACCTCTGGGAGACCTGTAGTAGTTTCCGATGCACATCTGGAGGCATTCTGTAATCTGTGTACTATCAGAGTGTTGCTGAAACAGAGAAATTGCATCGTGATTGAATACAACATTCATCATGTGCACTTTCCTCCATGGGAGTAATGTCTCAAACAGTCTACGCTTTGATCGTTCCCTGGAAGACCAGTAGTAGTTTCCGATGCACATCTGGGGGAATTCTGTAATGTGTGGACTATCAGAGTGTTGATGAAACATAGAAATTGCAACAGGAATGAATACAACAGTCACCATTCGCACTTTCCTCCATGGGAGTAATTTCTCAAACAGTTTACGCTTTGATCATTCCCTGGAAGACCAGTAGTAGTTTCCGATGCACATCTGGAGTCATTCTGTAATGTGTGGACCTTCAAAGTGTTGATGAAACACAGGAATTGCCGCGGGATAGAATACAAGTCACCATGCGCACTTTCCTTCATGGGAGTAATGTCTCTAACAGTCTATGCTTTGATCGTTCCCTGCCAGACCAGTAGTAGTTTCCGATGCACATCTGGAGGCATTCTGTAATGTGTGGACCTTCAAAGTGTTGATGAAACACAGGAATTGCCGCGGGATAGAATACAACAGTCACCATGCGCACTTTCCTCCATGGGAGTAATGTCTCAAACAGTCTACCCATTGATCGTTCCCTGCAAGACCAGTAGTAGTTTGCAATGCACATCTGGAGGCATTCTGTAATCTGTGGACCTTCAAAGTGTTGATGAAACACAGAAATTGCCGCGAGATTGAATACAACAGTCACCATGCGCACTTTCTTCCATGGGAGTAATGTCTCAAACAGTCTACGCTTTGATCGTTTCCTGCAGGACCAGTAGTATTTTTCGATGCACATCTGGAGGCATTCTGTAATCTGTGGACCTTCAAGGTGTTAATGAAACACAGAAATGGCATCGGGATTGTATACAACAGTCGCCATGCGCCCTTTCCTCCATGGGAGTAATGTCTCAAACAGTCTACGCTTTGATCGTTCCCTGGAAGACAAGTAGTAGTTTCCGATGCACATCTGGTGTCATTCTGTATTCTGTGGACTATCAGAGTGTTGATGAAACACAGAAATTGCATCGGGATTGAATACAACAGTCACCATGCGCACTTTCCTTCATGGGAGTAATGTCTTAAACAGTGTACGCTTTGATCGTTCCCTGCAAGACCAGTAGTAGTTTCCGATGCACATCTGGAGGCATTCTGTAATCTGTGGACCTTCAAAGTGTTGATGAAATACAGAAATTGCCCCAAGATTAAATACAACAGTCATCATGGGCATTTTCCTCCATGGGAGTAATGTCTCAAACAGTCTACGCTTTGATCGTTCCCTGCAAGACCAGTAGTAGTTTCCGATGCACATCTGGAGGCATTCTGTAATGTGTTGACCTTCAAAGTGTTGATGAAACACAGGAATTGCCGCGGGATTGAATACAACAGTCACCATGCGCACTTTCCTCCATGGGAGTAATGTCTCAAACAGTCTACGCTTTGATCGTTCCCTGGAAGACAAGTAGTAGTTTCCGATGCACATCGGGTGTCATTCTGTATTCTGTGGACTATCAGAGTGTTGATGAAACACAGAAATTGCATCGGGATTGAATACAACAGTCACCATGCGCACTTTCCTTCGTGGGAGTAATGTCTCAAACAGTGTACGCTTTGATCGTTCCCTGCAAGACCAGTAGTAGTTTCCGATGCACATCTGGAGGCATTCTGTAATGTGTGGACCTTCAAAGTGATGATGAAACACAGGAATTGCCGCGGGATAGAATACAACAGTCACCATGCGCACTTTCCTCCATGGGAGTAATGTCTCAAACAGTCTACTCATTGATCGTTCCCTGCAAGAACAGTAGTAGTTTGCAATGCACATCTGGAGGCATTCTGTAATCTGTGGACCTTCAAAGTGTTGATGAAACACAGAAATTGCCGCGAGATTGAATACAACAGTCACCATGCGCACTTTCTTCCATGGGAGTAATGTCTCAAACAGTCTACGCTTTGATCGTTTCCTGCAGGACCAGTAGTATTTTTCGATGCACATCTGGAGGCATTCTGTAATCTGTGGACCTTCAAGGTGTTAATGAAACACAGAAATGGCATCGGGATTGTATACAACAGTCGCCATGCGCCCTTTCCTCCATGGGAGTAATGTCTCAAACAGTCTACGCTTTGATCGTTCCCTGGAAGACAAGTAGTAGTTTCCGATGCACATCTGGTGTCATTCTGTATCCTGTGGACTATCAGAGTGTTGATGAAACACAGAAATTGCATCGGGATTGAATACAACAGTCACCATGCGCACTTTCCTTCATGGGAGTAATGTCTCAAACAGTGTACGCTTTGATCGTTCCCTGCAAGACCAGTAGTAGTTTCCGATGCACATCTGGAGGCATTCTGTAATGTGTTGACCTTCAAAGTGTTGATGAAACACAGGAATTGCCGCGGGATTGAATACAACAGTCACCATGCGCACTTTCCTCCATGGGAGTAATGTCTCAAACAGTCTACGGTCTGATCGTCTCCTGGAAGACCAGTAGTAGTTTCCGATGCACATCTGGAGGCATTCTGTAATCTGTGGACTATCAGATTGTTGATGAAACACAGATATTGCATCGGGATTGAATACAACAGTCAACATGCGCACTTTCCCCCATGGGAGTAATGTCTCAAACAGTCTACGGTTTGATCGTCTCCTGGAAGACCAGTAGTAGTTTCCGATGCACATCTGGAGGCATTCTGTAATCTGTGGACTATCTGTGTGTTGATGAAACACAGAAATTGCATCGGGATTGAATACAACATTCACCATGCGCACCTTCCTCCATGTGAGTAATGTCTCAAACAGTCTACGATTTGATCGTTCCCTGGAAGACCAGTAGTAGTTTCCGATAGACATCTGGAGGCATTCTGTAATCTGTGGACAATCAGAGTGTTGATGAAACACAGATATTGCATCGGGATTCAATACAACAGACACCACGCGCACTTTCCTCATTGGGAGTAATGTCTCAAAGAGATTATGTTTGATCGTTCCCTGGAAGACCAGTAGTAGCTTCCGACGCACATCTGGGGGCATTCTTTAATGTGTGGACTATCAGAGTGTTGATGAAACACAGAAATTGCATCAGGATTGAATACAACAGTCACCATGCGCACTTTCCTCCATGGGAGTAATGTCTCAAACAGTCTACGCTTTGATCGACCCCTGGGAGACCTGTAGTAGTTTCCGATGCACATCTGGAGGCATTCTGTAATCTGTGTACTATCAGAGTGTTGCTGAAACAGAGAAATTGCATCGTGATTGAATACAACATTCATCATGTGCACTTTCCTCCATAGGAGTAATGTCTCAAAGAGTCTACGCTTTGATCGTTCCCTGGAAGACCAGTAGTAGTTTCCGATGCACATCTGGGGGCATTCTGTAATGTGTGGACTATCAGAGTGTTGATGAAACATAGAAATTGCAACAGGAATGAATACAACAGTCACCATTCGCACTTTCCTCCATGGGAGTAATTTCTCAAACAGTTTACGCTTTGATCATTCCCTGGAAGACCAGTAGTAGTTTCCGATGCACATCTGGAGTCATTCTGTAATGTGTGGACCTTCAAAGTGTTGATGAAACACAGGAATTGCCGCGGGATAGAATACAAGTCACCATGCGCACTTTCCTTCATGGGAGTAATGACTCTAACAGTCTATGCTTTGATCGTTCCCTGCCAGACCAGTAGTAGTTAGCGATGCACATCTGGAGGCATTCTGTAATGTGTGGACCTTCAAAGTGTTGATGAAACACAGGAATTGCCGCGGGATAGAATACAACAGTCACCATGCGCACTTTCCTCCATGGGAGTAATGCCTCAAACAGTCTACCCATTGATCGTTCCCTGCAAGACCAGTAGTAGTTTGCAATGCACATCTGGAGGCATTCTGTAATCTGTGGACCTTCAAAGTGTTGATGAAACACAGAAATTGCCGCGAGATTGAATACAACAGTCACCATGCGCACTTTCCTCCATGGGAGTAATGTCTCAAACAGTCTACGCTTTGATCGTTTCCTGCAGGACCAGTAGTATTTTTCGATGCACATTTGGAGGCATTCTGTAATCTGTGGACCTTCAAGGTGTTAATGAAACACAGAAATGGCATCGGGATTGTATACAACAGTCGCCATGCGCCCTTTCCTCCATGGGAGTAATGTCTCAAACAGTCTACGCTTTGATCGTTCCCTGGAAGACAAGTAGTAGTTTCCGATGCACATCTGGTGTCATTCTGTATTCTGTGGACTATCAGAGTGTTGATGAAACACAGAAATTGCATCGGGATTGAATACAACAGTCACCATGCGCACTTTCCTTCATGGGAGTAATGTCTCAAACAGTGTACGCTTTGATCGTTCCCTGCAAGACCAGTAGTAGTTTCCGATGCACATCTGGAGGCATTCTGCAATCTGTGGACCTTCAAAGTGTTGATGAAATACAGAAATTGCCCCAAGATTAAATACAACAGTCATCATGGGCATTTTCCTCCATGGGAGTAATGTCTCAAACAGTCTACGCTTTGATCGTTCCCTGCAAGACCAGTAGTAGTTTCCGATGCACATCTGGAGGCATTATGTAATGTGTTGACCTTCAAAGTGTTGATGAAACACAGGAATTGCCGCGGGATTGAATACAACAGTCACCATGCGCACTTTCCTCCATGGGAGTAATGTCTCAAACAGTCTACGGTTTGATCGTCTCCTGGAAGACCAGTAGTAGTTTCCGATGCACATCTGGAATCATTCTGTAATCTTTGGACCTTCAAAGTGTTGATGAAACACAGAAATTGTATCGGAATTTAATACAACAGTCACCATGCGCACTTTCCTCCATGGGAGTAATGTCTCAAACAGTCTACGGTTTGATCGTTTCCTGGAAGACCAGTAGTAGTTTCCGATGCACATCTGGAGGCATTCTGTAATCTTTGGACCTTCAAAGTGTTGATGAAACACAGAAATTGCATCGGGATTCAATACAACAGTCACCATGCGCACTTTCCTTCATGGGAGTAATGTCTCAAACAGTCTACGCTTTGATCGTTTCCTGCAGGACCAGTAGTATTTTTCGATGCACATCTGGAGGCATTCTGTAATCTGTGGACCTTCAAGGTGTTAATGAAACACAGAAATGGCATCGGGATTGTATACAACAGTCGCCATGCGCCCTTTCCTCCATGGGAGTAATGTATCAAACAGTCTACGCTTTGATCGTTCCCTGGAAGACAAGTAGTAGTTTCCGATGCACATCTGGAGGCATTCTGTAATCTGTGGACTATCAGATTGTTCATGAAACACAGATATTGCATCGGGATTGAATACAACAGTCAACATGCGCACTTTCCTCCATGGGAGTAACGTCTCAAACAGTCTATGCTTTGATCGTTCCCTGCCAGACCAGTAGTAGTTTGCAATGCACATCTGGAGGCATTCTGTAATCTGTGGACCTTCAAAGTGTTGATGAAACACAGAAATTGCCGCGAGATTGAATACAACAGTCACCATGCGCACTTTCTTCCATGGGAGTAATGTCTCAAACAGTCTACGCTTTGATCGTTTCCTGCAGGACCAGTAGTATTTTTCGATGCACATCTGGAGGCATTCTGTAATCTGTGGACCTTCAAGGTGTTAATGAAACACAGAAATGGCATCGGGATTGTATACAACAGTCGCCATGCGCCCTTTCCTCCATGGGAGTAATGTCTCAAACAGTCTACGCTTTGATCGTTCCCTGGAAGACAAGTAGTAGTTTCCGATGCACATCTGGTGTCATTCTGTATTCTGTGGACTATCAGAGTGTTGATGAAACACAGAAATTGCATCGGGATTGAATACAACAGTCACCATGCGCACTTTCCTTCATGGGAGTAATGTCTCAAACAGTGTACGCTTTGATCGTTCCCTGCAAGACCAGTAGTAGTTTCCGATGCACATCTGGAGGCATTCTGTAATCTGTGGACCTTCAAAGTGTTGATGAAATACAGAAATTGCCCCAAGATTAAATACAACAGTCATCATGGGCATTTTCCTCCATGGGAGTAATGTCTCAAACAGTCTACGCTTTGATCGTTCCCTGCAAGACCAGTAGTAATTTCCGATGCACATCTGGAGGCATTCTGTAATGTGTTGACCTTCAAAGAGTTGATGAAACACAGGAATTGACGCGGGATTGAATACAACAGTCACCATGCGCACTTTCCTCCATGGGAGTAATGTCTCAAACAGTCTACGGTCTGATCGTCTCCTGGAAGACCAGTAGTAGTTTCCGATGCACATCTGGAGGCATTCTGTAATCTGTGGACTATCAGATTGTTCATGAAACACAGATATTGCATCGGGATTGAATACAACAGTCAACATGCGCACTTTCCTCCATGGGAGTAACGTCTCAAACAGTCTACGGTTTGATCGTTTCCTGGAAGACCAGTAGTAGTTTCCGATGCACATCTGGAATCATTCTGTAATCTTTGGACCTTCAAAGTGTTGATGAAACACAGAAATTGCATCGGTATTCAATACAACAGTCACCATGCGCACTTTCCTCCATGGGAGTAATGTCTCAAACAGTCTACGGTTTGATCGTCTCCTGGAAGACCAGTAGTAGTTTCCGATGCACATCTGGAGGCATTCTGTAATCTGTGGACTATCTGTGTGTTGATGAAACACAGAAATTGCATCGGGATTGAATACAACATTCACCATGCGCACCTTCCTCCATGTGAGTAATGTCTCAAACAGTCTACGATTTGATCGTTCCCTGGAAGACCAGTAGTAGTTTCCGATAGACATCTGGAGGCATTCTGTAATCTGTGGACAATCAGAGTGTTGATGAAACACAGAAATTGCATCGGGATTCAATACAACAGACACCATGCGCACTTTCCTCATTGGGAGTAATGTCTCAAAGAGATTATGTTTTATCGTTCCCTGGAAGACCAGTAGTAGCTTCCGACGCACATCTGGGGGCATTCTTTAATGTGTGGACTATCAGAGTGTTGATGAAACACAGAAATTGCATCAGGATTGAATACAACAGTCACCATGCGCACTTTCCTCCATGGGAGTAATGTCTCAAACAGTCTACGCTTTGATCGACCCCTGGGAGACCTGTAGTAGTTTCCGATGCACATCTGGAGGCATTCTGTAATCTGTGTACTATCAGAGTGTTGCTGAAACAGAGAAATTGCATCGTGATTGAATACAACATTCATCATGTGCACTTTCCTCCATGGGAGTAATGTCTCAAACAGTCTACGCTTTGATCGTTCCCTGGAAGACCAGTAGTAGTTTCCGATGCACATCTGGGGGCATTCTGTAATGTGTGGACTATCAGAGTGTTGATGAAACATAGAAATTGCAACAGGAATGAATACAACAGTCACCATTCGCACTTTCCTCCATGGGAGTAATTTCTCAAACAGTTTACGCTTTGATCATTCCCTGGAAGACCAGTAGTAGTTTCCGATGCACATCTGGAGTCATTCTGTAATGTGTGGACCTTCAAAGTGTTGATGAAACACAGGAATTGCCGCGGGATAGAATACAAGTCACCATGCGCACTTTCCTTCATGGGAGTAATGTCTCTAACAGTCTATGCTTTGATCGTTCCCTGCCAGACCAGTAGTAGTTTCCGATGCACATCTGGAGGCATTCTGTAATGTGTGGACCTTCAAAGTGTTGATGAAACACAGGAATTGCCGCGGGATAGAATACAACAGTCACCATGCGCACTTTCCTCCATGGGAGTAATGTCTCAAACAGTCTACCCATTGATCGTTCCCTGCAAGACCAGTAGTAGTTTGCAATGCACATCTGGAGGCATTCTGTAATCTGTGGACCTTCAAAGTGTTGATGAAACACAGAAATTGCCGCGAGATTGAATACAACAGTCACCATGCGCACTTTCTTCCATGGGAGTAATGTCTCAAACAGTCTACGCTTTGATCGTTTCCTGCAGGACCAGTAGTATTTTTCGATGCACATCTGGAGGCATTCTGTAATCTGTGGACCTTCAAGGTGTTAATGAAACACAGAAATGGCATCGGGATTGTATACAACAGTCGCCATGCGCCCTTTCCTCCATGGGAGTAATGTCTCAAACAGTCTACGCTTTGATCGTTCCCTGGAAGACAAGTAGTAGTTTCCGATGCACATCTGGTGTCATTCTGTATTCTGTGGACTATCAGAGTGTTGATGAAACACAGAAATTGCATCGGGATTGAATACAACAGTCACCATGCGCACTTTCCTTCATGGGAGTAATGTCTTAAACAGTGTACGCTTTGATCGTTCCCTGCAAGACCAGTAGTAGTTTCCGATGCACATCTGGAGGCATTCTGTAATCTGTGGACCTTCAAAGTGTTGATGAAATACAGAAATTGCTCCAAGATTAAATACAACAGTCATCATGGGCATTTTCCTCCATGGGAGTAATGTCTCAAACAGTCTACGCTTTGATCGTTCCCTGCAAGACCAGTAGTAGTTTCCGATGCACATCTGGAGGCATTCTGTAATGTGTTGACCTTCAAAGTGTTGATGAAACACAGGAATTGCCGCGGGATTGAATACAACAGTCACCATGCGCACTTTCCTCCATGGGAGTAATGTCTCAAACAGTCTACGCTTTGATCGTTCCCTGGAAGACAAGTAGTAGTTTCCGATGCACATCGGGTGTCATTCTGTATTCTGTGGACTATCAGAGTGTTGATGAAACACAGAAATTGCATCGGGATTGAATACAACAGTCACCATGCGCACTTTCCTTCGTGGGAGTAATGTCTCAAACAGTGTACGCTTTGATCGTTCCCTGCAAGACCAGTAGTAGTTTCCGATGCACATCTGGAGGCATTCTGTAATCTGTGGACCTTCAAAGTGTTGATGAAATACAGAAATTGCCCCAAGATTAAATACAACAGTCATCATGGGCATTTTCCTCCATGGGAGTAATGTCTCAAACAGTCTACGCTTTGATCGTTCCCTGCAAGACCAGTAGTAGTTTCCGATGCACATCTGGAGGCATTCTGTAATGTGTTGACCTTCAAAGTGTTGATGAAACACAGGAATTGCCGCGGGATTGAATACAACAGTCACCATGCGCACTTTCCTCCATGGGAGTAATGTCTCAAACAGTCTACGGTTTGATCGTCTCCTGGAAGACCAGTAGTAGTTTCCGATGCACATCTGGAATCATTCTGTAATCTTTGGACCTTCAAAGTGTTGATGAAACACAGAAATTGTATCGGAATTTAATACAACAGTCACCATGCGCACTTTCCTCCATGGGAGTAATGTCTCAAACAGTCTACGGTTTGATCGTTTCCTGGAAGACCAGTAGTAGTTTCCGATGCACATCTGGAGGCATTCTGTAATCTTTGGACCTTCAAAGTGTTGATGAAACACAGAAATTGCATCGGGATTCAATACAACAGTCACCATGCGCACTTTCCTCCATGGGAGTAATGTCTCTAACAGTCTATGCTTTGATCGTTCCCTGCAAGACCAGTAGTAGTTTCCGATGCACATGTAGAGGCATTCTGTAATCTTTGGACCTTCAAATTGTTGATGAAAAACACAGAAATCGAATCGGGATTGAATACAACAGTCGCCACGCGCACGTTCCTCCATGGGAGTAATGTCTCAAACAGTTTACGCTTTGATCGTTCCCTGCAAGACCAGTAGTAGTTTCCGATGCACATCTGGTGTAATTCTGTAATCTGTGGACTATCAGAGTGTTGATGAAACACAGAAATTGCCGCGGGATTCAATACAACAGTCACCATGCGCACTTTCCTACATGCGAATAATGTCTAAAACAGTCTACGGTTTGATCGTTTCCTGGAAGACCAGTAGTAGTTTCCGATGCACATAGGGAGGCATTCTGTAATCTGTGGACCTTCTAAGTGTTGATGAAATACAGAAATTGCCTCAAGATTGAATACAACAGTCATCATGGGCATTTTCCTCCATGGGAGTAATGTCGCAAACAGTCTACGCTTTGATCGTTCCCTGCAAGACCAGTAGTAGTTTCCGATGCACATCTGGAGGCATTCTGTAATGTGTGGACGTTAAAAGTGTTGATGAAACACAGGAATTGCCGCGGGATTGAATACAACAGTCACCATGCGCACTTTCCTCCATGGGAGTAATGTCTCAAACAGTCTACGGTTTGATCGTTTCCTGGAAGACCAGTAGTAGTTTCCGATGCACATCTGGAGGCATTCTGTAATCTGTGGACCTTCAAGGTGTTGATGAAACACAGAAAGTGCATCGGGATTGAATACAACAGTCACCATGCCCACTTTCCTCCATGGGAGTAATGTCTCAAACAGTCTACGCTTTGATCGTTTCCTGGAAGACCAGTAGTAGTTTGCAATGCACATCTGGAGACAATCTGTAATCTGTGGACTATCAGAGTGTTGATGAAACACAGAAATTGTATCGGAATTTAATACAACAGTCACCATGCGCACTTTCCTCCATGGGAGTAATGTCTCAAACAGTCTACGGTTTGATCGTTTCCTGGAAGACCAGTAGTAGTTTCCGATGCACATCTGGAGGCATTCTGTAATCTTTGGACCTTCAAAGTGTTGATGAAACACAGAAATTGCATCGGGATTCAATACAACAGTCACCATGCGCACTTTCCTCCATGGGAGTAATGTCTCTAACAGTCTATGCTTTGATCGTTCCCTGCCAGACCAGTAGTAGTTTCCGATGCACATCTGGAGGCATTCTGTAATGTGTGGACCTTCAAAGTGATGATGAAACACAGGAATTGCCGCGGGATAGAATACAACAGTCACCATGCGCACTTTCCTCCATGGGAGTAATGTCTCAAACAGTCTACCCATTGATCGTTCCCTGCAAGAACAGTAGTAGTTTGCAATGCACATCTGGAGGCATTCTGTAATCTGTGGACCTTCAAAGTGTTGATGAAACACAGAAATTGCCGCGAGATTGAATACAACAGTCACCATGCGCACTTTCTTCCATGGGAGTAATGTCTCAAACAGTCTACGCTTTGATCGTTTCCTGCAGGACCAGTAGTAGTTTCCGATGCACATCTGGAGGCATTCTGTAATCTGTGGACCTTCAAGGTGTTAATGAAACACAGAAATGGCATCGGGATTGTATACAACAGTCGCCATGCGCCCTTTCCTCCATGGGAGTAATGTCTCAAACAGTCTACGCTTTGATCGTTCCCTGGAAGACAAGTAGTAGTTTCCGATGCACATCTGGTGTCATTCTGTATTCTGTGGACTATCAGAGTGTTGATGAAACACAGAAATTGCATCGGGATTGAATACAACAGTCACCATGCGCACTTTCCTTCATGGGAGTAATGTCTTAAACAGTGTACGCTTTGATCGTTCCCTGCAAGACCAGTAGTAGTTTCCGATGCACATCTGGAGGCATTCTGTAATCTGTGGACCTTCAAAGTGTTGATGAAATACAGAAATTGCTCCAAGATTAAATACAACAGTCATCATGGGCATTTTCCTCCATGGGAGTAATGTCTCAAACAGTCTACGCTTTGATCGTTCCCTGCAAGACCAGTAGTAGTTTCCGATGCACATCTGGAGGCATTCTGTAATGTGTTGACCTTCAAAGTGTTGATGAAACACAGGAATTGCCGCGGGATTGAATACAACAGTCACCATGCGCACTTTCCTCCATGGGAGTAATGTCTCAAACAGTCTACGCTTTGATCGTTCCCTGGAAGACAAGTAGTAGTTTCCGATGCACATCGGGTGTCATTCTGTATTCTGTGGACTATCAGAGTGTTGATGAAACACAGAAATTGCATCGGGATTGAATACAACAGTCACCATGCGCACTTTCCTTCGTGGGAGTAATGTCTCAAACAGTGTACGCTTTGATCGTTCCCTGCAAGACCAGTAGTAGTTTCCGATGCACATCTGGAGGCATTCTGTAATCTGTGGACCTTCAAAGTGTTGATGAAATACAGAAATTGCTCCAAGATTAAATACAACAGTCATCATGGGCATTTTCCTCCATGGGAGTAATGTCTCAAACAGTCTACGCTTTGATCGTTCCCTGCAAGACCAGTAGTAGTTTCCGATGCACATCTGGAGGCATTCTGTAATGTGTGGACCTTCAAAGTGCTGATGAAACACAGGAATTGCCGCGGGATAGAATACAACAGTCACCATGCGCACTTTCCTCCATGGGAGTAATGCCTCAAACAGTCTACCCATTGATCGTTCCCTGCAAGACCAGTAGTAGTTTGCAATGCACATCTGGAGGCATTCTGTAATCTGTGGACCTTCAAAGTGTTGATGAAACACAGAAATTGCCGCGAGATTGAATACAACAGTCACCATGCGCACTTTCCTCCATGGGAGTAATGTCTCAAACAGTCTACGCTTTGATCGTTTCCTGCAGGACCAGTAGTATTTTTCGATGCACATCTGGAGGCATTCTGTAATCAGTGGACCTTCAAGGTGTTAATGAAACACAGAAATGGCATCGGGATTGTATACAACAGTCGCCATGCGCCCTTTCCTCCATGGGAGTAATGTCTCAAACAGTCTACGCTTTGATCGTTCCCTGGAAGACAAGTAGTAGTTTCCGATGCACATCTGGTGTCATTCTGTATTCTGTGGACTATCAGAGTGTTGATGAAACACAGAAATTGCATCGGGATTGAATACAACAGTCACCATGCGCACTTTCCTTCATGGGAGTAATGTCTCAAACAGTGTACGCTTTGATCGTTCCCTGCAAGACCAGTAGTAGTTTCCGATGCACATCTGGAGGCATTCTGCAATCTGTGGACCTTCAAAGTGTTGATGAAATACAGAAATTGCCCCAAGATTAAATACAACAGTCATCATGGGCATTTTCCTCCATGGGAGTAATGTCTCAAACAGTCTACGCTTTGATCGTTCCCTGCAAGACCAGTAGTAGTTTCCGATGCACATCTGGAGGCATTATGTAATGTGTTGACCTTCAAAGTGTTGATGAAACACAGGAATTGCCGCGGGATTGAATACAACAGTCACCATGCGCACTTTCCTCCATGGGAGTAATGTCTCAAACAGTCTACGGTTTGATCGTCTCCTGGAAGATTAGTAGTAGTTTCCGATGCACATCTGGAATCATTCTGTAATCTTTGGACCTTCAAAGTGTTGATGAAACACAGAAATTGTATCGGAATTTAATACAACAGTCACCATGCGCACTTTCCTCCATGGGAGTAATGTCTCAAACAGTCTACGGTTTGATCGTTTCCTGGAAGACCAGTAGTAGTTTCCGATGCACATCTGGAGGCATTCTGTAATCTTTGGACCTTCAAAGTGTTGATGAAACACAGAAATTGCATCGGGATTCAATACAACAGTCACCATGCGCACTTTCCTTCATGGGAGTAATGTCTCAAACAGTCTACGCTTTGATCGTTTCCTGCAGGACCAGTAGTATTTTTCGATGCACATCTGGAGGCATTCTGTAATCTGTGGACCTTCAAGGTGTTAATGAAACACAGAAATGGCATCGGGATTGTATACAACAGTCGCCATGCGCCCTTTCCTCCATGGGAGTAATGTCTCAAACAGTCTACGCTTTGATCGTTCCCTGGAAGACAAGTAGTAGTTTCCGATGCACATCTGGTGTCATTCTGTATTCTGTGGACTATCAGAGTGTTGATGAAACACTGAAATTGCATCGGGATTGAATACAACAGTCACCATGCGCACTTTCCTTCATGGGAGTAATGTCTCAAACAGTGTACGCTTTGATCGTTCCCTGCAAGACCAGTAGTAGTTTCCGATGCACATCTGGAGGCATTCTGTAATCTGTGGACCTTCAAAGTGTTGATGAAATACAGAAATTGCCCCAAGATTAAATACAACAGTCATCATGGGCATTTTCCTCCATGGGAGTAATGTCTCAAACAGTCTACGCTTTGATCGTTCCCTGCAAGACCAGTAGTAGTTTCCGATGCACATCTGGAGGCATTCTGTAATGTGTTGACCTTCAAAGAGTTGATGAAACACAGGAATTGCCGCGGGATTGAATACAACAGTCACCATGCGCACTTTCCTCCATGGGAGTAATGTCTCAAACAGTCTACGGTCTGATCGTCTCCTGGAAGACCAGTAGTAGTTTCCGATGCACATCTGGAGGCATTCTGTAATCTGTGGACTATCAGATTGTTCATGAAACACAGATATTGCATCGGGATTGAATACAACAGTCAACATGCGCACTTTCCTCCATGGGAGTAACGTCTCAAACAGTCTATGCTTTGATCGTTCCCTGCCAGACCAGTAGTAGTTTGCAATGCACATCTGGAGGCATTCTGTAATCTGTGGACCTTCAAAGTGTTGATGAAACACAGAAATTGCCGCGAGATTGAATACAACAGTCACCATGCGCACTTTCTTCCATGGGAGTAATGTCTCAAACAGTCTACGCTTTGATCGTTTCCTGCAGGACCAGTAGTATTTTTCGATGCACATCTGGAGGCATTCTGTAATCTGTGGACCTTCAAGGTGTTAATGAAACACAGAAATGGCATCGGGATTGTATACAACAGTCGCCATGCGCCCTTTCCTCCATGGGAGTAATGTCTCAAACAGTCTACGCTTTGATCGTTCCCTGGAAGACAAGTAGTAGTTTCCGATGCACATCTGGTGTCATTCTGTATTCTGTGGACTATCAGAGTGTTGATGAAACACAGAAATTGCATCGGGATTGAATACAACAGTCACCATGCGCACTTTCCTTCATGGGAGTAATGTCTCAAACAGTGTACGCTTTGATCGTTCCCTGCAAGACCAGTAGTAGTTTCCGATGCACATCTGGAGGCATTCTGTAATCTGTGGACCTTCAAAGTGTTGATGAAATACAGAAATTGCCCCAAGATTAAATACAACAGTCATCATGGGCATTTTCCTCCATGGGAGTAATGTCTCAAACAGTCTACGCTTTGATCGTTCCCTGCAAGACCAGTAGTAATTTCCGATGCACATCTGGAGGCATTCTGTAATGTGTTGACCTTCAAAGAGTTGATGAAACACAGGAATTGCCGCGGGATTGAATACAACAGTCACCATGCGCACTTTCCTCCATGGGAGTAATGTCTCAAACAGTCTACGGTCTGATCGTCTCCTGGAAGACCAGTAGTAGTTTCCGATGCACATCTGGAGGCATTCTGTAATCTGTGGACTATCTGTGTGTTGATGAAACACAGAAATTGCATCGGGATTGAATACAACATTCACCATGCGCACCTTCCTCCATGTGAGTAATGTCTCAAACAGTCTACGATTTGATCGTTCCCTGGAAGACCAGTAGTAGTTTCCGATAGACATCTGGAGGCATTCTGTAATCTGTGGACAATCAGAGTGTTGATGAAACACAGAAATTGCATCGGGATTCAATACAACAGACACCATGCGCACTTTCCTCCATGGGAGTAATGTCTCAAACAGTCTACGCTTTGATCGTTCCCTGGAAGACAAGTAGTAGTTTCCGATGCACATCTGGTGTCATTCTGTATTCTGTGGACTATCAGAGTGTTGATGAAACACAGAAATTGCATCGGGATTGAATACAACAGTCACCATGCGCACTTTCCTTCATGGGAGTAATGTCTTAAACAGTGTACGCTTTGATCGTTCCCTGCAAGACCAGTAGTAGTTTCCGATGCACATCTGGAGGCATTCTGTAATCTGTGGACCTTCAAAGTGTTGATGAAATACAGAAATTGCTCCAAGATTAAATACAACAGTCATCATGGGCATTTTCCTCCATGGGAGTAATGTCTCAAACAGTCTACGCTTTGATCGTTCCCTGCAAGACCAGTAGTAGTTTCCGATGCACATCTGGAGGCATTCTGTAATGTGTTGACCTTCAAAGTGTTGATGAAACACAGGAATTGCCGCGGGATTGAATACAACAGTCACCATGCGCACTTTCCTCCATGGGAGTAATGTCTCAAACAGTCTACGCTTTGATCGTTCCCTGGAAGACAAGTAGTAGTTTCCGATGCACATCGGGTGTCATTCTGTATTCTGTGGACTATCAGAGTGTTGATGAAACACAGAAATTGCATCGGGATTGAATACAACAGTCACCATGCGCACTTTCCTTCGTGGGAGTAATGTCTCAAACAGTGTACGCTTTGATCGTTCCCTGCAAGACCAGTAGTAGTTTCCGATGCACATCTGGAGGCATTCTGTAATCTGTGGACCTTCAAAGTGTTGATGAAATACAGAAATTGCCCCAAGATTAAATACAACAGTCATCATGGGCATTTTCCTCCATGGGAGTAATGTCTCAAACAGTCTACGCTTTGATCGTTCCCTGCAAGACCAGTAGTAGTTTCCGATGCACATCTGGAGGCATTCTGTAATGTGTTGACCTTCAAAGTGTTGATGAAACACAGGAATTGCCGCGGGATTGAATACAACAGTCACCATGCGCACTTTCCTCCATGGGAGTAATGTCTCAAACAGTCTACGGTTTGATCGTCTCCTGGAAGACCAGTAGTAGTTTCCGATGCACATCTGGAATCATTCTGTAATCTTTGGACCTTCAAAGTGTTGATGAAACACAGAAATTGTATCGGAATTTAATACAACAGTCACCATGCGCACTTTCCTCCATGGGAGTAATGTCTCAAACAGTCTACGGTTTGATCGTTTCCTGGAAGACCAGTAGTAGTTTCCGATGCACATCTGGAGGCATTCTGTAATCTTTGGACCTTCAAAGTGTTGATGAAACACAGAAATTGCATCGGGATTCAATACAACAGTCACCATGCGCACTTTCCTCCATGGGAGTAATGTCTCTAACAGTCTATGCTTTGATCGTTCCCTGCAAGACCAGTAGTAGTTTCCGATGCACATGTAGAGGCATTCTGTAATCTTTGGACCTTCAAATTGTTGATGAAAAACACAGAAATCGAATCGGGATTGAATACAACAGTCGCCACGCGCACGTTCCTCCATGGGAGTAATGTCTCAAACAGTTTACGCTTTGATCGTTCCCTGCAAGACCAGTAGTAGTTTCCGATGCACATCTGGTGTAATTCTGTAATCTGTGGACTATCAGAGTGTTGATGAAACACAGAAATTGCCGCGGGATTCAATACAACAGTCACCATGCGCACTTTCCTACATGCGAATAATGTCTAAAACAGTCTACGGTTTGATCGTTTCCTGGAAGACCAGTAGTAGTTTCCGATGCACATAGGGAGGCATTCTGTAATCTGTGGACCTTCTAAGTGTTGATGAAATACAGAAATTGCCTCAAGATTGAATACAACAGTCATCATGGGCATTTTCCTCCATGGGAGTAATGTCGCAAACAGTCTACGCTTTGATCGTTCCCTGCAAGACCAGTAGTAGTTTCCGATGCACATCTGGAGGCATTCTGTAATGTGTGGACGTTAAAAGTGTTGATGAAACACAGGAATTGCCGCGGGATTGAATACAACAGTCACCATGCGCACTTTCCTCCATGGGAGTAATGTCTCAAACAGTCTACGGTTTGATCGTTTCCTGGAAGACCAGTAGTAGTTTCCGATGCACATCTGGAGGCATTCTGTAATCTGTGGACCTTCAAGGTGTTGATGAAACACAGAAAGTGCATCGGGATTGAATACAACAGTCACCATGCCCACTTTCCTCCATGGGAGTAATGTCTCAAACAGTCTACGCTTTGATCGTTTCCTGGAAGACCAGTAGTAGTTTGCAATGCACATCTGGAGACAATCTGTAATCTGTGGACTATCAGAGTGTTGATGAAACACAGAAATTGTATCGGAATTTAATACAACAGTCACCATGCGCACTTTCCTCCATGGGAGTAATGTCTCAAACAGTCTACGGTTTGATCGTTTCCTGGAAGACCAGTAGTAGTTTCCGATGCACATCTGGAGGCATTCTGTAATCTTTGGACCTTCAAAGTGTTGATGAAACACAGAAATTGCATCGGGATTCAATACAACAGTCACCATGCGCACTTTCCTCCATGGGAGTAATGTCTCTAACAGTCTATGCTTTGATCGTTCCCTGCCAGACCAGTAGTAGTTTCCGATGCACATCTGGAGGCATTCTGTAATGTGTGGACCTTCAAAGTGATGATGAAACACAGGAATTGCCGCGGGATAGAATACAACAGTCACCATGCGCACTTTCCTCCATGGGAGTAATGTCTCAAACAGTCTACCCATTGATCGTTCCCTGCAAGAACAGTAGTAGTTTGCAATGCACATCTGGAGGCATTCTGTAATCTGTGGACCTTCAAAGTGTTGATGAAACACAGAAATTGCCGCGAGATTGAATACAACAGTCACCATGCGCACTTTCTTCCATGGGAGTAATGTCTCAAACAGTCTACGCTTTGATCGTTTCCTGCAGGACCAGTAGTATTTTTCGATGCACATCTGGAGGCATTCTGTAATCTGTGGACCTTCAAGGTGTTAATGAAACACAGAAATGGCATCGGGATTGTATACAACAGTCGCCATGCGCCCTTTCCTCCATGGGAGTAATGTCTCAAACAGTCTACGCTTTGATCGTTCCCTGGAAGACAAGTAGTAGTTTCCGATGCACATCTGGTGTCATTCTGTATCCTGTGGACTATCAGAGTGTTGATGAAACACAGAAATTGCATCGGGATTGAATACAACAGTCACCATGCGCACTTTCCTTCATGGGAGTAATGTCTCAAACAGTGTACGCTTTGATCGTTCCCTGGAAGACCAGTAGTAGTTTCCGATGCACATCTGGAGGCATTCTGTAATGTGTTGACCTTCAAAGTGTTGATGAAACACAGGAATTGCCGCGGGATTGAATACAACAGTCACCATGCGCACTTTCCTCCATAGGAGTAATGTCTCAAACAGTCTACGGTCTGATCGTCTCCTGGAAGACCAGTAGTAGTTTCCGATGCACATCTGGAGGCATTCTGTAATCTGTGGACTATCAGATTGTTGATGAAACACAGATATTGCATCGGGATTGAATACAACAGTCAACATGCGCACTTTCCCCCATGGGAGTAATGTCTCAAACAGTCTACGGTTTGATCGTCTCCTGGAAGACCAGTAGTAGTTTCCGATGCACATCTGGAGGCATTCTGTAATCTGTGGACTATCTGTGTGTTGATGAAACACAGAAATTGCATCGGGATTGAATACAACATTCACCATGCGCACCTTCCTCCATGTGAGTAATGTCTCAAACAGTCTACGATTTGATCGTTCCCTGGAAGACCAGTAGTAGTTTCCGATAGACATCTGGAGGCATTCTGTAATCTGTGGACAATCAGAGTGTTGATGAAACACAGATATTGCATCGGGATTCAATACAACAGACACCACGCGCACTTTCCTCATTGGGAGTAATGTCTCAAAGAGATTATGTTTGATCGTTCCCTGGAAGACCAGTAGTAGCTTCCGACGCACATCTGGGGGCATTCTTTAATGTGTGGACTATCAGAGTGTTGATGAAACACAGAAATTGCATCAGGATTGAATACAACAGTCACCATGCGCACTTTCCTCCATGGGAGTAATGTCTCAAACAGTCTACGCTTTGATCGACCCCTGGGAGACCTGTAGTAGTTTCCGATGCACATCTGGAGGCATTCTGTAATCTGTGTACTATCAGAGTGTTGCTGAAACAGAGAAATTGCATCGTGATTGAATACAACATTCATCATGTGCACTTTCCTCCATAGGAGTAATGTCTCAAACAGTCTACGCTTTGATCGTTCCCTGGAAGACCAGTAGTAGTTTCCGAAGCACATCTGGGGGCATTCTGTAATGTGTGGACTATCAGAGTGTTGATGAAACATAGAAATTGCAACAGGAATGAATACAACAGTCACCATTCGCACTTTCCTCCATGGGAGTAATTTCTCAAACAGTTTACGCTTTGATCATTCCCTGGAAGACCAGTAGTAGTTTCCGATGCACATCTGGAGTCATTCTGTAATGTGTGGACCTTCAAAGTGTTGATGAAACACAGGAATTGCCGCGGGATAGAATACAAGTCACCATGCGCACTTTCCTTCATGGGAGTAATGACTCTAACAGTCTATGCTTTGATCGTTCCCTGCCAGACCAGTAGTAGTTAGCGATGCACATCTGGAGGCATTCTGTAATGTGTGGACCTTCAAAGTGCTGATGAAACACAGGAATTGCCGCGGGATAGAATACAACAGTCACCATGCGCACTTTCCTCCATGGGAGTAATGCCTCAAACAGTCTACCCATTGATCGTTCCCTGCAAGACCAGTAGTAGTTTGCAATGCACATCTGGAGGCATTCTGTAATCTGTGGACCTTCAAAGTGTTGATGAAACACAGAAATTGCCGCGAGATTGAATACAACAGTCACCATGCGCACTTTCCTCCATGGGAGTAATGTCTCAAACAGTCTACGCTTTGATCGTTTCCTGCAGGACCAGTAGTATTTTTCGATGCACATCTGGAGGCATTCTGTAATCAGTGGACCTTCAAGGTGTTAATGAAACACAGAAATGGCATCGGGATTGTATACAACAGTCGCCATGCGCCCTTTCCTCCATGGGAGTAATGTCTCAAACAGTCTACGCTTTGATCGTTCCCTGGAAGACAAGTAGTAGTTTCCGATGCACATCTGGTGTCATTCTGTATTCTGTGGACTATCAGAGTGTTGATGAAACACAGAAATTGCATCGGGATTGAATACAACAGTCACCATGCGCACTTTCCTTCATGGGAGTAATGTCTCAAACAGTGTACGCTTTGATCGTTCCCTGCAAGACCAGTAGTAGTTTCCGATGCACATCTGGAGGCATTCTGCAATCTGTGGACCTTCAAAGTGTTGATGAAATACAGAAATTGCCCCAAGATTAAATACAACAGTCATCATGGGCATTTTCCTCCATGGGAGTAATGTCTCAAACAGTCTACGCTTTGATCGTTCCCTGCAAGACCAGTAGTAGTTTCCGATGCACATCTGGAGGCATTATGTAATGTGTTGACCTTCAAAGTGTTGATGAAACACAGGAATTGCCGCGGGATTGAATACAACAGTCACCATGCGCACTTTCCTCCATGGGAGTAATGTCTCAAACAGTCTACGGTTTGATCGTCTCCTGGAAGATTAGTAGTAGTTTCCGATGCACATCTGGAATCATTCTGTAATCTTTGGACCTTCAAAGTGTTGATGAAACACAGAAATTGTATCGGAATTTAATACAACAGTCACCATGCGCACTTTCCTCCATGGGAGTAATGTCTCAAACAGTCTACGGTTTGATCGTTTCCTGGAAGACCAGTAGTAGTTTCCGATGCACATCTGGAGGCATTCTGTAATCTTTGGACCTTCAAAGTGTTGATGAAACACAGAAATTGCATCGGGATTCAATACAACAGTCACCATGCGCACTTTCCTTCATGGGAGTAATGTCTCAAACAGTCTACGCTTTGATCGTTTCCTGCAGGACCAGTAGTATTTTTCGATGCACATCTGGAGGCATTCTGTAATCTGTGGACCTTCAAGGTGTTAATGAAACACAGAAATGGCATCGGGATTGTATACAACAGTCGCCATGCGCCCTTTCCTCCATGGGAGTAATGTCTCAAACAGTCTACGCTTTGATCGTTCCCTGGAAGACAAGTAGTAGTTTCCGATGCACATCTGGTGTCATTCTGTATTCTGTGGACTATCAGAGTGTTGATGAAACACTGAAATTGCATCGGGATTGAATACAACAGTCACCATGCGCACTTTCCTTCATGGGAGTAATGTCTCAAACAGTGTACGCTTTGATCGTTCCCTGCAAGACCAGTAGTAGTTTCCGATGCACATCTGGAGGCATTCTGTAATCTGTGGACCTTCAAAGTGTTGATGAAATACAGAAATTGCCCCAAGATTAAATACAACAGTCATCATGGGCATTTTCCTCCATGGGAGTAATGTCTCAAACAGTCTACGCTTTGATCGTTCCCTGCAAGACCAGTAGTAGTTTCCGATGCACATCTGGAGGCATTCTGTAATGTGTTGACCTTCAAAGAGTTGATGAAACACAGGAATTGCCGCGGGATTGAATACAACAGTCACCATGCGCACTTTCCTCCATGGGAGTAATGTCTCAAACAGTCTACGGTCTGATCGTCTCCTGGAAGACCAGTAGTAGTTTCCGATGCACATCTGGAGGCATTCTGTAATCTGTGGACTATCAGATTGTTCATGAAACACAGATATTGCATCGGGATTGAATACAACAGTCAACATGCGCACTTTCCTCCATGGGAGTAACGTCTCAAACAGTCTATGCTTTGATCGTTCCCTGCCAGACCAGTAGTAGTTTGCAATGCACATCTGGAGGCATTCTGTAATCTGTGGACCTTCAAAGTGTTGATGAAACACAGAAATTGCCGCGAGATTGAATACAACAGTCACCATGCGCACTTTCTTCCATGGGAGTAATGTCTCAAACAGTCTACGCTTTGATCGTTTCCTGCAGGACCAGTAGTATTTTTCGATGCACATCTGGAGGCATTCTGTAATCTGTGGACCTTCAAGGTGTTAATGAAACACAGAAATGGCATCGGGATTGTATACAACAGTCGCCATGCGCCCTTTCCTCCATGGGAGTAATGTCTCAAACAGTCTACGCTTTGATCGTTCCCTGGAAGACAAGTAGTAGTTTCCGATGCACATCTGGTGTCATTCTGTATTCTGTGGACTATCAGAGTGTTGATGAAACACAGAAATTGCATCGGGATTGAATACAACAGTCACCATGCGCACTTTCCTTCATGGGAGTAATGTCTCAAACAGTGTACGCTTTGATCGTTCCCTGCAAGACCAGTAGTAGTTTCCGATGCACATCTGGAGGCATTCTGTAATCTGTGGACCTTCAAAGTGTTGATGAAATACAGAAATTGCCCCAAGATTAAATACAACAGTCATCATGGGCATTTTCCTCCATGGGAGTAATGTCTCAAACAGTCTACGCTTTGATCGTTCCCTGCAAGACCAGTAGTAATTTCCGATGCACATCTGGAGGCATTCTGTAATGTGTTGACCTTCAAAGAGTTGATGAAACACAGGAATTGCCGCGGGATTGAATACAACAGTCACCATGCGCACTTTCCTCCATGGGAGTAATGTCTCAAACAGTCTACGGTCTGATCGTCTCCTGGAAGACCAGTAGTAGTTTCCGATGCACATCTGGAGGCATTCTGTAATCTGTGGACTATCTGTGTGTTGATGAAACACAGAAATTGCATCGGGATTGAATACAACATTCACCATGCGCACCTTCCTCCATGTGAGTAATGTCTCAAACAGTCTACGATTTGATCGTTCCCTGGAAGACCAGTAGTAGTTTCCGATAGACATCTGGAGGCATTCTGTAATCTGTGGACAATCAGAGTGTTGATGAAACACAGAAATTGCATCGGGATTCAATACAACAGACACCATGCGCACTTTCCTCATTGGGAGTAATGTCTCAAAGAGATTATGTTTGATCGTTCCCTGGAAGACCAGTAGTAGCTTCCGACGCACATCTGGGGGCATTCTTTAATGTGTGGACTATCAGAGTGTTGATGAAACACAGAAATTGCATCAGGATTGAATACAACAGTCACCATGCGCACTTTCCTCCATGGGAGTAATGTCTCAAACAGTCTACGCTTTGATCGACCCCTGGGAGACCTGTAGTAGTTTCCGATGCACATCTGGAGGCATTCTGTAATCTGTGTACTATCAGAGTGTTGCTGAAACAGAGAAATTGCATCGTGATTGAATACAACATTCATCATGTGCACTTTCCTCCATGGGAGTAATGTCTCAAACAGTCTACGCTTTGATCGTTCCCTGGAAGACCAGTAGTAGTTTCCGATGCACATCTGGGGGCATTCTGTAATGTGTGGACTATCAGAGTGTTGATGAAACATAGAAATTGCAACAGGAATGAATACAACAGTCACCATTCGCACTTTCCTCCATGGGAGTAATTTCTCAAACAGTTTACGCTTTGATCATTCCCTGGAAGACCAGTAGTAGTTTCCGATGCACATCTGGAGTCATTCTGTAATGTGTGGACCTTCAAAGTGTTGATGAAACACAGGAATTGCCGCGGGATAGAATACAAGTCACCATGCGCACTTTCCTTCATGGGAGTAATGTCTCTAACAGTCTATGCTTTGATCGTTCCCTGCCAGACCAGTAGTAGTTTCCGATGCACATCTGGAGGCATTCTGTAATGTGTGGACCTTCAAAGTGTTGATGAAACACAGGAATTGCCGCGGGATAGAATACAACAGTCACCATGCGCACTTTCCTCCATGGGAGTAATGTCTCAAACAGTCTACCCACTGATAGTTCCCTGCAAGACCAGTAGTAGTTTGCAATGCACAACTGGAGGCATTCTGTAATCTGTGGACCTTCAAAGTGTTGATGAAACACAGAAATTGCCGCGAGATTGAATACAACAGTCACCATGCGCACTTTCTTCCATGGGAGTAATGTCTCAAACAGTCTACGCTTTGATCGTTTCCTGCAGGACCAGTAGTATTTTTCGATGCACATCTGGAGGCATTCTGTAATCTGTGGACCTTCAAGGTGTTAATGAAACACAGAAATGGCATCGGGATTGTATACAACAGTCGCCATGCGCCCTTTCCTCCATGGGAGTAATGTCTCAAACAGTCTACGCTTTGATCGTTCCCTGGAAGACAAGTAGTAGTTTCCGATGCACATCTGGTGTCATTCTGTATTCTGTGGACTATCAGAGTGTTGATGAAACACAGAAATTGCATCGGGATTGAATACAACAGTCACCATGCGCACTTTCCTTCATGGGAGTAATGTCTTAAACAGTGTACGCTTTGATCGTTCCCTGCAAGACCAGTAGTAGTTTCCGATGCACATCTGGAGGCATTCTGTAATCTGTGGACCTTCAAAGTGTTGATGAAATACAGAAATTGCCCCAAGATTAAATACAACAGTCATCATGGGCATTTTCCTCCATGGGAGTAATGTCTCAAACAGTCTACGCTTTGATCGTTCCCTGCAAGACCAGTAGTAGTTTCCGATGCACATCTGGAGGCATTCTGTAATGTGTTGACCTTCAAAGTGTTGATGAAACACAGGAATTGCCGCGGGATTGAATACAACAGTCACCATGCGCACTTTCCTCCATGGGAGTAATGTCTCAAACAGTCTACGGTTTGATCGTCTCCTGGAAGACCAGTAGTAGTTTCCGATGCACATCTGGAATCATTCTGTAATCTTTGGACCTTCAAAGTGTTGATGAAACACAGAAATTGTATCGGAATTTAATACAACAGTCACCATGCGCACTTTCCTCCATGGGAGTAATGTCTCAAACAGTCTACGGTTTGATCATTTCCTGGAAGACCAGTAGTAGTTTCCGATGCACATCTGGAGGCATTCTGTAATCTTTGGACCTTCAAAGTGTTGATGAAACACAGAAATTTTATCGGGATTCAATACAACAGTCACCATGCGCACTTTCCTCCATGGGAGTAATGTCTCTAACAGTCTATGCTTTGATCGTTCCCTGCCAGACCAGTAGTAGTTTCCGATGCACATCTGGAGGCATTCTGTAATGTGTGGACCTTCAAAGTGATGATGAAACACAGGAATTGCCGCGGGATAGAATACAACAGTCACCATGCGCAATTTCCTCCATGGGAGTAATGTCTCAAACAGTCTACCCATTGATCGTTCCCTGCAAGACCAGTAGTAGTTTGCAATGCACATCTGGAGGCATTCTGTAATCTGTGGACCTTCAAAGTGTTGATGAAACACAGAAATTGCCGCGAGATTGAATACAACAGTCACCATGCGCACTTTCTTCCATGGGAGTAATGTCTCAAACAGTCTACGCTTTGATCGTTTCCTGCAGGACCAGTAGTATTTTTCGATGCACATCTGGAGGCATTCTGTAATCTGTGGACCTTCAAGGTGTTAATGAAACACAGAAATGGCATCGGGATTGTATACAACAGTCGCCATGCGCCCTTTCCTCCATGGGAGTAATGTCTCAAACAGTCTACGCTTTGATCGTTCCCTGGAAGACAAGTGGTAGTTTCCGATGCACATCTGGTGCCATTCTGTATTCTGTGGACTATCAGAGTGTTGATGAAACACAGAAATTGCATCGGGATTGAATACAACAGTCACCATGCGCACTTTCCTTCATGGGAGTAATGTCTCAAACAGTGTACGCTTTGATCGTTCCCTGCAAGACCAGTAGTAGTTTCCGATGCACATCTGGAGGCATTCTGTAATCTGTGGACCTTCAAAGTGTTGATGAAATACAGAAATTGCCCCAAGATTAAATACAACAGTTATCATGGGCATTTTCCTCCATGGGAGTAATGTCTCAAACAGTCTACGCTTTGATCGTTCCCTGCAAGACCAGTAGTAGTTTCCGATGCACATCTGGAGGCATTCTGTAATGTGTTGACCTTCAAAGAGTTGATGAAACACAGGAATTGCCGCGGGATTGAATACAACAGTCACCATGCGCACTTTCCTCCATGGGAGTAATGTCTCAAACAGTCTACGGTCTGATCGTCTCCTGGAAGACCAGTAGTAGTTTCCGATGCACATCTGGAGGCATTCTGTAATCTGTGGACTATCAGATTGTTGATGAAACACAGATATTGCATCGGGATTGAATACAACAGTCAACATGCGCACTTTCCTCCATGGGAGTAACGTCTCAAACAGTCTACGGTTTGATCGTTTCCTGGAAGACCAGTAGTAGTTTCCGATGCACATCTGGAATCATTCTGTAATCTTTGGACCTTCAAAGTGTTGATGAAACACAGAAATTGCATCGGTATTCAATACAACAGTCACCATGCGCACTTTCCTCCATGGGAGTAATGTCTCAAACAGTCTACGGTTTGATCGTCTCCTGGAAGACCAGTAGTAGTTTCCGATGCACATCTGGAGGCATTCTGTAATCTGTGGACTATCTGTGTGTTGATGAAACACAGAAATTGCATCGGGATTGAATACAACATTCACCATGCGCACCTTCCTCCATGTGAGTAATGTCTCAAACAGTCTACGATTTGATCGTTCCCTGGAAGACCAGTAGTAGTTTCCGATAGACATCTGGAGGCATTCTGTAATCTGTGGACAATCAGAGTGTTGATGAAGCACAGAAATTGCATCGGGATTCAATACAACAGACACCATGCGCACTTTCCTCATTGGGAGTAATGTCTCAAAGAGATTATGTTTGATCGTTCCCTGGAAGACCAGTAGTAGCTTCCGACGCACATCTGGGGGCATTCTTTAATGTGTGGACTATCAGAGTGTTGATGAAACACAGAAATTGCATCGTGATTGAATACAACATTCATCATGTGCACTTTCCTCCATGGGAGTAATGTCTCAAACAGTCTACGCTTTGATCGTTCCCTGGAAGACCAGTAGTAGTTTCCGATGCACATCTGGGGGCATTCTGTAATGTGTGGACTATCAGAGTGTTGATGAAACATAGAAATTGCAACAGGAATGAATACAACAGTCACCATTCGCACTTTCCTCCATGGGAGTAATTTCTCAAACAGTTTACGCTTTGATCATTCCCTGGAAGACCAGTAGTAGTTTCCGATGCACATCTGGAGTCAATCTGTAATGTGTGGACCTTCAAAGTGTTGATGAAACACAGGAATTGCCGCGGGATAGAATACAAGTCACCATGCGCACTTTCCTTCATGGGAGTAATGTCTCTAACAGTCTATGCTTTGATCGTTCCCTGCGAGACCAGTAGTAGTTTCCGATGCACATCTGGAGGCATTCTGTAATGTGTGGACCTTCAAAGTGTTGATGAAACACAGGAATTGCCGCGGGATAGAATACAACAGTCACCATGCGCACTTTCCTCCATGGGAGTAATGTCTCAAACAGTCTACCCATTGATCGTTCCCTGCAAGACCAGTAGTAGTTTGCAATGCACATCTGGAGGCATTCTGTAATCTGTGGACCTTCAAAGTGTTGATGAAACACAGAAATTGCCGCGAGATTGATTACAACAGTCACCATGCGCACTTTCTTCCATGGGAGTAATGTCTCAAACAGTCTACGCTTTGATCGTTTCCTGCAGGACCAGTAGTATTTTTCGATGCACATCTGGAGGCATTCTGTAATCTGTGGACCTTCAAGGTGTTAATGAAACACAGAAATGGCATCGGGATTGTATACAACAGTCGCCATGCGCCCTTTCCTCCATGGGAGTAATGTCTCAAACAGTCTACGCTTTGATCGTTCCCTGGAAGACAAGTAGTAGTTTCCGATGCACATCTGGTGTCATTCTGTATTCTGTGGACTATCAGAGTGTTGATGAAACACAGAAATTGCATCGGGATTGAATACAACAGTCACCATGCGCACTTTCCTTCATGGGAGTAATGTCTTAAACAGTGTACGCTTTGATCGTTCCCTGCAAGACCAGTAGTAGTTTCCGATGCACATCTGGAGGCATTCTGTAATCTGTGGACCTTCAAAGTGTTGATGAAATACAGAAATTGCCCCAAGATTAAATACAACAGTCATCATGGGCATTTTCCTCCATGGGAGTAATGTCTCAAACAGTCTACGCTTTGATCGTTCCCTGCAAGACCAGTAGTAGTTTCCGATGCACATCTGGAGGCATTCTGTAATGTGTTGACCTTCAAAGTGTTGATGAAACACAGGAATTGCCGCGGGATTGAATACAACAGTCACCATGCGCACTTTCCTCCATGGGAGTAATGTCTCAAACAGTCTACGGTCTGATCGTCTCCTGGAAGACCAGTAGTAGTTTCCGATGCACATCTGGAGTCATTCTGTAATCTGTGGACTATCAGATTCTTGATGAAACACAGATATTGCATCGGGATTGAATACAACAGTCAACATGCGCACTTTCCTCCATGGGAGTAATGTCTCAAACAGTCTACGGTTTGATCGTTTCCTGGAAGACCAGTAGTAGTTTCCGATGCACATCTGGAATCATTCTGTAATCTTTGGACCTTCAAAGTGTTGATGAAACACAGAAATTGCATCGGTATTCAATACAACAGTCACCATGCGCACTTTCCTCCATGGGAGTAATGTCTCAAACAGTCTACGGTTTGATCGTCTCCTGGAAGACCAGTAGTAGTTTCCGATGCACATCTGGAGGCATTCTGTAATCTGTGGACTATCAGAGTGTTGATGAAACACAGAAATTGCATCGGGATTGAATACAACATTCACCATGCGCACCTTCCTCCATGTGAGTAATGTCTCAAACAGTCTACGATTTGATCGTTCCCTGGAAGACCAGTAGTAGTTTCCGATAGACATCTGGAGGCATTCTGTAATCTGTGGACAATCAGAGTGTTGATGAAACACAGAAATTGCATCGGGATTCAATACAACAGACACCATGCGCACTTTCCTCATTGGGAGTAATGTCTCAAAGAGATTATGTTTGATCGTTCCCTGGAAGACCAGTAGTAGCTTCCGACGCACATGTGGGGGCATTCTTTAATGTGTGGACTATCAGAGTGTTGATGAAACACAGAAATTGCATCGGGATTGAATACAACATTCACCATGCGCACCTTCCTCCATGTGAGTAATGTCTCAAACAGTCTACGATTTGATCGTTCCCTGGAAGACCAGTAGTAGTTTCCGATAGACATCTGGAGGCATTCTGTAATCTGTGGACAATCAGAGTGTTGATGAAACACAGAAATGGCATCAGGATTGAATACAACAGTCACCATGCGCACTTTCCTCCATGGGAGTAATGTCTCAAACAGTCTACGCTTTGATCGACCCCTGGAAGACAAGTAGTAGTTTCCGATGCACATCTGGTGTCATTCTGTAACCTGTGGACTATCAGAGTGTTGATGAAACACAGAAATTGCATCGGGATTGAATACAACAGTCACCATGCGCACTTTCCTTCATGGGAATAATGTCTCAAACAGTGTACGCTTTGATCGTTCCCGGCAAGACCAGTAGTAGTTTCCGATGCACATCTGGAGGCATTCTGTAATCTGTGGACCTTCAAAGTGTTGATGAAATATAGAAATTGCCTCAAGATTAAATACAACAGTCATCATGGGCATTTCCCTCCATGGGAGTAATGTCTCAAACAGTCTACGCTTTGATCGTTCCCTGCAAGACCAGTAGTAGTTTCCGATGCACATCTGGAGGCTTTCTGTAATGTGTTGACCTTCAAAGTGTTGATGAAACACAGGAATTGCCGCGGGATTGAATACAACAGTCACCATGCGCATTTTCCTCCATTTGAGTAATGTCTCAAACAGTCTACGGTTAGATCGTCTCCTGGAAGACCAGTAGTAGTTTCCGATGCACATCTGGAGGCATTCTGTACTCTGTGGACTATCAGATTGTTGATGAAACACAGATATTGCATCGGGATTGAATACAACAGTCACCATGCGCACTTTCCTCCATGGGAGTAATGTCTTAAACAGTCTACGGTTTGATCGTTTCCTGGAAGACCAGTAGTAGTTTCCGATGCACATCTGGAATCATTCTGTAATCTTTGGACCTTCAAAGTGTTGATGAAACACTGAAATTGCATCGGTATTCAATACAACAGTCACCATGCGCACTTTCCTCCATGGGAGTAATGTCTCAAACAGTCTATGGTTTGATCGTCTCCTGGAAGACCAGTAGTAGTTTCCGATGCACATCTGGAGGCATTCTGTAATCTGTGGACTATCAAAGTGTTGATGAAACACAGAAATTGCATCGGGATTGAATACAACATTCACCATGCGCACCTTCCTCCATGTGAGTAATGTCTCAAACAGTCTACGATTTGATCGTTCCCTGGAAGACCAGTAGTAGTTTCCGATAGACATCTGGAGGCATTCTGTAATCTGTGGACAATCAGAGTGTTGATGAAACACAGAAATTGCATCGGGATTCAATACAACAGACACCATGCGCACTTTCCTCATTGGGAGTAATGTCTCAAAGAGATTATGTTTGATCGTTCCCTGGAAGACCAGTAGTAGCTTCCGACGCACATCTGGGGGCATTCTTTAATGTGTGGACTATCAGAGTGTTGATGAAACACAGAAATTGCATCAGGATTGAATACAACAGTCACCATGCGCACTTTCCTCCATGGGAGTAATGTCTCAAACAGTCTACGCTTTGATCGACCCCTGGGAGACCTGTAGTAGTTTCCGATGCACATCTGGAGGCATTCTGTAATCTGTGCACTATCAGAGTGTTGCTGAAACAGAGAAATTGCATCGTGATTGAATACAACATTCATCATGTGCACTTTCCTCCATGGGAGTAATGTCTCACACAGTCTACGCTTTGATCGTTCCCTGGAAGACCAGTAGTAGTTTCCGATGGACATCTGGAGGCATTCTGTAATCTGTGGACAATCAGAGTGTTGATGAAACACAGAAATTGCATCGGGATTCAATACAACAGACACCATGCGCACTTTCCTCATTGGGAGTAATGTCTCAATGAGATTATGTTTTGATCGTTCCCTAGAAGACCAGTAGTAGCTTCCGACGCACATCTGGGGGCATTCTGTAATGTGTGGACTATCAGAGTGTTGATGAAACACAGAAATTGCATCAGGATTGAATACAACAGTCACCATACGCACTTTCCTCCATGGGAGTAATGTCTCAAATATTTTACGCTTTGATCGTTCCCTGGAAGACCAGTAGTAGTTTCCGATGCACATCTGGGGGCATTCTGTAATGTGTTTACTATCAGAGAGTTGATGAAACACAGAAAATGCATCGGGATTTAATACAACAGACCCCATGCACACTTTCCTCCATGGGAGTAATATCTCAAACAGTCTACGCTTTGATCGTTCCCTGGAAGACCACTAGTAGTTTACGATGCAAATCTTCTGACATTCTGTAATGTGTGGACTATCAGAGTGTTGATGAAACACAGAAATTGCATCAGGATTGAATACAACAGTCACCATGCGCACTTTCCTCCATGTGAGTAATGTCTCAAACAGTCTACGCTTTGATCGATCATTGGGAGACCTGTAGTAGTTTCCGATGCACATCTGGTGGCATTCTGTAGTCTGTGGACTATCAGAGTGTTGATGAAACACAGAAATTGCATCGGGATTGAATACAACATTTAACATGTGCACTTTCCTCCATGGGGGTAATGTCTCAAACAGTCTACGCTTTGATCGTTCCCTGGAAGACCACTAGTAATTCTGATGCAAATCTTCTGACATTCTGTAATGTGTGGACTATCAGAGTGTTGATAACACACAGAAATTGCATCAGGATTGAATACAACAGTCACCATGCGCACTTTCCTCCATGGGAGTAATGTCTCAAACAGTCTACGCATTGATCATTCCCTGCAAGACCAGTAGTAGTTTGCAATGCACATCTGGAGGCATTCTGTAATCTGTTAACCTTCAAAGTGTTGATGAAACACAGAAATTGCCGCGAGATTGAATACAACAGTCACCATGCGCACTTTCGTCCATGGGAGTAATGTCTCAAACAGTCTACGCTTTGATCGTTTCCTGGAGGACCAGTAGTATTTTCCGATGCACATCTGGAGGCATTCCGTAATCTGTGGACCTTCAAGGTGTTGATGAAACACAGAAATTGCATCGGGATTGAATACAACAGTCGCCATGCGCACTTTCCTCCATGGGAGTAATGTCTCAAACAGTCTACGCTTTGATCGTTCACTGCAAGACCAGTAGTAGTTTCCGATGCACATGTGGAGGCATTCTGTAATCTGTGGACTATCAGATTGTTGATGAAACACAGATATTGCATCGGGATTGAATACAACAGTCTCCATGCGCACTTTCCTCCATGGGAGTAATGTCTCAAACAGTCTACGGTTTGATCGTTTCCTGGAAGACCAGTAGTAGTTTCCGATGCACATCTGGAATCATTCTGTAATCTTTGGACCTCCAAAGTGTTGATGAAACACAGAAATTGCATCGGTATTCAATACAACAGTCACCATGCGCACTTTCCTCCATGGGAGTAATGTCTCAAACAGTCTATGGTTTGATCGTCTCCTGGAAGACCAGTAGTAGTTTCCGATGCACATCTGGAGGCATTCTGTAATCTGTGGACTATCAGAGTGTTGATGAAACACAGAAATTGCATCGGGATTGAATACAACATTCACCATGCGCACCTTCCTCCATGTGAGTAATGTCTCAAACAGTCTACGATTTGATCGTTCCCTGGAAGACCAGTAGTAGTTTCCGATAGACATCTGGAGGCATTCTGTAATCTGTGGACAATCAGAGTGTTGATGAAACACAGAAATTGCATCGGGATTCAATACAACAGACACCATGCGCACTTTCCTCATTGGGAGTAATGTCTCAAAGAGATTATGTTTGATCGTTCCCTGGAAGACCAGTAGTAGCTTCCGACGCACATCTGGGGGCATTCTTTAATGTGTGGACTATCAGAGTGTTGATGAAACAGAGAAATTGCATCGTGATTGAATACAACATTCATCATGTGCACTTTCCTCCATGGGAGTAATGTCTCAAAGAGTCTACGCTTTGATCGTTCCCTGGAAGACCAGTAGTAGTTTCCGATGCACATCTGGGGGCATTCTGTAATGTGTGGACTATCAGAGTGTTGATGAAACATAGAAATTGCATCAGGAATGAATACAACAGTCACCATTCGCACTTTCCTCCATGGGAGTAATTTCTCAAACAGTTTACGCTTTGATCATTCCCTGGAAGACCAGTAGTAGTTTCCGATGCACATCTGGAGTCATTCTGTAATGTGTGGACCTTCAAAGTGTTGATGAAACACAGGAATTTCCGCGGGATAGAATACAAGTCACCATGCGCACTTTCCTTCATGGGAGTAATGTCTCAAACAGTCTACCCATTGATCGTTCCCTGCAAGACCAGTAGTAGTTTGCAATGCACATCTGGAGGCATTCTGTAATCTGTGGACCTTCAAAGTGTTGATGAAACACAGAAATTGCCGCGAGATTGAATACAACAGTCACCATGCGCACTTTCCTCCATGGGAGTAATGTCTCAAACAGTCTACGCTTTGATCGTTTCCTGGAGGACCAGTAGTATTTTTCGATGCACATCTGGAGGCATTCTGTAATCTGTGGACCTTCAAGGTGTTGATGAAACACAGAAATTGCATCGGGATTGTATACAACAGTCGCCATGCGCCCTTTCCTCCATGGGAGTAATGTCTCAAACAGTCTACGCTTTGATCGTTCCCTGGAAGACAAGTAGTAGTTTCCGATGCACATCTGGTGTCATTCTGTATTCTGTGGACTATCAGAGTGTTGATGAAACACAGAAATTGCATCGGGATTGAATACAACAGTCACCATGCCCACTTTCCTTCATGGGAGTAATGTCTCAAACAGTGTACGCTTTGATCGTTCCCTGCAAGACCAGTAGTAGTTTCCGATGCACATCTGGAGGCATTCTGTAATCTGTGGACCTTCAAAGTGTTGATGAAATATAGAAATTGCCTCAAGATTAAATACAACAGTCATCATGGGCATTTTCCTCCATGGGAGTAATGTCTCAAACAGTCTACGCTTTGATCGTTCCCTGCAAGACCAGTAGTAGTTTCCGTTGCACATCTGGAGGCATTCTGTAATGTGTTGACCTTCAAAGTGTTGATGAAACACAGGAATTGCCGCGGGATTGAATACAACAGTCACCATGCGCACTTTCCTCCATGGGAGTAATGTCTCAAACAGTCTACGGTTTGATCGTCTCCTGGAAGACCAGTAGTAGTTTCCGATGGACATCTGGAGGCATTCTGTAATCTGTGCACTATCAGAGTGTTGCTGAAACAGAGAAATTGCATCGTGATTGAATACAACATTCATCATGTGCACTTTCCTCCATGGGAGTAATGTCTCAAACAGTCTACGCTTTGATCGTTCCCTGGAAGACCAGTAGTAGTTTCCGATGCACATCTGGGGGCATTCTGTAATGTGTGGACTATCGGAGTGTTGATGAAACATAGAAATTGCATCAGGAATGAATACAACAGTCACCATTCGCACTTTCCTCCATGGGAGTAATTTCTCAAACAGTTTACGCTTTGATCATTCCCTGGAAGACCAGTAGTAGTTTCCGATGCACATCTGGAGTCATTCTGTAATGTGTGGACCTTCAAAGTGTTGATGAAACACAGGAATTTCCGCGGGATAGAATACAAGTCACCATGCGCACTTTCCTTCATGGGAGTAATGTCTCAAACAGTCTACCCATTGATCGTTCCCTGCAAGACCAGTAGTAGTTTGCAATGCACATCTGGAGGCATTCTGTAATCTGTGGACCTTCAAAGTGTTGATGAAACACTGAAATTGCCGCGAGATTGAATACAACAGTCACCATGCGCACTTTCCTCCATGGGAGTAATGTCTCAAACAGTCTACGCTTTGATCGTTTCCTGGAGGACCAGTAGTATTTTTCGATGCACATCTGGAGGCATTCTGTAATCTGTGGACCTTCAAGGTGTTGATGAAACACAGAAATGGCATCGGGATTGTATACAACAGTCGCCATGCGCCCTTTCCTCCATGGGAGTAATGTCTCAAACAGTCTACGCTTTGATCGTTCCCTGGAAGACAAGTAGTAGTTTCCGATGCACATCTGGTGTCATTCTGTATTCTGTGGACTATCAGAGTGTTGATGAAACACAGAAATTGCATCGGGATTGAATACAACAGTCACCATTCGCACTTTCCTCCATGGGAGTAATGTCTCAAACAGTCTACGCTTTGATCGTTCCCTGCAAGACCAGTAGTAGTTTCCGTTGCACATCTGGAGGCATTCTGTAATGTGTTGACCTTCAAAGTGTTGATGAAACACAGGAATTGCCGCGGGATTGAATACAACAGTCACCATGCGCACTTTCCTCCATGGGAGTAACGTCTCAAACAGTCTACGGTTTGATCGTCTCCTGGAAGACCAGTAGTAGTTTCCGATGCACAACTGGAGGCATTCTGTAATCTGTGGACTATCAGAGTGTTGATGAAACACAGATATTGCATCGGGATTGAATACAACAGTCACCATGCACACTTTCCTCCATGGGAGTAATGTCTCAAACAGTCTACGGTTTGATCGTTTCCTGGAAGACCAGTAGTAGTTTCCGATGCACATCTGGAATCATTCTGTAATCTTTGGACCTTCAAAGTGTTGATGAAACACAGAAATTGCATCGGTATTCAATACAACAGTCACCATGCGCACTTTCCTCCATGGGAGTAATGTCTCAAACAGTCTACGGTTTGATCGTCTCCTGGAAGACCAGTAGTAGTTTCCGATGCACATCTGGAGGCATTCTGTAATCTGTGGACTATCAGAGTGTTGATGAAACACAGAAATTGCAACGGGATTGAATACAACATTCACCATGCGCACCTTCCTCCATGTGGGTAATGTCTCAAACAGTCTACGATTTGATCGTTCCCTGGAAGACCAGTAGTAGTTTCCGATGGACATCTGGAGGCATTCTGTAATCTGTGGACAATCAGAGTGTTGATGAAACACAGAAATTGCATCGGGATTCAATACAACAGACACCATGCGCACTTTCCTCATTGGGAGTAATGTCTCAATGAGATTATGTTTTGATCGTTCCCTGGAAGGGCAGTAGTAGCTTCCGACGCACATCTGGGGGCATTCTGTAATGTGTGGACTATCAGAGTGTTGATGAAACACAGAGATTGCATCAGGATTGAATACAACAGTCACCATACGCACTTTCCTCCATGGGAGTAATGTCTCAAATATTTTACGCTTTGATCGTTCCCTGGAAGACCAGTAGTAGTTTCCGATGCACATCTGGGGGATTCTGTAATGTGTTTACTATCAGAGAGTTGATGAAACACAGAAAATGCATCGGGATTTAATACAACAGACCCCATGCACACTTTCCTCCATGGGAGTAATGTCTCAAACAGTCTACGCATTGATCGTTCCCTGGAAGACCAGTAGTAGTTTCCGATGCACATCTGGGGGCATTCTGTAATGTGTGGACTATCAGAGTGTTGATGAAACATAGAAATTGCATCAGGAATGAATACAACATTCTCCATTCGCACTTTCCTCCATGGGAGTAATTTCTCAAACAGTTTACGCTTTGATCATTCCCTGGAAGACCAGTAGTAGTTTCCGATGCACATCTGGAGTCATTCTGTAATGTGTGGACCTTCAAAGTGTTGATGAAACACAGGAATTTCCGCGGGATAGAATACAAGTCACCATGCGCACTTTCCTTCATGGGAGTAATGTCTCAAACAGTCTACCCATTGATCGTTCCCTGCAAGACCAGTAGTAGTTTGCAATGCCCATCTGGAGGCATTCTGTAATCTGTGGACCTTCAAAGTGTTGATGAAACACAGAAATTGCCGCGAGATTGAATACAACAGTCACCATGCGCACTTTCCTCCATGGGAGTAATGTCTCAAACAGTCTACGCTTTGATCGTTTCCTGGAGGACCAGTAGTATTTTTCGATGCACATCTGGAGGCATTCTGTAATCTGTGGACCTTCAAGGTGTTGATGAAACACAGAAATTGCATCGGGATTGTATACAACAGTCGCCATGCGCCCTTTCCTCCATGGGAGTAATGTCTCAAACAGTCTACGCTTTGATCGTTCCCTGGAAGACAAGTAGTAGTTTCCGATGCACATCTGGTGTCATTCTGTATTCTGTGGACTATCAGAGTGTTGATGAAACACAGAAATTGCATCGGGATTGAATACAACAGTCACCATGCCCACTTTCCTTCATGGGAGTAATGTCTCAAACAGTGTACGCTTTGATCGTTCCCTGCAAGACCAGTAGTAGTTTCCGATGCACATCTGGAGGCATTCCTTAATCTGTGGACCTTCAAAGTGTTGATGAAATATAGAAATTGCCTCAAGATTAAATACAACAGTCATCATGGGCATTTTCCTCCATGGGAGTAATGTCTCAAACAGTCTACGCTTTGATCGTTCCCTGCAAGACCAGTAGTAGTTTCCGTTGCACATCTGGAGGCATTCTGTAATGTGTTGACCTTCAAAGTGTTGATGAAACACAGGAATTGCCGCGGGATTGAATACAACAGTCACCATGCGCACTTTCCTCCATGGGAGTAATGTCTCAAACAGTCTACGGTTTGATCGTCTCCTGGAAGACCAGTAGTAGTTTCCGATGCACATCTGGAGGCATTCTGTAATCTGTGCACTATCAGAGTGTTGCTGAAACAGAGAAATTGCATCGTGATTGAATACAACATTCATCATGTGCACTTTCCTCCATGGGAGTAATGTCTCAAACAGTCTACGCTTTGATCGTTCCCTGGAAGACCAGTAGTAGTTTCCGATGCACATCTGGGGGCATTCTGTAATGTGTGGACTATCAGAGTGTTGATGAAACATAGAAATTGCATCAGGAATGAATACAACAGTCACCATTCGCACTTTCCTCCATGGGAGTAATTTCTCAAACAGTTTACGCTTTGATCACTCCCTGGAAGACCAGTAGTAGTTTCCGATGCACATCTGGAGTCATTCTGTAATGTGTGGACCTTCAAAGAGTTGATGAAACACAGGAATTTCCGCGGGATAGAATACAAGTCACCATGCGCACTTTCCTTCATGGGAGTAATTTCTCAAACAGTCTACCCATTGATCGTTCCCTGCAAGACCAGTAGTAGTTTGCAATGCACATCTGGAGGCATTCTGTAATCTGTGGACCTTCAAAGTGTTGATGAAACACTGAAATTGCCGCGAGATTGAATACAACAGTCACCATGCGCACTTTCCTCCATGGGAGTAATGTCTCAAACAGTCTACGCTTTGATCGTTTCCTGGAGGACCAGTAGTAGTTTTCGATGCACATCTGGAGGCATTCTGTAATCTGTAAACCTTCAAGGTGTTGATGAAACACAGAAATGGCATCGGGATTGTATACAACAGTCGCCATGCGCCCGTTCCTCCATGGGAGTAATGTCTCAAACAGTCTACGCTTTGATCGTTCCCTGGAAGACAAGTAGTAGTTTCCGATGCACATCTGGTGTCATTCTGTATTCTGTGGACTATCAGAGTGTTGATAAAACACAGAAATTGCATCGGGATTGAATACAACAGTCACCATGCGCACTTTCCTTCATGGGAGTAATGTCTCAAACAGTGTACGCTTTGATCGTTCCCTGCAAGACCAGTAGTAGTTTCCGATGCACATCTGGAGGCATTCTGTAATCTGTGGACCTTCAAAGTTTTGATGAAATATAGAAATTGCCTCAAGATTAAATACAACAGTCATCATGGGCATTTTCCTCCATGGGAGTAATGTCTCAAACAGTCTACGTTTTGATCGTTCCCTGCAAGACCAGTAGTAGTTTCCGTTGCACATCTGGAGGCATTCTGTAATGTGTTGACCTTCAAAGTGTTGATGAAACACAGGAATTGCCGCGGGATTGAATACAACAGTCACCATGCGCACTTTCCTCCATGGGAGTAATGTCTCAAACAGTCTACGGTTTGATCGTCTCCTGGAAGACCAGTAGTAGTTTCCGATGCACAACTGGAGGCATTCTGTAATCTGTGGACTATCAGAGTGTTGATGAAACACAGATATTGCATCGGGATTGAATACAACAGTCACAATGCACACTTTCCTCCATGGGAGTAATGTCTCAAACAGTCTACGGTTTGATCGTTTCCTGGAAGACCAGTAGTAGTTTCCGATGCACATCTGGAATCATTCTGTAATCTTTGGACCTTCAAAGTGTTGATGAAACACAGAAATTGCATCGGTATTCAATACAACAGTCACCATGCGAACTTTCCTCCATGGGAGTAATGTCTCAAACAGTCTACGGTTTGATCGTCTCCTGGAAGACCAGTAGTAGTTTCCGATGCACATCTGGAGGCATTCTGTAATCTGTGGACTATCAGAGTGTTGATGAAACACAGAAATTGCAACGGGATTGAATACAACATTCACCATGCGCACCTTCCTCCATGTGGGTAATGTCTCAAACAGTCTACGATTTGATCGTTCCCTGGAAGACCAGTAGTAGTTTCCGATGGACATCTGGAGGCATTCTGTAATCTGTGGACAATCAGAGTGTTGATGAAACACAGAAATTGCATCGGGATTCAATACAACAGACACCATGCGCACTTTCCTCATTGGGAGTAATGTCTCAATGAGATTATGTTTTGATCGTTCCCTGGAAGGCCAGTAGTAGCTTCCGACGCACATCTGGGGGCATTCTGTAATGTGTGGACTATCAGAGTGTTGATGAAACACAGAGATTGCATCAGGATTGAATACAACAGTCACCATACGCACTTTCCTCCATGGGAGTAATGTCTCAAATATTTTACGCTTTGATCGTTCCCTGGAAGACCAGTAGTAGTTTCCGATGCACATCTGGGGGATTCTGTAATGTGTTTACTATCAGAGAGTTGATGAAACACAGAAAATGCATCGGGATTTTATACAACAGACCCCATGCACACTTTCCTCCATGGGAGTAATATCTCAAACAGTCTACGCTTTGATCGTTCCCTGGAAGACCACTAGTAGTTTCCGATGCAAATCTTCTGACATTCTGTAATGTGTGGACTATCAGAGTGTTGATGAAACACAGAAATTGCATCAGGATTGAATACAACAGTCACCATGCGCACTTTCCTCCATGTGAGTAATGTCTCAAACAGTCTACGCTTTGATCGATCATTGGGAGACCTGTACTAGTTTCCGATGCACATCTGGTGGCATTCTGTAGTCTGTGGACTATCAGAGTGTTGATGAAACACAGAAATTGCATCGGGATTGAATGCAACATTCAACATGTGCACTTTCCTCCATGGGGGTAATGTCTCAAACAGTCTACGCTTTGATCGTTCGCTGGAAGACCACTAGTAATTCTGATGCAAATCTTCTGACATTCTGTAATGTGTGGACTATCAGGGTGTTGATAACACACAGAAATTGCATCAGGATTGTATACAACAGTCACCATGCGCACTTTCCTCCATGGGAGTAATGTCTCAAACAGTCTACGCTTTCATCGATCCCTGGGAGACCTGTAGTAGTTTCCGATGCACATCTGGATTCATTCTGTAATCTGTGGACTATCCGAGTGTTGATGTAACACAGAAATTGCATCGGGATTGAATACAACATTCACCATGTGCACTTTTCTCCATGGTGGTAATGTCCCAAACAGTCTACGATTTGATCGTTCCCTGGAAGACCAGGAGTAGTTTCCGATGCACATCTGTGGGCATTCTGTAATGTGTGGACAATCAGAGTGTTGATGAAACATAGAAATTGCATCAGGAATGAATACAACAGTCACCATGCGCACTTTCCTCCATGGGAGTAATTTCTCAAACAGTTTACGCTTTGATCGTTCCCTGGAAGACCAGTAGTAGTTTCCGATGCACATCTGGGGGCATTCTGTAATGTGTGGACTATCAGAGTGTTGATGAAACACAGAAATTGCATCGGGATTGAATACAACAGTCACCATGCGCACTTTCGTCCATGGGAGTAATGTCTCAAACAGTCTACGCTTTGATCGTTTCCTGGAGGACCAGTAGTATTTTCCGATGCACATCTGGAGGCATTCCGTAATCTGTGGACCTTCAAGGTGTTGATGAAACACAGAAATTGCATCGGGATTGAATACAACAGTCGCCATGCGCACTTTCCTCCATGGGAGTAATGTCTCAAACAGTCTACGCTTTGATCGTTCCCTGCAAGACCAGTAGTAGTTTTCGATGCACATGTGGAGGCATTCTGTAATCTGTGGACCTTCAAAGTGTTGATGAAATACAGAAATTGCCTCAAGATTGAATACAACAGTCATCATGGGCATTTTCCTCCATAGGAGTAATGTCTCAAACAATCTACGCTTTAATCGTTTCCTGGAAGACCAGTAGTAGTTTCCGATGCACATCTGGAGGCACTCTGTAATCTGTAAACTATCAGAGTGTTGTTCAAACACAGAAATTGCATCGGGATTGAATACAACATTCACCATGCGCACTTTCCTCCATGGGAGTAATGTCTCAAACAGTTTACGCTTTGATCGTTCCATGGAAGACTAGTAGTAGTTTCCGATGCACATATAGGGGCATTCTGTAATCTGTGGACTATCAGAGTGTTGATAAAACACAGAAATTGCATCGGGATTAAATACAACAGTCACCATGCGCACTTTCCTCCATGGGAGTAATGTCTCAAACAGTCTACGGTTTGATCGTTTCCTGGAAGACCAGTAGTAGTATCCGATGTACATCTGGAGGCATTCTGTAATCTTTGGACCTTCAAAGTGTTGATGAAACACAGAAATTGCATCGGGATTGAATACAACATTCACCATGCGCACTTTCCTCCATGGGAGTAATGTCTCTAATAGTCTACGCGTTGATCGTTCCCTGCAAGACCAGTAGTAGTTTCCGATGCGCATCTGGAGGCATTCTGTAATGTGTGGACCTTCAACGTGTTGATGAAACACAGGAATTGCCGCGGAATTGAATACAACAGTCACCATGCGCACTTTCCTCCATGGGAGTACTGTATCAAACAATCTACGATTTGATCGTTCCCTGGAAGACCAGTAGTAGTTTCCGATGGACATCTGGAGGCATTCTGTAATCTGATGACAATCAGAGTGTTGATGAAACACAGAAATTGCATCGGGATTGAATACAACAGACACCATGCGCACTTTCCTCATTGGGAGTAATGTCTCAAAGAGTTTATGCTTTGATCGTTCCCTGGAAGTCCAGTAGTAGCTTCCGACGCACATCTGGAGGCATTCTGTAATGTGTGGACTATCAGAGTGTTGATGAAACACAGAAATTGCATCAGGATTGAATACAACAGTCACCATGCGCACTTTCCTTTATGGGAGTAATGACACAAACATTTTATGCTTTGATCGTTCCCTGGAAGACCAGTAGTAGTTTCCGATGCACATCTGGGGGCATTCTGTAATGTGTGGACTATCAGAGTGTTGTTGAAACACAGAAATTGCATCGGGATTGAATACGACAGACACCATGCGCATTTTCCTCCATGGGGGTGATGTCTCAAACAGTCTACGCTTTGATCGTTCCCTGGAAGACCAGTAGTAGTTTCCGATGCACATCTGTGGGCTTTCTGTAATGTGTGGACTATCAGAGTGTTGATGAAACGCAGAAATAGCATCGGGATTGAATACAACAGTCACCATGCGCACTTTCCTCCATGAGAGTAATGTCTCAAACAGTCTACGCTTTGATCGTTCCCTGCAAGACCAGTAGTAGTTTCCGATGCACATCTGGAGGCATTCTGTAATCTGTGGACCTTCAAAGTGTTGATGAAACACAGCAATTACATCGGGATTGAATACAACAGTCACCATGCGCAATTTCCTCCATGGGAGTAATGTCTCAAACAGTCTACGCTTTGATCGTTCCCTGGAAGACCAGTAGTAGTATCCGATGCACATCTGGAGGCATTCTGTAATCTGTGGACTATCAGAGTGTTGATGAAACACAGAAATTGCATCGTGATTAAATACAACACTCACCATGCGCACTTTCCTCCATGGGAGTAATGTCTCAAACAGTCTACGTTTTTGATCGTACCCTGCAAGACCAGTAGTAGTTTCCGATGCACATCTGGAGGCATTCTGTAATCTTTGGACCTTCAAACTGTTGATGAAACACAGAAATTGAATCGGGATCGAATAAAAAAGTCACCATGCGCACTTTCCTCCATGGAAGTAATATCTCAAACAGTCTACGCTTTGATCGTTCCCTGGAAGACCACTAGTAGTTTCCGATGCAAATCTTCTGACATTCTGTAATGTGTGGACTATCAGAGTGTTGATGAAACACAGAAATAGCATCAGGATTGAATACAACAGTCACCATGCGCACTTTCCTCCATGGGAGTAATGTCTCAAACAGTCTACGCTTTGATCGATCCCTGGGAGACCTGTAGTAGTTTCCGATGCGCATCTGGAGGCATTCTGTAATCTGTGGACTATCGGAGTGTTGATGAAACACAGAAATTGCATCGGGTTTGAATACAACATTCACCATGTTCACTTTCCTTTATGGGAGTAATGTCTCAAACAGTCTACGCTTTGATCGTTCCCTGGAAGACCAGTAGTAGTTTCCGATGCACATCTGCGGGCATTCTGTAATGAGTGGACTATCAGAGTGTTGATGAAACACAGGAATTGCATCGGGATTGAATACAACAGACACCATGCGCACTTTCCTCCATGGGAGTAATGTCTCAAACAGTCTACGCACTGATCGTTCCCTGCTAGACCAGTAGTAGTTTGCAATGCACATCTGGAGGCATTCAGTAATCTGTGGACCTTCAAAGTGTTGATGAAACACAGAAATTGACGCGAGATTGAATACAACAGTCACCATGCGCACTTTCCTCCATGGGAGTAATGTCTCAAACAGTCTACGCTTTAATCGTTCCCTGGAAGACCAGTAGTAGTTTCCGATGCACATCTGGAGGCATTCTGTAATCTTTAAACTATCAGAGTGTTGTTCAAACACAGAAATTGCATCGGGATTGAATACAACAGTCACCATGCGCACTTTCCTCCATGGGAGTAATGTCTTAAACAGTTTACGCTTTGATCGTTCCATGGAAGACTAGTAGTAGTTTCCGATGCACATATGGGTTCATTCTGTAATGTGTGGACTATCAGAGTGATGATAAAAAACAGAAATTGCATCAGGATTAAATACAACAGACACCATGCGCACTTTCCTCCATGGGAGTAATGTCTCAAACAGTCTACGCTCTAATCGTTCCCTGCAAGACCAGTAGTAGATTCCGATGCACATCTGGAGACATTCTGTTATCTGTGGACTATCAGAGTGTTGATGAAACACAGAAATTGCATCATGATTGAATACAACAGTCACCATGTGCACTTTCCTCCATGGGAGTAATGTCCCAAACAGTCTACGCTTTGATCGATCCCTGGGATACATATAGAAGTTTCCGATGCACATCTGGAGGCATTCTGTAATCTGTAAACTATCAGAGTGTTGTTCAAACACAGAAATTTCATCGGGATTCAATACAACAGTCACCATGCGCACTTTCCTCCATGGGAGTAATGTCTCTAACAGTCTACGCTTTAATCGTTCCCTGCAAGACCAGTAGTAGTTCCCGATGCACATCTGGAGGCATTCTGTAATGTGTAGACCTTCAAAGTGTTGATGAAACACAGGAATTGCCGCGGGATAGAATACAACAATCACCATGCGCTCTTTCCTCCATGGGAGTAATGTCTCAAACAGTCTACGCTTTGATCGTTTCCTGGAGGACCAGTAGTATTTTCCGATGCACATCTGGAGGCATTCTGTAATCTGTGGTCTATCAGAGTGTTGATGAAACACAGAAATTGCATCGGGATTGAATACAACAGTCGCCATGCGCACTTTCCTCCATGGGAGTAATGTGTCAAACAGTTTACGCTTTGATCGTTCCCTGGAAGACAAGTAGTAGTTTCAGATGCACAACTCGTGTCATTCTGTAATCTGTAGACTATCAGAGTGTTGATGAAACACAGAAATTGCATCGGGATTGAATACAACAGTCACCATGCGCACTTTCCTCCATGGGAGTAATGTCTCAAACAGTGTACGCTTTGATCGATCCCTGGGATACCTGTAGAAGTTTCCGATGCACATCTGGAGGCATTCTGTAATCTGTGGACTATCAGAGTGTTGATGAAACACAGAAATTGCATCGGGATTGAATACAACATTCACCATGTGCACTTTCCTCCATGGGAGTAATGTCTCAAACAGTCTACGCTTTGATCGTTCCTTGGAAGACCAGTAGTAGATTCCGATGCACATCTGGGTGCATTCTGTAATGTGTGAACTATCAGAGTGTTGATGAAACACAGAAATTGCATCGGGATTGAATACAACAGTCACCATGCGCACTTTCCACCATGGGAGTAATGTCTCAAACAGTCTACGCATTGATCGTTCCCTGCAAGACAAGTAGTAGTTTCCGATGCACATCTGGTGCCATTCTGTAATATGTGGACTATCTGAGTGTTGACGAAATACAGAAATTGCATCGGGATTGAATACAACAGTCACCATGCGCACTTTCCTCCGTGGGAGTAATGTCTCAAACAGTCTACGCTTCGATCGTTTCCTGGAGGACCAGTAGTATTTTGCGATGCACATCTGGCCTCATTCTGTAATCTGTGGACCTTCAAGGTGTTGATGAAACACAGAAATTGCATCTGGATTGAATACAACAGTCGCCATGCGCACTTTCCTCCATGGGAGTAATGTCTCAAACAGTCTACGCTTTGATCGTTCCCTGGAAGACAAGTTGTAGTTTCCGATGCACATCTGGTGCCATTCTGTAATATGTGGACTATCTGAGTGTTGACGAAATAGAGAAATTGCATCGGGATTGAATACAACAGTCACCATGCGCACTTTCCTCCATGGAAGTAATGTCTCAAACAGTCTACGCTTTGATCGTTCCCTGCAAGACCAGTAGTAGTTTCCGATGCACATCTGGAGGCATTCTGTAATCTGTGGACCTTCAAAGTGTTCATGAAATACAGAAATTGCCTCAAGATTGAATACAACAGTCATCATCGGCATTTTCCTCCATGGGAGTAATGTCTCAAACAGTCTACGCTTTAATCGTTCCCTGGAAGACCAGTAGTAGTTTCCGATGCACATCTGGAGGCATTCTGTAATCTGTCAACTATCAGAGTGTTGTTCAAACACAGAAATTTCATCGGGATTCAATACAACAGTCACCATGCGCACTTTCATCCATGGGAGTAATGTCTCTAACAGTCTACGCTTTGATCGTTCCCTGCAAGACCAGTAGTAGTTTCCGATGCACATCTGGAGGCATTCTGTAATGTGTAGACCTTCAAAGTGTTGATGAAACACAGGAATTGCCGCGGGATAAAATACAACAGTCACCATGCGGTCTTTCCTCCATGGGAGTAATGTCTCAAACAGTCTACGATTTGATCGTTCCCTGGAAGACCAGTAGTCGTTTCCGATGGACATCTGGAAGCATTCTGTAATATGTGGGCAATCGGAGTGTTGATGAAATACAGAATTTGCGTCGGGATTGAATACAACAGACACCATGCGCACATTCCTCATTGGGAGTAATGTCTCAAAGAGTTTATGCTTTGATCGTTCCCTGGAAGACCAGTAGTAGCTTCCGACGCACATCTGGGGGCATTCCGTAATGTGTGGACTATCAGAGTGTTGATGAAACACAGAAATTGCATCAGGATTGAATACAACAGTCACCATGCGCACTTTCCTCCATGGGAGTAATGTCTCAAACAGTCTACGCTTTGATCGTTCCCTGCAAGACCAGTAGTAGTTTCCGATGCACATCTGGAGGCATTCTGTAATCTGTGGACCTTAAAAGTGTTGATGAAACACAGAAATTGCATCGGGATTGAATACAACAGTCGCCATCCGCACTTTCCTCCATGGGAGTAATGTCTCAAACAGTCTACGCTTTGATCGTTCCCTGGAAGACAAGTAGTAGTTTCCGATGCACATCTGGTGCCATTCTGTAATCTGTGGACCTTCAAATTGTTGATGAAACACAGAAATTGAATCGGGATCGAATAAAACAGTCACCATGCGCACTTTCCTCCATGGGAGTAATGTCTCAAACAGTCTACGCTATGATCGTTCCCTGCAAGACCAGTAGTAGATTCCGATGCACATCTGGAGGCATTCTGTAATCTGTGGACTATCAGAGTGTTGATGAAACACAGAAATTGCATCAGGATTGAATACAACAGTCACCATGTGCACTTTCCTCCATGGGAGTAATGTCTCAAACAGTCTACGCTTTGATCGATTCCTGGGATACCTGTAGAAGTTTCCGATGCACATCTGGAGGCATTCTGTAATCTGTGGACTATCAGAGTGTTGATGAAACACAAAAATTGCATCGGGATTGAATACAACATTCACCATATGCACTTTCCTCCATGGGAGTAATGTCTCAAACAGTCTACGCTCTGATCGTTCCCTGGAAGACCAGTAGTAGTTTCCGATGCACATCTGGGGGCATTCTGTAATGTGTGAACTATCAGAGTGTTGATGAAACACAGAAATTGCATCGGGATTGAATACAACAGTCACCATGCGCACTTTCCACCATGGGAGTAATGTCTCAAACAGTCTACGCTTCGATCGTTTCCTGGAGGACCAGTAGTATTTTGCGATGCACATCTGGACTCATTCTGTAATCTGTGGCGCTTCAAGGTGTTGATGAAACACAGAAATTGCATCGGGATTGAATACAACAGTCGCCATCCGCACTTTCCTCCATGGGAGTAATGTCTCAAACAGACTACGCTTTGATCGTTCCCTGGAAGACAAGTAGTAGTTTCCGATGCACATCTGGTGCCATTCTGTAATATGTGGACTATCTGAGTGTTGACGAAATAGAGAAATTGCATCGGGATTGAATACAACAGTCACCATGCGCACTTTCCTCCATGGAAGTAATGTCTCAAACAGTCTACGCTTTAATCGTTCCCTGGAACACCAGTCGTAGTTTCCGATGCACATCTGGAGGCATTCTGTAATCTGTAAACTATCAGAGTGTTGTTCAAACACAGAAATTTCATCGGGATTCAATACAACAGTCACCATGCGCACTTTGCTCCATGGGAGTAATGTCTCTAACAGTCTACGCTTTGATCGTTCCCTGCAAGACCAGTAGTAGTTTCTGATGCACATCTGGAGGCATTCTGTAATGTGTAGACCTTCAAAGTGTTGATGAAACACAGGAATTGCCGCGGGATAGAATACAACAGTCACCATGCGGTCTTTCCTCCATGGGAGTAATGTCTCAAACAGTCTACGATTTGATCGTTCCCTGGAAGACCAGTAGTCGTTTCCGATGGACATCTGGAAGCATTCTGTAATATGTGGACAATCGGAGTGTTGATGAAATACAGAAATTGCATCGGGATTGAATACAACAGACAACATGCGCACTTTCCTCATTGGGAGTAATGTCTCAAAGAGTTTATGCTTTGATCGTTCCCTGGAAGACCAGTAGTAGCTTCCGACGCTCATCTGGGGGCATTCCGTAATGTCTGGACTATCAGAGTGTTGATGAAACACAGAAATTGCATCAGGATTGAATACAACAGTCACCATGCGCACTTTCCTCCATGGGAGTAATGTCTCAAAAATTTTCCGCTTTGATCGTTCCCTGGAAGACCAGTAGTAGTTTCCGACGCACATCTGGGGGCATTCTGTAATGTGTGGACTATCAGAGTGTAGATGAAACACAGAAATTGCTTCGGGATTGAATACAACAGACCGCATGCGCACTTTCCTCCATGGGGGTGATGTCTCAAACAGTCTACGCTTTGATCGTTCCCTGGAAGACCAGTAGCAGTTTACGATGCACATCTGTGGGCATTCTGTAATGTGTGGACTATCAGAGTGTTGATGAAACACAGAAATTGCATCAGGATTGAATACAACAGTCACTATGCGCAACTTTCCTAAATGGGAGTAATGTCTCAAACAGTCTACGATTTGATCGTTCCCTTGAAGACCAGTAGTAGTTTCCGATGCACATCTGGAGGCATTCTGTTATGTGTAGACCTTCAAAGTTGTGATGAAACACAGTAATTGCCGCGGGATAGAATACAACAGTCACCATGCGCACTTTCCTCCATGGGAGTAATGTCTCAAACAGTCTACGCTTTGATCGTTCCCTGGAAGACCAGTAGTAGTTTTCGATGCATATCTGGAGGCATTCTGTAATCTGTGGACTATCAGAGTGTTGATGAAACACAGAAATTGCATCGGGATTGAATACAACAGTCACCATGCCCACTTTCCTTCATGGGAGTAATGTCTCAAACAGTCTACGCTTTGATCGTTCCCTGCAAGACCAGTAGTAGTTTCCGATGCACATCTGGAGGCATTCTGTAATGTGTGGACCTTAAAAGTGTTGATGAAACACAGAAATTGCCGCGGGATTCAATACAACAGTCACCATGCGCACTTTCCTCCATGGGAATAATGGCTCAAACAGTCTACGCTTTGATCGTTTCCTGGAGGGCCAGTAGTAGTTTCCGATGCCCATCTGGAGGCATTCTGTAATCTGTGGACCATCAAATTGTTGATGAAACACAGAAATTGAATCGGGATCGAGTAAAACAGTCACCATGCGCACTTTCCTCAATGGGAGTAATGTCTCAAACAGTCTACGCTTTGATCGTTCCTTGCAAGACCAGTAGTAGATTCCGATGCACATCTGGAGGCATTCTGTAATCTGTGGACTATCTGAGTGTTGATGAAACACAGAAATTGCATCAGGATTGAATACAACAGTCACCATGTGCACTTTCCTCCATGGGAGTAATGTCTCAAAGAGTCTACGCTTTGATCGATCCCTGGCATACCTGTAGAAGTTTCCGATGCACATCTGGAGGCATTCTGTAATCTGTGGACTATCAGAGTGTTGATGAAACACAGAAATTGCATCGGGATTGAATACAACATTCACCATGTGCACTTTCCTCCATGGGAGTAATGTCTCAAACAGTCTACGCTTTGATCGTTCCCTGGAAGACCAGTAGTAGTTTCCGATGCACATCTGGGGGCATTCTGTAATGTGTGAACTATCAGAGTGTTGATGAAACACAGAAATTGCATCGGGATTGAATACAACAGTCACCATGCGCACTTTCCACCATGGGAGTAATGTCTCAAACAGTCTACGCATTGATCGTTCCCTGGAAGACCAGAAGTCGATTCCGATGGACATCTGGAAGCATTCTGTAATATGTGGACAATCGGAGTGTTGATGAAATACAGAAATTGCATCGGGATTGAATACAACAGACACCATGCGCACTTTCCTCATTGGGAGTAATGTCTCTAACAGTCTACGCCTTGATCGTTCCCTGCAAGACCAGTAGTAGTTTCCGATGCACATCTGGAGGCATTCTGTAATGTGTAGACCTTCAAAGTGTTGATGAAACACAGGAATTGCCGCGGGATAGAATACAACAGCCACCATGCGCTCTTTCCTCCATGGGAGTAATGTCTCAAACAGTCTACGATTTGACCGTTCCCTGGAAGACCAGTAGTCGATTCCGATGGACATCTGGAAGCATTCTGTTATATGTGGACAATCGGAGTGTTGATGAAATACAGAAATTGCATCGGGATTGAATACAACAGACACCATGCGCACTTTCCTCATTGGGAGTAATGTCTCAAAGAGTTTATGCTTTGATCGTTCCCTGGAAGACCAGTAGTAGCTTCCGACGCACATCTGGGGGCATTCCGTAATGTGTGGACTATCAGAGTGTTGATGAAACACAGAAATTGCATCAGGATTGAATACAACAGTCACCATGCGCACTTTCCTCCATGGGAGTAATGTCTCAAAAATTTTACGCTATGATCGTTCCCTGGAAGACCAGTAGTAGTTTCCGACGCACATCTGGGGGCATTCTGTAATGTGTGGACTATCAGAGTGTTGATGAAACACAGAAATTGTATCGGGATTGAATACAACAGACCGCATGCGCACTTTCCTCCATGGGGGTGATGTCTCAAACAGTCTACGCTTTGATCGTTCCCTGGAAGACCAGTAGTAGTTTACGATGCACATCTGTGGGCATTCTGTAATGTGTGGACTATCAGAGTTTTGATGAAACACAGAAATTGCATTAGGATTGAATACAACAGTCACTATGCGCAACTTTCCTAAATGGGAGTAATGTCTCAAACAGTCTACGCTTTGATCGTTCCCTGCAAGACCAGTAGTAGTTTCCGATGCACATCTGGAGGCATTCTGTAATCTGTGGACCTTAAAAGTGTTGATGAAACACAGAAATTGCCGCGGGATTCAATACAACAGTCACCATGCGCACTTTCCTCCATGGGGGTAATGCCTCAAACAGTCTACGCTTTGATCGTCTCCTGGAGGGCCAGTAGTAGTTTCCGATGCCCATCTGGAGGCATTCTGTAATCTGTGGACCTTAAAAGTGTTGATGCAACACAGAAATTGCCGCGGGATTCAATACAACAGTCACCATGCGCACTTTCCTCCATGGGAGTAATGTCTCAAACAGTCTACGCTTAGATCGATCCCTGGGAGACCTGGGAGACCTGTAGTAGTTTTAGATGCACATCTGGAGGCATTCTGTAATCTGTGGACTATCAGAGTGTTGATGAAACACAGAAATTGCATCGGGGTTGAATACAACATTCACCATGTGCACTTTCCTCCATGGGAGTAATGTCTCAAACATTTTACGCTTTGATCGTTCCCTGGAAGACCAGTAGTAGTTTCCGATGCACATCTGGGGGCATTCTGTAATGTGTGACCCATCAGAGTGTTGATGAAACACAGAAATTGCCGCGGGATTGAATACAACAGTCACCATACGCACTTTCCTCCATGGAAGTAATGTCTCAACAGTTTACGCTTTGATCGTTTCCTGCAAAACCAGTAGTAGTTTCGATGCACATCTGGAGGCATTCTGTAATCTGTAGACCTTCAAAAAGTTGGTGAAACACAGAAATTGCATCGGGATTGAATGCAACAGTCACCATGCGCACTTTCCTCCATGGGAGTAATGTCTCAAACAGTCTACACTTAGATCGTTCCCTGCAACACCTGTAGTAGATTCCGATGCACATCTGGAGGCATTCTGTAATCTGTGGACTATCAGAGTGTTGATGAAACACAGAAATTGCATCAGGATTGAATACAACAGTCACCATGTGCACTTTCCTCCATGGGAGTAATGTCTCAAACAGTCTACGCTTTGATCGATTCCTGGGATACCTGTAGAAGTTTCCGATGCACATCTGGAGGCATTCTGTAATCTGTGGACTATCAGAGTGTTGATGAAACACAAAAATTGCATCGGGATTGAATACAACATTCACCATATGCACTTTCCTCCATGGGAGTAATGTCTCAAACAGTCTACGCTCTGATCGTTCCCTGGAAGACCAGTAGTAGTTTCCGATGCACATCTGGGGGCATTCTGTAATGTGTGAACTATCAGAGTGTTGATGAAACACAGAAATTGCATCGGGATTGAATACAACAGTCACAATGCGCACTTTCCACCATGGGAGTAATGTCTCAAACAGTCTACGCTTCGATCGTTTCCTGGAGGACCAGTAGTATTTTGCGATGCACATCTGGACTCATTCTGTAATCTGTGGCGCTTCAAGGTGTTGATGAAACACAGAAATTGCATCGGGATTGAATACAACAGTCGCCATCCGCACTTTCCTCCATGGGAGTAATGTCTCAAACAGTCTACGCTTTGATCGTTCCCTGGAAGACAAGTAGTAGTTTCCGATGCACATCTGGTGCCATTCTGTAATATGTGGACTATCTGAGTGTTGACGAAATAGAGAAATTGCATCGGGATTGAATACAACAGTCACCATGCGCACTTTCCTCCATGGAAGTAACGTCTCAAACAGTCTACGCTTTAATCGTTCCCTGGAAGACCAGTAGTAGTTTCCGATGCACATCTGGAGGCATTCTGTAATCTGTAAACTATCAGAGTGTTGTTCAAACACAGAAATTTCATCGGGATTCAATACAACAGTCACCATGCGCACTTTGCTCCATGGGAGTAATGTCTCTAACAGTCTACGCTTTGATCGTTCCCTGCAAGACCAGTAGTAGTTTCTGATGCACATCTGGAGGCATTCTGTAATGTGTAGACCTTCAAAGTGTTGATGAAACACAGGAATTGCCGCGGGATAGAATACAACAGTCACCATGCGGTCTTTCCTCCATGGGAGTAATGTCTCAAACAGTCTACGATTTGATCGTTCCCTGGAAGACCAGTAGTCGTTTCCGATGGACATCTGGAAGCATTCTGTAATATGTGGACAATCGGAGTGTTGATGAAATACAGAAATTGCATCGGGATTGAATACAACAGACAACATGCGCACTTTCCTCATTGGGGGTAATGTCTCAAAGAGTTTATGCTTTGATCGTTCCCTGGAAGACCAGTAGTAGCTTCCGACGCACATCTGCGGGCATTCCGTAATGTCTGGACTATCAGAGTGTTGATGAAACACAGAAATTGCATCAGGATTGAATACAACAGTCACCATGCGCACTTTCCTCCATGGGAGTAATGTCTCAAAAATTTTACGCTTTGATTGTTCCCTGGAAGACCAGTAGTAGTTTCCGACGCACATCTGGGGGCATTCTGTAATGTGTGGACTATCAGAGTGTAGATGAAACACAGAAATTGCTTCGGGATTGAATACAACAGACCGCATGCGCACTTTCCTCCATGGGGGTGATGTCTCAAACAGTCTACGCTTTGATCGTTCCCTGGAAGACCAGTAGCAGTTTACGATGCACATCTGTGGGCATTCTGTAATGTGTGGACTATCAGAGTGTTGATGAAACACAGAAATTGCATCAGGATTGAATACAACAGTCACTATGCGCAACTTTCCTAAATGGGAGTAATGTCTCAAACAGTCTACGATTTGATCGTTCCCTTGAAGACCAGTAGTAGTTTCCGATGCACATCTGGAGGCATTCTGTTATGTGTAGACCTTCAAAGTTGTGATGAAACACAGTAATTGCCGCGGGATAGAATACAACAGTCACCATGCGCACTTTCCTCCATGGGAGTAATGTCTCAAACAGTCTACGCTTTGATCGTTCCCTGGAAGACCAGTAGTAGTTTTCGATGCACATCTGGAGGCATTCTGTAATCTGTGGACTATCAGAGTGTTGATGAAACACAGAAATTGCATCGGGATTGAATACAACAGTCACCATGCCCACTTTCCTTCATGGGAGTAATGTCTCAAACAGTCTACGCTTTGATCGTTCCCTGCAAGACCAGTAGTAGTTTCCGATGCACATCTGGAGGCATTCTGTAATGTGTGGACCTTAAAAGTGTTGATGAAACACAGAAATTGCCGCGGGATTCAATACAACAGTCACCATGCGCACTTTCCTCCATGGGAATAATGTCTCAAACAGTCTACGCTTTGATCGTTTCCTGGAGGGCCAGTAGTAGTTTCCGATGCCCATCTGGAGGCATTCTGTAATCTGTGGACCATCAAATTGTTGATGAAACACAGAAATTGAATCGGGATCGAGTAAAACAGTCACCATGCGCACTTTCCTCAATGGGAGTAATGTCTCAAACAGTCTACGCTTTGATCGTTCCTTGCAAGACCAGTAGTAGATTCCGATGCACATCTGGAGGCATTCTGTAATCTGTGGACTATCAGAGTGTTGATGAAACACAGAAATTGCATCAGGATTGAATACAACAGTCACCATGTGCACTTTCCTCCATGGGAGTAATGTCTCAAAGAGTCTACGCTTTGATCGATCCCTGGGATACCTGTAGAAGTTTCCGATGCACATCTGGAGGCATTCTGTAATCTGTGGACTATCAGAGTGTTGATGAAACACAGAAATTGCATCGGGATTGAATACAACATTCACCATGTGCACTTTCCTCCATGGGAGTAATGTCTCAAACAGTCTACGCTTTGATTGTTCCCTGGAAGACCAGTAGTAGTTTCCGATGCACATCTGGGGGCATTCTGTAATGTGTGAACTATCAGAGTGTTGATGAAACACAGAAATTGCATCGGGATTGAATACAACAGTCACCATGCGCACTTTCCACCATGGGAGTAATGTCTCAAACAGTCTACGCATTGATCGTTCCCTGTAAGACCAGAAGTCGATTCCGATGGACATCTGGAAGCATTCTGTAATATGTGGACAATCGGAGTGTTGATGAAATACAGAAATTGCATCGGGATTGAATACAACAGACAGCATGCGCACTTTCCTCATTGGGAGTAATGTCTCTAACAGTCTACGCTTTGATCGTTCCCTGCAAGACCAGTAGTAGTTTCCGATGCACATCTGGAGGCATTCTGTAATGTGTAGACCTTCAAAGTGTTGATGAAACACAGGAATTGCCGCGGGATAGAATACAACAGCCACCATGCGCTCTTTCCTCCATGGGAGTAATGTCTCAAACAGTCTACGATTTGACCGTTCCCTGGAAGACCAGTAGTCGATTCCGATGGACATCTGGAAGCATTCTGTTATATGTGGACAATCGGAGTGTTGATGAAATACAGAAATTGCATCGGGATTGAATACAACAGACACCATGCGCACTTTCCTCATTGGGAGTAATGTCTCAAAGAGTTTATGCTTTGATCGTTCCCTGGAAGACCAGTAGTAGCTTCCGACGCACATCTGGGGGCATTCCGTAATGTGTGGACTATCAGAGTGTTGATGAAACACAGAAATTGCATCAGGATTGAATACAACAGTCACCATGCGCACTTTCCTCCATGGGAGTAATGTCTCAAAAATTTTACGCTATGATCGTTCCCTGGAAGACCAGTAGTAGTTTCCGACGCACATCTGGGGGCATTCTGTAATGTGTGGACTATCAGAGTGTTGATGAAACACAGAAATTGTATCGGGATTGAATACAACAGACCGCATGCGCACTTTCCTCCATGGGGGTGATGTCTCAAACAGTCTACGCTTTGATCGTTCCCTGGAAGACCAGTAGTAGTTTACGATGCACATCTGTGGGCATTCTGTAATGTGTGGACTATCAGAGTTTTGATGAAACACAGAAATTGCATTAGGATTGAATACAACAGTCACTATGCGCAACTTTCCTAAATGGGAGTAATGTCTCAAACAGTCTACGCTTTGATCGTTCCCTGCAAGACCAGTAGTAGTTTCCGATGCACATCTGGAGGCATTCTGTAATCTGTGGACCTTAAAAGTGTTGATGAAACACAGAAATTGCCGCGGGATTCAATACAACAGTCACCATGCGCACTTTCCTCCATGGGGGTAATGCCTCAAACAGTCTACGCTTTGATCGTCTCCTGGAGGGCCAGTAGTAGTTTCCGATGCCCATCTGGAGGCATTCTGTAATCTGTGGACCTTAAAAGTGTTGATGCAACACAGAAATTGCCGCGGGATTCAATACAACAGTCACCATGCGCACTTTCCTCCATGGGAGTAATGTCTCAAACAGTCTACGCTTAGATCGATCCCTGGGAGACCTGGGAGACCTGTAGTAGTTTCCGATGCACATCTGGAGGCATTCTGTAATCTGTGGACTATCAGAGTGTTGATGAAACACAGAAATTGCATCGGGGTTGAATACAACATTCACCATGTGCACTTTCCTCCATGGGAGTAATGTCTCAAACATTTTACGCTTTGATCGTTCCCTGGAAGACCAGTATTAGTTTCCGATGCACATCTGGGGGCATTCTGTAATCTGTGGACTATCAGAGTGTTGATGGAACACAGAAATTGTATCGGGATTGAATACAACAGACCCCATGCGCACTTTCCTCCATGGGGGTGACGTCTCAAACAGTCTACGCTTTGATCTTTCCCTGCAAGACGAGCAGTAGTTTCCGATGCACATCTGGAGGCATTCTGTAATGTGTGGACCTTCAAAGTGTTGATGAAACACAGAAATTGCATTGTGATTGAATACAACAGTCACCATGCGCACTTTCCTAGATGGGAGTAATGTCTCAAACAGTCTACGCTTTGATCGTTCCCTGGAAGACAAGTAGTAGTTTCCGATGCACATCTGGTGTCATTCTGTAATCTGTGGACTATCAGAGTGTTGATAAAACACAGAATTTGCATCGGGATTGAGTACAACAGTCACCATGCGCACTTTCCTCCATGGGAGTAATGTCTGAAACTGTCTACGATTTGATCGTTCCCTGGAAGACCAGTAGTAGTTTCCGATGCACATCTGGGGGCATTCTGTAATGTGTGACCCATCAGAGTGTTGATGAAACACAGAAATTGCCGCGGTATTGAATACAACAGTCACCATACGCACTTTCCTCCATGGAAGTAATGTCTCAACAGTTTACGCTTTGATCGTTTCCTGCAAAACCAGTAGTAGTTTCGATGCACATCTGGAGGCATTCTGTAATCTGTAGACCTTCAAAAAGTTGGTGAAACACAGAAATTGCATCGGGATTGAATGCAACAGTCACCATGCGCACTTTCCTCCATGGGAGTAATGTCTCAAACAGTCTACACTTAGATCGTTCCCTGCAACACCTGTAGTAGTTTCCGAAGCACATCTGGTGGCATTCTGTAATGTGTGGACCTTCAAAGTGTTGATGAGTCACAGGAATTGCCGCGGGATTGAATACAACAGTCACCATGCGCACTTTCCTCCATGGGAGTAATGTCTCAAACTGTCTACGATTTGATCGTTCCCTGGAAGACCAGTAGTAGTTTCCGATGGTCATCTGGAGGCATTTTGTAATCTGTGGACAATCAGAGTGTTGATGAAACACAGAAATTTCATCGGGATTGAATACAACAGACACCATGCGCACTTTCCTCATTGGGAGTAATGTCTCAAAGAGTTTATGCTTTGATCGTTCCCTGGAAGACCAGTAGTAGCTTCCGACGCACATCTGGGGGCATTCTGTAATGTGTGGACTATCAGAGTGTTGATGAAGCACAGAAATTGCATCAGGATTGAATACTAAAGTCACCATGCGCACTTTCCTCCATTGGAGTAATGTCTCAAACATTTTACGCTTTGATCGTTCCCTGGAAGACGAGTAGTAGTTTCCGATGCACATCTGGAGGCATTCTGTAATCTGTGGACCTTAAAAGTGTTGATGAAACACAGAAATTGCCGCGGGATTCAATACAACAGTCACCATGCGCACTTTCCTCCATGGGGGTAATGCCTCAAACAGTCTACGCTTTGATCGTCTCCTGGAGAGCCAGTAGTAGTTTCCGATGCCCATCTGGAGGCATTCTGTGATCTGTGGACTATCAGAGTGTTGATGAAACACAGAAATTGCATCGGGATTGAATACAACAGTCACCATGCGCACTTTCCTCCATGGTAGTAATGTCTCAAACAGTCTACGCTTTGATCGTCCTCTGGAAGAACAGTGGTAGTTTCCGATGCACATCTGGAGGCATTCTGTAATCTTTGGACTATCAGAGTGTTGATGAAACACAGAAATTGCATCGGGATAGAATACAACATTCACCATGTGCACTTTCCTCCATGGGAGTAATGTCTCAAACATTTTACGCTTTGATCGTTCCCTGGAAGACCAGTATTAGTTTCCGATGCACATCTGGGGGCATTCTGTAATGTGTGGACTATCAGAGTGTTGATGGAACACAGAAATTGTATCGGGATTGAATACAACAGACCCCATGCGCACTTTCCTCCATGGGGGTGACGTCTCAAACAGTCTACGCTTTGATCTTTCCCTGCAAGACGAGCAGTAGTTTCCGATGCACATCTGGAGGCATTCTGTAATCTGTGGACCTTCAAAGTGTTGATGAAACACAGAAATTGCATTGGGATTGAATACAACAGTCACCATGCGCACTTTCCTAGATGGGAGTAATGTCTCAAACAGTCTACGCTTTGATCGTTCCCTGGAAGACAAGTAGTAGTTTCCGATGCACATCTGGTGTCATTCTGTAATCTGTGGACTATCAGAGTGTTGATGAAACACAGAATTTGCATCGGGATTGAGTACAACAGTCACCATGCGCACTTTCCTCCATGGGAGTAATGTCTGAAACTGTCTACGATTTGATCGTTCCCTGGAAGACCAGTAGTAGTTTCCGATGCACATCTGGGGGCATTCTGTAATGTGTGACCCATCAGAGTGTTGATGAAACACAGAAATTGCCGCGGGATTGAATACAACAGTCACCATGCGCACTTTCCTCCATGGAAATAATGTCTCAACAGTTTACGCTTTGATCGTTTCCTGCAAAACCAGTAGTAGTTTCGATGCACATCTGGAGGCATTCTGTAATCTGTAGACCTTCAAAAAGTTGGTGAAACACAGAAATTGCATCAGGATTGAATACAACAGTCACCATGCGCACTTTCCTCCTTGGGAGTAATGTCTCAAATATTTTACGCTTTGATCGTTCCCTGGAAGACCAGTAGTAGTTTCCGATGCACATCTGGGGGCATTCTGTAATGTGTGGACTATCAGAGTGTTGATGAAGCACAGAAATTGCATCAGGATTGAATACTAAAGTCACCATGCGCACTTTCCTCCATGGGAGTAATGTCTCAAACATTATACGCTTTGATCGTTCCCTGGAAGACCAGTAGTAGTTTCCGATGCACATCTGGGGGCATTCTGTAATGTGTGGACTATCATAGTGTTGATGGAACACAGAAATTGAATCGGGAGTGAATACAACAGACCCCATGCGCACTTTCCTCCATGGGGGTGATGTCTCAAACTGTCTACGCTTTGATCGTTCCCTGCAAGACCAGTAGTAGTTTCCGATGCACATCTGGAGGCATTCTGTAATCTGTGGACCTTCAAAGTGTTGATGAAACACAGAAATTGCATTGGGATTGAATACAACAGTCACCATGCGCACTTTCCTAGATGGGAGTAATGTCTCAAACAGTCTACGCTTTGATCGTTCCCTGGAAGACAAGTAGTAGTTTCCGATGCACATCTGGTGTCATTCTGTAATCTGTGGACTATCAGAGTGTTGATGAAATACAGAATTTGCATCGGGATTGAGTACAACAGTCACCATGCGCACTTTCCCCCATTTAAGTAATGTCTCAAACAGTTTACGCTTTGATCATTCCCTGGAAGGCCAGTTGTCGTTTCCGATGCACATCTGGGGGCATTCTGTAATGTGTGACCCATCAGAGTATTGATGAAACACAGAAATTGCCGCGGGATTGAATACAACAGTCACCATGCGCACTTTCCTTCATGGAAGTAATGTCTCAAACAGTTTACGCTTTGATCGTTCCCTGCAAAACCAGTAGTAGTTTCGATGCACATCTAGTGGCATTCTGTCATCTGTGGACCTTCAAAGTGTTGATGAAACACAGAATACGAATCGGGATTGAATACAACAGTCACCATGCGCACTTTCCTCCATTGGAGTAATGTCTCAAACATTTTACGCATTGATCGATCCCTGGAAGACCAGTAGTAGTTTCCGGTGCACATCTGGGGGCATTCTGTAATGTGTGGACTATCAGAGTGTTGATGGAACACAGGAATTGCATCGGGATTGAATACAACAGAACCCATGCGCAATTTCCTCCACGGGGGTGATGTCTCAAACAGTCTACGCTTTGATCTTTCCCTGCAAGACCAGTAGTAGTTTCCGATGCACATCTGGAGGCATTCTGTAATCTGTGGACCTTCAAAGTGTTGATGAAACACAGAATTTGAATCTTGATTGAATACAACAGTCACCATGCGCACTTTCTTCCATGGGAGTAATGTCTCAAACAGTCTACGCTTTGACCGTTCCCTGGAAGACCAGTAGTAGTTTCCGATGCAGATCTGGAGGCATTCTGTAATCTGTGGACCTTCAAAGTGTTGATGAAATACAGAAATTGCCTCAAGATTGAATACAACAGTCATCATCGGCATTTTCCTCCATGGGAGTAATGTCTCAAACAGGCTACGCTTTGATCGTTTCCTGGAGGACCAGTAGTATTTTCCGATGCACATCTGGAGGCATTCTGTAATCTGTGGACCTTGAAAAAGTTGGTGAAACACAAAAATTGCATCGGGATTGAATACAACAGTCACCATGCGCACTTTCCTCCATGGGAGTAATGTCTGAAACAGTTCACGCTTTGATCGTTCCATGGAAGACTAGTAGTAGTTTCCGATGCACATATGGGGGCATTCTGTAATGTGTGGACTATCAGAGTGTTGATAAAACACAGAAATTGTACGGGATTGAATACAACAGACACCATGCGCACTTTCCTCCATGGGAGTAATGTCTCAAACAGTCTACGCTTTGATCGTTCCCTGCAAGACCAGTAGTAGTTTCCGATGCACATCTGGAGGCATTCTGTAATCTGTGGACCTTAAAAGTGTTGATGAAACACAGAAATTGCCGCGGGATTCAATACAACAGTCACCATGCGCACTTTCCTCCATGGGAATAATGTCTCAAACAGTCTACGCTTTGATCGTCTCCTGGAGGGCCAGTAGTAGTTTCCGATGCCCATCTGGAGGCATTCTGTAATCTGTGGACCTTCAAATTGTTGATGAAACACAGAAATTGAATCGGGATCGAATAAACAGTCACCATGCGCACTTTCCTCCATGGGAGTAATGTCTCAAACAGTCTACGCTTAGATCGATCCCTGGGAGACCTGGGAGACCTGTAGTAGTTTTCGATGCACATCTGGAGGCATTCTGTAATCTGTGGACTATCAGAGTGTTGATGAAACACAGAAATTGCATCGGGATTGAATACAACATTCACCATGTGCACTTTCCTCCATGGGAGTAATGTCTCAAACATTTTACGCTTTGATCGTTCCCTGGAAGACCAGTAGTAGTTTCCGATGCACATCTGGGGGCATTCTGTAATGTGTGGACTATCAGAGTGTTGATGGAACACAGAAATTGCATCGTGATTGAATACAACAGACCCCATGCGCACTTTCCTCCATGGGGGTGATGTCTCAAACAGTCTAGGCTTTGATCGTTCCCTGCAAGACCAGTAGTAGTTTCCGATGCACATCTGGAGGCATTCTGTAATCTGTGGACCTTCAAAGTGTTGATGAAACACAGACATTGCATTGGGATTGAATACAACAGTCACCATGCGCACTTTCTTAGATGGGAGTAATGTCTCAAACAGTCTACGCTTTGATCGTTCCCTGGAAGACAAGTAGTAGTTTCCGATGCACATCTGGTGTCATTCTGTAATCTGTGGACTATCAGAGTGTTGATGAAATACAGAATTTGCATCGGGATTGAGTACAACAGTCACCATGCGCACTTTCCCCCATTTAAGTAATGTCTGAAACAGTTTACGCTTTGATCTTTCCCTGGAAGGCTAGTAGTAGTTTCCGATGCACATCTGGGGGCATTCTGTAATGTGTGACCCATCAGAGTGTTGATGAAACACAGAAATTGCCGCGGGATTGAATACAACAGTCACCATGCGCACTTTCCTCCATGGAAGTAATGTCTCAAAGAGTTTACGCTTTGATCGTTCCCTGCAAAACCAGTAGTAGTTTCGATGCACATCTGGAGGCATTCTGTAATCTGTGGACTTTCAAAAAGTTGGTGAAACACAGAAATTTCATCGGGATTGAATACAGCAGTCACCATGCGCACTTTCCTCCATGGGAGTAATGTCTCAAACAGTCTACACTTTGATCTTTCCCTGCAAGACCAGTAGTAGTTTCCGATGCACATCTGGAGGCATTCTGTAATCTGTGGACCTTCAAAGTGTTGATGAAACACAGAATTTGAATCTTGATTGAATACAACAGTCACCATGCGCACTTTCTTCCATGGGAGTAATGTCTCAAACAGTCTACGCTTTGACCGTTCCCTGGAAGACCAGTAGTAGTTTCCGATGCACATCTGGAGGCATTCTGTAATCTGTGGACCTTCAAAGTGTTGATGAAATACAGAAATTGCCTCAAGATTGAATACAACAGTCATCATCGGCACTTTCCTCCATGGGAGTAATGTCTCAAACAGTCTACGATTTGATCGTTTCCTGGAAGACCAGTAGTAGTTTCCGATGCACATCTGGAGGCATTCTCTAACCTTTGGACCTTCAAAGTGTTGATGAAACACAGAAATTGCATCGGGATTCAATACAACAGTCACCATGCGCACTTTCCTCCATGGGAGTAATGTCTCTAACAGTCTACGCTTTGATCGTTCCCTGCAAGACCAGTAGTAGTTTCCGATGCACATCTGGAGGCATTCTGTAATGTGTGGACCTTCAAAGTGTTGATGAAACACAGGAAATGCCGCGGGATTGAATACAACAGTCACCATGCGCACTTTCCTCCATGTGAGTAATGTCTCAAACTGTCTACGATTTGATCGTTCCCTGGAAGACCAGTAGTAGCTTCTGATGGACATCTGGAGGCATTCTGTAATCTGTGGACAATCAGAGTGTTGATGAAACACAGAAATTGCATCGGGATTGAATACAACAGACACCACTCTCACTTTCCTCCATGGGGGTGATGTCTCAAACAGTCTACGCTTTGATCGTTCCCTGCAAGACCAGTAGTAGCTTCCGACGCACATCTGGGGGCATTCTGTAATGTGTGGACTATCAGAGTGTTGATGAAACACAGAAATTGCATCAGGATGCAATACAACGGTCACCATGCGCACTTTCCTCTATGGGAGTAATGTCTCAATCATTTTACGCTTTGATCGTTCCCTGGAAGACCAGTAGTAGTTTCCGATGCACATCTGGGGGCATTCTGTAATCTGGGGACCTTCAAAGTGTTGATGATACACAGTAATTGCATTGGGATTGAATACAACAGTCACCATGCGCACTTTCCTAGATGGGAGTAATGTCTCAAACAGTCTACGCTTTGATCGTTCACTGGAAGACAAGTAGTAGTTTCCGATGCACATCTGGTGTCATTCTGTAATCTGTGGACTATCAGAGTGTTGATGAAACACAGAATTTGCATCGGGATTGAGTACAACAGTCACCATGCGCACTTTCCCCCATGGAAGTAATGTCTCAAACAGTTTACGCTTTGATCTTTCCCTGGAAGACCAGTAGTAGCTTCCGACGCACATCTGGGGGCATTCTGTAATGTGTGGTCTGTCAGAGTGTTGATGAAACACAGAAATTGCATCAGGATTGAATACAACAGTCACCATGCGCACTTTCCTCCATGGGAGTAATGTCTCAAATATTTTACGCTTTGATCGTTCCCTGGAAGAAAAGTAGTAGTTTCCGATGCACATCTGGGGGCATTCTGTAATGTGTGGACTATCAGAGTGTTGATGAAACACAGAAATTGCATCAGGATTGAATACTAAAGTCACCATGCGCACTTTCCTCCATGGGAGTAATGTCTCAAACATTTTACGCTTTGATCGTTCCCTGGAAGACCAGTAGTAGTTTCCGATGCACATCTGGGGGCATTCTGTAATGTGTGGACTATCAGAGTGTTGATGGAACACAGAAATTGCATCGGGATTGAATACAACAGACCCCCTGCGCACTTTCCTCCATGGGGGTGATGTCTCAAACAGTCTACGCTTTGATCGTTCCCTGCAAGACCAGTAGTAGTTTCCGATGCACATCTGGAGGCATTCTGTAATCTGTGGACCTTCAAAGTGTTGATGAAACACAGACATTGCATTGGGATTGAATACAACAGTCACCATGCGCACTTTCCTAGATGGGAGTAATGTCTCAAACAGTCTACGCTTTGATCGTTCACTGGAAGACAAGTAGTAGTTTCCGATGCACATCTGGTGTCATTCTGTAATCTGTGGACTATCAGAGTGTTGATGAAACACAGAATTTGCATCGGGATTGAGTACAACAGTCACCATGCGCACTTTCCCCCATGGAAGTAATGTCTCAAACAGTTTACGCTTTGATCTTTCCCTGGAAGACCAGTAGTAGCTTCCGACGCACATCTGGGGGCATTCTGTAATGTGTGGTCTGTCAGAGTGTTGATGAAACACAGAAATTGCATCAGGATTGAATACAACAGTCACCATGCGCACTTTCCTCCATGGGAGTAATGTCTCAAATATTTTACGCTTTGATCGTTCCCTGGAAGAAAAGTAGTAGTTTCCGATGCACATCTGGGGGCATTCTGTAATGTGTGGACTATCAGAGTGTTGATGGAACACAGAAATTGCATCGGGATTGAATACAACAGACCCCCTGCGCACTTTCCTCCATGGGGGTGATGTCTCAAACAGTCTACGCTTTGATCGTTCCCTGCAAGACCAGTAGTAGTTTCCGATGCACATCTGGTGTCATTCTGTAATCTGTGGACTATCAGAGTGTTGATGAAATACAGAATTTGCATCGGGATTGAGTACAACAGTCACCATGCGCACTTTCCCCCATTTACGTACTGTCTCAAACAGTTTACGCTTTGATCTTTCCCTGGAAGGCCAGTAGTAGTTTCCGATGCACATCTGGGGGCATTCTGTAATGTGTGACCCATCAGAGTGTTGATGAAACACAGAAATTGCCGCGGGATTGAATACAACAGTCACCATGCGCACTTTCCTCCATGGAAGTAATGTCTCAAACAGTTTACGCTTTGATCGTTCCCTGCAAAACCAGTAGTAGTTTCGATGCACATCTGGAGGCATTCTGTAATCTGTGGACTTTCAAAAAGTTGGTGAAACACAGAAATTGCATCGGGATTGAATACAACAGTCACCATGCGCACTTTCCTCCATGGGAGTATTGTCTCAAACAGTCTACACTTTGATCTTTCCCTGCAAGACCAGTAGTAGTTTCCGATGCACATCTGGAGGCATTCTGTAATCTGTGGACCTTCAAAGTGTTGATGAAACACAGAATTTTTATCTTGATTGAATACAACAGTCACCATGCGCACTTTCTTCCATGGGAGTAATGTCTCAAACAGTCTACGCTTTGACCGTTCCCTGGAAGACCAGTAGTAGTTTCCGATGCACATCTGGAGGCATTCTGTAATCTTTGGACCTTCAAAGTGTTGATGAAACACAGAAATTGCATCGGGATTCAATACAACAGTCACCATGCGCACTTTCCTCCATGGGAGTAATGTCTCTAACAGTCTACGCTTTGATCGTTCCCTGCAAGACCAGTAGTAGTTTCCGATGCACATCTGGAGGCATTCTGTAATGTGTGGACCTTCAAAGTGTTGATGAAACACAGGAATTGCCGCGGGATTGAATACAACAGTCACCATGCGCACTTTCCTCCATGTGAGTAATGTCTCAAACTGTCTACGATTTGATCGTTCCCTGGAAGACCAGTAGTAGCTTCTGATGGACATCTGGAGGCATTCTGTAATCTGTGGACAATCAGAGTGTTGATGAAACACAGAAATTGCATCGGGATTGAATACAACAGACACCACTCTCACTTTCCTCCATGGGGGTGATGTCTCAAACAGTCTACGCTTTGATCGTTCCCTGCAAGACCAGTAGTAGCTTCCGACGCACATCTGGGGGCATTCTGTAATGTGTGGACTATCAGAGTGTTGATGAAACACAGAAATTGCATCAGGATGCAATACAACAGTCACCATGCGCACTTTCCTCTATGGGAGTAATGTCTCAAACATTTTACGCTTTGATCGTTCCCTGGAAGACCAGTAGTAGTTTCCGATGCACATCTGGGGGCATTCTGTAATCTGGGGACCTTCAAAGTGTTGATGAAACACAGTAATTGCATTGGGATTGAATACAACAGTCACCATGCGCACTTTCCTAGATGGGAGTAATGTCTCAAACAGTCTACGCTTTGATCGTTCCCTGGAAGACATGTAGTAGTTTCCGATGCACAACTGGTGTCATTCTGTAATCTGTGGACTATCAGAGTGTTGATGAAACACAGAATTTGCATCGGGATTGAGTACAACAGTCACCATGCGCACTTTCCCCCATGGAAGTAATGTCTCAAACAGTTTACGCTTTTATCTTTCCCTGGAAGGCCAGTAGTAGTTTCCGATGCACATCTGGGGGCATTCTGTAATGTGTGACCCATCAGAGTGTTGATGAAACACAGAAATTGCCGCGGGATTGAATACAACAGTCACCATGCGCACTTCCCTCCATGGAAGTAATGTCTCAACAGTTTACGCTTTGATCGTTTCCTGCAAAACCAGTAGTAGTTTCGATGCACATCTGGAGGCATTCTGTAATCTGTGGACCTTCAAAAAGTTGGTGAAACACAGAAATTGCATCGGGATTGAATACAACAGACACCATGCGCACTTTCCTCATTGGGAGTAATGTCTCAAAGAGTTTATGCTTTGATCGTTCCCTGGAAGACCAGTAGTAGCTTCCGACGCACATCTGGGGGAATTCTGTAATGTGTGGACTATCAGAGTGTTGATGAAACACAGAAATTGCATCAGGATTGAATACAACAGTCACCATGCGCACTTTCCTCCATGGGAGTAATGTCTCAAATATTTTACGCTTTGTTCGTTCCCTGGAAGACCAGTAGTAGTTTCCGATGCACATCTGGGGGCATTCTGTAATGTGTGGACTATCAGAGTGTTGATGAAACACAGAAATTGCATCAGGATTGAATACTAAAGTCACCATGCGCACTTTCTTCCATGGGAGTAATGTCTCAAACATTTTACGCTTTGATCGTTCCCTGGAAGACCAGTAGTAGTTTCCGATGCACATCTGGGGGCATTCTGTAATTTGTGGACTATCAGAGTGTTGATGGAACACAGAAATTGCATCGGGATTGAATACAACAGACGCCATGCGCACTTTCCTAGATGGGAGTAATGTCTCAAACAGTCTACGCTTTGATCGTTCCCTGGAAGACAAGTAGTAGTTTCCGATGCACATCTGGTGTCATTCTGTAATCTGTGGACTATCAGAGTGTCGATGAAATACAGAATTTGCATCGGGATTGAGTACAACAGTCACCATGCGCACTTTCCCCCATTTAAGTAATGTCTCAAACAGTTTACGCTTTGATCATTCCCTGGATGGCCAGTAGTCGTTTCCGATACACATCTGGGGGCATTCTGTAATGTGTGACCCATCAGAGTGTTGATGAAACACAGAAATTGCCGCGGGATTGAATACAACAGTCACCATGCGCACTTTCCTCCATGGAAGTAATGTCTCAAACAGTTTACGCTTTGATCGTTCCCTGCAAAACCAGTAGTAGTTTCGATGCACATCTGGAGGCATTCTGTAATCTGTGGACTTTCAAACAGTTGGTGAAACACAGAAATTGCATCGGGATTGAATACAAGAGTCACCATGCGCACTTTCCTCCATGGGAGTAATGACTCAAACAGTCTACACTTTGATCGTTCCCTGCAACACCAGCAGTAGTTTCCGATGCACATCTGGTGGCATTCTGTCATCTGTGGACCTTCAAAGTGTTGATGAAACACAGAATATGAATCGGGATTGAATACAACAGTCACCATGCGCACTTTCCTCCATGGGAGTAATGTCACAAACATTTTACGCTTTGATCGATCCCTGGAAGACCAGTAGTAGTTGCCGATGCACATCTGGGGGCATTCTGTAATGTGTGGACTATCAGAGTGTTGATGGAACACAGGAATTGCATTGGGATTGAATACAACAGACCCCATGCGCACTTTCCTCCACGGGGGTGATGTCTCAAACAGTCTACGCTTTGATCTTTCCCTGCAAGACCAGTAGTAGTTTCCGATGCACATCAGGAGGCATTCTGTAATCTGTGGACCTTCACAGTGTTTATGAAACACAGAATTTGAATCTTGATTGAATACAACAGTCACCATGCGCACTTTCTTCCATGGGAGTAATGTCTCAAACAGTCTACGCTTTAACCGTTCCCTGGAAGACCAGTAGTAGTTTCCGATGCACATCTGGAGGCATTCTGTAATCTGTGGACCTTCTAAGTGTTGATGAAATACAGAAATTGCCCCAAGATTGAATACAACAGTCATCATCGGCATTTTCCTCCATGGGAGTAATGTCTCAAACAGTCTACACTTTGATCGTTCCCTGCAAGACCAGTAGTAGTTTCCGATGCACATCTGGAGGCATTCTGTAATCTGTGGACCTTAAAAGTGTTGATGAAACACAGAAATTGCCGCGGGATTCAATACAACAGTCACCATGCGCACTTTCCTCCATGGGAATAATGTCTCAAACAGTCTACGCTTTGATCGTCTCCTGGAGGGCCAGTAGTAGTTTCCGATGCCCATCTGGAGGCATTCTGTAATCTGTGGACCTTCAAATTGTTGATGAAACACAGAAATTGAATCGGGATCGAATAAAACAGTCACCATGCGCACTTTCCTCCATGGGAGTAATGTCTCAACAGTTTACGCTTTGATCGTTCCCTGCAAAACCAGTAGTAGTTTCGATGCACATCAGGAGGCATTCTGTAATCTGTGGACCTTCAAAAAGTTGGTGAAACACAGAAATTGCATCGGGATTGAATACAACAGTCACCATGCGCACTTTCCTCCATGGGAGTAATGTCTCAAACAGTCTACACTTAGGTCGTTCCCTGCAACACCTGTAGTAGTTTCCGATGCACATCTGGTGGCATTTTGTAATGTGTGGACCTTCAAAGTGTTGATGAAACATAGGAATTGCCGCGGGATTGAATACAACAGTCACCATGCGCACTTTCCTCCATGGTAGTAATGTCTCAAACTGTCTACGATTTGATCGTTCCCTGGAAGACCAGTAGTAGTTTCCGATGGACATCTGGAGGCATTTTGTAATCTGTGGACAATCAGAGTGTTGATGAAACACAGAAATTGCATCGGGATTGAATACAACAGACACCATGCGCACTTTCCTCATTGGGAGTAATGTCTCAAAGAGTTTATGCTTTGATCGTTCCCTGGAAGACCAGTAGTAGCTTCCGACGCACATCTGGGGGCATTCTGTAATGTGTGGACTATCAGAGTGTTGATGAAACACAGAAATTGCATCAGGATTGAATACAACAGTCACCATGCGCACTTTCCTCCATGGGAGTAATGTCTCAAATATTTTACGCTTTGATCGTTCCCTGGAAGGCCAGTAGTAGTTTCCGATGCACATCTCTGGGCATTCTGTAATGTGTGGACTATCAGAGTGTTGATGAAACACAGAAATTGCATCAGGATTGAATACTAAAGTCACCATGCGCACTTTCCTCCATGGGAGTAATGTCTCAAACATTTTACGCTTCGATCGTTCCCTGGAAGACCAGTAGTAGTTTCCGATGCACATCTGGGGGCATTCTGTAATGTGTGGACTATCAGAGTGTTGATGGAACACAGAAATTGCATCGGGATTGAATACAACAGACCCCATGCGCACTTTCCTCCATGGGGGTGATGTCTCAAACAGTCTACGCTTTGATCGTTCCCTGCAAGACGAGTAGTAGTTTCCGATGCACATCTGGAGGCATTCTGTAATCTGTGGACCTTCAAAGTGTTGATGAAACACAGAAATTGCATTGGGATTGAATACAACAGTCACCATGCGCACTTTCCTAGATGGGAGTAATGTCTCAAACAGTCTACGCTTTGATCGTTCCCTGGAAGACAAGTAGTAGTTTCCGATGCACATCTGGTGTCATTCTGTAATCTGTGGACTATCAGAGTGTTGATGAAATACAGATTTTGCATCGGGTTGAGTACAACAGTCACCATGCGCACTTTCCTCCATGGAAGTAATGTCTCAAACAGTTTACGCTTTGATCGTTCCCTGCAAAACCAGTAGTAGTTTCGATGCACATCTGGAGGCATTCTGTAATCTGTGGACTTTCAAAAAGTTGGTGAAACACAGAAATTGCATCGGGATTGAATACAAGAGTCACCATGCGCACTTTCCTCCATGGGAGTAATGTCTCAAACAGTCTACACTTTGATCGTTCCCTGCAACACCAGCAGTAGTTTCCGATGCACATCTGGTGGCATTCTGTCATCTGTGGACCTTCAAAGTGTTGATGAAACACAGAATATGAATCGGGATTGAATACAACAGTCACCATGCGCACTTTCCTCCATGGGAGTAATGTCTCAAACATTTTACGCTTTGATCGATCCCTGGAAGACCATTAGTAGTTTCCGATGCACATCTGGGGGCATTCTGTAATGTGTGGACTATCAGAGTGTTGATGGAACACAGGAATTGCATCGGGATTGAATACAACAGACCCCATGCGCACTTTCCTCCACGGGGGTGATGTCCCAAACAGTCTACGCTTTGATCTTTCCCTGCAAGACCAGTAGTAGTTTCCGATGCACATCTGGAGGCATTCTGTAATCTGTGGACCTTCAAAGTGTTGATGAAACACAGAATTTGAATCTTGATTGAATACAACAGTCACCATGCGCACTTTCTTCCATGGGAGTAATGTCTCAGTGTACGCTTTGATCGTTTCGTGGAGGACCAGTAGTATTTTCCGATGCACATCTGGAGGCATTCTGTAATCTGTGGACCTTGAAAAAGTTGGTGAAACACAAAAATTGCATCGGGATTGAATACAACAGTCACCATGCGCACTTTCCTCCATGGCAGTAATGTCTGAAACAGTTCACGCTTTGACCGTTCCATGGAAGACTAGTAGTAGTTTCCGATGCACATATGGGGGAATTCTGTAATGTGTGGACTATCAGAGTGTTGATAAAACACGGAAATTGCATCGGGATTGAATACAACAGACACCATGCGCACTTTCCTCCATGGGAGTAATGTCTCAAACAGTCTACGATTTGATCGTTTCCTGGAAGACCAGTAGTAGTTTCCGATGCACATCTGGAGGCATTCTCTAATCTTTGGACCTTCAAAGTGTTGATGAAACACAGAAATTGCATCGGGATTCAATACAACAGTCACCATGCGCACTTTCCTTCATGGGAGTAATGTCTCTAACAGTCTACGCTTTGATCGTTCCCTGCAAGACCAGTAGTAGTTTCCGATGCACATCTGGAGGCATTCTGTAATGTGTGGACCTTCAAAGTGTTGATGAAACACAGGAATTGCCGCGGGATTGAATACAACAGTCACCATGTACACTTTCCTCCATGTGAGTAATGTCTCAAACTGTCTACGATTTGATCGTTCCCTGGAAGACCAGTAGTAGCTTCTGATGGACATCTGGAGGCATTCTGTAATCTGTGGACAATCAGAGTGTTGATGAAACACAGAAATTGCATCGGGATTGAATACAACAGACACCACTCTCACTTTCCTCCATGGGGGTGATGTCTCAAACAGTCTACGCTTTGATCGTTCCCTGCAAGACCAGTAGTAGCTTCCGACGCACATCTGGGGGCATTCTGTAATGTGTGGACTATCAGAGTGTTGATGAAACACAGAAATTGCATCAGGATGCAATACAACAGTCACCATGCGCACTTTCCTCTATGGGAATAATGTCTCAAACATTTTACGCTTTGATCGTTCCCTGGAAGACCAGTAGTAGTTTCCGATGCACATCTGGGGGCATTCTGTAATCTGGGGACCTTCAAATTGATGATGAAACACAGAAATAGAATCGGGATCGAATACAACAGTCACCATGCGCACTTTCCTCCATGGGAGTAATATTTCAAACAGTCTACGCTTTGATCGTCCCCTACAAGACCAGTAGTAGTTTCCGATGCACATCTTCTGACATTCTGTAATGTGTGGACTATCAGAGTGTTGATGAAACACAGAAATTGCATCTGGATTGAAAACAACAGTCAAAATGCGCCCTTTCCTCCAAGGGAGTAATGTCTCAAACAGTTTACGCTTTGATCGATCCCTGGAAGAGCAGTAGTAGTTTCCCCTGCACATCCGTGGGCATTCTGTAAAGTGTGGACTATCAGAGTGTTGATGAAACACAGAAATTGCATCAGGATTGAATACAACAGTCACCATGAGCACCTTCCTCCATGGAAGTAATGTGTCAAACAGTTTACGCTTTGATCGTTCCCTGGAAGACCAGTAGTAGTTTCCGATGCACATCTGGAGGCATTGTGTAGTGTGTGGACTATCAGAGTGTTGATGAAACACAGATATTGCATTTTGATTGAATACAACAGACCCCATGCGCATTTCCTCCATGGGAGTAATGTCTCAAACAGTCTACGTTTTGATCGTTCCCTGCAAGACTAGTAGTAGTTTCCGATGCACATCTGAGGGCATTCTGTGATCTGTGGACTTTCAAAGTGTTGATGAAACACAGAAATTGCATCGGGATTGAATACAACAGTCACCATGCGCACTTTCCTAGATGGGAGCAATGCCTCAAACAGTCTACGCTTTGATCGTACCCTGGAAGACAAGTGGTAGTTTCCGATGCACATCTGGTGTCATTCTGTAATCTGTGGATTATCAGAGTGTTGATGAAACACAGAATTTGCATCGGGATTGAATACAACAGTCACCATGCGCACTTTCCCCCATGGAAGTAATGTCTCAAACAGTTTACGCTTTGATCTTTCCCTGGAAGGCCAGTAGTAGTTTCTGATGCACATCTGGGGGCATTTTGTAATGTGTGACCCATCAGAGTGTTGATGAAACACAGAAATTGCCGCGGGATTGAATACAACAGTCACTATGCGCACTTTCCTCCATGGAAGTAATGTCTCAAACAGTTTACGCTTTGATCGTTCCCTGCAAGACCAGTAGTAGTTTCGATGCACCTCTGGAGGCATTCTGTAATCTGTGGACCTTCAAAAAGTTGATGAAACACAGAAATTGCATCGGGATTGAATACAACATTCACCATGCGCACTTTCCTTCATGGGAGTAATGTCACAAGCAGTCTACGCTTTGATCGTTCCCTGGAAGACAAGTAGTAGTTTCCGATGCACATCTGGTGCCATTCTGTAATGTGTGGACTATCAGAGTGTTGATGAAACACAGAAATTGCAGCGGGATTGAATACAACAGTCATTATGCGCACTTTCCTCCATTGGAGTAATGTCACAAACAGTCTACGCTTTGATCGTTCCCTGGAAGACCAGTAGTAGTTTCCGATGCACATCTGGGGGCATTCTGTAATGTGTGGACTGTTAGAGTGTTGATGAAACATGGAAATTGCATCAGGAATGAATACAACAGTCACCATTTGCACTTTCCTCCGTGGGGGTAATTTCTCAAACAGTTTACGCTTTGATCGTTCCCTGGAAGGCCAGTGGTAGTTTCCGATGCACATCTGGGGGCATTCTGTAATGTGTGAACTATCAGAGTATTGATGAAACACAGAAATTGCATCGGGATTGAATACAACAGTCACCATGCGCACTTTCCTCCATGGGAGTAATGTCTCAAACAGTCTACGCATTGATCGTTCTCTGCAAGACCAGTAGTAGTCTGCAATGCACATCTGGAGGCATTCTGTAATCTGTGGACCTTCAAAGTGTTGATGAAACTTAGAAATTGACGCGAGATTGAATACAACAGTCACCATGCGCACTTTCCTCCATGGGAGTAATGTGTCAAACAGTCTACGCTTTGATCGTTTCCTGGAGGACCAGTAGTATTTTCCGATGCACATCTGGAGGCATTCTGTAATCTGTGGACCTTCAAGGTGTTGATGAAACACAGAAATTGCATCGGGATTGAATACAAGAGACACCATGCGCACTTTCCTCATTGGGAGTAATGTCTCGAAGAGTTTATGCTTTGATCGTTCCCTGGAAGACCAGTAGTATCTTCCGTCGCACATCTGGGGGCATTCTGTAATGGGAGGACTTTCAGAGAGTTGATGAAACACAGAAATTGCATCAGGATTGAATACAACAGTCACAATGCGCACTTTCCTCCATGGGAGTAATGTCTCAAACATTTTACGCTTTGATCGTTCCCTGGAAGACCAGTAGTAGTTTCCGATGCACATCTGGGGGCATTCTGTAATGTGTGGACTATCAGAGTGTTTATGAAACACAGAAATTGCATCGGGATTGAATATAACAGACCCCATGCGCACTTTCCTCCATGGGGGTGATGTCTCAAACAGTCTACGCTTTGATCGTTCCCTGCAAGACCAGTAGTAGTTTCCGATGCACATCTGGAGGCATTCTGTAATCTGTGGACCTTCAAAGTGTTGATGAAACACAGAAATTGCATTGGGATTGAATACAACAGTCACCATGCGCACTTTCCTAGATGGGAGTAATGTCTCAAACAGTCTACGCTTTGATCGTTCCCTGGAAGACAAGTAGTAGTTTCCGATGCACATCTGGTGTCATTCTGTAATCTGTGGACTATCAGAGTGTTGATGAAACACAGAATTTGCTTCGGGATTGAATACAACAGTCACCATGCGCACTTTCCCCCATGGAAGTAATGACTCAAACAGTTTACGCTTTGATCTTTCCCTGGAAGGCCAGTAGTAGTTTCCGATGCACATCTGGGGGCATTCTGTAATGTGTGACCCATCAGAGTGTTGATGAAACACAGAAATTGCCGCCGGGCTTGAATACAACAGTCACTATGCGCTCTTTCCTCCATGGAAGTAATGTCTCAAACAGTTTACGCTTTGATCGTTCCCTGCAAGACCAGTAGTAGTTTCGATGCACATCTGGAGGCATTCTGTAATCTGTGGACCTTCAAAGAGTTGGTGAAACACAGAAATTGCATCGGGATTCAATACAACAGTCAGCATTCGCACTTTCCTCCATGGGAGTAATGCCTCAAACAGTTTACCTTTTGATCGTTCCCTGGAAGACCAGTAGTAGTTTCCGATGCACATCTGTGGGCATTCTGTAATATGTGGACTATCAGAGTGTTGATGAAACACAAAAATTGCATCGGGATTGAATACAAGAGTCACCATGCGCACTTTCCTCCATGGGAGTAATGTCTCAAACAGTCTACGCTTTGATCGTTCCCTGCAACACCAGTAGTACTTTCCGATTCACATCTGGAGGCATTCTGTAATCTGTGGACCTTCAAAGTGTTGATGAAACACAGAAATTGCATCTGGATTGAATACAACAGTCACCATGCGCACTTTCCTATATGGGAGTATTGTCTCAAACAGTCTACGCTTTGATCGTTCCCTGGAAGACATGTAGCAGTTTCCGATGCACATCTGGTGTCATTCAGTAATCTTTGGACTATCAGAGTGTTGATGAAACACATAATTTGCATCGGGATTGAATACAACTGTCACCATGCGCCCTTTCCCCCAATGGTAGTAATGTCTCAAACAGTTTACGCTTTGATCTTTCCCTTGAAGGCCAGTAGTAGATTCCGATGCACTTCTGGGGTCATTCTGTAATGTGTGACCCATCAGAGTGTTGATGAAACCCAGAAATTGCCACGGGATTGAATACAACAGTCAAAATGCGCACTTTCCTCCTTGGAAGTAATGTCTCAAACAGTTTACGCTTTGATCGTTCCCTGCAAGACCAGTAGTAGTTTCGATGCACATCTGGAGGCATTCTGTAATCTGTGGACCTTCAAATTGATGATGAAACACAGAAATTGAATCGGGATCGAATACAACAGTCACCATGCGCACTTTCCTCCATGGAGGTAATATTTCAAACAGTCTACGCTTTGATCGTCCCCTACAAGACCAGTAGTAGTTTCCGATGCACATCTTCTGACATTCTGTAATGTGTGGACTATCAGAGTGTTGATGAAACACAGAAATTGCATCTGGATTGAAAACAACAGTCAAAATGCGCCCTTTCCTCCAAGGGAGTAATGTCTCAAACAGTTTACGCTTTGATCGATCCCTGGAAGAGCAGTAGTAGTTTCCGCTGCACATCCGTGGGCATTCTGTAAAGTGTGGACTATCAGAGTGTTGATGAAACACAGAAATTGCATCAGGATTGAATACAACAGTCACCATGAGCACCTTCCTCCATGGAAGTAATGTGTCAAACAGTTTACGCTTTGATCGTTCCCTGGAAGACCAGTAGTAGTTTCCGATGCACATCTGGAGGCATTGTGTAGTGTGTGGACTATCAGAGTGTTGATGAAACACAGATATTGCATTTTGATTGAATACAACAGACCCCATGCGCATTTCCTCCATGGGAGTAATGTCTCAAACAGTCTACGCTTTGATCGTTCCCTGCAAGACCAGTAGTAGTTTCCGATGCACATCTGAGGGCATTCTGTGATCTGTGGACTTTCAAAGTGTTGATGAAACACAGAAATTGCATCGGGATTGAATACAACAGTCACCATGCGCACTTTCCTAGATGGGAGTAATGCCTCAAACAGTCTACGCTTTGATCGTACCCTGGAAGACAAGTAGTAGTTTCCGATGCACATCTGGTGTCATTCTGTAATCTGTGGATTATCAGAGTGTTGATGAAACACAGAATTTGCATCGGGATTGAATACAACAGTCACCATGCGCACTTTCCCCCATGGAAGTAATGTCTCAAACAGTTTACGCTTTGATCTTTCCCTGGAAGGCCAGTAGTAGTTTCTGATGCACATCTGGGGGCATTTTGTAATGTGTGACCCATCAGAGTGTTGATGAAACACAGAAATTGCCGCGGGATTGAATACAACAGTCACTATGCGCACTTTCCTCCATGGAAGTAATGTCTCAAACAGTTTACGCTTTGATCGTTCCCTGCAAGACCAGTAGTAGTTTCGATGCACATCTGGAGGCATTCTGTAATCTGTGGACCTTCAAAAAGTTGATGAAACACAGAAATTGCATCGGGATTGAATACAACAGTCACCATGCGCACTTTCCTCCATGGGAGTAATGTCTCAAGCAGTCTACGCTTTGATCGTTCCCTGGAAGACAAGTAGTAGTTTCCGATGCACATCTGGTGCCATTCTGTAATGTGTGGACTATCAGAGTGTTGATGAAACACAGAAATTGCAGCGGGATTGAATACAACAGTCATTATGCGCACTTTCCTCCATTGGAGTAATGTCACAAACAGTCTACGCTTTGATCGTTCCCTGGAAGACCAGTAGTAGTTTCCGATGCACATCTGGGGGCATTCTGTAATGTGTGGACTGTTAGAGTGTTGATGAAACATGGAAATTGCATCAGGAATGAATACAACAGTCACCATTTGCACTTTCCTCCGTGGGGGTAATTTCTCAAACAGTTTACGCTTTGATCGTTCCCTGGAAGGCCAGTGGTAGTTTCCGATGCACATCTGGGGGCATTCTGTAATGTGTGAACTATCAGAGTATTGATGAAACACAGAAATTGCATCGGGATTGAATACAACAGTCACCATGCGCACTTTCCTCCATGGGAGTAATGTCTCAAACAGTCTACGCATTGATCGTTCTCTGCAAGACCAGTAGTAGTCTGCAATGCACATCTGGAGGCATTCTGTAATCTGTGGACCTTCAAAGTGTTGATGAAACTTAGAAATTGACGCGAGATTGAATACAACAGTCACCATGCGCACTTTCCTCCATGGGAGTAATGTGTCAAACAGTCTACGCTTTGATCGTTTCCTGGAGGACCAGTAGTATTTTCCGATGCACATCTGGAGGCATTCTGTAATCTGTGGACCTTCAAGGTGTTGATGAAACACAGAAATTGCATCGGGATTGAATACAAGAGACACCATGCGCACTTTCCTCATTGGGAGTAATGTCTCGAAGAGTTTATGCTTTGATCGTTCCCTGGAAGACCAGTAGTATCTTCCGTCGCACATCTGGGGGCATTCTGTAATGGGAGGACTTTCAGAGAGTTGATGAAACACAGAAATTGCATCAGGATTGAATACAACAGTCACAATGCGCACTTTCCTCCATGGGAGTAATGTCTCAAACATTTTACGCTTTGATCGTTCCCTGGAAGACCAGTAGTAGTTTCCGATGCACATCTGGGGGCATTCTGTAATGTGTGGACTATCAGAGTGTTGATGAAACACAGAAATTGCATCGGGATTGAATACAACAGACCCCATGCGCACTTTCCTCCATGGGGGTGATGTCTCAAACAGTCTACGCTTTGATCGTTCCCTGCAAGACCAGTAGTAGTTTCCGATGCACATCTGGAGGCATTCTGTAATCTGTGGACCTTCAAAGTGTTGATGAAACACAGAAATTGCATTGGGATTGAATACAACAGTCACCATGCGCACTTTCCTAGATGATAGTAATGTCTCAAACAGTCTACGATTTCATCGTTCCCTGGAAGACAAGTAGTAGTTTCCGATGCACATCTGGTGTCATTCTGTAATCTGTGGACTATCAGAGTGTTGATGAAACACAGAATTTGCTTCGGGATTGAATACAACAGTCACCATGCGCACTTTCCCCCATGGAAGTAATGACTCAAACAGTTTACGCTTTGATCTTTCCCTGGAAGGCCAGTAGTAGTTTCCGATGCACATCTGGGGGCATTCTGTAATGTGTGACCCATCAGAGTGTTGATGAAACACAGAAATTGCCAACGGGCTTGAATACAACAGTCACTATGCGCTCTTTCCTCCATGGAAGTAATGTCTCAAACAGTTTACGCTTTGATCGTTCCCTGCAAGACCAGTAGTAGTTTCGATGCACATCTGGAGGCATTCTGTAATCTGTGGACCTTCAAAGAGTTGGTGAAACACAGAAATTGCATCGGGATTCAATACAACAGTCAGCATGCGCACTTTCCTCCATGGGAGTAATGCCTCAAACAGTTTACCTTTTGATCGTTCCCTGGAAGACCAGTAGTAGTTTCCGATGCACATCTGTGGGCATTCTGTAATATGTGGACTATCAGAGTGTTGATGAAACACAAAAATTGCATCGGGATTGAATACAAGAGTCACCATGCGCACTTTCCTCCATGGGAGTAATGTCTCAAACAGTCTACGCTTTGATCGTTCCCTGCAACACCAGTAGTAGTTTCCGATTCACATCTGGAGGCATTCTGTAATCTGTGGACCTTCAAAGTGTTGATGAAACACAGAAATTGCATCTGGATTGAATACAACAGTCACCATGCGCACTTTCCTATATGGGAGTATTGTCTCAAACAGTCTACGCTTTGATCGTTCCCTGGAAGACAAGTAGCAGTTTCCGATGCACATCTGGTGTCATTCTGTAATGTGTGGACTATCAGAGTGTTGATGAAACACAGAAATTGCAGCGGGATTGAATACAACAGTCATTATGCGCACTTTCCTCCATGGGAGTAATGTCTCGGACAGTCTACGTTTTGATCGTTCCCTGGAAGACCAGTAGTAGTTTGCGATGCACATCTGGAGTCATTCTGTAATCTGTGGACCTTCAAAGTTTTGATGAAACACAGTAGTTGCCGCGGGATTGAATATAACAGTCACCACGAACACTTTCCTCCATGGGTGTAAAGTCTCAAACAGTCTACGCTTTGATGTTTTCCTGGAGGACCAGTTGTATTTTCCGATGCACATCTGGAGGCATTCTGTAATCTGTAGACATTCAAAGTGTTGATGAAACACAGAAATTGCATCGGGATTGAATACAACAGTCACCATGCGCACTTTCCCCCATGGAAGTAATGACTCAAACAGTTTACGCTTTGATCTTTCCCTGGAAGGCCAGTAGTAGTTTCCGATGCACATCTGGGGGCATTCTGTAATGTGTGACCCATCAGAGTGTTGATGAAACACAGAAATTGCCGCCGGGCTTGAATACAACAGTCACTATGCGCTCCTTCCTCCATGGAAGTAATGTCTCAAACAGTTTACGCTTTGATCGTTCCCTGCAAGACCAGTAGTAGTTTCGATGCACATCTGGAGGCATTCTGTAATCTGTGGACCTTCAAAGAGTTGGTGAAACACAGAAATTGCATCGGGATTCAATACAACAGTCAGCATGCGCACTTTCCTCCATGGGAGTAATGCCTCAAACAGTTTACCTTTTGATCGTTCCCTGGAAGACAAGTAGTAGTTTCCGATGCACATCTGGGGGCATTCTGTAATGTGTGGACTATCAGAGTGTTGATGAAACACAGAAATTGCATCGGGATTGAATACAACAGTCACCATGCGCACTTTCCTCCATGAGAGTAATGTCTCAACAGTCTACGCTTTGATCGTTCATTACAACACCAGTAGTAGTTTCCGATTCACATCTGGAGGCATTCTGTAATCTGTGGATCTTCAAATTGTTAATGAAACACAGATATTGAATCGGGATCGAATACAACAGTCACCATGCTCCCTTTTCTCCACGGGAGTAATGTCTCAAATAGTCTACGGTTCGATCGTTTCCTGGAAGACCAGTAGTAGTTTCCGAAGCACATCTATGGGCTTTCTGTAATCTTTGGACCTTCAAAATGATGATGAAACACAGAAATTGCATCTGGATTCAATACAACAGTCACCATGCGCACTTTCCTCCATGGGAGTAATATCTCTAACAGTCTACGCTTTGATCGTTCCCTGAAAGACCGGTTGTAGTTTCCGATGCACATCTGGAGGCATTCTGTAATGTGTGGACCTTCAAAGAGTTGATGAAACACAGGAATTGCCGCGGGATTGAATACTACAGTCACCATGCGCACTTTCCTCCATGGGTGTAATGTCTCAAACAGTCTATGATTTGATCGTTCCCTGGAAGACCAGTAGTAGCTTCCGACGCACATCTGGTGGCATTCTCTAATGTGTGGACTATCAGAGTGTTGATGAAACACAGAAATTGCATCAGGATTGAATACAACAGTCACCATGCGCACTTTCCTCCATGGAAGTAATGTGAAACAGTTTACGCTTTGATCGTTCCCTGAAAGACCAGTAGTAGTTTCCGATGCACATCTGGGGGCATTCTGTAATGTGTGGACTATCAGAGTGTTGATTAAACACCGAAATTGCATTTGGATTGAATACAACAGACCCCATGCGCACTTTCCTCCATGGGAGTAATGTCTCAAACAGTCTACGCTTTGATCGTTCCCTGCATAACCAGTAGTAGTTTCCGATGCACATCTGGAGGCATTCTGTAATCTGTGGACCTTCAAAGTGTTGATGAAACCAGATATTGCATCGGGATTGAATACAACAGTCACCATGCGCACTTTCCTAGATGGGAGTAATGTCTCAAACAGTCTACGCTTTGATCGTTCCTTGGAAGACAAGTAGTAGTTTCCGATGCACATCTTATGTCATTCTGTAATCTGTGGACTATCAGAGTGTTGATGAAACACAGAATTTGCATCGGGATTGAATACAAAAGTCACCATGCGCACTTTCCTGAATGGGAGTAATGCCTCAAACAGTTTACGCTTTGATCGTTCCCTGGAAGACCAGTAGCAGTTTCCGATGCACATCTGGGGGCATTCTGTAAAGGGTAGACTATCAAAGTGTTAATGATACACAGAAATTGCATCAGGATTGAATACGACACTCACCATGCGCACTTTCCCCCATGGAAGTAATGTCTCAAACGTTTTACGCTTTCATCGTTCCCTGGAAGAACAGTAGTAGTTTCCGATGCACATCTTCTGACATTCTGTAATGTGTGGACTATCAGAGTGTTGATGAAACACAGAAATTGCATCAAGATTGAATACAACAGTCAAAATGTGCCCTTTCCTCGATGGGAGTAATGTCTTAAGCAGTTTACGCTTTGATCGTTCCCTGGAAGAGCAGTTGTAGTTTCCGATAAACATCTGTGGGCATTCTGTAAAGTGTGGACTATCAGAGTGTTGATGAAACACAGAAATTGCATCGGGATTGAATACAACAGACACCATGCGCACTTTCCTCCATGGGAGTAATGTCTCAAACAGTCTACGCTTTGATCGTTCCCTGGGAGACCTGTAGTAGTTTCCGATGCACATCTGGAGGCATTCTGTAATCTGTGGACTATCAGAGTGTTTATGAAACACAGAAATTGCATCAGGATTGAATACAACAGTCACAATGTGCACTTTCCTCCATGGGAGTAATGTCTCAAAGAGTCTACGCTTTGATCGTTCCCTGGAAGACCAGTAGTAGTTTCCGATGCACATCTGGGGGCATTCTGTAATGTGGGGACTATCAGAGTGTTGATGAAACATAGAAATTGCATCAGGATCGAATACAACAGTCACCATGCGCACTTTCCTCCATGGAAGTAATGTCTCAAACAGTCTACGCTTTGATCGTTCCCTGGAAGACCAGTAGTAGTTTCCGATGAACATCTGGGGGCATTCTGTAATGTGTGGACTATCAGAGTGTTGATGAAACATAGAAATTGCATCAGCAATGAATACAACAGTCACCATGCGCACTTTCCTCCATGGGAGTAATGTCTCAACCAGTTTACGGTTTGATCGTTCCCTGGAAGACCAGTAGTAGTATCCGATGCACATCTGGGGGCATTCTGTAATGTGTGGACTATCAGAGTGTTGATGAAACACAGAAATTGCATCGGGATTGAATACAACAGTCACCATGCGCACTTTCCTCCATGGGAGTAATGTTTCAAACAGTCTACGCATTGATCGTTCCCTGCAAGACCAGTAGTAGTTTTCAAAGCACATCCGGAGGCATTCTGTAATCGGTGGATCTTCAAATTGTTGATGAAACACAGATATTGAACCGGGATCGAATACACCAGTCACCATGCGCACTTTCCTCCACGGGACTAATGTCTCAAACAGTCTACGGTTCGATCGTTTCCTGGAAGACCAGTAGTAGTTTCCGATGCACATCTATGGGCTTTCTGTAATCTTTGGACCTTCAAAGTGTTGATGAAACAGAGAAATTGCATCTGGATTCAATACAACAGTCACCATGCGCACTTTCCTCCATGGGAGTAATATCTCTAACAGTCTACGCTTTGATCGTTCCGTGAAAGACCGGTAGTAGTTTCCGATGCACATGTGGAGGCATTCTGTAATGTGTGGACCTTCAAAGTGTTGATGAAACACAGAAATTGCATCAGGATTGAATACAACAGTCACCATGCGCACTTTCCTCCATGGAAGTAATGTGTCAAACAGTTTACGCTTTGATCGTTCCCTGGAAGACCGGTAGTAGTTTCCGATGCACATCTGGGGGCATTCTGTAATGTGTGGACTATCAGAGTGTTGATGAAACAAACAAATTGAATTTGGATTGAATACAACAGACCCCATGCGCACTTTCCTCCATGGGAGTAATGTCTCAAACAGTCTACGCTTTGATCGTTCCCTGCAAGACCAGTAGTAGTTTCCGATGCACATCTGGAGGCATTCTGTAATCTGTGGACCTTCAAAGTGTTGATGAAACACAGAAATTGCATCGGGATTGAATACAACAGTCACCATGCGCACTTTCCTAGATGGGAGTAATGTCTCAAACAGTCTACGCATTGATCGTTCCCTGCAAGACCAGTAGTAGTTTGCAATGCACATCTGGACGCATTCTGTAATCGGTGGATCTTAAAATTGTTGATGAAACACAGAAATTGCATCGGGATTGAATACAACAGTCACCATGCGCACTTTCCTAGATGGGAGTAATGTCTCAAACAGTCTACGCTTTGATCGTTCCCTGGAAGACAAGTAGTAGTTTCCGATGCACATCTGGTGTCATTGTGTAATCTGTAGACTATCAGAGTGTTGATGAAACACAGAATTTGCATCGGGATTGAATACAAAAGTCACCATGCGCACTTTCCTGAATGGGAGTAATGCCTCAAACCGTTTACGTTTGATCGTTCCCTGGAAGACCAGTAGCAGTTTCCGATGCACATCTGGGGGCATTCTGTAATGAGTTGACTATCAGAGTGTTGATGAAACACAGAAATTGCATCAGGATTGAATACAACACTCACCATGCGCACTTTCCCCCATGGAAGTAATGTCTCAAACTTTTTACGCTTTGATCGTTCCCTGGAAGACCAGTAGTAGTTTCCGATGCACATCTGGGGGCATTCTGTAATGTGTGGACTATCGGAGTGTTGATGAAACATAGAAATTGCATCAGGATCGAATACAACAGTCACCATGCGCACTTTCCTCCATGGGAGTAATGTCTCAAACAGTCTACGCTTTGCTCGTTCCCTGCAAGACCAATAGTAGTTTGCGATGCACATCTGGAGGCATTCTATAATTTGTGGACCTTCAAAGTGTTGATAAAACACAGAAATTGCCGCGGGATTCAATACAACAGTCACCATGCGCACTTTCCTCCATGGGCATAATGTCTCAAACAGTCTACGCTTTGATCGTTTCCTGGAGGGCCAGTAGAAGTTTCCGATGCACATCTGGAGGCATTCTGTAAACTGTGGACCTTCTAATTGTTGATGAAACACAGAAATTGAATCGGGATCGAATACAACAGTCACCATGCGCACTTTCCTCCATGGGAGTAATATCTCAAACAGTCTACGCTTTGATCGTTCCCTGGAAGACCAGTAGTAGTTTCCGATAAACGTCTGTTGTCATTCTGTAAAGTGTGGACTATCAGAGTGTTGATGAAACACAGAAATTGCATCGGGATTGAATACAACAGTCACAATGTGCACATTCCTCCATGGGAGTAATGTCTCAAACAGTCTACGCTTTGATCGTTCCCTGGAAGACCAGTAGTAGTTTCCGATGCACATCTGGTGTCATTCTGTAATCTGTGGACTATCAGAGTGTTGATGAAACATAGAAATTGCATCAGGAATGAATACAACAGTCACCATGCGCACTTTCCTCCATGGGAGTAATGTTTCAAACAGTCTACGCTTTGATCGTTCCCTGGAAGACCAGTAGTAGTTTCCGATGCACATCTGGGGCATTCTGTAATGTGTGGACTATCAGACTGTTGATGAAACATAGAAATTGCATCAGGAATGAATACAACAGTCACCATGCGCACTTTCCTCCATGGGAGTAATGTCTCAACCAGTTTACGGTTTGATCGTTCCCTGGAAGACCAGTAGTAGTTTCCGATGCACATCTGGGGGCATTCTGCAATGTGTGGACTATCAGAGTGTTGATGAAACACAGAAATTGCATCGGGATTGAATACAACAGTCACCATGCGCACTTTCCTCCATGGGAGTAATGTTTCAAACAGTCTACGCATTGATCGTTCCCTGCAAGACCAGTAGTAGTTTGCAATACACATCTAGAGGTTTCTGTAATCTGTGGACCTTCAAATTGTTGATGAAACACAGAAATTGCCGAGAGTTTGAATACAACAGTCACCATGCACACTTTCCTCCATGGAAGTAATGTGTCAAACAGTTTACGCTTTGATCGTTCCCTGGAAGACCAGTTGTAGTTTCCGATGCACATCTGGGGGCATTCTGTAATGTGTGGACTATCAGAGTGTTGATGAAACACAGAAATTGCATTTGGATTGAATACAACAGACCCCATGCGCACATTCCTCCATGGGAGGAATGTCTCAAACAGTCTACGTTTGATCGTTCCCTGCAAGACCAGTAGTAGTTTCCGATGCACATCTGGAGGCATTCTGTAATCTGTGGACCTTCAAAAAGTTGGTGAAACACAAAAATTGCATCGGGATTGAATACAACAATCACCATGCGCACTTTCCTCCATGGGAGTAATGTCTCAAACAGTCTACACTTTGATCGTTCCCTGCAACACCACTAGTAGTTTCCGATGCACATCTGGTGGCATTCTGTCATCTGTGGACCTTCAAAGTGTTGATGAAACACAAAATTTGAATCGGGATTGAATACAACAGTCACCATGCGCACTTTCTTCCGTGGGAGTAATGTCTCAAACAGTCTACGCTTTGACCGTTCCCTGGAAGACCAGTAGTAGTTTCCGATGTACATCTGGGGGCTTTCTGTAATATGTGGACTATCAGAGTGTTGATGAAACATAGAAATTGCATAAGGAACGAAAACAACAGTCACCATTTGCACTTTCCTCCGTGGGAGTAATTTCTCAAACAGTTTACGCTTTGATCGTTCCCTGGAAGAACAGTAGTAGTTTCCGATGCACATCTGGGGGCATTCTGTAATGTGTGGTCTATCAGAGTGTTGATGAAACACAGAAATTGCATCGGGATTGAATACAACATTCACCATGCGCACTTTCCTCCATGGGAGTAAAGTCTCAAACAGTCTACGCATTGATCGTTCCCTGCAAGACCAGTAGTAGTTTGCAATGCACATCTGGAGGCATTCTGTAATCTGTGGACCTTCAAAGTGTTAATGAAACACAGACATTGACGCGAGATTAAATACAACAGTCACCATGCGCACTTTCCTCCATGGGAGTAATGTCTCAAACAGTCTACGCTTTGATCGTTTCCTGGAGGACCAGTAGTATTGTCCGATGCACATCTGGAGGCATTCTGTTATCTGTGGACCTTCAAGGTGTTGATGAAACACAGATATTGCATCGGGATTGAATACAACAGTCGCCATGCGCACTTTCCTCCATGGGAGTAATGTCTCAAACAGTCTACGCTTTGATCGTTCCCTGGAAGACCAGTAGTAGTATCCGATGCACATCTGGGGGCATTCTGTAACGTGTGGACTATCAGAGCGTTGATGAAACACAGAAATTGCATCGGGATTGAATACAACAGTCACCATGCGCACTTTCCTCCATGGGAGTAATGTTTCAAACAGTCTACGCATTGATCGTTCCCTGCAAGACCAGTAGTAGTTTGCAATGCACATCTGGAGGCATTCTGTAATCGGTGGATCTTCAAATTGTTGATAAAAGACAGATATTGAATCGGGATCGAATACAACAGTCACCATGCGCACTTTCCTCCATGGGAGTAATGTCTCAAACAGTCTACGGTTCGATCGTTTCCTGGAAGACCAGTAGAAGTTTCCGATGCACATCTATGGGCTTTTTGTAATCTTTGGACCTTCAAAGTGTTGATGAAACACAGAGATTGCATCTGGATTCAATACAACAGTCACCATGCGCACTTTCCTCCATGGGAGTAATATCTATAACAGTCAACGCTTTGATCGTTCCGTGAAAGACCGGTAGTAGTTTCCGATGCACATGTGGAGGCATTCTGTAATGTGTGGACCTTCAAAGTGTTGATGAAACACAGGAATTGCCGCGGGATTGAATACTACAGACACCATGCGCACTTTCCTCCATGGGAGTAATGTCTCAAACAGTCTACGATTTGATCGTTCCCTGGAAGACCAGTAGTAGCTTCCGACGCACATCTGGGGCATTCTGTAATGTGTGGACTATCAGAGTGTTGATGAAACACAGATATTGCATCAGGATTGAATACAACAGTCACCATGCGCACTTTCCTCCATGGAAGTAATGTGTCAAACAGTTTACGCTTTGATCGTTCCCTGGAAGACCGGTAGTAGTTTCCGATGCACATCTGGGGGCATTCTGTAATGTGTGGACTATCAGAGTGTTGATGAAACACAGAAATTGCATTTGGATTGAATACAACAGACCCCATGCGCACTTTCCTCCATGGGAGTAATGTCTCAAACAGTCTACGCTTTGATCGTTCCTGGAAGACCAGTAGTAGTTTCCGATGCACATCTGGAGGCATTCTGTAATCTGTGGACTATCAGAGTGTTTATGAAACACAGAAATTGCATCGGGATTGAATACAACAGTCACAATGTGCACATTCATCCATGGGAGTAATGTCTCAAACAGTCTACGCTTTGATCGTTCCCTGGAAGACCAGTAGTAGTTTCCGATGCACATCTGGTGTCATTCTGTAATCTGTGGACTATCAGAGTGTTGATGAAACATAGAAATTGCATCAGGAATGAATACAACAGTCACCATGCGCACTTTCCTCCATGGGAGTAATGTTTCAAACAGTCTACGCTTTGATCGTTCCCTGGAAGACCAGTAGTAGTTTCCGATGCACATCTGGGGCATTCTGTAATGTGTGGACTATCAGACTGTTGATGAAACATAGAAATTGCATCAGGAATGAATACAACAGTCACCATGCGCACTTTCCTCCATGGGAGTAATGTCTCAACCAGTTTACGGTTTGTTCGTTCCCTGGGAGACCAGTAGTAGTTTCCGATGCACATCTGGGGGCATTCTGTAATGTGTGGACTATCAGAGTGTTGATGAAACACAGAAATTGCATCGGGATTTAATAAAACAGTCACCATGCGCACTTTCCTCCATGGGAGTAATGTTTCAAACCGTCTACGCATTGATCGTTCCCTGCAAGACCAGTAGTAGTTTGCAATACACATCTAGAGGTTTCTGTAATCTGTGGACCTTCAAATTGTTGATTAAACACAGAAATTGCCGAGAGTTTGAATACAACAGTCACCATGCGAACTTTCCTCCATGGAAGTAATGTGTCAAACAGTTTACGCTTTGATCGTTCCCTGGAAGACCAGTTGTAGTTTCCGATGCACATCTGGGGGCATTCTGTAATGTGTGGACTATCAGAGTGTTGATGAAACACAGAAATTGCATTTGGATTGAATACAACAGACCCCATGCGCACTTTCCTCCATGGGAGGAATGTCTCAAACAGTCTACGGTTCGATCGTTTCCTGGAAGACCAGTAGAAGTTTCCGATGCACATCTATGGGCTTTTTGTAATCTTTGGACCTTCAAAGTGTTGATGAAACACAGAAATTGCATCTGGATTCAATACAACAGTCACCATGCGCACTTTCCTCCATGGGAGTAATATCTATAACAGTCTACGCTTTGATCGTTCCGTGAAAGACCGGTAGTAGTTTCCGATGCACATGTGTAGGCATTCTGTAATGTGTGGACCTTCAAAGTGTTGATGAAACACAGGAATTGCCGCGGGATTGAATACTACAGACACCTTGCGCACTTTCCTCCATGGGAGTAATGTCTCAAACAGTCTACGATTTGATCGTTCCCTGGAAGACCAGTAGTAGCTTCCGACGCACATCTGGGGGCATTCTGTAATGTGTGGACTATCAGAGTGTTGATGAAACACAGATATTGCATCAGGATTGAATACAACAGTCACCATGCGCACTTTCCTCCATGGAAGTAATGTGTCAAACAGTTTACGCTTTGATCGTTCCCTGGAAGACCGGTAGTAGTTTCCGATGCACATCTGGGGGCATTCTGTAATGTGTGGACTATCAGAGTGTTGATGAAACACAGAAATTGCATTTGGATTGAATACAACAGACCCCATGCGCACTTTCCTCCATGGGAGTAATGTCTCAAACAGTCTACGCTTTGATCGTTCCTGGAAGACCAGTAGTAGTTTCCGATGCACATCTGGAGGCATTCTGTAATCTGTGGACTATCAGAGTGTTTATGAAACACAGAAATTGCATCGGGATTGAATACAACAGTCACAATGTGCACATTCCTCCATGGGAGTAATGTCTCAAACAGTCTACGCTTTGATCGTTCCCTGGAAGACCAGTAGTAGTTTCCGATGCACATCTGGTGTCATTCTGTAATCTGTGGACTATCAGAGTGTTGATGAAACATAGAAATTGCATCAGGAATGAATACAACAGTCACCATGCGCACTTTCCTCCATGGGAGTAATGTTTCAAACAGTCTACGCTTTGATCGTTCCCTGGAAGACCAGTAGTAGTTTCCGATGCACATCTGGGGCATTCTGTAATGTGTGGACTATCAAACTGTTGATGAAACATAGAAATTGCATCAGGAATGAATACAACAGTCACCATGCGCACTATCCTCCATGGGAGTAATGTCTCAACCAGTTTACGGTTTGTTCGTTCCCTGGGAGACCAGTAGTAGTTTCCGATGCACATCTGGGGGCATTCTGTAATGTGTGGACAATCAGAGTGTTGATGAAACACAGAAATTGCATCGGGATTGAATAAAACAGTCACCATGCGCACTTTCCTCCATGGGAGTAATGTTTCAAACAGTCTACGCATTTATCGTTCCCTGCAAGACCAGTAGTAGTTTGCAATACACATCTAGAGGTTTCTGTAATCTGTGGACCTTCAAATTGTTGATGAAACACAGAAATTGCCGAGAGTTTGAATACAACAGTCACCATGCGAACTTTCCTCCATGGAAGTAATGTGTCAAACAGTTTACGCTTTGATCGTTCCCTGGAAGACCAGTTGTAGTTTCCGATGCACATCTGGGGGCATTCTGTAATGTGTGGACTATCAGAGTGTTGATGAAACACAGAAATTGCATTTGGATTGAATACAACAGACCCCATGCGCACTTTCCTCCATGGGAGTAATGTCTCAAACAGTGTACGTTTGACCGTTCCCTGCAAGACCAGTAGTAGTTTCCGATGCACATCTGGAGGCATTCTGTAATCTGTGGACCTTCAAAAAGTTGGTGAAACACAAAAATTGCATCGGGATTGAATACAACAGTCACCATGGGCACTTTCTTCCGTGGGAGTAATGTCTCAAACAGTCTACGCTTTGACCGTTCCCTGGAAGACCAGTAGTAGTTTCCGATGCACATCTGGGGGCTTTCTGCGATGTGTGGACTATCAGAGTGTTGATGAAACATAGAAATTGCATAAGGAATGAAAACAACAGTCACCATTTGCACTTTCCTCCGTGGGAGTAATTTCTCAAACAGTTTACGCTTTGATCGTTCCCTGGAAGACCAGTAGTAGTTTCCGATGCACATCTGGGGGCATTCTGTAATGTGTGGTCTATCAGAGTGTTGATGAAACACAGAAATTGCATCGGGATTGAATACAACAGTCACCATGCGCACTTTCCTCCATGAGAGTAATGTCTCAAACAGTCTACGCATTGATCGTTCCCTGCAAGACCAGTAGTAGTTTGCAATGCACATCTGGAGGCATTCTGTAATCTGTGGACCTTCAAATTGTTAATGAAACACAGAAATTGACGCGAGATTAAATACAACAGTCACCATGCGCACTTTCCTCCATGGGAGTAATGTCTCAAACAGTCTACGCTTTGATCGTTTCCTGGAGGACCAGTAGTATTTTCCGATGCACATCTGGAGGCATTCTGTTATCTGTGGACCTTCAAGGTGTTGATGAAACACAGAAATTGCATCGGGATTGAATACAACAGTCGCCATGCGCACTTTCCTCCATGGGAGTAATGTCTCAAACAGTCTACGCTTTGATCGTGCCCTACAAGACCAGTAGTAGTTTCCTATGAACATCTGGGGGCATTCTGTAATGTGTGGACTATCAGAGTGCTGATGAAACATAGAAATTGCATCAGGAATGAATACAACAGTCACCATGCGCACTTTCCTCCATGGGAGTAATGTCTCAACCAGTTTACGGTTTGATCGTTCCCTGGAAGACCAGTAGTAGTATCCGATGCACATCTGGGGGCATTCTGTAATGTGTGGACTATCAGAGCGTTGATGAAACACAGAAATTGCATCGGGATTGAATACAACAGTCACCATGCGCACTTTCCTCCATGGGAGTAATGTTTCAAACAGTCTACGCATTCATCGTTCCCTGCAAGACCAGTAGTAATTTGCAATGCACATCTGGAGGCATTCTGTAATCGGTGGATCTTCAAATTGTTGATGAAACACAGATATTGAATCGGGATCGAATACAACAGTCACCATGCGCACTTTCCTCCACGGGAGTAATGTCTCAAACAGTCTACGGTTCGATCGTTTCCTGGAAGACCAGTAGTAGTTTACGATGCACATCTATGGGCTTTTTGTAATCTTTGGACCTTCAAAGTGTTGATGAAACACAGAAATTGCATCTGGATTCAATTCAACAGTCACCATGCGCAGTTTCCTCCATGGGAGTAATATCTATAACAGTCTACGCTTTGATCGTTCCGTGAAAGACCGGTAGTAGTTTCCGATGCACATGTGGAGGCATTCTGTAATGTGTGGACCTTCAAAGTGTTGATGAAACACAGGAATTGCCGCGGGATTGAATACTACAGACACCATGCGCACTTTCCTCCATGGGAGTAATGTCTCAAACAGTCTACGATTTGATCGTTCCCTGGAAGACCAGTAGTAGCTTCCGACGCACATCTGGGGGCATTCTGTAATGTGTGGACTATCAGAGTGTTGATGAAACACAGATATTGCATCAGGATTGAATACAACAGTCACCATGCGCACTTTCCTCCATGGAAGTAATGTGTCAAAGAGTTTACGCTTTGATCGTTCCCTGGAAGACCGGTAGTAGTTTCCGATGCACATCTGGGGGCATTCTGTAATGTGTGGACTATCAGAGTGTTGATGAAACACAGAAATTGCATTTGGATTGAATACAACAGACCCCATGCGCACTTTCCTCCATGGGAGTAATGTCTCAAACAGTCTACGCTTTGATCGTTACCTGCAAGACCAGTAGTAGTTTCCGATGCACATCTGGGGGCATTCTGTAATGTGTGACCTATCAGAGTGTTGATGAAACACAGAAATTGCCGCGGGATTGAATACAACAGTCACCATGCGCACTTTGCTCCATGGGAGTAATGTCTTAAACAGTCTACGCTTTGATCGTTCCCTGGAATACCAGTAGTACTTCCCGATGCACATCTGGGGGCATTCCGGAATGTGTGGACTATCAGAGTGTTGATGAAACACAGATATTGCATCGGGATTAAATACAACAGTCACCATGCGCACTTTCCTCCATGGGAGTAATGTGTCAAACAGTCTACGCTTTGATCGTTTCCTGGAGGGCCAGTAGAAGTTTCCGATGCACATCTGGAGGCATTCTGTAATCTGTGGACCTTCAAATTGTTGATGAAACACAGAAATTGAATCGGGATCGAATACAACAGTCACCATGCGCACTTTCCACCATGGGAGTAATATCTCAAACAGTCTACGCTTTGATCGTTCCCTGGTAGACCAGTAGTAGTTTCCGATGCACATCTTCTGACATTCTGTAATGTGTGGACTATCAGAGTGTTGATGAAACACAGAAATTGCATCAAGATTGAATACAACAGTCAAAATGCGCCCTTTCCTCGATGGGAGTAATGTCTCAAGCAGTTTACGCTTTGATCGTTCCCTGGAAGAGCAGTAGTAGTTTCCGATAAACATCTGTGGGCATTCTGTAAAGTGTGGACTATCAGAGTGTTGATGAAACAAGAAATTGCATCGGGATTGAATACAACAGCCACCATGCGCACTTTCCTCCATGGGAGTAATGTCTCAAACAGTCTACGCTTTGATCGTTCCCTGGGAGACCTGTAGTAGTTTCCGATGCACATCTGGAGGCATTCTGTAATCTGTGGACTATCAGAGTGTTTATGAAACACAGAAATTGCATCGGGATTGAATACAACAGTCACAATGTGCACTTTCCTCCATGGGAGTAATGTCTCAAACAGTCTACGCTTTGATCGTTCCCTGGAAGACCAGTAGTAGTTTCCGATGCACATCTGGTGTCATTCTGTAATCTGTGGACTATCAGAGTGTTGATGAAACATAGAAATTGCATCAGGAATGAATACAACAGTCACCATGCGCACTTTCCTGCATGGGAGTAATGTCTCAAACAGTCTACGCTTTGATCGTTCCCTGGAAGACCAGTAGTAGTTTCCGATGCACATCTGGGGGCATTCTGTAATGTGTGGACTATCAGACTGTTGATGAAACATAGAAATTGCATCAGGAATGAATACAACAGTCACCATGCGCACTTTCCTCCATGGGAGTAATGTCTCAACCAGTTTACGGTTTGATCGTTCCCTGGAAGACCAGTAGTAGTTTCCGATGCACATCTGGAGGCGTTCTGTAATCTGTCGACCTTCAAAAAGTTGATGAAACACAAAAATTGCATCGGGATTGAATACAACAGTCACCATGCGCACTTTGCTCCATGGGAGTAATGTCTCAAACAGTCTACACATTGATCGTTCCCTGCAAGACCAGTAGTAGTTTGCAATACACATCTGGAGGCATTCTGTAATCTGTGGACCTTCAAAGTGTTGATGAAACACAGAAATTGCATTGGGATTGAATACAACAGTCACCATGCGCACTTTCCTAGATGATAGTAATGTCTCAAACAGTCTACGATTTCATCGTTCCCTGGAAGACAAGTAGTAGTTTCCGATGCACATCTGGTGTCATTCTGTAATCTGTGGACTATCAGAGTGTTGATGAAACACAGAATTTGCTTCGGGATTGAATACAACAGTCACCATGCGCACTTTCCCCCATGGAAGTAATGACTCAAACAGTTTACGCTTTGATCTTTCCCTGGAAGGCCAGTAGTAGTTTCCGATGCACATCTGGGGGCATTCTGTAATGTGTGACCCATCAGAGTGTTGATGAAACACAGAAATTGCCAACGGGCTTGAATACAACAGTCACTATGCGCTCTTTCCTCCATGGAAGTAATGTCTCAAACAGTTTACGCTTTGATCGTTCCCTGCAAGACCAGTAGTAGTTTCGATGCACATCTGGAGGCATTCTGTAATCTGTGGACCTTCAAAGAGTTGGTGAAACACAGAAATTGCATCGGGATTCAATACAACAGTCAGCATGCGCACTTTCCTCCATGGGAGTAATGCCTCAAACAGTTTACCTTTTGATCGTTCCCTGGAAGACCAGTAGTAGTTTCCGATGCACATCTGTGGGCATTCTGTAATATGTGGACTATCAGAGTGTTGATGAAACACAAAAATTGCATCGGGATTGAATACAAGAGTCACCATGCGCACTTTCCTCCATGGGAGTAATGTCTCAAACAGTCTACGCTTTGATCGTTCCCTGCAACACCAGTAGTAGTTTCCGATTCACATCTGGAGGCATTCTGTAATCTGTGGACCTTCAAAGTGTTGATGAAACACAGAAATTGCATCTGGATTGAATACAACAGTCACCATGCGCACTTTCCTATATGGGAGTATTGTCTCAAACAGTCTACGCTTTGATCGTTCCCTGGAAGACAAGTAGCAGTTTCCGATGCACATCTGGTGTCATTCTGTAATGTGTGGACTATCAGAGTGTTGATGAAACACAGAAATTGCAGCGGGATTGAATACAACAGTCATTATGCGCACTTTCCTCCATGGGAGTAATGTCTCGGACAGTCTACGTTTTGATCGTTCCCTGGAAGACCAGTAGTAGTTTGCGATGCACATCTGGAGTCATTCTGTAATCTGTGGACCTTCAAAGTTTTGATGAAACACAGTAGTTGCCGCGGGATTGAATATAACAGTCACCACGAACACTTTCCTCCATGGGTGTAAAGTCTCAAACAGTCTACGCTTTGATGTTTTCCTGGAGGACCAGTTGTATTTTCCTATGCACATCTGGAGGCATTCTGTAATCTGTAGACATTCAAAGTGTTGATGAAACACAGAAATTGCATCGGGATTGAATACAACAGTCACCATGCGCACTTTCCCCCATGGAAGTAATGACTCAAACAGTTTACGCTTTGATCTTTCCCTGGAAGGCCAGTAGTAGTTTCCGATGCACATCTGGGGGCATTCTGTAATGTGTGACCCATCAGAGTGTTGATGAAACACAGAAATTGCCGCCGGGCTTGAATACAACAGTCACTATGCGCTCCTTCCTCCATGGAAGTAATGTCTCAAACAGTTTACGCTTTGATCGTTCCCTGCAAGACCAGTAGTAGTTTCGATGCACATCTGGAGGCATTCTGTAATCTGTGGACCTTCAAAGAGTTGGTGAAACACAGAAATTGCATCGGGATTCAATACAACAGTCAGCATGCGCACTTTCCTCCATGGGAGTAATGCCTCAAACAGTTTACCTTTTGATCGTTCCCTGGAAGACAAGTAGTAGTTTCCGATGCACATCTGGGGGCATTCTGTAATGTGTGGACTATCAGAGTGTTGATGAAACACAGAAATTGCATCGGGATTGAATACAACAGTCACCATGCGCACTTTCCTCCATGAGAGTAATGTCTCAACAGTCTACGCTTTGATCGTTCATTACAACACCAGTAGTAGTTTCCGATTCACATCTGGAGGCATTCTGTAATCTGTGGATCTTCAAATTGTTAATGAAACACAGATATTGAATCGGGATCGAATACAACAGTCACCATGCTCCCTTTTCTCCACGGGAGTAATGTCTCAAATAGTCTACGGTTCGATCGTTTCCTGGAAGACCAGTAGTAGTTTCCGAAGCACATCTATGGGCTTTCTGTAATCTTTGGACCTTCAAAATGATGATGAAACACAGAAATTGCATCTGGATTCAATACAACAGTCACCATGCGCACTTTCCTCCATGGGAGTAATATCTCTAACAGTCTACGCTTTGATCGTTCCCTGAAAGACCGGTTGTAGTTTCCGATGCACATCTGGAGGCATTCTGTAATGTGTGGACCTTCAAAGTGTTGATGAAACACAGGAATTGCCGCGGGATTGAATACTACTGTCACCATGCGCACTTTCCTCCATGGGTGTAATGTCTCAAACAGTCTATGATTTGATCGTTCCCTGGAAGACCAGTAGTAGCTTCCGACGCACATCTGGTGGCATTCTCTAATGTGTGGACTATCAGAGTGTTGATGAAACACAGAAATTGCATCAGGATTGAATACAACAGTCACCATGCGCACTTTCCTCCATGGAAGTAATGTGAAACAGTTTACGCTTTGATCGTTCCCTGAAAGACCAGTAGTAGTTTCCGATGCACATCTGGGGGCATTCTGTAATGTGTGGACTATCAGAGTGTTGATTAAACACCGAAATTGCATTTGGATTGAATACAACAGACCCCATGCGCACTTTCCTCCATGGGAGTAATGTCTCAAACAGTCTACGCTTTGATCGTTCCCTGCATAACCAGTAGTAGTTTCCGATGCACATCTGGAGGCATTCTGTAATCTGTGGACCTTCAAAGTGTTGATGAAACACAGATATTGCATCGGGATTGAATACAACAGTCACCATGCGCACTTTCCTAGATGGGAGTAATGTCTCAAACAGTCTACGCTTTGATCGTTCCTTGGAAGACAAGTAGTAGTTTCCGATGCACATCTTATGTCATTCTGTAATCTGTGGACTATCAGAGTGTTGATGAAACACAGAACTTGCATCGGGATTGAATACAAAAGTCACCATGCGCACTTTCCTGAATGGGAGTAATGCCTCAAACAGTTTACGCTTTGATCGTTCCCTGGAAGACCAGTAGCAGTTTCCGATGCACATCTGGGGGCATTCTGTAAAGGGTAGACTATCAAAGTGTTAATGATACACAGAAATTGCATCAGGATTGAATACGACACTCACCATGCGCACTTTCCCCCATGGAAGTAATGTCTCAAACGTTTTACGCTTTCATCGTTCCCTGGAAGAACAGTAGTAGTTTCCGATGCACATCTTCTGACATTCTGTAATGTGTGGACTATCAGAGTGTTGATGAAACACAGAAATTGCATCAAGATTGAATACAACAGTCAAAATGTGCCCTTTCCTCGATGGGAGTAATGTCTTAAGCAGTTTACGCTTTGATCGTTCCCTGGAAGAGCAGTTGTAGTTTCCGATAAACATCTGTGGGCATTCTGTAAAGTGTGGACTATCAGAGTGTTGATGAAACACAGAAATTGCATCGGGATTGAATACAACAGACACCATGCGCACTTTCCTCCATGGGAGTAATGTCTCAAACAGTCTACGCTTTGATCGTTCCCTGGGAGACCTGTAGTAGTTTCCGATGCACATCTGGAGGCATTCTGTAATCTGTGGACTATCAGAGTGTTTATGAAACACAGAAATTGCATCAGGATTGAATACAACAGTCACAATGTGCACTTTCCTCCATGGGAGTAATGTCTCAAAGAGTCTACGCTTTGATCGTTCCCTGGAAGACCAGTAGTAGTTTCCGATGCACATCTGGGGGCATTCTGTAATGTGGGGACTATCAGAGTGTTGATGAAACATAGAAATTGCATCAGGATCGAATACAACAGTCACCATGCGCACTTTCCTCCATGGAAGTAATGTCTCAAACAGTCTACGCTTTGATCGTTCCCTGGAAGACCAGTAGTAGTTTCCGATGAACATCTGGGGGCATTCTGTAATGTGTGGACTATCAGAGTGTTGATGAAACATAGAAATTGCATCAGCAATGAATACAACAGTCACCATGCGCACTTTCCTCCATGGGAGTAATGTCTCAACCAGTTTACGGTTTGATCGTTCCCTGGAAGACCAGTAGTAGTATCCGATGCACATCTGGGGGCATTCTGTAATGTGTGGACTATCAGAGTGTTGATGAAACACAGAAATTGCATCGGGATTGAATACAACAGTCACCATGCGCACTTTCCTCCATGGGAGTAATGTTTCAAACAGTCTACGCATTGATCGTTCCCTGCAAGACCAGTAGTAGTTTTCAAAGCACATCCGGAGGCATTCTGTAATCGGTGGATCTTCAAATTGTTGATGAAACACAGATATTGAACCGGGATCGAATACACCAGTCACCATGCGCACTTTCCTCCACGGGACTAATGTCTCAAACAGTCTACGGTTCGATCGTTTCCTGGAAGACCAGTAGTAGTTTCCGATGCACATCTATGGGCTTTCTGTAATCTTTGGACCTTCAAAGTGTTGATGAAACAGAGAAATTGCATCTGGATTCAATACAACAGTCACCATGCGCACTTTCCTCCATGGGAGTAATATCTCTAACAGTCTACGCTTTGATCGTTCCGTGAAAGACCGGTAGTAGTTTCCGATGCACATGTGGAGGCATTCTGTAATGTGTGGACCTTCAAAGTGTTGATGAAACACAGAAATTGCATCAGGATTGAATACAACAGTCACCATGCGCACTTTCCTCCATGGAAGTAATGTGTCAAACAGTTTACGCTTTGATCGTTCCCTGGAAGACCGGTAGTAGTTTCCGATGCACATCTGGGGGCATTCTGTAATGTGTGGACTATCAGAGTGTTGATGAAACAAACAAATTGAATTTGGATTGAATACAACAGACCCCATGCGCACTTTCCTCCATGGGAGTAATGTCTCAAACAGTCTAGGCTTTGATCGTTCCCTGCAAGACCAGTAGTAGTTTCCGATGCACATCTGGAGGCATTCTGTAATCTGTGGACCTTCAAAGTGTTGATGAAACACAGAAATTGCATCGGGATTGAATACAACAGTCACCATGCGCACTTTCCTAGATGGGAGTAATGTCTCAAACAGTCTACGCATTGATCGTTCCCTGCAAGACCAGTAGTAGTTTGCAATGCACATCTGGACGCATTCTGTAATCGGTGGATCTTAAAATTGTTGATGAAACACAGAAATTGCATCGGGATTGAATACAACAGTCACCATGCGCACTTTCCTAGATGGGAGTAATGTCTCAAACAGTCTACGCTTTGATCGTTCCCTGGAAGACAAGTAGTAGTTTCCGATGCACATCTGGTGTCATTGTGTAATCTGTAGACTATCAGAGTGTTGATGAAACACAGAATTTGCATCGGGATTGAATACAAAAGTCACCATGCGCACTTTCCTGAATGGGAGTAATGCCTCAAACCGTTTACGTTTGATCGTTCCCTGGAAGACCAGTAGCAGTTTCCGATGCACATCTGGGGGCATTCTGTAATGAGTTGACTATCAGAGTGTTGATGAAACACAGAAATTGCATCAGGATTGAATACAACACTCACCATGCGCACTTTCCCCCATGGAAGTAATGTCTCAAACTTTTTACGCTTTGATCGTTCCCTGGAAGACCAGTAGTAGTTTCCGATGCACATCTGGGGGCATTCTGTAATGTGTGGACTATCGGAGTGTTGATGAAACATAGAAATTGCATCAGGATCGAATACAACAGTCACCATGCGCACTTTCCTCCATGGGAGTAATGTCTCAAACAGTCTACGCTTTGCTCGTTCCCTGCAAGACCAATAGTAGTTTGCGATGCACATCTGGAGGCATTCTATAATTTGTGGACCTTCAAAGTGTTGATAAAACACAGAAATTGCCGCGGGATTCAATACAACAGTCACCATGCGCACTTTCCTCCATGGGCATAATGTCTCAAACAGTCTACGCTTTGATCGTTTCCTGGAGGGCCAGTAGAAGTTTCCGATGCACATCTGGAGGCATTCTGTAAACTGTGGACCTTCTAATTGTTGATGAAACACAGAAATTGAATCGGGATCGAATACAACAGTCACCATGCGCACTTTCCTCCATGGGAGTAATATCTCAAACAGTCTACGCTTTGATCGTTCCCTGGAAGACCAGTAGTAGTTTCCGATAAACGTCTGTTGTCATTCTGTAAAGTGTGGACTATCAGAGTGTTGATGAAACACAGAAATTGCATCGGGATTGAATACAACAGTCACAATGTGCACATTCCTCCATGGGAGTAATGTCTCAAACAGTCTACGCTTTGATCGTTCCCTGGAAGACCAGTAGTAGTTTCCGATGCACATCTGGTGTCATTCTGTAATCTGTGGACTATCAGAGTGTTGATGAAACATAGAAATTGCATCAGGAATGAATACAACAGTCACCATGCGCACTTTCCTCCATGGGAGTAATGTTTCAAACAGTCTACGCTTTGATCGTTCCCTGGAAGACCAGTAGTAGTTTCCGATGCACATCTGTGGCATTCTGTAATGTGTGGACTATCAGACTGTTGATGAAACATAGAAATTGCATCAGGAATGAATACAACAGTCACCATGCGCACTTTCCTCCATGGGAGTAATGTCTCAACCAGTTTACGGTTTGATCGTTCCCTGGAAGACCAGTAGTAGTTTCCGATGCACATCTGGGGGCATTCTGCAATGTGTGGACTATCAGAGTGTTGATGAAACACAGAAATTGCATCGGGATTGAATACAACAGTCACCATGCGCACTTTCCTCCATGGGAGTAATGTTTCAAACAGTCTACGCATTGATCGTTCCCTGCAAGACCAGTAGTAGTTTGCAATACACATCTAGAGGTTTCTGTAATCTGTGGACCTTCAAATTGTTGATGAAACACAGAAATTGCCGAGAGTTTGAATACAACAGTCACCATGCACACTTTCCTCCATGGAAGTAATGTGTCAAACAGTTTACGCTTTGATCGTTCCCTGGAAGACCAGTTGTAGTTTCCGATGCACATCTGGGGGCATTCTGTAATGTGTGGACTATCAGAGTGTTGATGAAACACAGAAATTGCATTTGGATTGAATACAACAGACCCCATGCGCACTTTCCTCCATGGGAGGAATGTCTCAAACAGTCTACGTTTGATCGTTCCCTGCAAGACCAGTAGTAGTTTCCGATGCACATCTGGAGGCATTCTGTAATCTGTGGACCTTCAAAAAGTTGGTGAAACACAAAAATTGCATCGGGATTGAATACAACAATCACCATGCGCACTTTCCTCCATGGGAGTAATGTCTCAAACAGTCTACACTTTGATCGTTCCCTGCAACACCACTAGTAGTTTCCGATGCACATCTGGTGGCATTCTGTCATCTGTGGACCTTCAAAGTGTTGATGAAACACAAAATTTGAATCGGGATTGAATACAACAGTCACCATGCGCACTTTCTTCCGTGGGAGTAATGTCTCAAACAGTCTACGCTTTGACCGTTCCCTGGAAGACCAGTAGTAGTTTCCGATGTACATCTGGGGGCTTTCTGTAATATGTGGACTATCAGAGTGTTGATGAAACATAGAAATTGCATAAGGAACGAAAACAACAGTCACCATTTGCACTTTCCTCCGTGGGAGTAATTTCTCAAACAGTTTACGCTTTGATCGTTCCCTGGAAGAACAGTAGTAGTTTCCGATGCACATCTGGGGGCATTCTGTAATGTGTGGTCTATCAGAGTGTTGATGAAACACAGAAATTGCATCGGGATTGAATACAACATTCACCATGCGCACTTTCCTCCATGGGAGTAAAGTCTCAAACAGTCTACGCATTGATCGTTCCCTGCAAGACCAGTAGTAGTTTGCAATGCACATCTGGAGGCATTCTGTAATCTGTGGACCTTCAAAGTGTTAATGAAACACAGACATTGACGCGAGATTAAATACAACAGTCACCATGCGCACTTTCCTCCATGGGAGTAATGTCTCAAACAGTCTACGCTTTGATCGTTTCCTGGAGGACCAGTAGTATTGTCCGATGCACATCTGGAGGCATTCTGTTATCTGTGGACCTTCAAGGTGTTGATGAAACACAGATATTGCATCGGGATTGAATACAACAGTCGCCATGCGCACTTTCCTCCATGGGAGTAATGTCTCAAACAGTCTACGCTTTGATCGTTCCCTGGAAGACCAGTAGTAGTTTCCGATGAACATCTGGGGGCATTCTGTAATGTGTGGACTATCAGAGTGTTGATGAAACATAGAAATTGCATCAGGAATGAATACAACAGTCACCATGCGCACTTTCCTCCATGCGAGTAATGTCTCAACCAGTTTACGGTTTGATCGTTCCCTGCAAGACCAGTAGTAGTTTGCAATGCACATCTGGAGGCATTCTGTAATCGGTGGATCTTCAAATTGTTGATAAAAGACAGATATTGAATCGGGATCGAATACAACAGTCACCATGCGCACTTTCCTCCATGGGAGTAATGTCTCAAACAGTCTACGGTTCGATCGTATCCTGGAAGACCAGTAGAAGTTTCCGATGCACATCTATGGGCTTTTTGTAATCTTTGGACCTTCAAAGTGTTGATGAAACACAGAGATTGCATCTGGATTCAATACAACAGTCACCATGCGCACTTTCCTCCATGGGAGTAATATCTATAACAGTCAACGCTTTGATCGTTCCGTGAAAGACCGGTAGTAGTTTCCGATGCACATGTGGAGGCATTCTGTAATGTGTGGACCTTCAAAGTGTTGATGAAACACAGGAATTGCCGCGGGATTGAATACTACAGACACCATGCGCACTTTCCTCCATGGGAGTAATGTCTCAAACAGTCTACGATTTGATCGTTCCCTGGAAGACCAGTAGTAGCTTCCGACGCACATCTGGGGCATTCTGTAATGTGTGGACTATCAGAGTGTTGATGAAACACAGATATTGCATCAGGATTGAATACAACAGTCACCATGCGCACTTTCCTCCATGGAAGTAATGTGTCAAACAGTTTACGCTTTGATCGTTCCCTGGAAGACCGGTAGTAGTTTCCGATGCACATCTGGGGGCATTCTGTAATGTGTGGACTATCAGAGTGTTGATGAAACACAGAAATTGCATTTGGATTGAATACAACAGACCCCATGCGCACTTTCCTCCATGGGAGTAATGTCTCAAACAGTCTACGCTTTGATCGTTCCTGGAAGACCAGTAGTAGTTTCCGATGCACATCTGGAGGCATTCTGTAATCTGTGGACTATCAGAGTGTTTATGAAACACAGAAATTGCATCGGGATTGAATACAACAGTCACAATGTGCACATTCATCCATGGGAGTAATGTCTCAAACAGTCTACGCTTTGATCGTTCCCTGGAAGACCAGTAGTAGTTTCCGATGCACATCTGGTGTCATTCTGTAATCTGTGGACTATCAGAGTGTTGATGAAACATAGAAATTGCATCAGGAATGAATACAACAGTCACCATGCGCACTTTCCTCCATGGGAGTAATGTTTCAAACAGTCTACGCTTCGATCGTTCCCTGGAAGACCAGTAGTAGTTTCCGATGCACATCTGGGGCATTCTGTAATGTGTGGACTATCAGACTGTTGATGAAACATAGAAATTGCATCAGGAATGAATACAACAGTCACCATGCGCACTTTCCTCCATGGGAGTAATGTCTCAACCAGTTTACGGTTTGTTCGTTCCCTGGGAGACCAGTAGTAGTTTCCGATGCACATCTGGGGGCATTCTGTAATGTGTGGACTATCAGAGTGTTGATGAAACACAGAAATTGCATCGGGATTTAATAAAACAGTCACCATGCGCACTTTCCTCCATGGGAGTAATGTTTCAAACCGTCTACGCATTGATCGTTCCCTGCAAGACCAGTAGTAGTTTGCAATACACATCTAGAGGTTTCTGTAATCTGTGGACCTTCAAATTGTTGATTAAACACAGAAATTGCCGAGAGTTTGAATACAACAGTCACCATGCGAACTTTCCTCCATGGAAGTAATGTGTCAAACAGTTTACGCTTTGATCGTTCCCTGGAAGACCAGTTGTAGTTTCCGATGCACATCTGGGGGCATTCTGTAATGTGTGGACTATCAGAGTGTTGATGAAACACAGAAATTGCATTTGGATTGAATACAACAGACCCCATGCGCACTTTCCTCCATGGGAGGAATGTCTCAAACAGTCTACGGTTCGATCGTTTCCTGGAAGACCAGTAGAAGTTTCCGATGCACATCTATGGGCTTTTTGTAATCTTTGGACCTTCAAAGTGTTGATGAAACACAGAAATTGCATCTGGATTCAATACAACAGTCACCATGCGCACTTTCCTCCATGGGAGTAATATCTATAACAGTCTACGCTTTGATCGTTCCGTGAAAGACCGGTAGTAGTTTCCGATGCACATGTGTAGGCATTCTGTAATGTGTGGACCTTCAAAGTGTTGATGAAACACAGGAATTGCCGCGGGATTGAATACTACAGACACCTTGCGCACTTTCCTCCATGGGAGTAATGTCTCAAACAGTCTACGATTTGATCGTTCCCTGGAAGACCAGTAGTAGCTTCCGACGCACATCTGGGGGCATTCTGTAATGTGTGGACTATCAGAGTGTTGATGAAACACAGATATTGCATCAGGATTGAATACAACAGTCACCATGCGCACTTTCCTCCATGGAAGTAATGTGTCAAACAGTTTACGCTTTGATCGTTCCCTGGAAGACCGGTAGTAGTTTCCGATGCACATCTGGGGGCATTCTGTAATGTGTGGACTATCAGAGTGTTGATGAAACACAGAAATTGCATTTGGATTGAATACAACAGACCCCATGCGCACTTTCCTCCATGGGAGTAATGTCTCAAACAGTCTACGCTTTGATCGTTCCTGGAAGACCAGTAGTAGTTTCCGATGCACATCTGGAGGCATTCTGTAATCTGTGGACTATCAGAGTGTTTATGAAACACAGAAATTGCATCGGGATTGAATACAACAGTCACAATGTGCACATTCCTCCATGGGAGTAATGTCTCAAACAGTCTACGCTTTGATCGTTCCCTGGAAGACCAGTAGTAGTTTCCGATGCACATCTGGTGTCATTCTGTAATCTGTGGACTATCAGAGTGTTGATGAAACATAGAAATTGCATCAGGAATGAATACAACAGTCACCATGCGCACTTTCCTCCATGGGAGTAATGTTTCAAACAGTCTACGCTTTGATCGTTCCCTGGAAGACCAGTAGTAGTTTCCGATGCACATCTGGGGCATTCTGTAATGTGTGGACTATCAAACTGTTGATGAAACATAGAAATTGCATCAGGAATGAATACAACAGTCACCATGCGCACTATCCTCCATGGGAGTAATGTCTCAACCAGTTTACGGTTTGTTCGTTCCCTGGGAGACCAGTAGTAGTTTCCGATGCACATCTGGGGGCATTCTGTAATGTGTGGACAATCAGAGTGTTGATGAAACACAGAAATTGCATCGGGATTGAATAAAACAGTCACCATGCGCACTTTCCTCCATGGGAGTAATGTTTCAAACAGTCTACGCATTTATCGTTCCCTGCAAGACCAGTAGTAGTTTGCAATACACATCTAGAGGTTTCTGTAATCTGTGGACCTTCAAATTGTTGATGAAACACAGAAATTGCCGAGAGTTTGAATACAACAGTCACCATGCGAACTTTCCTCCATGGAAGTAATGTGTCAAACAGTTTACGCTTTGATCGTTCCCTGGAAGACCAGTTGTAGTTTCCGATGCACATCTGGGGGCATTCTGTAATGTGTGGACTATCAGAGTGTTGATGAAACACAGAAATTGCATTTGGATTGAATACAACAGACCCCATGCGCACTTTCCTCCATGGGAGTATTGTCTCAAACAGTGTACGTTTGACCGTTCCCTGCAAGACCAGTAGTAGTTTCCGATGCACATCTGGAGGCATTCTGTAATCTGTGGACCTTCAAAAAGTTGGTGAAACACAAAAATTGCATCGGGATTGAATACAACAGTCACCATGGGCACTTTCTTCCGTGGGAGTAATGTCTCAAACAGTCTACGCTTTGACCGTTCCCTGGAAGACCAGTAGTAGTTTCCGATGCACATCTGGGGGCTTTCTGCGATGTGTGGACTATCAGAGTGTTGATGAAACATAGAAATTGCATAAGGAATGAAAACAACAGTCACCATTTGCACTTTCCTCCGTGGGAGTAATTTCTCAAACAGTTTACGCTTTGATCGTTCCCTGGAAGACCAGTAGTAGTTTCCGATGCACATCTGGGGGCATTCTGTAATGTGTGGTCTATCAGAGTGTTGATGAAACACAGAAATTGCATCGGGATTGAATACAACAGTCACCATGCGCACTTTCCTCCATGAGAGTAATGTCTCAAACAGTCTACGCATTGATCGTTCCCTGCAAGACCAGTAGTAGTTTGCAATGCACATCTGGAGGCATTCTGTAATCTGTGGACCTTCAAATTGTTAATGAAACACAGAAATTGACGCGAGATTAAATACAACAGTCACCATGCGCACTTTCCTCCATGGGAGTAATGTCTCAAACAGTCTACGCTTTGATCGTTTCCTGGAGGACCAGTAGTATTTTCCGATGCACATCTGGAGGCATTCTGTTATCTGTGGACCTTCAAGGTGTTGATGAAACACAGAAATTGCATCGGGATTGAATACAACAGTCGCCATGCGCACTTTCCTCCATGGGAGTAATGTCTCAAACAGTCTACGCTTTGATCGTGCCCTACAAGACCAGTAGTAGTTTCCTATGAACATCTGGGGGCATTCTGTAATGTGTGGACTATCAGAGTGCTGATGAAACATAGAAATTGCATCAGGAATGAATACAACAGTCACCATGCGCACTTTCCTCCATGGGAGTAATGTCTCAACCAGTTTACGGTTTGATCGTTCCCTGGAAGACCAGTAGTAGTATCCGATGCACATCTGGGGGCATTCTGTAATGTGTGGACTATCAGAGCGTTGATGAAACACAGAAATTGCATCGGGATTGAATACAACAGTCACCATGCGCACTTTCCTCCATGGGAGTAATGTTTCAAACAGTCTACGCATTCATCGTTCCCTGCAAGACCAGTAGTAATTTGCAATGCACATCTGGAGGCATTCTGTAATCGGTGGATCTTCAAATTGTTGATGAAACACAGATATTGAATCGGGATCGAATACAACAGTCACCATGCGCACTTTCCTCCACGGGAGTAATGTCTCAAACAGTCTACGGTTCGATCGTTTCCTGGAAGACCAGTAGTAGTTTACGATGCACATCTATGGGCTTTTTGTAATCTTTGGACCTTCAAAGTGTTGATGAAACACAGAAATTGCATCTGGATTCAATTCAACAGTCACCATGCGCAGTTTCCTCCATGGGAGTAATATCTATAACAGTCTACGCTTTGATCGTTCCGTGAAAGACCGGTAGTAGTTTCCGATGCACATGTGGAGGCATTCTGTAATGTGTGGACCTTCAAAGTGTTGATGAAACACAGGAATTGCCGCGGGATTGAATACTACAGACACCATGCGCACTTTCCTCCATGGGAGTAATGTCTCAAACAGTCTACGATTTGATCGTTCCCTGGAAGACCAGTAGTAGCTTCCGACGCACATCTGGGGGCATTCTGTAATGTGTGGACTATCAGAGTGTTGATGAAACACAGATATTGCATCAGGATTGAATACAACAGTCACCATGCGCACTTTCCTCCATGGAAGTAATGTGTCAAAGAGTTTACGGTTTGATCGTTCCCTGGAAGACCGGTAGTAGTTTCCGATGCACATCTGGGGGCATTCTGTAATGTGTGGACTATCAGAGTGTTGATGAAACACAGAAATTGCATTTGGATTGAATACAACAGACCCCATGCGCACTTTCCTCCATGGGAGTAATGTCTCAAACAGTCTACGCTTTGATCGTTACCTGCAAGACCAGTAGTAGTTTCCGATGCACATCTGGGGGCATTCTGTAATGTGTGACCTATCAGAGTGTTGATGAAACACAGAAATTGCCGCGGGATTGAATACAACAGTCACCATGCGCACTTTGCTCCATGGGAGTAATGTCTTAAACAGTCTACGCTTTGATCGTTCCCTGGAATACCAGTAGTACTTCCCGATGCACATCTGGGGGCATTCCGGAATGTGTGGACTATCAGAGTGTTGATGAAACACAGATATTGCATCGGGATTAAATACAACAGTCACCATGCGCACTTTCCTCCATGGGAGTAATGTGTCAAACAGTCTACGCTTTGATCGTTTCCTGGAGGGCCAGTAGAAGTTTCCGATGCACATCTGGAGGCATTCTGTAATCTGTGGACCTTCAAATTGTTGATGAAACACAGAAATTGAATCGGGATCGAATACAACAGTCACCATGCGCACTTTCCACCATGGGAGTAATATCTCAAACAGTCTACGCTTTGATCGTTCCCTGGTAGACCAGTAGTAGTTTCCGATGCACATCTTCTGACATTCTGTAATGTGTGGACTATCAGAGTGTTGATGAAACACAGAAATTGCATCAAGATTGAATACAACAGTCAAAATGCGCCCTTTCCTCGATGGGAGTAATGTCTCAAGCAGTTTACGCTTTGATCGTTCCCTGGAAGAGCAGTAGTAGTTTCCGATAAACATCTGTGGGCATTCTGTAAAGTGTGGACTATCAGAGTGTTGATGAAACAAGAAATTGCATCGGGATTGAATACAACAGCCACCATGCGCACTTTCCTCCATGGGAGTAATGTCTCAAACAGTCTACGCTTTGATCGTTCCCTGGGAGACCTGTAGTAGTTTCCGATGCACATCTGGAGGCATTCTGTAATCTGTGGACTATCAGAGTGTTTATGAAACACAGAAATTGCATCGGGATTGAATACAACAGTCACAATGTGCACTTTCCTCCATGGGAGTAATGTCTCAAACAGTCTACGCTTTGATCGTTCCCTGGAAGACCAGTAGTAGTTTCCGATGCACATCTGGTGTCATTCTGTAATCTGTGGACTATCAGAGTGTTGATGAAACATAGAAATTGCATCAGGAATGAATACAACAGTCACCATGCGCACTTTCCTGCATGGGAGTAATGTCTCAAACAGTCTACGCTTTGATCGTTCCCTGGAAGACCAGTAGTAGTTTCCGATGCACATCTGGGGGCATTCTGTAATGTGTGGACTATCAGACTGTTGATGAAACATAGAAATTGCATCAGGAATGAATACAACAGTCACCATGCGCACTTTCCTCCATGGGAGTAATGTCTCAACCAGTTTACGGTTTGATCGTTCCCTGGAAGACCAGTAGTAGTTTCCGATGCACATCTGGAGGCGTTCTGTAATCTGTCGACCTTCAAAAAGTTGATGAAACACAAAAATTGCATCGGGATTGAATACAACAGTCACCATGCGCACTTTGCTCCATGGGAGTAATGTCTCAAACAGTCTACACATTGATCGTTCCCTGCAAGACCAGTAGTAGTTTGCAATACACATCTGGAGGCATTCTGTAATCTGTGGACCTTCAAAGTGTTGATGAAACACAGAAATTGCCGAGAGTTTGAATACAACAGTAACCATGCGCACTTTCCTCCATGGAAGTAATGTGTCAAACAGTTTACGCTTTGATCGTTCCCTGGAAGACCAGTAGTAGTTTCCGATGCACATCTGGGGGCATTCTGTAATGTGTGGACTATCAGAGTTTTGATGAAACACAGAAATTGCATTTGGATTGAATACAACAGACCCCATGCGCACTTTCATCCATGGGACTAATGTCTCAAGCAGTCTACGTTTGATCGTTCCCTGCAAAACCAGCAGTAGTTTCCGATGCACATCTGGAGGCGTTCTGTAATCTGTCGACCTTCAAAAAGTTGATGAAACACAAAAATTGCATCGGGATTGAATACAACAGTCACCATGCGCACTTTGCTCCATGGGAGTAATGTCTCAAACAGTCTACACTTTGATCGTTCCCTGCAACACCAGTAGTAGTTTCCGATGCACATCTGGTGGCATTCTGTCATCTGTGGACCTTCAAAGTGTTGATGAAACACAGAATTTGAATCGGAATTGAATACAACAGTCACCATGCGCACTTTCTTCCATTGGAGTAATGTCTCAAACAGTCTACGCTTTGACCGTTCCCTGGAAGACCAGTAGTAGTTTCCGATGCACATCTTCGGGCATTCTGTAATGTGTGGACTATCAGAGTGTTGATGAAACATAGAAATTGCATAAGGAATGAAAACAACAGTCACCATTTGCACTTTCCTCCGTGGGAGTAATTTCTCAAACAGTTTACGCTTTGATCGTTCCCTGGAAGACCAGTAGTAGTTTCCGATGCACATCTGGGGGCATTCTGTACTGTGTGGTCTATCAGAGTGTCGATGAAACACAGAAATTGCATCGGGATTGAATACAACAGTCACAATACGCACTTTCCTCCATGGGAGTAATGTCTCAAACAGTCTACGCATTGATCGTTCCCTGCAAGACCAGTAGTAGTTTGCAATGCACATCTGGAGGCATTCTGTAATCTGTGGACCTTCAAAGTGTTAATGAAACACAGAAATTGACGAGAGATTAAATACAACAGTCACCATGCGCACTTTCCTCCATGGGAGTAATGTCTCAAACAGTCTACGCTTTGATCGTTCCCTGGAAGACAAGTAGTAGTTTCCGATGCACATCTGGGGTCATTCTCTTATCTGTGGACTATCAGAGTGTTGATGAAACACAGAAATTGCATCGGGATTGAATACTACAGTCACCATGCGCACTTTCCTCCATGGGAGTAATGTCCCAAACAGTCTACGCTTTGATCGTTCCCTGCAAGACCAGTATAAGTTTCCGAGGCACATCTGGAGGCATTCTGTAATCTGTGGACCTTCAAAGTGTTGATGAAATACAAAAATTGCATCACGATTGAATACAACAGTCATCATGGGCTATTTCCTCCATGGGAGTAATGTCTCAAACAGTCTACGATTTTAATCGTTCCCTGGAAGACCAGAAGTAGTTTCCGATGCTCATCTGGAGGAATTCTGTAATCTGTAAACTATCAGAGTGTTGTTCAAACACTGAAATTGCATCGGGATTGAATACAACACTCACCATGCGCACTTTCCTCCATGGGAGTAATGTCTGAAACAGTTTACGCTTTGATCGTTCCATGGAAGACTAGTAGTAGTTTCCGATGCACATATGGGGGCATTCTGTAATGTGTGGACTATCAGAGTGTTGATAAAACACAGAAATTGCATCGGGATTGAATACAACAGACACCATGCGCACTTTCCTCCATGGGAGTAATGTCTCAAACAGTCTACGATTTGATCGTTTCCTGAAAGACCAGTAGTAGTTTCCGATGCACATCTGGAGGCATTCTCTAATCTTTGGACCTTCAAAGTGTTGATGAAACACAGAAATTGCATCGGGATTCAATACAACAGTCACCATGCGCACTTTTCTCCATGGGAGTAATGTCTGTAACAGTCTACGTTTTCATCGTTCCCTGCAAGACCAGTAGTAGTTTCCGATTCACATCTGGAGGCATTCTGTAATGTGTGGACCTTCAAAGTGTTGATGAAACACAGGAATTGCCGTGGGATTGAATACAACAGTCACCATGCGCACTTTCCTCCATGTGAGTAATGTCTCAAACTGTCTACGATTTGATCGTTCCCTGGAAGACCAGTAGTAGTTTCCGATGGACATCTGGAGGCATTCTGTAATCTGTGGACAATCAGAGTGTTGATGAAACACAGTAATTGCATCGGGATAGAATACAACAGACACCATGCCACTTTCCTCATTGTGAGTAATGTCTCAAAGAGTTTATGCTTTGATCGTTCCCTGGAAGACCAGTAGTAGTTTCCGACGCACATCTGGGGGCATTCTGTAATCTGTGGACCTTCAAATTGTTGATAAAACACAGAAATTGAATCGGGATCGAATACAACAGTCACCATGCGCACTTTCCTCCATGGGAGTAATATTTCAAACAGTCTACGCTTTGAAACTTCCTGGCAGATTAAAACTGTGTGCCCGACCGAGACTCGAACTCGGGACCTTTGCCTTTCGCGGGCAAGTGCTCTACCAACTGAGCTACCGAAGCACGCCTCACGCCCGGTACTCACAGCTTTACTTCTGCCAGTATCCGTCTCCTACCTTCCAAACTTTACAGAAGCTCTTCTGCGATACTTGCAGAACTAGCACTCCTGAAAGAAAGGATATTGCGGAGACATGGCTTAGCCACAGCCTGGGGGATGTTTCGAGAATGAGATTTTCACTCTGCAGCGGAGTGTGCGCTGATATGAAACTTCCTGGCAGATTAAAACTGTGTGCCCGACCGAGACTCGAACTCGGGACCTTTGCCTTTCGCGGGCAAGTGCTCTACCAACTGAGCTACCGAAGCACGACTCACGCCCGGTACTCACAGCTTTACTTCTGCCAGTATCCGTCTCCTACCTTCCAAACTTTACAGAAGCTCTTCTGCGAAACTTGCAGAACTAGCACTCCTGAAAGAAAGGATATTGCGGAGACATGGCTTAGCCACAGCCTGGGGTATGTTTCCAGAATGAGATTTTCACTCTGCAGCGGAGTGTGCGCTGATATGAAACTTCCTGGCAGATTAAAACTGTGTCCCCGACCGAGACTCGAACTCGGGACCTTTGCCTTTCGCTGGCAAGTGCTCTACCAACTGAGCTACCGAAGCACGACTCACGCCCGGTACTCACAGCTTTACTTCTGCCAGTATCCGTCTCCTACCTTCCAAACTTTACAGAAGCTCTTCTGCGAAACTTGCAGAACTAGCACTCCTGAAAGAAAGGATATTGCGGAGACATGGCTTAGCCACAGCCTGGGGTATGTTTCCAGAATGAGATTTTCACTCTGCAGCGGAGTGTGCGCTGATATGAAACTTCCTGGCAGATTAAAACTGTGTGCCCGACCGAGACTCGAACTCGGGACCTTTGCCTTTCGCGGGCAAGTGCTCTACCAACTGAGCCACCGAAGCGCGACTCACGCCCGGTACTCACAGCTTTACTTCTGCCAGTATCCGTCTCCTACCTTCCAAACTTTACAGAAGCTCTTCTGCGAAACTTGCAGAACTAGCACTCCTGAAAGAAAGGATATTGCGGAGACATGGCTTAGCCACAGCCTGGGGGATGTTTCCAGAATGAGATTTTCACTCTGCAGCGGAGTGTGCGCTGATATGAAACTTCCTGGCAGATTAAAACTGTATGCCCGACCGAGACTCGAACTCGGGACCTTTGCCTTTCGCGGGCAAGAGCTCTACCAACTGAGCTACCGAAGAACGACTCACGCCCGGTACTCACAGCTTTACTTCTGCCAGTATCCGTCTCCTACCTTCCAAACTTTACAGAAGCTCTTCTGCGAAACTTGCAGAACTAGCACTCCTGAAAGAAAGGATATTGCGGAGACATGGCTTAGCCACAGCCTGGGGGATGTTTCCAGAATGAGATTTTCACTCTGCAGCGGAGTGTGCTCTGATATGAAACTTCCTGGCAGATTAAAACTGTGTGCCCGACCGAGACTCGAACTCGGGACCTTTGCCTTTCGCGGGCATGTGCTCTACCAACTGAGCTACCGAAGCACGACTCACGCCCGGTACTCACAGCTTTACTTCTGCCAGTATCCGTCTCCTACCTTCCAAACTTTACAGAAGCTCTTCTGCGAAACTTGCAGAACTAGCACTCCTGAAAGAAAGGATATTGCGGAGACATGGCTTAGCCACAGCCTGGGGGATGTTTCCAGAATGAGATTTTCACTCTGCAGCGGAGTGTGCTCTGATATGAAACTTCCTGGCAGATTAAAACTGTGTGCCAGACCGAGACTCCAACTCGGGACCTTTGCCTTTCGCGGGCAAGTGCTCTACCAACTGAGCTACCGAAGCACGACTCACGCCCGGTACTCACAGCTTTACTTCTGCCAGTATCCGTCTCCTACCTTCCAAACTTTACAGAAGCTCTTCTGCGAAACTTGCATATCAGCGCACACTCCGCTGCAGAGTGAAAATCTCATTCTGGAAACATCCCCCAGTCTGTGGCTAAGCCATGTCTCCGCAATATCCTTTCTTTCAGGAGTGCTAGTTCTGCAAGTTTCGCAGAAGAGCTTCTGTAAAGTTTGGAAGGTAGGAGACGGATACTGGCAGAAGTAAAGCTGTGAGTACCGGGCGTGAGTCGTGCTTCGGTAGCTCAGTTGGTAGAGCACTTGCCCGCGAAAGGCAAAGGTCCCGAGTTCGAGTCTCGGTCGGGCACACAGTTTTAATCTGCCAGGAAGTTTCATATAAGCGCACACTCCGCTGCAGAGTGAAAATCTCATTCTCGAAACATCCCCCAGGCTGTGGCTAAGCCATGTCTCCGCAATATCATTTCTTTCAGGAGTGCTAGTTCTGCAAGTTTCGCAGAAGAGCTTCTGTAAAGTTTGGAAGGTAGGAGACGGATACTGGCAGAAGTAAAGCTGTGAATACCGGGCGTGAGTCGTGCTTCGGTAGCTCAGTTGGTAGAGCACTTGCCCGCGAAAGGCAAAGGTCCCGAGTTCGAGTCTTGGTCGGGCACACAGTTTTAATCTGCCAGGAAGTTTCATATCAGCGCACACTCCGCTGCAGAGTGAAAATCTCATTCTGGAAACATACCCCAGGCTGTGGCTAAGCCATGTCTCCGCAATATCCTTTCTTTCAGGAGTGCTAGTTCTGCAAGTTTCGCAGAAGAGCTTCTGTAAAGTTTGGAAGGTAGGAGACGGATACTGGCAGAAGTAAAGCTGTGAGTACCGGGCGTGAGTCGTTCTTCGGTAGCTCAGTTGGTAGAGCACTTGCCCGCGAAAGGCAAAGGTCCCGAGTTCGAGTCTCGGTCGGGCATACAGTTTTAATCTGCCAGGAAGTTTCATATCAGCGCACACTCCGCTGCAGAGTGAAAATCTCATTCTGGAAACATCCCCCAGGCTGTGGCTAAGCCATGTCTCCGCAATATCCTTTCTTTCAGGAGTGCTAGTTCTGCAAGTTTCGCAGAAGAGCTTCTGTAAAGTTTGGAAGGTAGGAGACGGATACTGGCAGAAGTAAAGCTGTGAGTACCGGGCGTGAGTCGTGCTTCGGTAGCTCAGTTGGTAGACCACTTGCCCGCGAAAGGCAAAGGTCCCGAGTTCGAGTCTCGGTCGGGCACACAGTTTTAATCTGCCAGGAAGTTTCATATCAGCGCACACTCCGCTGCAGAGTGAAAATCTCATTCTGGAAACATCCCCCAGGCTGTGGCTAAGCCATGTCTCCGCAATATCCTTTCTTTTAGGAGTGCTAGTTCTGCAAGTTTCGCAGAAGAGCTTCTGTAAAGTTTGGAAGGTAGGAGACGGATACTGGCAGAAGTAAAGCTGTGAGTACCGGGCGTGAGTCGTGCTTCGGTAGCTCAGTTGGTAGAGCACTTGCCCGCGAAAGGCAAAGGTCCCGAGTTGGAGTCTCGGTCGGGCACACAGTTTTAATCTGCCAGGATGTTTCATATCAGCGCACACTCCGCTGCAGAGTGAAAATCTCATTCTGGAAGTCTACGCTTTGATCGTCCCCTACAAGACCAGTACAAGTTTCCGATGCACATCTTCTGACATTCTGTAATGTGTGGACTATCAGAGTGTTGATGAAATAAAAAAATTGCATCAGGATTGAATACAACAGTCAAAATGCGCCCTTTCCTCCATGGGAGTAATGTCTGAAACAGTTTACGCTTTGATCGTTTCCTGGAAGAGCAGTAGTAGTTTCCGCTGCACATCAGTGGGCATTCTGTAAAGTGTGGACTATCAGAGTGTTGATGAAACACAGAATTTGCATCGGGATTGTATACAACAGTCACCATTCGCATTTTCCTCCATGGTAGTAATGTCTCAAACAGTCTACGCTTTGATCGTACCCTGCAATACCAGTAGTAGTTTCCTATGCACATCTGGAGGCATTCAGTAATCTGTGGACCTTCAAAGTGTTGATGGAACACAGATATTACATAGGGATTTAATACAAAGGTAACCATGCGCATTTTCCTCCATGGGAGTAATGTCTCAAACAGTCTACGCATTTATCGTTCCCTGGGAGACCTGTAGTAGTTTCCGATGCACATCTGGGGGCATTCTGTAATCTGTGGACTATCAGAGTGTTGATGAAACACAGAAACGGCATCGGGATTGAATACAACAGTCACCATGTGCACTTTCCTCCATGGGAGTAATGTCTCAAACAGTCTACGCATTGATCGTTCGCTGCAAGACCAGTAGTAATTTGCATTGCACATCTGGAGGCATTCTGTAATCTGTGGACCTTCAAAGTGTTGATGAAACACACAAATTGCAGAGAGTTTGAATACAACAGTCACCATGCGCACTTTCCTCCATGGGAGTAATGTCTCAAACAGTCAACGGTTCGATCGTTTCCTGGAAGACCAGTAGTAGTTTCCGATGCACATCTATGGGCTTTCTGTAATCTTTGGACCTTCAAAGTGTTGATGAAACACAGAAATTGCATCTGGATTCAATACAACAGTCACCATGCGCACTTTCCTCCATGGGAGTAATGTCTCTAACAGTCTACGCTTTGATCGTTACCTGAAAGACCGGTAGTAGTTTCCGATGCACATCTGGAGGCATTCTGTAATGTGTGGACCTTCAAAGTGTTGATGAAACACAGGAATTGCCGCGGGATTGAATACTACAGTCACCAAGCTCACTTTACTCCATGGGAGTAATGTCTCAAACAGTCTACGATTTGATCGTTCCCTGGAAGACCAGTAGTAGCTTCCGACGCACATCTGGGGGCATTTTGTAATGTGTGGACTATCAGAGTGTTGATGAAACACAGAAATTGCATCAGGATTGAATACAACAGTCACTATGAGCACTTTCCTCCATGGAAGTAATGTGTCAAACAGTTTACGCTTTGATCGTTCCCTGGAAGACCAGTAGTAGTTTCAGATGCACATCTGGGGGCATTGTGTAATGTGTGGACTATCAGAGTGTTGATGAAACACAGATATTGCATTCGGATTGAATACAACAGACCCCATGCGCATTTCCTCCATGGGAGTAATGTCTCAAACAGTCTACGCTTTGATCGTTCCCTGCAAGACCAGTAGTAGTTTCCGATTCACATCTGGGGGCATTCTGTAATGTGTGACCCATCAGAGTGTTGATGAAACACAGAAGTTGCCGCGGGATTGAATACAACAGTCACTATGCGCACTTTCCTCCATGGAAGTAATGTCTCAAACAGTCTACGCTTTGATCGTCCCCTGGAAGACAAGTAGTAGTTTCCGAAGCACATGTGGTGTCATTCTGAAATGTGTGGACTATCAGAGTGTTGATGAAACACAGAAATTGCAGCGGGATTGAATACAACAGTCATTATGCGCACTTTCCTCCATTGGAGTAATGTCTCAAACTGTCTACGCATTTATCGTTCCCTGGAATACCAGTAGTACTTTCCGATGCACATCTGGTTGCATTCTGTAATGTGTGGACTATCAGGGTGTTGATGAAACACAGAAATTGCTTCGGGATCAAATACAACAGGCACCATGCGCACTTTCCTCCGTGGGAGTAATGTCTCAAACAGTCTACGATTTGATCGTTCCATGCAAGACCAGTAGTAGTTTCGATGCACATCTGGAGGCATTCTGTAATGTGTGGACCTTCAAAGTGTTGATGAAACACAGGAATTGCCGCGGGATTGAATACTACAGTCACCAAGCTCACTTTCCTCCATGGGAGTAATGTCTCAAACAGTCTACGATTTGATCGTTCCATGCAAGACCAGTAGTAGTTTCGATGCACATCTGGAGGCATTCTGTAATCTGTGGACCTTCAAAGAGTTGGTGAAACACAGAAATTGCATCGGGATTGAATACAAAGGTCACCATGCGCATTTTCCTCCAAGGGAGTAATGTCTCAAACAGTCTACGCATTTATCGTTCCCTGGAATACCAGTAGTACTTTCCGATGCACATCTGGGGGCATTCTGTAATGTGTGGACTATCAGGGTGTTGATGAAACACAGAAATTGCTTCGGGATTAAATACAACAGTCACCATGCGCACTTTCCTCCGTGGGAGTAATGTCTCAAACAGTCTACGCTCTGATCGTTCCGTGCAAGACCAGTAGTAGTTTGCTATGCACATCTGGAGGCATTCTGTAATCTGTAAACATTCAAAAAGTTGATGAAACACAGAAATTGCATCTGGATTGAATACAACAGTCACCATGCGCACTTTCCTCCATTGGAGTAATGTCTCAAACAGTCTACGCTTTGATCGTCCCCTGGAAGACAAGTAGTAGTTTCCGATGCACATGTGGTGTCATTCTGTAATGTGTGGACTATCAGAGTGTTGATGAAACACAGAAATTGCAGCGGGATTGAAAACAACAGTCATTATGCGCACTTTCCTCCATTGGAGTAATGTCACAAACAGTCTACGCTTTGATCGTTCCCTGGAAGACCAGTAGTAGTTCCGATGCACATCTGGGGGCATTCTGTAATGTGTGGACTATCAGAGTGTTGATGAAACATAGAAATTGCATCAGGAATGAATACAACAGTCACCATTTGCACTTTCCACCGTGGGAGTAATTTCTCAAACAGTTTACGCTTTGATCGTTCCCTGGAAGACCAGTAGTAGTTTCTGATGCACATCTGGGGGCATTCTGTAATGTGTGGACTATCAGAGTATTGATGAAACACAGAAATTGCATCGGGATTGAATACAACAGTCACCATGCGCACTTTCCTCCATGGGAGTAATGTCTCAAACAGTCTACGCATTGATCGTTCCCTGCAAGACCAGTAGTAGTCTGCAATGCACATCTGGAGGCATTCTGTAATCTGTGGACCTTCAAAGTGTTGATGAAACTTAGAAATTGACGCGAGATTGAATACAACAGTCACCATGCGCACTTTCCTCCGTGGGAGTAATGTGTCAAACAGTCTACGCTTTGGTCGTTTCCTGGAGGACCAGTAGTATTTTCCGATGCACATCTGGAGGCATTCTGTAATCAGTGGACCTTCAAGGTGTTGATGAAACACAGAAATTGCATCGGGATAGAATACAAGAGACACCATGCGCACTTTCCTCATTGGGAGTAATGTCTCAAAGAGTTTATGCTTTGATCGTTCCCTGGCAGACCAGTAGTATCTTCCGTCGCACATCTGGGGGCATTCTGTAATGGGAGGACTATCAGAGAGTTGATGAAACACAGAAATTGCATCAGGATTGAATACAACAGTCACCATGCGCACTTTCCTCCATGGGAGTAATGTCTCAAACATTTTACGCTTTGATCGTTCCCTGGAAGACCAGTAGTAGTTTCCGATGCACATCTGGGGGCATTCTGTAATGTGTGGACTATCAGAGTGTTGATGGAACACAGAAATTGCATCGGGATTGAATACAACAGACCCCATGCGCACTTTCCTCCATGGGGGTGATGTCTCAAACAGTCTACGCTTTGATCGTTCCCTGCAAGACCAGTAGTAGTTTCCGATGCACATCTGGAAACATTCTGTAATCTGTGGATCTTCAAAGTGTTGATGAAACACAGAAATTGCATTGCGATTGAATACAACAGTCACCATGCGCACTTTCCCCCATGGAAGTAATGTCTCAAACAGTTTACGCTTCGATCTTTCCCTGGAAGGCCAGTAGTAGTTTCCGATGCACATCTGGGGGCATTCTGTAAAGTGTGACCCATCAGAGTGTTGATGAAACACAGAAATTGCCGCCGGGATTGGATACAACAGTCACCATGCGCACTTTCCTCCATGGAAGTAATGTCTCAAACAGTTTACGCTTTGATCGTTCCCTGGAAGACCAGTAGTAGTTTCGATGCACATCTGGAGGCATTCTGTAATCTGTGGACCTTCAATATGTTGATGAAACACAGAATTTGAATCGGGATTGAATACAACAGTCACCATGCGCACTTTCCTCCATAGGAGTAATGTATCAAACAGTCTACGCTTTGATCGTTCCGTGCAAGACCAGTAGTAGTTTGCGATGCACATCTGGAGGCATTCTGTATTCTGTGGACCTTCAAAGTGTTGATGAAACACAAAAATTGTCCGGGATTGAATAGAACAGTTACCATGCGCACTTTCCTCCATGGGAGTAATGTCTCAAACAGTCTACGCCTTGATCGTTTCCTGGACGCCCAGTAGCATTTTACGATGCACATCAGGAGGCATTATGTAATCTGTGGTCCTTCAAAGTGTTGATGGAACACAGAAATTGCATCGGCATTGAATACAACAGTCACAATGCGCACTTTCCTCCATGGGAGTAATGTCTCAAACAGTCTACGCTTTGATCGTTCCCTGGAAGACAAGTAGTAGTTTCCGATGCACATCAGGAGGCATTCTGTAATCTTTGGACCTTCAAAGTGTTGATGAAACACAGAAATTGCATCGGGATTCAATACAATAGTCAGCATGCGCACTTTCCTCCATGGGAGTAATTTCTCAAACAGTTTACCATTTGATCGTTCCCTGGAAGACCAGTAGTAGTTTCCGATGTACATCTGTGGGCATTCTGTAATATGCGGACTATCAGAGTGTTGATGAAACACAGAAATTGCATCGGGATTGAATACAAGAGTCACCATGCGCACTTTCCTCCATGGGAGTAATGTCTCAAACAGTCTACGCTTTGATCGTTCCCTGCAACACCAGTAGTAGTTTCCGATACACATCTGGAGGCATTCTGTAATCTGTGGACCTTCAAAGTGTTGATGAAACACAGAAATTGCATCAGGATTGAATACAACAGTCCCCATGCGCACTTTCCTATATGGGAGTAATGTCTCAAACAGTCTATGCTTTGATCGTTCCCTGGAAGACAAGTAGTAGTTTCCGATGCACATCTGGTGTCATTCTGTAATGTGTGCACTATCAGAGTGTTGATGAAACACAGAAATTGCAGCGGGATTGAATACAACAGTCATTATACGCACTTTCCTCCATGGGAGTAATGTCTCAAACAATCTACGCTTTGATCGTTCAGTGGAAGACCAGTAGTAGCTTGCGATGCACATCTGGAGTCATTCTGTAATCTGCGGACGTTCAAAGTTTTGATGGAACACAGTAATTGCCGCGGGATTGAATATAACAGTCACCACGAACACTTTCCTCCATGGGACTAATGTCTCAAACAGTCTACGCTTTGATTGTTCACTGGAAGACAAGTAGTAGTGTCCGATGATCATCTGGGGGCATTCTGTAATGTGTGGACTATCAGAGTGTTGATGAAACACAGAAATTGCATCGGGATTGAATACAACAGTCACCATGCGCACATTCTTCCATGGGAGTAATGTCTCAAACAGTCTACGCTTTGATCGTTCATTGCAACACCAGTAGTAGTTTCCGATGCACATCTGGAGGCATTCTGTAATCTGTGGATCTTCAAGTTGTTGATGAAACACAGATATTGAATCGGGATCGAATACAACAGTCACCATGCGCACTTTCCTCCACGGGAGTAATGTCTCAAACAGTCTACGGTTCGATCGTTTCCTGGAAGACCAGTAGTAAATTCCGATGCACATCTATGGGCTTTCTGTAATCTTTGGACTTTCAAAGTGTTGATAAAACACAGATATTGCATCTGGATTCAATACAACAGTCACCATGCGCACTTTAATCCATGGGAGTAATATCTCTAACAGTCTACGCTTAGATCGTTCCCTGAAAGAACGGTAGTAGTTTCCAATGCACACCTGGGGGCATTCTGTAATGTGTGGACTATCAGAGTGTTGATGAAACACAGAAATTGCATTTGGATTGAATACAACAGACCCCATGCGCACTTTCCACCATGGGAGTAATGTCTCAAAGAGTCTACGCTTTGATCGTTCCCTGCATAACCAGTACTAGTTTCCGATGTACATCTGGAGGCATTCTGTAATCTGTGGACCTTCAAAGTGTTGATGAAACACAGAAATTGCATCGGGATTGAATACAACAGTCACCATGCGCACTTTCCTAGATGGGAGTAATGTCTCAAACAGTCAACGCTTTGATCGTTCCCTGGAAGACAAGTAGTAGTTTCCGATGCACATCTTGTGTCATTCTGTAATCTGTGGACTATCAGAGTGTTGATGAAACACAGAATTTGCATCGGGATTGAATACAAAATTTACCATGCGCACTTTCCTGAATGGGAGTAATGCCTCAAACAGTTTACGATTTGATCGTTCCCTGGAAGACCAGTAGCAGTTTCCGATGCACATCTGGGGGCATTCTGTAATGAGTTGACTATCAGAGTGTTGATGAAACACAGAAATTGCATCAGGATTGAATACAACACTCACCATGCGCACTTTCCCCCATGGAAGTAATGTCTCAAACGTTTTACGCTTTGATCGTTCCCTGGAAGACCAGTAGTAGTTTCCGATGCACATCTGGGGGCATTCTGGAATGTGTGGACTATCAGAGTGTTGATGAAACGCAGATATTGCATCGGGATTAAATACAACAGTCACCATGCGCACTTTCCTCCATGGGAGTAATGTCTCAAACAGTCTACGCTTTGCTCGTTAGCTGCAAGACCAGTAGTAGTTTCGATGCACATCTGGAGGCATTCTGTAATCTGTGGACCTTCAAAGAGTTGGTGAAACACAGAAATTGCATCGGGATTGAATACAACAGTCACCATGCGCACTTTCCTCCATGGGAGTAATGTCTCAAACAGTCTACGCTTTGATCGTTCATTGCAACACCAGTAGTAGTTTCCGATGCACATCTGGAGGCATTCTGTAATCTGTGGATCTTCAAGTTGTTGATGAAACACAGATATTGAATCGGGATCGAATACAACAGTCACCATGCGCACTTTCCTTCACGGGAGTAATGTCTCAAACAGTCTACGGTTCGACCGTTTCCTGGAAGACTAGTAGTCATTTCCGATGCACATCTATGGGCTTTCTGGAATCTTTGGACTTTCAAAATGTTGATAAAACACAGATATTGCATCTGGATTCAATACAACAGTCACCATGCGCACTTTAATCCATGGAAGTAATATCTCTAACAGTCTACGCTTAGATCGTTCCCTGAAAGAACGGTAGTAGTTTCCGATGCACATCTGGAGGCATTCGGTAATGTGTGGACTTTCAAAGTGTTGATGAAACACAGGAATTGCCGCGGGATTGAATACTACAGACACCATGCGCACTTTCCTCCATGGGAGTAATGTCTCAAACAGTCTACGATTTGATCGTTCCCTGGAAGACCAGTAGTAGCTTCCGACGCACATCTGGGGGCATTCTGTAATGTGTGGACTATCAGAGTGTTGATGAAACACAGAAATTGCATCAGGATTGAATACAACAGTCACCATGCGCACTTTCCTCCATGGAAGTAATGTGTCAAAGAGTTTACGCTTTGATCGTTCCCTGGAAGACCAGTAGTAGTTTCCGATGCACATCTGGGGGCATTCTGTAATGTGTGGACTATCAGAGTGTTGATGAAACACAGAAATTGCATTTGGATTGAATACAACAGACCCCATGCGCACTTTCCACCATGGGAGTAATGTCTCAAAGAGTCTACGCTTTGATCGTTCCCTGCATAACCAGTAGTAGTTTCCGATGTACATCTGGAGGCATTCTGTAATCTGTGGACCTTCAAAGTGTTGATGAAACACAGAAATTGCATCGGGATTGAATACAACAGTCACCATGCGCACTTTCCTAGATGGGAGTAATGTCTCAAACAGTCAACGCTTTGATCGTTCCCTGGAAGACAAGTAGTAGTTTCCGATGCACATCTTGTGTCATTCTGTAATCTGTGGACTATCAGAGTGTTGATGAAACACAGAATTTGCATCGGGATTGAATACAAAAGTTACCATGCGCACTTTCCTGAATGGGAGTAAAGCCTCAAACAGTTTACGCTTTGATCGTTCCCTGGAAGACCAGTAGCAGTTTCCGATGCACATCTGGGGGCATTCTGTAATGAGTTGACTATCAGAGTGTTGATGAAACACAGAAATTGCATCAGGATTGAATACAACACTCACCATGCGCACTTTCCCCCATGGAAGTAATGTCTCAAACGTTTTACGCTTTGATCGTTCCCTGGAAGACCAGTAGTAGTTTCCGATGCACATCTGGGGGCATTCTGGAATGTGTGGCCTATCAGAGTGTTGATGAAACACAGATATTGCATCGGGATTAAATACAACAGTCACCATGCGCACTTTCCTCCATGGGAGTAATGTCTCAAACAGTCTACGCTTTGCTCGTTCCCTGCAAGACCAGTAGTAGTTTCGATGCACATCTGGAGGCATTCAGTAATCTGTGGACCTTCAAAGATTTGGTGAAACACAGAAATTGCATCGGGATTGAATACAACAGTCACCATGCGCACTTTCCTCCATGGGAGTAATGTCTCAAAGAGTCTACGCTTTGATCGTTCCCTGGAATACCAGTAGTACTTTCCGATGCACATCTGGGGGCATTCTGTAATGTGTGGACTATCAGGGTGTTGATGAAACACAGAAATTGCTTCGGGATTAAATACAACAGTCACCATGCGCACTTTACTCCGTGGGAGTAATGTCTCAAACAGTCTACGCTCTGATCGTTCCGTGCAAGACCAGTAGTAGTTTGCTATGCACATCTGGAGGCATTCTGTAATCTGTGGACACTCAAAAAGTTGATGAAACACAGAAATTGCATCTGGATTGAATACAACAGTCACCATGCGCACTTTCCTCCATTGGAGTAATGTCTCAAACAGTCTACGCTTTGATCGTTCCCTGGAAGACACGTAGTAGTTTCCGATGCACATGTGGTGCCATTCTGTAATGTGTGGATTATCAGAGTGTTGATGAAACACAGAAATTCCAGCGGGATTGAATACAACAGTCATTATGCGCACTTTCCTCCATTGGAGTAATGTCACAAACAGTCTACGCTTTGATCGTTCCCTGGAAGACCAGTAGTAGTTCCGATGCACATCTGGGGGCATTCTGTAATGTGTGGACTATCAGAGTGTTGATGAAACATAGAAATTGCATCAGGAATGAATACAACAGTCACCATTTGCACTTTCCACCGTGGGAGTAATTTCTCAAACAGTTTACGCATTGATCGTTCCCTGCAAGACCAGTAGTAGTCTGCAATGCACATCTGGAGGCATTCTGTAATCTGTGGACCTTCAAAGTGTTGATGAAACTTATAAATTGACGCGAGATTGAATACAACAGTCACCATGCGCACTTTCCTCCATGGGAGTAATGTGTCAAACAGTCTACGCTTTGGTCGTTTCCTGGAGGACCAGTAGTATTTTCCGATGCACATCTGGGGGCATTCTGTAATGTGTGGACTATCAGAGTATTGATGAAACACAGAAATTGCATCGGGATTGAATACAACAGTCACCATGCGCACTTTCCTCCATGGGAGTAATGTCTCAAACAGTCTACGCATTGATCGTTCCCTGCAAGACCAGTAGTAGTCTGCAATGCACATCTGGAGGCATTCTGTAATCTGTGGACCTTCAAAGTGTTGATGAAACTTATAAATTGACGCGAGATTGAATACAACAGTCACCATGCGCACTTTCCTCCATGGGAGTAATGTGTCAAACAGTCTACGCTTTGGTCGTTTCCTGGAGGACCAGTAGTATTTTCCGATGCACATCTGGAGGCATTCTGTAATCAGTGGATCTTCAAGGTGTTGATGAAACACAGAAATTGCATCGGGATTGAATACAAGAGACACCATGCGCACTTTCCTCATTGGGAGTAATGTCTCAAAGAGTTTACGCTTTGATCGTTCCCTGGAAGACCAGTAGTAGTTTCTGTTGCACATCTGGGGGCATTCTGTAATGTGTGGACGATCAGAGTATTGATGAAACACAGAAATTGCATCGGGATTGAATACAACAGTCACCATGCGCACTTTCCTCCATGGGAGTAATGTCTCAAACAGTCTACGCATTGATCGTTCCCTGCAAGACCAGTAGTAGTCTGCAATGCACATCTGGAGGCATTCTGTAATCTGTGGACCTTCAAAGTGTTGATGAAACTTATAAATTGACGCGAGATTGAATACAACAGTCACCATGCGCACTTTCCTCCATGGGAGTAATGTGTCAAACAGTCTACGCTTTGGTCGTTTCCTGGAGGACCAGTAGTATTTTCCGATGCACATCTGGAGGCATTCTGTAATCAGTGGACCTTCAAGGTGTTGATGAAACACAGAAATTGCATCGGGAATGAATACAAGAGACACCATGCGCACTTTCCTCATTGGGAGTAATGTCTCAAAGAGTTTATGCTTTGATCGTTCCCTGGCAGACCAGTAGTATCTTCCGTCGCACATCTGGGGGCATTCTGTAATGGGAGGACTATCAGAGAGTTGATGAAACACAGAAATTGCATCAGGATTGAATACAACAGTCACCATGCGCACTTTCCTCCATGGGAGTAATGTCTCAAACATTTTACGCTTTGATCGTTCCCTGGAAGACCAGTAGTAGTTTCCGATGCACATCTGGGGGCATTCTGTAATGTGTGGACTATCAGAGTGTTGATGGAACACAGAAATTGCATCGGGATTGAATACAACAGACCCCATGCGCACTTTCCACCATGGGGGTGATGTCTCAAACAGTCTACGCTTTGATCGTTCCCTGCAAGACCAGTAGTAGTTTCCGATGCACATCTGGAAACATTCTGTAATCTGTGGACCTTCAAAGTGTTGATGAAACACAGAAATTGCATTGGGATTGAATACAACAGTCACCATTCGCACTTTCCCCCATGGAAGTAATGTCTCAAACAGTTTACGCTTTGATCTTTCCCTGGAAGGCCAGTAGTAGTTTCCGATGCACATATGGGGGCATTCTGTAATGTGTGACACATCAGAGTGTTGATGAAACACAGAAATTGCCGCCGGGATTGGATACAACAGTCACCATACGCACTTTCCTCCATGGAAGTAATGTCTCAAACAGTTTACGCTTTGATCGTTCCCTGGAAGACCAGTAGTAGTTTCGATGCACATCTGGAGGCATTCTCTAATCTGTGGACCTTCAAAGAGTTGGTGAAACACAGAAATTGCTTCGGGATTGAATACAACACTCACCATGCGCACTTTCATCCATGGGAGTAATGTCTCAAACAGTCTACACTTTGATCGTTTCCAGGAGGACCAGTAGTAGTTACCGATGCACATCTGGAGGCATTCTGTAATGTGTGGACCTTCAATGTGTTGATGAAACACAGAATTTGAATCGGGATTGAATACAACAGTCACCATGCGCACTTTCCTCCATGGGAGTAATGTCTCAAACAGTCTACGATTTGATCGTTCATTGGAATACCAGTAGTACTTTCCGATGCACATCTGGGGGCATTCTGTAATGTGTGGACTACCAGAGTGTTGATGAAACACAGAAATTGCATCGGGATTAAATACAACAGTCACCATGCGCACTTTCCTCCATGGGAGTAATGTATCAAACAGTCTACGCTTTGATCGTTCCGTGCAAGACCAGTAGTAGTTTGCGATGCACATCTGGAGGCATTCTGTACTCTGTGGACCTTCAAAGTGTTGATGAAACACAAAAATTGTCCGGGATTGAATAGAACAGTCACCATGCGCACTTTCCTCCATGGGAGTAATGTCTCAAACAGTCTACGCCTTGATCGTTTCCTGGACGCCCAGTAGCATTTTACGATGCACATCAGGAGGCATTCTGTAATCTGTGGTCCTTCAAAGTGTTGATGAAACACAGAAATTGCATCGGCATTGAATACAACAGTCACAATGCGCACTTTCCTCCATGGGAGTAATGTCTCAAACAGTCTACGCTTTGATCGTTCCCTGGAAGACAAGTAGTAGTTTCCGATGCACATCTGGAGGCATTCTGTGATCGTTGGACATTCAAAGTGTTGATGAAACACAGAAATTGCATCGGGATTCAATACAATTGTCAGCATGCGCACTTTCCTCCATGGGAGTAATGTCTCAAACAGTTTACCATTTGATCGTTCTCTGGAAGACCAGTAGTAGTTTCCGATGTACATCTGTGGGCATTCTGTAATATGTGGACTATCAGAGTGTTGATGAAACACAGAAATTGCATCGGGATTGAATACAAGAGTCACCATGCGCACTTTCCTCCATGGGAGTAATGTCTCAAACAGTCTACGCTTTGATCGTTCCCTGCAACACCAGTAGTAGTTTCCGATACACATCTGGAGGCATTCTGTAATCTGTGGACCTTCAAAGTGTTGATGAAACACAGAAATTGCATCAGGATTGAATACAACAGTCCCCATGCGCACTTTCCTATATGGGAGTAATGTCTCAAAGAAGTCTACGCTTTGATCGTTCCCTGGAAGACAAGTAGTAGTTTCCGATGCACATCTGGTGTCATTCTGTAATGTGTGCACTATCAGAGTGTTGATGAAACACAGAAATTGCAGCGGGATTGAATACAACAGTCATTATGCGCACTTTCCTCCATGGGAGTAATGTCTCAAACAGTCTACGCTTTGATCGTTCAGTGGAAGACCAGTAGTAGTTTGCGATGCACATCTGGAGTCATTCTGTAATCTGCGGCCGTTCAAAGTTTTGATGAAACACAGTAATTGCCGCGGAATTGAATATAACAGTCACCACGAACACTTTCCTCCATGGGAGTAATGTCTCAAACAGTCTACGCTTTGATCGTTCCCTGGAAGACAAGTAGTAGTTTCCGATGCACATCTGGTGTCATTCTGTAATGTGTGGACTATCAGAGTGTTGATGAAACACAGAAATTGCAACGGAATTGAATACAACAGTCACCATGCGCACTTTCCTCCATGGGACTAATGTCTCAAACAGTCTACGCTTTGATTATTCACTGGAAGACATGTAGTAGAGTCCGATGATCATCTGGGGGCATTCTGTAATGTGTGGACTATCAGAGTGTTGATGAAACACAGAAATTGCATCGGGATTGAATACAACAGTCACCATGCGCACTTTCCTCCATGGGAGTAATGTCTCAAACAGTCTACGCTTTGATCGTTCATTGCAAAACCAGTAGTAGTTTCCGATGCACATCTGGAGGCATTCTGTAATCTGTGGATCTTCAAGTTGTTGATGAAACACAGATATTGAATCGGGATCGAATACAACAGTCACCATGCGCACTTTCCTCCACGGGAGTAATGTCTCAAACAGTCTACGTTTCGATCGTTTCCTGGAAGACCAGTAGTAATTTCCGATGCACATCTATGGGCTTTCTGTAATCTTTGGACTTTCAAAGTGTTGATAAAACACAGATATTGCATCTGGATTCAATACAACAGTCACCATGCGCACTTTAATCCATGGGAGTAATATCTCTAACAGTCTACGCTTAGATCGTTCCCTGAAAGAACGGTAGTAGTTTCCGATGCACATCTGGAGGCATTCGGTAATGTGTGGACTTTCAAAGTGTTGATGAAACACAGGAATTGCCGCGGGATTGAATACTACAGACACCATGCGCACTTTCCTCCATGGGAGTAATGTCTCTAACAGTCTACGTTTTGACCGTTCCCTGCAAGACCAGTAGTAGTTACCGATGCACATCTGGAGGCATTCTGTAATGTGTGGACTATCAGAGTGTTGATGAAACATAGAAATTGCATCAGGAACGAATACAACAGTCACCATGCGCACTTTCCTCCATGGGAGTAATGTCTCAAACAGTTTACGCTTTGATCGTTCCCTGGAAGACCAGTAGTAGTTTCCGAAGCACATCTATAGGCATTCTGTAATCTGTGGACCTTCAAAGTGTTGATGAAACAGAGAAATTGCTGCGAGATTGAATACAACAGTCACCATGGGCACTTTCCTCCATGGGAGTAATGTCTCAAACAGTCTACGGTTCGATCGTTTCCTGGAAGACCAGTAGTAGTTTCCGATGCACATCTATAGGCATTCCGTAATCTTTGGACCTTCAAAGTGTTGATGAAACACAGAAATTGCATCGGGATTCAATACAACAGTCACCATGCGCACTTTCCTCCATGGGAGTAATGTCTCTAACAGTCTACGCTTTGACCGTTCCCTGCAAGACCAGTAGTAGTTACCGATGCACATCTGGAGGCATTCTGTAATGTGTGGACCTTCAAAGTGTTAATGAAACACAGGAATTCTGCGGGATTGAATACAACAGTCACCATGCGCACTTTCCTCCATGGGAGTAATGTCTCAAACAGTCTACGATTTGATCGATCCCTGGAAGACCAGTAGTAGCTTCCGACGCACATCTGGGGGCATTCTGTAATGTGTGGACTATCAGAGTGTTGATGAAACACAGAAATTGCATCAGGATTGAATACAACAGTCACCATGTGCACTTTCCTCCATGGAAGTAATGTGTCAAAGAGTTTACGCTTTGATCGTTCCCTGGAAGACCAGTAGTAGTTTCCGATGCACATCTGGGGGCATTCTGTAATGTGTGGACTATCAGAGTGTTGATGAAACACAGAAATTGCATTTGGATTGAATACAACAGACCCCATGCGCACTTTCCACCATGGGAGTAATGTCTCAAAGAGTCTACGCTTTGATCGTTCCCTGCATAACCAGTAGTAGTTTCCGATGTACATCTGGAGGCATTCTGTAATCTGTGGACCTTCAAAGTGTTGATGAAACACAGAAATTGCATCGGGATTGAATACAACATTCACCATGCGCACTTTCATCCATGGGAGTAATGTCTCAAACAGTCTACACTTTGATCGTTTCCAGGAGGACCAGTAGTAGTTACCGATGCACATCTGGAGGCATTCTGTAATGTGTGGACCTTCAATGTGTTGATGAAACACAGAATTTGAATCGGGATTGAATACAACAGTCACCATGCGCACTTTCCTCCATGGGAGTAATGTCTCAAACAGTCTACGATTTGATCGTTCATTGGAATACCAGTAGTACTTTCCGATGCACATCTGGGGGCATTCTGTAATGTGTGGACTACCAGAGTGTTGATGAAACACAGAAATTGCATCGGGATTAAATACAACAGTCACCATGCGCACTTTCCTCCATGGGAGTAATGTATCAAACAGTCTACGCTTTGATCGTTCCGTGCAAGACCAGTAGTAGTTTGCGATGCACATCTGGAGGCATTCTGTATTCTGTGGACCTTCAAAGTGTTGATGAAACACAAAAATTGTCCGGGATTGAATAGAACAGTCACCATGCGCACTTTCCTCCATGGGAGTAATGTCTCAAACAGTCTACGCCTTGATCGTTTCCTGGACGCCCAGTAGCATTTTACGATGCACATCAGGAGGCATTCTGTAATCTGTGGTCCTTCAAAGTGTTGATGAAACACAGAAATTGCATCGGCATTGAATACAACAGTCACAATGCGCACTTTCCTCCATGGGAGTAATGTCTCAAACAGTCTACGCTTTGATCGTTCCCTGGAAGACAAGTAGTAGTTTCCGATGCACATCTGGAGGCATTCTGTGATCTTTGGACATTCAAAGTGTTGATGAAACACAGAAATTGCATCGGGATTCAATACAATAGTCAGCATGCGCACTTTCCTCCATGGGAGTAATGTCTCAAACAGTTTACCATTTGATCGTTCTCTGGAAGACCAGTAGTAGTTTCCGATATACATCTGTGGGCATTCTGTAATATGTGGACTATCAGAGTGTTGATGAAACACAGAAATTGCATCGGGATTGAATACAAGAGTCACCATGCGCACTTTCCTTCATGGGAGTAATGTCTCAAACAGTCTACGCTTTGATCGTTCCCTGCAACACCAGTAGTAGTTTCCGATACACATCTGGAGGCATTCTGTAATCTGTGGACCTTCAAAGTGTTGATGAAACACAGACATTGCATCAGGATTGAATACAACAGTCCCCATGCGCACTTTCCTATATGGGAGTAATGTCTCAAAGAAGTCTACGCTTTGATCGTTCCCTGGAAGACAAGTAGTAGTTTCCGATGCACATCTGGTGTCATTCTGTAATGTGTGGACTATCAGAGTGGTGATGAAACACAGAAATTGCAACGGAATTGAATACAACAGTCACCATGCGCACTTTCCTCCATGGGACTAATGTCTCAAACAGTCTACGCTTTGATTATTCACTGGAAGACATGTAGTAGTGTCCGATGATCATCTGGGGGCATTCTGTAATGTGTGGACTATCAGAGTGTTGATGAAACACAGAAATTGCATCGGGATTGAATACAACAGTCACCATGCGCACTTTCCTCCATGGGAGTAATGTCTCAAACAGTCTACGCTTTGATCGTTCATTGCAACACCAGTAGTAGTTTCCGATGCACATCTGGAGGCATTCTGTAATCTGTGGATCTTCAAGTTGTTGATGAAACACAGATATTGAATCGGGATCGAATACAACAGTCACCATGCGCACTTTCCTCCACGGGAGTAATGTCTCAAACAGTCTACGTTTCGATCGTTTCCTGGAAGACCAGTAGTAATTTCCGATGCACATCTATGTGCTTTCTGTAATCTTTGGACTTTCAAAGTGTTGATAAAACACAGATATTGCATCTGGATTCAATACAACAGTCACCATGCGCACTTTAATCCATGGGAGTAATATCTCTAACAGTCTACGCTTAGATCGTTCCCTGAAAGAACGGTAGTAGTTTCCGATGCACATCTGGAGGCATTCGGTAATGTGTGGACTTTCAAAGTGTTGATGAAACACAGGAATTGCCGCGGGATTGAATACTACAGACACCATGCGCACTTTCCTCCATGGGATTAATGTCTCTAACAGTCTACGTTTTGACCGTTCCCTGCAAGACCAGTAGTAGTTACCGATGCACATCTGGAGGCATTCTGTAATGTGTGGACTATCAGAGTGTTGATGAAACATAGAAATTGCATCAGGAACGAATACAACAGTCACCATGCGCACTTTCCTCCATGGGAGTAATGTCTCAAACAGTTTACGCTTTGATCGTTCCCTGGAAGATCAGTAGTAGTTTCCGAAGCACATCTATAGGCATTCTGTAATCTGTGGACCTTCAAAGTGTTGATGAAACAGAGAAATTGCTGCGAGATTGAATACAACAGTCACCATGGGCACTTTCCTCCATGGGAGTAATGTCTCAAACAGTCTACGGTTCGATCGTTTCCTGGAAGACCAGTAGTAGTTTCCGATGCACATCTATAGGCATTCCGTAATCTTTGGACCTTCAAAGTGTTGATGAAACACAGAAATTGCATCGGGATTCAATACAACAGTCACCATGCGCACTTTCCTCCATGGGAGTAATGTCTCTAACAGTCTACGCTTTTACCGTTCCCTGCAAGACCAGTAGTAGATACCGATGCACATCTGGAGGCATTCTGTAATGTGTGGACCTTCAAAGTGTTAATGAAACACAGGAATTGCTGCGGGATTGAATACAACAGTCACCATGCGCACTTTCCTCCATGGGAGTAATGTCTCAAACAGTCTACGATTTGATCGTTCACTGGAAGACCAGTAGTAGCTTCCGACGCACATCTGGGGGCATTCTGTAATGTGTGGACTATCAGAGTGTTGATGAAACACAGAAATTGCATCAGGATTGAATACAACAGTCACCATGCGCACTTTCCTCCATGGAAGTAATGTGTCAAAGAGTTTACGCTTTGATCGTTCCCTGGAAGACCAGTAGTAGTTTCCGATGCACATCTGGGGGCATTCTGTAATGTGTGGACTATCAGAGTGTTGATGAAACACAGAAATTGCATTTGGATTGAATACAACAGACCCCATGCGCACTTTCCACCATAGGAGTAATGTCTCAAAGAGTCTACGCTTTGACCGTTCCCTGCATAACCAGTAGTAGTTTCCGATGTACATCTGGAGGCATTCTGTAATCTGTGGACCTTCAAAGTGTTGATGAAACACAGAAATTGCATCGGGATTGAATACAACAGTCACCATGCGCACTTTCCTAGATGGGAGTAATGTCTCAAACAGTCAACGCTTTGATCGTTCCCTGGAAGACAAGTAGTAGTTTCCGATGCACATCTTGTGTCATTCTGTAATCTGTGGACTATCAGAGTGTTGATGAAACACAGAATTTGCATCGGGATTGAATACAAAAGTTACCATGCGCACTTTCCTGAATGGGAGTAATGCCTCAAACAGTTTACGCTTTGATCGTTCCCTGGAAGACCAGTAGCAGTTTCCGATGCACATCTGGGGGCATTCTGTAATGAGTTGACTATCAGAGTGTTGATGAAACACAGAAATTGCATCAGGATTGAATACAACACTCACCATGCGCACTTTCCCCCATGGAAGTAATGTCTCAAACGTTTTACGCTTTGATCGTTCCCTGGAAGACCAGTAGTAGTTTCCGATGCACATCTGGGGGCATTCTGGAATGTGTGGACTATCAGAGTGTTGATGAAACACAGATATTGCATCGGGATTAAATACAACAGTCACCATGCGCACTTTCCTCCATGGGAGTAATGTCTCAAACAGTCTACGCTTTGCTCGTTCCCTGCAAGACCAGTAGTAGTTTGCGATGCACATCTGGAGGCATTCTGTAAATTGTGGACCTTCAAAGTGTTGATCAAACAAAGAAACTGCCACGGGATTCAATACAACAGTCAACATGCGCACTTTCCTCCATGGGCATAATGTCTCAAACAGTCTACGCTTTGATCGTTTCCTGGAGGGCCAGAGTAAGTTTCCGATGCACATCTGGAGGCATTCTGTAATCTGTGGACCTTCAAATTGTTGATGAAACACAGAAATTGAATCGGGATCGAATACAACAGTCACCATGCGCACTTTCCACCATGGAAGTATTATCTCAAACAGTCTACGCTTTGATCGTTCCCTGGAAGACCAGTAGTAGTTTCCGATGCACATCTTCTGACATTCTGTAACGTGTGGACTATCAGAGTGTTGATGAAACACAGAAATTGCATCAAGATTGAATACAACAGTCAAAACGCGTCCTTTCCTCGATGGGAGTCATGTCTCAAGCAGTTTACGCTTTGATCGTTCCCTGGAAGAGCAGTAGTAGTTTCCGATAAACATCTGTGGGCATTCTGTAAAGTGTGGACTATCAGAGTGTTGATGAAACACAAAAATTGCATCGGGATTGAATACAACAGACACCATGCGCACTTTCCTCCATTGGAGTAATGTCTCAAACAGTCTACGCATTGATCGTTACCTGGGAGACCTGTAGTAGTTTCCGATGCACATCTGGAGGCATTCTGTAATCTGTGGACTATCAGAGTGTTTATGAAACACAGAAATTGCATCGGGATTGAATACAACAGTCACAATGTGCACTTTCCTCCATGGGAGTAATGTCTCAAACAGTCTACGCTTTGATCGTTCCCTGGAAGACCAGTAGTAGTTTCCGATGCACATCTGGGGTCATTCTGTAATGAGTTGACTATCAGAGTGTTGATGAAACACAGAAATTGCATCAGGATTGAATACAACAGTCACCATGCGCACTTTCCTCCATGGAAGTAATGTCACAAAGAGTCTACGCTTTGATCGTTCCCTGGAAGACCAGTAGTAGTTTCCGATGCACATCTGGGGGCATTCTGTAATGTGTGGACTATCAGAGTGTTGATGAAACATAGAAATTGCATCAGGAATGAATACAACAGTCACCATGCGCACTTTCCTCCATGGGAGTAATGTTTCAAACAGTCTACGCATTGATCGTTCCCTGCAAGACGAGTAGTAGTTTCCGATGCACATCTGGGGGCATTCTGTAATGTGTGGACTATCAGAGTGTTGATGAAACATAGAAATTGCATCTGGATTCAATACAACAGTTTCCATGCGCACTTTCCTCCATGGGAGTAATATCTCTAACAGTCTACGCTTTGATCGTTCCCTGAAAGACCGGGAGTAGTTTCCGATGCACATCTGGAGGCATTCTGTAATGTGTGGACCTTCAAAGTGTTGATGAAACACAGGAATTGCCGCGGGATTGAATACTACAGACACCATGCGCACTTTCCTCCATGGGAGTAATGTCTCAAACAGTCTACGATTTGATCGTTCCCTGGAAGACCAGTAGTAGCTTCCGACGCACATCTGGCGGCTTTCTGTAATGTGTGGACTATCAGAGTGTTGATGAAACACAGAATTTGCATCGGGATTGAATACAAAAGTCACCATGCGCACTTTCCTGAATGGTAGTAATGCCTCAAACAGTTTACGCTTTGATCGTTCCCTGGAAGACCAGTAGCAGTTTCCGATGCACATCTGGGGGCATTCTGTAATGAGTTGACTATCAGAGTGTTGATGAAACACAGAAATTGCATCAGGATTGAATACAACACTCACCATGCGCACTTTCCCCCATGGAAGTAATGTCTCAAACTTTTTACGCTTTGATCGTTCCCTGGAAGACCAGTAGTAGTTTCCGATGCACATCTGGGGGCATTCTGTAATGTGCGACCTATCAGACTGTTGATGAAACACAGAAATTGCCGCGGGATTGAATACAAAAGTCTCCATGCGCACTTTCCTCCATGGGAGTAATGTCTCAAACAGTCTACGCTTTGCTCGTTCCCTGCAAGACCAGTAGTAGTTTGCGATGCACATCTGGAGGCATTCTGTAATTTGTGGACCTTCAAAGTGTTGATCAAACACAGAAATTGCCGCGGGATTCAATACAACAGTCACCATGCGCACTTTCCTCCATGGGCATAATGTCTCAAACAGTCTGCGGTTTGATAGTTTCCTGGAGGGCCAGTAGAAGTTTCCGATGCACATCTGGAGGCATTCTGTAATCTGTGGACCTTCAAATTGTTGATGAAACACAGATATTGATTCGGGATCGAATACAACAGTCACAATGTGCACTTTCCTCCATGGGAGTAATGTCTCAAACAGTCTACGCTTGATCGTTCCCTGGAAGACCAGTAGTAGTTTCCGATGCACATCTGGGGTCATTCTGTAATGAGTTGACTATCAGAGTGTTGATGAAACACAGAAATTGCATCAGGATTGAATACAACAGTCACCATGCGCACTTTCCTCCATGGAAGTAATGTCACAAAGAGTCTACGCTTTGATCGTTCCCTGGAAGACCAGTAGTAGTTTCCGATGCACATCTGGGGGCATTCTGTAATGTGTGGACTATCAGAGTGTTGATGAAACATAGAAATTGCATCAGGAATGAATACAACAGTCACCATGCGCACTTTCCTCCATGGGAGTAATGTTTCAAACAGTCTACGCATTGATCGTTCCCTGCAAGACCAGTAGTAGTTTGCAATGCACATCTGGAGGCATTCTGTAATCTGTGGATCTTCAAATTGTTGATGAAACACAGATATTGAATCGGGATCGAATACAACAGTCACCATGCGCACTTTCCTCCATGGGAGTAATGTCTCAAACCGTCTACGCTTTGATCGTTACCTGGGAGACCTGTAGTAGTTTCCGATGCACATCTGGAGGCGTTCTGTAATCTGTGGACTATCAGAGTGTTTATGAAACACAGAAATTGCATCGGGATTGAATACAACAGTCACAATGTGCACTTTCCTCCATGGGAGTAATGTCTCAAACAGTCTACGCTTTGATCGTTCCCTGGAAGACCAGTAGTGGTTTCCGATGCACATCTGGGGGCATTCTGTAATGTGTGGACTATCAGAGTGTTGATGAAACATAGAAATTGCATCTGGATTCAATACAACAGTTTCCATGCGCACTTTCCTCCATGGGAGTAATATCTCTAACAGTCTACGCTTTGATCGTTCCCTGAAAGACCGGGAGTAGTTTCCGATGCACATCTGGAGGCATTCTGTAATGTGTGGACCTTCAAAGTGTTAATGAAACACAGGAATTGCCGCGGGATTGAATACTACAGACACCATGCGCACTTTCCTCCATGGGAGTAATGTCTCAAACAGTCTACGATTTGATCGTTCCCTGGAAGACCAGTAGTAGCTTCCGACGCCCATCTGGCGGCTTTCTGTAATGTGTGGACTATCAGAGTGTTGATGAAACACAGAATTTGCATCGGGATTGAATACAAAAGTCACCATGCGCACCTGAATGGTAGTAATGCCTCAAACAGTTTACGCTTTGATAGTTCCCTGGAAGACCAGTAGCAGTTTCCGATGCACATCTGGGGTCATTCTGTAATGAGTTGACTATCAGAGTGTTGATGAAACACAGAAATTGCATCAGGATTGAATACAACACTCACCATGCTCACTTTCCCCCATGGAAGTAATGTCTCAAACTTTTTACGCTTTGATCGTTCCCTGGAAGACCAGTAGTAGTTTCCGATGCACATCTGGGGGCATTCTGTAATATGCGACCTATCAGACTGTTGATGAAACACAGAAATTGCCGCGGGATTGAATACAAAAGTCACCATGCGCACTTTCCTCCATGGGAGTAATGTCTCAAACAGTCTACGCTTTGCTCGATCCCTGCAAGACCAGTAGTAGTTTGCGATGCACATCTGGAGGCATTCTGTAATTTGTGGACCTTCAAAGTGTTGATCAAACACAGAAATTGCCGCGGGATTCAATACAACAGTCACCATGCGCACTTTCCTCCATGGGCATAATGTCTCAAACAGTCTGCGGTTTGATAGTTTCCTGGAGGGCCAGTAGATGTTTCCGATGCACATCTGGAGGCATTCTGTAATCTGTGGACCTTCAAATTGTTGATGAAACACAGAAATTGAATCGGGATCGAATACAACAGTCACCATGCGCACTTTCCTCCATGGGAGTAATGTCTAAAACAGTCTACGCTTTGATCGTTCCCTGGAAGACCAGTAGTAGTTTCCGATGCACATCTGGGGGCATTCTGTAATGTGTGGACTATCAGAGTGTTTATGAAACACAGAAATTGCATCGGGATTGAATACAACAGTCAAAATGTGCACTTCCCTCCATGGGAGTAATGTCTCAAACAGTCTACGCATTGATCGTTCTCTGCAAGACCAGTAGTAGTCTGCAATGCACATCTGGAGGCATTCTGTAATCTGTGGATCTTCAAATTGTTGATGAAACACAGATATTGAATCGGGATCGAATACAACAGTCACCATGCGAACCTTCCTCCACGGGAGTAATGTCTCAAACAGTCTACGGTTCGATCGTTTCCTGGAAGACCAGTATTAGTTGCCGATGCACATCTATGGGCTTTCTGTAATCTTTGGACCTTCAAAGTGTTGATGAAACACAGAAATTGCATCTGGATTCAATACAACAGTCACCATGCGCACTTTCCTCCATGGGAGTAATATCTCTAACAGTCTACGCTTTGATCGTCCCCTGAAAGACCGGTAGTAGTTTCCGATGCACATCTGGAGGCATTCTGTAATGTGTGGACCTTCAAAGTGTTGATGAAACACAGGAATTGCCGCGGGATTGAATACTACAGACACCATGCGCACTTTCCTCCATGGGAGTAATGTCTCAAACAGTCTACGATTTGATCGTTCCCTGGAAGACTAGTAGTAGCTTCCGACGCACATCTGGGGGAATTCTGTAATGTGTGGACTATCAGAGTGTTGATGAAAAACCGAAATTGCATCAGGATTGAATACAACAGTCACCATGCGCACTTTCCTCCATGGAAGTAATGTGTCAAACAGTTTACGCTTTGATCGTTCCCTGGAAGACCAGTAGTAGTTTCCGATGCACATCTATAGGCATTCCGTAATCTTTGGACCTTCAAAGTGTTAATGAAACACAGAAATTGCATCGGGATTCAATACAACAGTCACCATGCGCACTTTCCTCCATGGGAGTAATGTCTCTAACAGTCTACGCTTTGACCGTTCCCTGCAAGACCAGTAGTAGTTACCGATGCACATCTGGAGGCATTCTGTAATGTGTGGACTATCAGAGTGTTGATGAAACATAGAAATTGCATCAGGAACGAATACAACAGTCACCATGCGCACTTTCCTCCATGGGAGTAATGTCTCAAACAGTTTACGCTTTGATCGTTCCCTGGAAGACCAGTAGTAGTTTCCGAAGCACATCTATAGGCATTCTGTAATCTGTGGACCTTCAAAGTGTTGATGAAACAGAGAAATTGCTGCGAGATTGAATACAACAGTCACCATGGGCACTTTCCTCCATGGGAGTAATGTCTCAAACAGTCTACGGTTCGATCGTTTCCTGGAAGACCAGTAGTAGTTTCCGATGCACATCTATAGGCTTCCGTAATCTTTGGACCTTCAAAGTGTTGATGAAACACAGAAATTGCATCGGGATTCAATACAACAGTCACCATGCGCACTTTCCTCCATGGGAGTAATGTCTCTAACAGTCTACGCTTTGACCGTTCCCTGCAAGACCAGTAGTAGTTACCGATGCACATCTGGAGGCATTCTGTAATGTGTGGACCTTCAAAGTGTTAATGAAACACAGGAATTCTGCGGGATTGAATACAACAGTCACCATGCGCACTTTCCTCCATGGGAGTAATGTCTCAAACAGTCTACGATTTGATCGATCCCTGGAAGACCAGTAGTAGCTTCCGACGCACATCTGGGGGCATTCTGTAATGTGTGGACAATCAGAGTGTTGATGAAACACAGAAATTGCATCAGGATTGAATACAACAGTCACCATGTGCACTTTCCTCCATGGAAGTAATGTGTCAAAGAGTTTACGCTTTGATCGTTCCCTGGAAGACCAGTAGTAGTTTCCGATGCACATCTGGGGGCATTCTGTAATGTGTGGACTATCAGAGTGTTGATGAAACACAGAAATTGCATTTGGATTGAATACAACAGACCCCATGCGCACTTTCCACCATGGGAGTAATGTCTCAAAGAGTCTACGCTTTGATCGTTCCCTGCATAACCAGTAGTAGTTTCCGATGTACATCTGGAGGCATTCTGTAATCTGTGGACCTTCAAAGTGTTGATGAAACACAGAAATTGCATCGGGATTGAATACAACATTCACCATGCGCACTTTCATCCATGGGAGTAATGTCTCAAACAGTCTACACTTTGATCGTTTCCAGGAGGACCAGTAGTAGTTACCGATGCACATCTGGAGGCATTCTGTAATGTGTGGACCTTCAATGTGTTGATGAAACACAGAATTTGAATCGGGATTGAATACAACAGTCACCATGCGCACTTTCCTCCATGGGAGTAATGTCTCAAACAGTCTACGATTTGATCGTTCATTGGAATACCAGTAGTAGTTTCCGATGCACATCTGGGGGCATTCTGTAATGTGTGGACTACCAGAGTGTTGATGAAACACAGAAATTGCATCGGGATTAAATACAACAGTCACCATGCGCACTTTCCTCCATGGGAGTAATGTATCAAACAGTCTACGCTTTGATCGTTCCGTGCAAGACCAGTAGTAGTTTGCGATGCACATCTGGAGGCATTCTGTATTCTGTGGACCTTCAAAGTGTTGATGAAACACAAAAATTGTCCGGGATTGAATAGAACAGTCACCATGCGCACTTTCCTCCATGGGAGTAATGTCTCAAACAGTCTACGCCTTGATCGTTTCCTGGACGCCCAGTAGCATTTTACGATGCACATCAGGAGGCATTCTGTAATCTGTGGTCCTTCAAAGTGTTGATGAAACACAGAAATTGCATCGGCATTGAATACAACAGTCACAATGCGCACTTTCCTCCATGGGAGTAATGTCTCAAACAGTCTACGCTTTGATCGTTCCCTGGAAGACAAGTAGTAGTTTCCGATGCACATCTGGAGGCATTCTGTGATCTTTGGACATTCAAAGTGTTGATGAAACACAGAAATTGCATCGGGATTCAATACAATAGTCAGCATGCGCACTTTCCTCCATGGGAGTAATGTCTCAAACAGTTTACCATTTGATCGTTCTCTGGAAGACCAGTAGTAGTTTCCGATATACATCTGTGGGCATTCTGTAATATGTGGACTATCAGAGTGTTGATGAAACACAGAAATTGCATCGGGATTGAATACAAGAGTCACCATGCGCACTTTCCTCCATGGGAGTAATGTCTCAAACAGTCTACGCTTTGATCGTTCCCTGCAACACCAGTAGTAGTTTCCGATACACATCTGGAGGCATTCTGTAATCTGTGGACCTTCAAAGTGTTGATGAAACACAGAAATTGCATCAGGATTGAATACAACAGTCCCCATGCGCACTTTCCTATATGGGAGTAATGTCTCAAAGAAGTCTACGCTTTGATCGTTCCCTGGAAGACAAGTAGTAGTTTCCGATGCACATCTGGTGTCATTCTGTAATGTGTGGACTATCAGAGTGGTGATGAAACACAGAAATTGCAACGGAATTGAATACAACAGTCACCATGCGCACTTTCCTCCATGGGACTAATGTCTCAAAGAGTCTACGCTTTGATTATTCACTGGAAGACATGTAGTAGTGTCCGATGATCATCTGGGGGCATTCTGTAATGTGTGGACTATCAGAGTGTTGATGAAACACAGAAATTGCATCGGGATTGAATACAACAGTCACCATGCGCACTTTCCTCCATGGGAGTAATGTCTCAAACAGTCTACGCTTTGATCGTTCATTGCAACACCAGTAGTAGTTTCCGATGCACATCTGGAGGCATTCTGTAATCTGTGGATCTTCAAGTTGTTGATGAAACACAGATATTGAATCGGGATCGAATACAACAGTCACCATGCGCACTTTCCTCCACGGGAGTAATGTCTCAAACAGTCTACGTTTCGATCGTTTCCTGGAAGACCAGTAGTAATTTCCGATGCACATCTATGTGCTTTCTGTAATCTTTGGACTTTCAAAGTGTTGATAAAACACAGATATTGCATCTGGATTCAATACAACAGTCACCATGCGCACTTTAATCCATGGGAGTAATATCTCTAACAGTCTACGCTTAGATCGTTCCCTGAAAGAACGGTAGTAGTTTCCGATGCACATCTGGAGGCATTCGGTAATGTGTGGACTTTCAAAGTGTTGATGAAACACAGGAATTGCCGCGGGATTGAATACTACAGACACCATGCGCACTTTCCTCCATGGGATTAATGTCTCTAACAGTCTACGTTTTGACCGTTCCCTGCAAGACCAGTAGTAGTTACCGATGCACATCTGGAGGCATTCTGTAATGTGTGGACTATCAGAGTGTTGATGAAACATAGAAATTGCATCAGGAACGAATACAACAGTCACCATGCGCACTTTCCTCCATGGGAGTAATGTCTCAAACAGTTTACGCTTTGATCGTTCCCTGGAAGATCAGTAGTAGTTTCCGAAGCACATCTATAGGCATTCTGTAATCTGTGGACCTTCAAAGTGTTGATGAAACAGAGAAATTGCTGCGAGATTGAATACAACAGTCACCATGGGCACTTTCCTCCATGGGAGTAATGTCTCAAACAGTCTACGGTTCGATCGTTTCCTGGAAGACCAGTAGTAGTTTCCGATGCACATCTATAGGCATTCCGTAATCTTTGGACCTTCAAAGTGTTGATGAAACACAGAAATTGCATCGGGATTCAATACAACAGTCACCATGCGCACTTTCCTCCATGGGAGTAATGTCTCTAACAGTCTACGCTTTTACCGTTCCCTGCAAGACCAGTAGTAGATACCGATGCACATCTGGAGGCATTCTGTAATGTGTGGACCTTCAAAGTGTTAATGAAACACAGGAATTGCTGCGGGATTGAATACAACAGTCACCATGCGCACTTTCCTCCATGGGAGTAATGTCTCAAACAGTCTACGATTTGATCGTTCACTGGAAGACCAGTAGTAGCTTCCGACGCACATCTGGGGGCATTCTGTAATGTGTGGACTATCAGAGTGTTGATGAAACACAGAAATTGCATCAGGATTGAATACAACAGTCACCATGCGCACTTTCCTCCATGGAAGTAATGTGTCAAAGAGTTTACGCTTTGATCGTTCCCTGGAAGACCAGTAGTAGTTTCCGATGCACATCTGGGGGCATTCTGTAATGTGTGGACTATCAGAGTGTTGATGAAACACAGAAATTGCATTTGGATTGAATACAACAGACCCCATGCGCACTTTCCACCATAGGAGTAATGTCTCAAAGAGTCTACGCTTTGACCGTTCCCTGCATAACCAGTAGTAGTTTCCGATGTACATCTGGAGGCATTCTGTAATCTGTGGACCTTCAAAGTGTTGATGAAACACAGAAATTGCATCGGGATTGAATACAACAGTCACCATGCGCACTTTCCTAGATGGGAGTAATGTCTCAAACAGTCAACGCTTTGATCGTTCCCTGGAAGACAAGTAGTAGTTTCCGATGCACATCTTGTGTCATTCTGTAATCTGTGGACTATCAGAGTGTTGATGAAACACAGAATTTGCATCGGGATTGAATACAAAAGTTACCATGCGCACTTTCCTGAATGGGAGTAATGCCTCAAACAGTTTACGCTTTGATCGTTCCCTGGAAGACCAGTAGCAGTTTCCGATGCACATCTGGGGGCATTCTGTAATGAGTTGACTATCAGAGTGTTGATGAAACACAGAAATTGCATCAGGATTGAATACAACACTCACCATGCGCACTTTCCCCCATGGAAGTAATGTCTCAAACGTTTTACGCTTTGATCGTTCCCTGGAAGACCAGTAGTAGTTTCCGATGCACATCTGGGGGCATTCTGGAATGTGTGGACTATCAGAGTGTTGATGAAACACAGATATTGCATCGGGATTAAATACAACAGTCACCATGCGCACTTTCCTCCATGGGAGTAATGTCTCAAACAGTCTACGCTTTGCTCGTTCCCTGCAAGACCAGTAGTAGTTTGCGATGCACATCTGGAGGCATTCTGTAAATTGTGGACCTTCAAAGTGTTGATCAAACAAAGAAACTGCCACGGGATTCAATACAACAGTCAACATGCGCACTTTCCTCCATGGGCATAATGTCTCAAACAGTCTACGCTTTGATCGTTTCCTGGAGGGCCAGAGTAAGTTTCCGATGCACATCTGGAGGCATTCTGTAATCTGTGGACCTTCAAATTGTTGATGAAACACAGAAATTGAATCGGGATCGAATACAACAGTCACCATGCGCACTTTCCACCATGGAAGTATTATCTCAAACAGTCTACGCTTTGATCGTTCCCTGGAAGACCAGTAGTAGTTTCCGATGCACATCTTCTGACATTCTGTAACGTGTGGACTATCAGAGTGTTGATGAAACACAGAAATTGCATCAAGATTGAATACAACAGTCAAAACGCGTCCTTTCCTCGATGGGAGTCATGTCTCAAGCAGTTTACGCTTTGATCGTTCCCTGGAAGAGCAGTAGTAGTTTCCGATAAACATCTGTGGGCATTCTGTAAAGTGTGGACTATCAGAGTGTTGATGAAACACAAAAATTGCATCGGGATTGAATACAACAGACACCATGCGCACTTTCCTCCATTGGAGTAATGTCTCAAACAGTCTACGCATTGATCGTTACCTGGGAGACCTGTAGTAGTTTCCGATGCACATCTGGAGGCATTCTGTAATCTGTGGACTATCAGAGTGTTTATGAAACACAGAAATTGCATCGGGATTGAATACAACAGTCACAATGTGCACTTTCCTCCATGGGAGTAATGTCTCAAACAGTCTACGCTTTGATCGTTCCCTGGAAGACCAGTAGTAGTTTCCGATGCACATCTGGGGTCATTCTGTAATGAGTTGACTATCAGAGTGTTGATGAAACACAGAAATTGCATCAGGATTGAATACAACAGTCACCATGCGCACTTTCCTCCATGGAAGTAATGTCACAAAGAGTCTACGCTTTGATCGTTCCCTGGAAGACCAGTAGTAGTTTCCGATGCACATCTGGGGGCATTCTGTAATGTGTGGACTATCAGAGTGTTGATGAAACATAGAAATTGCATCAGGAATGAATACAACAGTCACCATGCGCACTTTCCTCCATGGGAGTAATGTTTCAAACAGTCTACGCATTGATCGTTCCCTGCAAGACCAGTAGTAGTTTGCAATGCACATCTGGAGGCATTCTGTAATCTGTGGATCTTCAAATTGTTGATGAAACACAGATATTGAATCGGGATCGAATACAACAGTCACCATGCGCACTTTCCTCCATGGGAGTAATGTCTCAAACCGTCTACGCTTTGATCGTTACCTGGGAGACCTGTAGTAGTTTCCGATGCACATCTGGAGGCATTCTGTAATCTGTGGACTATCAGAGTGTTTATGAAACACAGAAATTGCATCGGGATTGAATACAACAGTCACAATGTGCACTTTCCTCCATGGGAGTAATGTCTCAAACAGTCTACGCTTTGATCGTTCCCTGGAAGACCAGTAGTAGTTTCCGATGCACATCTGGGGGCATTCTGTAATGTGTGGACTATCAGAGTGTTGATGAAACATAGAAATTGCATCTGGATTCAATACAACAGTTTCCATGCGCACTTTCCTCCATGGGAGTAATATCTCTAACAGTCTACGCTTTGATCGTTCCCTGAAAGACCGGGAGTAGTTTCCGATGCACATCTGGAGGCATTCTGTAATGTGTGGACCTTCAAAGTGTTGATGAAACACAGGAATTGCCGCGGGATTGAATACTACAGACACCATGCGCACTTTCCTCCATGGGAGTAATGTCTCAAACAGTCTACGATTTGATCGTTCCCTGGAAGACCAGTAGTAGCTTCCGACGCACATCTGGCGGCTTTCTGTAATGTGTGGACTATCAGAGTGTTGATGAAACACAGAATTTGCATCGGGATTGAATACAAAAGTCACCATGCGCACTTTCCTGAATGGTAGTAATGCCTCAAACAGTTTACGCTTTGATCGTTCCCTGGAAGACCAGTAGCAGTTTCCGATGCACATCTGGGGTCATTCTGTAATGAGTTGACTATCAGAGTGTTGATGAAACACAGAAATTGCATCAGGATTGAATACAACACTCACCATGCGCACTTTCCCCCATGGAAGTAATGTCTCAAACTTTTTACGCTTTGATCGTTCCCTGGAAGACCAGTAGTAGTTTCCGATGCACATCTGGGGGCATTCTGTAATGTGCGACCTATCAGACTGTTGATGAAACACAGAAATTGCCGCGGGATTGAATACAAAAGTCTCCATGCGCACTTTCCTCCATGGGAGTAATGTCTCAAACAGTCTACGCTTTGCTCGTTCCCTGCAAGACCAGTAGTAGTTTGCGATGCACATCTGGAGGCATTCTGTAATTTGTGGACCTTCAAAGTGTTGATCAAACACAGAAATTGCCGCGGGATTCAATACAACAGTCACCATGCGCACTTTCCTCCATGGGCATAATGTCTCAAACAGTCTGCGGTTTGATAGTTTCCTGGAGGGCCAGTAGAAGTTTCCGATGCACATCTGGAGGCATTCTGTAATCTGTGGACCTTCAAATTGTTGATGAAACACAGAAATTGATTCGGGATCGAATACAACAGTCACAATGTGCACTTTCCTCCATGGGAGTAATGTCTCAAACAGTCTACGCTTTGATCGTTCCCTGGAAGACCAGTAGTAGTTTCCGATGCACATCTGGGGTCATTCTGTAATGAGTTGACTATCAGAGTGTTGATGAAACACAGAAATTGCATCAGGATTGAATACAACAGTCACCATGCGCACTTTCCTCCATGGAAGTAATGTCACAAAGAGTCTACGCTTTGATCGTTCCCTGGAAGACCAGTAGTAGTTTCCGATGCACATCTGGGGGCATTCTGTAATGTGTGGACTATCAGAGTGTTGATGAAACATAGAAATTGCATCAGGAATGAATACAACAGTCACCATGCGCACTTTCCTCCATGGGAGTAATGTTTCAAACAGTCTACGCATTGATCGTTCCCTGCAAGACCAGTAGTAGTTTGCAATGCACATCTGGAGGCATTCTGTAATCTGTGGATCTTCAAATTGTTGATGAAACACAGATATTGAATCGGGATCGAATACAACAGTCACCATGCGCACTTTCCTCCATGGGAGTAATGTCTCAAACCGTCTACGCTTTGATCGTTACCTGGGAGACCTGTAGTAGTTTCCGATGCACATCTGGAGGCGTTCTGTAATCTGTGGACTATCAGAGTGTTTATGAAACACAGAAATTGCATCGGGATTGAATACAACAGTCACAATGTGCACTTTCCTCCATGGGAGTAATGTCTCAAACAGTCTACGCTTTGATCGTTCCCTGGAAGACCAGTAGTGGTTTCCGATGCACATCTGGGGGCATTCTGTAATGTGTGGACTATCAGAGTGTTGATGAAACATAGAAATTGCATCTGGATTCAATACAACAGTTTCCATGCGCACTTTCCTCCATGGGAGTAATATCTCTAACAGTCTACGCTTTGATCGTTCCCTGAAAGACCGGGAGTAGTTTCCGATGCACATCTGGAGGCATTCTGTAATGTGTGGACCTTCAAAGTGTTAATGAAACACAGGAATTGCCGCGGGATTGAATACTACAGACACCATGCGCACTTTCCTCCATGGGAGTAATGTCTCAAACAGTCTACGATTTGATCGTTCCCTGGAAGACCAGTAGTAGCTTCCGACGCCCATCTGGCGGCTTTCTGTAATGTGTGGACTATCAGAGTGTTGATGAAACACAGAATTTGCATCGGGATTGAATACAAAAGTCACCATGCGCACCTGAATGGTAGTAATGCCTCAAACAGTTTACGCTTTGATAGTTCCCTGGAAGACCAGTAGCAGTTTCCGATGCACATCTGGGGTCATTCTGTAATGAGTTGACTATCAGAGTGTTGATGAAACACAGAAATTGCATCAGGATTGAATACAACACTCACCATGCTCACTTTCCCCCATGGAAGTAATGTCTCAAACTTTTTACGCTTTGATCGTTCCCTGGAAGACCAGTAGTAGTTTCCGATGCACATCTGGGGGCATTCTGTAATATGCGACCTATCAGACTGTTGATGAAACACAGAAATTGCCGCGGGATTGAATACAAAAGTCACCATGCGCACTTTCCTCCATGGGAGTAATGTCTCAAACAGTCTACGCTTTGCTCGATCCCTGCAAGACCAGTAGTAGTTTGCGATGCACATCTGGAGGCATTCTGTAATTTGTGGACCTTCAAAGTGTTGATCAAACACAGAAATTGCCGCGGGATTCAATACAACAGTCACCATGCGCACTTTCCTCCATGGGCATAATGTCTCAAACAGTCTGCGGTTTGATAGTTTCCTGGAGGGCCAGTAGATGTTTCCGATGCACATCTGGAGGCATTCTGTAATCTGTGGACCTTCAAATTGTTGATGAAACACAGAAATTGAATCGGGATCGAATACAACAGTCACCATGCGCACTTTCCTCCATGGGAGTAATGTCTAAAACAGTCTACGCTTTGATCGTTCCCTGGAAGACCAGTAGTAGTTTCCGATGCACATCTGGGGGCATTCTGTAATGTGTGGACTATCAGAGTGTTTATGAAACACAGAAATTGCATCGGGATTGAATACAACAGTCAAAATGTGCACTTCCCTCCATGGGAGTAATGTCTCAAACAGTCTACGCATTGATCGTTCTCTGCAAGACCAGTAGTAGTCTGCAATGCACATCTGGAGGCATTCTGTAATCTGTGGATCTTCAAATTGTTGATGAAACACAGATATTGAATCGGGATCGAATACAACAGTCACCATGCGAACCTTCCTCCACGGGAGTAATGTCTCAAACAGTCTACGGTTCGATCGTTTCCTGGAAGACCAGTATTAGTTGCCGATGCACATCTATGGGCTTTCTGTAATCTTTGGACCTTCAAAGTGTTGATGAAACACAGAAATTGCATCTGGATTCAATACAACAGTCACCATGCGCACTTTCCTCCATGGGAGTAATATCTCTAACAGTCTACGCTTTGATCGTCCCCTGAAAGACCGGTAGTAGTTTCCGATGCACATCTGGAGGCATTCTGTAATGTGTGGACCTTCAAAGTGTTGATGAAACACAGGAATTGCCGCGGGATTGAATACTACAGACACCATGCGCACTTTCCTCCATGGGAGTAATGTCTCAAACAGTCTACGATTTGATCGTTCCCTGGAAGACTAGTAGTAGCTTCCGACGCACATCTGGGGGAATTCTGTAATGTGTGGACTATCAGAGTGTTGATGAAAAACCGAAATTGCATCAGGATTGAATACAACAGTCACCATGCGCACTTTCCTCCATGGAAGTAATGTGTCAAACAGTTTACGCTTTGATCGTTCCCTGGAAGACCAGTAGTAGTTTCCGATTCACATCTGAGGGCATTCTGTAATGTGTGGACTATCAGAGTGTAGATGAAACACACAGAATTTGCATCGGGATTGAATACAAAAGTCACCATGCGCACTTTCCTGAATGGGAGTAATGCCTCAAACAGTTTACGCTTTGATCGTTCCCTGGAAGACCAGTAGCAGTTTCCGATGCACATCTGGGGGCATTCTGTAATGAGTTGACTATCAGAGTGTTGATGAAACACAGAAATTGCATCAGGATTGAATACAACACTCACCATGCGCACTTTCCCCCATGGAAGTAATGTCTCAAACTTTTTACGCTTTGATCGTTCCCTGGAAGACCAGTAGTAGTTTCCGATGCACATCTGGGGTCATTCTGTAATGTGCGACCTATCAGACTGTTGATGAAACACAGAAATTGCCGCGGGATTGAATACAAAAGTCACCATGCGCACTTTCCTCCATGGGAGTAATGTCTCAAACAGTCTACGCTTTGCTCGTTCCCTGCAAGACCAGTAGTAGTTTGCGATGCACATCTGGGGGCATTCTGTAATTTGTGGACCTTCAAAGTGTTGATCAAACACAGAAATTGCCGCGGGATTCAATACAACAGTCACCATGCGCACTTTCCTCCATGGGCATAATGTCTCAAACAGTCTACGCTTTGATCGTTTCCTGGAGGGCCAGTAGAAGTTTCCGATGCACATCTGGAGGCATTCTGTAATCTGTCGACCTTCAAATTGTTGATGAAACACAGAAATTGAATCGGGATCGAATACAACAGTCACCATGCGCACTTTCCTCCATGGGAGTAATGTCTCAAACAGTCTACGCTTTGATCGTTCCCTGCAAGACCAGTAGTAGTTTCCGATGCACATCTGGGGGCATTCTGTAATGTGTGGACTATCAGAGTGTTTATGAAACACCGAAATTGCATCGGGATTGAATACAACAGTCACAATGTGCACTTTCCTCCATGGGAGTAATGTCTCAAACAGTCTACGCTTTGATCGTTCCCTGGAAGACCAGTAGTAGTTTCCGATGCACATCTGGGGGCATTCTGTAATGTGTGGACTATCAGAGTGTTGATGAAACATAGAAATTGCATCAGTAATGAATACAACAGTCACCATGCGCATTTTCCTCCATGGGAGTAATGTCTCAAACAGTCTACGCTTTGATCGTTCCCTGGAAGACCAGTAGTAGTTTCCGATGAACATCTGGTGGCATTCTGTAATGTGTGGACTAGCAGAGTGTTGATGAAACATAGAAATTGCATCAGGAATGAATACAACAGTCACCATGCGCACTTTCCTCCATGGGAGTAATGTCTCAACCAGTTTACGGTTTGATCGTTCCCTGGAAGACCAAAGTAGTTTCCGATGCACATCTGGGGGCATTCTGTAATGTGTGGACTATCAGAGTGTTGATGAAACACAGAAATTGCATCGGGATTGAATACAATAGTCACCATGCGCACTTTCCTCCATGGGAGTAATGTTTCAAACATTCTACGCATTGATCGTTCCCTGCAAGACCAGTAGTAGTTTGCAATGCACATCTGGAGGCATTCTGTAATCTGTGGACCTTCAAAGTGTGGATGAAACACAGAAATTGCATCGGGATTGAATACAACAGTCACCATGCGCACTTTCCTGAATGGGAGTAATGCCTCAAACAGTTTACGCTTTGACCGTTCCCTGGAAGACCATAAGCAGTTTCCGATGCACATCTGGGGGCATTCTGTAATGAGTGGACTATCAGAGTGTTGATGAAACACAGAAATTGCATCAGGATTGAAAACAACACTCACCATTCGCACTTTCCCCCATGGAAATTAAGTCTCAAACAGTTTACGCTTTGATCGTTCCCTGGAAGACCTGTAGTAGTTTCCGATGCACATCTGGAGGCATTCTGTAATCTGTGGACAATCCGAGTGTTTATGAAACACAGAAATTGCATCGGGATTGAATACAACAGTCACCATGCGCACGTTCCTCCATGGGAGTAATGTCTCAAACAGTCTACGATTTGATCGTTCCCTGGAAGACCAGTAGTAGCTTCCGACGCACATCTGGGGGCATTCTGTAATGTGTGGACTATCAGAGTGTTGATGAAACACAGAAATGGCATCAGGATCGAATACAACGGTCACCATGCGCACTTTCCTCCATGGGAGTAATGTCTCAAACAGTTTACGGCTTGATCGTTCCCTGGAAGACCAGTTGTAGTTTGCGATGCACATCTGGATTCATTCTGTAATCTGTGGACCTTCAAATAGTTGATGAAACACAGAAATTGAATCGGGATCGAATACAACAGTCACCATGCGTAATTTCCTAAATGGGAGTAATATCTCAAACAGTCTACGCTTTGATCGTTCCCTGGAAGACCAGTAGTAGTTTCCGACGCACATCTTCCAACATTCTGTAATGTGTAGACTATCGGAGTGTTGATGAAACACAGAAATTGCATCAAGATTGAATACAACAGTCAAAATGCGCCCTTTCCTCGATGGGAGTAATGTCTCAAACTGTTTACGCTTTGGTCGTTCCCTGGATGAGCAGTAGTAGTTTCCGATAAACATCTGTGTGCATTCTGTAAAGTGTGGACTATCAGAGTGTTGATGAAATACAGAAATTGCAACGGGATTGAATACAACAGTCACCATGCGCACTTTCCTCCATGGGAGTAATGTCTCAAACAGTCTACGCTTTGATCGTTCCCTGCAATACCAGTAGTAGTTTCCGATGCACATCTGGAGGCATTCTGTAATCTGTGGACCTTCAAAGTGTTGATGAAACACAGAAATTGCATCGGGATTGAATACAACAGTCACCATGCGCACTTTCCTCCATGGGAGTAATGTCTCAAACAGTCTACGCTTTGATCGTTCCTTGGGAGACCTGTAGTAGTTTCCGATGCACATCTGGAGGCATTCTGTAATCTGTGGACTATCAGAGTGTTGATGAAACACAGAAATTGCATCGGGATTGAATACAACAGTCACCATGCGCACTTTCCTCCATGGGAGTAATGTCTCAAAGGGTCTACCCTTTGATCGTTCCCTGGGAGACCAGTAGTAGTTTCCGATGCACATCTATAGGCATTCCGTAATCTTTGGACCTTCAAAGTGTTGATGAAACACAGAAATTGCATCGGGATTCAATACAACAGTCACCATGCGCACTTTCCTCCATGGGAGTAATGTCTCATACAGTCTACGCTTTGCTCGTTCCCTGCAAGACCAGTAGTAGTTTGCGATGCACATCTGGAGGCATTCTGTAATTAGTGGACCTTCAAAGTGTTGATCAAACACAGAAATTGCCGCGGGATTCAATACAACAGTCACCATGCGCACTTTCCTCCATGGGCATAATGTCTCATACAGTCTACGCTTTGATCGTTTCCTGGAGGGCCAGTAGAAGTTTCCGATGCACATCTGGAGGCATTCTGTAATCTGTCGACCTTCAAATTGTTGATGAAACACAGAAATTGAATCGGGATCGAATACAACAGTCACCATGCGCACTTTCCTCCATGGGAGTAATGTCTCAAACAGTCTACGCTTTGATCGTTCCCTGCAAGACCAGTAGTAGTTTCCGATGCACATCTGGGGGCATTCTGTAATGTGTGGACTATCAGAGTGTTTATGAAACACAGGAATTGCATCGGGATTGAATACAACAGTCACAATGTGCACTTTCCTCCATGGGAGTAATGTCTCAAACAGTCTACGCTTTGATCGTTCCCTGGAAGACCACTAGTAGTTTCCGATGCACATCTGGGGGCATTCTGTAATGTGTGGACTATCAGAGTGTTGATGAAACATAGAAATTGCATCAGGAATGAATACAACAGTCACCATGCGCATTTTCCTCCATGGGAGTAATGTCTCAAACAGTCTACGCTTTGATCGTTCCCTGGAAGACCAGTAGTAGTTTCCGATGCACATCTGGGGCATTCTGTAATGTGTGGACTATCAGAGTGTTGATGAAACATAGAAATTGCATCACGAATGAATACAACAGTCACCATGCGCACTTTCCTCCATGGGAGTAATGTCTCAACCAGTTTACGGTTTGATCGTTCCCTGGAAGACCAGTAGTAGTTTCCGATGCACATCTGGGGGCATTCTGTAATGTGTGGACTATCAGAGTGTTGATGAAACACAGAAATTGCATCGGGATTGAATACAACAGACCCCATGCGTACTTTCCTCCATGGGAGTAATGTCTCAAACAGTCTACGTTTGATCGTTCCCTGCAAGACCAGTAGTAGTTTCCGACGCACATCTGGAGGCATTCTGTAATCTGTGGACCTTCAAAGTGTTGATGAAACACAGAAATTGCATCGGGATTGAATACAACAGTCACCATGCGCACTTTCCTGAATGGGAGTAATGCCTCAAACAGTTTACGCTTTGACCGTTCCCTGGAAGACCATAAGCAGTTTCCGATGCACATCTGGGGGCATTCTGTAATGAGTGGACTATCAGAGTGTTGATGAAACACAGAAATTGCATCAGGATTGAAAACAACACTCACCATTCGCACTTTGCCCCATGGAAGTAATGTCTCAAACAGTTTACGCTTGGATCGTTCCCTGGAAGACCTGTAGTAGTTTTCGATGCACAACTGGAGACACTCTGTAATCTGTGGACTATCAGAGTGTTTATGAAACACAGAAATTGCATAGGGATTGAATACAACAGTCACCATGCGCACTTTCCTCCATGGGAGTAATGTCTCAAACAGTCTACGATTTGATCGTTCCCTGGAAGACCAGTAGTAGTTTCCGATGCACATCTGGAGGCATTCTGTAATCTGTGGACCTTCAAAGTGATGTTGAAACACAGAAATTGCATCGGGATTGAATACAACAGTCACCATGTGCACTTTCCTCCATGGGAGTAATGTCTCAAAGGGTCTACCCTTTGATCGATCCCTGAAAGACCAGTAGTAGATTCCGATGCACATCTATAGGCATTCCGTAATCTTTGGACCTTCAAAGTGTTGATGAATCACAGAAATTGCATCGGGATTCAATACAACAGTCACCATGCGCACTTTCCTCCATGGGAGTAATGTCTCTAACAGTCTACGCTTTGATCGTTCCCTGCAAGACCAGTAGTAGTTACCGATGCACATCTGGAGGCATTCTGTAATGTGTGGACCTTCAAAGTGTTGATGAAACACAGGAATTGCTGCGGGATTGAGTACAACAGTCACCATGCGCACTTTCCTCCATGGGAGTAATGTCTCAAACAGTCTACGATTTGATCGTTCCCTGGAAGACCAGTAGTAGCTTCCGACGCACATCTGGGGGCATTCTGTAATGTGTGGACTATCAGAGTGTTGATGAAACACAGAAATGGCATCAGAATTGAATACAACAGTCTCCATGCGCACTTTCCTCCATGGTAGTAATGTCTCAAACAGTTTACGCCTTCATCGTTCCCTGGAAGACCAGTTGTAGTTTGCGATGCACATCTGGATTCATTCTGTAATCTGTGGACCTTCAAATAGTTGACGAAACACAGAAATTGTATCGGGATCGAATACAGCAGTCACCATGCGTTCTTTCCTCCATGGGAGTAATATCTCAAACAGTCTACGCTTTGATCGTTCCCTGGAAGACCAGTAGTAGTTTCCGACGCACATCTTCTCACATTCTGTAATGTGTGGACTATCGGAGTGTTGATGAAACACAGAAATTGCATCAAGATTGAATACAACAGTCAAAATGCGCCCTTTCCTCGATGATAGTAATGTCTCAAACAGTTTACGCTTTGATCGTTCCCTGGATGAGCAGTAGTAGTTTCCGATAAGCATCTGTGTGCATTCTGTAAAGTGTGGACTATCAGAGTGTTGATGAAACACAGAAATTGCAACGGGATTGAATACAACAGTCACCATGCGCACATTCCTCCATGGGAGTAATGTCTCAAACAGTCTACGCTTTGATCGTGCCCTGCAATACCAGTAGTAGTTTCCGATGCACATCTGGAGGCATTCTGTAATCTGTGGACCTTCAAAGTGTTGATGAAACACGGAAATTGCATCAGGATTGAATACAACAGTCACCATGCGCACTTTCCTCCATGGGAGTAATGTCTCAAACAGTCTACGCTTTGATCGTTCCCTGGAAGACCAGTAGTAAATTTCGATGCACATCTTCTGACATTCTGTAATGCATGGACTATCAGAGTGTAGATGAAACACAGAAATCGCATCAAGATTGAATACAACAGTCAAAATGCGCCCTTTCCTCCATGTAAGTAGTGTCTCAAACAGTTTACGCTTTGATCGTTCCCTGGAAGAGCAGTAGTAGTTTCCGATGCACATCTGTGGGCACTCTGTAAAGTGTGGACTATCAGAGTGTTGATGAAACACAGAAATTGCATCAGGATTGAATACAACAGTCACCATGCGCACTTTCCTCCATGGGAGTAATGTCTCAAACAGTCTACGCTTTGATCGTTCCCTGCAAGACCAGTAGTAGTTTCCGATGCACATCTGGAGGCATTCTGTAATCAGTGGACCCTCAAAGTGTTGATGAAACACAGAAATTGCATCGGGATTGAATACAACAGTCACCATGCGCACTTTCCTAGATGGGAGTAATGTCTCAAACAGTCTAGGCTTTGATCGTTCCCTGGAAGACAAGTAGTAGTTTCCGATGCACATCTGGTGTCATTCTGTAATCTGTGGACTATCAGAGTGTTGATGAAACACAGAATTTGCATCGGGATTGAATACAAAAGTCACCATGCGCACATTCCTGAATGGGAGTAATGCCTCAAACAGTATACGCTTTGATCGTTCCCTGGAAGACCAGTAGCAGTTTCCCATGCACATCTGGGGGCATTCTGTAATGTGTGACCAATCAGAGTGTTGATGAAACACAGAATTTGCATGGGGATTGAATACAAACGTCACCATGCACACTTTCCTGAATGGGAGTAATGCTTCAAACAGTTTACGCTTTGATCGTTCCCTGGAAGACCAGTAGCAGTTTCCGATGCACATCTGGGGGCATTCTGTAATGAGTGGACTATCAGAGTGTTGATGAAACACAGAAATCGCCGCGGGATTGAATACAACAGTCACCATGCGCACTTTCCTATATGGGAGTAATGTCTTAAACAGTCTACGCTTTGATCGTTCCCTGGAATACCCGTAGTACTTCCCGATGCACATCTGGGGGCATTCTGTAATGTGTCCTATCAGAGTGTTGATGAAACACAGAATTTGCATCGGGATTGAATACAAAAGTCACCATGCGCACTTTCCTGAATGGGAGTAATGCCTCAAACAGTTCACGCTTTGATCGTTCCCTGGAAGACCAGTAGCAGTTTCCGATGCACATCTGGGGGCATTCTGTAATGAGTGGACTATCAGAGTGTTGATGAAACACAGAAATTGCATCAGGATTGAATACAACACTCACCATGCGCTCTTTCCCCCATGGAAGTAATGTCTCAAACAGTTTACGCTTTGATCGTTCCCTGGAAGACCAGTAGTTGTTTCCGATGTACATCTGGGGGCATTCTGTAATGTGTGACCTATCAGAGTGTTGATGAAACACAGAAATTGCCGCGGGATTGAATACAACAGTCACCATGCGCACTTTCCTCCATGGGAGTAATGTCTTAAACAGTCTACGCTTTGATCGTTCCCTGGAATACCAGTAGTACTTCCCGATGCACATCTGGGGGCATTCTGTAATGTGTGGACTATCAGAGTGTTGATGAAACACAGATATTGCATCGGGATTAAATACAACAGTCACCATGCGCACTTTCCTCCATGGGAGTAATATCTCAAACAGTCTATGCTTTGCTCGTTCCCTGCAAGACCAGTAGTAGTTTGCGATGCATATCTGGAGGCATTCTGTAATCGGTGGACCTTCAAAGTGTTGATCAAACACAGAAATTGCTGCGGGATTCAATACATCAGTCAAAATGCGCCCTTTCCTCGATGGGAGTAATGTCTCAAGCAGTTTACGCTTTGATCGTTCCTTGGAAGAGCAGTAGTAGTTTCCGATAAACATCGGTGGCCATTCTGTAAAGTGTGGACTATCAGAGTGTTGATGAAACACAGAAATTGCATCGGGATTTAATACAACAGTCACCATGCGCACTTTACTCCATGGGAGTAATGTCTCAAACAGTCTACGCTTTGATCGTTCCCTGGGAGACCTGTAGTAGTTTCCGATGCACATCTGGGGGCATTCTGTAATGTGTGGACTATCAGAGTGTTGATGAAACATAGAAATTGCATCAGGAATGAATTCAAAAGTCACCATGCGCACTTTCCTCCATGGGAGTAAAGGCTCAAACAGTTTACGCTTTGATCGTTCCCTGGAAGACCAGTAGTAGTTTCCGATGCACATTTATAGGCATTCTGTAATCTGTGGACCATCAAAGTGTTGATGAAACAGAGAAATTGCCGCGAGATTGAATACAACAGTCACCATGAGCACTTTCCTCGATGGAAGTAATGTCTCAAACAGTCTACGGTTCGATCGTTTCCTGGAAGCCCAGTAGTAGTTACCGATGCACATCTATAGGCATTCCGTAATCTTTGGACCTTCAAAGTGTTGATGAAACACAGAAATTGCATCGGGATTCAATACAACAGTCACCATGCGCACTTTCCTCCATGGGAGTAATGTCTCTAACAGTCTACGCTTTGATCGTTCCCTGCGAGACCAGTAGTAGTTACCGATGCACATCTGGAGGCATTCTGTAATGTGTGGATCTTCAAAGTGTTGATAAAACACAGGAATTGCTGCGGGATTGAATACAACAGTCACCATGCGCACTTCCCTCCATGGGAGTAATGTCTCAAACTGTCTACGATTTGATCGTTCCCTGGAAGACCAGGAGTAGCTTCCGACGCACATCTGGGGGCATTCTGTAATGTGTGGACTATCAGAGTGTTGATGAAACACAGAAATGGCATCAGGATTGAATACAACAGTCACCATGCGCACTTTCCTCCATGGGAGTAATGTCTCAAACAGTTTACGCCTTGATCGTTCCCTGGAAGACCAGTTGTAGTTTGCGATACACATCTGGATTCATTCTGTAATCTGTGGACCTTCAAATTGTTGATGAAACACAGAATTTGAATCGGGATCGAATACAACAGTCACCATTCGTACTTTCCTCCATGGGAGTAATATCTCAAACAGTCTACGCTTTGCTCGTTCCCTGGAAGACCAGTAGTAGTTTCCGACGCACATCTTCTCACATTCTGTAATGTGTGGACTATCGGAGTGTTGATGAAACACAGAAATTGCATCAAGATTGAATACAACAGTCAAAATGCGCCCTTTCCTCGATGGGAGTAATGTCTCAAACAGTTTACGCTTTGATCGTTCCCTGGATGAGCAGTAGTAGTTTCCGATAAACATCTGTGTGCATTCTGTAAAGTGTGGACTATCAGAGTGTTGATGAAACACAGAAATTGCAACGGGATTGAATACAACAGTCACCATGCGCACTTTCCTCCATGGGAGTAATGTCTCAAACAGTCTACGCTTTAATCGTTCCCTGCAATACCAGTAGTAGTTTCCGATGCACATCTGGAGGCATTCTGTAATCTGTGGACCTTCGAAGTGTTGATGAAACACAGATATTGCATCGGGATTGATTACAACAGTCACCATGCGCACTTTCCTCCATGGGAGTAATGTCTCAAACAGTCTACGCTTTGATCGTGCCCTGCAATACCAGTAGTAGTTTCCGATGCACATCTGGAGGCATTCTGTAATCTGTGGACCTTCAAAGTGTTGATGAAACACGGAAATTGCATCAGGATTGAATACAACAGTCACCATGCGCACTTTCCTCCATGGGAGTAATGTCTCAAACAGTCTACGCTTTGATCGTTCCCTGGAAGACCAGTAGTAAATTTCGATGCACATCTTCTGACATTCTGTAATGCATGGACTATCAGAGTGTAGATGAAACACAGAAATCGCATCAAGATTGAATACAACAGTCAAAATGCGCCCTTTCCTCCATGTAAGTAGTGTCTCAAACAGTTTACGCTTTGATCGTTCCCTGGAAGAGCAGTAGTAGTTTCCGATGCACATCTGTGGGCACTCTGTAAAGTGTGGACTATCAGAGTGTTGATGAAACACAGAAATTGCATCAGGATTGAATACAACAGTCACCATGCGCACTTTCCTCCATGGGAGTAATGTCTCAAACAGTCTACGCTTTGATCGTTCCCTGCAAGACCAGTAGTAGTTTCCGATGCACATCTGGAGGCATTCTGTAATCAGTGGACCCTCAAAGTGTTGATGAAACACAGAAATTGCATCGGGATTGAATACAACAGTCACCATGCGCACTTTCCTAGATGGGAGTAATGTCTCAAACAGTCTAGGCTTTGATCGTTCCCTGGAAGACAAGTAGTAGTTTCCGATGCACATCTGGTGTCATTCTGTAATCTGTGGACTATCAGAGTGTTGATGAAACACAGAATTTGCATCGGGATTGAATACAAAAGTCACCATGCGCACATTCCTGAATGGGAGTAATGCCTCAAACAGTATACGCTTTGATCGTTCCCTGGAAGACCAGTAGCAGTTTCCCATGCACATCTGGGGGCATTCTGTAATGTGTGACCAATCAGAGTGTTGATGAAACACAGAATTTGCATGGGGATTGAATACAAACGTCACCATGCACACTTTCCTGAATGGGAGTAATGCTTCAAACAGTTTACGCTTTGATCGTTCCCTGGAAGACCAGTAGCAGTTTCCGATGCACATCTGGGGGCATTCTGTAATGAGTGGACTATCAGAGTGTTGATGAAACACAGAAATTGCATCAGGATTGAATACAACACTCACCATGCGCTCTTTCCCCCATGGAAGTAATGTCTCAAACAGTTTACGCTTTGATCGTTCCCTGGAAGACCAGTAGTTGTTTCCGATGTACATCTGGGGGCATTCTGTAATGTGTGACCTATCAGAGTGTTGATGAAACACAGAAATTGCCGCGGGATTGAATACAACAGTCACCATGCGCACTTTCCTCCATGGGAGTAATGTCTTAAACAGTCTACGCTTTGATCGTTCCCTGGAATACCAGTAGTACTTCCCGATGCACATCTGGGGGCATTCTGTAATGTGTGGACTATCAGAGTGTTGATGAAACACAGATATTGCATCGGGATTAAATACAACAGTCACCATGCGCACTTTCCTCCATGGGAGTAATATCTCAAACAGTCTATGCTTTGCTCGTTCCCTGCAAGACCAGTAGTAGTTTGCGATGCATATCTGGAGGCATTCTGTAATCGGTGGACCTTCAAAGTGTTGATCAAACACAGAAATTGCTGCGGGATTCAATACATCAGTCAAAATGCGCCCTTTCCTCGATGGGAGTAATGTCTCAAGCAGTTTACGCTTTGATCGTTCCTTGGAAGAGCAGTAGTAGTTTCCGATAAACATCGGTGGCCATTCTGTAAAGTGTGGACTATCAGAGTGTTGATGAAACACAGAAATTGCATCGGGATTTAATACAACAGTCACCATGCGCACTTTACTCCATGGGAGTAATGTCTCAAACAGTCTACGCTTTGATCGTTCCCTGGGAGACCTGTAGTAGTTTCCGATGCACATCTGGGGGCATTCTGTAATGTGTGGACTATCAGAGTGTTGATGAAACATAGAAATTGCATCAGGAATGAATTCAAAAGTCACCATGCGCACTTTCCTCCATGGGAGTAAAGGCTCAAACAGTTTACGCTTTGATCGTTCCCTGGAAGACCAGTAGTAGTTTCCGATGCACATTTATAGGCATTCTGTAATCTGTGGACCATCAAAGTGTTGATGAAACAGAGAAATTGCCGCGAGATTGAATACAACAGTCACCATGAGCACTTTCCTCGATGGAAGTAATGTCTCAAACAGTCTACGGTTCGATCGTTTCCTGGAAGCCCAGTAGTAGTTACCGATGCACATCTATAGGCATTCCGTAATCTTTGGACCTTCAAAGTGTTGATGAAACACAGAAATTGCATCGGGATTCAATACAACAGTCACCATGCGCACTTTCCTCCATGGGAGTAATGTCTCTAACAGTCTACGCTTTGATCGTTCCCTGCGAGACCAGTAGTAGTTACCGATGCACATCTGGAGGCATTCTGTAATGTGTGGATCTTCAAAGTGTTGATAAAACACAGGAATTGCTGCGGGATTGAATACAACAGTCACCATGCGCACTTCCCTCCATGGGAGTAATGTCTCAAACTGTCTACGATTTGATCGTTCCCTGGAAGACCAGGAGTAGCTTCCGACGCACATCTGGGGGCATTCTGTAATGTGTGGACTATCAGAGTGTTGATGAAACACAGAAATGGCATCAGGATTGAATACAACAGTCACCATGCGCACTTTCCTCCATGGGAGTAATGTCTCAAACAGTTTACGCCTTGATCGTTCCCTGGAAGACCAGTTGTAGTTTGCGATACACATCTGGATTCATTCTGTAATCTGTGGACCTTCAAATTGTTGATGAAACACAGAATTTGAATCGGGATCGAATACAACAGTCACCATTCGTACTTTCCTCCATGGGAGTAATATCTCAAACAGTCTACGCTTTGCTCGTTCCCTGGAAGACCAGTAGTAGTTTCCGACGCACATCTTCTCACATTCTGTAATGTGTGGACTATCGGAGTGTTGATGAAACACAGAAATTGCATCAAGATTGAATACAACAGTCAAAATGCGCCCTTTCCTCGATGGGAGTAATGTCTCAAACAGTTTACGCTTTGATCGTTCCCTGGATGAGCAGTAGTAGTTTCCGATAAACATCTGTGTGCATTCTGTAAAGTGTGGACTATCAGAGTGTTGATGAAACACAGAAATTGCAACGGGATTGAATACAACAGTCACCATGCGCACTTTCCTCCATGGGAGTAATGTCTCAAACAGTCTACGCTTTAATCGTTCCCTGCAATACCAGTAGTAGTTTCCGATGCACATCTGGAGGCATTCTGTAATCTGTGGACCTTCGAAGTGTTGATGAAACACAGATATTGCATCGGGATTGATTACAACAGTCACCATGCGCACTTTCCTCCATGGGAGTAATGTCTCAAACAGTCTACGCTTTGATCTTTCCTTGGGAGACCTGTAGTAGTTTCCGATGCCCATCTGGAGGGATTCTGTAATCTGTGGACTATCAGAGTTTTGATGAAACACAGAAATTGCATCGGGATTGAATACAACAATCACCATGTGCACTTTCCTAAATGGGAGTAATGTCTCAAAGAGTCTACGTTTGATCGTTCCCTGGAAGACCAGTAGAAGTTTCCGATGCACATCTGCTGGCATTCTGTAATGTGTGGACTATCAGAGTGTTAATTAAACACAGAAATTGCATCGTGATTGAATACAACAGTCACCATGCGCACTTTCCTCCATGGGAGTAATGTCTCAAACAGTTTACGCCTTGATCGTTCCCTGGAAGACCAGTAGTAGTTTGCGATGCACATCTGGAGGCATTCTGTAATCTGTGGACCTTCAAAGTGTTGATGAAACACAGAAATTGCGCGGGATTCAATACAAGAGTCACCATGCGCACTTTCCTCCATGGGAATAATGTCTCAAACAGTCTACGCCTTGATCGTTTCCTCGAGGGCCAGTAGTAGTTTCCCATGCACATCTAGAGGCATTCTGTAAACTGTGGACCTTCAAATTGTTGATGAAACACAGAAATTGAATCGGGATCGAATACAACAGTCACCATGCGCACTTTCCTCCATGGGAGTAATATCTCAAAGAGTCTACGCTTTGATCGTTCCCTGGAAGACCAGTAGTAGTTTCCGATGCACATCTTCTGACATTCTCTAATGTGTGGACTATCAGAGTGTTGATGAAACACAGAAATCGCATCAAGATTGAATACAACAGTCAAAATGCGCCCTTTCCTCTATGGGAGTAATGTCTCAAACAGTTCACGCTTTGATCGTTCCCTGGAAGAGAAGTAGTAGTTTCCGATGCACATCTGTTAGCATTCTGTAAAGTGTGGACTATCAGAGTGTTGATGAAACACAGAAATTGCATCGGAAATGAATACAACAGTCACCATGCGCACTTTCCTCCATGGGAGTAATGTCTCAAACATTCTACGCTTTGATCGTTCCCTGGGAGACCTGTAGTAGTTTCCGATGCACATCTGGAGGCATTCTGTAATTTATGGACTATCAGAGTGTTTATGAAACACAGAAATTTCATCGGGATTGAATACAACAGTCACAATGTGTACTTTCCTCCATGGGAGTAATGTCTTAAACAGTCTACGCTTTGATCGTTCCCCGGAAGACCAGTAGTAGTTTCCGATGCACATCTGGGGGCATTCTGTAATGTGTGGACTATCAGAGTGTTGATGAAACATAGAAATTGCATCAGGAATGAATACAACAGTCACCATGCGCACTTTCCTCCATGGGAGTAATGTCTCAAACAGTTTACGCTTTGATCGTTCCCTGGAAGACCAGTAGTAGTTTCCGAAGCACATCTATAGGCATTCTGTAATCTGTGGACCTTCAAAGTGTTGATGAAACAGAGAAATTGACGCGAGATTGAATACAACAGTCACCATGGGCACTTTCCTCCATGGGAGTAATGTCTTAAACAGTCTACGGTTCGATCGTTTCCTGGAAGACCAGTAGTAGTTTCCGATGCACATCTTTAGGCATTCCGTAATCTTTGGACCTTCAAAGTGTTGATGAAACACAGAAATTGCATCGGGATTCAATACAACAGTCACCATGCGCACTTTCCTCCAGAGGTGTAATGTCTCAAACAGTTTACGCCTTGATCGATCCCTGGAAGACCAGTTGTAGTTTGCGATACATATCTGGATTCATTCTGTAATCTGTGGACCTTCAAATTGTTGATGAAACACAGAAATTAAATCGGGATCGAATACAACAGTCACCATGCGCACTTTCCTCCATGGGAGTAATATCTCAAACAGTCTACGATTTGATCGTTCCCTGGAAGACCAGTAGTAGTTTCCGACGCACATCTTCTCACATTCTGTAATGTGTGGACTATCGGAGTGTTGATGAAACACAGAAATTGCATCAAGATTGAATAAAACAGTCAAAATGCGCCCTTTCCTCGATGGGAGTAATGTCTCAAACAGTCTACGCTTTGATCGTTCCCTGCAATACCAGTAGTAGTTTCCGATGCACATCTGGAGGCATTCTGTAATCTGTGGACCTTCGAAGTGTTGATGAAACACAGAAATTGCATCGGGATTGAATACAACAGTCACCATGCGCACTTTCCTCCATGGGAGTAATGTCTCAAACAGTCTACGCTTTGATCTTTCCCTGAAATACCAGTAGTAGTTTCCGATGAACATCAGGAGGCATTCTGTAATCTGTGGACCTTCGAAGTGTTGATGAAACACAGAAATTGCATCGGGATTGAATACAACAGTCACCATGCGCACTTTCCTCCATGGGAGTAATGTCTCAAACAGTCTACGCTTCGATCGTTCCTTGGGAGACCTGTAGTAGTTTCCGATGCACATCTGGAGGCATTCTGTAATCTGTGGACTATCAGAGTGTTGATGAAACACAGAAATTGCATCGGGATTGAATACAACAATCACCATGTGCACTTTCCTCCATGGGAGTAATGTCTCAAAGAGTCTACGATTTGATCGTTCCCTGGAAGACCAGTAGTAGTTTCCGATGCACATCTGCTGGCATTCTGTAATGTGTGGACTATCAGAGTGTTAATTAAACACAGAAATTGCATCGGGATTGAATACAACAGTCACCATGCGCACTTTCCTCCATGGGAGTAATGTCTCAAACAGTCTACGCTTTGATCGTTCCTTGGGAGACCAGTAGTAGTTTGCGATGCACATCTGGAGGCATTCTGTAATCTGTGGACCTTCAAAGTGTTGATGAAACACAGAAATTGCCGCGGGATTCAATACAAGAGTCACCATGCGCACTTTCCTCCATGGGAATAATGTCTCAAACAGTCTACGCTTTGATCGTTTCCTCGAGGGCCAGTAGTAGTTTCCGATGCACATCTAGAGGCATTCTGTAAACTGTGGACCTTCAAATTGTTGATGAAACACAGGAATTGAATCGGGATCGAATACAACAGTCACCATGCGCACTTTCCTCCATGGGAGTAATGTCTCAAACAGTCTACGCTTTGATCGTTCCCTGGAAGACCAGTAGTAGTTTCCGATGCACATCTTCTGACATTCTGTAATGTGTGGACTATCAGAGTGTTGATGAAACACAGAAATTGCATCAAGATTGAATACAACAGTCAAAATGCGGCCTTTCCTCGATGGGAGTAATGTCTCAAGCAGTTTACGATTTGGTCGTTCCCGGGAAGAGCAGTAGTAGTTTCCGATAAACATCTGTGATCATTCTGTAAAGTGTGCACTATCACAGTGTTGATGAAACACAGAAATTGCATCGGGATTGAATACAACAGTCACCATGCGCACTTTCCTCCATGGGAGTAATGTCTCAAACATTCTACGCTTTGATCGTTCCCTGGGAGACCTGTAGTAGTTTCCGACGCACATCTGGAGGCATTCTGTAATCTTTGGACTATCAGAGTGTTTATGAAACACAGAAATTGCATCGGGATTGAATACAACAGTCACAATGTGCACTTTCCTCAATGGGAGTAATGTCTTAAACAGTCTACGGTTTGATCGTTCCCTGGAAGACCAGTAGTAGTTTCCGATGCACATCTGGGGGCATTCTGTAATGTGTGGACTATCAGAGTGTTGATGAAACATAGAAATTGCATCAGGAATGAATACAACAGTCACCATGCGCACTTTCCCCCATGGGAGTAATGTCTCAAACAGTTTACGCTTTGATCGTTCCCTGGAAGACCAGTAGTAGTTTCCGAAGCACATCTATAGGCATTCTGTAATCTGTGGACCTTCAAAGTGTTGATGAAACAGAGAAATTGACGCGAGATTGAATACAACAGTCACCATGGGCACTTTCCTCCATGGGAGTAATGTCTTAAACAGTCTACGGTTCGATCGTTTCCTGGAAGACCAGTAGTAGTTTCCGATGCACATCTTTAGGCATTCCGTAATCTTTGGACCTTCAAAGTGTTGATGAAACACAGAAATTGCATCGGGATTCAATACAACAGTCACCATGCGCACTTTCCTCCATGGGAGTAATGTCTCTAACAGTCTACGCTTTGACCGTTCCCTGCAAGACCAGTAGTAGTTACCGATGCACATCTGGAGGCATTCTGTAATGTGTGGACCTTCAAAGTGTTAATGAAACACAGGAATTGCTGCATGATTGAATACAACAGTCACCATGCGCACTTTCCTCCATGGGAGTAATGTCTCAAACAGTCTACGATTTGATCGTTCCCTGGAAGACCAGTTGTAGTTTGCGATGCACATCTGGAGGCATTCTGTAATCTGTGGACCTTCAAAGTGTTGATGAAACACAGAAATGGCATCAGGATTGAATACAACAGTCACCATGCGCACTTTCCTCCAGAGGTGTAATGTCTCAAACAGTTTACGCCTTGATCGATCCCTGGAAGACCAGTTGTAGTTTGCGATACACATCTGGATTCATTCTGTAATCTGTGGACCTTCAAATTGTTGATGAAACACAGAAATTAAATCGGGATCGAATACAACAGTCACCATGCGCACTTTCCTCCATGGGAGTAATATCTCAAACAGTCTACGATTTGATCGTTCCCTGGAAGACCAGTAGTAGTTTCCGACGCACATCTTCTCACATTCTGTAATGTGTGGACTATCGGAGTGTTGATGAAACACAGAAATTGCATCAAGATTGAATAAAACAGTCAAAATGCGCCCTTTCCTCGATGGGAGTAATGTCTCAAACAGTCTACGCTTTGATCGTTCCCTGCAATACCAGTAGTAGTTTCCGATGCACATCTGGAGGCATTCTGTAATCTGTGGACCTTCGAAGTGTTGATGAAACACAGAAATTGCATCGGGATTGAATACAACAGTCACCATGCGCACTTTCCTCCATGGGAGTAATGTCTCAAACAGTCTACGCTTTGATCTTTCCCTGAAATACCAGTAGTAGTTTCCGATGCACATCTGGAGGCATTCTGTAATCTGTGGACCTTCGAAGTGTTGATGAAACACAGAAATTGCATCGGGATTGAATACAACAGTCACCATGCGCACTTTCCTCCATGGGAGTAATGTCTCAAACAGTCTACGCTTTGATCGTTCCTTGGGAGACCTGTAGTAGTTTCCGATGCACATCTGGAGGCATTCTGTAATCTGTGGACTATCAGAGTGTTGATGAAACACAGAAATTGCATCGGGATTGAATACAACAATCACCATGTGCACTTTCCTCCATGGGAGTAATGTCTCAAAGAGTCTACGATTTGATCGTTCCCTGGAAGACCAGTAGTAGTTTCCGATGCACATCTGCTGGCATTCTGTAATGTGTGGACTATCAGAGTGTTAATTAAACACAGAAATTGCATCGGGATTGAATACAACAGTCACCATGCGCACTTTCCTCCATGGGAGTAATGTCTCAAACAGTCTACGCTTTGATCGTTCCTTGGGAGACCAGTAGTAGTTTGCGATGCACATCTGGAGGCGTTCTGTAATCTGTGGACCTTCAAAGTGTTGATGAAACACAGAAATTGCCGCGGGATTCAATACAAGAGTCACCATGCGCACTTTCCTCCATGGGAATAATGTCTCAAACAGTCTACGCTTTGATCGTTTCCTCGAGGGCCAGTAGTAGTTTCCGATGCACATCTAGAGGCATTCTGTAAACTGTGGACCTTCAAATTGTTGATGAAACACAGGAATTGAATCGGGATCGAATACAACAGTCACCATGCGCACTTTCCTCCATGGGAGTAATGTCTCAAACAGTCTACGCTTTGATCGTTCCCTGGAAGACCAGTAGTAGTTTCCGATGCACATCTTCTGACATTCTGTAATGTGTGGACTATCAGAGTGTTGATGAAACACAGAAATTGCATCAAGATTGAATACAACAGTCAAAATGCGGCCTTTCCTCGATGGGAGTAATGTCTCAAGCAGTTTACGATTTGGTCGTTCCCGGGAAGAGCAGTAGTAGTTTCCGATAAACATCTGTGATCATTCTGTAAAGTGTGCACTATCACAGTGTTGATGAAACACAGAAATTGCATCGGGATTGAATACAACAGTCACCATGCGCACTTTCCTCCATGGGAGTAATGTCTCAAACATTCTACGCTTTGATCGTTCCCTGGGAGACCTGTAGTAGTTTCCGACGCACATCTGGAGGCATTCTGTAATCTTTGGACTATCAGAGTGTTTATGAAACACAGAAATTGCATCGGGATTGAATACAACAGTCACAATGTGCACTTTCCTCAATGGGAGTAATGTCTTAAACAGTCTACGGTTTGATCGTTCCCTGGAAGACCAGTAGTAATTTCCGATGCACATCTGGGGGCATTCTGTAATGTGTGGACTATCAGAGTGTTGATGAAACATAGAAATTGCATCAGGAATGAATACAACAGTCACCATGCGCACTTTCCCCCATGGGAGTAATGTCTCAAACAGTTTACGCTTTGATCGTTCCCTGGAAGACCAGTAGTAGTTTATGATGCACATCTATAGGCATTCTGTAATCTGTGGACCTTCAAAGTGTTGATGAAACAGAGAAATTGCTGCGAGATTGAATACAACAGTCACCATGCGCACTTTCCTCCATGGGAGTAATGTCTCAAACAGTCTACGGTTCGATCGTTTCCTGGAAGACCAGTAGTAGTTTCCGATGCACATCTATAGGCATTCCGTAATCTTTGGACCTTCAAAGTGTTGATGAAACACAGAAATTGCATCGGGATTCAATACAACAGTCACCATGCGCACTTTCCTCCATGGGAGTAATGTCTCAAACAGTCTACGCTTTGATCGTTCCCTGCAATACCAGTAGTAGTTTCCGACGCACATCTGGAGGCATTCTGTAATCTGTGGACCTTCGAAGTGTTGATGAAACACAGAAATTGCATCGGGATTGAATACAACAGTCACCATGCGCACTTTCCTCCATGGGAGTAATGTCTCAAACAGTCTACGCTTTGATCGTTCCCTGCAATACCAGTAGTAGTTTCCGATGCACATCTGGAGGCATTCTGTAATCTGTGGACTTTCGAAGTGTTGATGAAACACAGAAATTGCATCGGGATTGAATACAACAGTCACCATGCGCACTTTCCTCCATGGGAGTAATGTCTCAAGCAGTTTAGGCCTTGATCGTTCCCTGGAAGACCAGTAGTAGTTTGGGATGCACATCTGGAGGCATTCTGTAATCTGTGGACCTTCAAAGTGTTGATGAAACACAGAAATTGCCGCGGGATTAAATACAAGAGTCACCATGCGCACTTTCCTCCATGGGAAAAATGTCTCAAACAGTCTACGCTTTGATCGTTTCCTCGAGGGCCAGTAGTAGTTTGCGATGCACATCTGGAGGCATTCTGTAAACTGTGGACCTTCAAATTGTTGATGAAACACAGAAATTGAATCGGGATCGAATACAACAGTCACCATGCGCACTTTCCTCCATGGGAGTAATATCTCAAAGAGTCTACGCTTTGATCGTTCCCTGGAAGACCAGTAGTAGTTTCCGATGCACATCTTCTGACATTCTCTAATGTGTGGACTATCAGAGTGTTGATGAAACACAAAAATCGCATCAAGATTGAATACAACAGTCAAAATGCGCCCTTTCCTCTATGGGAGTAATGTCTCAAACAGTTTACGCTTTGATCGTTCCCTGGAAGAGCAGTAGTAGTTTCCGATGCACATCTGTTCGCATTCTGTAAAGTGTGGACTATCACAGTGTTGATGAAACACAGAAATTGCATCGGAAATGAATACAACAGTCACCATGCGCACTTTCCTCCATGGGAGTAATGTCTCAAACAGTCTACGCTTTGATCGTTCCCTGGAAGACCAGTAGTAGTTTCCGATGCACATCTTCTGAAATTCTGTAATGTGTGGACTATCAGAGTGTTGATGAAACACAGAAATTGCATCAAGATTGAATACAACAGTCAAAATGCGGCCTTTCCTCGATGGGAGTAATGTCTCAAGCAGTTTACGATTTGATCGTTCCCTGGAAGAGCAGTAGTAGTTTCCGATAAACATCTGTGGGCATTCTGTAAAGTGTGCACTATCACAGTGTTGATGAAACACAGAAATTGCATCGGGATTGAATACAACAGTCACCGTGCGCACTTTCCTCCATGGGAGTAATGTCTCAAACATTCTACGCTTTGATCGTTCCCTGGGAGACCTGAAGTAGTTTCCGACGCACATCTGGAGGCATTCTGTAATCTATGGACTATCAGAGTGTTTATGAAACACAGAAATTGCTTCGGGACTGAATACAACAGTCACAATGTGCACTTTCCTCCATTGGAGTAATGTCTTAAACAGTCTACGGTTTGATCGTTCCCTGGAAGACCAGTAGTAGTTTCCGATGCACATCTGGGGGCATTCTGTAATGTGTGGACTATCAGAGTGTTGATGAAACATAGAAATTGCATCAGGAATGAATACAACAGTCACCATGCGCACTGTCCCCCATGGGAGTAATGTCTCAAACAGTTTACGCTTTGATCGTTCCCTGGAAGACTAGTAGTAGTTTATGATGCACATCTATAGGCATTCTGTAATTTGTGGACCTTCAAAGTGTTGATGAAACAGAGAAATTGCCGCGAGATTGAATACAACAGTCACCATGCGCACTTTCCTCCATGGGAGTAATGTCTCAAACAGTCTACGGTTCGATCGTTTCCTGGAAGACCAGTAGTAGTTTTCGATGCACATCTATAGATATTCCGTAATCTTAGGACCTTCAAAGTGTTGATGAAACACAGAAATTGCATCGGGATTCAATACAAAAGTCACCATGCGCACTTTCCTCCATGGGAGTAATGTCTCTAACAGTCTACGCTTTGACCGTTCCCTGCAAGACCAGTAGTAGTTACCGATGCACATCTGGAGGCATTCTGTAATGTGTGGACCTTAAAAGTGTTGATGAAACACAGGAATTGTTGCGGGATTGAATACAACAGTCACCATGCGCACTTTCCTCCATGGGAGTAATGTCTCAAACAGTCTACGATTTGATCGTTCCCTGGAAGACCAGTTGTAGTTTGCGATGCACATCTGGAGGCATTCTGTAATCTGTGGACCTTCAAAGTGTTGATGAAACACAGAAATGGCATCAGGATTGAATACAACATTCACCATGCGCACTTTCCTCCATGGGAGTAATGTCTCAAACAGTTTACGCTTTGATCGTTCCCTGGAAGACCAGTAGTAGTTTCCGACGCACATCTTCTCACATTCTGTAATGTGTGGACTATCGGAGTGTTGATGAAACACAGAAATTGCATCAAGATTGAATGCAACAGTCAAAATGCGCCCTTTCCTCGATGGGAGTAATGTCTCAAACAGTTTACGCTTTGATCGTTCCCTGGATGAGCAGTAGTAGTTTCCGATAAACATCTGTGTGCATTCTGTAAAGTGTGGACTATCAGAGTGTTGATGAAGCACAGAAATGCAACGGGATTGAATGCAACAGTCACCATGCGCACTTTCCTCCATGGGAGTAATGTCTCAAACAGTCTACGCTTTGATCGTTCCCTGCAATACCAGTAGTAGTTTCCGATGCACATCTGGAGGCATTCTGTAATCTGTGGACCTACGAAGTGTTGATGAAACACAGAAATTGCATTGGGATTGAATACAACAGTCTCCATGCGCACTTTCCTCCATGGGAGTAATGTCTCAAACAGTCTACGCTTTTATCGTTCCTTGGGAGACCTGTAGTAGTTTCCGATGCACATCTGGAGGCATTCTGTAGTCTGTGGACTATCAGAGTGTTGATGAAACACAGTAATTGCATCGGGATTGAATACAACTATCGACATGTGCACTTACCTCCATGGGAGTAATGTCTCAAAGAGTCTACGCTTTGATCGTTCCCTGGAAGACCAGTAGTAGTTTCCGATGCACATCTTCTGGCATTCTGTTATGTGTGGACTATCAGAGTGTTGATTAAACACAGAAATTGCATCGTGATTGAATACAACAGTCACCATGCGCACTTTCCTCCATGGGAGTAATGTCTCAAACAGTTTACGCCTTGATCGTTCCCTGGAAGACCAGTAGTAGTTTGCGATGCACATCTGGAGGCATTCTGTAATCTGTGGACCTTAAAAGTGTTGATGAAACACAGAAATTGGCGCGGGATTCAATACAAGAGTCACCATGCGCACTTTCCTCCATGGGAATAATGTCTCAAACAGTCTACGCTGTGATCGTTTCCTGTAGGGCCAGTAGTAGTTTCCGATGCACATCTAGAGGCATTCTGTAAACTGTGGACCTTCAAATTGTTGATGAAACACAGAAATTGAATCGGGATCGAATACCACAGTCACCATGCGAACTTTCCTCCTTGGGATTAATATCTCAAAGAGTCTACGCTTTGATCGTTCCCTGGAAGACCAGTAGTAATTTCCGATGCACATCTTCTGACATTCTCTAATGTGTGGACTATCAGAGTGTTGATGAAACACAGAAATCGCATCAAGATTGAATACAACAGTCAAAATGCGCCTTTTTCCTCTATGGGAGTAATGTCTCAAACAGTTTACGCTTTGATCGTTCCCTGGAAGAGCAGTAGTAGTTTCCAATGCACATCTGTTCGCATTCTGTAAAGTGTGGACTATCAGAGTGTTGATGAAACACAGAAATTGCATCGGGAATGAATACAACAGTCACCATGCGCACTTTCCTCCATGGGAGTAATGTCTCAAAGAGTCTACGCTTTGATCGTTCCCTGGAAGACCAGTAGTAGTTTCCGATGCACATCTTCTGACATTCTGTAATGTGTGGACTATCAGAGTGTTGATGAAACACAGAAATTGCATCAAGATTGAATACAACAGTCAAAATGCGGCCTTTCCTCGATGGGAGTAATGTCTCAAGCAGTTTACGCTTTGATCGTTCCCTGGAAGAGCAGTAGTAGTTTCCGATAAACATCTGTGGGCATTCTGTAAAGTGTGGACTATCACAGTGTTGATGAAACACAGAAATTGCGTCGGGATTGAATACAACAGTCACCATGCGCACTTTCCTCCATGGGAGTAATGTCTCAAACATTCTACGCTTTGATTGTTCCCTGGGAGACCTGTAGTAGTTTCCGATGCACATCTGGAGGCATTCTGTAATCTATGGACTATCAGAGTGTTTATGAAACACAGAAATTGCATCGGGATTGAATACAACAGTCACAATGTGCACTTTCCTCCATGGGAGTAATGTCTTAAACAGTCTACGCTTTGATCGTTCCCTGGAAGACCAGTAGTAGTTTCCGATGCACATCTGGGGGCATTCTGTAATATGTGGACTATCAGAGTGTTGATGAAACATAGAAATAGCATCAGGAATGAATACAACAGTCACCATGCGCACTTTCCACCATGGGAGTAATGTCTCAAACAGTTTACGCTTTGATCGTTCCCTGGAAGACCAGTAGTAGTTTCCGATGCACATCTATAGGCATTCTGTAATCTGTGGACCTTCAAAGTGTTGATGAAACAGAGAAATTGCCGCGAGATTGATTACAACAGTCACCATGCGCACTTTCCTCCATGGGAGTAATGTCTCAAACAGTCTACGGTTCGATCGTTTCCTGGAAGACCAGTAGTAGTTTCCGATGCACATATATAGGCATTCCGTAATCTTTGGACCTTCAAAGTGTTGATGAAACACAGAAATTGCATCGGGATTCAATACAACGGTCACCATGCGCACTTTCCTCCATGGGAGTAATGTCTCTAACAGTCTACGATTTGACCGTTCCCTGCAAGACCAGTAGTAGTTACCGATGCACATCTGGAGGCATTCTGTAATGTGTGGACCTTCAAAGTGTTGATGAAACACAGGAATTGCTGCGGGATTGAATACAACAGTCACAATGAGCACTTTCCTCCATGGGAGTAATGTCTCAAACAGTCTACGATTTGATCGTTCCCTGGAAGACCAGTAGTAGCTTCCGACGCACATCTGGAGGCATTCTGTAATCTGTGGACCTTCAAAGTGTTGATGAAACACAGAAATGGCATCAGGATTGAATACAACATTCACCATGCGCACTTTCCTCCATGGGAGTAATGTCTCAAACAGTTTACGCTTTGATCGTTCCCTGAAAGACCAGTAGTAGTTTCCGACGCACATCTTCTCACATTCTGTAATGTGTGGACTATCGGAGTGTTGATGAAACACAGAAATTGCATCAAGATTGAATGCAACAGTCAAAATGCGCCCTTTCCTCGATGGGAGTAATGTCTCAAACAGTTTACGCTTTGATCGTTCCCTGGATGAGCAGTAGTAGTTTCCGATAAACATCTGTGTGCATTCTGTAAAGTGTGGACTATCAGAGTGTTGATGAAGCACAGAAATGCAACGGGATTGAATACAACAGTCACCATGCGCACTTTCCTCCATGGGAGTAATGTCTCAAACAGTCTACGCTTTGATCGTTCCCTGCAATACCAGTAGTAGTTTCCGATGCACATCTGGAGGCATTCTGTAATCTGTGGACCTACGAAGTGTTGATGAAACACAGAAATTGCATTGGGATTGAATACAACAGTCTCCATGCGCACTTTCCTCCATGGGAGTAATGTCTCAAACAGTCTACGCTTTTATCGTTCCTTGGGAGACCTGTAGTAGTTTCCGATGCACATCTGGAGGCATTCTGTAGTCTGTGGACTATCAGAGTGTTGATGAAACACAGTAATTGCATCGGGATTGAATACAACTATCGACATGTGCACTTACCTCCATGGGAGTAATGTCTCAAAGAGTCTACGCTTTGATCGTTCCCTGGAAGACCAGTAGTAGTTTCCGATGCACATCTTCTGGCATTCTGTTATGTGTGGACTATCAGAGTGTTGATTAAACACAGAAATTGCATCGTGATTGAATACAACAGTCACCATGCGCACTTTCCTCCATGGGAGTAATGTCTCAAACAGTTTACGCCTTGATCGTTCCCTGGAAGACCAGTAGTAGTTTGCGATGCACATCTGGAGGCATTCTGTAATCTGTGGACCTTAAAAGTGTTGATGAAACACAGAAATTGGCGCGGGATTCAATACAAGAGTCACCATGCGCACTTTGATCCATGGGAATAATGTCTCAAACAATCTACGCTGTGATCGTTTCCTGTAGGGCCAGTAGTAGTTTCCGATGCACATCTAGAGGCATTCTGTAAACTGTGGACCTTCAAATTGTTGATGAAACACAGAAATTGAATCGGGATCGAATACCACAGTCACCATGCGAACTTTCCTCCTTGGGATTAATATCTCAAAGAGTCTACGCTTTGATCGTTCCCTGGAAGACCAGTAGTAATTTCCGATGCACATCTTCTGACATTCTCTAATGTGTGGACTATCAGAGTGTTGATGAAACACAGAAATCGCATCAAGATTGAATACAACAGTCAAAATGCGCCTTTTCCTCTATGGGAGTAATGTCTCAAACAGTTTACGCTTTGATCGTTCCCTGGAAGAGCAGTAGTAGTTTCCAATGCACATCTGTTCGCATTCTGTAAAGTGTGGACTATCAGAGTGTTGATGAAACACAGAAATTGCATCGGGAATGAATACAACAGTCACCATGCGCACTTTCCTCCATGGGAGTAATGTCTCAAAGAGTCTACGCTTTGATCGTTCCCTGGAAGACCAGTAGTAGTTTCCGATGCACATCTTCTGACATTCTGTAATGTGTGGACTATCAGAGTGTTGATGAAACACAGAAATTGCATCAAGATTGAATACAACAGTCAAAATGCGGCCTTTCCTCGATGGGAGTAATGTCTCAAGCAGTTTACGCTTTGATCGTTCCCTGGAAGAGCAGTAGTAGTTTCCGATAAACATCTGTGGGCATTCTGTAAAGTGTGGACTATCACAGTGTTGATGAAACACAGAAATTGCGTCGGGATTGAATACAACAGTCACCATGCGCACTTTCCTCCATGGGAGTAATGTCTCAAACATTCTACGCTTTGATTGTTCCCTGGGAGACCTGTAGTAGTTTCCGATGCACATCTGGAGGCATTCTGTAATCTATGGACTATCAGAGTGTTTATGAAACACAGAAATTGCATCGGGATTGAATACAACAGTCACAATGTGCACTTTCCTCCATGGGAGTAATGTCTTAAACAGTCTACGCTTTGATCGTTCCCTGGAAGACCAGTAGTAGTTTCCGATGCACATCTGGGGGCATTCTGTAATATGTGGACTATCAGAGTGTTGATGAAACATAGAAATAGCATCAGGAATGAATACAACAGTCACCATGCGCACTTTCCACCATGGGAGTAATGTCTCAAACAGTTTACGCTTTGATCGTTCCCTGGAAGACCAGTAGTAGTTTCCGATGCACATCTATAGGCATTCTGTAATCTGTGGACCTTCAAAGTGTTGATGAAACAGAGAAATTGCCGCGAGATTGATTACAACAGTCACCATGCGCACTTTCCTCCATGGGAGTAATGTCTCAAACAGTCTACGGTTCGATCGTTTCCTGGAAGACCAGTAGTAGTTTCCGATGCACATATATAGGCATTCCGTAATCTTTGGACCTTCAAAGTGTTGATGAAACACAGAAATTGCATCGGGATTCAATACAACAGTCACCATGCGCACTTTCCTCCATGGGAGTAATGTCTCTAACAGTCTACGATTTGACCGTTCCCTGCAAGACCAGTAGTAGTTACCGATGCACATCTGGAGGCATTCTGTAATGTGTGGACCTTCAAAGTGTTGATGAAACACAGGAATTGCTGCGGGATTGAATACAACAGTCACAATGAGCACTTTCCTCCATGGGAGTAATGTCTCAAACAGTCTACGATTTGATCGTTCCCTGGAAGACCAGTAGTAGCTTCCGACGCACATCTGGAGGCATTCTGTAATCTGTGGACCTTCAAAGTGTTGATGAAACACAGAAATGGCATCAGGATTGAATACAACATTCACCATGCGCACTTTCCTCCATGGGAGTAATGTCTCAAACAGTTTACGCTTTGATCGTTCCCTGGAAGACCAGTAGTAGTTTCCGACGCACATCTTCTCACATTCTGTAATGTGTGGACTATCGGAGTGTTGATGAAACACAGAAATTGCATCAAGATTGAATGCAACAGTCAAAATGCGCCCTTTCCTCGATGGGAGTAATGTCTCAAACAGTTTACGCTTTGATCGTTCCCTGGATGAGCAGTAGTAGTTTCCGATAAACATCTGTGTGCATTCTGTAAAGTGTGGACTATCAGAGTGTTGATGAAGCACAGAAATGCAACGGGATTGAATACAACAGTCACCATGCGCACTTTCCTCCATGGGAGTAATGTCTCAAACAGTCTACGCTTTGATCGTTCCCTGCAATACCAGTAGTAGTTTCCGATGCACATCTGGAGGCATTCTGTAATCTGTGGACCTACGAAGTGTTGATGAAACACAGAAATTGCATTGGGATTGAATACAACAGTCTCCATGCGCACTTTCCTCCATGGGAGTAATGTCTCAAACAGTCTACGCTTTTATCGTTCCTTGGGAGACCTGTAGTAGTTTCCGATGCACATCTGGAGGCATTCTGTAGTCTGTGGACTATCAGAGTGTTGATGAAACACAGTAATTGCATCGGGATTGAATACAACTATCGACATGTGCACTTACCTCCATGGGAGTAATGTCTCAAAGAGTCTACGCTTTGATCGTTCCCTGGAAGACCAGTAGTAGTTTCCGATGCACATCTTCTGGCATTCTGTTATGTGTGGACTATCAGAGTGTTGATTAAACACAGAAATTGCATCGTGATTGAATACAACAGTCACCATGCGCACTTTCCTCCATGGGAGTAATGTCTCAAACAGTTTACGCCTTGATCGTGTCCTGGAAGAGCAGTAGTAGTTTCCGATGCACATCTATAGGCATTCTGTAATCTGTGGACCTTCAAAGTGTTGATGAAACAGAGAAATTGCCGCGAGATTGATTACAACAGTCACCATGCGCACTTCCCTCCATGGGAGTAATGTCTCAAACAGTCTACGGTTCGATCGTTTCCTGGAAGACCAGTAGTAGTTTCCGATGCACATATATAGGCATTCCGTAATCTTTGGACCTTCAAAGTGTTGATGAAACACAGAAATTGCATCGGGATTCAATACAACAGTCACCATGCGCACTTTCCTCCATGGGAGTAATGTCTCTAACAGTCTACGATTTGACCGTTCCCTGCAAGACCAGTAGTAGTTACCGATGCACATCTGGAGGCATTCTGTAATGTGTGGACCTTCAAAGTGTTGTTGAAACACAGGAATTGCTGCGGGATTGAATACAACAGTCACAATGAGCACTTTCCTCCATGGGAGTAATGTCTCAAACAGTCTACGATTTGATCGTTCCCTGGAAGACCAGTAGTAGCTTCCGACGCACATCTGGGGGCATTCTGTAATGTGTGGACTATCAGAGTGTTGATGAAACACAGAAATTGCATCAGGATTGAATACAACAGTCACCATGCGCACTTTCCTCCAAGGGAGTAATGTCTCAAACAGTTTACGCCTTGATCGTTCCCTGGAAGACCAGTTGTAGTTTTCGATGCACATCTGGAGGCATTCTGTAATCTGTGGGCCTTCAAAGTGTTGATGAAACACAGAAATTGAAGCGGGATTCAATACAACAGTCAACATGCGCTCTTTCCTCCATGGGAATAATGTCTCAAACAGTCTACGCTTTGATCGTTCCCTGCATGAGCAGTAGTAGTTTCCGAAAAAACAACTGTGTGCATTCTGTAAAGTGTGGACTATCAGAGTATTTGATGAAACACAGAAATTGCAACGGGATTGAATACAACAGTCACCATGAGCACATTCCTCCATGAGAGTAATGTCTCAAACAGTCTACGCTTTGATCGTTCCCTGCGATACCAGTAGTAGTTTCCGATGCACATCTGGAGGCATTCTGTAATCTGTGGACCTACGAAGTGTTGATGAAACACAGAAATTGCATCGGGACTGAATACAACAGTCTCCATGCGCACTTTCCTCCATGGGAGTAATGTCTCAAACAGTCTACGCTTTGATCGTTCCTTGGGAGACCTGTAGTAGTTTCCGATGCACATCTGGAGGCATTCTGTAGTCTGTGGACTATCAGAGTGTTGATGAAACACAGTAATTGCATCGGGATTGAATACAACTATCGACATGTGCACTTACCTCCATGGGAGTAATGTCTCAAAGAGTCTACGCTTTGATCGTTCCCTGGAAGACCAGTAGTAGTTTCCGATGCACATCTTCTGGCATTCTGTAATGTGTGGACTATCAGAGTGTTGATTAAACACAGAAATTGCATCGTGATTGAATACAACAGTCACCATGCGCACTTTCCTCCATGGGAGTAATGTCTCAAACAGTTTACGCCTTGATCGTTCCCTGGAAGACCAGTAGTAGTTTGCGATGCACATCTGGAGGCATTCTGTAATCTGTGGACCTTCAAAGTGTTGATGAAACACAGAAATTGCCGCGGGATTCAATACAAGAGTCACCATGCGCACTTTCCTCCATGGGAATAATGTCTCAAACAGTCTACGCTTTGATCGTTTCCTGTAGGGCCAGTAGTAGTTTCCGATGCACATCTAGAGGCATTCTGTAAACTGTGGACCTTCAAATTGTTGATGAAACACAGAAATTGAATCGGGATCGAATACCATAGTCACCATGCGAACTTTCCTCCTTGGGATTAATATCTCAAAGAGTCTACGCTTTGATCGTTCCCTGGAAGACCAGTAGTAATTTCCGATGCACATCTTCTGACATTCTCTAATGTGTGGACTATCAGAGTGTTGATGAAACACAGAAATCGCATCAAGATTGAATACAACAGTCAAAATGCGCCTTTTCCTCTATGGGAGTAATGTCCCAAACAGTTTACGCTTTGATCGTTCCCTGGAAGAGCAGTAGTAGTTTCCAATGCACATCTGTTCGCATTCTGTAAAGTGTGGACTATCAGAGTGTTGATGAAACACAGAAATTGCATCGGGAATGAATACAACAGTCACCATGCGCACTTTCCTCCATGGGAGTAATGTCTCAAAGAGTCTACGCTTTGATCGTTCCCTGGAAGACCAGTAGTAGTTTCCGATGCACATCTTCTGACATTCTGTAATGTGTGGACTATCAGAGTGTTGATGAAACACAGAAATTGCATCAAGATTGAATACAACAGTCAAAATGCGCCCTTTCCTCGATGGGAGTAATGTCTCAAGCAGTTTACGCTTTGATCGTTCCCTGGAAGAGCAGTAGTAGTTTCCGATAAACATCTGTGGGCATTCTGTAAAGTGTGGACTATCACAGTGTTGATGAAACACAGAAATTGCGTCGGGATTGAATACAACAGTCACCATGCGCACTTTCCTCCATGGGAGTAATGTCTCAAACATTCTACGCTTTGATTGTTCCCTGGGAGACCTGTAGTAGTTTCCGATGCACATCTGGAGGCATTCTGTAATCTATGGACTATCAGAGTGTTTATGAAACACAGAAATTGCATCGGGATTGAATACAACAGTCACAATGTGCACTTTCCTCCATGGGAGTAATGTCTTAAACAGTCTACGCTTTGATCGTTCCCTGGAAGACCAGTAGTAGTTTCCGATGCACATCTGGGGGCATTCTGTAATATGTGGACTATCAGAGTGTTGATGAAACATAGAAATAGCATCAGGAATGAATACAACAGTCACCATGCGCACTTTCCACCATGGGAGTAATGTCTCAAACAGTTTACGCTTTGATCGTTCCCTGGAAGACCAGTAGTAGTTTCCGATGCACATCTATAGGCATTCTGTAATCTGTGGACCTTCAAAGTGTTGATGAAACAGAGAAATTGCCGCGAGAATGAATACAACAGTCACCATGCGCACTTTCCTCCATGGGAGTAATGTCTCAAACAGTCTACGGTTCGATCGTTTCCTGGAAGACCAGTAGTAGTTTCCGATGCACATATATAGGCATTCCGTAATCTTTGGACCTTCAAAGTGTTGATGAAACACAGAAATTGCATCGGGATTCAATACAACAGTCACCATGCGCACTTTCCTCCATGGGAGTAATGTCTCTAACAGTCTACGATTTGACCGTTCCCTGCAAGACCAGTAGTAGTTACCGATGCACATCTGGAGGCATTCTGTAATGTGTGGACCTTCAAAGTGTTGATGAAACACAGGAATTGCTGCGGGATTGAATACAACAGTCACCATGAGCACTTTCCTCCATGGGAGTAATGTCTCAAACAGTCTACGATTTGATCGTTCCCTGGAAGACCAGTAGTAGCTTCAGACGCACATCTGGGGGCATTCTGTAATGTGTGGACTATCAGAGTGTTGATGAAACACAGAAATTGCATCAGGATTGAATACAACAGTCACCATGCGCACTTTCCTCCATGGGAGTAATGTCTCAAACAGTTTACGCCTTGATTGTTCCCTGGAAGACCAGTTGTAGTTTTCGATGCACATCTGGAGGCATTCTGTAATCTGTGGGCCTTCAAAGTGTTGATGAAACACAGAAATTGAAGCGGGATTCAATACAACAGTCAACATGCGCTCTTTCCTCCATGGGAATAATGTCTCAAACAGTCTACGCTTTGATCGTTTCCTGGAGGGCCAGTAGTAGTTTCCGATGCACATCTGGATTCATTCTGTAATCTGTGGACCTTCAAATTGTTGATGAAACACAGAAATGGAATCGGGATCGAATACAACAGTCACCATGCGTACTTTCCTCCATGGGAGTAATATCTCAAACAGTCTACACTTTGATCGTTCCCTGGAAGACCAGTAGTAGTTTCCGACGCACATCTTCTCACATTCTGTAATGTGTGGACTATCGGAGTGTTGATGAAACACAGAAATTGCATCAAGATTGAATACAACAGTCAAAATGCGCCCTTTCCTCGATGGGATTAATGTCTCAAACAGTTTACGCTTTGATCGTTCCCTGCATGAGCAGTAGTAGTTTCCGAAAAAACAACTGTGTGCATTCTGTAAAGTGTGGACTATCAGAGTGTTTGATGAAACACAGAAATTGCAACGGGATTGAATACAAGAGTCACCATGAGCACATTCCTCCATGAGAGTAATGTCTCAAACAGTCTACGCTTTGATCGTTCCCTGCATTACCAGTAGTAGTTTCCGATGCACATCTGGAGGCATTCTGTAATCTGTGGACCTTCAAAGTGTTGATGAAACACAGAAATTGCATCAGGATTGAATACAACAGTCACCATGCGCACTTTCCTCCATGGGAGTAATGTCTCAAACAGTCTACGCTTTGATCGTTCCTTGGGAGACCTGTAATAGTTTCCGATGCACATCTGAGGGAATTTTGTAATCTGTGGACTATCAGAGTGTTGATGAAACACAGAAATTGCATCGGGATTGAATACAACAGTCACCATGTGCACTTTCCTCGATGGGAGTAATGTCTCAAATTGTCTACGCTTTGATCGTTCCCGGGAAGACCAGTAGTAGTTTCCGATGCACATCTGGTGGCATTCTGTAATGCGTGGACTATCAGAGTGTTGATTAAACACAGAAATTGCATCGTGATTGAATACAACAGTCACCATGCGCACTTTCCCCATTGGGAGTAATGTCTCAAACAGTTTACGCCTTGACCGTTCCCTGGAAGTTCAGTAGTAGTTTGCGATGCACATCTGGAGGCATTCTGTAATCTGTGGACCTTCAAAGTGTTGATGAAACACAGAAATTGCCGTGGGATTCAATACAACCGTTACCATGCGCACTTTCCTCCATGGGAATAATGTCTCAAACAGTCTACGCATTGATCGTTTCCTGGTAGACCAGTAGTAGTTTCCGATGCACATCTGGAGGCATTCTTTAATCTGTGGACTATCAGAGTGTTGATAAAACCATAATTGCATCGGGATTGAATACAAGAGTCACCATGCACACTTTCTTCCATAGGAGTAATGTCTCAAACAGTCTACGATTTGATCGTTCCCTGGAACACCAGTAGTAATTTCCGATCCACATCTGGAGGCATTCTGTAATCTGTGGACAATCAGAGTGTTGATGAAACACAGAAATCGCATCAAGATTGAATACAACAGTCAAAATGCGCCCTTTCCTCCATGGGAGTAATGTCTCAAACAGTTTACGCTTTGATCGTTCCCTGGATGAGCAGTAGTAGTTTCCGATGCACATCTGTGGGCACTCAGTAAAGTGTGGACTATCAGAGTGTTGATGAAACACAGAAATTGCATCAGGATTGAATACAACAGTCACCATGCGCTCTTTCCTCCATGGGAGTAATGTCTCAAACAGTCTACGCTTTGATCGTTCCCTGGAAGAGCAGTAGTAGTTTCCGATGCACATCTGTGTGCATTCTGTAAAGTGTGGACTATCAGAGTGTTGATGAAACACAGAAATTGCAACGGGATTGAATACAAGTCACCATGCGCACTTTCGTCCATGGGAGTAATGTCTCAAACAGTCTACGCTTTGATCGTTCCCTGCAGTACCAGTAGTAGTTTCCGATGCACATCTGGAGGCATTCTGTAATCTGTGGACCTTCAAAGTGTTGATGAAACACAGAAATTGCATCGGGATTTAATACAACAGTCACCATGCGCACTTTCCTTAATGGGAGTAATGTCTCAAACAGTCTACGCTTTGATCGTTCCTTGGGAGACCTGTAGTAGTTTCCGATGCACATCTGGAGGCATTCTGTAATCTGTGGACTATCAGAGTCTAGATGAAACACAGAAATTGCATCGGGATTGAATACAACAGTCACCATGCCCACTTTCCTTAATGGGAGTAATGTCTCAAACAGTCTACGCTTTGATCGTTCCTTGGGAGACCTGTAGTAGTTTCCGATGCACATCTGGAGGCATTCTGTAATCTGTGGACCTTCAAAGTGTTGAAGAAACACAGAAATTGCCGCGGGATTCAATACAAGAGTCACCATGCGCACTTTCCTCCATGGGAATAATGTCTCAAACAGTCTACGCTGTGATCGTTTCCTGTAGGGCCAGTAGTAGTTTCCGATGCACATCTAGAGGCATTCTGTAAACTGTGGACCTTCAAATTGTTGATGAAACACAGAAATTGAATCGGGATCGAATACCACAGTCACCATGCGAACTTTCCTCCTTGGGATTAATATCTCAAAGAGTCTACGCTTTGATCGTTCCCTGGAAGACCAGTAGTAATTTCCGATGCACATCTTCTGACATTCTCTAATGTGTGGACTATCAGAGTGTTGATGAAACACAGAAATCGCATCAAGATTGAATACAACAGTCAAAATGCGCCTTTTCCTCTATGGGAGTAATGTCTCAAACAGTTTACGCTTTGATCGTTCCCTGGTAGAGCAGTAGTAGTTTCCAATGCACATCTGTTCGCATTCTGTAAAGTGTGGACTATCAGAGTGTTGATGAAACACAGAAATTGCATCGGGAATGAATACAACAGTCACCATGCGCACTTTCCTCCATGGGAGTAATGTCTCAAAGAGTCTACGCTTTGATCGTTCCCTGGAAGACCAGTAGTAGTTTCCGATGCACATCTTCTGACATTCTGTAATGTGTGGACTATCAGAGTGTTGATGAAACACAGAAATTGCATCAAGATTTAATACAACAGTCAAAATGCGGCCTTTCCTCGATGGTAGTAATGTCTCAAGCAGTTTACGCTTTGATCGTTCCCTGGAAGAGCAGTAGTAGTTTCCGATAAACATCTGTGGGCATTCTGTAAAGTGTGGACTATCACAGTGTTGATGAAACACAGAAATTGCGTCGGGATTGAATACAACAGTCACCATGCGCACTTTCCTCCATGGGAGTAATGTCTCAAACATTCTACGCTTTGATTGTTCCCTGGGAGACCTGTAGTAGTTTCCGATGCACATCTGGAGGCATTCTGTAATCTATGGCCTATCAGAGTGTTTATGAAACACAGAAATTGCATCGGGATTGAATACAACAGTCACAATGTGCACTTTCCTCCATGGGAGTAATGTCTTAAACAGTCTACGCTTTGATCGTTCTCTGGAAGACCAGTAGTAGTTTCCGATGCACATCTGGGGGCATTCTGTAATATGTGGACTATCAGAGTGTTGATGAAACATAGAAATAGCATCAGGAATGAATACAACAGTCACCATGCGCACTTTCCACCATGGGAGTAATGTCTCAAACAGTTTACGCTTTGATCGTTCCCTGGAAGACCAGTAGTAGTTTCCGATGCACATCTATAGGCATTCTGTAATCTGTGGACCTTCAAAGTGTTGATGAAACAGAGAAATTGCCGCGAGATTGAATACAACAGTCACCATGCGCACTTTCCTCCATGGGAGTAATGTCTCAAACAGTCTACGGTTCGATCGTTTCCTGGAAGACCAGTAGTAGTTTCCGATGCACATATATAGGCATTCCGTAATCTTTGGACCTTCAAAGTGTTGATGAAACACAGAAATTGCATCGGGATTCAATACAACAGTCACCATGCGCACTTTCCTCCATGGGAGTAATGTCTCTAACAGTCTACGATTTGACCGTTCCCTGCAAGACCAGTAGTAGTTTCCGATGCACATCTGGAGGCATTCTGTAATCTGTGGACCTTCAAAGTGTTGATGAAACACAGAAATTGCATCAGGATTGAATACAACAGTCACCATGCGCACTTTCCTCCATGGGAGTAATGTCTCAAACAGTCTACACTTTGATCGTTGCTTGGGAGACCTGTAGTAGTTTCCGATGCACATCTGAGGGAATTTTGTAATCTGTGGACTATCAGAGTGTTGATGAAACACAGAAATTGCATCGGGATTGAATACAACAGTCACCATGTGCACTTTCCTCGATGGGAGTAATGTCTCAAATTGTCTACGCTTTGATCGTTCCCGGGAAGACCAGTAGTAGTTTCCGATGCACATCTGGTGGCATTCTGTAATGTGTGGACTATCAGAGTGTTGATTAAACACAGAAATTGCATCGTGATTGAATACAACAGTCACCAAGCGCACTTTCCCCCATGGGAGTAATGTCTCAAACAGTTTACGCCTTGATCGTTCCCTGGAAGACCAGTAGTAGTTTGCGATGCACATCTGGAGGCATTCTGTAATCTGTGGACCTTCAAAGTGTTGATGAAACACAGAAATTGCCGCGGGATTCAATACAACCGTTACCATGCGCACTTTCCTCCATGGGAATAATGTCTCAAACAGTCTACGCATTGATCGTTTCCTGGTAGACCAGTAGTAGTATCCGATGCACATCTGGAGGCATTCTTTAATCTGTGGACTATCAGAGTGTTGATAAAACCATAATTGCATCGGGATTGAATACAAGAGTCACCATGCACACTTTCTTCCATAGGAGTAATGTCTCAAACAGTCTACGCTTTGATCGTTCCCTGGAACACCAGTAGTAATTTCCGATGCACATCTGGAGGCATTCTGTAATCTGTGGACAATCAGAGTGTTGATGAAACACAGAAATCGCATCAAGATTGAATACAACAGTCAAAATGCGCCCTTTCCTCCATGGGAGTAATGTCTCAAACAGTTTACGCTTTGATCGTTCCCTGGAAGAGCAGTAGTAGTTTCCGATGCACATCTGTGGGCACTCTGTAAAGTGTGGACTATCAGAGTGTTGATGAAACACAGAAATTGCATCAGGATTGAATACAACAGTCACCATGCGCTCTTTCCTCCATAGGAGTAATGTCTCAAACAGTCTACGCTTTGATCGTTCCCTGGAAGAGCAGTAGTAGTTTCCGATGCACATCTGTGTGCATTCTGTAAAGTGTGGACTATCAGAGTGTTGATGAAACACAGAAATTGCAACGGGATTGAACACAAGTCACCATGCGCACTTTCGTCCATGGGAGTAATGTCTCAAACAGTCTACGCTTTGATCGTTCCCTGCAGTACCAGTAGTAGTTTCCGATGCACATCTGGAGGCATTCTGTAATCTGTGGACCTTCAAAGTGTTGATGAAACACAGAAATTGCATCGGGATTTAATACAACAGTCACCATGCGCACTTTCCTTAATGGGAGTAATGTCTCAAACAGTCTACGCTTTGATCGTTCCTTGGGAGACCTGTAGTAGTTTCCGATGCACATCTGGAGGCATTCTGTAATCTGTGGACTATCAGAGTCTAGATGAAACACAGAAATTGCATCGGGATTGAATACAACAGTCACCATGCCCACTTTCCTTAATGGGAGTAATGTCTCAAACAGTCTACGCTTTGATCGTTTCTTGGGAGACCTGTAGTAGTTTCCGATGCACATCTGGAGGCATTCTGTAATCTGTGGACCTTCAAAGTGTTGAAGAAACACAGAAAATGCCGCGGGATTCAATACAAGAGTCACCATGCGCACTTTCCTCCATGGGAATAATGTCTCAAACAGTCTACGCTGTGATCGTTTCCTGTAGGGCCAGTAGTAGTTTCCGATGTACATCTAGAGGCATTCTGTAAACAGTGGACCTTCAAATTGTTGATGAAACACAGAAATTGAATCGGGATCGAATACCACAGTCACCATGCGAACTTTCCTCCTTGGGAGTAATGTCTCAAAGAGTCTACGCTTTGATCGTTCCCTGGAAGACCAGTAGTAGTTTCCGATGCACATCGTCTGACATTTTGTAATGTGTGGACTATCAGAGTGTTGATGAAACACAGAAATTGCATCAAGATTGAATACAACAGTCAAAATGCGGCCTTTCCTCGATGGGAGTAATGTCTCAAGCAGTTTACGCTTTGATCGTTCCCTGGAAGAGCAGTAGTAGTTTCCGATAAACATCTGTGGGCATTCTGTAAAGTGTGGACTATCACAGTGTTGATGAAACACAGAAATTGCGTCGGGATTGAATACAACAGTCACCATGCGCACTTTCCTCCATGGGAGTAATGTCTCAAACATTCTACGCTTTGATTGTTCCCTGGGAGACCTGTAGTAGTTTCCGATGCACATCTGGAGGCATTCTGTAATCTATGGACTATCAGGGTGTTTATGAAACACAGAAATTGCATCGGGATTGAATACAACAGTCACAATGTGCACTTTCCTCCATGGGAGTAATGTCTTAAACAGTCTACGCTTTGATCGTTCCCTGGAAGACCAGTAGTAGTTTCCGATGCACATCTGGGGGCATTCTGTAATATGTGGACTATCAGAGTGTTGATGAAACATAGAAATAGCATCAGGAATGAATACAACAGTCACCATGCGCACTTTCCACCATGGGAGTAATGTCTCAAACAGTTTACGCTTTGATCGTTCCCTGGAAGACCAGTAGTAGTTTCCGATGCACATCTATAGGCATTCTGTAATCTGTGGACCTTCAAAGTGTTGATGAAACAGAGAAATTGCCGCGAGATTGAATACAACAGTCACCATGCGCACTTTCCTCCATGGGAGTAATGTCTCAAACAGTCTACGGTTCGATCGTTTCCTGGAAGACCAGTAGTAGTTTCCGATGCACATATATAGGCATTCCGTAATCTTTGGACCTTCAAAGTGTTGATGAAACACAGAAATTGCATCGGGATTCAATACAACAGTCACCATGCGCACTTTCCTCCATGGGAGTAATGTCTCTAACAGTCTACGATTTGACCGTTCCCTGCAAGACCAGTAGTAGTTACCGATGCACATCTGGAGGCATTCTGTAATGTGTGGACCTTCAAAGTGTTGATGAAACACAGGAATTGCTGCGGGATTGAATACAACAGTCACCATGAGCACTTTCCTCCATGGGAGTAATGTCTCAAACAGTCTACGATTTGATCGTTCCCTGGAAGACCAGTAGTAGCTTCAGACGCACATCTGGGGGCATTCTGTAATGTGTGGACTATCAGAGTGCTGATGAAACACAGAAATTGCATCAGGATTGAATACAACAGTCACCATGCGCACTTTCCTCCATGGGAGTAATGTCTCAAACAGTTTACGCCTTGATCGTTCCCTGGAAGACCAGTTGTAGTTTTCGATGCACATCTGGAGGCATTCTGTAATCTGTGGACCTTCAAAGTGTTGATGAAACACAGAAATTGCATCAGGATTGAATACAACAGTCACCATGCGCACTTTCCTCCATGGGAGTAATGTCTCAAACAGTCTACGCTTTGATCGTTCCTTGGGAGACCTGTAATAGTTTCCGATGCACATCTGAGGGAATTTTGTAATCTGTGGACTATCAGAGTGTTGATGAAACACAGAAATTGCATCGGGATTGAATACAACAGTCACCATGTGCACTTTCCTCGATGGGAGTAATGTCTCAAATTGTCTACGCTTTGATCGTTCCCGGGAAGACCAGTAGTAGTTTCCGATGCACATCTGGTGGCATTCTGTAATGCGTGGACTATCAGAGTGTTGATTAAACACAGAAATTGCATCGTGATTGAATACAACAGTCACCATGCGCACTTTCCCCATTGGGAGTAATGTCTCAAACAGTTTACGCCTTGACCGTTCCCTGGAAGTTCAGTAGTAGTTTGCGATGCACATCTGGAGGCATTCTGTAATCTGTGGACCTTCAAAGTGTTGATGAAACACAGAAATTGCCGTGGGATTCAATACAACCGTTACCATGCGCACTTTCCTCCATGGGAATAATGTCTCAAACAGTCTACGCATTGATCGTTTCCTGGTAGACCAGTAGTAGTTTCCGATGCACATCTGGAGGCATTCTTTAATCTGTGGACTATCAGAGTGTTGATAAAACCATAATTGCATCGGGATTGAATACAAGAGTCACCATGCACACTTTCTTCCATAGGAGTAATGTCTCAAACAGTCTACGATTTGATCGTTCCCTGGAACACCAGTAGTAATTTCCGATCCACATCTGGAGGCATTTTGTAATCTGTGGACAATCAGAGTGTTGATGAAACACAGAAATCGCATCAAGATTGAATACAACAGTCAAAATGCGCCCTTTCCTCCATGGGAGTAATGTCTCAAACAGTTTACGCTTTGATCGTTCCCTGGATGAGCAGTAGTAGTTTCCGATGCACATCTGTGGGCACTCAGTAAAGTGTGGACTATCAGAGTGTTGATGAAACACAGAAATTGCATCAGGATTGAATACAACAGTCACCATGCGCTCTTTCCTCCATGGGAGTAATGTCTCAAACAGTCTACGCTTTGATCGTTCCCTGGAAGTGCAGTAGTAGTTTCCGATGCACATCTGTGTGCATTCTGTAAAGTGTGGACTATCAGAGTGTTGATGAAACACAGAAATTGCAACGGGATTGAATACAAGTCACCATGCGCACTTTCGTCCATGGGAGTAATGTCTCAAACAGTCTACGCTTTGATCGTTCCCTGCAGTACCAGTAGTAGTTTCCGATGCACATCTGGAGGCATTCTGTAATCTGTGGACCTTCAAAGTGTTGATGAAACACAGAAATTGCATCGGGATTTAATACAACAGTCACCATGCGCACTTTCCTTAATGGGAGTAATGTCTCAAACAGTCTACGCTTTGATCGTTCCTTGGGAGACCTGTAGTAGTTTCCGATGCACATCTGGAGGCATTCTGTAATCTGTGGACTATCAGAGTCTAGATGAAACACAGAAATTGCATCGGGATTGAATACAACAGTCACCATGCCCACTTTCCTTAATGGGAGTAATGTCTCAAACAGTCTACGCTTTGATCGTTCCTTGGGAGACCTGTAGTAGTTTCCGATGCACATCTGGAGGCATTCTGTAATCTGTGGACCTTCAAAGTGTTGAAGAAACACAGAAATTGCCGCGGGATTCAATACAAGAGTCACCATGCGCACTTTCCTCCATGGGAATAATGTCTCAAACAGTCTACGCTGTGATCGTTTCCTGTAGGGCCAGTAGTAGTTTCCGATGCACATCTAGAGGCATTCTGTAAACTGTGGACCTTCAAATTGTTGATGAAACACAGAAATTGAATCGGGATCGAATACCACAGTCACCATGCGAACTTTCCTCCTTGGGATTAATATCTCAAAGAGTCTACGCTTTGATCGTTCCCTGGAAGACCAGTAGTAATTTCCGATGCACATCTTCTGACATTCTCTAATGTGTGGACTATCAGAGTGTTGATGAAACACAGAAATCGCATCAAGATTGAATACAACAGTCAAAATGCGCCTTTTCCTCTATGGGAGTAATGTCTCAAACAGTTTACGCTTTGATCGTTCCCTGGTAGAGCAGTAGTAGTTTCCAATGCACATCTGTTCGCATTCTGTAAAGTGTGGACTATCAGAGTGTTGATGAAACACAGAAATTGCATCGGGAATGAATACAACAGTCACCATGTGCACTTTCCTCCATGGGAGTAATGTCTCAAAGAGTCTACGCTTTGATCGTTCCCTGGAAGACCAGTAGTAGTTTCCGATGCACATCTTCTGACATTCTGTAATGTGTGGACTATCAGAGTGTTGATGAAACACAGAAATTGCATCAAGATTTAATACAACAGTCAAAATGCGGCCTTTCCTCGATGGTAGTAATGTCTCAAGCAGTTTACGCTTTGATCGTTCCCTGGAAGAGCAGTAGTAGTTTCCGATAAACATCTGTGGGCATTCTGTAAAGTGTGGACTATCACAGTGTTGATGAAACACAGAAATTGCGTCGGGATTGAATACAACAGTCACCATGCGCACTTTCCTCCATGGGAGTAATGTCTCAAACATTCTACGCTTTGATTGTTCCCTGGGAGACCTGTAGTAGTTTCCGATGCACATCTGGAGGCATTCTGTAATCTATGGCCTATCAGAGTGTTTATGAAACACAGAAATTGCATCGGGATTGAATACAACAGTCACAATGTGCACTTTCCTCCATGGGAGTAATGTCTTAAACAGTCTACGCTTTGATCGTTCTCTGGAAGACCAGTAGTAGTTTCCGATGCACATCTGGGGGCATTCTGTAATATGTGGACTATCAGAGTGTTGATGAAACATAGAAATAGCATCAGGAATGAATACAACAGTCACCATGCGCACTTTCCACCATGGGAGTAATGTCTCAAACAGTTTACGCTTTGATCGTTCCCTGGAAGACCAGTAGTAGTTTCCGATGCACATCTATAGGCATTCTGTAATCTGTGGACCTTCAAAGTGTTGATGAAACAGAGAAATTGCCGCGAGATTGAATACAACAGTCACCATGCGCACTTTCCTCCATGGGAGTAATGTCTCAAACAGTCTACGGTTCGATCGTTTCCTGGAAGACCAGTAGTAGTTTCCGATGCACATATATAGGCATTCCGTAATCTTTGGACCTTCAAAGTGTTGATGAAACACAGAAATTGCATCGGGATTCAATACAACAGTCACCATGCGCACTTTCCTCCATGGGAGTAATGTCTCTAACAGTCTACGATTTGACCGTTCCCTGCAAGACCAGTAGTAGTTTCCGATGCACATCTGGAGGCATTCTGTAATCTGTGGACCTTCAAAGTGTTGATGAAACACAGAAATTGCATCAGGATTGAATACAACAGTCACCATGCGCACTTTCCTCCATGGGAGTAATGTCTCAAACAGTCTACACTTTGATCGTTGCTTGGGAGACCTGTAGTAGTTTCCGATGCACATCTGAGGGAATTTTGTAATCTGTGGACTATCAGAGTGTTGATGAAACACAGAAATTGCATCGGGATTGAATACAACAGTCACCATGTGCACTTTCCTCGATGGGAGTAATGTCTCAAATTGTCTACGCTTTGATCGTTCCCGGGAAGACCAGTAGTAGTTTCCGATGCACATCTGGTGGCATTCTGTAATGTGTGGACTATCAGAGTGTTGATTAAACACAGAAATTGCATCGTGATTGAATACAACAGTCACCAAGCGCACTTTCCCCCATGGGAGTAATGTCTCAAACAGTTTACGCCTTGATCGTTCCCTGGAAGACCAGTAGTAGTTTGCGATGCACATCTGGAGGCATTCTGTAATCTGTGGACCTTCAAAGTGTTGATGAAACACAGAAATTGTCGCGGGATTCAATACAACCGTTACCATGCGCACTTTCCTCCATGGGAATAATGTCTCAAACAGTCTACGCATTGATCGTTTCCTGGTAGACCAGTAGTAGTTTCCGATGCACATCTGGAGGCATTCTTTAATCTGTGGACTATCAGAGTGTTGATAAAACCATAATTGCATCGGGATTGAATACAAGAGTCACCATGCACACTTTCTTCCATAGGAGTAATGTCTCAAACAGTCTACGCTTTGATCGTTCCCTGGAACACCAGTAGTAATTTCCGATGCACATCTGGAGGCATTCTGTAATCTGTGGACAATCAGAGTGTTGATGAAACACAGAAATCGCATCAAGATTGAATACAACAGTCAAAATGCGCCCTTTCCTCCATAGGAGTAATGTCTCAAACAGTTTACGCTTTGATCGTTCCCTGGAAGAGCAGTAGTAGTTTCCGATGCACATCTGTGGGCACTCTGTAAAGTGTGGACTATCAGAGTGTTGATGAAACACAGAAATTGCATCAGGATTGAATACAACAGTCACCATGCGCTCTTTCCTCCATAGGAGTAATGTCTCAAACAGTCTACGCTTTGATCGTTCCCTGGAAGAGCAGTAGTAGTTTCCGATGCACATCTGTGTGCATTCTGTAAAGTGTGGACTATCAGAGTGTTGATGAAACACAGAAATTGCAACGGGATTGAACACAAGTCACCATGCGCACTTTCGTCCATGGGAGTAATGTCTCAAACAGTCTACGCTTTGATCGTTCCCTGCAGTACCAGTAGTAGTTTCCGATGCACATCTGGAGGCATTCTGTAATCTGTGGACCTTCAAAGTGTTGATGAAACACAGAAATTGCATCGGGATTTAATACAACAGTCACCATGCGCACTTTCCTTAATGGGAGTAATGTCTCAAACAGTCTACGCTTTGATCGTTCCTTGGGAGACCTGTAGTAGTTTCCGATGCACATCTGGAGGCATTCTGTAATCTGTGGACTATCAGAGTCTAGATGAAACACAGAAATTGCATCGGGATTGAATACAACAGTCACCATGCCCACTTTCCTTAATGGGAGTAATGTCTCAAACAGTCTACGCTTTGATCGTTTCTTGGGAGACCTGTAGTAGTTTCCGATGCACATCTGGAGGCATTCTGTAATCTTTGGACCTTCAAAGTGTTGAAGAAACACAGAAAATGCCGCGGGATTCAATACAAGAGTCACCATGCGCACTTTCCTCCATGGGAATAATGTCTCAAACAGTCTACGCTGTGATCGTTTCCTGTAGGGCCAGTAGTAGTTTCCGATGTACATCTAGAGGCATTCTGTAAACAGTGGACCTTCAAATTGTTGATGAAACACAGAAATTGAATCGGGATCGAATACCACAGTCACCATGCGAACTTTCCTCCTTGGGAGTAATGTCTCAAAGAGTCTACGCTTTGATCGTTCCCTGGAAGACCAGTAGTAGTTTCCGATGCACATCGTCTGACATTCTGTAATGTGTGGACTATCAGAGTGTTGATGAAACACAGAAATTGCATCAAGATTGAATACAACAGTCAAAATGCGGCCTTTCCTCGATGGGAGTAATGTCTCAAGCAGTTTACGCTTTGATCGTTCCCTGGAAGAGCAGTAGTAGTTTCCGATAAACATCTGTGGGCATTCTGTAAAGTGTGGACTATCACAGTGTTGATGAAACACAGAAATTGCGTCGGGATTGAATACAACAGTCACCATGCGCACTTTCCTCCATGGGAGTAATGTCTCAAACATTCTACGCTTTGATTGTTCCCTGGGAGACCTGTAGTAGTTTCCGATGCACATCTGGAGGCATTCTGTAATCTATGGACTATCAGAGTGTTTATGAAACACAGAAATTGCATCGGGATTGAATACAACAGTCACAATGTGCACTTTCCTCCATGGGAGTAATGTCTTAAACAGTCTACGCTTTGATCGTTCCCTGGAAGACCAGTAGTAGTTTCCGATGCACATCTGGGGGCATTCTGTAATATGTGGACTATCAGAGTGTTGATGAAACATAGAAATAGCATCAGGAATGAATACAACAGTCACCATGCGCACTTTCCACCATGGGAGTAATGTCTCAAACAGTTTACGCTTTGATCGTTCCCTGGAAGACCAGTAGTAGTTTCCGATGCACATCTATAGGCATTCTGTAATCTGTGGACCTTCAAAGTGTTGATGAAACAGAGAAATTGCCGCGAGATTGAATACAACAGTCACCATGCGCACTTTCCTCCATGGGAGTAATGTCTCAAACAGTCTACGGTTCGATCGTTTCCTGGAAGACCAGTAGTAGTTTCCGATGCACATATATAGGCATTCCGTAATCTTTGGACCTTCAAAGTGTTGATGAAACACAGAAATTGCATCGGGATTCAATACAACAGTCACCATGCGCACTTTCCTCCATGGGAGTAATGTCTCTAACAGTCTACGATTTGACCGTTCCCTGCAAGACCAGTAGTAGTTACCGATGCACATCTGGAGGCATTCTGTAATGTGTGGACCTTCAAAGTGTTGATGAAACACAGGAATTGCTGCGGGATTGAATACAACAGTCACCATGAGCACTTTCCTCCATGGGAGTAATGTCTCAAACAGTCTACGATTTGATCGTTCCCTGGAAGACCAGTAGTAGCTTCAGACGCACATCTGGGGGCATTCTGTAATGTGTGGACTATCAGAGTGCTGATGAAACACAGAAATTGCATCAGGATTGAATACAACAGTCACCATGCGCACTTTCCTCCATGGGAGTAATGTCTCAAACAGTTTACGCCTTGATCGTTCCCTGGAAGACCAGTTGTAGTTTTCGATGCACATCTGGAGGCATTCTGTAATCTGTGGGCCTTCAAAGTGTTGATGAAACACAGAAATTGAAGCGGGATTCAATACAACAGTCAACATGCGCTCTTTCCTCCATGGGAATAATGTCTCAAACAGTCTACGCTTTGATCGTTTCCTGGAGGGCCAGTAGTAGTTTCCGATGCACATCTGGATTCATTCTGTAATCTGTGGACCTTCAAATTGTTGATGAAACACAGAAATTGAATCGGGATCGAATACAACAGTCACCATGCGTACATTCCTCCATGGGAGTAATATCTCAAACAGTCTACACTTTGATCGTTCCCTGGAAGACCAGTAGTAGTTTCCGACGCACATCTTCTCACATTCTGTAATGTGTGGACTATCGGAGTGTTGATGAAACACAGAAATTGCATCAAGATTGAATACAACAGTCAAAATGCGCCCTTTCCTCGATGGGATTAATGTCTCAAACAGTTTACGCTTTGATCGTTCCCTGCATGAGCAGTAGTAGTTTCCGAAAAAACAACTGTGTGCATTCTGTAAAGTGTGGACTATCAGAGTGTTTGATGAAACACAGAAATTGCAACGGGATTGAATACAACAGTCACCATGAGCACATTCCTCCATGAGAGTAATGTCTCAAACAGTCTACGCTTTGATCGTTCCCTGCAATACCAGTAGTAGTTTCCGATGCACATCTGGAGGCATTCTGTAATCTGTGGACCTTCAAAATGTTGATGAAACACAGAAATTGCATCAGGATTGAATACAACAGTCACCATGCGCACTTTCCTCCATGGGAGTAATGTCTCAAACAGTCTACGCTTTGATCGTTCCTTGGGAGACCTGTAGTAGTTTCCGATGCACATCTGAGGGAATTTTGTAATCTGTGGACTATCAGAGTGTTGATGAAACACAGAAATTGCATCGGGATTGAATACAACAGTCACCATGTGCACTTTCCTCGATGGGAGTAATGTCTCAAATTGTCTACGCTTTGATCGGTCCCGGGAAGACCAGTAGTAGTTTCCGATGCACATCTGGTGGCATTCTGTAATGTGTGGACTATCAGAGTGTTGATTAAACACAGAAATTGCATCGTGATAGAATACAACAGTCACCATGCGCACTTTCCCCCATGGGAGTAATGTCTCAAACAGTTTACGCCTTGATCGTTCCCTGGAAGACCAGTAGTAGTTTGCGATGCACATCTGGAGGCATTCTGTAATCTGTGGACCTTCAAAGTGTTGATGAAACACAGAAATTGCCGCGGGATTCAATACAACCGTTACCATGCGCACTTTCCTCCATGGGAATAATGTCTCAAACAGTCTACGCATTGATCGTTTCCTGGTAGACCAGTAGTAGTTTCCGATGCACATCTGGAGGCATTCTTTAATCTGTGGACTATCAGAGTGTTGATAAAACCATAATTGCATCGGGATTGAATACAAGAGTCACCATGCACACTTTCTTCCATAGGAGTAAAGTCTCAAACAGTCTACGCTTTGATCGTTCCCTGGAACACCAGTAGTAATTTCCGATGCACATCTGGAGGCATTCTGTAATCTGTGGACAATCAGAGTGTTGATGAAACACAGAAATCGCATCAAGATTGAATACAACAGTCAAAATGCGCCCTTTCCTCCATGGGAGTAATGTCTCAAACAGTTTACGCTTTGATCGTTCCCTGGAAGAGCAGTAGTAGTTTCCGATGCACATCTGTGGGCACTCTGTAAAGTGTGGACTATCAGAGTGTTGATGAAACACAGAAATTGCATCAGGATTGAATACAACAGTCACCATGCGCTCTTTCCTCCATGGGAGTAATGTCTCAAACAGTCTACGCTTTGATCGTTCCCTGGAAGAGCAGTAGTAGTTTCCGATGCACATCTGTGTGCATTCTGTAAAGTGTGGACTATCAGAGTGTTGATGAAACACAGAAATTGCAACGGGATTGAATACAAGTCACCATGCGCACTTTCGTCCATGGGAGTAATGTCTCAAACAGTCTACGCTTTGATCGTTCCCTGCAGTACCAGTAGTAGTTTCCGATGCACATCTGGAGGCATTCTGTAATCTGTGGACCTTCAAAGTATTGATGAAACACAGAAATTGCATCGGGATTTAATACAACAGTCACCATGCGCACTTTCCTTAATGGGAGTAATGTCTCAAACAGTCTACGCTTTGATCGTTCCTTGGGAGACCTGTAGTAGTTTCCGATGCACATCTGGAGGCATTCTGTAATCTGTGGACAATCAGAGTCTAGATGAAACACAGAAATTGCATCGGGATTGAATACAACAGTCACCATGCCCACTTTCCTTAATAGGAGTAATGTCTCAAACAGTCTACGCCTTGATCGTTCCTTGGGAGACCTGTAGTAGTTTCCGATGCACATCTGGAGGCATTCTGTAATCTGTGGACAATCAGAGTCTAGATGAAACACAGAAATTGAATCGGGATCGAATACAACAGTCACCATGCGTACTTTCCTCCATGAGAGTAATATCTCAAAGAGTCTACGCTTTGATCGTTGCCTGGAAGACCAGTAGTAGTTTCCGATGCACATCTTCTGACATTCTGTAATGTGTGGACTATCAGAGTGTTGATGAAACACAGAAATCGCATCAAGATTGAATACAACAGACAAAATGCGCCCTTTCCTCCATGGGAGTAATGTCTCAAACAGTTTACGTTTTGATCGTTCCCTGGAAGACCAGTAGTAGTTTCCGATGCACATCTGGGGGCATTCTGTAAAGTGTGGACTATCAGAGTGTTGATGAAACACAGAAATTATATCGGGATTGAATACAACAGTCACCATGCGCACCTTCCTCAATGGGAGTATTGTCTCAAACAGTCTACGCTTTGATCGTTTCCTGGGAGACCTGTAGTAGTTTCCGATGCACATCTGGAGGCATTCTGTAATCTGTGGACTATCAGAGTGTTTATGAAACATAGAAATTGCATCAGGAATGAGTACAATAGTCACCATGCGCACTTTCCTCAATGGGAGTAATGTCTCAAACAGTTTACGCTTTGATCGTTCCCTGGAAGGCCAGTAGTAGTTTCCATTGCACATCTGTGGGCATTCTGTAATGTATGGACTATCAGAGTGTTGATTAAACACACAAATTGCATCGGGATTGAATACAACAGTCACCATGCGCACTTTCCTCCATGGGAATAATGTCACAAACAGTCTACGCATTGATCGTTCCCTGCAAAACCAGTAGTAGTTAGCAATGCACATCTGGAGGCATTCTTTAATCTGTGGACCTTCAAAGTGTTGATGAAACACAGAAATTGCCGCGAGATTGAATACAACATTCACCATGCGCACTTTCCTATGGGAGTAATGTCTCAAACAGTCTACGGTTCGATCGTTTCCTGGAAGACCAGTAGTAGTTTCCGATGCACATCTATAGGCATTCTGTAATCTTTGGATCTTCAAAGTGTTGATGAAACACAGAAATTGCATCGGGATTCAATACAACAGTCACCATGCGCACTTTCCTAGATGGTAGTAATGTCTCAATCAGTCTACGCTTTGATCGTTCCCTGGAAGACAAGTAGTAGTTTCCGATGCACATCTGGTGTCATTCTGTAATCTGTGGACTATCAAAGTGTTGATGAAACACAGAATTTGCATCGGGATTGAATACAAAAGTCACCATGCGCACTTTCCTGAATGGGAGTAATGCCTCAAACAGTTTACGCTTTGATCGTTCCCTGGAAGACCAGTAGCAGTTTCCGATGCACATCTGGGAGCATTCTGTAATGAGTGGACTATCAGAGTGTTGATGAAACACAGAAATTGCATCAGGATTGAATACAACACTCACCATGCGCACTTTCCCCCATGGAAGTAATGTTTCAAACAGTTTACGCTTTGATCGTTCCCTGGAAGACCAGTAGTAGTTTCCGATGCACATCTGGGGGCATTCTGTAATGTGTGACCTATCAGAGTGTTGATGAAACACAGAAACTGCCGCGGGATTGAATACAAAAGTCACCATGCGCACTTTCCTCCATGGGAGTAATGTCTCAAACATTCTACGCTTTGATTGTTCCCTGGGAGACCTGTAGTAGTTTCCGATGCACATCTGGAGGCATACTGTATTCTATGGACTATCAGAGTGTTTATGAAACACAGAAATTGCATCGGGATTGAATACAACAGTCACAATGTGCACTTTCCTCCATGGGAGTAATGTCTTAAACAGTCTACGCTTTGATCGTTCCCTGGAAGACCAGTAGTAGTTTCCGACGCACATCTGGGGGCATTCTGTAATATGTGGACTATCAGAGTGTTGATGAAACATAGAAATAGCATCAGGAATGAATACAACAGTCACCATGCGCACTTTCCACCATGGGAGTAATGTCTCAAACAGTTTACGCTTTGATCGTTCCCTGGAAGACCAGTAGTAGTTTCCTATGCACATCTATAGGCATTCTGTAATCTGTGGACCTTCAAAGTGTTGATGAACCAGGAAATTGCCGCGAGATTGAATACAACAGTCACCATGCGCACTTTCCTCCATGGGAGTAATGTCTCAAACAGTCTACGGTTCGATCGTTTCCTGGAAGACCAGTAGTAGTTTCCGATGCACATATATAGGCATTCCGTAATCTTTGGACCTTCAAAGTGTTGATGAAACACAGAAATTGCATCGGGATTCAATACAACAGTCACCATGCGCACTTTCCTCCATGGGAGTAATGTCTCTAACAGTCTACGATTTGACCGTTCCCTGCAAGACCAGTAGTAGTTACCGATGCACATCTGGAGGCATTCTGTAATGTGTGGACCTTCAAAGTGTTGATGAAACACAGGAATTGCTGCGGGATTGAATACAACAGTCACCATGCGCACTTTCCTCCATGGGAGTAATGTCTCAAACAGTCTACGATTTGATCGTTCCCTGGAAGACCAGTAGTAGCTTCCGACGCACATCTGGGGGCATTCTGTAATGTGTGGACTATCAGAGTGTTGATGAAACACAGAAATTGCATCAGGATTGAATACAACAGTCACCATGCGCACTTTCCTCCATGGGAGTAATGTCTCAAACAGTTTACGCCTTGATCGTTCCCTGGAAGACCAGTTGTAGTTTGCGATGCACATCTGGAGGCATTCTGTAATTTGTGGACTATCAGAGTGTTGATGAAACACAGATATTGCATCGGGATTAAATACAACAGTCACCGTGCGCACTTTCCTCCATGGGAGTAACATCTGAAACAGTCTACGCTTTGCTCGTTCCCTGCAAGACCAGTAGTAGTTTGCGATGCACATCTGGAGGCATTCTGTAATCTGTGGACCTTCAAAGTTTTGATGAAACACAGAAATTGCCGCGGGATTCAATACAACAGTTACCATGCGCACTTTCCACCATGGGAATAATGTCTCAAACAGTCTACGCATTGATCGTTTCCTGGTAGACCAGTAGTAGTTTCCGATGCACATCTGGAGGCATTCTTTAATCTGTGGACTATCAGAGTGTTGATAAAACCGTAATTGCATCGGGATTGAATACAAGAGTCACCATGCACACTTTCTTCCATAGGAGTAATGTCTCAAACAGTCTACGCTTTGATCGTTCCCTGGAACACCAGTAGTAATTTCCGATGCACATCTGGAGGCATTCTGTAATCTGTGGACAATCAGAGTGTTGATGAAACACAGAAATCGCATCAAGATTGAATACAACAGTCAAAATGCGCCCTTTCCTCCATGGGAGTAATGTCTCAAACAGTTTACGCTTTGATCGTTCCCTGGAAGACCTGTAGTAGTTTCCGATGCACATCTGTGGGCACTCTGTAAAGTGTGGACTATCAGAGTGTTGATGAAACACAGAAATTGCATCAGGAATGAATACAACAGTCACCATGCGCTCTTTCCTCCATGGGAGTAATGTCTCAAACAGTCTACGCTTTGATCGTTCCCTGGAAGAGCAGTAGTAGTTTCCGATGCACATCTGTGTGCATTCTGTAAAGTGTGGACTATCAGAGTGTTGATGAAACACAGAAATTGCAACGGGATTGAATACAAGTCACCATGCGCACTTTCGTCCATGGGAGTAATGTCTCAAACAGTCTACGCTTTGATCGTTCCCTGCAGTACCAGTAGTAGTTTCCGATGCACATCTGGAGGCATTCTGTAATCTGTGGACCTTCAAAGTGTTGATGAAACACAGAAATTGCATCGGGATTTAATACAACAGTCACCATGCGCACTTTCCTTAATGGGAGTAATGTCTCAAACAGTCTACGCTTTGATCGTTCCTTGGGAGACCTGTAGTAGTTTCCGATGCACATCTGGAGGCATTCTGTAATCTGTGGACTATCAGAGTCTAGATGAAACACAGAAATTGCATCGGGATTGAATACAACAGTCACCATGCCCACTTTCCTTAATGGGAGTAATGTCTCAAACAGTCTACGCTTTGATCGTTCCTTGGGAGACCTGTAGTAGTTTCCGATGCACATCTGGAGGCATTCTGTAATCTGTGGACCTTCCAATTGTTGATGAAACACAGAAATTGAATCGGGATCGAATACAACAGTCACCATGCTCACTTTCCTCCATGAGAGTAATATCTCAAAGAGTCTACGCTTTGATCGTTGCCTGGAAGACCAGTAGTAGTTTCCGATGCACATCTTCTGACATTCTGTAATGTGTGGACTATCAGAGTGTTGATGAAACACAGAAATCGCATCAAGATTGAATACAACAGACAAAATGCGCCCTTTCCTCCATGGGAGTAATGTCTCAAACAGTTTACGTTTTGATCGTTCCCTGGAAGACCAGTAGTAGTTTCCGATGCACATCTGGGGGCATTCTGTAAAGTGTGGACTATCAGAGTGTTGATGAAACACAGAAATTATATCGGGATTGAATAAAACAGTCACCATGCGCACCTTCCTCAATGGGAGTAATGTCTCAAACAGTCTACGCTTTGATCGTTTCCTGGGAGACCTGTAGTAGTTTCCGATGCACATCTGGAGGCATTCTGTAATCTGTGGACTATCAGAGTGTTTATGAAACATAGAAATTGCATCAGGAATGAATACAATAGTCACCATGCGCACTTTCCTCAATGGGAGTAATGTCTCAAACAGTTTACGCTTTGATCGTTCCCTGGAAGGCCAGTAGTAGTTTCCATTGCACATCTGTGGGCATTCTGTAATGTATGGACTATCAGAGTGTTGATTAAACACACAAATTGCATCGGGATTGAATACAACAGTCACCATGCGCACTTTCCTCAATGGGAATAATGTCACAAACAGTCTACGCATTGATCGTTCCCTGCAAAACCAGTAGTAGTTAGCAATGCACATCTGGAGGCATTCTTTAATCTGTGAACCTTCAAAGTGTTGATGAAACACAGAAATTGCCGCGAGATTGAATACAACAGTCACCATGCGCACTTTCCTCCATGGGAGTAATGTCTCAAACAGTCTACGGTTCGATCGTTTCCTGGAAGACCAGTAGTAGTTTCCGATGCACATATATAGGCATTCCGTAATCTTTGGACCTTCAAAGTGTTGATGAAACACAGAAATTGCATCGGGATTCAATACAACAGTCACCATGCGCACTTTCCTCCATGGGAGTAATGTCTCTAACAGTCTACGATTTGACCGTTCCCTGCAAGACCAGTAGTAGTTACCGATGCACATCTGGAGGCATTCTGTAATGTGTGGACCTTCAAAGTGTTGATGAAACACAGGAATTGCTGCGGGATTGAATACAACAGTCACCATGCGCACTTTCCTCCATGGGAGTAATGTCTCAAACAGTCTACGATTTGATCGTTCCCTGGAAGACCAGTAGTAGCTTCCGACGCACATCTGGGGGCATTCTGTAATGTGTGGACTATCAGAGTGTTGATGAAACACAGAAATTGCATCAGGATTGAATACAACAGTCACCATGCGCACTTTAATCCATGGGAGTAATGTCTCAAACAGTTTACGCCTTGATCGTTCCCTGGAAGACCAGTTGTAGTTTGCGATGCACATCTGGAGGCATTCTGTAATTTGTGGACTATCAGAGTGTTGATGAAACACAGATATTGCATCGGGATTAAATACAACAGTCACCGTGCGCACTTTCCTCCATGGGAGTAACATCTGAAACAGTCTACGCTTTGCTCGTTCCCTGCAAGACCAGTAGTAGTTTGCGATGCACATCTGGAGGCATTCTGTAATCTGTGGACCTTCAAAGTTTTGATGAAACACAGAAATTGCCGCGGGATTCAATACAACAGTTACCATGCGCACTTTCCACCATGGGAATAATGTCTCAAACAGTCTACGCATTGATCGTTTCCTGGTAGACCAGTAGTAGTTTCCGATGCACATCTGGAGGCATTCTTTAATCTGTGGACTATCAGAGTGTTGATAAAACCGTAATTGCATCGGGATTGAATACAAGAGTCACCATGCACACTTTCTTCCATAGGAGTAATGTCTCAAACAGTCTACGCTTTGATCGTTCCCTGGAACACCAGTAGTAATTTCCGATGCACATCTGGAGGCATTCTGTAATCTGTGGACAATCAGAGTGTTGATGAAACACAGAAATCGCATCAAGATTGAATACAACAGTCAAAATGCGCCCTTTCCTCCATGGGAGTAATGTCTCAAACAGTTTACGCTTTGATCGTTCCCTGGAAGACCTGTAGTAGTTTCCGATGCACATCTGTGGGCACTCTGTAAAGTGTGGACTATCAGAGTGTTGATGAAACACAGAAATTGCATCAGGAATGAATACAACAGTCACCATGCGCTCTTTCCTCCATGGGAGTAATGTCTCAAACAGTCTACGCTTTGATCGTTCCCTGGAAGAGCAGTAGTAGTTTCCGATGCACATCTGTGTGCATTCTGTAAAGTGTGGACTATCAGAGTGTTGATGAAACACAGAAATTGCAACGGGATTGAATACAAGTCACCATGCGCACTTTCGTCCATGGGAGTAATGTCTCAAACAGTCTACGCTTTGATCGTTCCCTGCAGTACCAGTAGTAGTTTCCGATGCACATCTGGAGGCATTCTGTAATCTGTGGACCTTCAAAGTGTTGATGAAACACAGAAATTGCATCGGGATTTAATACAACAGTCACCATGCGCACTTTCCTTAATGGGAGTAATGTCTCAAACAGTCTACGCTTTGATCGTTCCTTGGGAGACCTGTAGTAGTTTCCGATGCACATCTGGAGGCATTCTGTAATCTGTGGACTATCAGAGTCTAGATGAAACACAGAAATTGCATCGGGATTGAATACAACAGTCACCATGCCCACTTTCCTTAATGGGAGTAATGTCTCAAACAGTCTACGCTTTGATCGTTCCTTGGGAGACCTGTAGTAGTTTCCGATGCACATCTGGAGGCATTCTGTAATCTGTGGACCTTCCAATTGTTGATGAAACACAGAAATTGAATCGGGATCGAATACAACAGTCACCATGCTCACTTTCCTCCATGAGAGTAATATCTCAAAGAGTCTACGCTTTGATCGTTGCCTGGAAGACCAGTAGTAGTTTCCGATGCACATCTTCTGACATTCTGTAATGTGTGGACTATCAGAGTGTTGATGAAACACAGAAATCGCATCAAGATTGAATACAACAGACAAAATGCGCCCTTTCCTCCATGGGAGTAATGTCTCAAACAGTTTACGTTTTGATCGTTCCCTGGAAGACCAGTAGTAGTTTCCGATGCACATCTGGGGGCATTCTGTAAAGTGTGGACTATCAGAGTGTTGATGAAACACAGAAATTATATCGGGATTGAATAAAACAGTCACCATGCGCACCTTCCTCAATGGGAGTAATGTCTCAAACAGTCTACGCTTTGATCGTTTCCTGGGAGACCTGTAGTAGTTTCCGATGCACATCTGGAGGCATTCTGTAATCTGTGGACTATCAGAGTGTTTATGAAACATAGAAATTGCATCAGGAATGAATACAATAGTCACCATGCGCACTTTCCTCAATGGGAGTAATGTCTCAAACAGTTTACGCTTTGATCGTTCCCTGGAAGGCCAGTAGTAGTTTCCATTGCACATCTGTGGGCATTCTGTAATGTATGGACTATCAGAGTGTTGATTAAACACACAAATTGCATCGGGATTGAATACAACAGTCACCATGCGCACTTTCCTCAATGGGAATAATGTCACAAACAGTCTACGCATTGATCGTTCCCTGCAAAACCAGTAGTAGTTAGCAATGCACATCTGGAGGCATTCTTTAATCTGTGAACCTTCAAAGTGTTGATGAAACACAGAAATTGCCGCGAGATTGAATACAACAGTCACCATGCGCACTTTCCTCCATGGGAGTAATGTCTCAAACAGTCTACGGTTCGATCGTTTCCTGGAAGACCAGTAGTAGTTTCCGATGCACATATATAGGCATTCCGTAATCTTTGGACCTTCAAAGTGTTGATGAAACACAGAAATTGCATCGGGATTCAATACAACAGTCACCATGCGCACTTTCCTCCATGGGAGTAATGTCTCTAACAGTCTACGATTTGACCGTTCCCTGCAAGACCAGTAGTAGTTACCGATGCACATCTGGAGGCATTCTGTAATGTGTGGACCTTCAAAGTGTTGATGAAACACAGGAATTGCTGCGGGATTGAATACAACAGTCACCATGCGCACTTTCCTCCATGGGAGTAATGTCTCAAACAGTCTACGATTTGATCGTTCCCTGGAAGACCAGTAGTAGCTTCCGACGCACATCTGGGGGCATTCTGTAATGTGTGGACTATCAGAGTGTTGATGAAACACAGAAATTGCATCAGGATTGAATACAACAGTCACCATGCGCACTTTAATCCATGGGAGTAATGTCTCAAACAGTTTACGCCTTGATCGTTCCCTGGAAGACCAGTTGTAGTTTGCGATGCACATCTGGAGGCATTCTGTAATTTGTGGACTATCAGAGTGTTGATGAAACACAGATATTGCATCGGGATTAAATACAACAGTCACCGTGCGCACTTTCCTCCATGGGAGTAACATCTGAAACAGTCTACGCTTTGCTCGTTCCCTGCAAGACCAGTAGTAGTTTGCGATGCACATCTGGAGGCATTCTGTAATCTGTGGACCTTCAAAGTTTTGATGAAACACAGAAATTGCCGCGGGATTCAATACAACAGTTACCATGCGCACTTTCCACCATGGGAATAATGTCTCAAACAGTCTACGCATTGATCGTTTCCTGGTAGACCAGTAGTAGTTTCCGATGCACATCTGGAGGCATTCTTTAATCTGTGGACTATCAGAGTGTTGATAAAACCGTAATTGCATCGGGATTGAATACAAGAGTCACCATGCACACTTTCTTCCATAGGAGTAATGTCTCAAACAGTCTACGCTTTGATCGTTCCCTGGAACACCAGTAGTAATTTCCGATGCACATCTGGAGGCATTCTGTAATCTGTGGACAATCAGAGTGTTGATGAAACACAGAAATCGCATCAAGATTGAATACAACAGTCAAAATGCGCCCTTTCCTCCATGGGAGTAATGTCTCAAACAGTTTACGCTTTGATCGTTCCCTGGAAGACCTGTAGTAGTTTCCGATGCACATCTGTGGGCACTCTGTAAAGTGTGGACTATCAGAGTGTTGATGAAACACAGAAATTGCATCAGGAATGAATACAACAGTCACCATGCGCTCTTTCCTCCATGGGAGTAATGTCTCAAACAGTCTACGCTTTGATCGTTCCCTGGAAGAGCAGTAGTAGTTTCCGATGCACATCTGTGTGCATTCTGTAAAGTGTGGACTATCAGAGTGTTGATGAAACACAGAAATTGCAACGGGATTGAATACAAGTCACCATGCGCACTTTCCTCAATGGGAATAATGTCACAAACAGTCTACGCATTGATCGTTCCCTGCAAAACCAGTAGTAGTTAGCAATGCACATCTGGAGGCATTCTTTAATCTGTGAACCTTCAAAGTGTTGATGAAACACAGAAATTGCCGCGAGATTGAATACAACAGTCACCATGCGCACTTTCCTCCATGGGAGTAATGTCTCAAACAGTCTACGGTTCGATCGTTTCCTGGAAGACCAGTAGTAGTTTCCGATGCACATATATAGGCATTCCGTAATCTTTGGACCTTCAAAGTGTTGATGAAACACAGAAATTGCATCGGGATTCAATACAACAGTCACCATGCGCACTTTCCTCCATGGGAGTAATGTCTCTAACAGTCTACGATTTGACCGTTCCCTGCAAGACCAGTAGTAGTTACCGATGCACATCTGGAGGCATTCTGTAATGTGTGGACCTTCAAAGTGTTGATGAAACACAGGAATTGCTGCGGGATTGAATACAACAGTCACCATGCGCACTTTCCTCCATGGGAGTAATGTCTCAAACAGTCTACGATTTGATCGTTCCCTGGAAGACCAGTAGTAGCTTCCGACGCACATCTGGGGGCATTCTGTAATGTGTGGACTATCAGAGTGTTGATGAAACACAGAAATTGCATCAGGATTGAATACAACAGTCACCATGCGCACTTTAATCCATGGGAGTAATGTCTCAAACAGTTTACGCCTTGATCGTTCCCTGGAAGACCAGTTGTAGTTTGCGATGCACATCTGGAGGCATTCTGTAATTTGTGGACTATCAGAGTGTTGATGAAACACAGATATTGCATCGGGATTAAATACAACAGTCACCGTGCGCACTTTCCTCCATGGGAGTAACATCTGAAACAGTCTACGCTTTGCTCGTTCCCTGCAAGACCAGTAGTAGTTTGCGATGCACATCTGGAGGCATTCTGTAATCTGTGGACCTTCAAAGTTTTGATGAAACACAGAAATTGCCGCGGGATTCAATACAACAGTTACCATGCGCACTTTCCACCATGGGAATAATGTCTCAAACAGTCTACGCATTGATCGTTTCCTGGTAGACCAGTAGTAGTTTCCGATGCACATCTGGAGGCATTCTTTAATCTGTGGACTATCAGAGTGTTGATAAAACCGTAATTGCATCGGGATTGAATACAAGAGTCACCATGCACACTTTCTTCCATAGGAGTAATGTCTCAAACAGTCTACGCTTTGATCGTTCCCTGGAACACCAGTAGTAATTTCCGATGCACATCTGGAGGCATTCTGTAATCTGTGGACAATCAGAGTGTTGATGAAACACAGAAATCGCATCAAGATTGAATACAACAGTCAAAATGCGCCCTTTCCTCCATGGGAGTAATGTCTCAAACAGTTTACGCTTTGATCGTTCCCTGGAAGACCTGTAGTAGTTTCCGATGCACATCTGTGGGCACTCTGTAAAGTGTGGACTATCAGAGTGTTGATGAAACACAGAAATTGCATCAGGAATGAATACAACAGTCACCATGCGCTCTTTCCTCCATGGGAGTAATGTCTCAAACAGTCTACGCTTTGATCGTTCCCTGGAAGAGCAGTAGTAGTTTCCGATGCACATCTGTGTGCATTCTGTAAAGTGTGGACTATCAGAGTGTTGATGAAACACAGAAATTGCAACGGGATTGAATACAAGTCACCATGCGCACTTTCGTCCATGGGAGTAATGTCTCAAACAGTCTACGCTTTGATCGTTCCCTGCAGTACCAGTAGTAGTTTCCGATGCACATCTGGAGGCATTCTGTAATCTGTGGACCTTCAAAGTGTTGATGAAACACAGAAATTGCATCAGGATTTAATACAACAGTCACCATGCGCACTTTCCTTAATGGGAGTAATGTCTCAAACAGTCTACGCTTTGATCGTTCCTTGGGAGACCTGTAGTAGTTTCCGATGCACATCTGGAGGCATTCTGTAATCTGTGGACTATCAGAGTCTAGATGAAACACAGAAATTGCATCGGGATTGAATACAACAGTCACCATGCTCACTTTCCTTAATGGGAGTAATGTCTCAAACAGTCTACGCTTTGATCGTTCCTTGGGAGACCTGTAGTAGTTTCCGATGCACATCTGGAGGCATTCTGTAATCTGTGGACCTTCAAATTGTTGATGAAACACAGAAATTGAATCGGGATCGAATACAACAGTCACCATGCTCACTTTCCTCCATGAGAGTAATATCTCAAAGGGTCTACGCTTTGATCGTTGCCTGGAAGACCAGTAGTAGTTTCCGATGCACATCTTCTGACATTCTGTAATGTGTGGACTATCAGAGTGTTGATGAAACACAGAAATCGCATCAAGATTGAATACAACAGACAAAATGCGCCCTTTCCTCCATGGGAGTAATGTCTCAAACAGTTTACGTTTTGATCGTTCCCTGGAAGACCAGTAGTAGTTTCCGATGCACATCTGGGGGCATTCTGTAAAGTGTGGACTATCAGAGTGTTGATGAAACACAGAAATTATATCGGGATTGAATACAACAGTCACCATGCGCACCTTCCTCAATGGGAGTAATGTCTCAAACAGTCTACGCTTTGATCGTTTCCTGGGAGACCTGTAGTAGTTTCCGATGCACATCTGGAGGCATTCTGTAATCTGTGGACTATCAGAGTGTTTATGAAACATAGAAATTGCATCAGGAATGAATACAATAGTCACCATGCGCACTTTCCTCAATGGGAGTAATGTCTCAAACAGTTTACGCTTTGATCGTTCCCTGGAAGGCCAGTAGTAGTTTCCATTGCACATCTGTGGGCATTCTGTAATGTATGGACTATCAGAGTGTTGATTAAACACACAAATTGCATCGGGATTGAATACAACAGTCACCATGCGCACTTTCCTCAATGGGAATAATGTCACAAACAGTCTACGCATTGATCGTTCCCTGCAAAACCAGTAGTAGTTAGCAATGCACATCTGGAGGCATTCTTTAATCTGTGAACCTTCAAAGTGTTGATGAAACACAGAAATTGCCGCGAGATTGAATACAACAGTCACCATGCGCACTTTCCTATGGGAGTAATGTCTCAAACAGTCTACGGTTCGATCGTTTCCTGGAAGACCAGTAGTAGTTTCCGATGCACATCTATAGGCATTCTGTAATCTTTGGATCTTCAAAGTGTTGATGAAACACAGAAATTGCATCGGGATTCAATACAACAGTCACCATGCGCACTTTCCTAGATGGGAGTAATGTCTCAATAAGTCTACGCTTTGATCGTTCCCTGGAAGACAAGTTGTAGTTTCCGATGCACATCTGGTGTCATTCTGTAATCTGAGGACTATCAAAGTGTTGATGAAACACAGAATTTGCATCGGGATTGAATACAAAAGTCACCATGCGCACTTTCCTGAATGGGAGTAATGCCTCAAACAGTTTACGCTTTGATCGTTCCCTGGAAGACCAGTAGCAGTTTCCGATGCACATCTGGGGGCATTCTGTAATGAGTGGACTATCAGAGTGTTGATGAAACACAGAAATTGCATCAGGATTGAATACAACACTCACCATGCGCACTTTCCCCCATGGAAGTAATGTTTCAAACAGTTTACGCTTTGATCGTTCCCTGGAAGACCAGTAGTAGTTTCCGATGCACATCTGGGGGCATTCTGTAATGTGTGGACTATCAGAGTGTTGATAAAACACAGAAATTGCATCGGGAATGAATACAACAGTCACCATGCTCACTTTCCTCCATGGGAGTAATGTCTCAAACAGTCTACGCTTTGATCGTTCCCTGGAAGACCAGTAGTAGTTTCCGATGCACATCTTCTGACATTCTGTAATGTGTGGACTATCAAAGTGTTGATGAAACACAGAAATTGCATCGGGATTGAATACAACAGTCACCATGCGCACTTTCCTCCATGGGAGTAATGTCTCAAACAGTCTACGCTTTGATCGTTTCCTGGGAGACCTGTAGTAGTTTCCGATGCACATCTGGAGGCATTCTGTAATCTGTGGACTATCAGAGTGTTTATGAAACACAGAAATTGCATAGGGATTGAATACAACAGTCACAATGTGCACTTTCCTCCATGGGAGTAATGTCTCAAACAGTCTACGCTTTGATCGTTCCCTGGAAGACCAGTAGTAGTTTCCGATGCACATCTGGGGGCATTCTGTAATGTGTGGACTATCAGAGTGTTGATGAAACATAGAAATTGCATCAGGAATGAATACAACAGTCACCATGCGCACTTTCCTCCATGGGAGTAATGTCTCAAACAGTTTACGCTTTGATCGTTCCCTGGAAGACCAGTAGTAGTTTCCGATGCACATCTATAGGCATTCTGTAATCTTTGGACCTTCAAAGTGTTCATGAAACAGAGAAATTGCCGCGAGATTGAATACAACAGTTACCATGCGCACTTTCCTCCATGGGAGTAATGTCTCAAACAGTCTACGGTTCGATCGTTTCCTGTAAGCCCAGTTATAGTTTCCGATGCACATCTATAGGCATTCCGTAATCTTTGGACCTTCAAATTGTTGATGAAACACAGAAATTGCATCGGGATTCAATACAACAGTCACCATGCGCACTTTCCTCCATGGGAGTAATGTCTCTAACAGTATACGCTTTGATCGTTCCCTGCAAGACCAGTAGTAGTTACCGATGCACACCTGGAGGCATTCTGTAATGTGTGGACCTTCAAAGTGTTGATGAAACACAGGAATTGCTGCAGGATTGAATACAACAGTCACCATGCGCACTTTCCTCCATGGGAGTAATGTCTCAAACAGTCTACGATTTGATCGTTCCCTGGAAGACCAGTAGTAGCTTCCGAAGCACATCCGGGGGCATTCTGAAATGTGTGGACTATCAGAGTGTCGATGAAACACAGAAATTGCATCAGGATTGAATACAACAGTCACCGTGCGCACTTTCCTCCATGGGAGTAATGTCTCAAACAGTTTACGCCTTGATCGTTCCCTGGAAGACCAGTTGCAGTTTGCGATGCACATCTGGATTCATTCTGTAATCTGTGGACCTTCAAATTGTTGATGAAACACAGAAATTGAATCGGGATCGAATACAACAGTCACCATGCGTACTTTCCTCCATGGGAGTAATATCTCAAACAGTCTACGATTTGATCGTTCCCTGGAAGACCAGTAGTAGTTTCCGACGCACATCTTCTCACATTCTGTAATGTGTGGACTATCGGAGTGTTGATGAAACACTGAAATTGCATCAAGATTGAATACAACAGTCAAAATGCGCCCTTTCCTCGATGGGAGTAATGTCTCAAACAGTTTACGCTTTGATCGTTCCCTGGATGAGCAGTAGTAGTTTCCGATAAACATCTGTGTGCATTCTGTAAAGTGTGGACTATCAGAGTGTTGATGAAACTCAGAAATTGCAACGCTATTGAATACAACAGTCACCATGCGCACTTTCCACCATGGGAGTAATGTCTCAAACAGTCTACGCTTTAATCGTTCCCTGCAATACCAGTAGTAGTTTCCGATGCACATCTGGAGGCATCTGTAATCTGTGGACCTTCAAAGTGTTGATGAAACACAGAAATTGCCGCGAGATTGAATACAACAGTCACCATGCGCACTTTCCTATGGGAGTAATGTCTCAAACAGTCTACGGTTCGATCGTTTCCTGGAAGACCAGTAGTAGTTTCCGATGCACATCTATAGGCATTCTGTAATCTTTGGATCTTCAAAGTGTTGATGAAACACAGAAATTGCATCGGGATTCAATACAACACTCACCATGCGCACTTTCCTAGATGGGAGTAATGTCTCAAACAGTCTACGCTTTGATCGTTCCCTGGAAGACAAGTAGTAGTTTCCGATGCACATCTGGTGTCATTCTGTAATCTGTGGACTATCAGAGTGTTGATGAAACACAGAATTTGCATCGGGATTGAATACAAAAGTCACCATGCGCACTTTCCTGAATGGGAGTAATGCCTCAAACAGTTTACGGTTTGATCGTTCCCTGGAAGACCAGTAGCAGTTTCCGATGCACATCTGGTTGCATTCTGTAATGAGTGGACTATCAGAGTGTTGATGAAACACAGAAATTCCATCAGGATTGAATACAACACTCACCATGCGCACTTTCCCCCATGGAAGTAATGTCTCAAACAGTTTACGCTTTGATCGTTCCCTGGAAGACCAGTAGTAGTTTCCGAAGCACATCTGGGGGCATTCTGTAATGTGTGACCTATCAGAGTGTTGATGAAACACAGAAACTGCCGCGGGATTGAATACAAAAGTCACCATGCGTACTTTCCTCCAAGGGAGTATTGTCTTAAACAGTCTACGCTTTGATCGTTCCCTGGAATACCAGTAGTAGTTTCCGATGCACATCTGGAGGCATCTGTAATCTGTGGACCTTCAAAGTGTTGATGAAACACAGAAATTGCCGCGAGATTGAATACAACAGTCACCATGCGCACTTTCCTATGGGAGTAATGTCTCAAACAGTCTACGGTTCGATCGTTTCCTGGAAGACCAGTAGTAGTTTCCGATGCACATCTATAGGCATTCTGTAATCTTTGGATCTTCAAAGTGTTGATCAAACACAGAAATTGCCGCGGGAATCAATACAACAGTCACCATGCGCACTTTCCTCCATAAGCATAATGTCTCAAACAGTCTACGCATTGATCGTTTCCTGGAGGGCTAGTAGAAGTTTCCGATGCACATCTGGTTGCATTCTGTAATCTGTGGACCTTAAAATTGTTGATGAAACACAGAAATTGAATCGGGATCGAATACAACAGTCACCATGCGCACTTTCCTCCATGGGAGTAATATCTCAAAGAGTCTACGCTTTGATCGTTCCCTGGAAGACCAGTAGTAGTTTCCGATGCACATCTTCCGACATTCTGTAATGTGTGGACTATCAGAGTGTTGATGAAACACAGAAATTGCATCGGGAATGAATACAACAGTCACCATGCTCACTTTCCTCCATGGGAGTAATGTCTCAAACAGTCTACGCTTTGATCGTTCCCTGGAAGACCAGTAGTAGTTTCCGATGCACATCTTCTGACATTCTGTAATGTGTGGACTATCAGAGTGTTGATGAAACACAGAAATTGCATCGGGATTGAATACAACAGTCACCATGCGCACTTTCCTCCATGGGAGTAATGTCTCAAACAGTCTACGCTTTGATCGTTCCCTGGGAGACCTGTAGTAGTTTCCGATGCACATCTGGAGGCATTCTGTAATCTGTGGACTATCAGAGTGTTTATGAAACACAGAAATTGCATAGGGATTGAATACAACAGTCACAATGTGCACTTTCCTCCATGGGAGTAATGTCTCAAACAGTCTACGCTTTGATCGTTCCCTGGAAGACCACTAGTAGTTTCCGATGCACATCTGGGGGCATTCTGTAATGTGTGGACTATCAGAGTGTTGATGAAACATAGAAATTGCATCAGGAATGAATACAACAGTCACCATGCGCACTTTCCTCCATGGGAGTAATGTCTCAAACAGTTTACGCTTTGATCGTTCCCTGGAAGACCAGTAGTAGTTTCCGATGCACATCTATAGGCATTCTGTAATCTTTGGACCTTCAAAGTGTTCATGAAACAGAGAAATTGCCGCGAGATTGAATACAACAGTTACCATGCGCACTTTCCTCCATGGGAGTAATGTCTCAAACAGTCTACGGTTCGATCGTTTCCTGTAAGCCCAGTAATAGTTTCCGATGCACATCTATAGGCATTCCGTAATCTTTGGACCTTCAAAGTGTTGATGAAACACAGAAATTGCATCGGGATTAAATACAACAGTCACCATGCGCACTTTCCTCCATGGGAGTAATGTCTCTAACAGTCTACGCTTTGATCGTTCCCTGCAAGACCAGTAGTAGTTACCGATGCACACCTGGAGGCATTCTGTAATGTGTGGACCTTCAAAGTGTTGATGAAACACAGGAATTGCTGCAGGATTGAATACAACAGTCACCATGCGCACTTTCCTCCATGGGAGTAATGTCTCAAACAGTCTACGATTTGATCGTTCCCTGGAAGACCAGTAGTAGCTTCCGAAGCACATCCGGGGGCATTCTGAAATGTGTGGACTATCAGAGTGTCGATGAAACACAGAAATTGCATCAGGATTGAATACAACAGTCACCGTGCGCACTTTCCTCCATGGGAGTAATGTCTCAAACAGTTTACGCCTTGATCGTTCCCTGGAAGACCAGTTGCAGTTTGCGATGCACATCTGGATTCATTCTGTAATCTGTGGACCTTCAAATTGTTGATGAAACACAGAAATTGAATCGGGATCGAATACAACAGTCACCATGCGTACTTTCCTCCATGGGAGTAATATCTCAAACAGTCTACGATTTGATCGTTCCCTGGAAGACCAGTAGTAGTTTCCGACGCACATCTTCTCACATTCTGTAATGTGTGGACTATCGGAGTGTTGATGAAACACTGAAATTGCATCAAGATTGAATACAACAGTCAAAATGCGCCCTTTCCTCGATGGGAGTAATGTCTCAAACAGTTTACGCTTTGATCGTTCCCTGGATGAGCAGTAGTAGTTTCCGATAAACATCTGTGTGCATTCTGTAAAGTGTGGACTATCAGAGTGTTGATGAAACTCAGAAATTGCAACGCTATTGAATACAACAGTCACCATGCGCACTTTCCACCATGGGAGTAATGTCTCAAACAGTCTACGCTTTGATCGTTCCCTGCAATACCAGTAGTAGTTTCCGATGCACATCTGGAGGCATCTGTAATCTGTGGACCTTCAAAGTGTTGATGAAACACAGAAATTGCATCGGGATTGAATACAACAGTCACCATGCGCACTTCCCTCAATGGGAGTAATGTCTCAAACAGTCAACGCTTTGATCGTTCCTTGGGAGACCTGTAGTAGTTTCCGATGCACATCTGGAGGCATTCTGTAATGTGTGGACTATCAGAGTGTTGATGAAACATAGAAATTGCATCAGGAATGAATACAATGGTCACCGTGCGCACTTTCCTCAATGGGAGTAATGTCTCAAACAGTTTACGCTTTGATCGTTCCCTGGAAGGCCAGTAGTAGTTTCCATTGCACATCTGTGGGCATTCTGTAATGTAAGGACTGTCAGAGTGTTGATTAAACACAGAAATTGCATCGGGATTGAATACAACAGTCACCATGCGCACTTTCCTCCGTGGGAATAATGTCACAAACAGTCTACGCATTGATCGTTCCCTGCAAAACCAGTAGTAGTTAGCAATGCACATCTGGAGGCATTCTTTAATCTGTGGACCTTCAAAGTGTTGATGAAACACAGAAATTGCCGCGAGATTGAATACAACAGTCACCATGCGCACTTTCCTATGGGAGTAATGTCTCAAACAGTCTACGGTTCGATCGTTTCCTGGAAGACCAGTAGTAGTTTCCGATGCACATCTATAGGCATTCTGTAATCTTTGGATCTTCAAAGTGTTGATGAAACACAGAAATTGCATCGGGATTCAATACAACAGTCACCATGCGCACTTTCCTAGATGGGAGTAATGTCTCAAACAGTCTACGCTTTGATCGTTCCCTGGAAGACAAGTAGTAGTTTCCGATGCACATCTGGTGTCATTCTGTAATCTGTGGACTATCAGAGTGTTAATGAAACAGAATTTGCATCGGGATTGAATACAAAAGTCACCATGCGCACTTTCCTGAATGGGAGTAATGCCTCAAACAGTTTACGCTTTGATCGTTCCCTGGAAGACCAGTAGCAGTTTCCGATGCACATCTGGGGGCATTCTGTAATGAGTGGACTATCAGAGTGTTGATGAAACACAGAAATTCCATCAGGATTGAATACAACACTCACCATGCGCACTTTCCCCCATGGAAGTAATGTCTCAAACAGTTTACGCTTTGATCGTTCCCTGGAAGACCAGTAGTAGTTTCCGAAGCACATCTGGGGGCATTCTGTAATGTGTGACCTATCAGAGTGTTGTTGAAACACAGAAACTGCCGCGGGATTGAATACAAAAGTCACCATGCGTACTTTCCTCCAAGGGAGTATTGTCTTAAACAGTCTACGCTTTGATCGTTCCCTGGAATACCAGTAGTACTTCCCGATGCACATCTGGGGGCATTCTGTAATGTGTGGACTATCAGAGTGTTGATGAAACACAGATATTGCATCGGGATTAAATACAACAGTCACCATGCGCACTTTCCTCCATGGGAGTAACATCTGAAACAGTCTACGCTTTGCTCGTTCCCTGCAAGACCAGTAGTAGTTTGCGATGCACACCTGGAGGCATTCTGTAATCTGTGGACCTTCAAAGTGTTGATCAAAGACAGAAATTGCCGCGGGAATCAATACAACAGTCACCATGCGCACTTTCCTCCATAAGCATAATGTCTCAAACAGTCTACGCATTGATCGTTTCCTGGAGGGCTAGTAGAAGTTTCCGATGCACATCTGGTTGCATTATGTAATCTGTGGACCTTCAAATTGTTGATGAAACACAGAAATTGAATCGGGATCGAATACAACAGTCACCATGCGCACTTTCCTCCATGGGAGTAATATCTCAAAGAGTCTACGCTTTGATCGTTCCCTGGAAGACCAGTAGTAGTTTCCGATGCACATCTTCCGACATTCTGTAATGTGTGGACTATCAGAGTGTTGATGAAACACAGAAATTGCATCGGGAATGAATACAACAGTCACCATGCTCACTTTCCTCCATGGGAGTAATGTCTCAAACAGTCTACGCTTTGATCGTTCCCTGGAAGACCAGTAGTAGTTTCCGATGCACATCTATAGGCATTCCGTAACCTTTGGACCTTCAAAGTGTTGATGAAACACAGAAATTGCATCGGGATTCAATACAACAGTCACCATGCGCACTTTCCTCCATGGGAGTAATGTCTCTAACAGTCTACGCTTTGATCGTTCCTTGCAAGACCAGTAGTAGTTACCGATGCACATCTGGAGGCATTCTGTAATGTGTGGACCTTCAAAGTGTTGATGAAACACAGGAATTGCTGCGGGATTGAATACAACAGTCACCATGCGCACTTTCCTCCATGGGAGTAATGTCCCAAACAGTCTACGATTTGATCGTTCCCTGGAAGACCAGTAGTAGCTTCCGACTCACATCCGGGGGCATTCTGTAATGTGTGGACTATCAGAGTGTTGATGAAACACAGAAATTGCATCAGGATTGAATACAACAGTCACCGTGCGCACTTTCCTCAATGGGAGTAATGTCTCAAACAGTTTACGCCTTGATCGTTCCCTGGAAGACCAGTTGTAGTTTGCGATGCACATCTGGATTCATTCTGTAATCTGTGGACCTTCAAATTGTTGATGAAACACGGAAATTGAATCGGGATCGAATACAACAGTCACCATGCGTTCTTTCCTCCATGGGAGTAATATCTCAAACAGTCTACGATTTGATCGTTCCCTGGAAGACCAGTAGTAGTTTCCGACGCACATCTTCTCACATTCTGTAATGTGTGGACTATCGGAGTGTTGATGAAACACAGAAATTGCATCAAGATTGAATACAACAGTCAAAATGCGCCCTTTCCTCGATGGGAGTAATGTCTCAAACAGTTTACGCTTTGATCGTTCCCTGGATGTGCAGTAGTAGTTTCCGATAAACATCTGTGTGCATTCTGTAAAGTGTGGACTATCAGAGTGTTGATGAAACACAGAAATTGCAACGCTATTGAATACAACAGTCACCATGCGCACTTTCCTCCATGGGAGTAATGACTCAAACAGTCTACGCTTTGATCGCTCCCTGCAATACCAGTAGTAGTTTCCGATGCACATCTGGAGGCATCTGTAATCTGTGGACCTTCAAAGTGTTGATGAAACACAGAAATTGCATCGGGATTGAATACAACAGTCACCATGCGCAATTTCCTCCATGGGAGTAATGTCTCAAACAGTCTACGCTTTGATCGTTCCTTGGGAGACCTGTAGTAGTTTCCGATGCACATCTGGAGGCATACTGTAATCTGTGGACTATCAGAGTGTTGATGAAACACAGAAATTGCATCGGGATTGAATACAACAGTCACCATGTGCACTTTCCTCAATGGGAGTAATGTCTCAAACAGTCTACGCTTTGATCGTTCCCTGGAAGACCAGTAGTAGTTTCCGATGCACATCTGGGGGCATTCTTTAATGTGTGGACTATCAGAGTGTTGATGGAACACAGAAATTGCATCAGGATTGAATACAACAGTCACCATGCGCACTTTCCTCCATGGGAGTAGTGTCTCAAACAGTTTACGCCTTGATCGTTCCCTGGAAGACCAGTTGTAGTTTGCGATGCACATCTGGATTCATTCTGTAATCTGTGGACCTTCAAATTGTTGATGAAACACAGAAATTTAATCGGGATCGAATACAACAGTCACCATGCGTACTTTCCTCCATGGGAGTAATATCTCAAACAGTCTACGCTTTGATCGTTCCCTGGAAGACCAGTAGTAGTTTCCGACGCACATCTTCTCACATTCCGTAATGTGTGGACAATCGGAGTGTTGATAAAACACAGAAATTGAATCAAGATTGAATACAACAGTCAAAATGCGCCCTTTCCTCGATGGTAGTCATGTCTCAAACAGTTTACGCTTTGATCGTTCCCTGGATGAGCAGTAGTAGTTTCCGATAAAAATCTGTGTGCATTCTGTAAAGCGTGGACTATCAGAGTGTTGATGAAACACAGAAATTGCAAGGGGATTGAATACAACAGTCACCATGAGCACTTTCCTCCATGGGAGTAATGTCTCAAACAGTCTACGATTTAATCGTTCCCTGCAATACCAGTAGTAGTTTCCGATGCACATCAGGAGGCATTCTGTAATCTGTGGATCTTCAAAGTGTTGATGAAACACAGAAATTGCATCGGGATTGAATACAACAGTCACCATGCGCACTTTCCTCCATGGGAGTATTGTCTCAAACAGTCTGAGCTTTGATCGTTCCTTGGGAGACCTGTAGTAGTTTCCGATGCACATCTGGAGGCATTCTGTAATCTGTGGACTATCAGGGTGTTGATGAAACACAGAGATTGCATCGGGATTGAATACAACAGTCACCATGTGCACTTTCCTCCATGGGAGTAATGTCTCAAAGAGTCTACGCTTTGATCGTTTCCTGGACTGCCAGTAGTAGTTTCCGATGCACATCTAGAGGCATTATGTAAACTGTGGACCTTCAAATTGTTGATGAAACACAGAAATTGAATCGGGATCGAATACAACAGTCACCATGCGCTCTTTCCTCCATGGGAGTAATATCTCAAAGAGTCTACGCTTTGATCGTTCCCTGGAAGACCAGTAGTAGTTTCCGATGCACATCTTCTGACATTCTGTAATGTGTGGACTATCAGAGTGTTGATGAAACACAGAAATCGCATCAAGATTGAATACAACAGTCAAAATGCGCCCTTTCCTCTATGGGAGTAATGTCTCAAACAGTTTTCGCTTTGATCGTTCCCTGGAAGAGCAGTAGTAGTTTCCGATGCACATCTCTGGGCATTCTGTAAAGTGTGGACTATCAGAGTGTTGATGAAACACAGAAATTGCATCGGGAATGAATTCAACAGTCACCATGCGCACTTTCCTCCATGGGAGTAATGTCTCAAACAGTCTACGCTTTGATCGTTCCCTGGAAGACCAGTAGTAGTTTCCGATGCACATCTTCTGACATTCTGTAATGTGTGGTCTATCAGAGTGTTGATGAAACACAGAAATTGCATCAAGATTGAATACAACAGTCAAAATGCGGCCTTCCCTCGATGGGAGTAATGTCTCAAGCAGTTTACGCTTTGATCGTTCCCTGGAAGAGCAGTAGTAGTTTCCGATAAACATCTGTGGGCATTCGGTAAAGTGTGGACTATCACAGTGTTGATGAAACACAGAAATTGCATCGGGATTGAATACAACAGCCACCATGCACACTTTCCTCCATGGGAGTAATGTCTCAAACATTCAACGCTTTGATCGTTCCCTGGGAGACCTGTAGTAGTTTCCGATGCACATCTGGAGGCATTCTGTAATCTGTGGACTATCAGAGTGTTTATGAAACACAGAAATTGCATCGGGATTGAATACAACAGTCACAATGTGCACTTTCCCTCATGGGAGTAATGTCTTAAACAGTCTACGCTTTGATCGTTCCCTGGAAGACCAGTAGTAGTTTGCGATGCACATCTGGAGGCATTCTGTAATCTGTGAACCTTCAAAGTGTTGATGAAACAGAGAAATTGCCGCGAGATTGAATACAACAGTCACCATGCGCACTTTCCTCCATGGGAGTAATGTCTCAAACAGTCTACGGTTCGTTAGTTTCCTGGAAGCCCAGTAGTAGTTTCCGATGCACATCTATAGGCATTCCATAATCTTTGGACCTTCAAAGTGTTGATGAAACACAGAAATTGCATTGGGTTTCAATACAACAGTCACCATGCGCCCTTTCCTCCATGGGAGTAATGTCTCAAACAGTCTACGCTTTGCTCGTTCCCTGCAAGACCAGTAGTAGTTACCGATGCACATCTGGAGGCATTCTGTAATGTGTGGACCTTCAAAGTGTTGATGAAACACAGGAATTGCTGCGGGATTGAATACAACAGTCGCCATGCGCACTTTCCTCCATGGGAGTAATGTCTCAAACAGTCTACGATTTGATCGTTCCCTGGAAGACCAGTAGCAGCTTCCGACGCACATCTGGGGGCATTCTGTAATGTGTGGACTATCAGAGTGTTGATGAAACACAGAAATTGCATCAGGATTGAATACAACAGTCACCATGCGCACTTTCCTCCATGGGAGTAATGTCTCAAACAGTTTACGCCTTGATCGTTCCCTGGAAGACCAGTTGTAGTTTGCGATGCACATCTGGAGGCATTCTGTAATCTGTGGACCTTCAAAGTGTTCATGAAACACAGAAATTGCCGCGGGATTCAATACAACAGTCACCATGCGCTCTTTCCTCCATGGGAATAATGTCTCAAACAGTCTACTCTTTGATCGTTTCCTGGAGGGCCAGTAGTAGTTTCCGATGCACATCTGGATTCATTCTGTAATCTGTGGACCTTCAAATTGTTGATCAAACACAGAAATTGAATCGGGATCGAATACAACAGTCACCAGGCGTACTTTCCTCCATGGGAGTAATATCTCAAACAGTCTACGCTTTGATCGTTCCCTGGAAGACCAGTAGTAATTTCCGACGCACATCTTCTCACATTCTGTAATGTGTCGACTATCGGAGTGTTGATGAAACACAGAAATTGCATCAAGATTGAATACAACAGTCAAAATGCGCCCTTTCCTCGATGGGAGTAATGTCTCAAACAGTTTACGCTTTGATCGTTCCCTGGATGAGCAGTAGTAGTTTCCGATAAACATCTGTGTGCATTCTGTAAAGTGTGGACTATCAGAGTGTTGATGAAAGACAGAAATTGCAACGGGATTGAATACAACAGTCACCATGCGCACATTCCTCCATGGGAGTAATGTCTCAAACAGTCTACGCTTTGATCGTTCCCTGCAATACCAGTAGTAGTTTCCGATGCACATCTGGAGGCATTCTGTAATCTGTGGGCCTTCAAAGTGTTGATGAAGCACAGAAATTGCATCAGGATTGAATACAACGGTCACCATGAGCACTTTCCTCCATGGGAGTAATGTCTCAAACAGTCTACGCTTTGATCGTTCCTTGGGAGACCTGTAGTAGTTTCCGATGCACATCTGGAGGCATTCTGTAATCTGTTTACAATCAGAGTGTTGATGAAACACAGAAATTGCATCGGGATTGAATACAACAGTCACCATGCGCACTTTCTTCCATGGGAATAATGTCTCAAAGAGTCTACGCATTGATCGTTTCCTGGAGGGCCAGTAGTAGTTTCCGATGCACATGTTATGTCATTCTGTAATCTGTGGACTATCAGAGTGTTGATGAAACACAGAATTTGCATCGGGATTGAATACAAAAGTCACCATGCGCACTTTCCTGAATGGGACTAATGCCTCAAACAGTTTACGCTTTGATCGTTCCCTGGAAGACCAGTAGCAGTTTCCGATGCACATCTGGGGGCATTCTGTAATGAGTGGACTATCAGAGTGTTGATGAAGCACAGAAATTGCATCAGGATTGAATACAACACTCACCATGCGCACTTTCCCATATGGAAGTAATGTTTCAAACAGTTTACGTTTTGATCGTTCCCTGGAAGACCAGTAGTAGTTTTCGATGCACATCTATAGGCATTCTGTAATCTTTGGACCTTCAAAGTGTTGATGAAACAGAGAAATTGCCGCGAGATTGAATACAACAGTCACCATGCGCACTTTCCTCCATGGGAGTAATGTCTCAAACAGTCTACGGTTCGATCGTTTCCTGTAAGCCCAGTAATAGTTTCCGATGCACATCTATAGGCATTCCGTAACCTTTGGACCTTCAAAGTGTTGATGAAACACAGAAATTGCATCAGGATTCAATACAACAGTCACCATGCGCACTTTCCTCCATGGGAGTAATGTCTCTAACAGTCTACGCTTTGATCGTTCCTTGCAAGACCAGTGGTAGTTACCGATGCACATCTGGAGGCATTCTGTAATGTGTGGAGCTTCAAAGTGTTGATGAAACACAGGAATTGCTGCGGGATTGAATACAACAGTCACCATGCGCACTTTCCTCCATGGGAGTAATGTCTCAAACAGTCTACGATTTGATCGTTCCCTGGAAGACCAGTAGTAGCTTCCGACTCACATCCGGGGGCATTCTGTAATGTGTGGACTATGAGAGTGTTGATGAAACACAGAAATTGCATCAGGATTGAATACAACAGTCACCGTGCGCACTTTCCTCAATGGGAGTAATGTCTCAAACAGTTTACGCCTTGATCGTTCCCTGGAAGACCAGTTGTAGTTTGCGATGCACATCTGGATTCATTCTGTAATCTGTGGACCTTCAAATTGTTGATGAAACACAGAAATTGAATCGGGATCGAATACAACAGTCACCATGCGTTCTTTCCCCCATGGGAGTATTGTCTCAAACAGTCTAAGCTTTGATCGTTCCTTGGGAGACCTGTAGTAGTTTCCGATGCACATCTGGAGGCATTCTGTAATCTGTGGACTATCAGGGTGTTGATGAAACACAGAGATTGCATCGGGATTGAATACAACAGTCACCATGTGCACTTTCCTCCATGGGAGTAATGTCTCAAAGAGTCTACGCTTTGATCGTTTCCTGGAGGGCCAGTAGTAGTTTCCGATGCACATCTAGAGGCATTATGTAAACTGTGGACCTTCAAATTGTTGATGAAACACAGAAATTGAATCGGGATCGAATACAACAGTCACCATGCGCTCTTTCCTCCATGGGAGTAATATCTCAAAGAGTCTACGCTTTGATCGTTCCCTGGAAGACCAGTAGTAGTTTCCGATGCACATCTTCTGACATTCTGTAATGTGTGGACTATCAGAGTGTTGATGAAACACAGAAATCGCATCAAGATTGAATACAACAGTCAAAATGCGCCCTTTCTTCTATGGGAGTAATGTCTCAAACAGTTTTCGCTTTGATCGTTCCCTGGAAGAGCAGTAGTAGTTTCCGATGCACATCTGTGGGCATTCTGTAAAGTGTGGACTATCAGAGTGTTGATGAAACACAGAAATTGCATCGGGAATGAATTCAACAGTCACCATGCGCACTTTCCTCCATGGGAGTAATGTCTCAAACAGTCTACGCTTTGATCGTTCCCTGGAAGACCAGTAGTAGTTTCCGATGCCCTTCTTCTGACATTCTGTAATGTGTGGTCTATCAGAGTGTTGATGAAACACAGAAATTGCATCAAGATTGAATACAACAGTCAAAATGCGGCCTTCCCTCGATGGGAGTAATGTCTCAAGCAGTTTACGTTTTGATCGTTCCCTGGAAGAGCAGTAGTAGTTTCCGATAAACATCTGTGGGCATTCTGTAAAGTGTGGACTATCACAGTGTTGATGAAACACAGAAATTGCATCGGGATTGAATACAACAGTCACCATGCACACTTTCCTCCATGGGAGTAATGTCTCAAACATTCAACGCTTTGATCGTTCCCTGGGAGACCTGTAGTAGTTTCCGATGCACATCTGGAGGCATTCTGTAATCTGTGGACTATCAGAGTGTTTATGAAACACAGAAATTGCATCGGGATTGAATACAACAGTCACAATGTGCACTTTCCCTCATGGGAGTAATGTCTTAAACAGTCTACGCTTTGATCGTTCCCTGGAAGACCAGTAGTAGTTTGCGATGCACATCTGGAGGCATTCTGTAATCTGTGAACCTTCAAAGTGTTGATGAAACAGAGAAATTGCCGCGAGATTGAATACAACAGTCACCATGCGCACTTTCCTCCATGGGAGTAATGTCTCAAACAGTCTACGGTTCGTTAGTTTCCTGGAAGCCCAGTAGTAGTTTCCGATGCACATCTATAGGCATTCCGTAATCTTTGGACCTTCAAAGTGTTGATGAAACACAGAAATTGCATTGGGTTTCAATACAACAGTCACCATGCGCCCTTTCCTCCATGGGAGTAATGTCTCTAACAGTCTACGCTTTGACCGTTCCTTGCAAGACCAGTAGTAGTTACCGATGCACATCTGGAGGCATTCTGTAATGTGTGGACCTTCAAAGTGTTGATGAAACACAGGAATTGCTGCGGGATTGAATACAACAGTCGCCATGCGCACTTTCCTCCATGGGAGTAATGTCTCAAACAGTCTACGATTTGATCGTTCCCTGGAAGACCAGTAGCAGCTTCCGACGCACATCTGGGGGCATTCTGTAATGTGTGGACTATCAGAGTGTTGATGAAACACAGAAATTGCATCAGGATTGAATACAACAGTCACCATGCGCACTTTCCTCCATGGGAGTAATGTCTCAAACAGTTTACGCCTTGATCGTTCCCTGGAAGACCAGTAGTAGTTTGCGATGCACATCTGGAGGCATTCTGTAATCTGTGGACCTTCAAAGTGTTGATGAAACACAGAAATTGCCGCGGGATTCAATACAACAGTCACCATGCGCTCTTTCCTCCATGGGAATAATGTCTCAAACAGTCTACTCTTTGATCGTTTCCTGGTGGGCCAGTAGTAGTTTCCGATGCACATCTGGATTCATTCTGTAATCTGTGGACCTTCAAATTGTTGATCAAACACAGAAATTGAATCGGGATCGAATACAACAGTCACCAGGCGTACTTTCCTCCATGGGAGTAATATCTCAAACAGTCTACGCTTTGATCGTTCCCTGGAAGACCAGTAGTAGTTTCCGACGCACATCTTCTCACATTCTGTAATGTGTCGACTATCGGAGTGTTGATGAAACACAGAAATTGCATCAAGATTGAATACAACAGTCAAAATGCGCCCTTTCCTCGATGGGAGTAATGTCTCAAACAGTTTACGCTTTGATCGTTCCCTGGATGAGCAGTAGTAGTTTCCGATAAACATCTGTGTGCATTCTGTAAAGTGTGGACTATCAGAGTGTTGATGAAACACAGACATTGCAACGGGATTGAATACAACAGTCACCATGCGCACATTCCTCCATGGGAGTAATGTCTCAAACAGTCTACGCTTTGATCGTTCCCTGCAATACCAGTAGTGGTTTCCGATGCACATCTGGAGGCATTCTGTAATCTGTGGGCCTTCAAAGTGTTGATGAAGCACAGAAATTGCATCAGGATTGAATACAACGGTCACCATGAGCACTTTCCTCCATGGGAGTAATGTCTCAAACAGTCTACGCTTTGATCGTTCCTTGGGAGACCTGTAGTAGTTTCCGATGCACATCTGGAGGCATTCTGTAATCTGTTTACAATCAGAGTGTTGATGAAACACAGAAATTGCATCGGGATTGAATACAACAGTCACCATGCGCACTTTCTTCCATGGGAATAATGTCTCAAAGAGTCTACGCATTGATCGTTTCCTGGAGGGCCAGTAGTAGTTTCCGATGCACATGTTATGTCATTCTGTAATCTGTGGACTATCAGAGTGTTGATGAAACACAGAATTTGCATCGGGATTGAATACAAAAGTCACCATGCGCACTTTCCTGAATGGGAGTAATGCCTCAAACAGTTTACGCTTTGATCGTTGACTGGAAGACCAGTAGCAGTTTCCGATGCACATCTGGGGGCATTCTGTAATGAGTGGACTATCAGAGTGTTGATGAAACACAGAAATTGCATCAGGATTGAATACAACACTCACCATGCGCACTTTCCCCCATGGAAGTAATGTCTCAAACAGTTTACGTTTTGATCGTTCCCTGGAAGACCAGTAGTAGTTTCCGATGCACATCTGGGGGCATGCTGTAATGTGTGACCTATCAGAGTGTTGATGAAACACAGAAATTGCCGCGGGATTGAATTCAACAGTCACCATGCGCACTTTCCTCCATGGGAGTAATGTCTTAAACAGTCTACGCTTTGATCGTTCCCTGGAATACCAGTAGTACTTCCCGATGCACATCTGGGGGCATTCTGTAATGTGTGGACCATCAGAGTGTTGATGAAGCACAGATATTGCATCGGGATTAAATACAACAGTCACCATGCGCACTTTCCTCAATGGGAGTAATGTCTCAAACAGTCTACGCTTTGCTCGTTCCCTGCAAGACCAGTAGTAGTTTGCGATGCACATCTGGAGGCATTCTGTAATCTGTGGACCTTCAAAGTGTTGATCAAACACAGAAATTGCCGCGGGATTCAATACAACAGTCACCATTCGCACTTTCCTCCATGGGAATAATGTCTCAAACACTCTACGCTTTGATCGTTTCCTGGAGGGCCAGTAGAAGTTTCCGATGCACATCTGGAGGCATTCTGCAATCTGTGGACCTTCAAATTGTTGATGAAACACAGAAATATGAATCGGGATCGAATACAACAGTCACCATGCGCACTTTCCTAAATGGGAGTAATATATCAAACAGTCTACGCTTTGATCGTTCCCTGGAAGACCAGTAGTAGTTTCCGATGCACATCTTCTGACATTCTGTAATGTGTGGACTATCAGAGTGTTGATGAAACATAGAAATTGCATCAAGATTGAATACAACAGTCAAAATGCTCCCTTTCTTCGATGGGAGTAATGTCTCAAGCAGTTTACGCTTTGATCGTTCCCTGGAGGAGCAGTAGTAGTTTCCGATGCACATCTGGGGGCATTCTGTAATGTGTGGACTATCAGAGTGTTGATGAAACACAGAAATTGCATCGGGATTGAATACAACAGTCACCATGCGCACTTTCCTCCATGGGAGTAATGTCTCAAACAGTCTACGCTTTGATCGTTCCTGGGAGACCTGTAGTAGTTTCCGATACACATCTGGAGGCATTCTGTAATCTGTGGACTATCAGAGTGTTTATGAAACACAGAAATTGCATCGGGATTGAATACAACAGTCACAATGTGCACTTTCCTCCATGGGAGTAATGTCTCAAACAGTCTACGCTTTGATCTTTCCCTTTAAGACCAGTACTAGTTTCCGATGCACATCTGGGGGCATTCTGTAATGTGTGGACTATCAGAGTGTTGATGAAACATAGATATTGCATCAGGAATGAATACAACAGTCACCATGCGCACTTTCCTCCATGGGAGTAATGTCTCAAACAGTTTACGCTTTGATCGTTCCCTGGAAGACCAGTAGTACTTTCCGACGCACATCTTCTCACATTCTGTAATGTGTGGACTATCGGAGTGTTGATGAAACACAGAAATTGCATAAAGATTTAATACAACAGTCAAAATGCGCCCTTTCCTCGATGGGAGTAATGTCTCAAGCAGTTTACGCTTTGATCGTTCCCTGGATGAGCAGTAGTAGTTTCCGATAAACATCTGTGTTCATTCTGTAAAGTGTGGACTATCAGAGTGTTGATGAAACACAGAAATTGCATCGGGATTGAATACAACAGTCACCATGTGCACTTTCCTCCATGGGAGTAATGTCTCAAAGAGTATACGCTTTGATCGTTCCCTGGAAGACCAGTAGTAGTTTCCAATGCACATCTGGAGGCATTCTGTTATCTGTGGACGTTCAAAGTGTTGATGAAACACAGAAATTGCATCGGGATTGAATACAACAGTCACCATGCGCACTTTCCGCCATGGGAGTAATGTCTCAAACAGTCTACGCATTGATCTATCCTTGGGAGACCTGTAGTAGTTTCTGATGCACGTCTGGAGGCATTCTGCAATCTGTGGACTATCAGAGTGATGATGAAACACAGAAATTGCATCGGGATTGAATACAACAGTCACCATGTGCACTTTCCGCCATGGGAGTAATGTCTCAAACAGTTTTCGCTTTGATCGTTCCATGGAATACCAGTAGTAGTTTCCAATGCACATCTGGGGGCATTAGGTAATGTGTGGACTATCAGAGTGTTAATGAAACATAGAAATTGCATCAGGAATGAAGACAATAGTCACTATTCGCACTTTCCTCAATGGGAGTAATGTCTCAAACAGTTTACGCTTTGATCGTTCCCTGGAAGGCCAGTAGTAGTTTCCATTGCACATCTGGGGGCATTCTGTAATGTATGGACTATCAGAGTGTTGAATAAACACAGAAATTGCATCGGGATTGAATACAACAGTCACCATGCGCACTTTCCTCCATGGGAATAATGTCACACACAGTCTACGCATTGATCGTTCCCTGCAAGACCAGTAGTAGTTAGCAATGTACATCTGGAGGCATTCTTTAATCTGTGGACCTTCAAAATGTTGATGAAACACAGAAATTGCCGCGAGATTGAATACGACAGTCACCATGCGCACTTTCCTATGGGAGTAATGTCTCAAACAGTCTATGGTTAGATCGTTTCCTGGAAGACCAGTAGTAGTTTCCGTAGCACATCTATAGGCATTCTGTAATCTTTAGATCTTCAAAGTGTTGATGAAACACAGAAATTGCATCGGGATTCAATACAACAGTCGCCATGCGCTCTTTCCTCCACGGGAGTAATGTCTCTAACAGTCAACGCTTTGATCGTTCCCTGCAAGACCAGTAGTAGCTTCCGACGCACATCTGGAGGCATTCTGTTATCTGTGGGCCTTGAAAGTGTTGATGAAACACAGAAATTGCATCAGGATTGAATACAACAGTCACCATGAGCACTTTCCTCCATGGGAGTAATGTCTCAAACAGTCTACGCTTTGATCGTTCCTTGGGAGACCTGTAGTAGTTTCCGATGCACATCTGGAGGCATTCTGTAATCTGTTTACAATCAGAGTGTTGATGAAAAACAGAAATTGCATCGGGATTGAATACAACAGTCACCATGCGCACTTTCTTCCATGGGAATAATGTCTCAAACAGTCTACGCATTGATCGTTTCCTGGAGGGCCAGTAGTAGTTTCCGATGCACATGTTATGTCATTCTGTAATCTGTGGACTATCAGAGTGTTGATGAAACACAGAATTTGCATCGGGATTGAATACAAAAGTCACCATGCGCAATTTCCTGAATGGGAGTAATGCCTCAAACAGTTTACGCTTTGATCGTTCCCTGGAAGACCAGTAGCAGTTTCCGATGCACATCTGGGGGCATTCTGTAATGAGTGGACTATCAGAGTGTTGATGAAACACAGAAATTGCATCAGGATTGAATACAACACTCACCATGCGCACTTTCCCCCATGGAAGTAATGTCTCAAACAGTTTACGTTTTGATCGTTCCCTGGAAGACCAGTAGTAGTTTCCGATGCACATCTGGGGGCATGCTGTAATGTGTGACCTATCAGAGTGTTGATGAAACACAGAAATTGCCGCGGGATTGAATTCAACAGTCACCATGCGCACTTTCCTCCATGGGAGTAATGTCTTAAACAGACTACGCTTTGATCGTTCCCTGGAATACCAGTAGTACTTCCCGATGCACATCTGGGGGCATTCTGTAATGTGTGGACCATCAGAGTGTTGATGAAACACAGATATTGCATCGGGATTAAATACAACAGTCACCATGCGCACTTTCCTCCATGGGAGTAATGTCTCAAACAGTCTACGCTTTGCTCGTTCCCTGCAAGACCAGTAGTAGTTTGCGATGCACATCTGGAGGCATTCTGTAATCTGTGGACCTTCAAAGTGTTGATCAAACACAGAAATTGCCGCGGGATTCAATACAACAGTCACCATGCGCACTTTCCTCCATGGGAATAATGTCTCAAACAGTCTACGCTTTGATCGTTTCCTGGAGGGCCAGTAGAAGTTTCCGATGCACATCTGGAGGCATTCTGTAATCTGTGGACCTTCAAATTGTTGATGAAACACAGAAATATGAATCGGGATCGAATACAACAGTCACCATGCGCACTTTCCTAAATGGGAGTAATATATCAAACAGTCTACGCTTTGATCGTTCCCTGGAAGACCAGTAGTAGTTTCCGAAGCACATCTTCTGACATTCTGTAATGTGTGGACTATCAGAGTGTTGATGAAACATAGAAATTGCATCAAGATTGAATACAACAGTCAAAATGCGCCCTTTCTTCGATGGGAGTAATGTCTCAAGCAGTTTACGCTTTGATCGTTCCCTGGAGGAGCAGTAGTAGTTTCCGATAAACATCTGTGGGCATTCTGTAAAGTGTGGACTATCAGAGTGTTGATGAAACACAGAAATTGCATCGGGATTGAATACAACAGTCACCATGTGCACTTTCCTCCATGGGAGTAATGTCTCAAAGAGTCTACGCTTTGATCGTTCCCTGGAAGACCAGTAGTAGTTTCCAATGCACATCTGGAGGCATTCTGTTATCTGTGGACCTTCAAAGTGTTGATGAAACACAGAAATAGCATCGGGATTGAATACAACAGTCACCATGCGCACTTTCCTCCATGGGAGTAATGTCTGAAACAGTCTACGCATTGATCTATCCTTGGGAGACCTGTAGTAGTTTCTGATGCACGTCTGGAGGCATTCTGCAATCTGTGGACTATCAGAGTGATGATGAAACACAGAAATTGCATCGGGATTGAATACAACAGTCACCATGTGCACTTTCCGCCATCGGAGTAATGTCTCAAACAGTTTTCGCTTTGATCGTTCCATGGAATACCAGTAGTAGTTTCCAATGCACATCTGGGGGCATTCGGTAATGTGTGGACTATCAGAGTGTTGATGAAACATAGAAATTGCATCAGGAATGAATACAATAGTCACCATGCGCACTTTCCTCAATGGGAGTAATGTCTCAAACAGTTTACGCTTTGATCGTTCCCTGGAAGGCCAGTAGTAGTTTCCATTGCACATCTGGGGGCATTCTGTAATGTATGGACTATCAGAGTGTTGATGAAACACAGAAATTGCATCAGGATTGAATACAACAGTCACCATGCGCACTTTTCTCCATGGGAGTAATGTTTCAAACAGTTTACGCTTTGATTGTTCCCTGGAAGACCAGTAGTAGTTTCCGATGCACATCTGGGGGCATTCTGTAATGTGTGGACTATCAGAGTGTTGATGAAACACCGAAATTGCAAAGGGATTGAATGCAACAGACCCCATGCGCACTCTCCTCCATGGGAGTAATGTCTCAAACAGTCTACCCTTTGATCGTTTCCTGGACGACCAGTAGTATTATGTGATGCACATCTGGAGGCATTGTGTAATCTGTGGACCTTCAAAGTGTAGATGAAACACAAAAATTGCATCGGCATTGAATACAAAAGTCACCATGCGCACTTCCCTCCATGGGAGTAATGTCTCAAACAGTCTACGCTTTGATCGTTCCCTGGAAGACAAGTAGTAGCTTCCGACCCACATCTGGGGGCATTCTGTAATGTGTGGACTATCAGAGTGTTGATGAAACACAGAATTTGCATCGGGATTGAATACAACAGTCACCATGCGCACTTTCGTCCATGGGAGGAATGTCTCAAGCAGTCTACGGTTTGATCGTTTCCCGGAAGACCAGTAGTAGTTTCCGATGCACATCTGGAGGCACTCTGTAATCTTTGGTTCTTCAAAGTGTTGATGAAACATAGAAATTGCATCGGGATTCAATACAACAGTCACCATGCGCACTTTCCTCCATGTGAGTAATGTCTCTAACGGTCTACGCTTTGATCGTTCCCTGGAAGACCAGTAGTAGTTTCCGAAGCACATCTAGGGGCATTCTGTATGTGTGGACTATCAGAGTGTTGATGAAACACAGAAATTGCATCAGGATTGAATACAACAGTCTCCATCCGCACTTTCCTCCATGGGAGTAATGTCACAAACAGTCTACGCTATGATCGTTCCCTGGAAGACCAGTAGTAGTTTCCGAGGCAAATCTGGAGACATTCTGTAATCTGTGGACTATCATAGTGTTGATGAAACACAGAAATTGCATCGGGATTAAATACAACAGTCACCATGCGCACTTTCCTCCATGGGAGTAAAGTCTCAAACAGTCTACGGTTCGATCGTTTCCTGGAAGCCCAGTAGTAGTTTCCGATGCACACCTATAGATATTCTATAATCTTTGGACCTTGAAACTGTTGATGAAACACAGAAATTGCATCGGGATTCAATACAACAGTCACCATGCGCACTTTCCTCCATGGGAGTAATGTCTCTAAAAGTCTACGCTTTGATCGTTCCCTACAAGACCAGTAGTAGTTTCCGACGCACATCTGGAGGCATTCTGTAATGTGTGGACCCTCAAAGTGTTGATGAAACACAGGAATTGCCGCGGGATTGAATACAACAGTCACCATGCGCACTTTCCTCCATGGGAGTAATGTCTCAAAGAGTCTACGATTTGATCGTTCCCTGGAAGACCAGTAGTAGCGTCCGACGCACATCTGGGGGCATTCTGTAATGTGTGGACTATCAGAGTGTTGATGAAACACAGAAATTGCATCAGGATTTAATACAACAGTCACCATGCGCACTTTCCTCCATGGGAGTAATGTCTCAAACAGTTTACGCCTTGATCGTTCCCTGGAAGACCAGTAGTAGTTTACGATGCACATCTGGAGGCATTCTGTAATCTGTGGACCTTCAAAGTGTTGATGAAACACACAAATTGCCGCGGGATTCAATACAACAGTCACCATGCGCACTTTCCTTCATGGTAATAATGTCTCAAACAGTCTACGCTTTGATCGTTTCCTGCAAGACCAGTAGTAGTTTCCGATGCACATCTGGAGCCATTCTGTAAACTGTGGACTTTCAAAGTGTTGATGAAACACAGAAATTGCATCGGGATTGAATACAACAGTCACCATGTGCATTTTCCTCGATGGGAGTAATGTCTCAAACAGTCTACGCTTTGATCGTTCCATGGGAGACCTGTAGTAGTTTCCGATGAACATCTTCTGACATTATGTAATGTGTTGACTATCAGAGTGTTGATGAAACACAGAAATTGCATCAAGAATGAATACTACAGTCAAAATGCGCACTTTCCTGAATGGGAGTAATGTCTCAAACTCTTTACGCTTTGATCGTTCCCTGGAAGAGCAGTAGAAGTTTCCGATGCACATCTGTGGGCATTCTGTAAAGTGTGGACTATCAGAGTGTTGATGAAACACATAAATTAAATGGGGATTAAATACTACAGTCACCATGCTCACTTTCCTCCATGGGTGTAATGTCTCTAACAGTCTATGCTTTGATCGTCCCCTGCAAGACCAGTAGTAGTTTCCGATGCACATCTGGAGGCTTTCAGTAATGTGTGGCACTTCAAAGTGTTTATGAAACACAGGAATTGCCGCGGGATTGAATACAACAGTCACCATGCGCACTTTCCTCCATGGGAGTAATGTCTCAAACAGTCTACGATTTGATCGTTCCCTGGAAGACCAGTAGTAGCTTCCGACGCACATCTGGGTGCATTCTGTAATGTGTGGACTATCAGAGTGCTGATGAAACACAGAAATTGCATCAGTATTGAATACAACAGTCACCATGCGCACTTTCCTCCATGGGAGTAATGTCTCAAACAGTCTACGATTTGATCGTTCCCTCGAAGACCAGTAGTAGCGTCCGACGCACATCTGGGGGCATTCTGTAATGTGTGGACTATCAGAGTGTTGATGAAACACAGAAATTGCATCAGGATTGAATAAATCAGTCACCATGCGCACTTTCCTCCATGGGAGTAATGTCTCAAACAGTTTACGCCTTGATCGTTCCCTGGAAGACCAGTAAAAGTTTACGATGCACATCTGGAGGCATTCTGTAATCTGTGGACCTTCAAAGTGTTAATGAAACACAGAAATTGCCGCGGGATTCAATACAACAGTCACCATGCGCGCTTTCCTCCATGGTTATAATGTCTCAAACTGTCTACTCTTTGATCGTTTCCTGCAAGACCAGAAGTAGTTTCCGATGCACATCCGGAGCCATTCTGTAAACTGTGGACTTTAAAAGTGTTGATGAAACACAGAAATTGCATCGGGATTGAATACAACAGTCACCATGTGCACTTTCCTCCATGGTAGTAATGTCTCAAACAGTCTACGATTTGATCGTTCCATGGGAGACCTGTAGTAGTTTCCGATGAACATCTTCTGACATTATGTAATGTGTTGACTATCAGAGTGTTGATGAAACACAGAAATTGCATCAAGAATAAATACTGCAGTCAAAATGCGCACTTTCCTGCATGGGAGTAATGTCTCAAACAGTTTACGCTTTGATCGTTCCCTGGAAGAGCAATAGTAGTTTCCGATGCACATCTGTGGGCATTCTGTAAAGTGTGGACTATCAGAGTGTTGATGAAACACATAAATTAAATGGGGATTAAATACTACAGTCACCATGCGCACTTTCCTCCATGGGTGTAATGTCTCTAACAGTCTACGCTTTGATCGTCCCCTGCAAGACCAGTAGTAGTTTCCGATGCACATCTGGAGGCATTCTGTAATGTGTGACCCTTCAAAGTGTTGATGAAACACAGGAATTGCCGCGGGATTGAATACAGCAGTCACCATGCGCACTTTCCTCCATGGGAGTAATGTCTCAAACAGTCTACGATTTGATCGTTCCCTGGAAGACCAGTAGTAGCTTCCGACGCACATCTGGGGGCATTCTGTAATGTGTGGACTATCAGAGTGTTGATGAAACCCAGAAATTGCATCAGTATTGAATACAACAGTCACCATGCGCACTTTCCTCCATTGGAATAATGTCTCAAACAGTCTACGCATTGATCGTTCCCTGTAAGACCAGTAGTAGTTTACGATGCACATCTGGAGGCATTCTGTAATCTGTGGACCTTCAAAGTGATGATGAAACACAAAAATTGCCGCGGGATTGAATACAACAGTCACCATGCGCACTTTCCTCCATGGGAGTAATGTCTCAAACAGTCTACGGTTCGATAGTTTCCTGGAAGACCTGTAGTAGTTTCCAATGCACATCTATAGATGTTCTGTAATCTTTGGACCTTCAAAGTGTTGATGAAACACAGAAATTGCATCGGGATTTAATACAACAGTCACCATGCGCACTTTCCTCCATGGGAGTAATGTCTCAAACAGTCTACGCTTTGATCGTTCCCTGCAAGACCAGTAGTAGTTTCCGATGCACATCTGGAACGTTCTGTAATCTGTGGACCTTCAAAGTGTTGATGAAACACAGAAATTGCCTTGGGATTGAATACAATAGTCATCATGCGCATTTTTCTCCATGGGAGTAATGTCTCAAACAGTCTACGCTTTGATCGTTCAATGGAAGACCAGTAGTAGTTTCCGATGCACATCTGGAGACATTCTGTAATCTGTAAACTATCAGAGTGTTGTTCAAACACAGAAATTGCATCGGGATTGAATACAACAGTCACCACGCGCATTTTCCTCCATGGGAGTAATGTCTCAAACAGTTTACGCTTTGATTGTTCCCTGGAAGACCAGTAGTAGTTTCCGATGCACATATGGGGGCATTCTGTAATGTGTGGACTGTCAGAGTGTTGATGAAACACAGAAATTGCATCGGGATTGAATACAACAGACACCATGGGCACTTTCCTCCATGGGAGTAATGTCTCAAACATTTTACGCTTTGATCGTTTCCTGGAAGATCAGTAGTAGTTTCCGATGCACATCTTGACATTCTGTAATGTGTGCACTATCAGAGTGTTGAAGAAACACAGAAATTGCATCGGGATTGAATACAACAGTCACCATGCGCACTTTCCTCCATGGGAGTGATGTCTCAAACAGTCTACGCTTTGATAGTTCCCTGCAAGACCAGTAGTAGTTTCCGATGCACATCTGGAGACATTCTGTAATCTGTAAACTATCAGAGTGTTGTTCAAACACAGAAATTGCATCGGGATTGAATACAACAGTCACCACGCGCACTTTCCTTCATGGGAGTAATGTCTCAAACAGTTTACGCTTTGATCGTTCCCTGGAAGACCAGTAGTTGTTTCCGATGCACATCTGGGGGCATTCTGTAATGTGTGGACTATCAGAGTGTTGATAAACACAGAAATTGCATCAGAATTGAATACAACAGTCGCCATGCGCACTTTCCTACATGGGAGTGATGTCTCAAACTTTTTACGCTTTGATCGTTCCCTGGAAGACCAGTAGTAGTTTCCGATGCCCATTTGGGCACATTCTGTAATTTGTGGACTATTAGAGTGATGATGAAACACAGAAATTGCATCAGGATTGAATACAACAGTCACCATGCGCACTTTCCTCCATGGGAGTAATGTCTCAAACAGTCTACGGTTCGATCGTTTCCTGGAAGACCAGTAGTAGTTTCCGATGCACATCTATAGATATTATGTAATCTTTGGACCTTCAAAGTGTTGATGAAACTCAGAAATGGCATCGGGATTCAATACAACAGACACCAGGCGCACTTTCCTCCATGGGAGTAATGTCTCTAACACTCTACGCTTTGATCGTTCCCTGCAAGAAAAGTAGTAGTTTCCGATGCACATCTGGACGCATTCTGTAATCTGTGGCCCTTCAAAGTGTTGATGAAACACAGAAATTGCATCGGGATTGAATGCAACAGTCACCATGCGCACTTTCCTAGATGTGACTAATGTCTCAAACAGTCTACGCTTTGATCGTTCACTCGAAGACAAGTAGTAGTTTCCGATGCACATCTGGTGTCATTCTGTAATCTGTGGACTATCAGAGTGTTGATGAAACACAGAATTTGCATTGGGATTGAATACAATAGTCACCATGCGCACTTCCCTCCATGGGAGAAATGCCTCAAACAGTTTACGCTTTGATCGTTCCCTGGAAGACCAGTAGTAGTTTCCGATGCACGTCTGGGGGCATTCTGTAATGTGTGACCTATCAGAGTGTTGATGAAACACAGAAATTGCCGCGGGATTGAATACAACAGTCGCCATGCGCACTTTCCTCCATGGGAGTAATGTCTCTAACAGTCTACGCTTTGATCGTCCCCAGCAAGACCAGTAGTAGTTTCCGATGCACATCTGGAGGCATTCTGTAATGTGTGGACCCTCAAAGTGTTGATGGAACACAGGAATTGCCGCGGGATTGAATACAACAGTCACCATGCGCACTTTCCTCCATGGGAGTAATGTCTCAAGCAGTCTACGATTTGATCGTTCCCTGGAAGACCAGTAGTAGCTTCCGACGCACATCTGGGGGCATTCTGTAATGTGTAGACTATCAGAGTGTTGATGAAACACAGAAATTACATCAGTATTGAATACAACAGTCACCATGAGCACTTCCCTAGATGGGAGTAATGTCTCAAACAGTCTACGCTATGATCGTTCCTGGAAGAGCTGTAGTAGTTTCCGAGGCAGATCTGGGGGCATTCTGTAATGTGTGGACTATCAGAGTGTTGATGAAACACATAAATTGCATCGGAATTAAATACAACAGTCACCATGCGCACTTTCCTCCATGGGATTAATGTCTCAAACAGTTTACGCTTTGATCGTTCACTGGAAGAGCTGTAGTAGTTTCCGATGCACATCTGTGGGCATTCTGTAAAGTGTGGACTATCAGAGTGTTGATAAACACAGAAATTGCATCAGGATTGAATACAACAGTCACCATGCGCACTTTCCTCCATGGGAGTAATGTCTCAAACAGTCTACGCTTTGATCGTTCCCTGGAGGACCAGTAGTAGTTTCCGATGCACATCTGGAGGCATTCTGTAATCTGTGGACCTTCAAAGTGATGATGTAACACAAAAATTGCCGCGGGATTAAATACAACAGTCACCATCCGCACTTTCCTCCATGGGAGTAATGTCTCAAACAGTCTACGGTTCGATCGTTTCCTGGAAGACCAGTAGTACTTTCCGATGCACATCTATAGATATTATGTAATCTTTGGACCTTCAAAGTGTTGATGAAACACAGAAATTACATCGGGATTCAATACAACAGTCACCAGGCGCACTTTCCTCCATGGGAGTAATGTCTCTAACAGTCTACGCTTTGATCGTTCCCTGCAAGACCAGTAGTAGTTTCCGATGCACATCTGGAGGCATTCTGTAATGTTTGGAACTTCAAAGTGTTGATGAAACACAGGAATTGCCGCGGGATTGAATACAACAGTCACCATGCGCACTCTCCTCCATAGGAGTAATGTCTCAAACAGTCTACGATTTAATCGTTCCCTGGAAGACCAGTAGTAGCTTCCGACGCACATCTTATGGCATTCTGTAATGTGTGTACTATCAGAGTGTTGATGAAACACAGAAATGGCATCAAGATTGAATACTACAGCCAAAATGCGCCCTTTCCTCCATGGGAGTAATGTCTCAAACAGTTTACGCTTTGATCGTTCCCTGGAAGAGCAGTAGTAGTTTCCGATGCACATCTGTGGGCATTCTGTAATGTGTGGACTATCAGAGTGTTGATGAAACACATAAATTGCATCGGGATTAAATACAACAGTCACCATGCGCACTTTCCTCCATGGGAGTAATGTCTCTAACAGTCTACGCTTAGATCGTGCCCTGCAAGACCAGTAGTAGTTTCCGATGCACATCTGGAGGCATTCTGTAATGTGTGGACCTTCAAAGTGTTGATGAAACACAGGAATTGCCGCGGGATTGAATACAACAGTCACCATGCGCACTTTTCTCCATGGGAGTAATGTCTCAAGCAGTCTACGATTTGATCGTTCCCTGGAAGACCAGTAGTAGCTTCCGACGCACATCTGGGGGCATTCTGTAATGTGTGGACTATCAGAGTGTTGATGAAACACAGAAATTGCATCAGTATTGAATACAACAGTCACCATGCGCACTTTCCTCCATTGGAGTAATGTCTCAAACAGTCTACGCTTCGATCGTTCCCTGCAAGACCAGTAGTAGTTTCCGATGCACATCTGGACGCATTCTGTAATCTGTGGACCTTCAAAGTGTTGATGAAACACAGAAATTGCATCGGGATTGAATACAACAGTCACCATGCGCACTTTCCTAGATGTGACTAATGTCTCAAACAGTCTACGGTTTGATCGTTCACTCGAAGACAAGTAGTAGTTTCCGATGCACATCTGGTGTCATTCTGTAATCTGTGGACTATCAGAGTGTTGAAGAAAAACAGAAATTGCATCAGTATTGAATACAACAGTCACCATGCGCACTTTCCTCCATTGGAGTAATGTCTCAAACAGTTTACGCTTCGATCGTTCTCTGGAAGACCAGTAGTGGTTTCCGATGCACATCTGGGGGCATTCTGTAATCTGTGGACTTTCAAAGTGTTGATGAAACACAGAAATTGCATCGGAACTCAATACAACAGTCACCCTGCGCACTTTCCTCCATGGGAGTAATGTCTCTAACAGTCTACGCTTTGATCGTTCCCTGGAAGACCAGTAGTAGTTTCCGAAGCACATCTGGGGGCATTCTGTAATGTGTGGACTATCAGAGTGTTGATGAAATACATAAATTGCATCGGAATTAAATACAACAGTCACCATGCGCACTTTCCTCGATGGGAGTAATGTCTCACACAGTCTACGCTTTGATCGTTCCCTGGAATACCAGTAGTACATCCTGTTGCACATCTGGGGGCATTCTGTAATGTGTGGACTATCAGAGTGTTGATGAAACACATAAATTGCATCGGAAATAAATACAACAGTCACCATGCGCACTTTCCTCCATGGGATTAATGTCTCAAACAGTTTACGCTTTGATCGTTCCCTGGAAGAGCTGTAGTAGTTTCCGATGCACATCTGTTGGCATTCTGTAAAGTGTGGACTATCACAGTGTTGATGAAACACATAAATTGCATCGGGATTAAATACAACAGTCACCATGCGCACTTTCCTCCATGGGAGTAATGTCTCTAACAGTCTACGCTTTGATCGTCCCCTGCAAGACCAGTAGTAGTTTGCGATGCACATCTGGAGGCATTCTGTAATGTGTGGACCTTCAAAGTGTTGATGAAACACAGGAATTGCCGCGGGATTGAATACCACAGTCACCATGCGCACTTTCCTCCATGGGAGTAATGTCTCAAACAGTCTACGATTTGATCGTTCCCTGGAAGACCAGTAGTAGCTACCGACGCACATCTGGTTGCATTATGTAATGAGTGGACTATCAGAGTGTTGAAGAAACACAGAAATTGTATCAGTATTGAATACAACAGTCACCATGCGCACTTTCCTCCATTGGAGTAATGTCTCAAACAGTTTACGCTTTGATCGTTCTCTGGAAGACCAGTAGTGGTTTCAGATGCACATCTGGGGGTATTCTGTAATGTGTGGACTATCAGAGTGTTGATGAAACACATAAATTGCATCGGAATTAAATACAACTGTCACCATGCGCACTTTCCTCCATGGGAGTAATGTCTCAAACAGTCTACAGTTTGACCGTTTCCTGGAAGACCAGTAGTAGTTTCCAATGCACATCTGGAGGCACTCTGTAATCTTTGGACCTTTAAAGTGTTGATGAAACACAGTCATTGCAACGGGATTGAATACAACAGTCAACATGGGCACTTTCCTAGATGGGAGTAATGTCTCAAACAGTCTACGCTTTGATCGTTCCCTGGAAGACCAGTAGTAGTTTCCGAAGCACATCTGGAGGCATTCTGTAATCTGTGGACTTTCAAAGTGTTGATGAAACACAGGAATTGCCGCGGGATTGAATACAACAGTCACCATGCGCACTTTCCTCCATGGGAGTAATGTCTAAAACAGTCTACGCTTTGATCGTTCCCTGGAAGACCAGTAGTAGCTTCCGACGCACATCTGGGGGCATTCTGTAATGTGTGGACTATCAGAGTGTTGAAGAAACACAGGAATTGCATCAGTATTGAATACAACAGTCACCATGCGCACTTTCCTCCTTTGGAATAATGTCTCAAGCAGTTTACACTGTGATCGTTCCCTGGAAGACCAGTAGTGGTTTCCGATGCACATCTGGAGGCATTCTGTAATGTGTGGACTATCACAGTGTTGATGAAACACAGAAATTGCATATGGAATGAATACAATAAACCCCATGCTCACTTTCTTCCATGGGAGTAATGTCTCAAACAGTTTACGCTATGATCGTTCCCTGCAAGACAAGTAGTAGTTTCCGATGCACATCTGGAGGTATTCTGTAATCTGTGGACCTTCAAAGTGTTGCTGAAACACAGAAATTGCATCGGGATTGAATACAGCAGTCAACATGGGCACTTTCCTAGATGGGAGTAATGTCTCAAACAGTCTACGCTTTGATCGTTCACTGGAAGACAAGTAGTAGTTTCCGATGCACATCTGGTGTCATTCTGTAATCTGTGGACTATCAGAGTGTTGATGAAACACAGAATTTGCATTGGGATTGAATACAACAGTCACCATGCGCACTTTCCTCCATGGGAGTAATGTCTCAAACAGTCTACGCTTTGATCGTTTTCTGGAGGACCAGTAGTATTATGCGATGCACGTCTGGAGGCATTCCGTAATCTGTGGACCTTCAAAGTGTTGATGAAACACAGAAATTGCATCGGGATTAAATACAACAGTCACCATGCGCACTTTCCTCCATGGGAGTAATGTCTCAAACAGTCTACGCTTTGATCGTTTTCTGGAGGACCAGTAGTATTATGCGATGCACGTCTGGAGGCATTCCGTAATCTGTGGACCTTCAAAGTGTTGATGAAACACAGAAATTGCATCGGGATTGAATACAACAGTCACCATGCGCACTTTCCTCCATGGGATTAATGTCTCAAACAGTTTACGCTTTGATCGTTCCCTGGAAGAGCTGTAGTAGTTTCCGATGCACATCTGTGATCATTCTGTAAAGTGTGGACTATCAGAGTGTTGATGAAACACATAAATTGCATCGGGATTAAATACAACAGTCACCATGCGCACTTTCCTCCATGGGAGTAACGTCTCAAACAGTCTACGATTTGATCGTTCCCTGGAAGACCAGTAGTAGTTGGCGATGCACATCTGGAGGCATTCTGTAATGTGTGGACCTTCAAAGTGTTGATGAAACACAGGAATTGCCGCGGGATTGAATACAACAGTCACCATGCGCACTTTCCTCCATGGGAGTAATGTCCCAAACAGTCTACGATTTGATCGTTCCCTGGAAGACCAGTAGTAGCTACCGACGCACATCTGGGGGCATTCTGTAATCCGTGGACTATCAGAGTGTTGAAGAAACACAGAAATTGCATCAGTATTGAATACAACAGTCACCATGCGCACTTTCCTCCATTGGAGTAATGTCTCAAACAGTTTACGCTTTGATCGTTCTCTGGAAGACCAGTAGTGGTTTCAGATGCACATCTGGGGGCATTCTGTAATGTGTGACCTATCAGAGTGTTGATGAAACACAGAAATTGCATCGGTATTGAATACAACAAACCCCATGCGCACTTTCCTCCATGGGAGTAATGTCTCAAACAGTCTACGCTTTGATCGTTCCCTGCAAGATAGTAGTAGTTTCCGATGCACATCTGGAGGCATTCTGTAATCTGTGGACCTTCAAAGTGTTGCTGAAACACAGAAATTGCATTGGGATTGAATACAACAGTCACCATGCGCACTTTCCTCCATGGGAGTAATGTCTCAAACAGTCTACGCTTTGATCGTTTCCTGGAGGACCAGTAGTAGTTTCCGACGCACATCTGAGGGCATTCTGTAATGTATGGACTAACAGAGTGTTGATGAAACACAGAAATTGCATCAGGATTGAATACAACAGTCACCATGCCCACTTTCCTCCATGGGAGTAATGTCTCAAACAGTTTACGCTTTGATCGTTCCCTGGAAGACCAGTAGTAGTTTCCGATGAACATCTGGGGACATTCTGTAATGTGTGGACTATCAGAGTGTTAATGAAACACAGAAATTGCATCAGGATTAAATACAACAGTCACCATGCGCACTTACCTCCATGGGAGTAATGTCCCAAACAGTTTACGCTTTGATCGTTCCCCGGATGACCAGTAGTAGCTTCCGATGTACATCTGGGGGCATTCTGTAATGTGTGACCTATCAGAGTGTTGATGAAACACAGAAATTGCATCGGTATTGGATACAACAAACCCCATGCGCACTTTCCTCCATGGGAGTAATGTCTCAAACAGTCTACGCTTTGATCGTTCCCTGCAAGATAGTAGTAGTTTCCGATGCACATCTGGAGGCATTCTGTAATCTGTGGACCTTCAAAGCGTTGATGAAACACAGAAATTGCATCGGGATTGAATACAACAGTCACCATGCGCACTTTCCTAGATGGGAGTAATGTCTCAAACAGTCCACGCTTTGATCGTCCACTGGAAGACAAGTAGTAGTTTCCGATGAACATCTGGTGTCATTCTGTAATCTGTGGACTATCAGAGTGTTGATGAAACACAGAATTTGCATTGGGATTGAATAAAACAGTCACCATGCGCACTTTCCTCCATGGGAGAAATGCCTCAAAAAGTTTACGCTTTGATCGTACCCTGGAAGACCAGTAGTAGTTTCCGATGCACATCTGGGGGCATTCTGTAATGTGTGACCTATCAGAGTGTTGATGAAACACAGAAATTGCATCGGTATTGAATACAACAAATCCCATGCGCACTTTCCTCCATGGGAGTAATGTCTCAAACAGTCTATGCATTGATCGTTCCCTGCAAGATAGTAGTAGTTTCCGATGCACATCTGGAGGCATTCTGTAATCTGTGGACCTTCAAAGTGTTGCTGAAACACAGTAATTGCATCGGGATTGAATACAACAGTCACCATGCGCACTTTCCTAGATGGGAGTAATGTCTCAAACAGTCTACGCTTTGATCGTCCACTGGAAGACAAATAGTAGTTTCCGATGCACATCTGGATTCACTCTGTAATCTTTGGACCTTCAAAGTGTTGATGAAACACAGAAATTGCATCGTGATTCAATACAACGGTCACCATGCGCACTTTCCTCCATGGGAGTAATGTCTCTAACAGTCTACGCTTTGATCGTTCCCTGGAAGACAAGTTAGTAGTTTCCGATACACATCTGGAGGCATTCTGTAATCTGTGGACCTTCAAAGCGTTGCTGAAACACAGAAATTGCATCGGGATTGAATACAACAGTCACCATGCGCACTTTCCTAGATGGGAGTAATGTCTCAAACAGTCTACGATTTGATCGTTTACTGGAAGACAAGTAGTAGTTTCCGATGCACATCTGGTGTCATTCTGTAATCTGTGGACTATCAGAGTGTTGATGAAACACAGAATTTGCATTGGGATTGAATACAACAGTCACCATGCGCACTTTCCTCCATGGGAGTAATGTCTCAAACTGTCTACGGTTTGACCGTTTCCTGGAAGACCAGTAGTAGCTTCAGATGCACATCTGGAGGCACTCTGTAATCGTTGGACCTTCAAAGTGTTGATGAAACACAGAAATTGCATCGGGACTCAATACAACAATCACCCTGCGCACTTTCCTTCATGGGAGTAATGTCTCTAACAGTCTACGCTTTGATCGTTCCCTGGAAGACCAGTAGTAGTTTCCGAAGCACATCTGGGGGCATTCTGTAATGTGTGGACTATCAGAGTGTTGATGAAACATATAAATTGCATCGGAATTAAATACAACATTCACCATGCGCACTTTCCTCCATGGGAGTAATGTCTCAAACAGTCTACGCTTTGACCGTTTTCTGGAGGACGAGTAGTATTATGCGATGCACATCTGGAGGCATTCTGTAATCTGTGGACCTTCAAAGTGTTGACGAAACACAGAAATTGCATCGGCATTGAATACAACAGTCACCATGCGCACTTTCCTCCATGGGAGTAATGTCTCATACAGTCTACGCTTTGATCGTTCCCTGGAAAACAAGTAGTAGTTTCCGACGCACATCTGGGGGCATTCTGTAATGTGTGGACTATCAGAGTGTTGATGAAACACAGAATTTGCATCGGGATTGAATACAACAGTCACCATGCGCACTTTCGTCCATGGGAGTATTGTCTCAAACAGTCTACGGTTTGATCGTTTCCTGGAAGACTAGTAAATGTTTCCGATGCACATCTGGAGGCACTCTGTAATCTTTGGACCTTCAAAGTGTTGATGAAACTCAAAAATTGCATCGGGATTCAATACAACAGTCACCATACGCACTTTCCTCCATGGGAGTAATGTCTCTAACAGTCTACGCTTTGATCGTTCGCTGGAAGACCAGTAGTAGTTTCCGAAGCACATCTGGGGGCATTCTGTAATGTGTGGACTATCAGAGTGTTGATGAAACATAGAAATTGCATCGGGATTGAATACAACAGTCACCATGCGCACTTTCCTCCATGGGATTAATGTCTCAAACAGTTTACGCTTTGATCGTTCCCTGGAAGAGCTGTAGTAGTTTCCGATGCACATCTGTGGGCATTCTGTAAAGTGTGGACTATCAGACTGTTGATGAAACACATAAATTGCATCGGGATTAAATACAACAGTCACCATGCGCACTTTCCTCCATGGGAGTAATGTCTCAAGCAGTCTACGCTTTGATCGTTCCCTGGAATACCAGTAGTACATCCCGATGCGCATTTGGGGGCATTCTGTAATGTGTGGACTATCAGAGTGTTGATGAAACACATAAATTGCATCGGGATTAAATACAACAGTCACCATGCGCACTTTCCTCCATGGGAGTAATGTCTCAAACAGTCTACGCTTTGATCGTTTTCTGGAGGACCAGTAGTATTATGCGATGCACGTCTGGAGGCATTCCGTAATCTGTGGACCTTCAAAGTGTTGATGAAACACAGAAATTGCATCGGGATTGAATACAACAGTCACCATGCGCACTTTCCTCCATGGGATTAATGTCTCAAACAGTTTACGCTTTGATCGTTCCCTGGAAGAGCTGTAGTAGTTTCCGATGCACATCTGTGATCATTCTGTAAAGTGTGGACTATCAGAGTGTTGATGAAACACATAAATTGCATCGGGATTAAATACAACAGTCACCATGCGCACTTTCCTCCATGGGAGTAACGTCTCAAACAGTCTACGATTTGATCGTTCCCTGGAAGACCAGTAGTAGTTGGCGATGCACATCTGGAGGCATTCTGTAATGTGTGGAACTTCAAAGTGTTGATGAAACACAGGAATTGCCGCGGGATTGAATACAACAGTCACCATGCGCACTTTCCTCCATGGGAGTAATGTCTCAAACAGTCTACGCTTTGATCGTTCCCTGCAAGATAGTAGTAGTTTCCGATGCACATCTGGAGGCATTCTGTAATCTGTGGACCTTCAAAGTGTTGCTGAAACACAGAAATTGCATCGGGATTGAATACAACAGTCACCATGCGCACTTTCCTCCATGGGAGTAATGTCTCAAACAGTCTACGCTTTGATCGTTTCCTGGAGGACCAGTAGTAGTTTCCGACGCACATCTGAGGGCATTCTGTAATGTATGGACTAACAGAGTGTTGATGAAACACAGAAATTGCATCAGGATTGAATACAACAGTCACCATGCCCACTTTCCTCCATGGGAGTAATGTCTCAAACAGTTTACGCTTTGATCGTTCCCTGGAAGACCAGTAGTAGTTTCCGATGAACATCTGGGGACATTCTGTAATGTGTGGACTATCAGGGTGTGAATGAAACACAGAAATTGCATCAGGATTAAATACAACAGTCACCATGCGCACTTACCTCCATGGGAGTAATGTCCCAAACAGTTTACGCTTTGATCGTTCCCCGGATGACCAGTAGTAGCTTCCGATGTACATCTGGGGGCATTCTGTAATGTGTGACCTATCAGAGTGTTGATGAAACACAGAAATTGCATCGGTATTGGATACAACAAACCCCATGCGCACTTTCCTCCATGGGAGTAATGTCTCAAACAGTCTACGCTTTGATCGTTCCCTGCAAGATAGTAGTAGTTTCCGATGCACATCTGGAGGCATTCTGTAATCTGTGGACCTTCAAAGTGTTGCTGAAACACAGAAATTGCATCGGGATTGAATACAACAGTCACCATGCGCACTTTCCTAGATGGGAGTAATGTCTCAAACAGTCCACGCTTTGATCGTCCACTGGAAGACAAGTAGTAGTTTCCGATGAACATCTGGTGTCATTCTGTAATCTGTGGACTATCAGAGTGTTGATGAAACACAGAATTTGCATTGGGATTGAATAAAACAGTCACCATGCGCACTTTCCTCCATGGGAGAAATGCCTCAAAAAGTTTACGCTTTGATCGTACCCTGGAAGACCAGTAGTAGTTTCCGATGCACATCTGGGGGCATTCTGTAATGTGTGACCTATCAGAGTGTTGATGAAACACAGAAATTGCATCGGTATTGAATACAACAAATCCCATGCGCACTTTCCTCCATGGGAGTAATGTCTCAAACAGTCTATGCTTTGATCGTTCCCTGCAAGATAGTAGTAGTTTCCGATGCACATCTGGAGGCATTCTGTAATCTGTGGACCTTCAAAGTGTTGCTGAAACACAGTAATTGCATCGGGATTGAATACAACAGTCACCATGCGCACTTTCCTAGATGGGAGTAATGTCTCAAACAGTCTACGCTTTGATCGTCCACTGGAAGACAAATAGTAGTTTCCGATGCACATCTGGATTCACTCTGTAATCTTTGGACCTTCAAAGTGTTGATGAAACACAGAAATTGCATCGTGATTCAATACAACGGTCACCATGCGCACTTTCCTCCATGGGAGTAATGTCTCTAACAGTCTACGCTTTGATCGTTCCCTGGAAGACAAGTTAGTAGTTTCCGATGCACATCTGGAGGCATTCTGTAATCTGTGGACCTTCAAAGCGTTGCTGAAACACAGAAATTGCATCGGGACTGAATACAACAGTCACCATGCGCACTTTCCTAGATGGGAGTAATGTCTCAAACAGTCTACGATTTGATCGTTTACTGGAAGACAAGTAGTAGTTTCCGATGCACATCTGGTGTCATTCTGTAATCTGTGGACTATCAGAGTGTTGATGAAACACAGAATTTGCATTGGGATTGAATACAACAGTCACCATGCGCACTTTCCTCCATGGGAGTAATGTCTCAAACTGTCTACGGTTTGACCGTTTCCTGGAAGACCAGTAGTAGCTTCAGATGCACATCTGGAGGCACTCTGTAATCGTTGGACCTTCAAAGTGTTGATGAAACACAGAAATTGCATCGGGACTCAATACAACAATCACCCTGCGCACTTTCCTTCATGGGAGTAATGTCTCTAACAGTCTACGCTTTGATCGTTCCCTGGAAGACCAGTAGTAGTTTCCGAAGCACATCTGGGGGCATTCTGTAATGTGTGGACTATCAGAGTGTTGATTAAACATATAAATTGCATCGGAATTAAATACAACATTCACCATGCGCACATTCCTCCATGGGAGTAATGTCTCAAACAGTCTACGCTTTGACCGTTTTCTGGAAGACGAGTAGTATTATGCGATGCACATCTGGAGGCATTCTGTAATCTGTGGACCTTCAAAGTGTTGACGAAACACAGAAATTGCATCGGCATTGAATACAACAGTCACCATGCGCACTTTCCTCCATGGGAGTAATGTCTCATACAGTCTACGCTTTGATCGTTCCCTGGAAAACAAGTAGTAGTTTCCGACGCACATCTGGGGGCATTCTGTAATGTGTGGACTATCAGAGTGTTGATGAAACACAGAATTTGCATCGGGATTGAATACAACAGTCACCATGCGCACTTTCGTCCATGGGAGTATTGTCTCAAACAGTCTACGGTTTGATCGTTTCCTGGAAGACTAGTAAATGTTTCCGATGCACATCTGGAGGCACTCTGTAATCTTTGGACCTTCAAAGTGTTGATGAAACTCAAAAATTGCATCGGGATTCAATACAACAGTCACCATACGCACTTTCCTCCATGGGAGTAATGTCTCTAACAGTCTACGCTTTGATCGTTCGCTGGAAGACCAGTAGTAGTTTCCGAAGCACATCTGGGGGCATTCTGTAATGTGTGGACTATCAGAGTGTTGATGAAACACAGAAATTGCATCGGGATTGAATACAACAGTCACCATGCGCACTTTCCTCCATGGGATTAATGTCTCAAACAGTTTACGCTTTGATCGTTCCCTGGAAGAGCTGTAGTAGTTTCCGATGCACATCTGTGGGCATTCTGTAAAGTGTGGACTATCAGACTGTTGATGAAACACATAAATTGCATCGGGATTAAATACAACAGTCACCATGCGCACTTTCCTCCATGGGAGTAATGTCTCTAACAGTCTACGCTTTGATCGTCCCCTGCAAGACCAGTAGTAGTTTGCGATGCACATCTGGAGGCATTCTGTAATGTGTGGACCTTCAAAGTGTTGATGAAACACAGGAATTGCCGCGGGATTGAATACAACAGTCACCATGCGCACTTACCTCCATGGGAGTAATGTCCCAAACAGTCTATGATTTGATCGTTTAGTGGAGGACCAGTAGTATTATGCGATGCACATCTGGAGTCATTCTGTAATCTGTGGACCTTCAAAGTGTTGATGAAACACAGGAATTGCCGCGGGATTGAATACAACTGTCACCATGCGCACTTTCCTCCATGGGAGTAATGTCTCAAACAGTCTACGATTTGATCGTTCCCTGGAAGACCAGTAGTAGCTTCCGACGCACATCTGGGGGCATTCTGTAATGTGTGACCTATCAGAGTGTTGATGAAACACAGAAATTGCCGCGGGATTGAATACAACAGTCACCATGCGCACTTTCCTCCATGGGAGTGATGTTACAAACAGTCTACGCTTTGATCGTTCCCTGCAAGATAGCAGTAGTTTCCGATGCACATCTTGAGGCACTCTGTAATCTTTGGACCTTTAAAGTGTTGATGAAACACAGAAATTGCATCGTGATTCAATACAACAGTCACCATGCGCACTTTCCTCCATGGGAGTAATGTCTCTAATAGTCTACGCTTTGATCGTTCCCTGGAAGACTAGTAGTAGTTTCCGAAGCACATCTGGGGGCATTCTGTAATGTGTGGACTATCAGAGTGTTGATGAAACACAGGAAATGTCATCGGGATTGTATACAAAAGTCACCACGCGCACTTTCCTCCATGGGAGTAATGTCTCAAACAGTTTACGCTTTGATCATTCCCTGGAAGACCAGTAGTAGTTTCCGATGCACATATGGGGGCATTCTGTAATGTGCCGACTATCAGAGTGTTGATGAAACACAGAAATTGCATCGGGATTGAATATAACAGACACCATGCGCACTTTCCTCCATGGGAGTAATGTCTCAAAAAGTTTATGCTTTGATCGTTCCCTGGAAGAGCAGTAGTAGTTTCCGACGCACATCTGGGGGCATTCTGTAATGTGTGGACTATCAGAGTGTTGATGAAACACAGAAATTGAATCAGGATTGAATACAACAGTCACCATGCGCACTTTCCTCCATGGGAGTAATGTCTCAAACAGTTTACGCTTTGATCGTTCCCTGGAAGACCAGTAGTAGTTTCAGACGCACATCTGGGTGCATTCTGTAATGTGTGGACTATCAGAGTGTTGATGAAACACAGAAATTGCATCGGGATTGAATACAACAGTCACCATGCGCACTTTCCTCCATGGGAGTGATGTCACAAACAGTCTACGCTTTGATCGTTCCCTGCAAGACCAGTAGTAGTTTCCGATGCACATCTGTAGGCATTCTGTAATCTGTGGACCTTCAAATTGTTGATGAAACACTGAAATTGAATCGGGATCGAATACAACAGTCACCATGTGCACTTCCCTCCATGGGAGTAATGTCTCAAACAGGCTACGCATTGATCGTTCCCTGGAAGACCAGTAGTAGTTTCCGATGCACATCTTCTGACATTCTGTAATGTGTGGACTATCAGAGGGTTGATGAAACACAGAAATTGCATCAAGATTGAATACAACAGTCAAAATGCGCCCTTTCCTCCATGGGAGTAATGTCTCAAACAGTTTACCCTTTGATCGTTCCCTGGAAGAGCAGTAATAGTTTCCGATGCACATCTGTGGGCATCCTGTAAAGTGTGGACTATCTGAGTGTTGATGAAACACATAAATTGCATCGGGATTAAATACAACAGTCACCATGCGCACTTTCCTATATGGGAGTAATGTCTCTAACAGTCTACGCTTTGATAGTTCCCTGCAAGAACAGTAGTAGTTTCCGATGCACATCTGGAGGCATTCTGTAATGTGTGGACCTTCAAAGTGTTGATGAAACACAGGAATTGCCGCGGGATTGAATACAACAGTCACCATGCGCACTTTCCTCCATGGGAGTAATGTCTCAAACAGTCTACGATTTGATCGTTCCCTGGATGACCAGTAGTAGCTTCCGACGCACATCTGGGGGCATTCTGTAATGTGTGGACTATCAGAGTGTTGATGAAACACAGAAATTGCATCAGTATTGAATACAACAGTCACCATGCGCACCTTCCTCCTTCGGAGTAATGTCTCAAACAGTTTACGCTTTTATCGTTCCCTGGAAGACCAGTAGTGGTTTCCGATGCACATCTGGGGGCATTCTGTAATGTGTGGACTATCAGAGTGTTGATGAAAAACAGAAATTCCATCGGGATTGAATACAACAGACCCCATGCGCACTTTCCTCCATGGGAGTAATGTCTCAAACAGTCTACGCTTTGATGGTTCCCTGCAAGACCAGTAGTAGTTTCCGATGCACATCTGGAGGCATTCTGTAATCTGTGGACATTCAAAGTGTTGATGAAACACAGAAATTGCATCAGGATTGAATACAACAGTCACCATGCGCACTTTCCTAGATGGGAGAAATGTCTCAAACAGTCTAGGCTTTGATCGTTCCCTGGAAGACCAGTAGTAGTTTCGGATGCACATCTGGGGGCATTCTGTAATGTGTGACCTATCAGAGTGTTGATGAAACACCGAAATCGCCGCGGGATTGAATACAACAGTCACCATGCGCACTTTCCTCCATGGGAGTAATGTCTCAAACAGTCTACGCTTTGATCGTTCCCTGGAATACCAGTAGTACTTCCCGATGCACATCTGGGGGCATCCTGTAATGTGTGGACTATCAGAGTGTTGATGAAACACATAAATTGCATCGGGATTAAATACAACAGTCACCAGGCGCACTTTATTCCATGGGAGTAATGTCTCAAACAGTCAACGCTTTGCTCGTTCCCAGCAAGACCAGTAGTAGTTTGCGATGCACATCTGGAAGCATTCTGTAATCTGTGGAGCTTCAAAGTGTTGATGAAACACAAAAATTGCATCGGGATTGAATACAACAGTCACCATGCGTACTTTCCTAGATGGGAGTAATGTCTCAAACAGTCTACGATTTGATCGTTTACTGGAAGACAAGTAGTAGTTTCCGATGCACATCTGGTGTCATTCTGTAATCTGTGGACTATCAGAGTGTTGATGAAACACAGAATTTGCATTGGGATTGAATACAACAGTCACCACGCGCACTTTCCTCCATGGGAGTAATGTCTCAAACAGTTTACGCTTTGATCTTTCCCTGGAAGACCAGTAGTAGTTTCCGATGCACATATGGGGGCATTCTGTAATGTGTCGACTATCAGACTGTTGATGAAACACAGAAATTGCATCGGGATTGAATACAACAGACACCATGCGCACTTTCCTCCATGGGAGTAATGTCTCAAACAGTCTACGCTTTGATCGTTCCCTGGAAGACAAGTTAGTAGTTTCCGATGCACATCTGGAGGCATTCAGTAATCTGTGGACCTTCAAAGCGTTGCTGAAACACAGAAATTGCATCGGGATTGAATACAACAGTCACCATGCGCACTTTCCTAGATGGGAGTAATGTCTCAAATAGTATACGATTTGATCGTTTACTGGAAGACAAGTAGTAGTTTCCGATGCACATCTGGTGTCATTCTGTAATCTGTGGACTATCAGAGTGTTGATGAAACACAGAATTTGCATTGGGATTGAATACAACAGTCACCATGCGCATTTTCCTCCATGGGAGTAATGTCTCAAACTGTCTACGGTTTGACCGTTTCCTGGAAGACCAGTAGTAGCATCAGATGCACATCTGGAGGCACTCTGTAATCGTTGGACCTTCAAAGTGTTGATGAAACACAGAAATTGCATCGGGACTCAATACAACAATCACCCTGCGCACTTTCCTTCATGGGAGTAATGTCTCTAACAGTCTACGCTTTGATGGTTCCCTGGAAGACCAGTAGTAGTTTCCGAAGCACATCTGGGGGCATTCTGTAATGTGTGGACTATCAGAGTGTTGATGAAACATATAAATTGCATCGGAATTAAATACAACATTCACCATGCGCACTTTCCTCCATGGGAGTAATGTCTCAAACAGTCTACGCTTTGACCGTTTTCTGGAGGACCAGTAGTATTATGCGATGCACATCTGGAGGCATTCTGTAATCTGTGGACCTTCAAAGTGTTGACGAAACACAGAAATTGCATCGGCATTGAATACAACAGTCACCATGCGCACTTTCCTCCATGGGAGTAATGTCTCATACAGTCTACGCTTTGATCGTTCCCTGGAAAACAAGTAGTAGTTTCCGACGCACATCTGGGGGCATTCTGTAATGTGTGGACTATCAGAGTGTTGATGAAACACAGAATTTGCATCGGGATTGAATACAACAGTCACCATACGCACTTTCGTCCATGGGAGTATTGTCTCAAACAGTCTACGGTTTGATCGTTTCCTGGAAGACTAGTAAATGTTTCCGATGCACATCTGGAGGCACTCTGTAATCTTTGGACCTTCAAAGTGTTGATGAAACTCAAAAATTGCATCGGGATTCAATACAACAGTCACCATACGCACTTTCCTCCATGGGAGTAATGTCTCTAACAGTCTACGCTTTGATCGTTCGCTGGAAGACCAGTAGTAGTTTCCGAAGCACATCTGGGGGCATTCTGTAATGTGTGGACTATCAGAGTGTTGATGAAACACAGAAATTGCATCGGGATTGAATACAACAGTCACCATGCGCACTTTCCTCCATGGGATTAATGTCTCAAACAGTTTACGCTTTGATCGTTCCCTGGAAGAGCTGTAGTAGTTTCCGATGCACATCTGTGGGCATTCTGTAAAGTGTGGACTATCAGACTGTTGATGAAACACATAAATTGCATCGGGATTAAATACAACAGTCACCATGCGCACTTTCCACCATGGGAGTAATGTCTCTAACAGTCTACGCTTTGATCGTCCCCTGCAAGACCAGTAGTAGTTTGCGATGCACATCTGGAGGCATTCTGTAATGTGTGGACCTTCAAAGTGTTGATGAAACACAGGAATTGCCGCGGGATTGAATACAACAGTCACCATGCGCACTTACCTCCATGGGAGTAATGTCCCAAACAGTCTATGATTTGATCGTTTAGTGAAGGACCAGTAGTATTATGCGATGCACATCTGGAGTCATTCTGTAATCTGTGGACCTTCAAAGTGTTGATGAAACACAGGAATTGCCGCGGGATTGAATACAACTGTCACCATGCGCACTTTCCTCCATGGGAGTAATGTCTCAAACAGTCTACGATTTGATCGTTCCCTGGAAGACCAGTAGTAGCTTCCGACGCACATCTGGGGGCATTCTGTAATGTGTGACCTATCAGAGTGTTGATGAAACACAGAAATTGCCGCGGGATTGAATACAACAGTCACCATGCGCACTTTCCTCCATGGGAGTGATGTTACAAACAGTCTACGCTTTGATCGTTCCCTGCAAGATAGCAGTAGTTTCCGATGCACATCTGGAGGCACTCTGTAATCTTTGGACCATCAAAGTGTTGATGAAACACAGAAATTGCATCGTGATTCAATACAACAGTCACCATGCGCACTTTCCTCCATGGGAGTAATGTCTCTAATAGTCTACGCTTTGATCGCTCCCTGGAAGACTAGTAGTAGTTTCCGAAGCACATCTGGGGGCATTCTGTAATGTGTGGACTATCAGAGTGTTGATGAAACACAGGAAATGTCATCGGGATTGTATACAAAAGTCACCACGCGCACTTTCCTCCATGGGAGTAATGTCTCAAACAGTTTACGCTTTGATCATTCCCTGGAAGACCAGTAGTAGTTTCCGATGCACATATGGGGGCATTCTGTAATGTGCCGACTATCAGAGTGTTGATGAAACACAGAAATTGCATCGGGATTGAATATAACAGACACCATGCGCACTTTCCTCCATGGGAGTAATGTCTCAAAAAGTCTATGCTTTGATCGTTCCCTGGAAGAGCAGTAGTAGTTTCCGACGCACATCTGGGGGCATTCTGTAATGTGTGGACTATCAGAGTGTTGATGAAACACAGAAATTGAATCAGGATTGAATACAACAGTCACCATGCGCACTTTCCTCCATGGGAGTAATGTCTCAAACAGTTTACGCTTTGATCGTTCCCTGGAAGACCAGTAGTAGTTTCAGACGCACATCTGGGTGCATTCTGTAATGTGTGGACTATCAGAGTGTTGATGAAACACAGAAATTGCATCGGGATTGAATACAACAGTCACCATGCGCACTTTCCTCCATGGGAGTGATGTCACAAACAGTCTACGCTTTGATCGTTCCCTGCAAGACCAGTAGTAGTTTCCGATGCACATCTGTAGGCATTCTGTAATCTGTGGACCTTCAAATTGTTGATGAAACACTGAAATTGAATCGGGATCGAATACAACAGTCACCATGTGCACTTCCCTCCATGGGAGTAATGTCTCAAACAGGCTACGCATTGATCGTTCCCTGGAAGACCAGTAGTAGTTTCCGATGCACATCTTCTGACATTCTGTAATGTGTGGACTATCAGAGGGTTGATGAAACACAGAAATTGCATCAAGATTGAATACAACAGTCAAAATGCGCCCTTTCCTCCATGGGAGTAATGTCTCAAACAGTTTACCCTTTGATCGTTCCCTGGAAGAGCAGTAATAGTTTCCGATGCACATCTGTGGGCATCCTGTAAAGTGTGGACTATCTGAGTGTTGATGAAACACATAAATTGCATCGGGATTAAATACAACAGTCACCATGCGCACTTTCCTATATGGGAGTAATGTCTCTAACAGTCTACGCTTTGATAGTTCCCTGCAAGAACAGTAGTAGTTTCCGATGCACATCTGGAGGCATTCTGTAATGTGTGGACCTTCAAAGTGTTGATGAAACACAGGAATTGCCGCGGGATTGAATACAACAGTCACCATGCGCACTTTCCTCCATGGGAGTAATGTCTCAAACAGTCTACGATTTGATCGTTCCCTGGATGACCAGTAGTAGCTTCCGACGCACATCTGGGGGCATTCTGTAATGTGTGGACTATCAGAGTGTTGATGAAACACAGAAATTGCATCAGTATTGAATACAACAGTCACCATGCGCACCTTCCTCCTTCGGAGTAATGTCTCAAACAGTTTACGCTTTTATCGTTCCCTGGAAGACCAGTAGTGGTTTCCGATGCACATCTGTGGGCATTCTGTAATGTGTGGACTATCAGAGTGTTGATGAAAAACAGAAATTCCATCGGGATTGAATACAACAGACCCCATGCGCACTTTCCTCCATGGGAGTAATGTCTCAAACAGTCTACGCTTTGATGGTTCCCTGCAAGACCAGTAGTAGTTTCCGATGCACATCTGGAGGCATTCTGTAATCTGTGGACATTCAAAGTGTTGATGAAACACAGAAATTGCATCAGGATTGAATACAACAGTCACCATGCGCACTTTCCTAGATGGGAGAAATGTCTCAAACAGTCTAGGCTTTGATTGTTCCCTGGAAGACCAGTAGTAGTTTCGGATGCACATCTGGGGGCATTCTGTAATGTGTGACCTATCAGAGTGTTGATGAAACACCGAAATCGCCGCGGGATTGAATACAACAGTCACCATGCGCACTTTCCTCCATGGGAGTAATGTCTCAAACAGTCTACGCTTTGATCGTTCCCTGGAATACCAGTAGTACTTCCCGATGCACATCTGGGGGCATCCTGTAATGTGTGGACTATCAGAGTGTTGATGAAACACATAAATTGCATCGGGATTAAATACAACAGTCACCAGGCGCACTTTATTCCATGGGAGTAATGTCTCAAACAGTCAACGCTTTGCTCGTTCCCAGCAAGACCAGTAGTAGTTTGCGATGCACATCTGGAAGCATTCTGTAATCTGTGGAGCTTCAAAGTGTTGATGAAACACAAAAATTGCATCGGGATTGAATACAACAGTCACCATGCGTACTTTCCTAGATGGGAGTAATGTCTCAAACAGTCTACGATTTGATCGTTTACTGGAAGACAAGTAGTAGTTTCCGATGCACATCTGGTGTCATTCTGTAATCTGTGGACTATCAGAGTGTTGATGAAACACAGAATTTGCATTGGGATTGAATACAACAGTCACCACGCGCACTTTCCTCCATGGGAGTAATGTCTCAAACAGTTTACGCTTTGATCTTTCCCTGGAAGACCAGTAGTAGTTTCCGATGCACATATGGGGGCATTCTGTAATGTGTCGACTATCAGACTGTTGATGAAACACAGAAATTGCATCGGGATTGAATACAACAGACACCATGCGCACTTTCCTCCATGGGAGTAATGTCTCAAACAGTCTACGCTTTGATCGTTCCCTGGAAGACAAGTTAGTAGTTTCCGATGCACATCTGGAGGCATTCAGTAATCTGTGGACCTTCAAAGCGTTGCTGAAACACAGAAATTGCATCGGGATTGAATACAACAGTCACCATGCGCACTTTCCTAGATGGGAGTAATGTCTCAAATAGTATACGATTTGATCGTTTACTGGAAGACAAGTAGTAGTTTCCGATGCACATCTGGTGTCATTCTGTAATCTGTGGACTATCAGAGTGTTGATGAAACACAGAATTTGCATTGGGATTGAATACAACAGTCACCATGCGCATTTTCCTCCATGGGAGTAATGTCTCAAACTGTCTACGGTTTGACCGTTTCCTGGAAGACCAGTAGTAGCATCAGATGCACATCTGGAGGCACTCTGTAATCGTTGGACCTTCAAAGTGTTGATGAAACACAGAAATTGCATCGGGACTCAATACAACAATCACCCTGCGCACTTTCCTTCATGGGAGTAATGTCTCTAACAGTCTACGCTTTGATGGTTCCCTGGAAGACCAGTAGTAGTTTCCGAAGCACATCTGGGGGCATTCTGTAATGTGTGGACTATCAGAGTGTTGATGAAACATATAAATTGCATCGGAATTAAATACAACATTCACCATGCGCACTTTCCTCCATGGGAGTAATGTCTCAAACAGTCTACGCTTTGACCGTTTTCTGGAGGACCAGTAGTATTATGCGATGCACATCTGGAGGCATTCTGTAATCTGTGGACCTTCAAAGTGTTGACGAAACACAGAAATTGCATCGGCATTGAATACAACAGTCACCATGCGCACTTTCCTCCATGGGAGTAATGTCTCATACAGTCTACGCTTTGATCGTTCCCTGGAAAACAAGTAGTAGTTTCCGACGCACATCTGGGGGCATTCTGTAATGTGTGGACTATCAGAGTGTTGATGAAACACAGAATTTGCATCGGGATTGAATACAACAGTCACCATGCGCACTTTCGTCCATGGGAGTATTGTCTCAAACAGTCTACGGTTTGATCGTTTCCTGGAAGACTAGTAAATGTTTCCGATGCACATCTGGAGGCACTCTGTAATCTTTGGACCTTCAAAGTGTTGATGAAACTCAAAAATTGCATCGGGATTCAATACAACAGTCACCATACGCACTTTCCTCCATGGGAGTAATGTCTCTAACAGTCTACGCTTTGATCGTTCGCTGGAAGACCAGTAGTAGTTTCCGAAGCACATCTGGGGGCATTCTGTAATGTGTGGACTATCAGAGTGTTGATGAAACACAGAAATTGCATCGGGATTGAATACAACAGTCACCATGCGCACTTTCCTCCATGGGATTAATGTCTCAAACAGTTTACGCTTTGATCGTTCCCTGGAAGAGCTGTAGTAGTTTCCGATGCACATCTGTGGGCATTCTGTAAAGTGTGGACTATCAGACTGTTGATGAAACACATAAATTGCATCGGGATTAAATACAACAGTCACCATGCGCACTTTCCACCATGGGAGTAATGTCTCTAACAGTCTACGCTTTGATCGTCCCCTGCAAGACCAGTAGTAGTTTGCGATGCACATCTGGAGGCATTCTGTAATGTGTGGACCTTCAAAGTGTTGATGAAACACAGGAATTGCCGCGGGATTGAATACAACAGTCACCATGCGCACTTACCTCCATGGGAGTAATGTCCCAAACAGTCTATGATTTGATCGTTTAGTGAAGGACCAGTAGTATTATGCGATGCACATCTGGAGTCATTCTGTAATCTGTGGACCTTCAAAGTGTTGATGAAACACAGGAATTGCCGCGGGATTGAATACAACTGTCACCATGCGCACTTTCCTCCATGGGAGTAATGTCTCAAACAGTCTACGATTTGATCGTTCCCTGGAAGACCAGTAGTAGCTTCCGACGCACATCTGGGGGCATTCTGTAATGTGTGACCTATCAGAGTGTTGATGAAACACAGAAATTGCCGCGGGATTGAATACAACAGTCACCATGCGCACTTTCCTCCATGGGAGTGATGTTACAAACAGTCTACGCTTTGATCGTTCCCTGCAAGATAGCAGTAGTTTCCGATGCACATCTGGAGGCACTCTGTAATCTTTGGACCATCAAAGTGTTGATGAAACACAGAAATTGCATCGTGATTCAATACAACAGTCACCATGCGCACTTTCCTCCATGGGAGTAATGTCTCTAATAGTCTACGCTTTGATCTCTCCCTGGAAGACTAGTAGTAGTTTCCGAAGCACATCTGGGGGCATTCTGTAATGTGTGGACTATCAGAGTGTTGATGAAACACAGGAAATGTCATCGGGATTGTATACAAAAGTCACCACGCGCACTTTCCTCCATGGGAGTAATGTCTCAAACAGTTTACGCTTTGATCATTCCCTGGAAGACCAGTAGTAGTTTCCGATGCACATATGGGGGCATTCTGTAATGTGCCGACTATCAGAGTGTTGATGAAACACAGAAATTGCATCGGGATTGAATATAACAGACACCATGCGCACTTTCCTCCATGGGAGTAATGTCTCAAAAAGTCTATGCTTTGATCGTTCCCTGGAAGAGCAGTAGAAGTTTCCGACGCACATCTGGGGGCATTCTGTAATGTGTGGACTATCAGAGTGTTGATGAAACACAGAAATTGAATCAGGATTGAATACAACAGTCACCATGCGCACTTTCCCTTATGGGAGTAATGTCTCAAACAGTTTACGCTTTGATCGTTCCCTGGAAGACCAGTAGTAGTTTCAGACGCACATCTGGGTGCATTCTGTAATGTGTGGACTATCAGAGTGTTGATGAAACACAGAAATTGCATCAGGATTGAATACAACAGTCACCATTCGCACTTTCCTCCATGGGAGTGATGTCACAAACAGTCTACGCTTTGATCGTTCCCTGCAAGACCAGTAGTAGTTTCCGATGCACATCTGTAGGCATTCTGTAATCTGTGGACCTTCAAATTGTTGATGAAACACTGAAATTGAATCGGGATCGAATACAACAGTCACCATGCGCACTTCCCTCCATGGGAGTAATGTCTCAAACAGGCTACGCATTGATCGTTCCCTGGAAGACCAGTAGTAGTTTCCGATGCACATCTTCTGACATTCTGTAATGTGTGGACTATCAGAGGGTTGATGAAACACAGAAATTGCATCAAGATTGAATACAACAGTCAAAATGCGCCCTTTCCTCCATGGGAGTAATGTCTCAAACAGATTACCCTTTGATCGTTCCCTGGAAGAGCAGTAATAGTTTCCGATGCCCATCTGTGGGCATCCTGTAAAGTGTGGACTATCTGAGTGTTGATGAAACACATAAATTGCATCGGGATTAAATACAACAGTCACCATGCGCACTTTCCTATATGGGAGTAATGTCTCTAACAGTCTACGCTTTGATAGTTCCCTGCAAGAACAGTAGTAGTTTCCGATGCACATCTGGAGGCATTCTGTAATGTGTGGACCTTCAAAGTGTTGATGAAACACAGGAATTACCGCGGGATTGAATACAACAGTCACCATGCGCACTTTCCTCCATGGGAGTAATGTCTCAAATAGTCTACGATTTGATCGTTCCCTGGATGACCAGTAGTAGCTTCCGACGCACATCTGGGGGCATTCTGTAATGTGTGGACTATCAGAGTGTTGATGAAACACAGAAATTGCATCAGTATTGAATACAACAGTCACCATGCGCACCTTCCTCCTTCGGAGTAATGTCTCAAACAGTTTACGCTTTGATCGTTCCCTGGAAGACCAGTAGTGGTTTCCGATGCACATCTGGAGGCATTCTGCAATCTGTGGACTATCAGAGTGTTGATGAAACAGAGAAATTGCATCGAGATTGAATACAACAGACCCCATGCGCACTTTCCTCCATGGGAGTAATGTCTCAAACAGTATACGCTTTGATGGTTCCCTGCAAGACCAGTAGTAGTTTCCGATGCACATCTGGAGGCATTCTGTAATCTGTGGACATTCAAAGTGTTGATGAAACACAGAAATTGCATCAGGATTGAATACAACAGTCACCATGCGCACTTTCCTAGATGGAAGAAATGTCTCAAACAGTCTACGCTTTGATCGTTCCCTGGAAGACCAGTAGTAGTTTCGGATGCACATCTGGGGGCATTCTGTAATGTGTGACCTATCAGAGTGTTGATGAAACACCGAAGTCGCCGCGGGATTGAATACAACAGTCACCATGCGCACTTTCCTCCATGGGAGTAATGTCTCAAACAGTCTACGCTTTGATCGTTCCCTGGAATACCAGTAGTACTTCCCGATGCACATCTGGGGGCATCCTGTAATGTGTGGACTATCAGAGTGTTGATGAAACACATAAATTGCATCGGGATTAAATACAACAGTCACCATGCGCACTTTATTCCATGGGAGTAATGTCTCAAACAGTCAACGCTTTGCTCGTTCCCAGCAAGACCAGTAGTAGTTTGCGATGCACATCTGGAAGCATTCTGTAATCTGTGGAGCTTCAAAGTGTTGATGAAACACAAAAATTGCCGCGGGATTGAATACAGCAGTCACCATGCGCACTTTCCTCCATGGCAGTAATGTCTCAAACAGTCTACGCTTTGATCGTTCCCTGGAAGACCAGTAGTAGTTTCCGATGCACATCTGGGGGCATTCTGTAATGTGTGACCTATCAGAGTGTTGATGAAACACAGAAATTGCCGCGGGATTGAATACAACAGTCACCATGCGCACATTCCTCCATGGGAGTAATGTCTCAAACAGTCTACGCTTTGATCGTTCCCTGGAATACCAGTAGTACTTCCCGATGCACATCTGGGGGCATTCTGTAATGTGTGGACTATCAGAGTGTTGATGAAACACATAAATTGCATCGGGATTAAATACAACAGTCACCATGCGCACTTTATTCCATGGGAGTAATGTCTCAAACAGTCTATGGTGTGATCGTTTCCTGGAAGACCAGTAGTAGTTTCCGATGCACATCTGGAGGCATTCTGTAATCTTTGGACCTTCAATGTGTTGATGAAACACAGAAATTGCCTCGGGATTGAATACAACAGTCATCATGCACATTTTCCTCCATGGGAGTAATGTCTCAAACAGTCTACGCTTTGATCGTTCCCTGGAAGACCAGTAGTAGTTTCCGATGCACATCTGGAGGCATTCTGTAATCTGTAAACTATCAGAGTGTTGTTGAAACACAGAAATTACAGCGGGATTGAATACAACAGTCACCACGCGCACTTTCCTCCATGGGAGTAATGTGTCAAACAGTTTACGCTTTGAACGTTCCCTGGAGGACCAGTAGTAGTTTCCGATGCACATATGGGGGCATTCTGTAATGTGTGGACTATCAGACTGTTGATGAAACACAGAAATTGCTTCGGGATTGAATACAACAGACACCATGCGCACTTTCCTCCATGGGAGCAATGTCTCGAACAGTCTACGTTTGATCGATCCCTGGAAGACCAGTAGTAGTTTCCGACGCACATCTGAGGGCATTCTGTAATGTGTGGACTAACAGAGTGTTGATGAAACACAGAAATTGCATCAGGATTGAATACAACAGTCACCATGCGCACTTTCCTCCATGGGAGTGATGTTACAAACAGTCTACGCTTTGATCGTTCCCTGCAAGGTAGCAGTAGTTTCCGATGCACATCTGGAGGCACTCTGTAATCTTTGGACCTTCAAAGTGTTGATGAAACACAGAAATTGCATCATGATTCAATACAACAGTCACCATGCGCACTTTCCTCCATGGGAGTAATGTCTCTAATAGTCTACGCTTTGATCGTTCCCTGGAAGACTAGTAGTAGTTTCCGAAGCACATCTGGGGGCATTCTGTAATGTGTGGACTATCAGAGTGTTGATGAAACACAGGAAATGTCATCGGGATTGTATACAAAAGTCACCACGCGCACTTTCCTCCATGGGAGTAATGTCTCAAACAGTTTACGCTTTGATCATTCCCTGGAAGACCAGTAGTAGTTTCCGATGCACATATGGGGGCATTCTGTAATGTGCCGACTATCAGAGTGTTGATGAAACACAGAAATTGCATCGGGATTGAATATAACAGACACCATGCGCACTTTCCTCCATGGGAGTAATGTCTCAAAAAGTCTATGCTTTGATCTTTCCCTGGAAGAGCAGTAGTAGTTTCCGACGCACATCTGGGGGCATTCTGTAATGTGTGGACTATCAGAGTGTTGATGAAACACAGAAATTGAATCAGGATTGAATACAACAGTCACCATGCGCACTTTCCTCCATGGGAGTAATGTCTCAAACAGTTTACGCTTTGATCGTTCCCTGGAAGACCAGTAGTAGTTTCAGACGCACATCTGGGTGCATTCTGTAATGTGTGGACTATCAGAGTGTTGATGAAACACAGAAATTGCATCGGGATTGAATACAACAGTCACCATGCGCACTTTCCTCCATGGGAGTGATGTCACAAACAGTCTACGCTTTGATCGTTCCCTGCAAGACCAGTAGTAGTTTCCGATGCACATCTGTAGGCATTCTGTAATCTATGGACCTTCAAATTGTTGATGAAACACTGAAATTGAATCGGGAACGAATACAACAGTCACCATGCGCACTTCCCTCCATGGGAATAATGTCTCAAACAGGCTACGCATTGATCGTTCCCTGGAAGACCAGTAGTAGTTTCCGATGCACATCTTCTGACATTCTGTAATGTGTGGACTATCAGAGGGTTGATGAAACACAGAAATTGCATCAAGATGAATACAACAGTCAAAATGCGCCCTTTCCTCCATGGTAGTAATGTCTCAAACAGTTTACCCTTTGATCGTTCCCTGGAAGAGCAGTAATAGTTTCCGATGCACATCTGTGGGCATCCTGTAAAGTGTGGACTATCTGAGTGTTGATGAAACACATAAATTGCATCGGGATTAAATACAACAGTCACCATGCGCACTTTCCTATATGGGAGTAATGTCTCTAACAGTCTACGCTTTGATAGTTCCCTGCAAGAACAGTAGTAGTTTCCGATGGACATCTGGAGGCATTCTGTAATGTGTGGACTATCAGAGTGTTGATGAAACACAGAAATTGCATCAGTATTGAATACAACAGTCACCATGCGCACCTTCCTCCTTCGGAGTAAAGTCTCAAACAGTTTACGCTTTGATCGTTCCCTGGAAGACCAGTAGTGGTTTCCGATGCACATCTGGGGGCATTCTGTAATGTGTGGACTATCAGAGTGTTGATGAAAAACAGAAATTCCATCGGGATTGAATACAACAGACCCCATGCGCACTTTCCTCCATGAGAGTAATGTCTCAAACAGTCTACGCTTTGATGGTTCCCTGCAAGACCAGTAGTAGTTTCCGATGCACATCTGGAGGCATTCTGTAATCTGTGGACATTCAAAGTGTTGATGAAACACAGAAATTGCATCAGGATTGAATACAACAGTCGCCATGCGCACTTTCCTCCATGGCAGTAATGTCTCAAACAGTCTACGCTTTGATCGTTCCCTGGAAGACCAGTAGTAGTTCCCGATGCACATCTGCGTGCATTCTGTAATGTGTGACCTATCAGAGTGTTGATGAAACACAGAAATTGCCGCGGGATTGAATACAACAGTCACCATGCGCACTTTCCTCCATGGGAGTAATGTCTCAAACAGTCTACGCTTTGATCGTTCCCTGGAATACCAGTAGTACTTCCCGATGCACATCTGGGGGCATTCTGTAATGTGTGGACTATCAGAGTGTTGATGAAACACATAAATTGCATCGGGATTAAATACAACAGTCACCATGCGCACTTTATTCCATGGGAGTAATGTCTCAAACAGTCTACGCTTTGATCGTTCCCTGGAAGACCAGTAGTAGTTTCCGATGCACATCTGGGGGCATTCTGTAATGTGTGACCTATCAGAGTGATGATGAAACACAGAAATTGCCGCGGGATTGAATACAACAGTCACCATGCGCACTTTCCTCCATGGGAGTAATGTCTCAAACAGTCTACGCTTTGATCGATTCCTGGAGGACCAGTAGTATTATGTTATGCACATCTGGAGGCATTCTGTAATCTGTGGACCTTCAAAGTGTTGATGAAACACAGAAATTGCATCGGGATTGAATACAACAGTCACCATGCGCACTTTCGCCCATGTGAGTAATGTCTCAAACAGTCTATGGTTTGATCGTTTCCTGGAAGACCAGTAGTAGTTTCCGATGCAAATCTGGAGGCATTCTGTAATCTTTGGACCTTCAATGTGTTGATGAAACACAGAAATTGCCTCGGGATTGAATACAACAGTCATCATGCACATTTTCCTCCATGGGAGTAATGTCTCAAACAGTCTACGCTTTGATTGTTCCCTGGAAGACCAGTAGTAGTTTCCGATGCACATCTGGATGCATTCTGTAATCTGTAAACTATCAGAGTGTTGTTGAAACACAGAAATTGCAGCGGGATTGAATACAACAGTCACCACGCGCACTTTCCTCCATGGGAGTAATGTGTCAAACAGTTTACGCTTTGAACGTTCCCTGGAGGACCAGTAGTAGTTTCCGATGCACATATGGGGGCATTCTGTAATGTGTGGACTATCAGAGTGTTGATGAAACACAGAAATTGCTTCGGGATTGAATACAACAGACACCATGCGCACTTTCCTCCATGGGAGCAATGTCTCGAACAGTCTACGTTTGATCGATCCCTGGAAGACCAGTAGTAGTTTCCGACGCACATCTGAGGGCATTCTGTAATGTGTGGACTAACAGAGTGTTGATGAAACACAGAAATTGCATCAGGATTGAATACAACAGTCACCATGCGCACTTTCCTCCATGGGAGTAACGTCTCAAACAGTTTACGCTTTGATCGTTCCCTGGAAGACCAGTAGTAGTTTCCGATGAACATCTGGGGACATTCTGTAATGTGTGGACTATCAGAGTGTTAATGAAACACAGAAATTGCATCAGGATTAAATACAACAGTCACCATGCGCACTTACCTCCATGGGAGTAATGTCCCAAACAGTTTACGCTTTGATCGTTCCCTGGATGACCAGTAGTAGCTTCCGATGCACATCTGGGGACATTCTGTAATGTGTGGACTATCAGAGTGTTGAAGAAACACTGAAATTCCATCAGGATTGAATACAACAGTCACCATGCGCACATTCCTCCATGGGAGTAATTTCTCAAACAGTTTACGCTTTGATCGTTCCCTGCAAGACCAGTAGTAGTTTCCGATGCACATCTGTAGGCATTCTGTAATCTGTGGACCTTCAAATTGTTGATGAAACACTGAAATTGAATCGGGATCGAATACAACACATCTTCTGACATTCTGTAATGTGTGGACTATCAGAGGGTTGATGAAACACAGAAATTGCATCGGGATTAAATACAACAGTCACCATGCGCACTTTCCTAGATGGGAGAAATGTCTCAAACAGTCTACGATTTGATCGTTCCCTGGAAGACCAGTAGTACTTCCCGATGCACATCTGGGGGCATTCTGTAATGTGTGGACTATCAGAGTGTTGATGAACCACATAAATTGCATCGGCATTGAATACAACAGACCCCATGCGCAATTTCCTCCATGGGAGTAATGTCTCAAACAGTCTACGCTTTGATGGTTCCCTGCAAGACCAGTAGTAGTTTCCGATGCACATCTGGAGGCATTCTGTAATCTGTGGACATTCAAAGTGTTGATGAAACACAGAAATTGCATCAGGATTGAATACAACAGTCACCATGCGCACTTTCCTAGATGGGAGAAATGTCTCAAACAGTCTACGCTTTGATCGTTCCCTGGAAGACCAGTAGTACTTCCCGATGCACATCTGGGGGCATTCTGTAATGTGTGGACTATCAGAGTGTTGATGAAACACATAAATTGCATCGGGATTAAATACAACAGTCACCATGCGCAGTTTATTCCATGGGAGTATTGTCTCAAACAGTCTACGCTTTGCTTGTTCCCAGCAAGACCAGTAGTAGTTTGCGATGCACATCTGGAAGCATTCTGTAATCTGTGGAGCTTCAAAGTGTTGATGAAACACAAAAATTGCCGCGGGATTGAATACAGCAGTCACCATGCGCACTTTCCTCCATGGCAGTAATGTCTCAAACAGTCTACGCTTTGATCGTTCCCTGGAAGACCAGTAGTAGTTTCCGATGCACATCTGGGGGCATTCTGTAATGTGTGACCTATCAGAGTGTTGATGAAACACAGAAATTGCCGCGGGATTGAATACAACAGTCACCATGCGCACTTTCCTCCATGGGAGTAATGTCTCAAACAGTCTACGCTTTGATCGTTCCCTGGAATACCAGTAGTACTTCCCGATGCACATCTGGGAGCATTCTGTAATGTGTGGACTATCAGAGTGTTGATGAAACACATAATTTGCATCGGGATTAAATACAACAGTCACCATGCGCACTTTATTCCATGGGAGTAATGTCTCAAACAGTCTACGCTTTGATCGTTCCCTGGAAGACCAGTAGTAGTTTCCGATGCACATCTGGGGGCATTCTGTAATGTGTGACCTATCAGAGTGTTGATGAAACACAGAAATTGCCGCGGGATTGAATACAACAGTCACCATGCGCACTTTCCTCCATGGGAGTAATGTCTCAAACAGTCTACGCTTTGATCGTTCCCTGGAAGACCAGTAGTAGTTTCCGATGCACACCTGGGGGCATTCTGTAATGTGTGACCTATCAGAGTGTTGATGAAACACAGAAATTGCCGCGGGATTGAATACAACAGTCACCATGCGCACTTTCCTCCATGGGAGTAATGTCTCAAACAGTCTACGCTTTGATCGTTTCCTGGAGGACCAGTAGTATTATGTTATGCACATCTGGAGGCATTCTGTAGTCTGTGGACCATCAGAGTGTTGATGAAACACAGATATTTCTCCGGGATTGAATACAACAGTCACCATGCGCACTTTCCTCCATGGGAGTAATGTCTCAAACATTTTACGCTTTGATCGTTCCCTGGAAGACCAGTAGTAGTTTCAAATGCACATCTGTAGGCATTCTGTAATCTGTGGACCTTCAAAGTGTTGATGAAACAGAAAAATTGCCGCTGGATTGAATACAACAGTCACCATGCGCACTATCCTAAATGGGAGTAATGTCTCAAACAGTCTACTATTTGATCGTTTCCTGGAGGACCAATAGTATTTTGCGATGCACATCTGGATGCATTCTGTAATCTGTGGACATTCAAAGTGTTGATGAAACACAGAAATTGCATCGGCATTGAATACAACAGTCACCATGCGCTTTTTCCTCCATGGGAGTAATGTGTTAAACAGTCTACGCTTTGATCGTTCCCTGGAGGACCAGTATTAGTTTCCGATGCAAATCTGGAGGCATTCTGTAATCTGTAAACTATTAGAGTGTTGATGGAACACAGAAATTGCATCAGGATTGAATACAACAGTCACCATGCGCACTTTCCTCCATGGGAGTAATGTCTCAAACAGTTTACGCTTTGATCGCTCCCTGGAAGACCAGTAGTAGTTTCCGATGCACATCTCGGGACATTCTGTAATGTGTGGACTATCAGAGTGTTAATGAAACACAGAATTTGCATCAGGATTGAATACAAAAGTCACCATGTGCACTTTCCTCCATGGGAGTAATGTCTCAGACAGTTTACGCTTTGATCGTTCCCTGGAAGACCAGTAGTAGCTTCCGATGCACATCTGGGGACATTCTGTAATGTGTGGACTATCAGAGTGTTGATGAAACACAGAAATTTTATCAGGATTGAATACAACAGTCACCATGCGCACATTCCCCCATGGGAGTAATGTCTAAAAACAGTTTACGCTTTGATCGTTCCCTGGAAGACCAATAGTAGTTTCCGACGCACATCTGGGGGCATTCTGTAATGTGTGGACTATAGGAGTGTTGATGATACACAGAAATTGCATCAGGATTGAATACAACAGTCACCATGCGCACTTTCCTCCATGGGAGTAATGTCACAAACAGTCTACGCTTTGATCGTTACCTGGAAGACCAGTAGTAGTTTCCGAGGCACACCTGGAGGCATTCTGTAATCTGTGGACCATCAGAGTGTTGATGAAACACAGATATTGCATCGGGATTGAATACATCAGTCACCATGCGCACTTTCCTCCATGGGAGTAATGTCTCAAACATTTTACGCTTTAATCGTTCCCTGGAAGACCAGTAGTAGTTTCCGATGCCCATCTGGGCACATTCTGTAATGTGTGGACTATCAGAGTGTTGATGAAACACAGAAATTGCATCAGGATTGAATACAAATGTTACCATGCGCACTTTCCTCAATGGGAGTGATGTCTCAAACAGTTTACGCTTTGATCGTTCCCTGGAAGACCAGTAGTAGTTTCCGATGCACATCTTCTGACACTCTCTAATGTGTGCACTATCAGAGTGTTGATGAAACACAGAAATTGCATAGGGATTGAATACAACAGTCACCATGCGCACTTTCCTCCATGGGAGTAATGTCTCAAACAGTGAACGCTTTGATCTTTCCCTGCAAGACCAGTAGTAGTTTCAAATGCACATCTGTAGGCATTCTGTAATCTGTGGACCTTCAAAGTGTTGATGAAACACAAAAATTGCCGCTGGATCGAATACAACAGTCACCATGCGCTTTTTCCTCCATGGGAGTAATGTGTCAAACAGTCTACGCTTTGATCGTTCCCTGGAGGACCAGTAGTAGTTTCCGATGCACATCTGGAGGCATTCTGTAATCTGTAAACTATTAGAGTGTTGATGAAACACAGAAATTGGATTAGGATTGAATACAACAGTCACCATGCGCACTTTCCTCCATGGGAGTAATGTCACAAACAGTCCACGCATTAATCGTTCCCTGGAAGACCAGTAGTAGTTTGCGATGCACATCTGGAGGCATTCTGTAATCTGTGGACCTTCAAAGTGATGATGAAACACAAAGATTGCCGCTGGATTGAATACAACAGTCACCATGCGCACTTTCCTAAATGGGAGTAATGTCTCAAACAGTCTACGCTTTGATCGTTTCGTGGAGGACCAATAGTATTTTGCGATGCACATCTGGATGCATTCTGTAATCTGTGGACCTTCAAAGTGATGATGAAACACAGAAATTGCATCGGCATTGAATACAACAGTACCCATGCGCATTTTCGTCCATGGGAGTAATGTCTCTAACAGTCTACGCTTTGATCGTTCCCTGCAAGACCAGTAGTAGTTTCCGATGCACATCTGGAGGCATTCTTTAACCTGTGGACCTTCAAAGTGTTGATGAAACACAGGTATTGCCGCGGGATTGAATACAAAATTCACCATGCGCACTTTCCTCCAAGGCAGTAATGTCTCAAACAGTCTAGGCTTTGATCGTTCCCTGGAAGACCAGTAGTAGTTACCGATGTACATCTGGAGGCATTCTGTAATCTGTGGTATATCAGAGTGTTGATGAAACACAGAAATTGCATCGGGATTGATAACAACAAACACCATGCGCACTTTCCTCCATGGGAGTAATGTCTCTAACAGTCTACGGTTTGATCGTTTCCTGCAAGACCAGTAGTAGTTTCCGATGCACATCTGGAGGCATTCTGTAACCTGTGGACCTTCAAAGTGTTGATGAAACACAGGAATTGCATCGGGATTGAATACAACGGACACCATGCGAACTTTCCTCCATGTGAGTAATGTCTCAAACGGTTTACGCTTTGATCGTTCCCTGGAAGACCAGTAGTAGTTTCCGATGCACATCTGGGGATATTCTGTAATGTGTGGACTATCAGAGTGTTAATGAAACACAGAAATTGCATCAGGATTGAATACAACAGTCACCATGCGCACTTTCCTCCATGGGAGTAATGTCTCAAACAGTTTACGCTTTGATCGTTCCCTGGAAGACCAGTAGTAGCATCCGATGCACATCTGGGGACATTCTGTAATGTGCGGACTATCGGAGTGTTGATGAAACACAGAAATTGCATCAGGATTGAATACAACAGTCACCATGCGCACTTTCCACCATGGGAGTAATGTCTCAAACAGTTTACGCATTGATCGTTCCCTGGAAGTCCAGTAGTAGTTTCCGACGCACATCTGGGAGCATCTGTAATGTGTGGACTATCAGAGTGTTGATGAAACACAGGAATTGCATGAGGGTTCAATACAACAGTCACCATGCGCACTTTCCTACATGTGAGTAATGTCTCCAACATTTTACGATTTCATCGTTAGCTGGAAGACCAATAGTAGTTTCCGATGCACATCTTCTGACATTCTGTAATGTGTGGACTATCAGAGTGTTGATGAAACACAGAAATTGCATCGGGATTGAATACAACAGTCACCGTGCCCACTTTCCTCCATGGGAGTAATGTCTCAAACAGTCTACGCTTTGATCGTTTCCTGGAGGACCAATAGTATTTTGCGATGCACATCTGGATGCATTCTGTAATCTGTGGACCTTCAAAGTGTTGATGAAACACAGAAATTGCATCGGCATTGAATACAACAGTCACCATGCGCACTTTCCTCCATGGGAGTAATGTCTCAAACAGTCTACGCTTTGATCGTTCTCTGGAAGACAAGTAGAAGTCTCCGATGCACATCTGGTGTCATTCTGTAATCTGTGGACTATCAGAGTGTTGATGAAACACAGAAATTGCATCGGGATTGAATAAAACATTATCCATGCGCATTTTCGTCCATGGGAGTAATGTCTCTAACAGTCTACGCTTTGATCGTTCCCTGCAAGACCAGTAGTAGTTTCCGATGCACATCTGGAGGCATTCTGTAACCTGTGGACCTTCAAAGTGTTGATGAAACAGAGGAATTGTCGCGGGATTGAATACAACAGTCACCATGCGAAGTTTCCTCCCTGGGAGTAATGTTTTAAACAGGCTAGGCTTTGATCGTTCCCTGGAAGACCAGTAGTAGTTTCCGATGCACATCTGGGGACATTCTGTAATGTGTGGACTATCAGAGTGTTGATGAAACACAGAAATTGCATCAGGATTGAATACAACAGCCACCATGCGCACTTTCCTCCATGGGAGTAATGTCTCAAACAGTTTACGCTTTGATCGTTCCCTGGAAGACTAGTAGTAATTTCCGACGCACATCTGGGGGCATCTGTTAAGGGTGGACTATCAGAGTGTTGATGAAACACAGAAATTGCATCAGGATTGAATACAACAGTCACCATGCGCACTTTCCTCCATGGGAGTAATGTCACAAACAGTCTACGCTTTGATCGTTCCCTGGAAGACCAGTAGTAGTTTCCGAGGCACATCTGGAGGCATTCTGTAATCTGTGGTCTATCAGAGTGTTGATGAAACTCAGTTATTGCATCGGGATTGAATACATCATTCACCATGCGCACTTTCGTACATGGGAGTAATGTCTCCAACATTTTACGATTTCATCGTTAGCTGGAAGACCAGTAGTAGTTTCCGATGCACATCTTCAGACATTCTGTAATGTGTGGACTGTCAGAGTGTTGATGAAACACAGAAATTGCATCGGGATTGAATACAACAGTCACCGTGCCCACTTTCCTCCATGGGAGTAAAGTCTCAAAGAGTCTACGCTTTGATCGTTCCCTGCAAGACCAGTAGTAGTTTCCGATGCACATCTGTAGGCATCCTGGAATCTGTGGACCTTCAAAGTGTTGATGAAAGACAGAAATTGCATCGGGATTGAATACTACAGTACCCATGCGCACTTTCGTCCATGGGAGTAATGTCTCAAACAGTCTACTGTTTGATCGTTTCCTGGAAGACCAGTAGTAGTTTCCGATGCACATCTGGAATCATTCTGTAATCTTTGGACCTTCAAAGTGTCGATGAAACACAGAAATTGCATTGGGATTTAATACAACAGTCACCACGCGCACTTTCCTACATGGGAGTAATGTCTCAAACAGTTTACGCTTTGATCGTTCACTGGAAGACGAGTAGTAGTTTATGATGCTCATATGGGGGCCTTCTGTAATGTGCGGGCTATCGGAGTTTTGATGAAACACAGAAATTGCATCGGGATTGATTACAACAAACACCATGCGCACTTTCCTCTATGGGAGTAATGTCTCTAACAGTCTACGCTTTAATCGTTCCCTGCAAGACCAGTAGTAGTTTCCGATGCACATCCGGAGGCATTCTGTAACCTGTGGACCTTCAAAGTGTTGATGAAACACAGGAATTGCCGCGGGATTGAATACAACAGTAATCATGCGCACTTTCCTCCATGGGAGTAATGTCTCAAACAGTCTAGGCTTTGATCGTTCCCTGGAAGACCAGTAGTAGTTTCCGATGCACATCTGATGTCATTCTGTAATCTGTGTTCTATCAGAGTGTTGATGAAACACAGAAATTGCATTGGGATTGATTACAACAAACACCTTGCGCACTTTCCTCCATGGGAGTAATGTCCCTAACAGTTTACGCATTGATCGTTCCCTGCAAGACCAGTAGTAGTTTCCGATGCACATCTGGAGGCATTCTGTAACCTGTGGATCTTCAAAGTGTTGATGAAACACAGGAATTGCCGCGGGATTGAATACAACAGTCACCATGCGCACTTTCCTCCATATGAGTAATGTCTCAAACAGTCTAGGCTTTGATCGTTCCCTATAAGACCAGTAGTAGTTTCCGCTGCACATCTGGAGGCATTCTGTAATCTGTTGTCTATCAGAGTGTTGATGAAACACAGAAATTGCATCGGGATTGAATACAACAGACAGCATGCACACTATCCTCCATGGGAGTATTGTCTCAAACAGTCTACGATTCGATCGTTCCCTGGAAGACCAGTAGTAGTTTCCGACGCACATCTGGGAGCATTCTGTAATGTGTGGACTATCAGAATGTTTATGAAACTCAGAAATTGCATCAGGATTGAATACAACGGTCACCATGCGCACTTTCCTCCATGGGAGTAATGTCTCAAACAGTTTAAGTGTTGATCGTTCCCTGGAAGACCAGTAGTAGTTTCCGAGGCACATCTGGAGGTATTTCTGTAATCTGTGGACTATCAGAGAGTTGATGAAACACAGAAATTGCATCGGGATTGAATATAACAGTCACCATGCGCACTTTCCTCCATGGGAGTAATGTCTCAAACAGTCTAGGCTTTGATCGTTCCCTGGAAGACCAGTAGTAGTTTCCGAGGCATATCTGGAGGCATTCTGTAATCTGTGGACCGTCAAAGTGTTGAAGAAACACAGAAATTGCCACAGGATTGAATACAACAGTCACCATGCGCACTTTCCTCCATGGGAGTAATGCCTCAAACAGTTTACGCTTTGATCATTCCCTGGAAGACCAGTAGCAGTTTCCGATGCACATCTTGGGGCATTCAGTACTGTGTGGAATATCACAGTGTTGATTACACACAGAAATTGCATCAGGATTGAATACAACAGTCACCATGCTCACTTTCCTCCATGGGAGTAATGTCTCAAACAGTTTACGCTTTGATCGTTCCCTGGAAGACCAGTAGTAGTTTCCGATGCGCATCTGGTGTCATTTTGTAATCTGTGGACTATCAGAGTGTTAATCAAACACAGAAATTGCATCGGGATTGAATACAACAGTCACCATGCGCACTTTCCTCCATGGGAGTAATGCCTCAAACAGTTTACGCTTTGATCATTCCCTGGAAGACCAGTAGCAGTTTCCGATGCACATCTTGGGGCATTCAGTACTGTGTGGAATATCACAGTGTTGATTACACACAGAAATTGCATCAGGATTGAATACAACAGTCACCATGCTCACTTTCCTCCATGGGAGTAATGTCTCAAACAGTCTACGCTTTGATCGTTCCCTGCAAGACCAGTAGTAGTTTCCGATGCACATCTGGAGGCATTCTGTAATCTGTGGACCGTCAAAGTGTTGAAGAAACACAGAAATTGCCACAGGATTGAATACAACAGTCACCATGCGCACTTTCCTCCATGGGAGTAATGTCTGAAACAGTCTACGCTTTGATCGTTTCCTGGAGGACCAGTGGTAGTTTCCGATGCACATCTGGAGGCATTCTGTAATCTGACGACCTTCAAAGTGTTGATGAAACACAGAAATTGAATGGGGATTGAATACAACAGTCACCATGCGCACATTCCTCCATGGGAGTAAAGTCTCACACAGTCTACGCTTTTGATCGTTCCCTGGAAGACCAGTAGTAGTTTCCGATGCACATCTTCTGACATTCTGTAATGTGTGGACTATCAGAGTGTTGATGAAACACAGACATTGCATCAGGATTGAATACAACAGTCACCATGTGCTCCTTCATCCATGGGAGTAATGTCTCAAACAGTTTACGCTTTGATCGTTCCCAGGAAGACCAGTAGTAGTTTCCGATGCACATCTGTGGTCATTCTGTAATGTGTGGACTATCAGAGTGTTGATGAAACACTGAAAGTTCGTCAGGATTGAATACAAAAGTCACCATGCGCACTTTCCTCCATGGGAGTAATGTCTCAAACAGTTTACGCTTTGATCGTTCCCTGGAAGACCAGTAGTAGTTTCAGATGCATATCTGGGGGCATTCTGTAATCTGTAAACTATCAGAGTGTTGTTCAAACACAGAAATTGCATCGGGATTGAATACAATGGTCACCATGCGCGCTTTCCTCCATGGAAGTAATGTCTCAAACAGTTTATGCTTTGATCGTTCCCTGGAAGACCAGTAGTAGTTTCCGATGCACATATGGCAGCATTATGTAATGTGTGGACTATCAGAGTGTTGATGAAACACAGAAATTGCATCGGGATTGAATACAACAGACACCATGCGCACTTTCCTCTATGGGAGTAATGTCTCAAACAGTCTACGCTTTGATCGTTAGCTGCAAGACCAGTAGTAGTTTCCGATGCACATATGGAGGCATTCTGTAATCTGTGGACCTTAAAAGTGTTGATGAAACACAGTAATTGCCTCGGGATTGAATACAACAGTCAACATGCGCACTTTCGTCCATGTGGAGTAATGTCTCAAACAGTCTACGGTTTGATCGTTTCCTGGAAGACCAGTAGTAGTTACCGATGCACATCTGGAGGCATTCTGTAATCTTTTGACCTTCAAAGTGTTGATGAAGCACAGAAATTGCATCGCGATTCAATACAACAGTCACCATGTGCACTTTACTCCATGGGAGTAATGTCTGAAACAGTCTAGGCTTTGATCGTACCCTGGAAGACCAGTAGTAGTTTCCGATTCACATCTGGAGGCATTCTGTAATCTGCGGACCATCAGAGTGTTGATGAAACACAGAAATTGCATCAGGATTGAATACAAAAGTCACCATGCGCACTTTCCTCCATGGAAGTAATGTCTCAAACAGTTTACGCTTGATCGTTAACTGGAGGACCAGTAGTAGTTTGGGATGCACATCTGGAGGCATTCTGTAGTCTCTGGACCCTCAAAGTTTTGATGAAACACAGAAATTGCCGCGGGATTGAATACAACAGTCACCATGCTCACTTTCCTCCATGGGAGTAATGTCTCAAACAGTCTACGCTTTGATCGTTTCCTGGAGGACCAGTGGTAGTTTTCGATGCACATCTGGAGGCATTCTGTAATCTGTGGACCTTCTAAGTGTTGATGAAACACAGAAATTGAATCGGGATTGAATAAACAGTCACCATGCGCACTTTCCTCCATGGGAGTAATGTCTCAAACAGTCAACGCTTTGACTTTGCCTGGAAGACCAGTAGTAGTTTCCGATGCACATCTTGAGGCATTCAGTAATCTGTTTACCTTCAAAGTGTTCATGAAACACAGAAATTGCCTCGGGATTGAATACAACAGTCATCATGCGCATTTTCCTCCATGGGAGTAATGTCTCAAACAGTTTACCCTTTGATCGTTCAGAGGAAGACCGGTAGTAGTTTCCGACGCACATCTGGGGGCATTCTGTAATGTGTGGACTATTAGAGTGTGATAAAACACAGAAATTGCATCAGGATTGAATACAACAGTCACCATGCGCACTTTCCTTCATTGGAGTAATGTCACAAACAGTCTACGCCTTGATCGTTCCCCGGAAGACCAGTAGTAGTTTCCGAGGCACATCAGGAGGCATTGTGTAATCTGTGGACTATCAGAGTGTTGATGAAACACAGTAATTACATCGGGATTGAATACAACAGTCATCATTCGCACTTTTCTCCATGGCAGTTATGTCTCAAACTGTCTACGCGTCGATCGTTCCCTGGAAGCGAATTAGTGGTTTCCGATGCACATCTGGAGGCATTCTGTTATCTGTGGAATATCAGAGTGTTGATGACACACAGAAATTGCATCGGGATTGAATACAACAGTCACCATGCGCACTTTCCTCCATGGGAGTAATGTCTCAAACAGTTTACGCTTTGATCGTTCCCTGGAAGACGAGTAGTAGTTTCCGACGAAAATCTGGGGGCATTCTGTAATGTGTGGACCATCAGAGTGTTGATGAAATACAGTAATTGCATCAGCATTGAGTACAACAGTCACCATGCGCACTTTCCTCCATGGGAATAAAGTCACAAACAGTCTACGCTTTGATCGTTCCCTGGAAGACCAGTAGTAGTTTCCGAGGCACATCTGGAGGCATTCTGTAATCTGTGGACTATCAGAGTGTTGATGAAACACAGTAATTGCATCGGGATTGAATACAACAGTCACCATGCGCACTTTCCTCCATGGGAGTAATGTCTCAAACATTTTTCGCTTTGATCGTTCCCTGGAAGGCCAGTAGTAGTTTCCGATGCACATCTGGGGACATTCTGTAATGTGTGGACTATCAGAGTGTTGATGAAACACAGATATTGCATCAGGATTGAATACAACAGTCACCATGCGCACTTTCCACCATCGGAGTAATGTCTCAAACAGTTTACGCTTTCATCGTTCCCTGGAAGACCAGTAGTAGTTTCCGATGCACATCTGTGGGCATTCTGTAATGTGTGGACTATCAGAGTGTTGATGAATCACAGAAATTGCATCGGGGTTGAATACAACAGTCACCATGCACACTATCCTCCATGGGAGTATTGTCTCAAACAGTCTACGATTCGATCGTTCCCTGGAAGACCAGTAGTAGTTTCCGACGCACATCTGGGAGCATTCTGTAATGTGTGGACTATCAGAATGTTTATGAAACTCAGAAATTGCATCAGGATTGAATACAACGGTCACCATGCGCACTTTCCTCCATGGGAGTAATGTCTCAAACAGTTTAAGTGTTGATCGTTCCCTGGAAGACCAGTAGTAGTTTCCGAGGCACATCTGGAGGTATTTCTGTAATCTGTGGACTATCAGAGAGTTGATGAAACACAGAAATTGCATCGGGATTGAATATAACAGTCACCATGCGCACTTTCCTCCATGGGAGTAATGTCTCAAACAGTCTAGGCTTTGATCGTTCCCTGGAAGACCAGTAGTAGTTTCCGAGGCATATCTGGAGGCATTCTGTAATCTGTGGACCGTCAAAGTGTTGAAGAAACACAGAAATTGCCACAGGATTGAATACAACAGTCACCATGCGCACTTTCCTCCATGGGAGTAATGCCTCAAACAGTTTACGCTTTGATCATTCCCTGGAAGACCAGTAGCAGTTTCCGATGCACATCTTGGGGCATTCAGTACTGTGTGGAATATCACAGTGTTGATTACACACAGAAATTGCATCAGGATTGAATACAACAGTCACCATGCTCACTTTCCTCCATGGGAGTAATGTCTCAAACAGTTTACGCTTTGATCGTTCCCTGGAAGACCAGTAGTAGTTTCCGATGCGCATCTGGTGTCATTTTGTAATCTGTGGACTATCAGAGTGTTAATCAAACACAGAAATTGCATCGGGATTGAATACAACAGTCACCATGCGCACTTTCCTCCATGGGAGTAATGCCTCAAACAGTTGACGCTTTGATCATTCCCTGGAAGACCAGTAGCAGTTTCCAATGCACATCTTGGGGCATTCAGTACTGTGTGCAATATCACAGTGTTGATTACACACAGAAATTGCATCAGGATTGAATACAACAGTCACCATGCTCACTTTCCTCCATGGGAGTAATGTCTCAAACAGTCTACGCTTTGATCGTTCCCTGCAAGACCAGTAGTAGTTTCCGATGCACATCTGGAGGCATTCTGTAATCTGTGGACCGTCAAAGTGTTGAAGAAACACAGAAATTGCCACAGGATTGAATACAACAGTCACCATGCGCACTTTCCTCCATGGGAGTAATGTCTGAAACAGTCTACGCTTTGATCGTTTCCTGGAGGACCAGTGGTAGTTTCCGATGCACATCTGGAGGCATTCTGTAATCTGACGACCTTCAAAGTGTTGATGAAACACAGAAATTGAATGGGGATTGAATACAACAGTCACCATGCGAACATTCCTCCATGGGAGTAAAGTCTCACACAGTCTACGCTTTGATCGTTCCCTGGAAGACCAGTAGTAGTTTCCGATGCACATCTTCTGACATTCTGTAATGTGTGGACTATCAGAGTGTTGATGAAACACAGACATTGCATCAGGATTGAATACAACAGTCACCATGTGCTCCTTCATCCATGGGAGTAATGTCTCAAACAGTTTACGCTTTGATCGTTCCCAGGAAGACCAGTAGTAGTTTCCGATGCACATCTGTGGTCATTCTGTAATGTGTGGACTATCAGAGTGTTGATGAAACACTGAAATTTCGTCAGGATTGAATACAAAAGTCACCATGCGCACTTTCCTCCATGGGAGTAATGTCTAAACAGTTTACGCCCTGATCGTTCCCTGGAAGACCAGTAGTAGTTTCAGATGCATATCTGGGGGCATTCTGTAATCTGTAAACTATCAGAGTGTTGTTCAAACACAGAAATTGCATCGGGATTGAATACAATGGTCACCATGCGCGCTTTCCTCCATGGAAGTAATGTCTCAAACAGTTTATGCTTTGATCGTTCCCTGGAAGACCAGTAGTAGTTTCCGATGCACATATGGCAGCATTATGTAATGTGTGGACTATCAGAGTGTTGATGAAACACAGAAATTGCATCGGGATTGAATACAACAGACACCATGCGCACTTTCCTCTATGGGAGTAATGTCTCAAACAGTCTACGCTTTGATCGTTAGCTGCAAGACCAGTAGTAGTTTCCGATGCACATATGGAGGCATTCTGTAATCTGTGGACCTTCAAAGTGTTGATGAAACACAGTAATTGCCTCGGGATTGAATACAACAGTCAACATGCGCACTTTCGTCCATGTGGAGTAATGTCTCAAACAGTCTACGGTTTGATCGTTTCCTTGAAGACCAGTAGTAGTTACCGATGCACATCTGGATGCATTCTGTAATCTTTTGACCTTCAAAGTGTTGATAAAGCACAGAAATTGCATCGCGATTCAATACAACAGTCACCATGTGCACTTTACTCCATGGGAGTAATGTCTGAAACAGTCTAGGCTTTGATCGTACCCTGGAAGACCAGTAGTAGTTTCCGATTCACATCTGGAGGCATTCTGTAATCTGCGGACCATCAGAGTGTTGATGAAACACAGAAATTGCATCAGGATTGAATACAAAAGTCACCATGCGCACTTTCCTCCATGGAAGTAATGTCTCAAACAGTTTACGCTTGATCGTTAACTGGAGGACCAGTAGTAGTTTGGGATGCACATCTGGAGGCATTCTGTAGTCTCTGGACCCTCAAAGTTTTGATGAAACACAGAAATTGCCGCGGGATTGAATACAACAGTCACCATGCTCACTTTCCTCCATGGGAGTAATGTCTCAAACAGTCTACGCTTTGATCGTTTCCTGGAGGACCAGTGGTAGTTTTCGATGCACATCTGGAGGCATTCTGTAATCTGTGGACCTTCTAAGTGTTGATGAAACACAGAAATTGAATCGGGATTGAATAAACAGTCACCATGCGCACTTTCCTCCATGGGAGTAATGTCTCAAACAGTCAACGCTTTGACTTTGCCTGGAAGACCAGTAGTAGTTTCCCATGCACATCTTGAGGCATTCAGTAATCTGTTTACCTTCAAAGTGTTAATGAAACACAGAAATTGCCTCGGGATTGAATACAACAGTCATCATGCGCATTTTCCTCCATGGGAGTAATGTCTCAAACAGTTTACCCTTTGATCATTCAGAGGAAGACCGGTAGTAGTTTCCGACGCACATCTGGGGGCATTCTGTAATGTGTGGACTATTAGAGTGTGATGAAACACAGAAATTGCATCAGGATTGAATACAACAGTCACCATGCGCACTTTCCTTCATTGGAGTAATGTCACAAACAGTCTACGCCTTGATCGTTCCCCGGAAGACCAGTAGTAGTTTCCGAGGCACATCAGGAGGCATTGTGTAATCTGTGGACTATCAGAGTGTTGATGAAACACAGTAATTACATCGGGATTGAATACAACAGTCATCATTCGCACTTTTCTCCATGGCAGTTATGTCTCAAACTGTCTATGCTTCGATCGTTCCCTGGAAGCGAATTAGTGGTTTCCGATGCACATCTGGAGGCATTCTGTTATCTGTGGAATATCAGAGTGTTGATGACACACAGAAATTGCATCGGGATTGAATACAACAGTCACCATGCGCACTTTCCTCCATGGGAGTAATGTCTCAAACAGTTTACGCTTTGATCGTTCCCTGGAAGACGAGTAGTAGTTTCCGACGAAAATCTGGGGGCATTCTGTAATGTGTGGACCATCAGAGTGTTGATGAAATACAGTAATTGCATCAGCATTGAGTACAACAGTCACCGTGCGCACTTTCCTCCATGGGAATAAAGTCACAAACAGTCTACGCTTTGATCGTTCCCTGGAAGACCAGTAGTAGTTTCCGAGGCACATCTGGAGGCATTCTGTAATCTGTGGACTATCAGAGTGTTGATGAAACACAGTAATTGCATCGGGATTGAATACAACAGTCACCATGCGCACTTTCCTCCATGGGAGTAATGTCTCAAACATTTTTCGCTTTGATCGTTCCCTGGAAGGCCAGTAGTAGTTTCCGATGCACATCTGGGGACATTCTGTAATGTGTGGACTATCAGAGTGTTGATGAAACACAGATATTGCATCAGGATTGAATACAACAGTCACCATGCGCACTTTCCACCATCGGAGTAATGTCTCAAACAGTTTACGCTTTCATCGTTCCCTGGAAGACCAGTAGTAGTTTCCGATGCACATCTGTGGGCATTCTGTAATGTGTGGACTATCAGAGTGTTGATGAATCACAGAAATTGCATCGGGGTTGAATACAACAGTCACCATGCACACTATCCTCCATGGGAGTATTGTCTCAAACAGTCTACGATTCGATCGTTCCCTGGAAGACCAGTAGTAGTTTCCGACGCACATCTGGGAGCATTCTGTAATGTGTGGACTATCAGAATGTTTATGAAACTCAGAAATTGCATCAGGATTGAATACAACGGTCACCATGCGCACTTTCCTCCATGGGAGTAATGTCTCAAACAGTTTAAGTGTTGATCGTTCCCTGGAAGACCAGTAGTAGTTTCCGAGGCACATCTGGAGGTATTTCTGTAATCTGTGGACTATCAGAGAGTTGATGAAACACAGAAATTGCATCGGGATTGAATATAACAGTCACCATGCGCACTTTCCTCCATGGGAGTAATGTCTCAAACAGTCTAGGCTTTGATCGTTCCCTGGAAGACCAGTAGTAGTTTCCGAGGCATATCTGGAGGCATTCTGTAATCTGTGGACCGTCAAAGTGTTGAAGAAACACAGAAATTGCCACAGGATTGAATACAACAGTCACCATGCGCACTTTCCTCCATGGGAGTAATGCCTCAAACAGTTTACGCTTTGATCATTCCCTGGAAGACCAGTAGCAGTTTCCGATGCACATCTTGGGGCATTCAGTACTGTGTGGAATATCACAGTGTTGATTACACACAGAAATTGCATCAGGATTGAATACAACAGTCACCATGCTCACTTTCCTCCATGGGAGTAATGTCTCACACAGTCTACGCTTTGATCGTTCCCTGGAAGACCAGTAGTAGTTTCCGATGCACATCTTCTGACATTCTGTAATGTGTGGACTATCAGAGTGTTGATGAAACACAGACATTGCATCAGGATTGAATACAACAGTCACCATGTGCTCCTTCATCCATGGGAGTAATGTCTCAAACAGTTTACGCTTTGATCGTTCCCAGGAAGACCAGTAGTAGTTTCCGATGCACATCTGTGGTCATTCTGTAATGTGTGGACTATCAGAGTGTTGATGAAACACTGAAATTTCGTCAGGATTGAATACAAAAGTCACCATGCGCACTTTCCTCCATGGGAGTAATGTCTAAACAGTTTACGCCCTGATCGTTCCCTGGAAGACCAGTAGTAGTTTCAGATGCATATCTGGGGGCATTCTGTAATCTGTAAACTATCAGAGTGTTGTTCAAACACAGAAATTGCATCGGGATTGAATACAATGGTCACCATGCGCGCTTTCCTCCATGGAAGTAATGTCTCAAACAGTTTATGCTTTGATCGTTCCCTGGAAGACCAGTAGTAGTTTCCGATGCACATATGGCAGCATTATGTAATGTGTGGACTATCAGAGTGTTGATGAAACACAGAAATTGCATCGGGATTGAATACAACAGACACCATGCGCACTTTCCTCTATGGGAGTAATGTCTCAAACAGTCTACGCTTTGATCGTTAGCTGCAAGACCAGTAGTAGTTTCCGATGCACATATGGAGGCATTCTGTAATCTGTGGACCTTCAAAGTGTTGATGAAACACAGTAATTGCCTCGGGATTGAATACAACAGTCAACATGCGCACTTTCGTCCATGTGGAGTAATGTCTCAAACAGTCTACGGTTTGATCGTTTCCTTGAAGACCAGTAGTAGTTACCGATGCACATCTGGATGCATTCTGTAATCTTTTGACCTTCAAAGTGTTGATAAAGCACAGAAATTGCATCGCGATTCAATACAACAGTCACCATGTGCACTTTACTCCATGGGAGTAATGTCTGAAACAGTCTAGGCTTTGATCGTACCCTGGAAGACCAGTAGTAGTTTCCGATTCACATCTGGAGGCATTCTGTAATCTGCGGACCATCAGAGTGTTGATGAAACACAGAAATTGCATCAGGATTGAATACAAAAGTCACCATGCGCACTTTCCTCCATGGAAGTAATGTCTCAAACAGTTTACGCTTGATCGTTAACTGGAGGACCAGTAGTAGTTTGGGATGCACATCTGGAGGCATTCTGTAGTCTCTGGACCCTCAAAGTTTTGATGAAACACAGAAATTGCCGCGGGATTGAATACAACAGTCACCATGCTCACTTTCCTCCATGGGAGTAATGTCTCAAACAGTCTACGCTTTGATCGTTTCCTGGAGGACCAGTGGTAGTTTTCGATGCACATCTGGAGGCATTCTGTAATCTGTGGACCTTCTAAGTGTTGATGAAACACAGAAATTGAATCGGGATTGAATAAACAGTCACCATGCGCACTTTCCTCCATGGGAGTAATGTCTCAAACAGTCAACGCTTTGACTTTGCCTGGAAGACCAGTAGTAGTTTCCCATGCACATCTTGAGGCATTCAGTAATCTGTTTACCTTCAAAGTGTTAATGAAACACAGAAATTGCCTCGGGATTGAATACAACAGTCATCATGCGCATTTTCCTCCATGGGAGTAATGTCTCAAACAGTTTACCCTTTGATCATTCAGAGGAAGACCGGTAGTAGTTTCCGACGCACATCTGGGGGCATTCTGTAATGTGTGGACTATTAGAGTGTGATGAAACACAGAAATTGCATCAGGATTGAATACAACAGTCACCATGCGCACTTTCCTTCATTGGAGTAATGTCACAAACAGTCTACGTCTTGATCGTTCCCCGGAAGACCAGTAGTAGTTTCCGAGGCACATCAGGAGGCATTGTGTAATCTGTGGACTATCAGAGTGTTGATGAAACACAGTAATTACATCGGGATTGAATACAACAGTCATCATTCGCACTTTTCTCCATGGCAGTTATGTCTCAAACTGTCTATGCTTCGATCGTTCCCTGGAAGCGAATTAGTGGTTTCCGATGCACATCTGGAGGCATTCTGTTATCTGTGGAATATCAGAGTGTTGATGACACACAGAAATTGCATCGGGATTGAATACAACAGTCACCATGCGCACTTTCCTCCATGGGAGTAATGTCTCAAACAGTTTACGCTTTGATCGTTCCCTGGAAGACGAGTAGTAGTTTCCGACGAAAATCTGGGGGCATTCTGTAATGTGTGGACCATCAGAGTGTTGATGAAATACAGTAATTGCATCAGCATTGAGTACAACAGTCACCGTGCGCACTTTCCTCCATGGGAATAAAGTCACAAACAGTCTACGCTTTGATCGTTCCCTGGAAGACCAGTAGTAGTTTCCGAGGCACATCTGGAGGCATTCTGTAATCTGTGGACTATCAGAGTGTTGATGAAACACAGTAATTGCATCGGGATTGAATACAACAGTCACCATGCGCACTTTCCTCCATGGGAGTAATGTCTCAAACATTTTTCGCTTTGATCGTTCCCTGGAAGGCCAGTAGTAGTTTCCGATGCACATCTGGGGACATTCTGTAATGTGTGGACTATCAGAGTGTTGATGAAACACAGATATTGCATCAGGATTGAATACAACAGTCACCATGCGCACTTTCCACCATCGGAGTAATGTCTCAAACAGTTTACGCTTTCATCGTTCCCTGGAAGACCAGTAGTAGTTTCCGATGCACATCTGTGGGCATTCTGTAATGTGTGGACTATCAGAGTGTTGATGAATCACAGAAATTGCATCGGGGTTGAATACAACAGTCACCATGCACACTATCCTCCATGGGAGTATTGTCTCAAACAGTCTACGATTCGATCGTTCCCTGGAAGACCAGTAGTAGTTTCCGACGCACATCTGGGAGCATTCTGTAATGTGTGGACTATCAGAATGTTTATGAAACTCAGAAATTGCATCAGGATTGAATACAACGGTCACCATGCGCACTTTCCTCCATGGGAGTAATGTCTCAAACAGTTTAAGTGTTGATCGTTCCCTGGAAGACCAGTAGTAGTTTCCGAGGCACATCTGGAGGTATTTCTGTAATCTGTGGACTATCAGAGAGTTGATGAAACACAGAAATTGCATCGGGATTGAATATAACAGTCACCATGCGCACTTTCCTCCATGGGAGTAATGTCTCAAACAGTCTAGGCTTTGATCGTTCCCTGGAAGACCAGTAGTAGTTTCCGAGGCATATCTGGAGGCATTCTGTAATCTGTGGACCGTCAAAGTGTTGAAGAAACACAGAAATTGCCACAGGATTGAATACAACAGTCACCATGCGCACTTTCCTCCATGGGAGTAATGCCTCAAACAGTTTACGCTTTGATCATTCCCTGGAAGACCAGTAGCAGTTTCCGATGCACATCTTGGGGCATTCAGTACTGTGTGGAATATCACAGTGTTGATTACACACAGAAATTGCATCAGGATTGAATACAACAGTCACCATGCTCACTTTCCTCCATGGGAGTAATGTCTCAAACAGTTTACGCTTTGATCGTTCCCTGGAAGACCAGTAGTAGTTTCCGATGCGCATCTGGTGTCATTTTGTAATCTGTGGACTATCAGAGTGTTAATCAAACACAGAAATTGCATCGGGATTGAATACAACAGTCACCATGCGCACTTTCCTCCATGGGAGTAATGCCTCAAACAGTTTACGCTTTGATCATTCCCTGGAAGACCAGTAGCAGTTTCCGATGCACATCTTGGGGCATTCAGTACTGTGTGCAATATCACAGTGTTGATTACACACAGAAATTGCATCAGGATTGAATACAACAGTCACCATGCTCACTTTCCTCCATGGGAGTAATGTCTCAAACAGTCTACGCTTTGATCGTTCCCTGCAAGACCAGTAGTAGTTTCCGATGCACATCTGGAGGCATTCTGTAATCTGTGGACCGTCAAAGTGTTGAAGAAACACAGAAATTGCCACAGGATTGAATACAACAGTCACCATGCGCACTTTCCTCCATGGGAGTAATGTCTGAAACAGTCTACGCTTTGATCGTTTCCTGGAGGACCAGTGGTAGTTTCCGATGCACATCTGGAGGCATTCTGTAATCTGACGACCTTCAAAGTGTTGATGAAACACAGAAATTGAATGGGGATTGAATACAACAGTCACCATGCGCACATTCCTCCATGGGAGTAAAGTCTCACACAGTCTACGCTTTGATCGTTCCCTGGAAGACCAGTAGTAGTTTCCGATGCACATCTTCTGACATTCTGTAATGTGTGGACTATCAGAGTGTTGATGAAACACAGACATTGCATCAGGTTTGAATACAACAGTCACCATGTGCTCCTTCATCCATGGGAGTAATGTCTCAAACAGTTTACGCTTTGATCGTTCCCAGGAAGACCAGTAGTAGTTTCCGATGCACATCTGTGGTCATTCTGTAATGTGTGGACTATCAGAGTGTTGATGAAACACTGAAATTTCGTCAGGATTGAATACAAAAGTCACCATGCGCACTTTCCTCCATGGGAGTAATGTCTCAAACAGTTTACGCCCTGATCGTTCCCTGGAAGACCAGTAGTAGTTTCAGATGCATATCTGGGGGCATTCTGTAATCTGTAAACTATCAGAGTGTTGTTCAAACACAGAAATTGCATCGGGATTGAATACAATGGTCACCATGCGCGCTTTCCTCCATGGAAGTAATGTCTCAAACAGTTTATGCTTTGATCGTTCCCTGGAAGACCAGTAGTAGTTTCCGATGCACATATGGCAGCATTATGTAATGTGTGGACTATCAGAGTGTTGATGAAACACAGAAATTGCATCGGGATTGAATACAACAGACACCATGCGCACTTTCCTCTATGGGAGTAATGTCTCAAACAGTCTACGCTTTGATCGTTAGCTGCAAGACCAGTAGTAGTTTCCGATGCACATATGGAGGCATTCTGTAATCTGTGGACCTTCAAAGTGTTGATGAAACACAGTAATTGCCTCGGGATTGAATACAACAGTCAACATGCGCACTTTCGTCCATGTGGAGTAATGTCTCAAACAGTCTACGGTTTGATCGTTTCCTTGAAGACCAGTAGTAGTTACCGATGCACATCTGGATGCATTCTGTAATCTTTTGACCTTCAAAGTGTTGATGAAGCACAGAAATTGCATCGCGATTCAATACAACAGTCACCATGTGCACTTTACTCCATGGGAGTAATGTCTGAAACAGTCTAGGCTTTGATCGTACCCTGGAAGACCAGTAGTAGTTTCCGATTCACATCTGGAGGCATTCTGTAATCTGCGGACCATCAGAGTGTTGATGAAACACAGAAATTGCATCAGGATTGAATACAAAAGTCACCATGCGCACTTTCCTCCATGGAAGTAATGTCTCAAACAGTTTACGCTTGATCGTTAACTGGAGGACCAGTAGTAGTTTGGGATGCACATCTGGAGGCATTCTGTAGTCTCTGGACCCTCAAAGTTTTGATGAAACACAGAAATTGCCGCGGGATTGAATACAACAGTCACCATGCTCACTTTCCTCCATGGGAGTAATGTCTCAAACAGTCTACGCTTTGATCGTTTCCTGGAGGACCAGTGGTAGTTTTCGATGCACATCTGGAGGCATTCTGTAATCTGTGGACCTTCTAAGTGTTGATGAAACACAGAAATTGAATCGGGATTGAATAAACAGTCACCATGCGCACTTTCCTCCATGGGAGTAATGTCTCAAACAGTCAACGCTTTGACTTTGCCTGGAAGACCAGTAGTAGTTTCCCATGCACATCTTGAGGCATTCAGTAATCTGTTTACCTTCAAAGTGTTAATGAAACACAGAAATTGCCTCGGGATTGAATACAACAGTCATCATGCGCATTTTCCTCCATGGGAGTAATGTCTCAAACAGTTTACCCTTTGATCATTCAGAGGAAGACCGGTAGTAGTTTCCGACGCACATCTGGGGGCATTCTGTAATGTGTGGACTATTAGAGTGTGATGAAACACAGAAATTGCATCAGGATTGAATACAACAGTCACCATGCGCACTTTCCTTCATTGGAGTAATGTCACAAACAGTCTACGCCTTGATCGTTCCCCGGAAGACCAGTAGTAGTTTCCGAGGCACATCAGGAGGCATTGTGTAATCTGTGGACTATCAGAGTGTTGATGAAACACAGTAATTACATCGGGATTGAATACAACAGTCATCATTCGCACTTTTCTCCATGGCAGTTATGTCTCAAACTGTCTACGCTTCGATCGTTCCCTGGAAGCGAATTAGTGGTTTCCGATGCACATCTGGAGGCATTCTGTTATCTGTGGAATATCAGAGTGTTGATGACACACAGAAATTGCATCGGGATTGAATACAACAGTCACCATGCGCACTTTCCTCCATGGGAGTAATGTCTCAAACAGTTTACGCTTTGATCGTTCCCTGGAAGACGAGTAGTAGTTTCCGACGAAAATCTGGGGGCATTCTGTAATGTGTGGACCATCAGAGTGTTGATGAAATACAGTAATTGCATCAGCATTGAGTACAACAGTCACCATGCGCACTTTCCTCCATGGGAATAAAGTCACAAACAGTCTACGCTTTGATCGTTCCCTGGAAGACCAGTAGTAGTTTCCGAGGCACATCTGGAGGCATTCTGTAATCTGTGGACTATCAGAGTGTTGATGAAACACAGTAATTGCATCGGGATTGAATACAACAGTCACCATGCGCACTTTCCTCCATGGGAGTAATATCTCAAACATTTTTCGCTTTGATCGTTCCCTGGAAGGCCAGTAGTAGTTTCCGATGCACATCTGGGGACATTCTGTAATGTGTGGACTATCAGAGTGTTGATGAAACACAGATATTGCATCAGGATTGAATACAACAGTCACCATGCGCACTTTCCACCATCGGAGTAATGTCTCAAACAGTTTACGCTTTCATCGTTCCCTGGAAGACCAGTAGTAGTTTCCGATGCACATCTGTGGGCATTCTGTAATGTGTGGACTATCAGAGTGTTGATGAATCGCAGAAATTGCATCGGGGTTGAATACAACAGTCACCATGCGCACTTTCCACCATGGGAGTAACGTCACAAACAGTCTACGCCTTGATCGTTCCCTGGAAGACCAGTAGTAGTTTCCGACGCACATCTGGGGGCATTCTGTAATGTGTGGACCATCAGAGTGTTGATGAAACACAGAAATTTCATCAGGATTGAATACAACAGTGACCATGCGCACTTTCCTCCATGGGAGTAATGTCTTCCCTGGAAGAACAGTAGTTGTTTCCGATGCACATCTGGAGACATTCTGTAATGTGTGGACTATCAGAGTGTTGTTGAAACACAGAAATTGCATCAGGATTAAATACAACAGTCACCATGCGCATTTTCCACCATTAGAGTAATGTCTCAAACAGTTTACGCTTTGATCGTTCCCTGGAAGACCAGTAGTAGTTTCCGATGCACATCTGTGGTCATTCTGTAATCTGTGCACTATCAGAGTGTTGATGAAACAAAAAAAATTGCTTCGGGATTGAATACAACAGTCACCATGCGCACTTTCCTCCATGGGAGTAATGTCTCAAACAGTCTACGCTTTGATAGTTCCATGGAAGACCAGTAGTGGTTTTCGATGCACATCTGGAGGCATTCTGTAATCTGTGGACTATCAGAGTGTTCATGAATCACAGAAATTGCATCGGGATTGAATGCAACAGTACCGATGCGCACTTTCGTCCATGGGAGTAATGTCTCAAACGGTCTACGGTTTGACCGTTCCTTGCAAGACCAGTAGTAGTTTCCCATGCACATCTGGAGGCATTCTGTAACCTGTGGACCTTCAAAGTGTTGACGAAACACAGGAATTGCCGCCGGATTGAATACAACAGTCACCATGCGCACTTTCCTCCATGGGAGTAATGTCTCAAACAGTCTAGGCTTTGATCGTTCCCTGGAAGACCAGTAGTAGTTTCCGAGGCATATCTGTAGGCATTCTGTAATCTGTGGACTATCAGAGTGTTGATGAAATACAGTTATTGCATCGGGAATGAATACATCAGTCACCATGCGCACTTTCCTCCATGGGAGTAATGTCTCAAACAGTTTACGCTTTGATCGTTCCCTGGAAGACCAGTAGTAGTTTCAGATGCACATATGGGGGCATTCTGTAATGTGTGGACTATCAGAGTGTTGACGAAACACAGAAATTGCATCAGGATTGAATACAACAGTCACCATGCGCACTTTCCTCCATGGGAGTAATGTCTCAAACAGATTACGCTTTGATCGTTCCCTGGAAGACCAGTAGTAGTTTCCGATGCGCATCTGGTGTCATTTTGTAATCTGTGGACTATCAGAGTGTTGATCAAGCACAGAAATTGCATCGGGATTGAATACAACAGTCACCATGTGCACTTTCCTCCATGGGAGTAATGCCTCAAACAGTTTACGCTTTGATCATTCCCTGGAAGACCAGTAGCAGTTTCCGATGCACATCTTGGGGCATTCAGTACTGTGTGGAATATCAGAGTGTTGATGACACCCAGAAATTGCATCAGGATTGAATACAACAGTCACCATGCGCCCTTTCCTCCATGGGAGTAATGTCTCAAACAGTTTACGCTTTGATCGTTAACTGGAAGACCAGTAGTAGTTTCCGATGCACATCTGGGGGCATTCTGTAATGTGTGGACTATCAGAGTGTTGATGAAACACAGAAATTGCATCAGGATTGAATACAACAGTCACCATGCTCACTTTCCTCCATGGGAGTAATGTCTCAAACAGTCTACGGTTTGATCGTTTCCTGGAAGACCAGTAATAGTTACCGATGCACATCTGGAGGCATTCTGTAATCTTTTGACCTTCAAGGTGTTGATGAAGCACAGAAATTGCATCGCGATTCAATACAACAGTCACGATGTGCACTTTACTCCATGGGAGTAATGTCTGAAACAGTCTAGGCTTTGATCGTACCCTGGAAGACCAGTAGTAGTTTCCGATTCACATCTGGAGGCATTCTGTAATCTGCGGACCAATTAGTGTTGATTAAACAAAGAAATTAGATCGGGATTGAATACAACAGACACCATGCGCACTTTCCTCCATGGGAGTAATGTCTCAAAGAGATTACGCTTTCATCGTTCCCTGGAAGACCAGTAGTAGTTTCTGAGGCACATCTGGTGTCATTGTGTAATGTGTGGACTATCAGAGTGTTGATGAAACACAGAAATTGCAACGGGATTGAATACAACTGTCACCATGCGCACTTTCCTCCATGGGAGTAATGCCTCAAACAGTTTACGCTTTGATCGTTCCCTGGAAAACCAGTAGCAGTTTCCGATGCACATCTGGGGGCATTCTGTAATGCGTGGTCTATCAGAGTGTCGATGAAACACAGAAATTGCATCAGGATTGAATACAACAGTCACCATGCACTCTTTCCTCCATGGAAGAAATGTCTCAAACAGTTTACGCTTGATCGTTAACTGGAAGACCAGTAGTAGTTTGGGTGTGCACATCTGGAGGCATTCTGTAATCTCTGGACCCTCTAAGTTTTGATGAAACGCAGAAATTGCGGCGGGATTGAATACAACAGTCACCATGCACACTTTCCTCCATGGGAGTAATGTCTCAAACAGTCTACGCTTTGATCGTTTCCTGGAGGACCAGTGGTAGTTTTCGATGCACATCTGGAGGCATTCTGTAATCTGTGGACCATCTAAGTGTTGATGAAACACAGAAATTGAATCGGGATTGAATAAACAGTCACCATGCGCACTTTCCTCCATGGGAGTAATGTCTCAAACAGTCAACGCTTTGACTTTGCCTGCAAGACCAGTAGTAGTTTCCGATGCACATCTGGAGGCATTCAGTAATCTGTTTACCTTCAAAGTGTTCATGAAACACAGAAATTGCCTCGGGATTGAATACAACAGTCATCATGCGCATTTTCCTCAATGGGAGTAATGTCTCAAACAGTTTACGCTTTGATCGTTCAGAGGAAGACAGGTAGTAGTTTCTGACGCACATCTGGGGGCATTCTGTAATGTGTGTACTATTAGAGTGTGATGAAACACAGAAATTGCATCAGGATTGAATACAACAGTCACCAGGGGCACTTTCCTCCATGGGAGTAATGTCACAAACAGTCTATGCCTTGATCGTACCCCGGAAGACCAGTAGTAGTTTCCAAGGCACATCTGGAGGCATTCTGTAATCTGTGGAATATCAGAGTGTTGATGAAACAAAGAAATTGCATCGGGATTGAATACGAGAGTCACCATGTACACTTTCCTCCATGGGAGTAATGTCTCAAACAGTTTACGCTTTGATCGTTCCCTGGAAGACCAGTAGTAGCTTCCGACGAAAATCTGGGGGCATTCTGTAATGTGTGGACCATCAGAATGTTGATGAAATACAGTAATTGCATCAGCATTGCGTACAACAGTCACCATGCGCACTTTCCTCCAAGGGAGTAATGTCTCAAACAGTTTACGCTTTGATCGTTCCCTGGAAGGCCAGTAGTAGTTTCCGATGCACATCTGGGGACATTCTGTAATGTGTGGACTATCAGAGTGTTGATGAAACACAGATATTGCATCAGGATTGAATACAACAGTCACCATGCGCACTTTCCACCATCGGAGTAATGTCTCAAACAGTTTACGCTTTCATCGTTCCCTGGAAGACCAGTAGTAGTTTCCGATGCACATCTGTGGGCATTCTGTAATGTGTGGACTATCAGAGTGTTGATGAAACACAGAAATTGCATCGGGATTGAATACAACAGTCACCATGCGCACTTTCCTCCGTGGGAGTAACGTCACAAACAGTCTACGCCTTGATCGTTCCCTGGAAGACCAGTAGTAGTTTCCGACGCACATCAGGGGGCATTCTGTAATGTGTGGACCATCAGAGTGTTGATGAAACACAGAAATTTCATCAGGATTGAATACAACAGTGACCATGCGCACTTTCCACCATGGGAGTAATGTCTTCCCTGGAAGAACAGTAGTTGTTTCCGATGCACATCTGGAGACATTTTGTAATGTGTGGACTATCAGAGTGTTGATGAAACACATAAATTGCATCAGGATTAAATACAACAGTCACCATGCGCACTTTCCACCATTAGAGTAATGTCTCAAACAGGTTACGCTTTGATCGTTCCCTGGAAGACCAGTAGTAGTTTCCGATGCACATCTGTGGTCATTCTGTAATCTGTGCACTATCAGAGTGTTGATGAAACAAAAGAAATTGCTTCGGGATTGAATACAACAGTCACCATGCGCACATTCCTCCATGGGAGTAATGTCTCAAACAGTCTACGCTTTGATAGTTCCCTGGAAGACCAGTAGTGGTTTCCGATGCACATCTGGAGGCATTCTGTAATCTGTGGACTATCAGAGTGTTGATGAAACACAGAAATTGCATCGGGATTGAATACAACAGTCACCATGCGCACTTTCCTCCAAGGGAGTTATGTCTCAAACAGTCTACGCTTTGAGCGTTCCCTGGAAGACCAGTAGTAGTTTCCGATGTACATCTGGTGGCATTCTGTAATCTGTGGACTATCAGAGTGTTGATGAAACACAGAAATTGCATCAGGATTGAATACAACAGTCACCATTCGCACTTTCCTCCATTGGAGTAATGTCTGAAACAGTCTACGCTTTGATCGTTCCCTGCAAGGCCAGTAGTAGTTTCCGATGCACATCTGGAGGCATTCTGTAATCTGATTACCTTCAAAGTGTTCATGAAACACATAAATTGCCTCGGGATTGAATACAACAGTCATCATGCGCATTTTCCTCCATGGGAGGAATGTCTCAAACAGTCTACGCTTTGATCGATCCTTGTAAGACCGGTAGTAGTGTCCGATGCACATCTGGAGGCATTCTGAAATCTGTGGTATATCAGAGTGTTGATGAAACACAGAAATTGCATCGGGATTGAATACAACAGTCACCATGCGCACTTTCCTCCATGGCAGTAATGTCTCAAACAGTTTACGCATTGATCGTTTCCTGGAAGACCAGTAGTAGTTTCCGACGCACATCTGTGGGCATTATGTAATGTGTGGACAATCAGAGGGTTGATGAAACACAGAAATTGCATCAGGATTGAATACAACAGTCACCATGTGCACTTTCCTCCATGGGAGTAATGTCACAAACAGTCTACGCTTTGATCGTTCCCTGGAATACCAGTAGTAGCTTCCGAGGCACATCTGGAGGCATTCTGTAATCTGTGGACTATCAGAGTGTTGATGAAACACAGTAATTGCATCGGGATTGAATACAACAGTCACCATGCGCACTTTCCTCCATGGGAGCAGTGTCTCAAACAGTTTACGCTTTGATCGTTCCCTGGAAGACCAGTAGTTGTTTCGGATGCACATCTGGGGACATTCTGTAATGTGTGGACTATCAGAGTGTTGATGAAACAAAGAAATTGCATCAGGATTGAACACAACAGTCACCATGCGCACTTTCCACCATTAGAGTAATGTCTCAAACAGTTTACGCTTTGATCTTTCCCTGGAAGACCAGTAGTAGTTTCCGATGCACATCTGTGGTCATTCTGTAATGTGTGGACTATCAGAGTGTTGATTAAACACAGAAATTGCATCGGGATTTAGTACAACAGTCACCATGCGGACTTTCCTCCATGGGAGTAATGTCTCAAACAGTCTATGTTTTGATCGTTCCCTGGAAGGCCAGTAGTAGTTTCCGATGCACATCTGGGGGCATTCTGTAATCTGTGGACTATCAGAGTGTTGATGAAACACAGAAATTGCATCGGGATTGAATACAACAGTCACCATGTGCACTTTCCTCCATGGGAGTAATGTGTCAAACAGTTTACGCTTTGATCGTTTCCTGGAAGACCAGTAGTAGTTTCCGACGCACATCTGGTTGCATTCTGTAATGCGTGGTCTATCAGAGTGTCTATGAAACACAGAAATTGCATCAGGATTGAATACAACAGTCACAATGCGCACTTTCCTCCATGGAAGTAATGTCCCAAACAGTTTACGCTTGATCGTTAACTAGAAGACCAGTAGTAGTTTAGGATGCACATCTGGAGGCATTCTGTAATCTGTGGACCCTCAAAGTTTTGATGAAACACAGAAATTGCCGCGGGATTGAATACAACAGTCACCATGCGCACTTTCCTCCATGGGAGTATGGTCTCAAACAGTCTACGCTTCGATCGTTTCCTGGAGGACCAGTGGTAGTTTCCGATGCAAATCTGGAGGCATTCTGTAATCTGTGGACCTTCTAAGTGTTGATGAAACACAGAAATTGCATCGGGACTGAATACAACAGTCATCATGCGCACTTTCCTCCATAGCAGTTATGTCTCAATCAGTCAACGCTTTGACGTTGCCTGCAAGACCAGTAGTAGTTTCCGATGCACATCTGGAGGCATTCTGTAATCTGTTTACCTTCAAAGTGTTCATGAAACACAGAAATTGCCTCGGGATTGAATACAAGAGTCATCATGCGCATTTTCCTCCTAGGGAGTAATGTCTCAAACAGTTTACGCTTTGATCGTTCAGTGGAAGACCAATAGTAGTTACCGACGCACATCTGGGGGCATTTTGAAAAGTGTGGACTATTAGAGTGTTGATGAAACACAGAAATTGCATCAGTATTGAATACAACAGTCACCATGCGCACTTTCCTCCATGGGAGTAATGTCACAAACAGTCTACGCCTTGATCGTTCCCCGGAAGACCAGTAGTAGTTTCCGAGGCACATCAGGAGGCATTCTGTAATCTGTGGACTATCAGAGTGTTGATGAAACACAGTAATTGCATCGGGACTGAATACAACAGTCATCATGCGCACTTTCCTCCATAGCAGTTATGTCTCAAACTGTCTACGCTTTGATCGTTCCCTGGAAGAGAATTAGTGGTTTCCGATGCACATCTGGAGGCATTCTGTAATGTGTGGACTATGAGAGTGTTGATGAAACACAGAAATTGCATCGGGATTGAATACAACAGTCACCATGCGCACTTTCCTCCATGGGAGTAATGTGTCAAACAGTCTACGCTTTGATCGTTTCCTGGTAGACCAGTAGTAGTTTCCGATGCACATCTGGAGGCATTCTGTAATCTGTGGACTATCAGAGTGTTGATGAAACACAGTAATTGCAATGGGATTGAATACAACAGTCATCATGAGCACTTTCCTCCATGGCAGTTGTGTCTCAAACTGTCTACGCTTTTATCGTTCCCTGGAAGAGAATTAGTGGATTTCCATGCACATCTGGAGGCATTCTGTAATCTGTGGGCTATCAGAATGTTGATGAAACACAGAAATTGCATCGGGGTTGAATACAACAGTCACCATGCGCACTTTCCTCCATTTGAGTAATGTCTCAAAGAGTCTACGCATTGATCGTTCCCTGGACGACCAGTAGTAGTTTCCGATGCACATCTGGAGGCATTCTGTAATCTGTGGACTATCAGAGTGTTGATGAAACACAGATATTGCATCGGGATTGAATACAACAGTCACCATTCGCACTTTCCTCCATGGGAGTAATGTCTCAAACAGTCTACGCTTTTATCGTTTCCTGCAAGAGCAGTATAGTTTCCGATGCACATCTGGAAGGATTCTGTAATTTTTGGACCTTCAAAGTGTTGATGAAACATAAAAATTGCATCGGGATTGAATACAACAGTCACCATTCGCACTTTCCTCCATGGGAGTAATGTCTGAAACAGTCTACGCTTTGATCGTTCCCTGGAAGACCAGTAGTAGTTTCCGATGCACATCTGGAGGCATTCTGTAATCTGTGGACTATCAGAGTGTTGATGAAACACAGAAATTGCATCGGGATTGAATACAACAGTCGCCATTCGCACTTTCCTCCATGGGAGTAATGTCTCAAACAGTCTACGCTTTGATCGTTTCCTGCAAGACCAGTAGTAGTTTCCGATGCACATCTGGAGGCATTCTGTAATCTGTTTACCTTCAAAGTGTTCATGAAACACATAAATTGCCTCGGGATCGAATACAACAGTCATCATGCGCATTTTCCTCCATGGGAGTAATGTCTCAAACAGTCTACGCTTTGATCGTTCCCTGGAAGACCAGTAGTAGTTTCCGATGCACATCTGGAGGCATTCTGTAATCTGTGGTATATCAGAGTGTTGATGAAACACAGAAATTGCATCGGGATTGAATACAACAGTCACCATGTGCACTTTCCTCCATGGGAGTAATGTCACAAACAGTCTACGCTTTGATCGTTCCCTGGAATACCAGTAGTAGTTTCCGAGGCACATCTGGAGGCATTCTGTAAACTGTGGACTATCAGAGTGTTGATGAAACACAGTAATTGCATCGGGATTCAATACAACGGTCACCATGTGCACTTTCCTCAATGGGAGCAATGTCTCAAACAGTTTACGCATTGATCGTTCCCTGGAAGACCAGTAGTTGTTTCCGATGCACATCTGGGGCATTCTGTAATGTGTGGACTATCAGAGTGTTGATGAAACACAGAAATTGCATCAGGATTGAATACAACAGTCACCATGCGCACTTTCCTCCAATAGAGTAATGTCTCAAACAGTTTACGCTTTGATCTTTCACTTTAAGACCAGTAGTAGTTTCCGATGCACATCTGTGGTCCATCTGTAATGTGTGGACTATCAGAGTGTTGATGAAACACAGAAATTGCATCGGGATTGAATACAACAGTCACCATGCGCACTTTCCTCCATGGGATTAATGTCTCAAACAGTCTACGCTTTGATCGTTTCCTGGGGGACCAGTGGTAGTTTTCGATGCACATCTGGAGGCATTCTGTAATCTGTGGACCTTCTAAGTGTTGATGAAACACTGAAATTGAATCGGGATTGAATACAACAGTCACCATGCGCACTTTCCTCCATGGGAGTAATGTCTCAAACAGTCAACGCTTTGACGGTTCATGCAAGACCAGTAGTAGTTTCCGATGCACATCTGGAGGCATTCTGTAATCTGTTTACCTTCAAAGTGTTCATGTGAAACAGAAATTGCCTCGGGATTGAATACAACAGTCATCATGCGCATTTTCCTCCATGGGAGTAATGTCTCAAACGGTTTACGCTTTGATCGTTCAGTGGAAGACCAGTAGTAGTTTCCGACGGACATCTGGGGGCATTCTGTAATGTGTGGACTATTACAGTGTTGATGAAACTCAGAAATTGCATCAGGATTGAATACAACGGTCACCATGCGCACTTTCCTCCATGGGAGTAATGTCACAAACAGTCAACGACCTGATCGTTCCCCGGAAGACCAGTAGTAGTTTCCGAGGCACATCAGGAGGCATTCTGTAATCTGTGGACTATCAGAGTGTTGATGAAACACAGTAATTGCAATGGGATTGAATACAACAGTCATCATGAGCACTTTCCTCCATGGCAGTTGTGTCTCAAACTGTCTACGCTTTTATCGTTCCCTGGAAGAGAATTAGTGGATTTCCATGCACATCTGGAGGCATTCTGTAATCTGTGGGCTATCAGAATGTTGATGAAACACAGAAATTGCATCGGGGTTGAATACAACAGTCACCATGCGCACTTTCCTCCATTTGAGTAATGTCTCAAAGAGTCTACGCATTGATCGTTCCCTGGACGACCAGTAGTAGTTTCCGATGCACATCTGGAGGCATTCTGTAATCTGTGGACTATCAGAGTGTTGATGAAACACAGAAATTGCATCGGGATTGAATACAACAGTCACCATTCGCACTTTCCTCCATGGGAGTAATGTCTCAAACAGTCTACGCTTTGATCGTTTCCTGCAAGAGCAGTATAGTTTCCGATGCACATCTGGAAGGATTCTGTAATTTTCAAAGTGTTGATGAAACATAAAAATTGCATCGGGATTGAATACAACAGTCACCATTCGCACTTTCCTCCATGGGAGTAATGTCTCAAACAGTCTACGCTTTGATCGTTCCCTGCAAGACCAGTAGTAGTTTCCGATGCACATCTGGAGGCATTCTGTAATATGTTTACCTTCAAAGTGTTCATGAAACACATAAATTGCCTCGGGATCGAATACAACAGTCGTCATGCGCATTTTCCTCCATGGGAGTAATGTCTCAAACAGTCTACGCTTTGATCGTTCCCTGGAAGACCAGTAGTAGTTTCCGATGCACATCTGGAGGCATTCTGTAATCTGTGGTATATCAGAGTGTTGATGAAACACAGAAATTGCATCGGGATTGAATACAACAGTCACCATGTGCACTTTCCTCCATGGGAGTAATGTCACAAACAGTCTACGCTTTGATCGTTCCCTGGAATACCAGTAGTAGTTTCCGAGGCACACCTGGAGGCATTCTGTAAACTCTGGACTATCAGAGTGTTGATGAAACACAGTAATTGCATCGGGATTGAATACAACGGTCACCATGTGCACTTTCCTCAATGGGAGCAATGTCTCTAACAGTTTACGCTTTGATCGTTCCCTGGAAGACCAGTAGTTGTTTCCGATGCACATCTGGGGCATTCTGTAATGTGTGGACTATCCGAGTGTTGATGAAACACAGAAATTGCATCAGGATTGAATACAACAGTCACCATGCGCACTTTCCTCCAATAGAGTAATGTCTCAAACAGTTTACGCTTTGATCTTTCACTTTAAGACCAGTAGTAGTTTCCGATGCACATCTGTGGTCCATCTGTAATGTGTGGACTATCAGAGTGTTGATGAAACACAGAAATTACATCGGGATTGAGTACAAATGTCACCATGCGCACTTTCCTCCAGGGGAGTAATGTCTCAAACAGTCTACGCTTTGATTGATCCCTGCAAGACCAGTAGTGAGTGTTTTCCGATGCACATCTGGAGGCATTCTGTAATCTGTGGACCTTCAAAGTGTTAATGAAACACAGAAATTGAATCGAGATTGAATACAACAGTCACGATGCGCACTTTCCTCCATGGGAGTAATGTCTCAAATAGTCTACGCTTTGATCGTTCCCTGGAAGACCAGTAGTAGTTTCTGATGCACATCAGGAGCCATTCTGTAATCTGTGGACTATCAGAGTGTTGATGAAACACAGTAATTGCATCGGGATTGAATACAACAGTCACCAGGCGCACTTTCGTCCATGGGAGTAATACCTCAAACAGTTTACGCTTTGATCGATCCCTGGAAGACCAGTAGTAGTTTCCGATGCACATCTGGAGTCATTCTGTAATCTGTGGACTATCAGTGTGTTGATGAAACACAGTAATTGCATCGGTATTGAATACAACAGTCACCATTCGCACTTTCCTCCATGGGAGTAATGTCTCAAACAGTCTACGCTTTGATCGTTTCCTGCAAGAGCAGTATAGTTTCCGATGCACATCTGGAAGGATTCTGTAATTTGTGGACCTTCAAAGTGTTGATGAAACATAAGAATTGAATCGGGATTGAATACAACAGTCACCATGCGCACTTTCCTTCATGGGAGTAATGTCTCAAACAGTCTACGCTTTGATCGTTCCCTGGAAGACCAGTAGTAGTTTCCGATGCACATCTGGAGGCATTCTTTAATCTGTGGACTATCAGAGTGTTGATGAAACACAGAAATTACATCAGGATTGAATAGAACATCACCATGCGCACTTTCCTCCATGGGAGTAATGTCTGAAAGAGTCTACGCTTTGATCTGTCCCTGCAAGACCAGCAGTAGTCTCCGATGCACATCTGGAGGCATTCTGTAATCTGTGGACCTTCAAAGTGTCGACGAAATACAGAAATTGCCGCGGGAGTGAATACAACAGTCACCATGCGCAGTTTCCTCCATGGGAGTAATGTCTCAAACAGTCTACGCTTTAATCGTTTCCTGGAGGACCAGTAGTAGTTTCCGATGCACATCTGGAGGCATTCTGTAATCTGTGGACCTTCAAAGTGTTGATGAAACACAGATATTGAATCGGGATTGAATACAACAGTCACCATGCGCATTTTCCTCTATGGGAGTAATGTCTCAAACAGGCTACGCATTGATCGTTCCCAGGAAGACAAGTAGTAGTTTCCGATTCACCTCTGGTGTCATTCTGTAATCTGGGGACTATCAGAGTGTTGATGAAACACAGTAATTGCATCGGAATTGAATACAACAGTCACCATGCGCACTTTCCTCCATGGGAGTAATGTCTCAAACTGTTTACGCTTTTATCATTCCCTGGAAGACCAGTAGTAGTTTCCGACGAACATCTGGGGGCATTCTGTAATGTGTGGACCATCAGAGTGTTGATGAAACACAGTAATTGCATCTGCATTGAGTACGCCAGTCACCATGCGCACTTTCCTCCATTGGAATAATGTCACAAACAGTCTACGCTTTGATCGTTCCCTGGAAGACCAGTAGTAGTTTCCGAGGCACATCTGGAGGCATTCTGTAATCTGTGGACTATCAGAGTGTTGATGAAACACAGTAATTGCATCGGGATTGAATACAACATTCACCATCCGCACTTTCCTCCATGGGAATAATGTCTCAAACAGTTTACGCTTTGATCGTTCCCTGGAAGACCAGTAGTAGTTTCCGATGCACATCTGGAGGCATTCTGTAATCTGTGGACTATCAGATTGTTGATGAAACACAGAAATTGCATCGGGATTGAATACAACAGTCACCATGCGCACTTTCCTCCATGGGAGTAATGTCTCAAACAGTCTACGCTTTGATCGTTCCCCGCAAGAGCAGTATAGTTTCCGATGCACATCTGGAAGGATTCTGTAATCTGTGGACCTTCAAAGTGTTGATGAAACATAAAATTTGAATCGGGATTGAATACAACAGTCACCATGTGCACTTTACTCCATGGGAGTAATGTCTAAACAGTCTACGCTTTGATCGTTCCCTGGAAGACCAGTAGTAGTTTCCGATGCACATCTGGAGGCATTCTGTAATCTGTGGACTATCAGAGTGTTGATGAAACACAGAAATTGCATCAGGATTGAATAGAACAGTCACCATGCGCACTTTCCTCCATTGGAGTAATGTCTGAAAGAGTCTACGCTTTGATCGTTCCCTGCAAGACCTGCAGTAGTTTCCGATGCACATCTGGAGGCATTCTGTAATCTGTGGACCTTCAAAGTGTTGACGAAACACAGAAATTGCCGCGGGATTGAATACAACAGTCACCCTGCGCACTTTCCTCCATGGGGGTAATGTCTCAAACAGTCTACGATTTAATCGTTTCCTGGAGGACCAGTAGTAGTTTCCGATGCACATCTGGAGGCATTCTGTAATCTGTGGACCATCAAAGTGTTGATGAAACACAGATATTGAATCGGGATTGAATACAACAGTCACCATGCGCACTTTCCTCCATGGGAGTAATGTCTCAAACAGTCTACGCTTTGATCGTTCCCCGCAAGAGCAGTATAGTTTCCGATGCACATCTGGAAGGATTCTGTAATCTGTGGACCTTCAAAGTGTTGATGAAACATAAAATTTGAATCGGGATTGAATACAACAGTCACCATGTGCACTTTACTCCATGGGAGTAATGTCTAAACAGTCTACGCTTTGATCGTTCCCAGGAAGACAAGTAGTAGCTTCCGATGCACATCTGGTGTCATTCTGTAATCTGTGGACTATCAGAGTGTTGATGAAACACAGTAATTGCATCGAAATTGAATACAACAGTCTCCATGCGCACTTTCCTCCATGGGAGTAATGTCTGAAACAGTGTACGCTTTGATCTTTCCCTGGGAGACCAGTAGTAGTTTCCGACGAACATCTGGGGGCATTCTGTAATGTGTGGACCATCATAGTGTTGATGAAATACAGTAATTGCATCTGCATTGAGTACACCAGTCACCATGCGCACTTTCCTCCATGGGAATAATGTCACAAACAGTCTACGCTTTGATCGTTCCCTGGAAGACCAGTAGTAGTTTCCGAGGCACATCTGGAGGCATTCTGTAATCTGTGGACTATCAGAGTGTTGATGAAACACAGTAATTGCATCGGGATTGAATACAACATTCACCATCCGCACTTTCCTCCATGGGAGTAATGTCTCAAACAGTTTACGCTTTGATCGATCCCTGGAAGACCAGTAGTAGTTTCCGATGCACATCTGGGGACATTCTGTAATGTGTGGACTATCAGAGTGTTGATGAAACACAGAAATTGCATCAGGATTGAATACAACAGTCACCATGCGCACTTTCCACCATCGGAGTAATGTCTCAAACAGTTTACGCTTTGACCGTTCCCTGGAAGACCAGTAGTAGCTTCCGATGCACATCTGTGGGCATTCTGTAATGTGTGGACTATCAGAGTGTTGATGAAAACACAGAAATTGCATCGGGATTGAATACAACAGTCACCATGCGCACTTTCCTCCATGGGAGAAATGTCACAAACAGTCTACGCCTTGATCGTTCCCTGGAAGACCAGTAGTAGTTTCCGACGCACATCTGGGGGCATTCTGTAATGTGTGGACCATCAGAGTGTTGATGAAACACAGAAATTGCATCAGGATTGAATACAACAGTCACCATGCACACTTTCCTCCATGGGAGTAATGTCTTCCCTGGAAGAACAGTAGTTGTTTCCGATGCACATCTGGAGACATTCTGTAATGTGTGGACTATCAGAGTGTTGATGAAACACAGAAATTGCATCAGGATTAAATACAACAGTCACCATGCGCACTTTCCTCCATTAGAGTAATGTCTCAAACAGTTTATGCTTCGATCGTTCCCTGGAAGACCAGTAGTAGTTTCCGATGCACATATGCGGTCATTCTGTAATGTGTGGACTATCAGAGTGTTGATGTAACACAGAAATTGCTTTGTGATTGAATACAACAGTCACCATGCGCACTTCCCTCCATGGGAGTAATGTCTCAAACAGTCTACGCTTTGATAGTTCCCTGCAAGACCAGTAGTAGTTTCCGATGCACATCTGGAGGCATTCTGTAATCTGTTTAGCTTCAAAGTGTTCATGAAACACTTAAATTGCCTCGGGATTGAATACAACAGTCATCATGCGCATTTTCCTCCATGGGAGTAATATCTCAAACAGTCTACGTTTTGATCGTTCCCTGGAAGACCAGTAAGAGTTTCCGATGCACATCTGGGGACATTCTGTAGTGTGTGGACTATCAGACTGTTGATGAAACACAGAAATTGCATCAGGATTGAACACAACAGTCACCATGCGCACTTTCCTCCATTAGAGTAATGTCTCAAACAGTTTACGCTTTGATCTTTCCCTGGAAGACCAGTAGTAGTTTCCGATGCACATCTGTAGTCATTCTGTAATGTGTGGACTATCAGAGTGTGGATGAAACACAGAGATTGCATCGGGATTGAGTACAACAGTCACTATGCGCATTTTCCTCCATGGGAGTAATGTCTCAAACAGTCTACGCTTTGATCGTTCCCTGCAAGACCAATAGTGATTTCTGATGCACATCTGGAGGCATTCTGTAATCTGTGGACCTTCAAAGTGTTGATGAAACACAGTAATTGCATCGGGATTGAATATAAAAGTCACCATGAGCACTTTCCTCCATGGGAGTGATGTCTCAAACAGTCTACGCTTTGATCGTTTCCTGGAGGACCAGTGGTAGTTTTAGATGCACATCTGGAGGCATTCTGTAATCTGTGGACCTTCTAAGTGTTGATGAAACACAGAAATTTCATCAGGATTGAGTACAACAGTCACCATGCACACTTTACTCCATGGGTGTAATGTCTCAAACAGTTTACGCTTTGATCATTCCCTTTATGACCAGTAGTAGCTTCCGATGCACATCAATGGGCATTCTGTAATGTGTGGACTATCAGGGTGTTGATGAAACACAGAAATTGCATCAGGATTGAATAGAACAGCCACCATGCGCACTTTCCTCCATGGGAGTAATGTCAGAAAGAGTCTACGCTTTGATCGTTCCCTGCAAGACCAGTAGTAGTTTCCGATGCTCATCTGGAGGCATTCTGTAGTCTGTGGACCTTCAAAGTATCGACGAAACACAGAAATTGCTGCGGGATTGAATACAACAGTCACCATGCGCACTTTCCTCCATGGGAGTAATGTCTCAAACAGTCTACGCTTTAATCGTTTCCTGGAGGACCAGTAGTAGTTTCCGATGCACATCTGGAGGCATTCTGTAATCTGTGGACCTTCAAAGTGTTGATGATACACAGAAATTGAATCGGGATTGAATAGAACAGCCACCATGCGCATTTTCCTCTATGGGAGTAATGTCTCAAACAGTCTACGCTTTGATCGTTCCCTGGAAGACAAGTAGTAGTTTCCGATGCACATCTGGTGTCATTCTGTAATCTGTGGACTATCAGGGTGTTGATGAAACACAGTAATTGCATCGGGATTGAATACAACAGTCACCATGCGCACTTTCCTCCATGGGAGTAATGTCTCAAACAGTCTACGCTTTGATCGTTCCCTGGAAGACCAGTAGTAGTCTCCGATGCACATCTGGGGACATTCTGTAATGTGTGGACTATCAGAGTGATGAAAAACACAGAAATTGCATCAGGATTGAATACAACAGTCACCATGCGCACTTTACACCATGGGAGTAATATCTCAAACAGTCTACGTTTTGATCGTTCCCTGCAAGACCAGTATAGTTTCCGATGCACATCTGGAGGGATTCTGAAATCAGTAGACCTTCAAAGTGTTGATGAAACATAGAAATTGAATCGGGATTGAATACAACAGTCACCATGCGCACTTTCCTCCATGGGAGTAATGTCTCAAACAGTCTACGTTTTGATCGTTCCCTGGAAGACAAATAGTAGTTTTTGATGCACATCTGGTGCCATTCTGTAATCTGTGGACTAACAGAGTGTTGATGAAACACAGAAATTGAATCGGGATTGAATACAACAGTCACCATGCGCACTTTCCTCCATGGGAGTTATGTCTCAAACAGGCTACGCTTTGATCGTTCCCTGCAAGACCAGTAGTAGTTTCCGATGCACATCTGGAGGCATTCTGTAATCTGTGGTATATCAGAGTGTTGATGAAACACAGAAATTGCATCGGGATTGAATACAACAGTCACCATGCGCACTTTCCTCCATGGGAATAATGTCACAAACAGTCTACGCTTTGATCGTTCCCTGGAAGACCAGTAGTAGTTTCCGAGGCACATCTGGAGGCATTCTGTAATCTGTGGACTATCAGAGTGTTGATGAAACACAGTAATTGCATCGGGATTGAATACAACATTCACCATCCGCACTTTCCTCCATGGGAGTAATGTCTCAAACAGTTTACGCTTTGATCGATCCCTGGAAGACCAGTAGTAGTTTCCGATGCACATCTGGGGACATTCTGTAATGTGTGGACTATCAGAGTGTTGATGAAACACAGAAATTGCATCAGGATTGAATACAACAGTCACCATGCGCACTTTCCACCATCGGAGTAATGTCTCAAACAGTTTACGCTTTGACCGTTCCCTGGAAGACCAGTAGTAGCTTCCGATGCACATCTGTGGGCATTCTGTAATGTGTGGACTATCAGAGTGTTGATGAAAACACAGAAATTGCATCGGGATTGAATACAACAGTCACCATGCGCACTTTCCTCCATGGGAGAAATGTCACAAACAGTCTACGCCTTGATCGTTCCCTGGAAGACCAGTAGTAGTTTCCGACGCACATCTGGGGGCATTCTGTAATGTGTGGACCATCAGAGTGTTGATGAAACACAGAAATTGCATCAGGATTGAATACAACAGTCACCATGCACACTTTCCTCCATGGGAGTAATGTCTTCCCTGGAAGAACAGTAGTTGTTTCCGATGCACATCTGGAGACATTCTGTAATGTGTGGACTATCAGAGTGTTGATGAAACACAGAAATTGCATCAGGATTAAATACAACAGTCACCATGCGCACTTTCCTCCATTAGAGTAATGTCTCAAACAGTTTATGCTTCGATCGTTCCCTGGAAGACCAGTAGTAGTTTCCGATGCACATATGCGGTCATTCTGTAATGTGTGGACTATCAGAGTGTTGATGTAACACAGAAATTGCTTTGTGATTGAATACAACAGTCACCATGCGCACTTCCCTCCATGGGAGTAATGTCTCAAACAGTCTACGCTTTGATAGTTCCCTGCAAGACCAGTAGTAGTTTCCGATGCACATCTGGAGGCATTCTGTAATCTGTTTAGCTTCAAAGTGTTCATGAAACACTTAAATTGCCTCGGGATTGAATACAACAGTCATCATGCGCATTTTCCTCCATGGGAGTAATATCTCAAACAGTCTACGCTTTGATCGTTCCCTGGAAGACCAGTAAGAGTTTCCGATGCACATCTGGGGACGTTCTGTAGTGTGTGGACTATCAGACTGTTGATGAAACACAGAAATTGCATCAGGATTGAACACAACAGTCACCATGCGCACTTTCCTCCATTAGAGTAATGTCTCAAACAGTTTACGCTTTGATCTTTCCCTGGAAGACCAGTAGTAGTTTCCGATTCACATCTGTAGTCATTCTGTAATGTGTGGACTATCAGAGTGTGGATGAAACACAGAGATTGCATCGGGATTGAGTACAACAGTCACTATGCGCATTTTCCTCCATGGGAGTAATGTCTCAAACAGTCTACGCTTTGATCGTTCCCTGCAAGACCAATAGTGATTTCTGATGCACATCTGGAGGCATTCTGTAATCTGTGGACCTTCAAAGTGTTGATGAAACACAGTAATTGCATCGGGATTGAATATAAAAGTCACCATGCGCACTTTCCTCCATGGGAGTGATGTCTCAAACAGTCTACGCTTTGATCGTTTCCTGGAGGACCAGTGGTAGTTTTCGATGCACATCTGGAGGCATTCTGTAATCTGTGGACCTTCTAAGTGTTGATGAAACACAGAAATTTCATCAGGATTGAGTACAACAGTCACCATGCACACTTTACTCCATGGGTGTAATGTCTCAAACAGTTTACGCTTTGATCATTCCCTTTATGACCAGTAGTAGCTTCCGATGCACATCAATGGGCATTCTGTAATGTGTGGACTATCAGGGTGTTGATGAAACACAGAAATTGCATCAGGATTGAATAGAACAGCCACCATGCGCACTTTCCTCCATGGGAGTAATGTCAGAAAGAGTCTACGCTTTGATCGTTCCCTGCAAGACCAGTAGTAGTTTCCGATGCTCATCTGGAGGCATTCTGTAGTCTGTGGACCTTCAAAGTATCGACGAAACACAGAAATTGCTGCGGGATTGAATACAACAGTCACCATGCGCACTTTCCTCCATGGGAGTAATGTCTCAAACAGTCTACGCTTTAATCGTTTCCTGGAGGACCAGTAGTAGTTTCCGATGCACATCTGGAGGCATTCTGTAATCTGTGGACCTTCAAAGTGTTGATGAAACACAGAAATTGAATCGGGATTGAATAGAACAGCCACCATGCGCATTTTCCTCTATGGGAGTAATGTCTCAAACAGTCTACGCTTTGATCGTTCCCTGGAAGACAAGTAGTAGTTTCCGATGCACATCTGGTGTCATTCTGTAATCTGTGGACTATCAGGGTGTTGATGAAACACAGTAATTGCATCGGGATTGAATACAACAGTCACCATGCGCACTTTCCTCCATGGGAGTAATGTCTCAAACAGTCTACGCTTTGCTCGTTCCCTGGAAGACCAGTAGTAGTCTCCGATGCACATCTGGGGACATTCTGTAATGTGTGGACTATCAGAGTGATGAAAAACACAGAAATTGCATCAGGATTGAATACAACAGTCACCATGCGCACTTTACACCATGGGAGTAATATCTCAAACAGTCTACGTTTTGATCGTTCCCTGCAAGACCAGTATAGTTTCCGATGCACATCTGGAGGGATTCTGAAATCAGTAGACCTTCAAAGTGTTGATGAAACATAGAAATTGAATCGGGATTGAATACAACAGTCACCATGCGCACTTTCCTCCATGGGAGTAATGTCTCAAACAGTCTACGTTTTGATCGTTCCCTGGAAGACAAATAGTAGTTTTTGATGCACATCTGGTGCCATTCTGTAATCTGTGGACTAAAAGAGTGTTGATGAAACACAGAAATTGCATCGGGATTGAATACAACAGTCACCATGCGCACTTTCCTCCATGGGAGTTATGTCTCAAACAGTCTACGCTTTGATCGTTCCCTGCAAGACCAGTAGTAGTTTCCGATGCACATCTGGAGGCATTCTGTAATCTGTGGTATATCAGAGTGTTGATGAAACACAGAAATTGCATCGGGATTGAATACAACAGTCACCATGCGCACTTTCCTCCATGGGAGTAATGTCTCAAACAGTTTACGCTTTGATCGTTTCCAGGATGACAATTAGTAGTTTCCGACGCACATCTGGGGGCATTCTGTAATGTGTGGACCATCAGAGGGTTGATGAAACACAGAAATTGCATCAGAATTGAATACAACAGTCACCATGCGCACTTTCCTCCATGGGAGAAATGTCTCAAACAGTCTACGCTTTGATCGTTCCCTGCAAGACCAGTAGTAGTTTGCGATGCACATCTGGAGGCATTCTGTAATCTGTGGACTATCAGAGTGTTGATGAAACATGGAAATTGCATCGGGATTGAATACAACAGTCACCATGTTCACTTTCCTCCATGGGAGTAATGTCTCCAACAGTCTACGCTTTGATCGTTCCCTGGAAGACCAGTAGTAGTTTCCGATGCACATTTGGAGGCATTCTGTAATCTGTGGAGTATCAGAGTGTTGATGAAACACAGAAATTGCATCGGGATTGAATACAACAGTCACCATGCGCACTTTCCTCCATGGGAGTAATGTCTCAAACAGTCTACGCTTTGATCGTTCCAAGGGAAGACTAGTAGTAGCATCCGATGCACATCTCGTGGCATTCTGTAATCTGTGGACTATCAGAGTGTTGATGAAACACAGAAAATGCATCGGGATTGGATACAACAGTCACCATGCGCACTTTCCTCCACGGGTGTAATGTCTTAAACAGTCTACGCTTTGATCGTTCCTGGGAAGACCAGTAGTAGTATCCGATGCACATCTCGTGGTATTCTGTAATCTGTGGCCTATCAGAGTGTTGATGAAACACAGAAAATGCATCGGGATTGGATACAACAGTCACCATGCGCACTTTCCTCCATGGGAGTAATGTCTTAAACAGTCTACGCTATGATCGTTCCCTGGAAGACCAGTAGTAGATTCCGATGCACATTTGGAGGCATTCTGTAATCTGTGGAGTATCAGAGTGTTGATGAAGCACAGAAATTGCATCAGGATTGAATACAACAGTCACCATGCGCAGTTTCCTCCATGGGAGTAATGTCTCAAACTGTCTACGCTTTGATCGTTCCCTGGAAGACCAGTAGTAGTTTCCGATTAACATCTGGAGGCATTCTGTAATCTGTGACTATCAGAGTGTTGATGAAACACAGAAATTGCATCGGGATTGAATACAACAGTCACCATGCGTACATTCCTCCATAAAAGTAATGTCTCAAACAGTCTACGCTTTGATGGTTTCCTGGAAGACCAGTAGTAGTCTCCGATTCTTATGTGGAGGCATTCTGTAATCTGTGGACTATCAGAGTGTTGATGAAACACAGAAATTTCATCGGGATTCAATACAACAGTCACCATGCGCTGTTTCTTACATAAAAGTAATGTCTCAAACAGTGTACGCTTTCATCGTTCCCTGGGGATCTGTAGTAGTTTCCGATGCACATCTCGTGGCATTCTGTAATCTGTGGTCTATCAGATTGTTGATGAATCACTGTAAATGCATCGTGATTGAATACAACAGTCACCATGCGCCCTTTCCTCCATGGGAGTAATGTAACAAACAGCCTACGCTTTGATTGTTAACTGGAAGACCAGTAGTAGTTTCCGATTAACATCTGGAGGCATTCTGTAATCTGTGGACTATCAGAGTGATGATGAAACACAGAAATTGCATTGGGATTGAATACAACATTCTCCATGCGCAGTTCCCTCCATAGGAGTAATGTATCAAACAGTTTACGCTTTGATCGTTCAGTGGAAGGCCAGTAGTAGTTTCAACTGCACATCTGGAGGCATTCTGTAATCTGTTGAGTATCAGAGTGTTGATGAAACACAGAAATTGCATCGGGATTGAATACAACAGTCACCAAGCGCACTTTCCTCCATGGGAGTAATGTCTCAAAGAGTCTACACTTTGATCGTTCCCGGGAAGACCAGTAGTAGTTTCCGATGCACATTTCGTGGCATTCTGTAATCTGTGGACTATCAGAGTGTTGATGAAACACAGAAAATGCATCGGGATTGAATACAACAGTCACCATTCGCACTTTCCTCCATGGGAGTAATGTCTCAAAGAGTTTACGCTTTGATCGTTCCCGGGAAGACCAGTAGTAGTTTCCGATGCACATCTCGTGGCATTCTGTAATCTGTGGACTATCAGGGTGTTGATGAAACACAGAAAATGCATCGGGATTGAATACAACAGTCACCATGCGCACTTTCCTCCATGGGAGTAATGTCTCAAAGAGTTTACGATTTGATCGTTCCCTGGAAGACAAGTAGTACTTTCCGATGCACATTTGGAGGCATTCTGTAATCTGTGGACTATCAGAGGGGTGATGAAACATACAAATTGCATTGGGATTGAATACAACCGTCACCATGCACACTTTCCTCCATGGCAGTAATGTCTCAAACAGTCTACGCTTTGATTGTTCCCTGGAAGAGCAGTAGTAGTTTCCGATGCACATCTGGAGGCATTTTGTAATCTGTGGACTATCAGAGTGTTGATGAAACACAGAAAATGCATCGGGAGTGAATACAACAGTCACCATGCCCACTTTCCTCCACGGGAGTAATGTCTCAAACAATCTACGCTTTGATCGTTCCCTGGAAGACGACTAGTAGTTTCCGATGCACCTCTGGTGGCATTCTGTAATCTGTAGACTATCAGAGTGTTAATGAAACACAGTAATTGCATCCGGATTGAATAAAACACTCACCATGCTCACTTTCCTCCATTGTAGTAATGTCTCAAACAGTCTACGCTTTGATCGTTCCCGGGAAGACAAGTAGTAGTTTCCGATGCTCATCTGGTGGCATTCTGTAATCTATGGACTATCAGAGTGTTGATGAAACACAGAAAATGCATCGGGATTGGATACAACAGTCACCATGCGCACTTTCCTCCATGGGAGTAATGTCTCAAACAGTCTACGCTTTGATCGTTCCCTGGAAGACCAGTAGTAGTTTCCGATGCACATTTGGAGACATTCTGTAATCTGTGGAGTATCAGAGTGTTGATGAAACACAGAAATTGCATCGGGATTGAATACAACAGTCACCATGCGCACTTTCCTTCATGGGAGTAATGTCCCAAACAGTCTACGCTTTGATCGTTCCCTGGAGGACAGATAGTAGTTTCCGATTAACATCTGGAGGCATTTTGTAATCTGTGGACTATCAGAGTGTTGATGAAACACAGAAATTGCATCGGGATTGAATACAACAGTCACCATTCACACTTTCCTCCATTAGAGTAATGTCTCAAACAGTTTACGCTTTGATCGTTATCTGAAAGACCAGTTTTCGTTTCCGATGCACATCTGTGGTCATTCTGTAAAGTGTGGACTATCAGAGTGTTGATGTAACACAGAAATTGCATCAGGATTGAATACAACAGTCACCATTCGCACTTTCCTCCATTAGAGTAATGTCTCAAACAGTTTACGCTTTGATCGTTCCCTGAAAGACCAGTTTTCGTTTCCGATGCACATCTGTGGTCATTCTGTAAAGTGTGGACTATCAGAGTGTTGATGTAACACAGAAATTGCTTCGTGATTGAATACAACAGTCACCATGCGCACTTCCCTCCATGGGAGTAATGTCTCAAACAGTCTACGCTTTGATCGTTCCTGGAAGACCAGTAGTAGTTTCCGATGCACATCTGGAGGCATTCTGTAATCTGTGGACTATCAGAGTGTTGATGAAACACAGAAATTGCATCGGGATTGAATACAACAGTCACCATGCGCACTTTCCTCCATGGGAGTAATGTCTCGAACAGTCTACGCTTTGATCGTTCCCTGGAAGACCAGTAGTAGTTTCCGATGCTCATCTGCAGGCATTCTATAATCTGTGGACTATCAGAGTGTTGATGAAACACAGAAATTGCATCGGGATTGAATACATCATCCACCATGCGCACTTTCCTCCTTGGGAGTAATGATTCAAAATGCTTACTATTTGATCGTTCCCTGAAAGACCAGTAGCAGTTTCCGATGCACATCTGGGGGCATTCTGTAATGTGTGGACTATCTGAGTGTTGATGAAACACAGAAATTGCATCAGGATTGAATACAACAGTCACCATGCGCACTTTCCTCTATAGGAGTAATGTCTAAAAGGGTTTACGCTTTGAACGTTCCCTGAAAGACCAGTAGTAGTTTCCGATACACATCTGGGGGCATTCTGTAATCTGTGGACTATCAGAGTGTTGATGAAACACAGAAATTGCATCAGGATTGAATACAACAGTCACCGAGTGCACTTTCCTCCATGGGCTCAATGTCTCAAGCAATCTACGATTTCATAGTTCCCTGCAAGACCAGTAGTAGTTTTCGATGCACATCTGGAGGCATTCTGTAATCTGTGGACATTCATAGTGTTGATGAAACACAGAAACTGAATCGGGATTGAATACAACAGTCACTATGCGCACTTTACCCCATGGGAGTAATGTCTCAAATAGTCTACGCTTTGATCGTTGCCTGCAAGACCAGTAGTAGTTTCCGATGCACATCTGGAGGCATTCTGTAATCTGTGGACTATCAGAGTGTTGATGAAACACAGTAATTGCATCGGGATTGAATACAACATTCACCAACCGCACTTTCCTCCATGGGAATAATGTCTCAAACAGTTTACGCTTTGATCGTTCCCTGGAAGACCAGTAGTAGTTTCCGATGCACATCTGGGGGCATTCTGTAATGTGTGGACTATCAGAGTGTTGATGAAACACAGAAATTGCATCGGGATTGAATACAACAGTCACCATGCGCACTTTCCTCCATGGGAGTAATGTCTCAAACAGTCTACGCTTTGATCGTTCCCTGCAAGAGCAGTATAGTTTCCGATGCACATCTGGAAGGATTCTGTAATCTGTGGACCTTCAAAGTGTTGATGAAACATAAAATTTGAATCGGGATTGAATACAACAGTCACCATGTGCACTTTCCTCCATGGGAGTAATGTCTAAAACAGTCTACGCTTTGATCGTTCCCTGGAAGACCAGTAGTAGTTTCCGATGCACATCTGGAGGCATTCTGTAATCTGTGGACTATCAGAGTGTTGATGAAACACAGAAATTGCATCAGGATTGAATAGAACAGTCACCATGCGCACTTTCCTCCATTGGAGTAATGTCTGAAAGAGTCTACGCTTTGATCGTTCCCTGCAAGACCAGCAGTAGTTTCCGATGCACATCTGGAGGCATTCTATGATCTGTGGACCTTCAAAGTGTTGACGAAACACAGAAATTGCCGCGGGATTGAATACAACAGTCACCATGCGCACTTTCCTCCATGGGGGTAATGTCTCAAACAGTCTACGCTTTAATCGTTTCCTGGAGGACCAGTAGTAGTTTCCGATGCACATCTGGAGGCATTCTGTAATCTGTGGACCATCAAAGTGTTGATGAAACACAGATATTGAATCGGGATTGAATACAACAGTCACCATGCGCATTTTCCTCTATGGGAGTAATGTCTCAAACAGTCTACGCTTTGATCGTTCCCAGGAAGACAAGTAGTAGCTTCCGATGCACATCTGGTGTCATTCTGTAATCTGTGGACTATCAGAGTGTTGATGAAACACAGTAATTGCATCGAAATTGAATACAACAGTCTCCATGCGCACTTTCCTCCATGGGAGTAATGTCTGAAACAGTGTACGCTTTGATCTTTCCCTGGAAGACCAGTAGTAGTTTCCGACGAACATCTGGGGGCATTCTGTAATGTGTGGACCATCATAGTGTTGATGAAATACAGTAATTGCATCTGCATTGAGTACACAAGTCACCATGCGCACTTTCCTCCATGGGAATAATGTCACAAACAGTCTACGCTTTGATCGTTCCCTGGAAGACCAGTAGTAGTTTCCGAGGCACATCTGGAGGCATTCTGTAATCTGTGGACTATCAGAGTGTTGATGAAACACAGTAATTGCATCGGGATTGAATACAACATTCACCATCCGCACTTTCCTCCATGGGAGTAATGTCTCAAACAGTGTACGCTTTGATCGTTCCCTGGAAGACCAGTAGTAGTTTCCGATGCACATCTGGGGACATTCTGTAATGTGTGGACTATCAGAGTGTTGATGAAACACAGAAATTGCATCAGGATTGAATACAACAGTCACCATGCGCACTTTCCACCATCGGAGTAATGTCTCAAACAGTTTACGCTTTGACCGTTCCCTGGAAGACCAGTAGTAGCTTCCGATGCACATCTGTGGGCATTCTGTAATGTGTGGACTATCAGAGTGTTGATGAAACACAGAAATTGCATCGGGATTGAATACAACAGTCACCATGCGCACTTTCCTCCATGGGAGTAATGTCACAAACAGTCTACGCCTTGATCGTTCCCTGGAAGACCAGTAGTAGTTTCCGACGCACAACTGGGGCCATTCTGTAATGTGTGGACCATCAGAGTGTTGATGAAACACAGAAATTGCATCAGGATTGAATACAACAGTCACCATGCACACTTTCCTCCATGGGAGTAATGTCTTCCCTGGAAGAACAGTAGTTGTTTCCGATGCACATCTGGAGACATTCTGTAATGTGTGGACTATCAGAGTGTTGATGAAACACAGAAATTGCATCAGGATTAAATACAACAGTCACCATGCGCACTTTCCTCCATTAGAGTAATGTCTCAAACAGTTTATGCTTCGATCGTTCCCTGGAAGACCAGTAGTAGTTTCCGATGCACATATGCGGTCATTCTGTAATGTGTGGACTATCAGAGTGTTGATGTAACACAGAAATTGCTTTGTGATTGAATACAACAGTCACCATGCGCACTTCCCCTCCATGGGAGTAATGTCTCAAACAGTCTACGCTTTGATCGTTCCCTGCAAGACCAGTAGTAGTTTCCGAAGCACATCTGGAGGCATTCTGTAATCTGTTTAGCTTCAAAGTGTTCATGAAACACTTACATTGCCTCGGGATTGAATACAACAGTCATCATGCGCATTTTCCTCCATGGGAGTAATATCTCAAACAGTCTACGTTTTGATCGTTCCCTGGAAGACCAGTAAGAGTTTCCGATGCACATCTGGAGGCATTCTGTAATCTGTGGTATATCAGAGTGATGATGAAACACAGAAATTGCATCGGGATTGAATACAACAGTCACCATGCGCACTTTCCTCCATGGGAGTAATGTCTCAAACAGTCTACGTTTTGATCGTTCCCTGGAAGACAAGTAGTAGTTTTTGATGCACATCTGGTGCCATTCTGTAATCTGTGGACTAACGGAGTGTTGATGAAACACAGAAATTGCATCGGGATTGAATACAACAGTCACCATTCGCACTTTCCTCCATGGGAGTTATGTCTCAAACAGTCTACGCTTTGATCGTTCCCTGCAAGACCAGTAGTAGTTTCCGATGCACATCTGGAGGCATTCTGTAATCTGTGGTATATCAGAGTGTTGATGAAACACAGATATTGCATCGGGATTGAATACAACAGTCACCATGCGCACTTTCCTCCATGGGAGTAATGTCTCAAACAGTTTACGCTTTGATCGTTTCCAGGAAGACCATTAGTAGTTTCCGACGCACATCTGGGGGCATTCTGTAATGTGTGGACCATCAGAGGGTTGATGAAACACAGAAATTGCATCAGAATTGAATACAACAGTCACCATGCCCACTTTCCTCCATGGGAGAAATGTCTCAAACAGTCTACGCTTGGATCGTTCCCTGCAAGACCAGTAGTAGTTTGCGATGCACATCTGGAGGCATTCTTTAATCTGTGGACCTTCAAAGTGTTGATGAAACACATGAATTGCCACGGGATTGAATACAACAGTCACCATGTTCACTTTCCTCCATGGGAGTAATGTCTCCAACAGTCTGCGCTTTGATCGTTTCCTGGAGGACCAGTAGTATTTTCCGATGAATATCTGGAGGCATTCTGTAATCTGTGGACCTTCAAAGTGTTGATGAAACACAGAAATTGCATCGGGATTGAATACAACAGTCACCATGCGCACTTTCCTCCATGGGAGCAATGTCTGAAACAGTTTACGCTTTGATCGTTCCCTGGAAGACCAGTAGTTGTTTCCGATGCACATCTGGGGACATTCTGTAATGTGTGGACTGTCAGAGTGTTGATGAAACACAGAAATTGCATCAGGATTGAATACAACAGTCACCATTCACACTTTCCTCCATTAGAGTAATGTCTCAAACAGTTTACGCTTTGATCGTTCCCTGAAAGACCAGTTGTCGTTTCCGATGCACATAAGTGGTCATTCTGTAAAGTGTGGACTATCAGAGTGTTGATGTAACACAGAAATTGCTTCGTGATTGAATACAACAGTCACCATGCGCACTTCCCTCCATGGGAGTAATGTCTCAAACAGTCTACGCTTTGATCGTTCCTGGAAGACCAGTAGTAGTTTCCGATGCACATCTGGAGGCATTCTGTAATCTGTGGACTATCAGAGTGTTGATGAAACACAGAAGTTGCATCGGGATTGAATACAACAGTCACCATGCGCACTTTCCTCCATGGGAGTAATGTCTCGAACAGTCTACGCTTTGATCGTTCCCTGGAAGACCAGTAGTAGTTTCCGATGCTCATCTGCAGGCATTCTATAATCTGTGGACTATCAGAGTGTTGATGAAGCACAGAAATTGCATCGGGATTGAATACATCATCCACCATGCGCACTTTCCTCCTTGGGAGTAATGATTCAAAATGCTTACTATTTGATCGTTCCCTGGAAGACCAGTAGCAGTTTCCGATGCACATCTGGGGGCATTCTGTAATGTGTGGACTATCTGAGTGTTGATGAAACACAGAAATTGCATCAGGATTGAATACAACAGTCACCATGCGCACTTTCCTCTATAGGAGTAATGTCTAAAAGAGTTTACGCTTTGAACGTTCCCTGAAAGACCAGTAGTAGTTTCCCATACACATCTGGGGCATTCTGTAATCTGTGGACTATCAGAGTGTTGATGAAACACAGAAATTGCATCAGGATTGAATACAACAGTCACCATGCACACTTTCCTCCATGGGAGTAATGTCTTCCCTGGAAGAACAGTAGTTGTTTCCGATGCACATCTGGAGACATTCTGTAATGTGTGGACTATCAGAGTGTTGATGAAACACAGAAATTGCATCAGGATTAAATACAACAGTCACCATGCGCACTTTCCTCCATTAGAGTAATGTCTCAAACAGTTTATGCTTCGATCGTTCCCTGGAAGACCAGTAGTAGTTTCCGATGCACATATGCGGTCATTCTGTAATGTGTGGACTATCAGAGTGTTGATGTAACACAGAAATTGCTTTGTGATTGAATACAACAGTCACCATGCGCACTTCCCCTCCATGGGAGTAATGTCTCAAACAGTCTACGCTTTGATCGTTCCCTGCAAGACCAGTAGTAGTTTCCGATGCACATCTGGAGGCATTCTGTAATCTGTTTAGCTTCAAAGTGTTCATGAAACACTTAAATTGCCTCGGGATTGAATACAACAGTCATCATGCGCATTTTCCTCCATGGGAGTAATATCTCAAACAGTCTACGTTTTGATCGTTCCCTGGAAGACCAGTAAGAGTTTCCGATGCACATCTGGAGGCATTCTGTAATCTGTGGTATATCAGAGTGATGATGAAACACAGAAATTGCATCGGGATTGAATACAACAGTCACCATGCGCACTTTCCTCCATGGGAGTAATGTCTCAAACAGTCTACGTTTTGATCGTTCCCTGGAAGACAAGTAGTAGTTTTTGATGCACATCTGGTGCCATTCTGTAATCTGTGGACTAACGGAGTGTTGATGAAACACAGAAATTGCATCGGGATTGAATACAACAGTCACCATTCGCACTTTCCTCCATGGGAGTTATGTCTCAAACAGTCTACGCTTTGATCGTTCCCTGCAAGACCAGTAGTAGTTTCCGATGCACATCTGGAGGCATTCTGTAATCTGTGGTATATCAGAGTGTTGATGAAACACAGAAATTGCATCGGGATTGAATACAACAGTCACCATGCGCACTTTCCTCCATGGGAGTAATGTCTCAAACAGTTTACGCTTTGATCGTTTCCAGGAAGACCATTAGTAGTTTCCGACGCACATCTGGGGGCATTCTGTAATGTGTGGACCATCAGAGGGTTGATGAAACACAGAAATTGCATCAGAATTGAATACAACAGTCACCATGCCCACTTTCCTCCATGGGAGAAATGTCTCAAACAGTCTACGCTTTGATCGTTCCCTGCAAGACCAGTAGTAGTTTGCGATGCACATCTGGAGGCATTCTTTAATCTGTGGACCTTCAAAGTGTTGATGAAACACATGAATTGCCACGGGATTGAATACAACAGTCACCATGTTCACTTTCCTCCATGGGAGTAATGTCTCCAACAGTCTGCGCTTTGATCGTTTCCTGGAGGACCAGTAGTATTTTCCGATGAATATCTGGAGGCATTCTGTAATCTGTGGACCTTCAAAGTGTTGATGAAACACAGAAATTGCATCGGGATTGAATACAACAGTCACCATGCGCACTTTCCTCCATGGGAGCAATGTCTGAAACAGTTTACGCTTTGATCGTTCCCTGGAAGACCAGTAGTTGTTTCCGATGCACATCTGGGGACATTCTGTAATGTGTGGACTGTCAGAGTGTTGATGAAACACAGAAATTGCATCAGGATTGAATACAACAGTCACCATTCACACTTTCCTCCATTAGAGTAATGTCTCAAACAGTTTACGCTTTGATCGTTCCCTGAAAGACCAGTTGTCGTTTCCGATGCACATAAGTGGTCATTCTGTAAAGTGTGGACTATCAGAGTGTTGATGTAACACAGAAATTGCTTCGTGATTGAATACAACAGTCACCATGCGCACTTCCCTCCATGGGAGTAATGTCTCAAACAGTCTACGCTTTGATCGTTCCTGGAAGACCAGTAGTAGTTTCCGATGCACATCTGGAGGCATTCTGTAATCTGTGGACTATCAGAGTGTTGATGAAACACAGAAGTTGCATCGGGATTGAATACAACAGTCACCATGCGCACTTTCCTCCATGGGAGTAATGTCTCGAACAGTCTACGCTTTGATCGTTCCCTGGAAGACCAGTAGTAGTTTCCGATGCTCATCTGCAGGCATTCTATAATCTGTGGACTATCAGAGTGTTGATGAAGCACAGAAATTGCATCGGGATTGAATACATCATCCACCATGCGCACTTTCCTCCTTGGGAGTAATGATTCAAAATGCTTACTATTTGATCGTTCCCTGGAAGACCAGTAGCAGTTTCCGATGCACATCTGGGGGCATTCTGTAATGTGTGGACTATCTGAGTGTTGATGAAACACAGAAATTGCATCAGGATTGAATACAACAGTCACCATGCGCACTTTCCTCTATAGGAGTAATGTCTAAAAGAGTTTACGCTTTGAACGTTCCCTGAAAGACCAGTAGTAGTTTCCCATACACATCTGGGGGCATTCTGTAATCTGTGGACTATCAGAGTGTTGATGAAACACAGAAATTGCATCAGGATTGAATACAACAGTCACCGTGTGCACTTTCCTCCATGGGATCAATGTCTCAAGCAATCTACGATTTCATAGTTCCCTGCAAGACCAGTAGTAGTTTTCGATGCACATCTGGAGGCATTCTGTAATCTGTGGACATTCAAAGTGTTGATGAAACACAGAAACTGAATCGGGATTGAATACAACAGTCACTATGCGCACTTTCCCCCATGGGAGTAATGTCTCAAATAGTCTACGCTTTGATCGTTGCCTGCAAGACCAGTAGTAGTTTCCGATGCACATATGCGGTCATTCTGTAATGTGTGGACTATCAGAGTGTTGATGTAACACAGAAATTGCTTTGTGATTGAATACAACAGTCACCATGCGCACTTCCCCTCCATGGGAGTAATGTCTCAAACAGTCTACGCTTTGATCGTTCCCTGCAAGACCAGTAGTAGTTTCCGATGCACATCTGGAGGCATTCTGTAATCTGTTTAGCTTCAAAGTGTTCATGAAACACTTAAATTGCCTCGGGATTGAATACAACAGTCATCATGCGCATTTTCCTCCATGGGAGTAATATCTCAAACAGTCTACGTTTTGATCGTTCCCTAGAAGACCAGTAAGAGTTTCCGATGCACATCTGGAGGCATTCTGTAATCTGTGGACTATCAGAGTGTTGATGAAACACAGTAATTGCATCGGGATTGAATACAACATTCACCATCCGCACTTTCCTCCATGGGAGTAATGTCTCAAACAGTGTACGCTTTGATCGTTCCCTGGAAGACCAGTAGTAGTTTCCGATGCACATCTGGGGACATTCTGTAATGTGTGGACTGTCAGAGTGTTGATGAAACACAGAAATTGCATCAGGATTGAATACAACAGTCACCATGCGCACTTTAAACCATCGGAGTAATGTCTCAAATAGTTTACGCTTTGACCGTTCCCTGGAAGACCAGTAGTAGCTTCCGATGCACATCTGTGGGCATTCTGTAATCTGTGGACTATCAGAGTGTTGATGAAACACAGAAATTGCATCGGGATTGAATACAACAGTCACCATGCGCACTTTCCTCCATGGGAGTAATGTCACAAACAGTCTACGCCTTGATCGTTCCCTGGAAGACCAGTAGTAGTTTCCGACGCACAACTGGGGCCATTCTGAAATGTGTGGACCATCAGAGTGTTGATGAAACACAGAAATTGCATCAGGATTGAATACAACAGTCACCATGCACACTTTCCTCCATGGGAGTAATGTCTTCCCTGGAAGAACAGTAGTTGTTTCCGATGCACATCTGGAGACGTTCTGTAATGTGTGGACTATCAGAGTGTTGATGAAACACAGAAATTGCATCAGGATTAAATACAACAGTCACCATGCGCACTTTCCTCCATTAGAGTAATGTCTCAAACAGTTTATGCTTCGATCGTTCCCTGGAAGACCAGTAGTAGTTTCCGATGCACATATGCGGTCATTCTGTAATGTGTGGACTATCAGAGTGTTGATGTAACACAGAAATTGCTTTGTGATTGAATACAACAGTCACCATGCGCACTTCCCCTCCATGGGAGTAATGTCTCAAACAGTCTACGCTTTGATCGTTCCCTGCAAGACCAGTAGTAGTTTCCGATGCACATCTGGAGGCATTCTGTAATCTGTTTAGCTTCAAAGTGTTCATGAAACACTTAAATTGCCTCGGGATTGAATACAACAGTCATCATGCGCATTTTCCTCCATGGGAGTAATATCTCAAACAGTCTACGTTTTGATCGTTCCCTGGAAGACCAGTAAGAGTTTCCGATGCACATCTGGAGGCATTCTGTAATCTGTGGTTTATCAGAGTGATGATGAAACACAGAAATTGCATCGGGATTGAATACAACAGTCACCATGCGCACTTTCCTCCATGGGAGTAATGTCTCAAACAGTCTACGTTTTGATCGTTCCCTGGAAGACAAGTAGTAGTTTTTGATGCACATCTGGTGCCATTCTGTAATCTGTGGACTAACGGAGTGTTGATGAAACACAGAAATTGCATCGGGATTGAATACAACAGTCACCATTCGCACTTTCCTCCATGGGAGTTATGTCTCAAACAGTCTACGCTTTGATCGTTCCCTGCAAGACCAGTAGTAGTTTCCGATGCACATCTGGAGGCATTCTGTAATCTGTGGTATATCAGAGTGTTGATGAAACACAGAAATTCCATCGGGATTGAATACAACAGTCACCATGCGCACTTTCCTCCATGGGAGTAATGTCTCAAACAGTTTACGCTTTGATCGTTTCCAGGAAGACCATTAGTAGTTTCCGACGCACATCTGGGGGCATTCTGTAATGTGTGGACCATCAGAGGGTTGATGAAACACAGAAATTGCATCAGAATTGAATACAACAGTCACCATGCCCACTTTCCTCCATGGGAGAAATGTCTCAAACAGTCTACGCTTTGATCGTTCCCTGCAAGACCAGTAGTAGTTTGCGATGCACATCTGGAGGCATTCTGTAATCTGTGGACCTTCAAAGTGTTGATGAAACACATGAATTGCCACGGGATTGAATACAACAGTCACCATGTTCACTTTCCTCCATGGGAGTAATGTCTCCAACAGTCTGCGCTTTGATCGTTTCCTGGAGGACCAGTAGTATTTTCCGATGAATATCTGGAGGCATTCTGTAATCTGTTGACCTTCAAAGTGTTGATGAAACACAGAAATTGCATCGGGATTGAATACAACAGTCACCATGCGCACTTTCCTCCATGGGAGCAATGTCTGAAACAGTTTACGCTTTGATCGTTCCCTGGAAGACCAGTAGTTGTTTCCGATGCACATCTGGGGACATTCTGTAATGTGTGGACTGTCAGAGTGTTGATGAAACACAGAAATTGCATCAGGATTGAATACAACAGTCACCATTCACACTTTCCTCCATTAGAGTAATGTCTCAAACAGTTTACGCTTTGATCGTTCCCTGAAAGACCAGTTGTCGTTTCCGATGCACATAAGTGGTCATTCTGTAAAGTGTGGACTATCAGAGTGTTGATGTAACACAGAAATTGCTTCGTGATTGAATACAACAGTCACCATGCGCACTTCCCTCCATGGGAGTAATGTCTCAAACAGTCTACGCTTTGATCGTTCCTGGAAGACCAGTAGTAGTTTCCGATGCACATCTGGAGGCATTCTGTAATCTGTGGACTATCAGAGTGTTGGTGAAACACAGAAGTTGCATCGGGATTGAATACAACAGTCACCATGCGCACTTTCCTCCATGGGAGTAATGTCTCGAACAGTCTACGCTTTGATCGTTCCCTGGAAGACCAGTAGTAGTTTCCGATGCTCATCTGCAGGCATTCTATAATCTGTGGACTATCAGAGTGTTGATGAAGCACAGAAATTGCATCGGGATTGAATACATCATCCACCATGCGCACTTTCCTCCTTGGGAGTAATGATTCAAAATGCTTACTATTTGATCGTTCCCTGGAAGACCAGTAGCAGTTTCCGATGCACATCTGGGGGCATTCTGTAATGTGTGGACTATCTGAGTGTTGATGAAACACAGAAATTGCATCAGGATTGAATACAACAGTCACCATGCGCACTTTCCTCTATAGGAGTAATGTCTAAAAGAGTTTACGCTTTGAACGTTCCCTGAAAGACCAGTAGTAGTTTCCCATACACATCTGGGGGCATTCTGTAATCTGTGGACTATCAGAGTGTTGATGAAACACAGAAATTGCATCAGGATTGAATACAACAGTCACCGTGTGCACTTTCCTCCATGGGATCAATGTCTCAAGCAATCTACGATTTCATAGTTCCCTGCAAGACCAGTAGTAGTTTTCGATGCACATCTGGAGGCATTCTGTAATCTGTGGACATTCAAAGTGTTGATGAAACACAGAAACTGAATCGGGATTGAATACAACAGTCACTATGCGCACTTTCCCCCATGGGAGTAATGTCTCAAATAGTCTACGCTTTGATCGTTGCCTGCAAGACCAGTAGTAGTTTCCGATGCACATATGCGGTCATTCTGTAATGTGTGGACTATCAGAGTGTTGATGTAACACAGAAATTGCTTTGTGATTGAATACAACAGTCACCATGCGCACTTCCCCTCCATGGGAGTAATGTCTCAAACAGTCTACGCTTTGATCGTTCCCTGCAAGACCAGTAGTAGTTTCCGATGCACATCTGGAGGCATTCTGTAATCTGTTTAGCTTCAAAGTGTTCATGAAACACTTAAATTGCCTCGGGATTGAATACAACAGTCATCATGCGCATTTTCCTCCATGGGAGTAATATCTCAAACAGTCTACGTTTTGATCGTTCCCTAGAAGACCAGTAAGAGTTTCCGATGCACATCTGGAGGCATTCTGTAATCTGTGGTATATCAGAGTGTTGATGAAACACAGAAATTGCATCGGGATTGAATACAACAGTCACCATGCGCACTTTCCTCCATGGGAGTAATGTCTCAAACAGTCTACGTTTTGATCGTTCCCTGGAAGACAAGTAGTAGTTTTTGATGCACATCTGGTGCCATTCTGTAATCTGTGGACTAACAGAGTGTTGATGAAACACAGAAATTGCATCGGGATTGAATACAACAGTCACCATTCGCACTTTCCTCCATGGGAGTTATGTCTCAAACAGTCTACGCTTTGATCGTTCCCTGCAAGACCAGTAGTAGTTTCCGATGCACATCTGGAGGCATTCTGTAATCTGTGGTATATCAGAGTGTTGATGAAACACAGAAATTGCATCGGGATTGAATACAACATTCACCATCCGCACTTTCCTCCATGGGAGTAATGTCTCAAACAGTGTACGCTTTGATCGTTTCCTGGAGGACCAGTAGTATTTTCCGATGAATATCTGGAGGCATTCTGTAATCTGTTTAGCTTCAAAGTGTTCATGAAACACTTAAATTGCCTCGGGATTGAATACAACAGTCATCATGCGCATTTTCCTCCATGGGAGTAATATCTCAAACAGTCTACGTTTTGATCGTTCCCTAGAAGACCAGTAAGAGTTTCCGATGCACATCTGGAGGCATTCTGTAATCTGTGGACTATCAGAGTGTTGATGAAACACAGTAATTGCATCGGGATTGAATACAACATTCACCATCCGCACTTTCCTCCATGGGAGTAATGTCTCAAACAGTGTACGCTTTGATCGTTCCCTGGAAGACCAGTAGTAGTTTCCGATGCACATCTGGGGACATTCTGTAATGTGTGGACTATCAGAGTGTTGATGAAACACAGAAATTGCATCAGGATTGAATACAACAGTCACCATGCGCACTTTAAACCATCGGAGTAATGTCTCAAATAGTTTACGCTTTGACCGTTCCCTGGAAGACCAGTAGTAGCTTCCGATGCACATCTGTGGGCATTCTGTAATCTGTGGACTATCAGAGTGTTGATGAAACACAGAAATTGCATCGGGATTGAATACAACAGTCACCATGCGCACTTTCCTCCATGGGAGTAATGTCACAAACAGTCTACGCCTTGATCGTTCCCTGGAAGACCAGTAGTAGTTTCCGACGCACAACTGGGGCCATTCTGAAATGTGTGGACCATCAGAGTGTTGATGAAACACAGAAATTGCATCAGGATTGAATACAACAGTCACCATGCACACTTTCCTCCATGGGAGTAATGTCTTCCCTGGAAGAACAGTAGTTGTTTCCGATGCACATCTGGAGACGTTCTGTAATGTGTGGACTATCAGAGTGTTGATGAAACACAGAAATTGCATCAGGATTAAATACAACAGTCGCCATGCGCACTTTCCTCCATTAGAGTAATGTCTCAAACAGTTTATGCTTCGATCGTTCCCTGGAAGACCAGTAGTAGTTTCCGATGCACATATGCGGTCATTCTGTAATGTGTGGACTATCAGAGTGTTGATGTAACACAGAAATTGCTTTGTGATTGAATACAACAGTCACCATGCGCACTTCCCCTCCATGGGAGTAATGTCTCAAACAGTCTACGCTTTGATCGTTCCCTGCAAGACCAGTAGTAGTTTCCGATGCACATCTGGAGGCATTCTGTAATCTGTTTAGCTTCAAAGTGTTCATGAAACACTTAAATTGCCTCGGGATTGAATACAACAGTCATCATGCGCATTTTCCTCCATGGGAGTAATATCTCAAACAGTCTACGTTTTGATCGTTCCCTGGAAGACCAGTAAGAGTTTCCGATGCACATCTGGAGGCATTCTGTAATCTGTGGTTTATCAGAGTGATGATGAAACACAGAAATTGCATCGGGATTGAATACAACAGTCACCATGCGCACTTTCCTCCATGGGAGTAATGTCTCAAACAGTCTACGTTTTGATCGTTCCCTGGAAGACAAGTAGTAGTTTTTGATGCACATCTGGTGCCATTCTGTAATCTGTGGACTAACGGAGTGTTGATGAAACACAGAAATTGCATCGGGATTGAATACAACAGTCACCATTCGCACTTTCCTCCATGGGAGTTATGTCTCAAACAGTCTACGCTTTGATCGTTCCCTGCAAGACCAGTAGTAGTTTCCGATGCACATCTGGAGGCATTCTGTAATCTGTGGTATATCAGAGTGTTGATGAAACACAGAAATTCCATCGGGATTGAATACAACAGTCACCATGCGCACTTTCCTCCATGGGAGTAATGTCTCAAACAGTTTACGCTTTGATCGTTTCCAGGAAGACCATTAGTAGTTTCCGACGCACATCTGGGGGCATTCTGTAATGTGTGGACCATCAGAGGGTTGATGAAACACAGAAATTGCATCAGAATTGAATACAACAGTCACCATGCCCACTTTCCTCCATGGGAGAAATGTCTCAAACAGTCTACGCTTTGATCGTTCCCTGCAAGACCAGTAGTAGTTTGCGATGCACATCTGGAGGCATTCTGTAATCTGTGGACCTTCAAAGTGTTGATGAAACACATGAATTGCCACGGGATTGAATACAACAGTCACCATGTTCACTTTCCTCCATGGGAGTAATGTCTCCAACAGTCTGCGCTTTGATCGTTTCCTGGAGGACCAGTAGTATTTTCCGATGAATATCTGGAGGCATTCTGTAATCTGTTGACCTTCAAAGTGTTGATGAAACACAGAAATTGCATCGGGATTGAATACAACAGTCACCATGCGCACTTTCCTCCATGGGAGCAATGTCTGAAACAGTTTACGCTTTGATCGTTCCCTGGAAGACCAGTAGTTGTTTCCGATGCACATCTGGGGACATTCTGTAATGTGTGGACTGTCAGAGTGTTGATGAAACACAGAAATTGCATCAGGATTGAATACAACAGTCACCATTCACACTTTCCTCCATTAGAGTAATGTCTCAAACAGTTTACGCTTTGATCGTTCCCTGAAAGACCAGTTGTCGTTTCCGATGCACATAAGTGGTCATTCTGTAAAGTGTGGACTATCAGAGTGTTGATGTAACACAGAAATTGCTTCGTGATTGAATACAACAGTCACCATGCGCACTTCCCTCCATGGGAGTAATGTCTCAAACAGTCTACGCTTTGATCGTTCCTGGAAGACCAGTAGTAGTTTCCGATGCACATCTGGAGGCATTCTGTAATCTGTGGACTATCAGAGTGTTGGTGAAACACAGAAGTTGCATCGGGATTGAATACAACAGTCACCATGCGCACTTTCCTCCATGGGAGTAATGTCTCGAACAGTCTACGCTTTGATCGTTCCCTGGAAGACCAGTAGTAGTTTCCGATGCTCATCTGCAGGCATTCTATAATCTGTGGACTATCAGAGTGTTGATGAAGCACAGAAATTGCATCGGGATTGAATACATCATCCACCATGCGCACTTTCCTCCTTGGGAGTAATGATTCAAAATGCTTACTATTTGATCGTTCCCTGGAAGACCAGTAGCAGTTTCCGATGCACATCTGGGGGCATTCTGTAATGTGTGGACTATCTGAGTGTTGATGAAACACAGAAATTGCATCAGGATTGAATACAACAGTCACCATGCGCACTTTCCTCTATAGGAGTAATGTCTAAAAGAGTTTACGCTTTGAACGTTCCCTGAAAGACCAGTAGTAGTTTCCCATACACATCTGGGGGCATTCTGTAATCTGTGGACTATCAGAGTGTTGATGAAACACAGAAATTGCATCAGGATTGAATACAACAGTCACCGTGTGCACTTTCCTCCATGGGATCAATGTCTCAAGCAATCTACGATTTCATAGTTCCCTGCAAGACCAGTAGTAGTTTTCGATGCACATCTGGAGGCATTCTGTAATCTGTGGACATTCAAAGTGTTGATGAAACACAGAAACTGAATCGGGATTGAATGCAACAGTCACTATGCGCACTTTGCCCCATGGGAGTAATGTCTCAAATAGTCTACGCTTTGATCGTTGCCTGCAAGACCAGTAGTAGTTTCCGATGCACATATGCGGTCATTCTGTAATGTGTGGACTATCAGAGTGTTGATGTAACACAGAAATTGCTTTGTGATTGAATACAACAGTCACCATGCGCACTTCCCCTCCATGGGAGTAATGTCTCAAACAGTCTACGCTTTGATCGTTCCCTGCAAGACCAGTAGTAGTTTCCGATGCACATCTGGAGGCATTCTGTAATCTGTTTAGCTTCAAAGTGTTCATGAAACACTTAAATTGCCTCGGGATTGAATACAACAGTCATCATGCGCATTTTCCTCCATGGGAGTAATATCTCAAACAGTCTACGTTTTGATCGTTCCCTAGAAGACCAGTAAGAGTTTCCGATGCACATCTGGAGGCATTCTGTAATCTGTGGTATATCAGAGTGTTGATGAAACACAGAAATTGCATCGGGATTGAATACAACAGTCACCATGCGCACTTTCCTCCATGGGAGTAATGTCTCAAACAGTCTACGTTTTGATCGTTCCCTGGAAGACAAGTAGTAGTTTTTGATGCACATCTGGTGCCATTCTGTAATCTGTGGACTAACAGAGTGTTGATGAAACACAGAAATTGCATCGGGATTGAATACAACAGTCACCATTCGCACTTTCCTCCATGGGAGTTATGTCTCAAACAGTCTACGCTTTGATCGTTCCCTGCAAGACCAGTAGTAGTTTCCGATGCACATCTGGAGGCATTCTGTAATCTGTGGTATATCAGAGTGTTGATGAAACACAGAAATTGCATCGGGATTGAATACAACATTCACCATCCGCACTTTCCTCCATGGGAGTAATGTCTCAAACAGTGTACGCTTTGATCGTTTCCTGGAGGACCAGTAGTATTTTCCGATGAATATCTGGAGGCATTCTGTAATCTGTTTACCTTCAAAGTGTTGATGAAACACAGAAATTGCATCGGGATTGAATACAACAGTCACCATGCGCACTTTCCTCCATGGGAGCAATGTCTGAAACAGTTTACGCTTTGATCGTTCCCTGGAAGACCAGTAGTTGTTTCCGATGCACATCTGGGGACATTCTGTAATGTGTGGACTGTCAGAGTGTTGATGAAACACAGAAATTGCATCAGGATTGAATACAACAGTCACCATTCACACTTTCCTCCATTAGAGTAATGTCTCAAACAGTTTACGCTTTGATCGTTCCCTGAAAGACCAGTTGTCGTTTCCGATGCACATAAGTGGTCATTCTGTAATCTGTGGACTATCAGAGTGTTGATGAAACACAGAAGTTGCATCGGCATTGAATACAACAGTCACCATGCGCACTTTCCTCCATGGGAGTAATGTCTCGAACAGTCTACGCTTTGATCGTTCCCTGGAAGACCAGTAGTAGTTTCCGATGCTCATCTGCAGGCATTCTATAATCTGTGGACTATCAGAGTGTTGATGAAGCACAGAAATTGCATCGGGATTGAATACATCATCCACCATGCGCACTTTCCTCCTTGGGAGTAATGATTCAAAATGCTTACTATTTGATCGTTCCCTGGAAGACCAGTAGCAGTTTCCGATGCACATCTGGGGGCATTCTGTAATGTGTGGACTATCTGAGTGTTGATGAAACACAGAAATTGCATCAGGATTGAATACAACAGTCACCATGCGCACTTTCCTCTATAGGAGTAATGTCTAAAAGAGTTTACGCTTTGAACGTTCCCTGAAAGACCAGTAGTAGTTTCCGATACACATCTGGGGGCATTCTGTAATCTGTGGACTATCAGAGTGTTGATGAAACACAGAAATTGCATCAGGATTGAATACAACAGTCACCGTGTGCACTTTCCTCCATGGGATCAATGTCTCAAGCAATCTACGATTTCATAGTTCCCTGCAAGACCAGTAGTAGTTTTCGATGCACATCTGGAGGCATTCTGTAATCTGTGGACATTCAAAGTGTTGATGAAACACAGAAACTGAATCGGGATTGAATACAACAGTCACTATGCGCACTTTCCCCCATGGGAGTAATGTCTCAAATAGTCTACGCTTTGATCGTTGCCTGCAAGACCAGTAGTAGTTTCCGATGCACATCTGGAGGCATTCTGTAACCTGTTTACCTTCAAAGTGTTGATTAAACACAGAAATTGCCGCGAGATTGAATACAACAGTCACCATGCGCACTTTCCTCCATGGGAGTAATGTCTCAAACAGTCTACGCTTTGATCGTTTCCTGGATGACCAATAGTAGTTCCCGATGCACATCTGGAGGCATTCTGTAATCTGTGGACCTTCAAAGTGTTGATGAAACACAGAAATTGAATCGGGATTGAATACAACAGTCACCATGCGCACATTCCTCCATGGGAGTAATGTCTCAATCAGTCTACGTCTTGATCGTTCACTGGAAGGCAAGTACTAGTTTCCGATGCACATCTGGTGTCATTCTGTAATCTGTGGACTATCAGAGTGTTGATGAAACACAGAAATAGCATCGGGATTGAATACAACAGTCACCATTCGCACTTTCCTCCATGGGAGTAATGTCTCAAAGAGTGTTCGCTTTGATCGTTGCCTGCAAGACCAGTAGTAGTTTCCGATGCACATCTAGAGGCATTCTGTAATCTGTTTACCTTCAAAGTGTTCATGAAACACAGAAATTGCCTCGGGATTGAATAAAACAGTTATCATGCGCATATTCCTCCATGGCAGTAATGTCTCAAACAGTCTACGCTCTGATCGTTCCCTGGAAGACCAGTAGTAGTTTCGGATGCACATCTGGAGGCATTCTGTAATCTGTGGACTATCAGAGTGGTGATGAAACACAGAAATTGCATCGGGATTGAATACAACAGTCACCATGCGCACTTTCCTCCATGGGAGTAATGTCTCAAACAGTTTACGCTTTGATCGTTCCCTGGAAGACCAGTAGTAGTTTCTGACGAACCTCTGGGGGCATTCTGTAATGTGTGGACCATCAGAGTGTTGATGAAACACAGAAATTGAATCAGAATTGAGTACAACAGTCACCATGCGCACTTTCCTCCATGGGAATAATGTCTTAAACATTCTACGCTTTGATCGTTCCCTGGAAGACTAGTAGTAGTTTCCGACGCGCATCTGGGGGCATTCTGTAATGTGTGGACCATCAGAGTGCTGATGAAACACAGAAATTGCATCAGGATTGAATACAACAGTCACCATGCGCACTTTCCTCCATGGGAGTAATGTCACGAACAGTCTATGGTTTGATCGTTCCCTGGAAGACCAGTAGTAGTTTCCGAGGCACATCTGGAGGCATTCTGTAATCTGTGGACTATCAGAGTGTTGATGAAACACAGTAATTGCATCGGTATTGAATACAACAGCCACCATGCGCACTTTCCTCCAGGGGAGTAATGTCTCAAACAGTCTACGCTTTGATCGTTCCCTGCAAGACCAGTAGTGGTTTCCGATGCACATCTGGGGACATTCTGTAATCTGTGGACCTTCAAAGTGTTGATGAAACACAGAAATTGAATCGGGATTGAGTACAACAGTCTCGATGCGCACTTTCCTCCATGGGAACAATGTCTCAAATAGTCTACGTTTTGGTCGTTCAATGGAAGACCAGTAGTAGTTTCCGATGCACATCTGGAGCCATTCTGTAATCTGTGGACTATCAGAGTGTTGATGAAACACAGTAATTGCATAGGGATTGAATACAACAGTCACCATGCGCATTTTCGTCCATGGGAGTAAAACCTCAAAGAGTTTACGCTTTGATCGTTCCCTGGAAAACCAGTAGCAGTTTCCGATGCACATCTGAGTGCATTCTCTAATGTGTGGACTATCAGAGTGTTGATGAAACACAGAAATTGCATCGGGATTAAATACAACAGTCACCATGCGCACTTTCCTCCATGGGAGTATTGTCTCAAACTGTCTTCGCTTTGATCGCTCCCTGCAACACCAGTAATAGTTTCCGATGCACATCTGGAGGCATTCTGTAATCTGTTTACCTTCAAAGTGTTGATGAAACACAGAAATTGCCTCGGGATTCAATACAACAGTCATCACGCGCATTTTCCTCCATGGGAGTAATGTCTCAAACAGTCTACGCCTTGATCGTTCCCTGGAAGACCAGAAGTAGTTTCCGATTCACATCTGGAGGCATTCTGTAGTCTGTAAACCATCAGAGTGTTGTTCAAACACAGGAATTGCATCGGGATTGAATACAACAGACCCCATGCGCACTTTCCTCCATGGGAGTAATGTCTCAAGCAGTCTACGCTTTGATCGTTCCCTGCAAGACCAGTAGTAATTTCCGATGCACATCTGTGTGCATTCTGTAATTTGTGGACTATCAGAGTGTTGATGAAACACAGAAATCGCATCGGGATTAAATACAACAGTCACCATGCGCACTTTCCTCCACGGGAGTAATGTCTCAAACAGTCTACGCTTTGATCGTTCCCTCGAAGACCAGTAGTAGTTTCCGATGCACATCTGGTGTCATTCTGTAATCTGTGGACAATCAGAGTGTTGATGAAACACAGAAATTGCATCGGGATTGAATACAACAGTCACCATTCGCACTTTCCTCCATGGGAGTAATGTCTCAAACAGTTTACGCTTTGATCGTTGCCTGCAAGACCAGTAGTAGTTTCCGATGCACATCTGGAGGCATTCTGTAATCCGTTTATCTTCAAAGTGTTCATGAAACACTGAAATTACCTTGGGATTGAATAAAACAGTCATCATGGACATATTCCTCCATGGCAGTAAAGTCTCAAACAGTCTACGCTCTGATCGTTCCCTGAAAGTCCAGTAGTAGTTTCGGATGCACATATGGAGGCATTCTGTAATCTGTGGACTATCAGAGTGTTGATGAAACAAAGAAATTGCATCGGGATTGAATACAACAGTCACCATGCGCACTTTCCTCCATGGGAGTAATGTCTCAAACAGTTTACGCTTTGATCGTTCCCTGGAAGACACGTAGTAGTTTCTGACGAACCTCTGGGGGCATTCTGTAATGTGTGGACCATCAGAGTGTTGATGAAACACAGAAATTGAATTAGAATTGAGTACAACAGTCACCATGCGCACTTTCCTCCATGGGAATAATGTCTTAAACATTCTACGCTTTGATCGTTCCCTGGAAGACTAGTAGTAGTTTCCGAGGCACATCTGGAGGCATTCTGTCATCTGTGGTCTATCAGAGTGTTGATGAAACACAGTAATTGCATTGGGATTGAATACAACAGTCATCATGCGCATTTTCCTCCATGGGAGTAATGTCTCAAACAGTTTACGCTTTGATCGTTCCCTGGAAGACCAGTAGTAGTTTCCGACGCACATCTGGGTGCATTCTGTAATGTGTGGACCATCAGAGTGTTGATGAAACACAGAAATTGCATCAGGATTGAAAACAACAGTCACCATGCGCACATTCCTCCATGGGAGTAATGTCACAAACAGTCTACGCTTTGATCGTTCCCTGGAAGACCAGTAGTGGTTTCCGAGGCACATCTGGAGGCATTCTGTAATCTGTGGACTATCAGAGTGTTGATGAAACACAGTAATTGCATCGGTATTGAATACAACAGTCACCATGCGCACTTTCCTCCATGGGAGTAATGTCTCAAACAGTCTACGCTTTGATCGTTCACTGCAAGACCAGTAGTGGTTTCCGATGCACTTCTGGAGCCATTCTGTAATCTGTGGACTATCAGAGTATTGATGAAACACAGTAATTGCATCGGGATTGAATACAACAGTCACCATGCGCACTTTCGTCCATGGGAGTAAAACCTCAATGAGTTTACGCTTTGATCGTTCCCTGGAAGACCAGTAGCAGTTTCCGATGCACATCTGGGGGCATTCTGTAATGTCTGGACTATCAGAGTGTTGTTGAAACACAGACATTTCATCAGGATTGAGTACAACAGTCACCATGGGCACTTTACTCCATGGGGGTAATGTCTCAAACAGTTTACATTTTGATCATTCCCTGGAAGACCAGTAGTAGTTTCCGATGCACATCTGGGGGCATTCTGTAATGTGTGGACTATCAGAGTGTTGATGAAACACAGAAATTGCATCAGGATTGAATACAACAGTCACCATGCTCACTTTCCCCCATGGGAGTAATGTCTCAAACAGTCTACACTTTGATCGTTCCCTGCAAGACCAGTAGCAGTTTCCGATGCACATCTGGAGGCATTCTGTTATCTGTGGACCTTCAAAGTGTTGATGAAACAGAGAAATAGCCGCGGGATTGATTTCAACAGTCACCATGCGCACTTTTCTCCATGGGAGTAATGTCTCAAACAGTCTACGCTTTAATCGTTTCCTGGAGGACCAGTAGTAGCTTCCGATGCACATCTGGAGACAGTCTGTAATCTGTGGACCTTCAAAGTATTGATGAAACACAGAAATTGAATCTGGATTGAATATAACAGTCACCATGCGCATTTTCCTCTATTTGAGTAATGTCTCAAACAGTCTACGCTTTGAATGTTCCCTCGAAGACAAGTAGGTGTTTCCCATGCACATCTGGTGTCATTCTGTAATCTGTGGACTATCAGAGTGTTGATGAAACACAGTAATTGCATCGGGATTGAATACAACAGTCATCATGCGCACTTTCCTCCATGGGAGTAGTGTCTGAAACAGTTTACGCTTTGATCGTTCCCTGGAAGACCAGTAGTAGTTTCCGATACACATCTGGGGACATTCTGTAATGTGTGGACTGTCAGAGTGTTGATGAAACACAGAAATTGAATCGGGATTGAATACAACAGTCACCATGCGCACTTTCCACCATGGGAGTAATGTCTCAAACAGTTTGCGCTTCGATGTTTCCCTGGAAGATCAGTAGTAGTTTCTGATGGACATCTGGTGTCATTCTGTAATCTGTGGACAATCAGAGTGTTGATGAAACACAGAAATTGCATCGGGGTTGAATACATCAGTCACCATGCGCACTTTCGTCAATGGGAGTAAAACCTCAAAGAGTTTACGCTTTGATCGTTCCCTGGAAGACCAGTAGCAGTTTGCGATGCACATCTGAGGGCATTCTGTAATGTCTGGACTATCAGAGTGTTGATGAAACACAGAAATTTCATCAGGATTGAGGACAACAGTTACCATGGGCACTTTCCTCCATGGGAGTAATGTCTTAAACAGTTTACATTTTGATCATTCCCTGGAAGACCAGTAGTAGTTTCCGATGCACATCTGGGGGCATTCTGTAATGTGTGGACTATCAGAGTGTTGATGAAACACAGAAATTGCATCAGGATTGAATACAACAGTCACCATGCGCACTTTCCCCCATGGGAGTAATGTCTCAAACAGTCTACGCTTTGATCGTTCCCTGCAAGACCAGTAGCAGTTTCCGATGCACATCTGGAGGCATTCTGTTATCTGTGGACCTTCAAAGTGTTGATGAAACAGAGAAATTGCCGCGGGATTGATTTCAACAGTCACCATGCGCACTTTCCTCCATGGGAGTAATGTCTCAACAGTCTACGCTTTAATCGTTTCCTGGAATACCAGTAGTAGCTTCCGATGCACATCTGGAGGCAGTCTGTAATCTGTGGACCTTCAAAGTGTTGATGAAACACAGAAATTGAATCGGGATTGAATATAACAGTCACCATGCGCATTTTCCTCTATGGGAGTAATGTCTCAAACAGTCTAGGCTTTAATTGTTCCCTCGAAGACAAGTAGTAGTTTCCGATGCACATCTGGTGTCATTCTGTAATCTGTGGACTATCAGAGTGTTGATGAAACACAGTAATTGCATCGGGATTGAATACAACATTCACCATGCGCACTTTCCTCCATAGGAGTAATGTCTCAAAGAGTTTACGCTTTGATCGTTCCCTGGAAGACCAGTAGTAGTTTCCGATGCACATCTGGTGTCATTCTGTAATCTGTGGACTATCAGAGTGTTGATGAAACACAGTAATTGCATCGGGATTGAATACAACATTCACCATGCGCACTTTCCTCCATAGGAGTAATGTCTCAAAGAGTTTACGCTTTGATCGTTCCCTGGAAGACCAGTTTAGTTTCCGATACACAACTGGAGGGATTCTGTAATCTGTGGACCTTCAAAGTGTCGATGAAACATAGAAATTGAATCGGAATTGAAAACAACAGTCACCATGCGCACTTTCCACCTTGGGAGTAATGTCTCAAACAGTCTACGGTTTGATCGTTCCCTGGAAGACAAGTAGTAGTTTTCGATGCACATCTGGTGTCATTCTGTAATCTGTGGACTATCAGAGTGTTGATGAAACACAGAAATTGCATCAGGATTGAATACAACAGTCGCCATGTGCACTTTCCTCCATGGAGGTAATGCCTCAAACAGTCTCCGCTTTGATCGTTCCCTGCAAGACCAGTAGTGGTTTCCGATGCACATCTGGAGGCATTCTGTAATCTGTGGACTATCAGAGTGTTGAAGAAACACAGAAATTGCATCAGGATTGAATACAACAGTCGCCATGCGCACTTTCCTCCATGGAGGTAATACCTCAAACAGTCTACGCTTTGATCGTTCCCTGCAAGACCAGTAGTGGTTTCCGATGCGCATCTGGAGGCATTCTGTAATCTGTGGACCTTCAAAGTATTGATGAAACACAGAAATTGCATCGCGATTGAATACAACAGTCACCATGCGCACTTTCCTCCATGGGGGTAATGTCTCAAACAGTCTACGCTTTGATCGTTCCCTGCAAGACCAGTAGTAGTTTCCGATGCACATCGCGAGGCATTCTGTAAACTGTGGACCTTTAAAGTGTTGATGAAACACAGTAAATGCATCGGGATTGAATACAACAGTCACCATGCGCACTTTCGTCCATGGGAGTAATACCTCAAAGGGTTTACGCTTTGATCATTCCCTGGAAGACCAGTAGCAGTCTCCGATGAACATCTGGGGGCATTCTGTAATGTGTGGACTATCAGAGTGTTGATGAAACACAGAAATTTCATCAGGATTGAGTACAACAGTCACCATCCGCACTTTACTCCAAGGGAGTAATGTCTCAAACAGTTTACGCTTTGATCATTCCCTGGAAGACCAGTAGTAGTTTCCGATGCACATCTGGAGGCATTCTGTAATCTGTGGACCTTCAAAGTGTTGATGATACACAGAAATTGAATCGGGATTTAATACAACAGTCACCATGCGCATTTTCCCCTATGGGAGTAATGTCTCAAACAGTCTACGCTTTGATCGTTCCCTGGAAGACAAGTAGTAGTTTCCGATGCACATCTGGTATCATTCTGTAATCTGTGGACTATCAGAGTGTTGAAGAAACACAGAAATTGCTTCGGAATTGAATACAACAGTCACCATTCGCTCTTTCCTCCATGCGAGTAATGTCTCAAACAGTCTACGCTTTGATCGTTCCCTGCAAGACCAGTAGTAGTTTCCGATGCACATCTGGAGGCATTCTGTAATCTGTGGACCTTCAAATTGTTATGAAACGCAGAAATTGCATCGGGATTCAGTACAACAGTCACCATGCACACATTCCTCCATGGGAGTAATGTCTCTAACAGTCTACTCTTGGATCGTTCCCTGCAAGACCACTAGAAGTTTCCGATGCACATCTGGAGGCATTCTGTAATCTGTGGACCTTCAAAGTGTTGATGAAACACAGAGATTGCCTCGGGATTGAATAAAACAGTCATCATGCGCATTTTCCTCCATGGGAGTAATGTCTCAAACAGTCTACGCTTTGATCGTTCCCTTTAAGACCAGTAGTAGTTTCCGATTCACATCTCGAGGTATTCTGTAATCTGTAAACTATCAGAGTATTGTTCAAACACAGAAATTGCATCGGGATTGAATGCAACAGTCACCATGCGCACTTTCTTCCATGGGAATAGTGTCTCAAACAGTCTTCGCTTTGATCGTTCCCTGGAAGACCAGTAGTAGTTTCCGATGCACATCTGTGGGCATCCTGTAATTTGTGGACTATCAGAGTGTTGATGAAACACAGAAATTGGATCGGGATTGAATACAACAGTCACCATGCGCACTTTCCTCCATGGGAGTAAAGTCTCAAACAGTCTACGTATTGATCGTTCCCTGCAAGACCAGTAGTAGTTTCCGATGCACATCTGGAGGCATTCTGTAATCTGTGGACCTTCAATGTGTGATGAAACACAGAAATTGCATAGGGATTAAATACAACAGTCACCATTCGCACTTTCCTCCATCGGAGAAATTTCTCAAACAGTCTACGCTTTGATCGTTCCCTGGAAGACCAATAGTAGCTTCCGATGCACATCTGCAGGCATTCTATAATCTGTGGACTATCAGAGTGTTGAAGAAACACAGAAATTGCTTCGGGATTTAATGCAACAGTCACCATGCGCACTTTCTTCCATGGGAGTAATGTCTCAAACAGTTTACGCTTTGATCGTTCCCTGGAAGACCAGTAGCAGTTTCCGATGCACATCTGGGGGCATTCTGTAATCTGTGGACTATCAGAGTGTTGATGAAACACAGAAATTGCATCAGGATTGAATACAACAGTCACCGTGTTCACTTTCATCCATCCGAGTAATGTCTCAAACAATCTACGATTTCATCATTCCCTGCAAGACCAGTAGTAGTTTTCAATGCACATCTGGAGGCATTCTGTAATCTGTGGACCTTCCAAGTATTGATGAAACACAGAAATTGAATAGGGATTGAATACAACAGTCTCCATGCGCACTTTCCTCCATGGGAGTAATGTCTCAAACAGTCTACGATTTGATCGTTGCCTTCAAGACCAGTAGTAGTTTCCGATCCTCATCTGGAGGCATTCTGTAATCTGTTTACCTTCAAAGTGTTGATGAAACACAGAAATTGCCGCGGGATTGAATACAACAGTCAACATGCGCACTTTCCTCCATGGGAGTAATGTCTCAAACAGTCTACGCTTTGATCGTTTCCTGGAGGACCAGTAGTAGTTTCCGATGCACATCTGGAGGCATTTTGTAATCTGTGGACCTTCAAAGTGTTGATGAAACACAGAAATTGAATCGGGATTGAATACAACAGTCACCATGCGCACATTCCTCCATGGGAGTAATGTCTCAATCAGTCTATGTCTTGATCGTTGCCTGGAAGACCAGTAGTAGTTTCCGACGAACACCTGGGGGCATTCTGCAATGTGTGGACCATCAGAGTGTTGATGAAACACAGAAATTGCCTCGGGATTGAATAAAACAGTCGTCATGCGCATTTTCCTCCATGGGAGTAATGTCTCAAACAGTCTACGCTTTGATCGTTCCTGGAAGGCCAGTAGTCGTTTCCGATTCACATCAGGAGGCATTCTGTAATCTGTAAACTATCAGAGTATTGTTCAAACACAGAAATTGCATCGGGATTGAATGCAACAGTCACCATGCGCACTTTCTTCCATGGGAGTAATGTCTCAAACAGTTTACGCTTTGATCGTTCCCTGGAAGACCAGTAGTATTTTCCGATGAACATCTGTGGACATTCTATAATCTGTGGACTATCAGAGTGATGATGAAACACAGAAAATGCATCGGGATTGAATACAACAGTCACCATGCGCACTTTCCTCCTTGGGAGTAATGATTCAAAATGCTTACTATTTGATCGTTCCCTGGAAGACCAGTAGCAGTTTCCAATGCACATCTGGGGGCATTCTGTAATCTGTGGACTATCAGAGTGTTGATGGAACACAGAAATTGCATCAGGATTGAATACAACAGTCACCGTGTTCACTTTCCTCCATGGGAGTAATGTCTCAAACAATCTACGCTTTCATCATTCCCTGCAAGACCAGTAGTAGTTTCCGATGCACATCTGGAGGCATTCTGTAATCTGTTTACCTTCAAAGTGTTGATGAAACACAGAAATTACCGCGGGATTGAATACAACAGTCACCATGCGCACTTTCCTTCATGGGAGTAATGTCTCAAACAGTCTACGCTTTGATGGTTTCCTGGAGGACCAGTAGTAGTTTCCGATGCACACCTGGAGGCATTATGTAATCTGTGGACCTTCAAAGTGTTGATGAAACACAGAAATTGAATCGGAATTGAATACAACAGTCACCATGCGCACATTCCTCCATTAGAGTAATGTCTCAATCAGTCTACCTCTTGATCGTTTCCTGGAAGGCAAGTAGTAGTTTCCGATGCACATCTGGTGTCATTCTGTAATCTGTGGACTATCAGAGTGTTGATGAAACACAAAAATTGAATCGGGATTGAATACAACAGTCACCATGCGCACTTTCCTCCATGGGAGTAATGTCTCAAACAGTCTACGCTTTGATCGTTGCCTGCAAGACCAGTAGTAGTTTCCGATGCACATCTGGAGGCATTCTGTAATCTGTTTACCTTCAAAGTGTTGATGAAACACAGAAATTGCCGCGGGATTGGATACAACAGTCACCATGCGCACTTTCCTCCATGGGAGTAATGTCTCAAACAGTCTACGCTTTGATCGTTTCCTGGAGGACCAGTAGTAGTTTCCGATGCACATCTGGAGGCATTTTGTAATCTGTGGACCTTCAAAGTGTTGATGAAACACAGAAATTGAATCGGGATTGAATACAACAGTCACCATGCGCACATTCCTCCATGGGAGTAATGTCTCAATCAGTCTACGTCTTGATCGTTCCCTGGAAGGCAAGTAGTAGTTTCCGACGCACATCTGGTGTCATTCTGTAATCTGTGGACAATCGGAGTGTTGATGAAACACAGAAATTGCATCGAAATTGAATACAACAGTCACCATGCGCACTTTCCTCCATGGGACTAATGTCTCAAACAGTTTACGCTTTGATCATTCCCTGGAAGACCAGTAGTAGTTTCCGACGAACATCTGGGGGCATTCTGTAATGTGTGGACCATCAGAGTGCTGATGAAACACAGAAATTGTATAATGATTGAGTACAACAGTCACCATGCGCACTTTCCTCCATGGGAGTAATGTCTCAAACAGTTTACGCTTTGATCGTTCCCTTGAAGACGAGTAGTAGTTTCCGATGCACATCTGGGGACATTCTGTAATGTGTGGACTATCAGAGTGTTGATGAAACACTGAAATTGCATCGGGATTGAATACAATAGTCACCATGCGCACTTTCCTCCATGGGAGTAATGTCTCATACAGTCTACGATTTGATCGTTCCCTGGAAGACCAGTAGTAGTTTCCGATGCACATCTGGAGGCAGTCTGTAATCTGTGGATCTTCAAAGTGTTGATGATACACAGAAATTGCCTCGGGATTGAATACAACAGTCATCATGCGCATTTTCCTCCATGTGAGTAATGTCTCAAACAGTCTACGCTTTGATCGTTCCCTTTAAGATCAGTAGTAGTTTCCGATGCACATCTGGAGGCATTCTGTAATGTGTGGACTATCAGAGTGTTGATGAAACACAGAAAGTGCTTCTGGACTGAATACAAAAGTCACCATGCGCACCTCCCTGCATGGGAGTACTTTCTCAAACAGTTTACGCTTTCATCGTTCCCTGGAAGACCTGTATAGTTTCCGATGCACATATGGGGGCATTCAGTAATCTGTGGTCTATCAGAGTGTTGATGAAACACAGAAATTCCATCGGGAGTGAATACAACAGTCACCATGTGCACTTTCCTCCATGGGAGTAATGCCTCAAACTATCTACGCTTTGATAGTTCCCTGGAAGACAAGTAGTAGTTTACGACTCACATCTGGTGTCATTCTCATATCTGTGGACTTTCAGAGTGTTGATGAAACACAGTAATTGCATCGGGATTGAATACAACAGTCACCATTCGCAGTTTCCACCATGGGAGTAATGTCTCAAACAGTCTACGCTTTGATCGTTCAATGCAAGACTAGTGGTAGTTTCCGATGCACATCTGGAGGCATTCTGTAATCTGTTTACCTTCAAAGTGTTGATGAAACACAGAAATTGTCTCGGAATTGAATACAACAGTCATCATGCGCATTTTCCTCCATGGGAGTAATGTCTCAATCAGTCTACGCTTTGATCGTTCCCTGGAAGACCAGTAGTAGTTTCCGATGCACATCTGGAGGCATTCTGTAATCTGTGGACCTTCAAAATGTATATGAAACACAGAAATTGCATCGGGATTCAGAACAACAGTCACCATGCACACTTTCCTCCATGGGAGTAATGTCTCTAACAGTCTACTCTTGGATCGTTCCCTGCAAGACCACTAGAAGTTTCCGATGCACATCTGGAGGCATTCTGTAATCTGTGGACCTTCAAAGTGTTGATGAAACACAGAAATTGCCTCGGGATTGAATAAAACAGTCGTCATGCGCATTTTCCTCCATGGGAGTAATGTCTCAAACAGTCTACGCTTTGATCGTTCCCTGGAAGGCCAGTAGTCGTTTCCGATTCACATCAGGAGGCATTCTGTAATCTGTAAACTATCAGAGTATTGTTCAAACACAGAAATTGCATCGGGATTGAATGCAACAGTCACCATGCGCACTTTCTTCCATGGGAGTAATGTCTCAAACAGTTTACGCTTTGATCGTTCCCTGGAAGACCAGTAGTATTTTCCGATGCACATCTGTGGACATTCTATAATCTGTGGACTATCAGAGTGTTGATGAAACACAGAAAATGCATCGGGATTGAATACAACAGTCACCATGCGCACTTTCCTCCTTGGGAGTAATGATTCAAAATGCTTACTATTTGATCGTTCCCTGGAAGACCAGTAGCAGTTTCCAATGCACATCTGGGGGCATTCTGTAATCTGTGGACTATCAGAGTGTTGATGGAACACAGAAATTGCATCAGGATTGAATACAACAGTCACCGTGTTCACTTTCCTCCATGGGAGTAATGTCTCAAACAATCTACGCTTTCATCATTCCCTGCAAGACCAGTAGTAGTTTCCGATGCACATCTGGAGGCATTCTGTAATCTGTTTACCTTCAAAGTGTTGATGAAACACAGAAATTGCCGCGGGATTGGATACAACAGTCACCATGCGCACTTTCCTCCATGGGAGTAATGTCTCAAACAGTCTACGCTTTGATCGTTTCCTGGAGGACCAGTAGTAGTTTCCGATGCACATCTGGAGGCATTTTGTAATCTGTGGACCTTCAAAGTGTTGATGAAACACAGAAATTGAATCGGGATTGAATACAACAGTCACCATGCGCACATTCCTCCATGGGAGTAATGTCTCAATCAGTCTACGTCTTGATCGTTCCCTGGAAGGCAAGTTGTAGTTTCCGACGCACATCTAGTGTCATTCTGTAATCTGTGGACTATCAGAGTGTTGATGAAACACAGAAATTGCATCGAAATTGAATACAACAGTCACCATGCGCACTTTCCTCCATGGGACTAATGTCTCAAACAGTTTACGCTTTGATCATTCCCTGGAAGACCAGTAGTAGTTTCCGACGAACATCTGGGGGCATTCTGTAATGTGTGGACCATCAGAGTGCTGATGAAACACAGAAATTGTATAATGATTGAGTACAACAGTCACCATGCGCACTTTCCTCCATGGGAGTAATGTCTCAAACAGTTTACGCTTTGATCGTTCCCTTGAAGACGAGTAGTAGTTTCCGATGCACATCTGGGGACATTCTGTAATGTGTGGACTATCAGAGTGTTGATGAAACACTGAAATTGCATCGGGATTGAATACAACAGTCACCATGCGCACTTTCCTCCATGGGAGTAATGTCTCATACAGTCTACGCTTTGATCGTTCCCTGGAAGACCAGTAGTAGTTTCCGATGCACATCTGGAGGAAGTCTGTAATCTGTGGATCTTCAAAGTGTTGATGATACACAGAAATTGCCTCGGGATTGAATACAACAGTCATCATGCGCATTTTCCTCCATGTGAGTAATGTCTCAAACAGTCTACGCTTTGATCGTTCCCTTTAAGATCAGTAGTAGTTTCCGATGCACATCTGGAGGCATTCTGTAATGTGTGGACTATCAGAGTGTTGATGAAACACAGAATGTGCTTCGGGATTGAATACAAAAGTCACCATGCGCACCTCCCTGCATGGGAGTACTTTCTCAAACAGTTTACGCTTTCATCGTTCCCTGGAAGACCTGTATAGTTTCCGATGCACATATGGGGGCATTCAGTAATCTGTGGTCTATCAGAGTGTTGATGAAACACAGAAATTCCATCGGGAGTGAATACAACAGTCACCATGTGCACTTTCCTCCATGGGAGTAATGCCTCAAACTATCTACGCTTTGATCGTTCCCTGGAAGACAAGTAGTAGTTTACGACTCACATCTGGTGTCATTCTCATATCTGTGGACTTTCAGAGTGTTGATGAAACACAGAAATTGCATCGGGATTGAATACAACAGTCACCATTCGCAGTTTCCTCCATGGGAGAAATGTCTCAAACAGTCTACGCTTTGATCGTTCAATGCAAGACTAGTGGTAGTTTCCGATGCACATCTGGAGGCATTCTGTAATCTGTTTACCTTCAAAGTGTTGATGAAACACAGAAATTGTCTCGGAATTGAATACAACAGTCATCATGCGCATTTTCCTCCATGGGAGTAATGTCTCAATCAGTCTACGCTTTGATCGTTCCCTGGAAGACCAGTAGTAGTTTCCGATGCACATCTGGAGGCATTCTGTAATCTGTGGACCTTCAAAATGTTTATGAAACACAGAAATTGCATCGGGATTCAGAACAACAGTCACCATGCACACTTTCCTCCATGGGAGTAATGTCTCTAACAGTCTACTCTTGGATCGTTCCCTGCAAGACCACTAGAAGTTTCCGATGCACATCTGGAGGCATTCTGTAATCTGTGGACCATCAAAGTGTTGATGAAACACAGAAATTGCCTCGGGGTTGAATAAAACAGTCGTCATGCGCATTTTCCTCCATGGGAGTAATGTCTCAAACAGTCTACGCTTTGATCGTTCCCTGGAAGGCCAGTAGTCGTTTCCGATTCACATCAGGAGGCATTCTGTAATCTGTAAACTATCAGAGTATTGTTCAAACACAGAAATTGCATCGGGATTGAATGCAACAGTCACCATGCGCACTTTCTTCCATGGGAGTAATGTCTCAAACAGTTTACGCTTTGATCGTTCCCTGGAAGACCAGTAGTATTTTCCGATGCACATCTGTGGACATTCTATAATCTGTGGACTATCAGAGTGTTGATGAAACACAGAAAATGCATCGGGATTGAATACAACAGTCACCATGCGCACTTTCCTCCTTGGGAGTAATGATTCAAAATGCTTACTATTTGATCGTTCCCTGGAAGACCAGTAGCAGTTTCCAATGCACATCTGGGGGCATTCTGTAATCTGTGGACTATCAGAGTGTTGATGGAACACAGAAATTGCATCAGGATTGAATACAACAGTCACCGTGTTCACTTTCCTCCATGGGAGTAATGTCTCAAACAATCTACGCTTTCATCATTCCCTGCAAGACCAGTAGTAGTTTCCGATGCACATCTGGAGGCATTCTGTAATCTGTTTACCTTCAAAGTGTTGATGAAACACAGAAATTGCCGCGGGATTGAATACAACAGTCACAATGCGCACTTTCCTTCATGGGAGTAATGTCTCAAACAGTCTACGCTTTGATCGTTTCCTGGAGGACCAGTAGTAGTTTCCGATGCACACCTGGAGGCATTATGTAATCTGTGGACCTTCAATGTGTTGATGAAACACAGAAATTGAATCGGAATTGAATACAACAGTCACCATGCGCACATTCCTCCATTAGAGTAATGTCTCAATCAGTCTACCTCTTGATCGTTTCCTGGAAGGCAAGTAGTAGTTTCCGATGCACATCTGGAGGCATTTTGTAATCTGTGGACCTTCAAAGTGTTGATGAAACACAGAAATTGAATCGGGATTGAATACAACAGTCACCATGCGCACATTCCTCCATGGGAGTAATGTCTCAATCAGTCTACGTCTTGATCGTTCCCTGGAAGGCAAGTAGTAGTTTCCGACGCACATCTGGTGTCATTCTGTAATCTGTGGACTATCAGAGTGTTGATGAAACACAGAAATTGCATCGAAATTGAATACAACAGTCACCATGCGCACTTTCCTCCATGGGACTAATGTCTCAAACAGTTTACGCTTTGATCATTCCCTGGAAGACCAGTAGTAGTTTCCGCCGAACATCTGGGGGCATTCTGTAATGTGTGGACCATCAGAGTGCTGATGAAACACAGAAATTGTATAATGATTGAGTACAACAGTCACCATGCGCACTTTCCTCCATGGGAGTAATGTCTCAAACAGTTTACGCTTTGATCGTTCCCTTGAAGACGAGTAGTAGTTTCCGATGCACATCTGGGGACATTCTGTAATGTGTGGACCATCAGAGTGTTGATGAAACACTGAAACTGCATCGGGATTGAATACAACAGTCACCATGCGCACTTTCCTCCATGGGAGTAATGTCTCATACAGTCTACGCTTTGATCGTTCCCTGCAAGACCAGTAGTAGTTTCCGATGCACATCTGGAGGCATTCTGTAAACTGTGGACTTTCAAAGTGTTGATGAAACTCAGAAATTGAATCGGGATTGAATACAACAGTCACCATGCGCACTTTCTTGCATGAGAGTAATGTCTCAAACAGTCTACGCTTTGATCGTTCCCTGGAAGACAAGTAGTAGTTTTCGATGCACATCTGGTTTCATTCTGTAATCTGTGGACTATCAGAGTGTTGATGTAACACAGAAATTGCATCGCGATTGAATACAACAGTCACCATTCGCACTTTCCTCCATGGGGGTAATGTCTCAAACAGTCTACGCTTTGAACGTTCACTGCAAAACCAGTAATAGTTTCCGATGCACATCTGGAGGCGATCTGTAATCTGTGGACCTTCAAAGTGTTGATGATACACAGAAATTGCCTCGGGATTGAATACAACAGTCATCATGCGCATTTTCCTCCATATGAGTAAGGTCTCAAACAGTTTACGCTTTGATCTTTCCCTGGAAGACCAGTAGTAGTTTCCGATGCACATCTGGGCTCATTCTGTAATGTGTGGACTATCAGATTGTTGATGAAACACAGAAAGTGCATCGGGAATGAATACAACATTCACCATGCGCACTTTGCTCCATGGGAGTAATGTCTCAAACAGTTTAGGCTACTATCGTTCCCTGGAAGACCAGTATAGTTTCCGATGCACATATGGGGGCATTCTGTAATCTGTGGACTATCTGAGTGTTGATGAAACACAGAAATTGCATCGGGATTGAATACAACAGTCACCATGCGCACTTTCCTCCATGGGAGTAATGTCTCAAACAGTCTACGCTTTGATCGTTCAATGCAAGACCAGTAGTAGTTTCCGATGAACATCTGGTGTCATTCTGTAATCTGTGGACCTTCTAAGTGTTGATGAAACACAGAAATTGAATCGGGATTGAATACAACAGTCACCATGCGCACTTTCCTCCATGGGAGTAATGTCTCAAAGAGTCAACGCTTTGATCGTTCATTGGAAGACAAGTAGTAGTTTCCGACTCACATCTGGTGTCATTCTGTAATCTGTGGACTATCAGAGTGTTGATGAAACACAGAAATTGCATCGGGATTGAATACAACAGTCACCATTCGCATTTTCCTCCATGGGAGTAATGTCTCAAACAGTCTACGCTTTGATCGTTCAATGCAAGACCAGTAGTAGTTTCCGATGCACATCTGGAGGCATTCTGTAATGTGTCTACCTTCAAAGTGTTGATGAAACACAGAAATTGCCTCGGGATTGAATACAACAGTCATAATGCGCATTTTCCACCATGGGAGTAATGTCTCAATCAGTCTACGCTTTGATCGTTCCCTGGAAGTCCAGTAGTAGTTTCCGATGCACATCTGGAGGCATTCTCTAATCTGTAAACTATCAGAGTGTTGTTCAAACACAGAAATTGCATCGGGATTGAATACAACACACCCCATGTGCACTTTCCTCCATGGGAGTAACCTTTCAATCAGTCTACGCTTTGATCGTCCCCTGGAAGACCAGTAGTAGTTTCCGATGCACATATGGAGGCATTCTGTAATCTGTGGACCTTAAAGTGTTGATGAAACACAGAAATTGCCTCAGGATTGAATACAACACTCATCATGCGCATTCTCCTCCATGTGAGTAATGTCTCAAACAGTCTACGCTTTGATCGTTCCCTTTAAGATCAGTAGTAGTTTCCGATGCACATCTGGAGGCATTCTGTAATGTGTGGACTATCAGAGTGTTGATGAAACACAGAAAGTGCATCGGGATTGAATACAACAGTCACCATGCGCACTTCCCAGCATGGGAGTAATTTCTCAAACAGTTTACGCTTCTATCGTTCCCTGGAAGACCTGTATTGCTTCCGATGCACATATGGGGGCATTCAGTAATCTGTGGTCTATCAGAGTGTTGATGAAACACAGAAATTCCATCGGGAGTGAATACAACAGTCACCATGTGCACTTTCCTCCATGGGAGTAATGCCTCAAACTGTCTACGCTTTGATCGTTCCCTGGAAGACAAGTAGTAGTTTACGACTCACATCTGGTGTCATTCTGATATCTGTGGACTTTCAGAGTGTTGATGAAACACAGAAATTGCATCGGGATTGAATACAACTGTCACCATTCGCAGTTTCCTCCATGGGAGTAATGTCTCAAACAGTCTACGCTTTGATCGTTCAATGCAAGACTAGTGGTAGTATCCGATGCACATCTGGAGGCATTCTGTAATCTGTTTACCTTCAAAGTGTTGATGAAACACAGAAATTGTCTCGGAATTGAATACAACAGTCATCATGCGCATTTTTCTCCATGGGAGTAATGTCTCAATCAGTCTACGCTTTGATCGTTCCCTGGAAGACCAGTAGTAGTTTCCGACGCACATCTGGAGGCATTCTGTAATCTGTGGACCTTCAAAATGTTTATGAAACACAGAAATTGCATCGGGATTCAGAACAACAGTCACCATGCACACTTTCCTCCATGGGAGTAATGTCTCTAACAGTCTACTCTTGGATCGTTCCCTGCAAGACCACTAGAAGTTTCCGATGCACATCTGGAGGCATTCTGTAATCTGTGGACCTTCAAAGTGTTGATGAAACACAGAAATTGCCTCGGGATTGAATAAAACAGTCGTCATGCGCATTTTCCTCCATGGGAGTAATGTCTCAATCAGTCTACGCTTTGATCGTTCCCTGGAAGACCAGTAGTCGTTTCCGATTCACATCAGGAGGCATTCTGTAATCTGTAAACTATCAGTGTATTGTTCAAACACAGAAATTGCATCGGGATTGAATGCAACAGTCACCATGCGCACTTTCTTCCATGGGAGTAATGTCTCAAACAGTTTACGCTTTGATCGTTCCCTGGAAGACCAGTAAAATTTTCCGATGCACATCTGTGGACATTCTATAATCTGTGGACTATCAGAGTGTTGATGAAACACAGAAAATGCATCGGGATTGAATACAACAGTCACCATGCGCACTTTCCTCCTTGGGAGTAATGATTCAAAATGCTTACTATTTGATCGTTCCCTGGAAGACCAGTAGCAGTTTCCAATGCACATCTGGGGGCATTCTGTAATCTGTGGACTATCAGAGTGTTGATGGAACACAGAAATTGCATCAGGATTGAATACAACAGTCACCGTGTTCACTTTCCTCCATGGGAGTAATGTCTCAAACAATCTACGCTTTCATCATTCCCTGCAAGACCAGTAGTAGTTTCCGATGCACATCTGGAGGCATTCTGTAATCTGTTTACCTTCAAAGTGTTGATGAAACACAGAAATTGCCGCGGGATTGAATACAACAGTCACCATGCGCACTTTCCTTCATGGGAGTAATGTCTCAAACAGTCTACGCTTTGATCGTTTCCTGGAGGACCAGTAGTAGTTTCCGATGCACACCTGGAGGCATTATGTAATCTGTGGACCTTCAAAGTGTTGATGAAACACAGAAATTGAATCGGAATTGAATACAACAGTCACCATGCGCACATTCCTCCATTAGAGTAATGTCTCAATCAGTCTACCTCTTGATCGTTTCCTGGAAGGCAAGTAGTAGTTTCCGATGCACATCTGGTGTCATTCTGTAATCTGTGGACTATCAGAGTGTTGATGAAACACAGAAATTGAATCGGGATTGAATACAACAGTCACCATGCGCACTTTCCTCCATGGGAGTAATGTCTCAAACAGTCTACGCTTTGATCGTTGCCTGCAAGACCAGTAGTAGTTTCCGATGCACATCTGGAGGCATTCTGTAATCTGTTTACCTTCAAAGTGTTGATGAAACACAGAAATTGCCGCGGGATTGGATACAACAGTCACCATGCGCACTTCCCTCCATGGGAGTAATGTCTCAAACTGTCTACGCTCTGATCGTTCCCTGGAAAACAAGTAGTAGTTTTCGGCTCCCATCTGGTGTCATTCTGATATCTGTGGACTTTCAGAGTGTTGATGAAACACAGAAATTGCATCGGGATTGAATACAACAGTCACCATTCGCAGTTTCCTCCATGGGACTAATGTCTCAAACAGTCTACGCTTTGATCGTTCAATGCAAGACCAGTAGTAGTTTCCGATGCACATCTGGAGGCATTCTGTAATCTGTTTACCTTCAAAGTGTTGATGAAACACAGAAATGGCCTCGGAATGGAATACAACAGTCATCATGCGCATTTTCCTCCATGGGAGTAATGTCTCAATCAGTCTACGTTTTGATCGTTCCCTGGAAGACCAGTAGTAGTTTCCGATGCACATCTGGAGGCATTCTGTAATCTGTAGACTATCAGAGTGTTGTTCAAACACAGAGATTGCATCGGGATTGAATACAACAGTCACCATGCGCACTTTCCTCCATGGGAGTAATGTCTCAAACAGTTTACGCTTTGATCTTTCCCTGGAAGACCAGTAGTAGTTTCCGATGCACATCTGGGTGCATTCTGTAATGTGTGGACTATCAGATTGTTGATGAAACACAGAAAGTGCATCGGGAATGAATACAACATTCACCATGCGCACTTTGCTCCATGGGAGTAATGTCTCAAACAGTTTAGGCTACTATCGTTCCCTGGAAGACCAGTATAGTTTCCGATGCACATATGGGGGCATTCTGTAATCTGTGGACTATCAGAGTGTTGATGAAACACAGAAATTGCATCGGGATTGAATACAACAGTCACCATGCGCACTTTCCTCCACGGGAGTAATGTCTCAAACAGTCTACGCTTTGATCGTTCCCTGCAAGACCAGTAGTAGTTTCCGATGAACATCTGGTGTCATTCTGTAATCTGTGGACCTTCTAAGTGTTGATGAAACACAGAAATTGAATCGGGATTGAATACAACAGGCACCATGCGCACTTTCCTCCATGGGAGTAATGTCTCAAAGAGTCTAGGCTTTGATCGTTCATTGGAAGACAAGTAGTAGTTTCCGACTCACATCTGGTGTCATTCTGTAATCTGTGGACTATCAGAGTGTTGATGAAACACAGAAATTGCATCGGGATTGAATACAACAGTCACCATTCGCATTTTCCTCCATGGGAGTAATGTCTCAAACAGTCTACGCTTTGATCGTTCAATGCAAGACCAGTAGTAGTTTCCGATGCACATCTGGAGGCATTCTGTAATCTGTTTACCTTCAAAGTGTTGATGAAACACAGATATTGCCAACAGTCATCATGCGCACTTTCCTCCATGGGAGTAATGTCTCAATCAGTCTACGCTTTGATCGCTCCGTGGAAGACCAGTAGTAGTTTCCGATGCAAATCTGGAGGCATTCTGTAATCTGTAAACTATCAGAGTGTTGTTCAAACACGGAAATTGCATCGGGATTGAATACAACAGTCACCATGCGCACTTTCCTCCATGGGAGTAATGTCTCAAACAGTTTACGCTTTGATCGTTCCCTGGAAGACCAGTAGTAGTTTCCGATGCACATCTGGGTGCATTCTGTAATGTGTGGACTATCAGATTGTTGATGAAACACAGAAAGTGCATCGGGAATGAATACAACATTCACCATGCGCACTTTGCTCCATGGGAGTAATGTCTCAAACAGTTTACGCTTCTATCGTTCCCTGGAAGACCAGTATAGTTTCCGATGCACATATGGGGGCATTCTGTAATCTGTGGACTATCAGAGTGTTGATGAAACACAGAAATTGCATCGGGATTGAATTCAACAGTCACCATGCGCACTTTCCTCCATGGGAGTAATGTCTCAAACAGTCTACGCTTTGATCGTTCCCTGCAAGACCAGTAGTAGTTTCCGATGCACATCGCGAGGCATTCTGTAAACTGTGTACCATTAAAGTGTTGATGAAACACAGAAATTGCCTCGGGATTGAATACAACAGCCACCATGCGCACTTTCCTCCATTGGATTAATGTCTCAAACAGTTTACGCTTTTATCATTCCCTGGAAGGCCAGTGTAGTTTCCGATGCACATCTGGGGGCATTCTGTAATCTGTGGACTATCAGAATGTTGATGAAACATAGATACTTCATCGGGATTGAATACAACATTCACCATGCGCACTTTCCTCCATGGGAGTAATGTCTCAAACAGTCTACGCTTTGATCGTTCCCTGGCAGACAAGTAGTAGTTTCCGATGCACATCTGGTGTCATTCTGTAATCTGTTTACTATCAGAGTGATGATGAAACACAGAATTTGCATCGGGATTGAATACAACAGTCATCATTCGCACTTTCCTCCATGGGAGTAATGTCTCAAACAGTCTACTCTTTGATCGTTCCCTGCAATACCAGTAGTAGTTTCCGATGCACATCTGTAGGCATACTGTATTCTGTGGACCTTTAAAGTGTTGATGAAACACAGAAATTGCCTCGGGATAGAATACAACAGTCACCATGCGCACTTTCCTCCATGGGAGTAATGTCTCAAACAGTCTAAGCTTTGATCGTTTCCTCGAAGACCAGTAGTAGTTTCCGATGCACTTCTGGACTCATTCTGTAATATGTGGACCTTCAAAGTGTTGATGAAACACAGAAATGGCATCGGGAGTGAATACAACAGTCACCATGCGCACTTTCCTCCATGGGAGTAATGTCTCAATCAGTCTACGCTTTGATCGTTCCCTGGACGACCAGTAGTAGTTTCCGATGCACATCTGGAGGCATTCTGTAATCTGTAAACTATCAGAGTGTTGTTCAAACACAGAAATTGCATCGGGATTGAATACAACAGTCACCATGCGCACTTTCCTACATGGGAGTAATGTCTCAAACAGTTTACGATTTGATCGTTCAAAGGAAGACCAGTAGTAGTTTCCGATGCACATCTGGGGGCATTCTGTAATGTGTGGACTATCAGATTGTTTATGAAAAACAGAAATTGCATCGGTATTGAATACAACAGACCGCCATGCGCTCTTTCCTCCATGGGAGTAATGTCTCAAACAGTCTACGCTTTGATCGTTCCCTGCAATACCAGTAGTAGCTGCCGATGAACATCTGGAAGCATTCCGTAATCTGTGGACCATCAAAGTGTTGATGAAACACAGAAATTGCCTCGGGATTGAATACAAGAGTCATCATGCGCATTTTCCTCCATGTGAGTAATGTCTCAAACAGTCTACGCTTTGATCGTTCCCTTTATGATAAGTAGTAGTTTCCGATGCACATCTGGAGGCATTCTGTACTGTGTGGACTATCAGAGTGTTGATGAAACACAGAAAGTGCATAGGGATTGAATACAAAAGTCACCATGCGCACTTCCCTTGCATGGGAGTAATTTCTCAAACAGTTTACGCTTTTATCGTTCCCTGGAAGACCTGTATAGTTTCCGATGCACATATGGGGGCATTCAGAAATCTGTGGTCTATCAGAGTGTTGATGAAACACAGAAATTGCATCGGGATTGAATACAACGGTCACCATGAGCACTTTCCTCCATGGGAGTAATGTCTCAAACAGTCTACGCTTTGATCGTTCCCTGCAAGACCAGTAGTAGTTTCCGATGCACATCTGGAGGCATTCTGTATTCTGTGGACCTTTAAAGTGTTGATGAAACACAGAAATTGCCTCGGGATTGAATACACCAGTCACCATGCGCACTTTCCTCCATGGGAGTAATGTCTCAAACAGTCTACGCTTTGATCGTTTCCTCGAAGACCAGTAGTAGTTTCCGATGCACATCTGGAGGCATTCTGAAATCTGTACACCTTCAAAGTGTTGATGAAACACAGATATTGCATCGGGAGTGAATACTACAGTCACCATGCGCACTTTCCACCATGGGAGTAATGTCTCAAACTGTCTACGCTTTGATCGTTCCCTGGAAGACAAGTAGTAGTTTACGACTCACATCTGGTGTCATTCTGATATCTGTGGACCTTCAAAGTGTTGATGATACACAGAAATTGCCTCGGGATTGAATACAACAGTCATCATGCGCATTTTCCTCCATGTGAGTAATGTCTCAAACAGTCTACGCTTTGATCGTTCCCTTTAAGATCAGTAGTAGTTTCCGATGCACATCTGGGGGCATTCTGTAATGTGTGGACTATCCGAGTGTTGATGAAACACAGAAATTGCATCGGGATTGAATACAACAGTCATCATGCGCATTTTCCTCCATGGGAGTAATGTCTCAGACAGTTTACGCTTTGATCTTTCCCTGGAAGACCAGTAGTAGTTTCCGATGCACATCTGGGTGCATTCTGTAATGTGTGGACTATCAGATTGTATATGAAACACAGAAAGTGCATCGGGAATGAATACAACATTCACCATGCGCACTTTGCTCCATGGGAGTAATGTCTCAAACAGTTTACGCTTCTATCGTTCCCTGGAAGACCAGTATAGTTTCCGATGCACATATGTGGCATTCTGTAATCTGTGGACTATCAGAGTGTTGATGAAACACACAAATTGCATCGGGATTGAATACAACAGTCACCATGCGCACTTTCCTCCATGGGAGTAATGTCTCAAACGGTCTACGCTTTGATCGTTCCCTGCAAGACCAGTAGTAGTTTCCGACGCACATTGCGAGGCATTCTGTAAACTGTGGACCTTTAAAGTGTTGATGAAACACAGAAATTGCCTCGGGAATGAATACAACTGCCACCATGCGCACTTACCTCCATTGGATTAATGTCTCAAACAGTTTACGCTTCTATCGTTCCCTGGAAGACCAGTATAGTTTCCGATGCACAACTTGGGGCATTCTGTAATGTGTGGACTATCAGAGTGTTTATGAAAAATAGAAATTGCATTGGTATTGAATACAACAGACCCCATGCGCTCTTTCCTCCATGGGAGTAATGTCTCAAACAGTCTACGCTTTGATCGTTCCCTGCAATAAGTGTAGTAGCTTCCGATGGACATCTGGAAGCACTCCGTAATTTGTGGACCATCAAAGTGTTGATGAAACACAGAAATTGCCTCGGGATTGAATACAACAGTCATCATGCGCAATTTCCTCCATGGGAGTAATGTCTCAAACAGTCTATGCTTTGATCGTTCCCTTTAAGACCAGTAGTAGTTTCCGATGCACATCTGGAGGCATTCTGGAATCTGTAAATTATCAGAGTGTTATTCAAAAACAGAAATTGCATCGGGATTGAATACAACAGTCACCATGCGCACTTTCCTCCATGGGAGTAATGTCTCAAACAGTTTACGCTTTGATCTTTCCCTGGAAGACCAGTAGTAGTTTCCGATGCATATCTGGGTGCATTCTGTAATGTGTGGACTATCAGATTGTTGATGAAACACAGAAATTGCCTCGGGATTGAATACAACAGTCATCATGCGCATCTTCCTCCATGTGAGTAATGTCTCAAACAGTCTACGCTTTGATCGTTCCCTTTAAGATCAGTAGTAGTTTCCGATGCACATCTGGAGGCATTCTGTAATGTGTGGACTATCAGAGTGTTGACGAAACACAGAAAGTGCATCGGGATTGAATGCAAGAGTCACCATGAGCACTTTCCTCCATGGGAGTAATGTCTCAAACAGTCTACTATTTGGTCGTTCCCTGCAATACCATTAATAGTTTCCGATGCACATCTGGAGGCATTCTGTATTCTGTGGACCTTTAAAGTGTTGATGAAACACAGAAATTGCCTCGGGATTGAATACAACAGTCAACATGCGCACTTTCCTCAATGGGAGTATAGTCTCAAACAGTCTACGCTTTGATCGTTTCCTCGAAGACCAGTAGTAGCTTCCGATGCACATCTGGAGGCATTCTGTAATATGTGGACCTTCAAAGTGTTGATGAAACACAGAAATTGCATCTTGAGTGTATACAACAGTCACCATGCGCACTTTCCTCCATGGGAGTAATGTCTCAAATATTTTACGCTTTGATCGTTCCCTGGAAGACAAGTAGTAGTTTACGACTCACATCTGGTGCCATTCTGATATCTGTGGACTTTCAGAGTGTTGATGAAACACAGAAATTGCATCGGGATTGAATACAACAGTCATCATGCGCATTTTCCTTCATAGGAGTAATGTCTCAATCAGTCTACGCTTTGATCGTTCCCTGGAAGACCAGTAGTAGTTTCCGATGCACATCTGGAGGCATTCTGTAATCTGTAAACTATCAGAGTGTTGTTCAAACACAGAAATTGCATCGGGATTGAATACAACATTCACCATGCGCACTTTGCTCCATGGGAGTAATGTCTCAAACAGTTTACGCTTCTATCGTTCCCTGGAAGACCAGTATAGTTTCCGATGCACATATGGGGGCATTCTGTAATCTGTGGACTATCAGAGTGTTGATGAAACACAGAAATTGCATCGGGATTGAATACAACAGTCACCTTGCGCACTTTCCTCCTTGGGAGTAATGTCTCAAACAGTCTACGCTTTGATCGTTCCCTGCAAGACCAGTAGTAGTTTCCGATGCACATCGCGAGGCATTCTGTAAACTGCGGACCTTTAAAGTGTTGATGAAACACAGAAATTGCCTCGGGATGGAATACAACAGCCACCATGCCCACTTTCCTCCATTGGATTAATGTCTCAAACAGTTTACGCTTTTATCGTTCCCTGGAATGCCAGTGTAGTTTCCGATGCACATCTGGGGGCATTCTGTAATTTGTGGACTATCAGAATGTTGATGAAACATAGATATTTCATCTGGATTGAATACAACATTCACCATGCGCACTTTCCTCCATGGGAGTGATGTCTCAAACAGTCTACGCTTTGATCGTTCCCGGGAAGATAAGTAGTAGTTTCCGATGTACATCTGGTGTCATTCTGTAATCTGTGGACTATCAGAGTGATGATGAAACACAGAATTTGCATCGGGATTGAATACAACAGTCACCATTCGCACTTTCCTCCATGGGAGTAATGTCTCAAACAGTCTACGCTTTGATCGTTCCCTGCAAGACCAGTAGTAGTTTCCGATGCACATCTGGAGGCATTCTGTAATTAGTAGACCTTCAAAGTGTTGATGAAACACAGAAACTTCCTCTGGATTGAATACAACAGTTATCATGCGCATTTTCCTTCATGGGAGTTATGTCTCAAACAGTCTACGCTGTGATCGTTCCCTTTAAGAACAGTAGTAGTTTCCGATGCACATCTGGAAACATTCTGGAATCTGTAAACGATCAGAGTGTTGTTAAAAAACAGAAATTGCGTCGGGATTGAATACAACAGTCACCATGCGCACTTTCCTCCATGGGAGTAATGTCTCAAACAGTCTAGGCTTTGATCGTTCCCTGGAAGACCAGTAGTAGTTTCCGAGGCATATCTGGAGGCATTCTGTAATCTGTGGACCGTCAAAGTGTTGAAGAAACACAGAAATTGCCACAGGATTGAATACAACAGTCACCATGCGCACTTTCCTCCATGGGAGTAATGCCTCAAACAGTTTACGCTTTGATCATTCCCTGGAAGACCAGTAGCAGTTTCCGATGCACATCTGGGCGCATTCTGTAATTTGTGGACTATCAGAGTGTTGATGAAACACGGAAAGTGCATCGGGATTGAATACAACAGTCACCGTGCGTACTTTCCTCCATGGGAGTAATGTCTCAAACAGTTTACGCTTTTATCGCTCCCTGGAAGACCAGTATAGTTTCCGATGCACATATGGGGGCATTCTGTAATCTGTGGACTTTCAGAGTGTTGATGAAACAAAGAAATTGCATCGGGATTGAATACAACAGTCACCATGCGCACTTCCCCCCATGGAGTTATGTCACAAACAGTCTACGCTTGGATCGTTCCCTTCAAGACCACTAGTAGTTTCCGATGCACATCTAGAGGCATTCTGTAATCTGTAGACCTTCAAAGTGTTGATGAAACACAGAAATTGCCTCGGGATTGAATACAACAGTCATCTTGCACATTTTCCTCCATGGGAGTAATGTCTCAAACAGTCTACGCTTTGATCGTTCCCTGGAAGACAAGTAGTAGTTTCCGATGCACATCTGGTGTCATTCTGTACTCTGTGGACCTTCAAAGTGTTGATGAAACACAGAAATTGAATCGGGATTGAATACAACAGCCACCATGTGCACCTAACTCTATGGGAGTAATGTCTCAAACAGTTTACGATTTGATCGTTCCCTGGAAGAGGAGAAGTAGTTTCCGATGCACATTTGGGGGCATTCTGTAATGTGTGGAGTATCAGAGTGTTGATGAAACACAGAAATTCCATCGGGATTGAATACAACGGACCCCATGCGCACTTTCCTACATGGGAGTAATGTCTCAAACAGTCTACGCTTAGATCGTTCCCTGCAAGACCAGAAGTAGTTTCCGATGCACATCTGGGTGCATTCTGTAATGTGTGGACTATCAGAGTGTTGATGAAACAGGGAAAGTGCATCGGGATTGAATACAACAGTCACCATGCGTACTTTCCTCCATGGGAGTAATGTCTCAAACAGTCTACGGTTTGATCGTTTCCCGGAAGACCAGTAGTAGTTTCCGATGCTCATCTGGAGGCATTCTGTAATCTTTGGACCCTCAAAGTGTAGATGAAACACAGAAATTGCATTAAGATTCAATACAACAGTCACCATGCGCACTTTCCTTCATGGGATTAATGTCTCAAACAGTTTACGCTTTTATCGTTCCCTGGAAGACCAGTGTAGTTTCCGATGCACATCTGGGGGCATTCTGCAATCTGTGGACTATCTGAACGTTGATGAAACATAGATATTGCATCGGGATTGAATACAACAGTCACCATGAGAACTTTCCTCCATGGGAGTAATGTCTCAAACAGTCTACGCTTGGATCGTACCCTGCAAGACCCCTAGTAGTTTCCGATGCACATCTAGAGGCATTCTGTAATCTGTGAACCTTCAAAGTGTTGATGAAACACAGAAATTGCCTCGGGATTGAATACAACAGTCATCATGCGGATTTTCATCCATGGGAGTAATGTCTCAAACAGTTTACGCTTTGATCGTTCCCTGGATGCACATATGGAGGCATTCTGTAATCTGTGGAACTTCAAAGTGTTGATGAAACACAGAAATTGCATCGGGAGTGAATACAACAGGCACCATGTGCACTTTCCTCCATGGGATTAATGTCTCAAACAGTTTACGCTTTTATCGTTCCCTGGAAGACCAGTGTAGTTTCCGATGCACATCTGGGGGCATTCTGTAATCTGTGGACTATCAGAATGTTGATGAAACATAGATGTTGCATCGGGATTGAATACAACAGTCACCATGCGCACTTTCCTCCATGGGAGTAATGTCTCAAACAGTCTACGCTTGGATCGTTCCCTGCAAGACCACTAGTAGTTTCCGATGCACATCTAGATTCATTCTGTAATCTGTGGACCTTCAAAGTGTTGATGAAACACAGAAATTGCCTCGGGATTGAATACAACAGTTATCATGCGCATTTTCCTCCATGGGAGTAATGTCTCAAAGAGTCTACGCTTTGATCGTTCCCTTTAAGACCAGTTGTAGTTTCCGATGCACATCTGTAGGCATTCTGTAATCTGTAAATTATCAGAGTGTTGTTCAAACACAGAAATTGCATCGGGATTGAATACAACAGTCACAATGCGCACTTTCCTCTATGGGAGTAATGTCTCAAACAGTTTACGCTTTGATCGTTCCCTGGAAGACCAGTAGTAGTTTCCGATGCACATCTGGAGGCATTCTGTAATCTGTGGACCTTCAAAGAGTTGATGAAACATTGAAAATTCGTTTGGATTGAATACAACAGTCATCATGCGCATTTTCCTCCATGGGAGTTATGTCTCAAACAGTCTACGCTTTGATCGTCCCCTTTAAGACCAGTAGTAGTTTCCGATGCACATCTGTAGGCATTCTGTAATCTGTTAAGTATCAGAGTGTTGTTCAAACACAGAAATTGCATCGGGATTGAATACAACAGTCACCATGCGCACTTTCCTCCATGGGAGTAATGTCTCAAACAGGTTACGCTTTGATCGTTCCCTGGAAGACCAGTAGTAGTTTCCGATGCACATCTGGGGGTATTCTATAAAGTGTGGACTATCAGAGTGTTGATGAAACACAGAAATTGCATCAGGATTGAATACAACAGTCACCATACGCACTATCCTCCATGGGAGTAATGTCTCAAACAGTTTACGCTTTGATCGTTCCCTGGAAGACCAGTAGTAGCTTCCGATGCACATCTGGGTGCATTCTGTAATGTGCGGACTATCTGAGTGTTGATGAAACACAGAAAGTGCATCGGGATTGAATACAACAGTCACCATGAGCACTTTCCTCCATGGGAGTAATGTTTACGCTTTGATCGTTCCCTGGAAGACCAGTAGTAGTTTCCGATGCACATCTGGGGGTGTTCTGTAATGTGTGGACTACCAGAGTGTTGATGAAACACAGAAATTGCATCAGGATTGAATACAACAGTCACCATACGCACTTTTCTCCATGGGAGTAATGTATCAAACTGTTTACGCTTTGATCGTTCCCTGGAAGACCAGTAGTAGCTTCCGATGCACATCTGGGTGCATTCTGTAATGTGCGGACTATCTGAGTGTTGATGAAACACAGAAAGTGCATTGGGATTGAATACAACAGTCACCATGTGTACTTTCCGCCATGGGATTAATGTCTCAAACAGTTTACGCTTTTATCGTTCCCTGGAAGTCCAGTCTAGTTTCCGATGCACATATGGGGGCATTCTGTAATCTGTGGACTATCAGAATTTTGATGAAACATAGATATTTCATCGGGATTAAATACAACATTCACCATGTGCACTTTCCTCCATGGGAGTAAAGTCTCAAACAGTCTACGCTTTGATCGTTCCCAGGAAGACAAGTAGTAGTTTCCGATGCACATCTGGTGTCATTCTGTAATCTGTGGACTATTAGAGTGATGATGAAACACAGATATTGCATCGGGATTGAATACAACAGTCACCATTCGCACTCTCCTCCATTGGAGTAATGTCTCAAACAGTCTACGCTTTGATCGTTCCCTGCAAACCAGTAGTAGTTTCCGATGCACATCTGGAGGCATTCTGTAATCTGTGGACCTTCAAAGTGTTGATGAAACATAGAAAATTCCTCTGGATTGCATACAACAGTCATCATGCGCATTTTCCTCCATGGGAGTTATGTCTCAAACAGTCTACGCTTTCATCGTTCCCTTTAAGACCAGTAGTAGTTTCCGATGCACATCTGGAGACATTCTGGAAACTGTAAACTATCAGAGAGTAATCAAAAACAGAAATTGCATCGGGATTGAATACAACAGTCACCATGCGCACTTTCCTCCATGGGAGTAATGTCTCAAACAGTTTACGCTTTGATCGTTCCCTTTAAGACCAGTAGTAGTTTCCGATGCACATCTGGGAGCATTCTGTAATGTGTGGACTATCAGAGTGTTGATGAAACACGGAAAGTGCATCGGGATTGAATACAACAGTCACCATGTGTAATTTCCTCCATGGGAGTAATGTCTCAAACAGTCTACGCTTAGATCGTTCCCTGCAAGACCAGTAGTAGTTTCCGATGCACATCTGGGGGCATTCTGTAATCTGTGGACTATCAGAATGTTGATGAATCATAGATATTGCATCGGGATTGAATACAACAGTCACCATGCGCACTTTCCTCCATGGGAGTAATGTCTCAAACAGTCTATGCTTGGATCGTCCCCTGCAAGACCACTAGTAGCTTCCGATGCACATCTAAAGGCATTCTTTAATCTGTAGACCTTCAATGTGTTGATGAAATAGAGAAATTGCATCGGGATAGAATACAACAGTCACCATTCGCACTTTCCTCCATGGGAGTAATGTCTCAAACAGTCTACGCTTTGATCGTTCAATGCAAGACCAATAGTAGTTTCCGATGCACATCTGGAGACATTCTGTAATCTGTTTACCTTCAAAGTGTTGATGAAACATAGAAATTGCCTCGGGATTGATAACAACAGTCATCATGCGCATTTTCCTCCATGGGAGTAATGTCTCAATCAGTCTACGGTTTGATCGTTCCCTGGAAGACCAGTAGCGGTTTCCGATGCACATCTGGAGGCATTCTGTAATCTGTAAACTGTCAGAGTGTTGTTCAAACACAGAAATTGCATCGTGATTGAATACAACAGTGACAATGTGCACCTAAGTCTATGGGAGTAATGTCTCAAACAGTTTACGATTTGATCGTTCCCTGGAAGAGGAGTAGTAGTTTCCGATACACATTTGGGGACATTCTGTAATGTGTGGACTATCAGAGTGTTGATGAAACACAGAAATTGCATTGGGATTCAATACAATAGTCACCATGCGCACTTTCCTCCATGGGATTAATGTCTCAAACAGTTTACGCTTTTATCGTTCCCTGGAAGACCAGTGTAGTTTCCGATGCACATCTGGGGGCATTCTGTAATCTGTGGACTATCAGAACGTTGATGAAACATAGATATTGCATCGGGATTGAAGACAACAGTCACCATGCGCACTTTCCTCCATGGGAGTAATGTCTCAAACAATCTACGCTTTGATCGTACCCTGCAAGACCACTAGTAGTTTCCGATACACATCTAGAGGCATTCTGTAATCTGTGGACCTTCAAAGTGTTGATGAATCACAGAAATTGCCTCGGGATTGAATACAACAATCATCATGCGCATTTTCATCCATGGGAGTAATGTCTCAAAGAGTTTACGCTTTGATCGTTCCCTGGAAGACCAGTAGTAGTTTCCGATGCACATATAGAGGCAGTCTGTAATCTGTGGACCTACAAAGAGTTGATGAAACACAGAAATTGCGTCGGGAGTGAATACAACAGTCACCATGCGCACTTTCCTCCATATGATTAATGTCTCAAACTGTTTACGCTTTTATCGTTCCCTGGAAGACCAGTGTAGTTTCCGATGCACATCTGGGGGCATTCTGTAATCTGGGGACTATCAGAATGTTGATGAAACATAGATATTGCATCGGGATTGAATACAACAGTCACCATGCGCACTTTCCTCCATGGGAGTAATGTCTCAAACATTCTACTGTTTGATCGTTTCCTGGAAGACCAGTAGTAGTTTCCGATGCTCATCTGGAGGCATTCTGTAATCTTTGGACCCTCAAAGTGTAGATGAAACACAGAAATTGCATTTGGATTCAATACAACAGACACCATGCGCACTTTCCTCCATGGGATTAATGTCTCAAACATTTTACGCTTTTATCGTTCCCTGGAAGACCAGTGTAGTTTCCGATGCACATCTGGGGGCATTCTGTAGTCTGTGGACTATCAGAACGTTGATGAAACATAGATATTGCATCGGGATTGAATACAACAGTCACCATTCGCACTTTCCTCCATGGGAGTAATGTCTCAAACAGTCTACGCTTTGATCGTACCCTGCAAGACCACTAGTAGTTTCCGATGCACATCTAGACGCATTCAGTAATCTGTGGACCTTCAAAGTGTTGATGAAACACAGAAATTGCCTCAGGATTGAATACAACAATCATCATGCGCATTTTCATCCATGGAAGTAATGTCTCAAACAGTTTACGTTTTGATCGTTCCCTGGAAGACCAGTAGTAGTTTCCGATGCACATATGGAGGCATTCTGTAATCTGTGGACCTTCAAAGTGTTGATGAAACACAGAAATTGCATCGGGAGTGAATACAACTGTCACCATGCGCACTTTCCTATATGGGATTAATGTCTCAAACAGTTTACGCTTTTATCGTTCCCTGGATGACCAGTGTAGTTTCCCATGCACATCTGGGGGCATTCTGTAATACGTGGACTATCATATTGTTGATGAAACACAGAAAGTGCATCGGGATTGAATACAACTGTCACCATGCGCACTTTCCTCCATGGGAGTTATGTATCAAACAGTCTACGCTTTGATCGTTCCCTTTAAGACCAGTAGTAGTTTCCGATGCACATCTGGGTGCATTCTGTAATGTGTGGACTATCAGAGTGTTGATGAAACACGGAAAGTGCATCGGGATTGAATACAACAGTCACCATGCGTACTTTCCTCAATGGGAGTAATGTCTCAAACAGTTTACGCTTTTATCGTTCCCTGGAAGACCAGTATAGTTTCCGATGCACATATGGGGGCATTCTGTAATCTGTGGACTATCAGAGTGTTGATGAAACACAGAAATTGCATTTGGATTGAATACAACAGTCACCATGCGAACTTTAATCCATGGGAGTTATGTCTCAAAGAGTCTACGCTTTGATCGTTCCCTGCAAGACCAGTAGTAGTTTCCGATGCACATCTGGGGGAATTCTGTAATCTGTGGACTATCAGAATGTTGATGAATCATAGATATTGCATCGGGATTGAATACAACAGTCCTCATGCGCAATTTCCTCCATGGGAGTAATGTCTCAAAGAGTCTATGCTTGGATCGTCCCCTGCAAGACCACTAGTAGTTTCCGATGCACATCTAGAGGCATTCTGTAATCTGTAGACCTTCAAAGTGTTGATGAAACACAGAAATTGCGTCGGTATTGAATACAACAGTCATCATGCGCATTTTCCTCCATGGGAGTAATGTCTCAAACAGTCTACGCTTTGATCGTTCCCTGGAAGACAAGTAGTAGTTTCCGATGCACTTCTGGTGTCATTCTGTAATCTGTGGACTATCAGAGTGTAGATGAAACACAGAAATTGCATCGGCATTGAATACAACAGTCACCATTCTCACTTTCCTCCATGGGAGTAATGTCACAAATAGTCTACGCTTTGATCGTTCAATGCAAGACCAGTAGTAGTGTCCGATGCACATCTGGAGACATTCTGTAATCTGTAAATTATCAGAGTGTTGTTCAAACACAGAAATTGCATTGGGATTGAATACAACAGTCACAATGCGCACTTTCCTCTATGGGAGTAATGTCTCAAACAGTTTACGCTTTGATCGTTCCCTGGAAGACCAGTAGTAGTTTCCGATGCACATCTGGAGGCATTCTGTAATCTGTGGACCTTCAAAGAGTTGATGAAACATTGAAAATTCGTTTGGATTGAATACAACAGTCATCATGCGCATTTTCCTCCATGGGAGTTATGTCTCAAACAGTCTACGCTTTGATCGTCCCCTTTAAGACCAGTAGTAGTTTCCGATGCACATCTGTAGGCATTCTGTAATCTGTTAAGTATCAGAGTGTTGTTCAAACACAGAAATTGCATCGGGATTGAATACAACAGTCACCATGCGCACTTTCCTCCATGGGAGTAATGTCTCAAACAGGTTACGCTTTGATCGTTCCCTGGAAGACCAGTAGTAGTTTCCGATGCACATCTGGGGGTATTCTATAAAGTGTGGACTATCAGAGTGTTGATGAAACACAGAAATTGCATCAGGATTGAATACAACAGTCACCATACGCACTATCCTCCATGGGAGTAATGTCTCAAACAGTTTACGCTTTGATCATTCCCTGGAAGACCAGTAGTAGCTTCCGATGCACATCTGGGTGCATTCTGTAATGTGCGGACTATCTGAGTGTTGATGAAACACAGAAAGTGCATCGGGATTGAATACAACAGTCACCATGAGCACTTTCCTCCATGGGAGTAATGTTTACGCTTTGATCGTTCCCTGGAAGACCAGTAGTAGTTTCCGATGCACATCTGGGGGTGTTCTGTAATGTGTGGACTACCAGAGTGTTGATGAAACACAGAAATTGCATCAGGATTGAATACAACAGTCACCATACGCACTTTTCTCCATGGGAGTAATGTCTCAAACTGTTTACGCTTTGATCGTTCCCTGGAAGACCAGTAGTAGCTTCCGATGCACATCTGGGTGCATTCTGTAATGTGCGGACTATCTGAGTGTTGATGAAACACAGAAAGTGCATCGGGATTGAATACAACAGTCACCATGTGCACTTTCCGCCATGGGATTAATGTCTCAAACAGTTTACGCTTTTATCGTTCCCTGGAAGTCCAGTCTAGTTTCCGATGCACATATGGGGGCATTCTGTAATCTGTGGACTATCAGAATTTTGATGAAACATAGATATTTCATCGGGATTAAATACAACATTCACCATGTGCACTTTCCTCCATGGGAGTAAAGTCTCAAACAGTCTAGGCTTTGATCGTTCCCAGGAAGACAAGTAGTAGTTTCCGATGCACATCTGGTGTCATTCTGTAATCTGTGGACTATTGCATTGGGATTCAATACAATAGTCACCATGCGCACTTTCCTCCATGGGATTAATGTCTCAAACAGTTTACGCTTTTATCGTTCCCTGGAAGACCAGTGTAGTTTCCGATGCACATCTGGGGGCATTCTGTAATCTGTGGACTATCAGAACGTTGATGAAACATAGATATTGCATCGGGATTGAAGACAACAGTCACCATGCGCACTTTCCTCCATGGGAGTAATGTCTCAAACAATCTACGCTTTGATCGTACCCTGCAAGACCACTAGTAGTTTCCGATACACATCTAGAGGCATTCTGTAATCTGTGGACCTTCAAAGTGTTGATGAATCACAGAAATTGCCTCGGGATTGAATACAACAATCATCATGCGCATTTTCATCCATGGGAGTAATGTCTCAAAGAGTTTACGCTTTGATCGTTCCCTGGAAGACCAGTAGTAGTTTCCGATGCACATATAGAGGCAGTCTGTAATCTGTGGACCTACAAAGAGTTGATGAAACACAGAAATTGCGTCGGGAGTGAATACAACAGTCACCATGCGCACTTTCCTCCATATGATTAATGTCTCAAACTGTTTACGCTTTTATCGTTCCCTGGAAGACCAGTGTAGTTTCCGATGCACATCTGGGGGCATTCTGTAATCTGGGGACTATCAGAATGTTGATGAAACATAGATATTGCATCGGGATTGAATACAACAGTCACCATGCGCACTTTCCTCCATGGGAGTAATGTCTCAAATATTCTACTGTTTGATCGTTTCCTGGAAGACCAGTAGTAGTTTCCGATGCTCATCTGGAGGCATTCTGTAATCTTTGGACCCTCAAAGTGTAGATGAAACACAGAAATTGCATTTGGATTCAATACAACAGACACCATGCGCACTTTCCTCCATGGGATTAATGTCTCAAACAGTTTACGCTTTTATCGTTCCCTGGAAGACCAGTGTAGTTTCCGATGCACATCTGGGGGCATTCTGTAGTCTGTGGACTATCAGAACGTTGATGAAACATAGATATTGCATCGGGATTGAATACAACAGTCACCATTCGCACTTTCCTCCATGGGAGTAATGTCTCAAACAGTCTACGCTTTGATCGTACCCTGCAAGACCACTAGTAGTTTCCGATGCACATCTAGACGCATTCAGTAATCTGTGGACCTTCAAAGTGTTGATGAAACACAGAAATTGCCTCAGGATTGAATACAACAATCATCATGCGCATTTTCATCCATGGAAGTAATGTCTCAAACAGTTTACGTTTTGATCGTTCCCTGGAAGACCAGTAGTAGTTTCCGATGCACATATGGAGGCATTCTGTAATCTGTGGACCTTCAAAGTGTTGATGAAACACAGAAATTGCATCGGGAGTGAATACAACTGTCACCATGCGCACTTTCCTATATGGGATTAATGTCTCAAACAGTTTACGCTTTTATCGTTCCCTGGATGACCAGTGTAGTTTCCCATGCACATCTGGGGGCATTCTGTAATACGTGGACTATCATATTGTTGATGAAACACAGAAAGTGCATCGGGATTGAATACAACTGTCACCATGCGCACTTTCCTCCATGGGAGTTATGTATCAAACAGTCTACGCTTTGATCGTTCCCTTTAAGACCAGTAGTAGTTTCCGATGCACATCTGGGTGCATTCTGTAATGTGTGGACTATCAGAGTGTTGATGAAACACGGAAAGTGCATCGGGATTGAATACAACAGTCACCATGCGTACTTTCCTCAATGGGAGTAATGTCTCAAACTGTTTACGCTTTTATCGTTCCCTGGAAGACCAGTATAGTTTCCGATGCACATATGGGGGCATTCTGTAATCTGTGGACTATCAGAGTGTTGATGAAACACAGAAATTGCATTTGGATTGAATACAACAGTCACCATGCGAACTTTAATCCATGGGAGTTATGTCTCAAAGAGTCTACGCTTTGATCGTTCCCTGCAAGACCAGTAGTAGTTTCCGATGCACATCTGGGGGAATTATGTAATCTGTGGACTATCAGAATGTTGATGAATCATAGATATTGCATCGGGATTGAATACAACAGTCCTCATGCGCAATTTCCTCCATGGGAGTAATGTCTCAAAGAGTCTATGCTTGGATCGTCCCCTGCAAGACCACTAGTAGTTTCCGATGCACATCTAGAGGCATTCTGTAATCTGTAGACCTTCAAAGTGTTGATGAAACACAGAAATTGCGTCGGTATTGAATACAACAGTCATCATGCGCATTTTCCTCCATGGGAGTAATGTCTCAAACAGTCTACGCTTTGATCGTTCCCTGGAAGACAAGTAGTAGTTTCCGATGCACTTCTGGTGTCATTCTGTAATCTGTGGACTATCAGAGTGTAGATGAAACACAGAAATTGCATCGGCATTGAATACAACAGTCACCATTCTCACTTTCCTCCATGGGAGTAATGTCACAAATAGTCTACGCTTTGATCGTTCAATGCAAGACCAGTAGTAGTGTCCGATGCACATCTGGAGACATTCTGTAATCTGTTTACCTTCAAAGTGTTAATGAAAAACAGAAATTGCCTCGGGATCGATAACAACAGTCATCATGCGCATTTTCCTCCATGGGAGTAATGTCTCAATCAGTCTACGCTTTGATCGTTCCCTGGAAGACCAGTAGTAGTTTCCGATGCACATCTGGAGACATTCTGTAATCTGTTTACCTACAAAGTGTTGTTCAAACACAGAAATTGCATCGTGATTGAATACAACAGTCACCACGTGCACTTAACTCTATGGGAGTAATGTCTCAAACAGTTTACGATTTGATGGTTCCCTGGAAGAGGAGTAGTAGTTTCCGATGCACATTTGGGGGCATTCTGTAATGTGTGGACTATCAGAGTGTTGATGAAACACAGAAATTGCATCGGGATTGAATACAACAGACCCCAAGCGCACTTTCCTACATGGGAGTAATGTCTCAAACAGTCTACGCTTTGATCGTTCCCTGCAAGACCAGTAGTAGTTTCCGATGCACATCTGGAGGCATTCTGGAATATGTAAACTATCAGAGTGTTGTTCAAAAACAGAAATTGCATCGGCATTGAATACAACATTCACAATGCGCACTTTACTCCATGGGAGAAATGTCTCAAACAATTTACGCTTTCATCGTTCCCTGGAAGACCAGTAGTAGTTTCCGCTGCACATCTAGAGGCATTCTGTAATCTGTGGACCTCTAAAGTGTTGATGAAACGCAGATGTGGTCTCGGAATTGAATACAACAGTCACCATGCGCACTTTCCTCCATGGGAGTAATGTGTCAAACAGTCTACGCTTGGATCGTTCCCTGAAAGACCACTAGTAGTATCCGTTGCACATCTGGAGGCATTCAGTAATCTGTTGACCTTCAAAGTGTTGTTGAAACACAGAAATTGCCTCGGGATTGATAACAACAGTCATCATGCGCATTTTCCTCCATGGGAGTAATGTCTCAATCAGTCTACGGTTTGATCGTTCCCTGGAAGACCAGTAGTGGTTTCCGATGCACATCTGGAGGCATTCTGTAATCTGTAAACTGTCAGAGTGTTGTTCAAACACAGAAATTGCATCGTGATTGAATACAACAGTCACAATGTGCACCTAAGTCTATGGGAGTAATGTCTCAAACAGTTTACGATTTGATCGTTCCCTGGAAGAGGAGTAGTAGTTTCCGATACACATTTGGGGACATTCTGTAATGTGTGGACTATCAGAGTGTTGATGAAACACAGAAATTGTATTGGGATTCAATACAATAGTCACCATGCGCACTTTCCTCCATGGGATTAATGTCTCAAACAGTTTACGCTTTTATCGTTCCCTGGAAGACCAGTGTAGTTTCCGATGCACATCTGGGGGCATTCTGTAATCTGTGGACTATCAGAACGTTGATGAAACATAGATATTGCATCGGGATTGAAGACAACAGTCACCATGCGCAGTTTCCTCCATGGGAGTAATGTCTCAAACAATCTACGCTTTGATCGTACCCTGCAAGACCACTAGTAGTTTCCGATACACATCTAGAGGCATTCTGTAATCTGTGGACCTTCAAAGTGTTGATGAATCACAGAAATTGCCTCGGGATTGAATACAACAATCATCATGCGCATTTTCATCCATGGGAGTAATGTCTCAAAGAGTTTACGCTTTGATCGTTCCCTGGAAGACCAGTAGTAGTTTCCGATGCACATATAGAGGCAGTCTGTAATCTGTGGAACTACAAAGAGTTGATGAAACACAGAAATTGCGTCGGGAGTGAATACAACAGTCACCATGCGCACTTTCCTCCATATGATTAATGTCTCAAACTGTTTACGCTTTTATCGTTCCCTGGAAGACCAGTGTAGTTTCCGATGCACATCTGGGGGCATTCTGTAATCTGGGGACTATCAGAATGTTGATGAAACATAGATATTGCATCGGGATTGAATACAACAGTCACCATGCGCACTTTCCTCCATGGGAGTAATGTCTCAAACATTCTACTGTTTGATCGTTTCCTGGAAGACCAGTAGTAGTTTCCGATGCTCATCTGGAGGCATTCTGTAATCTTTGGACCCTCAAAGTGTAGATGAAACACAGAAATTGCATTTGGATTCAATACAACAGACACCATGCGCACTTTCCTCCATGGGATTAATGTCTCAAACAGTTTACGCTTTTATCGTTCCCTGGAAGACCAGTGTAGTTTCCGATGCACATCTGGGGGCATTCTGTAGTCTGTGGACTATCAGAACGTTGATGAAACATAGATATTGCATCGGGATTGAATACAACAGTCACCATTCGCACTTCCTCCATGGGAGTAATGTCTCAAACAGTCTACGCTTTGATCGTACCCTGCAAGACCACTAGTAGTTTCCGATGCACATCTAGACGCATTCAGTAATCTGTGGACCTTCAAAGTGTTGATGAAACACAGAAATTGCCTCAGGATTGAATACAACAATCATCATGCGCATTTTCATCCATGGAAGTAATGTCTCAAACAGTTTACGTTTTGATCGTTCCCTGGAAGACCAGTAGTAGTTTCCGATGCACATATGGAGGCATTCTGTAATCTGTGGACCTTCAAAGTGTTGATGAAACACAGAAATTGCATCGGGAGTGAATACAACTGTCACCATGCGCACTTTCCTATATGGGATTAATGTCTCAAACAGTTTACGCTTTTATCGTTCCCTGGATGACCAGTGTAGTTTCCCATGCACATCTGGGGGCATTCTGTAATACGTGGACTATCATATTGTTGATGAAACACAGAAAGTGCATCGGGATTGAATACAACTGTCACCATGCGCACTTTCCTCCATGGGAGTTATGTATCAAACAGTCTACGCTTTGATCGTTCCCTTTAAGACCAGTAGTAGTTTCCGATGCACATCTGGGTGCATTCTGTAATGTGTGGACTATCAGAGTGTTGATGAAACACGGAAAGTGCATCGGGATTGAATACAACAGTCACCATGCGTACTTTCCTCAATGGGAGTAATGTCTCAAACAGTTTACGCTTTTATCGTTCCCTGGAAGACCAGTATAGTTTCCGATGCACATATGGGGGCATTCTGTAATCTGTGGACTATCAGAGTGTTGATGAAACACAGAAATTGCATTTGGATTGAATACAACAGTCACCATGCGAACTTTAATCCATGGGAGTTATGTCTCAAAGAGTCTACGTTTTGATCGTTCCCTGCAAGACCAGTAGTAGTTTCCGATGCACATCCGGGGGAATTCTGTAATCTGTGGACTATCGGAATGTTGATGAATCATAGATATTGCATCGGGATTGAATACAACAGTCCTCATGCGCAATTTCCTCCATGGGAGTAATGTCTCAAAGAGTCTATGCTTGGATCGTCCCCTGCAAGACCACTAGTAGTTTCCGATGCACATCTAGAGGCATTCTGTAATCTGTAGACCTTCAAAGTGTTGATGAAACACAGAAATTGCGTCGGTATTGAATACAACAGTCATCATGCGCATTTTCCTCCATGGGAGTAATGTCTCAAACAGTCTACGCTTTGATCGTTCCCTGGAAGACAAGTAGTAGTTTCCGATGCACTTCTGGTGTCTTTCTGTAATCTGTGGACTATCAGAGTGTAGATGAAACACAGAAATTGCATCGGCATTGAATACAACAGTCACCATTCTCACTTTCCTCCATGGGAGTAATGTCACAAATAGTCTACGCTTTGATCGTTCAATGCAAGACCAGTAGTAGTGTCCGATGCACATCTGGAGACATTCTGTAATCTGTTTACCTTCAAAGTGTTAATGAAACACAGAAATTGCCTCGGGATTGATAACAGCAGTCATCATGCGCATTTTCCTCCATGGGAGTAATGTCTCAATCAGTCTACGCTTTGATCGTTCAATGGAAGACCAGTAGTAAATTCCGATGCACATCTGGAGACATTCTGTAATCTGTTTACCTTCAAAGTGTTGTTCAAACACAGAAATTGCATCGTGATTGAATACAACAGTCACCACGTGCACTTAACTCTATGGGAGTAATGTCTCAAACAGTTTACGATTTGATGGTTCCCTGGAAGACCAGTAGTAGTTTCCGCTGCACATCTAGAGGCATTCTGTAATCTGTGGACCTCTAAAGTGTTGATGAAACGCAGATGTGGTCTTGGAATTGAATACAACAGTCACCATGCGCACTTTCCTCCATGGGAGTAATGTGTCAAACAGTCTACGCTTGGATCGTTCCCTGAAAGACCACTAGTAGTATCCGTTGCACATCTGGAGGCATTCAGTAATCTGTTGACCTTCAAAGTGTTGTTGAAACACAGAAATTGCCTCGGAATTGAATACAACAGTCATCATGCGCATTTTCCTCCATGGGAGTAATGTCTAGAACAGCCTACGCTTTGATCGTTCCCTTTAAGACCAGTAGTAGTTTGCGATGCACATCTGTAGGCATTCTGTAATCTGTAAATTATCAGAGTGTTGTTCAAACACAGAAATTGGATCGGGATTGAATACATAAGTCACCATGCGCACTTTCCTCCATGGGAGTAATGTCTCAAACAGTTTACGCTTTGATCGTTCCCTGGAAGACCAGTAGTAGCTTCCGATGCACATCTGGGTGCATTCTGTAATGTGCAGACTATCAGAGTGTTGATGAAACACAGAAAGTGCATCGGGATTGAATACAACAGTCACCATGCTCACTTTCCTCCATGGGAGTAATGTCTCAAACTGTTAACGCTTTGATCCTTCCCTGGATGACCAGTAGTAGTTTCCGATGCACATCTGGGTGCATTCTGTATTGTGTGGAATATCAGAGTGTTGATGAAACACAGAAATTGCATCGGCATTGAATACATCAGTCACCATGCGCACTTTCCTCCAAGGGAGTAATGTCTCCGTCAGTCTACTCTTTGATCGTTCCCTGCAAGACCAGTAGTAGTTTCCGATGCACATCTGGAGGCATTCTGTAATCTGTGGACCTTTAAAGTGTTGATGAAACACAGATGTGGTCTCGGAATTGAATACAACAGTCACCATGCGCACTTTCCTCCATGGGAGTAATGTCTCAAACAGTCCACGCTTGGATCGTTCCCTGCAAGACCACTAAGAGTTTCCGATGCACATCTAGAGGCATTCTGTAATCTGTGGACCTTCAAAGTGTTGATGAAACACAGAAATTGCACCGGGAGTGAATACAACAGTCTCCATGCGCACTTTATTACTTGGGATTAATGTCTCAAACAGTTTACGCTTTTATCGTTCCCTGGAAGAACAGTGTGGTTTCCGATGCACATCTGGGGCATTCTGTAATCTGTGGACTATCAGAATGTTGATGAAACATAGATATTGCATCGGGATTGAATACAACAGTCACCATACGCACTTTCCTCCATGGGAGTAATGTCTCAAACAGTCTACGCTTGGATCGTTCCCTGCAAGACCACTAAGAGTTTCCGATGCACATCTAGAGGCATTCTGTAATCTGTGGACCTTCAAAGTGTTGATGAAACACAGAAATTGCCTCGCGATTGAATACAACAGTCATCATGCGCATTTTCCTCCATGGGAGTAATATCTCAAACAGTCTACGCTTTGATCGTTCCCTGGAAGACAAAGAGTAGTTTAAAAAGAACATCTGGTGTCATTCTGTGATCTGTGGACCTTCAAAGTGTTGATGAAACACAGAAATTGAATCGGGATTGAATACAACAGTCACCGTGCGCACTTTCCTCCATGGGAGTTTTGTCTCAAACAGTCTACGCTTTTATCGTTCCCTGGAAGACAAGTAGTAGTTTCCGACTCACATCTGGTGTCGTTCTGTAGTCTGTGGACTATCAGAGTGTTGATGAAACACAGAAATTGCATCGGGATTGAATACAATAGTCACCATTCGCACTTTCCTCCATGGGAGTAATGTCTCAAACAGTCTACGCTTTGATCGTTCAATGCAAGCCCAGTTGTAGTTTCCGATGCAAATCTGGAGACATTCTGTAATCTGTTTACCTTCAAAGTGTTGATGAAACACAGAAATTGCCTCGGGATAGATAACAACAGTCATCATGCGCATTTTCCTCCATGGGAGTAATGTCTCAATCAGTCTACGATTTGATCGTTCCCTGGAAGGGGAGTAGTAGTTTCCGATGCACATTTGGGGGCAATCTGTAATGTGTGGACTATCAGAGTGTTGATGAAACAGAGAAATTGCATCGGGATTGAATACAACAGACCCCATTCGCACTTACCTCAATGGGGGTAATGTCTCAAACAGTCTACGCTTGGATCGTTCCCTGAAAGACCACTAGTAGTATCCGATGCACATCTAGAGGCATTCTGTAATCTGTTGACCTTCAAAGTGTTGTTGAAACACAGCATAGCCTCGGGATTGAATACAACAATCATCATGCGCATTTTCCTCCATGGGAGTAATGTCTAGAACAGTCTACGCTTTGATCGTTCCCTTTAAGACCAGTAGTAGTTTCCGATGCACATCTGTAGGCATTCTGTAATCTGTAAATTATCAGAGTGTTGTTCAAACACAGAAATTGCATCGGGATTGAATACAACAGTCACCATGCGCACTTTCCTCCATGGGAGTAATGTCTCAAACAGTTTACGCTTTGATCGTTCCCTGGAAGACCAGTAGTAGCTTCCGATGCACATCTGGGTGCATTCTGTAATGTGCAGACTATCAGAGTGTTGATGAAACACAGAAAGTGCATCGGGATGGAATACAACAGTCACCATGCGCACTTTCCTCCATGGGAGTAATGTCTCAAAGAGTTTACGCTTTGATCGTTCTCTGGAAGACCAGTAGTGGTTTCCGATGCACATCTGGGGGCATTCTATAATGTGTGGACCATCAGAATGTTGATGAAACACAGAAATTGCATCAGGATTGAATATAACAGTCACGATGAACACTTTCCTCCATGGGAGTAATGTCTTAAACAGTCTACGCTTTCGTCGTTCCCTGCAAGACCAGTATAGTTTCCGATGCGCATCTGGGGGCATTCTGTAATCTGTGGACTATCAGAGTGTTGATGAAACACAGAAATTGCATCGGGATTGAATACAACAGTCACCATGCGCACTTTCCTCCATGGGAGTAATCTCTCAAACAGTCTACGCTTTGATCGTTTCCTGGAAGACCAGTAGTTGTTTCCGATGCACATCTGGATGCATTCTGTAATGTGCGGACTATCAGTGTGTTGATGAAAGACAGAAAGTACATCGGGATTGAATACAACAGTCACCATGCGCACTTTCCTCCACGAGAGGTATGTCTCAAACAGTCTACGCTTTGATCGTTCCCTGGAAGACCCGTATAGTTTCCGATGCACATATGGGGGCATTCTGTAATCTGTCGACTATCGGAGTGTTGATGAAACAGAGAAATTGCATCTGGATTGAATACAACAGTCACCATGCGCGCTTTCCTCCATGGAGTAATGTCTCAAACAGTCTACGCTTTGATCGATCCCTGCAAGACCAGTAATAGTTCCCGAATCACATCTGGAGGCATTCTGTAATCTGTGGACCTTTAAAGTGTTGAGGAAACACAGATATGGCCTCGGAATTGAATACAACAGTCACCATGCGCACTTTCCTCCATGGGAGTAATGTCTCAAACTGTCTACGATTTGATCGTTTCTTTAAAGACCAGTAGTAGTTTCCGATGCACATCTGGGTGCATCCTGTAATGTGTGGACCATCAGTGTGTTGATGAAACACAGAAAGTGCATCGGGATTGAATACAACAGTCAATATCGCGCCGTTTCCTCCACGGGAGGTATGTCTCAAACAGTCTACGATTTGATCGTTCCCTGGAAGACCCGTATAGTTTCCGATGCACATATGGGGGCATTATGTAAACTGTGGACTATCAGAGTGTTGATGAAATACAGAAATTGCACCGGGATGGAATACAACATTCACCATGCGCGCTTTCCTCCATGGGAGTAATGTCTCAAACAGTCTACGCTTTGATCGTTCCCTGCAAGACCAGTAGTAGTTTCCGATGCACATATGGGGGCATTCTGTAATCTGTGGACTATCAGAGTGTTGATGAAACACACAAATTGCATCGGGAATGAATACAACAGTCATCATGCGCATTTTCCTCTATGGGAGTAATGTCTCAAACAGTCTACGCTTTGATCGTTCCCTTTAAGACCAGTAATAGTTTCTGATGCACATCTGGAGGCATTCTGGATTCTGTAAACTATCAGCGTGTTGTTCAAAAACAGAAATTGCATCGGGATTGAATACAACAGTCACCATGCGCACTTTCCTCCATGGGAGTAATGTCTCAAACTGTGTACGCTTTGATCGTTCCCTGGATGACCAGTAGTAGTTTCCGATGCACATCTGGGTGCATTCTGTAATGTGTGGAATATCAGAGTGTTGATGAAACACAGAAATTGCATCGGCATTGAATACAACAGTCACCATGCGCACTTTCCTCCATGGGAGTAATGTCTCAAACAGTCTACTCTTTGATCGTTCCCTGCAAGACCAGTAGTAGGTTCCGATGCACATCTGGAGGCATTCTGTAATTTGTGGACCTTTAAAGTGTTGATGAAACACAGATGTGGTCTCGGAATTGAATACAACAGTCACCATGCGCACTTTCCTCCATTGGAGTAATGTCTCAAACAGTATACGCTTTGATCGTTTCCTGGAAGACCGGTAGTAGTTTCCGATGCACATCTGGAGGCATTCTGTAATCTGTGGATCTTCAAAGTGTTGATGAAACACAGAAATTGCACCGGGAGTGAATACAACAGTCACCATGCGCACTTTATTCCTTGGGATTAATGTCTCAAACAGTCTACGCTTTGATCGTTCCCTTTAAGACCAGTAATAGTTTCTGATGCACATCTGGAGGCATTCTGGAATCTGTAAACTATCAGCGTGTTGTTCAAAAACAGAAATTGCATCGGGATTGAATACAACAGTCACCATGCGCACTTTCCTCCATGGGAGTAATGTCTCAAACAGTCTACGCTTGGATCGTTCCCTGCAAGACCACTAAGAGTTTCCGATGCACATCTAGAGGCATTCTGTAATCTGTGGACCTTCAAAGTGTTGATGAATCACAGAAATTGAATCGGGCTTTAATACAACAGTCATCATGCGCATTTTCCGCCGTGGGAGTAATGTCTCAAACAGTCTACGCTTTGATCGTTCCCTTTAAGTCCAGTAGTAGTTTCCGATGCACATCTGGGGACATTCTAGAATCTGTAAACTACCAGAGTGTTGTTCAAAAAGAGAAATTGCATCGGGATTGAATACAACAGTCACCATGCGCACTTTCCTCCATGGGAGCAATGTCTCAAACAGTCTACGCTTGGATCGTTCCCTGCAAGACCACTAGTAGTTTCCGATGCACATCTAGAGGCATTCTGTAATCTGTGGACCTTCAAAGTGTTGATGAAACACAGAAATTGACTCGCGATTGAATACAACAGTCATCATGCGCATTTTCCTCCATGGGAGTAATGTCTCAAACAGTCTACGCTTTGATCGTTCCCTTTAAGACCAGTAATAGTTTCTGATGCACATCTGGAGGCATTCTGGAATCTGTAAACTATCAGCGTGTTGTTCAAAAACAGAAATTGCATCGGGATTGAATACAACAGTCACCATGCGCACTTTCCTCCATGGGAGTAATGTCTCAAACAGTCTACGCTTGGATTGCTCCCTGCAAGACCACTAACAGTTTCCGATGCACATCTAGAGGCATTCTGTAATCTGTGGACCTTCAAAGTGTTGATGAATCACAGAAATTGAATCGGGCTTTAATACAACAGTCATCATGCGCATTTTCCGCCGTGGGAGTAATGTCTCAAACATTCTACGCTTTGATCGTTCCCTGGAAGACCCGTAGTGGTTTCCGATGCACATCTGGCGGCATTCTGTAATGTGTGGACCATCAGTGTGTTGATGAAACACAGAAAGTGCATTGGGATTGAATACAACAGTCAATATCGCGCCGTTTCCTCCACGGGAGGTATGTCTCAAACAGTCTACGATTTGATCGTTCCCTGGAAGACCCGTATAGTTTCCGATGCACATATGGGGGCATTATGTAAACTGTGGACTATCAGAGTGTTGATGAAACACAGAAAGTGCATCGGGATTGAATACAACAGTCACCATGCGCACTTTCCTCCATGGGAGTAATGTCTCAAAGAGTTTACGCTTTGATCGTTCTCTGGAAGACCCGTAGTGGTTTCCGATGCACATCTGGCGGCATTCTGTAATGTGTGGACTATCAGAGTGTTGATGAAACACAGAAATTGCATCAGGATTGAATATAACAGTCACCATAAACACTTTCCTCCATGGGAGTAATGTCTCAAACAGTCTACGCTTTGATCGTTCCCTGGAAGACCCGTATAATTTCCGATGCACATATGGGGGCATTCTGTAATCTGTGGACTATCAGAGTGTTGATGAAACACAGAAATTGCATCGGGATTGAATACAACAGTCACCATGCGCACTTTCCTCCATGGGAGTAACGTCTCACACAGTCTACGCTTTGATCGTTCCCTGCCAGACCAGTAATAGATTCCGAAGCACATCTGGAGACATTCTGTAATCTGTGGACCTTTAAAGTGTTGAAGAAACACAGAAATTGCATCGGGAATGAATACAACAGTCATCATGCGCATTTTCCTCTATGGGAGTAATGTCTCAAACAGTCTACGCTTTGATCGTTCCCTTTAAGACCAGTAATAGTTTCTGATGCACATCTGGAGGCATTCTGGAATCTGTAAACTATCAGCGTGTTGTTCAAAAACAGAAATTGCATCGGGATTGAATACAACAGTCACCATGCACACTTTCCTCCATGTGAGTAATGTCTCAAACTGTGTACGCTTTGATCGTTCCCTGGATGACCAGTAGTAGTTTCCGATGCACATCTGGGTGCATTCTGTATTGTGTGGAATATCAGAGTGTTGATGAAACACAGAAATTGCATCGGCATTGAATACATCAGTCACCATGCGCACTTTCCTCCATGGGAGTAATGTCTCAAACAGTCTACTCTTTGATCGTTCCCTGCAAGACCAGTAGTAGTTTCCGATGCACATCTGGAGGCATTCTGTAATTTGTGGACCTTTAAAGTGTTGATGAAACACAGATGTGGTCTCGGAATTGAATACAACAGTCACCATGCGCACTTTTCTCCATGGGAGTAATGTCTCAAACAGTATACGCTTTGATCGTTTCCTGGAAGACCGGTAGTAGTTTCCGATGCACATCTAGAGGCATTCTGTAATCTGTGGACCTTCAAAGTGTTGATGAAACACAGAAATTGACTCGCGATTGAATACAACAGTCATCATGCGCATTTTCCTCCATGGGAGTAATGTCTCAAACAGTCTACGCTTTGATCGTTCCCTGCAAGACAAGTAGTAGTTTAAAATGCATATCTGGTGTCATTCTGTAATCTGTGGACCTTCAAAGTGTTGATGAAACACAGAAATTGAATCGGGATTGAATACAACAGTCACCATGCGCACTCTCCCCCATGGGAGTTTTGTCTCAAACAGTCTACGCTTTGATCGTTCAATGCAAGACCAGTAGTAGTTTCCGATGCACATCTGGAGACATTCTGTAATCTGTTTACCTTCAAAGTGTAGATGAAACACAGAAATTGCCTCGGGATTGATAACAACAGTCATCATGCGCATTTTCCTCCATGGGAGTAATGTCTCAATCAGTCTACGCTTTGATCGTTCCCTGGAAGACCAGTAGTAGTTTCCGATGCACATCTGGAGGCATTCTGTAATCTGTAAACTGTCAGAGTGTTGTTCAAACACAGAAATTGCAACGTGATTGAATACAACAGCCACCATGTGCACTTAACTCTATGGGAGTAATGTCTCAAACAGTTTACGATTTGATCGTTCCCTGGAATGGGAGTAGTAGTTTCCCATGCACATCTGGAGGCATTCTGTAATCTGTGGACCTTTGAGGTGTTGATGAAACACAGAAATTGCCTCGGGATTGAATACAACAGTCACCATGGGCACTTTCCTCCATGGGAGTAATGTCTCAAACAGTCTACGTTTTGATCGTTCCCTGGAAGACCAGTAGTAGTTTCCGATGCACATCTGAAGGCATTCTGGAATCTGTAAACTATCAGCGTCTTGTTCAAAAACAGAAATTGCATCGGGATTGAATACAACAATCATTATGCGCACTTTTCTCAATGGGGGTAATGTCTCAAACAGTTTACGCTTTGATCGTTCCCTGGATGACCAGTAGTAGTTTCCGATAAACATCTGGATGCATTCTGTAATGTGTGGAATATCAGAGTGTTGATGAAACATTGAAATTGCATCGAGATTGAATACAACAATCACCATTCGCACTTTCCTCCATGGGAGTAATGTCTCAAACAGTCTATGCTTTGATCGTTCCCTGGAAGACCAGTAGTAGTTTCCGATGCACATCTGGAGGCATTCTGTTATCAGTGGACCTTTAAAGTGTTGACGAAACACAGATATGGCTTCGGAATTGAATACAACAGTCACCATGCGCACTTTCCTCCATGGGAGTAATGTCTCAAACAGTCTACGCTTTCATCGTTTCCTGGAAGACCAGTAGTAGTTTCCGATGCACATCTGGAGGCATTCTGTAATTTGTGGACCTTAAAAGTGTTGATGAAACACAGAAATTGCATCGGGAGTGACTACAACAGTCACCATGCGCACTTTCCTCCTTGGGAGTAATGTCTCAAACAATCTACGCGTTGATCGTTCCCTTTAAGGCCACTAGTAGTTTCCGATGCACATCTGGAGGCATTCTGTAATCTGTAAACTATCAGAGTGTTGTTCAAACACAGAAATTGCATCGGGATTGAATACAACAGTCACCATGCGCACTTTCCTCCATGGGAGTAATGTCTCAAACAGTTTACGCTTTGATCGTTTCCTGGAAGACCAGTAGTAGTTTCCGATGCACGTATGGGGGCATTCTGTAATGTTTGGACTATCAGAGTGTTGATGAAACACAGAAATTGCATCAGGATTGAATACAACAGTCACCATGTGCACTTTCCTCCATGCGAGTAATGTCTCAAACAGTCTACGCATTGATCGTTCCCTGGAAGACCAGTAGTAGTTTCCGAAGCACATCTGGGTGCATTCTGTATTGTGTGGACTATCAGAGTGTTGATGAAACACAGAAATTGCCTCGCGATTGAATACAACAGTCATCATGCACATTTTCCTCCATGGGAGTAATGTCTCAAACAGTCTACGCTTTGATCGTTCCCTTTAATACCAGTAGTAGTTTCCGATGCACATCTGGAGGCATTCTGGAATCTGTAAACTATCTGAGTGTTGTTCAAACACAGAATTTGAATCGGGATTGATTACAACAGTCACCATGCGCACTTTCCTCCATGGGAGTAATGTCCCAAACAGTTTACGCTTTTATCGTTCCTTGGAAGACCAGTATAGTTTCCGATGCACATCTGGGGGAATTCTGTAATCTGTTGACTATCAGAGTGTTGATGAAACACAGAAATTGCATCGGGATTGAATACAACATTCACCATGCGCACTTTCCTCCTTGGGAGTAATGTCTCAAACAGTCTACGCTTTGATCGTTCCCTGCAAGAGCAGTAGTAGTTTCCGAATCACATCTGGAGGCATTCTGTAATCTGTGGACCTTTAAAGTGTTGATGAAACTCAGAAATTGCCTCGGTATTGAATATAAAAGTCACCATGCGCACTTTCCTCCATGGGAGTAATGTCTCAAACGGTCTACGCCTTGATCTTTTCCTGGAAGACCCGTAGTAGTTTCTGATGCACATCTGGAGGCATTCTGTAATCTGTGGATCTTCAAAGTGTTAATGAATCACGGAAATTGCCTCGGGATTGAATACAAGAGTCATCATGCGCATTTTCCTCCATGGGAGTAATGTCTCAAACAGTTTACGCTTTGATCGTTCCCTGGAAGACCAGTAGTAGTTTCCGATGCACGTCTGGGGGAATTCTGTAATGTTTAGACTTTCAGAGTGTTGATGAAACACAGAAATTGCATCGTGATTGAATACAACAGTCACCATGCGCACTTTCCTCCTTGGGAGTAATGTCCCAAGCAGTTTACGCTTTTATCGTTCCCTGGAAGACCAGTGTAGTGTCCGATGCACATCTGGGGACATTCTGTAATCTGTGGACTATCAGAGTGTTGATGAAACACAGAAATTGCATCGGGATTGAATACAACATTCACCATGCGCACTTTCCTCCATGGGAGTAATGTCTCAAAGAGTCTACGCTTTGATCAGTCCCTGGAAGACCAGTAGTAGTTTCCGATGCACATCTGGTGTCATTCTGTAATGTGTGGACTATCAGAGTGTTAATGAAACACAGAAATTGCATAGGGATTGAATACAACAGTCACAATGTGCACTTTCCTCCATGGGAGTAATGTCTCAAACAGTATACGCTTTGATCGTTCCCTGGAAGACCAGTAGTTGTTTCCGATGAACATCTGTCTTCATTCTGTAATCTGTGGACTATCAGAGTGTTGATGAAACACAGAAATGGCATCGGGATTTAATACAACAGTCACCATGTGTACTTTCCTACATGGGAGTAATGTCTCAAACAGTTTACGCTTTGATCGTTCCCTGGAAGACCAGTAGTTGTTTCCGATGAACATCTGGGGGCATTCTGTAATGTGTGGTCTATCAGAGTGTTGATGAAACACAGAAATTGCATCGGGATTGAATACAACTGTCACCATGCGCACTTTCCTCCATGGGAGTAATGTCTCAAACAGTTTGCGCTTTGATCGTTCCCTGGAGGACCAGTAGTTGTTTCCGATGAACATCTGGGGGCATTCTGTAATGTGTGGTCTATCAGAGTGTTGATGAAACACAGAAATAGCATCGGTATTGAATACAACATTCACCATGCGCACATTCCTACATGGGAGTGATGTCTCAAAGAGTCTACGCTTTGATCATTCCCAGAAGACCAGTAGTAGTTTCCGATGCACATCTAGTGTCATTCTGTAATCTGTGGACTATCAGAGTGTTAATGAAACACAGAAATTGCATAGGGATTGAATACAACAGTCACAATGTGCACTTTCCTCCATGGGAGTAATGTCTCAAACAGTTTACACTTTGATCGTTCCCTGGAAGACCAGTAGTAGTTTCCGATGCTCATCTGGGGGCATTCTGTAATGTTTGGACTATCAGAGTGTTGATGAAACACAGAAATTGCATCAGGATTGAATACAACAATCCCCTTGTGCACTTTTCTCCATGGGAGTAATGTCTCAAACAGTCTACGCTTTGATCGTTCCCTGGAAGACAAGTAGTAGGTTCCGATGCACATCTGGGGGCATTCTGTAATTTGTGGACTATCAGAGTGTTGACGAAACACAGAAATTGCATCAGGATTGAATACAACAATCCCCTTGTGCACTTTTCTCCATGGGAGTAATGTCTCAAACACTCTACGCTTTGATCGTTCCCTGCAAGACAAGTAGAAGTTTCCGATGCACATCTGGAGGCATTCTCTAATCTGTGGACCTTCAAAGTGTTGATGAGACACAGAAATTGCATCGGGATTCAATACAACTGTCACCATGCGCACTTTCCTCCATGGGAGTAATGTCTCTAACAGTCTACGCTTGGATTGTTCCCTGCAAGACCACTAGTAGTGTCCGATGTACATCTGGAGGCATTCTGTAATCTGTGGACTTTCAAAGTGTTGATGAAACACAGAAATTGCCTCGGGATTGAATACAACAGTCATCATGCGCATTTTCCTCCATGGGAGTAATGTCTCAAACAGTCTATGCTTTGATCGTTCCCTTTAAGACCAGTAGTTGTTTCCGATGCACATCTGGAGGCATTCTGGAATCTGTAAACTGTCAGAGTGTTGTTCAAACACAGAAATTGCATCGGGATTGATTACAACAGTCACCATGCGCACTTTCCTCCATGGGAGTAATGTCCTAAACTGTTTACTCTTTTATCGTTCCCTGGTAGACCAGTATAGTTTCCGATGCACATCTGGGGGCATTCTGCAATCTGTGGACTATCAGAGTGTTGATGAAACACAGAAATTGCATCGCGATTGAATACAACAGTCACCATGTGCACTTTCCTTCATGGGAGTAATGTCTCAAACAGTTTACGCTTTGATCGTTCCCTGGAAGACCAGTAGTTGTTTCCGATGAACATCTGGGGGCATTCTGTAATCTGTGGACTATCAGAGTGTTGATGAAACACAGAAATTGCATCGGGATTGAATACAACAGTCGCCATTCACACTTTCCTCCATGGGAGTAATGTCTCAAACAGTCTACGCTTTGATCGTTCAATGCAAGACCAGTAGTAGTTTCCGAAGCACATCTGGAGGCATTCTATAATCTGTTTACCTCCAAAGTGTTGATGAAACACAGAAATTGCCTCGGGATTGAATTTAACAGTCATCATGCGCATTTTCCTCCATGGGAGCAATGTCTCAATCAGTCTACGCTTTGATCGTTCCCTGGAAGACAAGTAGTAGGTTCCGATGCACATCTGGGGGCATTCTGTAATTTGTGGACTATCAGAGTGTTGACGAAACACAGAAATTGCATCAGGATAGAATACAACAATCCCCTTGTGCACTTTTCTCCATGGGAGTAATGTCTCAAACACTCTACGCTTTGATCGTTCCCTGCAAGACAAGTAGAAGTTTCCGATGCACATCTGGAGGCATTCTCTAATCTGTGGACCTTCAAAGTGTTGATGAGACACAGAAATTGCATCGGGATTCAATACAACTGTCACCATGCGCACTTTCCTCCATGGGAGTAATGTCTCTAACAGTCTACGCTTGGATCGTTCCCTGCAAGACCACTAGTAGTGTCCGATGTACATCTGGAGGCATTCTGTAATCTGTGGACTTTCAAAGTGTTGATGAAACACAGAAATTGCCTCGGGATTGAATACAACAGTCATCATGCGCATTTTCCTCCATGGGAGTAATGTCTCAAACAGTCTACGCTTTGATCGTTCCCTGGAAGACCAGTAGTTGTTTCCGATGAACATCTGGGGGCGTTCTGTAATCTGTGGACTATCAGAGTGTTGATGAAACACAGAAATTGCATCGGGATTGAATACAACAGTCACCATATGCACTTTCCTCCATGGGAGTAATGTCATAAACAGTTTACGCTTTCATCGTTCCCTGGAAGACCAGTAGTTGTTTCCGATGAACATCTGTTGGCATTCTGGAATGTGTGGTCTATCAGGGTTTTAATGAAACACAGTAATTGCACCGGGATTGAATACAACAGTCACCATGCGCACTTTCCTCCATGGGAGTAATGTCTCATACAGTTTTCGCTTTGATCGTTCCCTGGAAGACCAGTAGTAGTTTCCGATCCACATCTGGTGTCATTGTGTAACCTGTGGACTAGCAGAGTGTTGATGAAACACAGAAATTGCCTCGGGATTGAATACAACAATCCCCTTGTGCACTTTTCTCCATGAGAGTAATGTCTCAAACAGTCTACGCTTTGATCGTTCCCTGGAAGACAAGTAGTAGTTTCGGACTCACACCTGGTGTCATTCTGTAATCTGTGGACAATCAGAGTGTTGATGAAACACAGAAATTGCATCGGGATTGAAGACAACAGTCACCATTCACACTTTCCTCCATGGGAGTAATGTCTCAAACAGTCTACGCTTCGATCGTTCAATGAAAGACCAGTTGTAGTTTCCTATGCACATCTGGAGGCATTCTGTAATCTGTGGACTTTCAAAGTGTTGATGAAACACAGAAATTGCCTCGGGATTGAATACAACAGTCACCATGTGCACTTGCCTCCATGGGAGTAATGTCTCAAACAGTGTACGCTTTGATCGTTCCCTGCAAGACCAGTAGTAGTTTCCGATGCACATCTGGAGGCATTCTGTAATCTGTGGACCTTTTACGTGTTGATGAATCTCAGAAATTGAATCGGGATTGAATATCAAAGTCACCATGCGCACTTTCCTCCATGGGAGTAATGTCCCAAACAGTTTACGCTTTTATCGTTCCCTGGAAGACCAGTATAGTTTTCGATGCACATCTGGGGGCATTCTGTAATCTGTGAACTATCAGAGTGTTGATGAAACACAGATATAGCCTTGGTATTGAATACAACAGTCACCATGTGCACTTTCCTCCATGGGAGTAATGTCTCAAACAGTTTAGGCTTTGATCGTTCCCTGGAAGAACAGTAGTTGTTTCCGATGAACATCTGGGGGCATTCTGTAATGTGTGGTCTATCAGAGTGTTGATGAAACACAGAAATAGCATCGGTATTGAATACAACATTCACCATGCGCACTTTCCTCCATGGGAGTAATGTCTCAAAGAGTCTACGCTTTGATCATTCCCTGGAAGACCAGTAGTAGTTTCCGATGCACATCTAGTGTCATTCTGTAATCTGTGGACTATCAGAGTGTTAATGAAACACAGAAATTGCATAGGGATTGAATACAACAGTCACAATGTGCACTTTCCTCCATGGTAGTAATGTCTCAAACAGCTTACGCTTTGATCGTTCCCTGGAAGACCAGTAGTAGTTTCCGATGCTCATCTGGGGGCATTCTGTAATGTCTGGACTATCAGAGTGTTGATGAAACACAGAAATTGCATCAGGATTTAATACAACAATCCCCTTGTGCACTTTTCTCCATGGGAGTAATGTCTCAAACAGTCTACGCTTTGATCGTTCCCTGGAAGACAAGTAGTAGGTTCCGATGCACATCTGGGGGCATTCTGTAATTTGTGGACTATCAGAGTGTTGACGAAACACAGAAATTGCATCAGGATTGAATACAACAATCCCCTTGTGCACTTTTCTCCATGGGAGTAATGTCTCAAACACTCTACGCTTTGATCGTTCCCTGCAAGACAAGTAGAAGTTTCCGATGCACATCTGGAGGCATTCTCTAATCTGTGGACCTTCAAAGTGTTGATGAGACACAGAAATTGCATCGGGATTCAATACAACTGTCACCATGCGCACTTTCCTCCATGGGAGTAATGTCTCTAACAGTCTACGCTTGGATCGTTCCCTGCAAGACCACTAGTAGTGTCCGATGTACATCTGGAGGCATTCTGTAATATGTGGACTTTCAAAGTGTTGATGAAACACAGAAATTGCCTCGGGATTGAATACAACAGTCATCATGCGCATTTTCCTCCATGGGAGCAATGTCTCAATCAGTCTACGCTTTGATCGTTCCCTGGAAGACAAGTAGTAGGTTCCGATGCACATCTGGGGGCATTCTGTAATTTGTGGACTATCAGAGTGTTGACGAAACACAGAAATTGCATCAGGATTGAATACAACAATCCCCTTGTGCACTTTTCTCCATGGGAGTAATGTCTCAAACACTCTACGCTTTGATCGTTCCCTGCGAGACAAGTAGAAGTTTCCGATGCACATCTGGAGGCATTCTCTAATCTGTGGACCTTCAAAGTGTTGATGAGACACAGAAATTGCATCGGGATTCAATACAACTGTCACCATGCGCACTTTCCTCCATGGGAGTAATGTCTCTAACAGTCTACGCTTGGATCGTTCCCTGCAAGACCACTAGTAGTGTCCGATGTACATCTGGAGGCATTCTGTAATCTGCGGACTTTCAAAGTGTTGATGAAACACAGAAATTGCCTCGGGATTGAATACAACAGTCATCATGCGCATTTTCCTCCATGGGAGTAATGTCTCAAACAGTCTACGCTTTGATCGTTCCCTTTAAGACCAGTAGTTGTTTCCGATGCACATCTGGAGGCATTCTGGAATCTGTAAACTGTCAGAGTGTTGTTCAAACACAGAAATTGCATCGGGATTGATTACAACAGTCACCATGCGCACTTTCCTCCATGGGAGTAATGTCCTAAACTGTTTACTCTTTTATCGTTCCCTGGTAAACCAGTATAGTTTCCGATGCACATCTGGGGGCATTCTGCAATCTGTGGACTATCAGAGTGTTGATGAAACACAGAAATTGCATCGCGATTGAATACAACAGTCACCATGTGCACTTTCCTCCATGGGAGTAATGTCTCAAACAGTGTACGCTTTGATCGTTCCCTGCAAGACCAGTAGTAGTTTCCGATGCACATCTGGAGGCATTCTGGAATCTGTAAACTATCAGAGTGTTGTTCAAACACAGAAATTGCATCGGGATTGAATACAACAGTCACCATGCGCACTTTCCTCCATGGGAGTAATGTCTCAAACAGTCTACGCTTTGATCGTTCAATGAAAGACCAGTAGTAGTTTCCGATGCACATATGGGCATTCTGTAATCTGTGGACTTTCAAAGTGTTGATTAAACACAGAAATTGCATCGGGATTGAATACAACAGTCACTATGTGCACTTTCTTCCATGGGAGTAATGTCTCATACAGTTTTCGCTTTGATCGTTCCCTGGTAGACCAGTAGTAGTTTCCGTTGCACATCTGGTGTCATTCTGTAATCTGTGGACTAGCAGAGTGTTGATGAAACACAGAAATTGCATCGGGATTGAATACAACATTCACCATGTGCTCTATCCTCCATGAGAGTAATGTCTCAAACAGTCTACGCTTTTATCGTTCCCTGGAAGACCAGTATGGTTTCCGATGCACATATGGGCATTCTGTAATCTGTGTACTAACAGAGTGTTGATGAAACACAGAAATTGCATCGGGATTGAATACAACAGTCACCATGCGCACTTTCCTCCATAGGAGTAATATCTCAAACAGTCTACGCTTTGATCGTTCCCTGCAAACCAGTAGTAGTTACTAATGCACATCTGGAGCCATTCTGTAATCTGTGGACCTTTAATTTGTTGATGAAACACAGAAATTGCCTCGGGATTGAATACAACAGTCACCATGCGAACTTTCCTCTTTGGGAGTAATGTCTAAAACAGTCTACGCTTTGATCGTTCCCTGCAAGACCAGTAGTAGTTTCCGACGCACATCTGTAGGCATTCTGTAATCTGTGGACCTTTGAAGTGTTGATGAAACTCAGAAATTGCCTCGGGATTGAATATAAAAGTCACCATGCGCACTTTCCTCCATGGGAGTAATGTCTCAAACAGTCTACGCTTTGATCGTTTCCTGGGAGACCAGTAGTAGTTTCTGATGCACAACTGGAGGCATTCTGTAATCTGTGGACCTTCAAAGTGTTGATGAAACACGGAAATTGCATCGGGAGTGAATACAACAGTCACCATGCGCACTTTCCTCCATGGGAGTAATGTCTCAAACAGTTTACGCTTTTATCGTTCCCTGGAAGACCAGTGTAGTTTCCGATGCACATCTGGGGACATTCTGTAATCTGTGGACTATCAGAGTGTTGATGAAAAACAGAAATTGCATCGGGATAGAATACAACAGTCACCATGCGCACTTTCCTACATGGGAGTAATGTCTCAAAGAGTCTACGATTTGATCATTCTCTGGAAGACCAGTAGTAGTTTCCGATGCACATCCGGTGTCATTCTGTAATCTGTGGACTAGCACAGTGTTGATGAAACGCAGAAAATGCATCGGGATTGAATACAACAGTCACCATGTGCACTTTCCTCCATGGGAGTAATGTCTCAAACAGTTTACGCTTTGATCGTTCCCTGGAAGACCAGTAGTTGTTTCTGATGAACATCTGGGTGCATTCTGTAATGTGTGGTCTATCAGAGTGTTGACGAAACACAAAAAATTGCATCGGGATTAAATACAACAGTCACCATGCGCACTTTCCTCCATGGGAGTAATGTCTCAATCAGTTTACGCTTTGATAGTTCCCAGGAAGACCAGTAGTAGTTTCCGATGCACATCTGGTGTCATTCTGTAAACTGTGGACTATCAGAGTGTTGATGAAACACAGAAATTACATCGGGATTGAATACAACAGTCACCATGTGCACTTTCCTCCATGGGAGTAATGTCTCAATCAGTCTACTTAAGTCCACTAGTAGTTTCCGATGCACATCTGGAGGCATTCAGTAATCTGTGGACCTTCAATGTGTTGATGAAACATAGAAAGTGCCTCTGGATTGAATACAACAGTCATCATGCGCATTTTCCTCCATGGGAGTAATGTCTCAAACAGTCTACGCTTTGTTCGTTCCCTTTAAGACCAGTAACATCTGGAGGCATTCTGTAATCTGTAAACTATCAGAGTGTTGTTCAAACACAGAAATTGCATCGGGATTGAATACAACGGTCACCATGAGAACTTTCCTCCATGGGAGTAATATCTCAAACAGTTTACGCTTTGATCGTTCCCTGGAAGACCAGTAGTAGTTTCTGATGTACATCTGGAGGCATTCTGTAATCTGTGGACGTTCAAAGTGTTGATGAAACACAGAAATTGCATCGGGACTGAATACAACAGTCACCAAGCGCACTTTCCTCCATGGGAGTAATGTCTCAAACAGTTTACGCTTTTATCGTTCCCTGGAAGACCAGTGTAGTTTCCGATGCACATCTGGGGACACTCTGTAATCTGTGGACTATCAGAGTGTTGATGAAACACAGAAATTGCATCGGGATTGAATACAACAGTCACCATGCGCACTTTCCTCCATGGGAGTAATGTCTCAAACAGTCTACGCTTTGATCGTTCCCTGCAAGACCAGTAGTAGATTCTGATGCACATCCTGAGGCATTCTGTAATCTGTGGACCTTCAAAGTGTTGATGAAACACAGAAATAGTATCGGGAGTGAATACAACAGTCACCATGCGCACTCTCCTACATGGGAGTAATGTCTCAAACAGTTTACGCTTTTATCGTTACCTGGAAGACCCGTGTAGTTTCCGATGCACATCTGGGGACATTTTGTAATCTCTGGACTATCACAGTGTTGATGAAACACAGAAATTGCATCGGGATTGAATACAACAGTCACCATGCGCACTTTCCTCCATGGGAGTAATGTCTCAAACAGTCTACGCTTTAATCGTTTCCTGCAAGACCAGTAGTAGTTTCCGATGCACATCTGGAGGCATTCTGGAATCTGTAAACTATCAGAGTGTTGATAAAACACAGAAATTGCATCGTGATTGAATACAACAGTCACCATGCGCACTTTCCTCCATGGGAGTGATGTCTCAAACAGTTTACGCTTTGATCGTTCGCTGCAAGACCAGTAGTAGTTTCCAATGCACATCTGGAGGCATTCAGTAACCTCTGGACCTTCGAAGTGTTGATGAAACATAGAAAGTGCCTCTGGATTGATTACAACAGTCATCATGCGCATTTTCCTCCATGGGAGTAATGTCTCAAACAGTCTACGCTTTGTTCGTTCCCTTTAAAACCAGTAGTAGTTTCAGACGCACATCTGGAGGCATTCTGTAATCTGTAAACTATCAGAGTGTTGTTCAAACACAGAAATTGCATCGGGATTGAAGACAACGGTCACCATGCGCACTTTCCTCCATGGGAGTAATGTCTCAAACAGTCTACGCTTTGATCGTTCCCAGCAAGACCAGTAGTAGTTTCTGATGCACATCCTGAGGCATTCTGTAATCTGTGGACCTTCAAAGTGTTGATGAAACACAGAAATAGCATCGGGAGTGAATACAACAGTCACCATGCGCACTCTCCTACATGGGAGTAATGTCTCAAACAGTTTACGCTTTTATCGTTCCCTGGAAGACCAGTGTAGTTTCCGATGCACATCTGGGGACATTCTGTAATCTGTGGACTATCAGAGTTTTGATGAAACTCAGAAATTGCATCGGGATTGAATACAACAGTCACCATGCGCACTTTCCTCCATGGGAGTAATGTCTCAAACAGTCTACGCTTTGATCGTTCCCTGCAAGACCAGTAGTAGTTTCCGATGCATATCTGGAGGCATTCTGTAATCTGTGGACCTTTAAAGTGTTGATGAAACACAGAAATTGCATCGGGATTGAATACAACAGTCACCATATGCACTTTCCTCCATGGGAGTAATGTCTCAAACAGTCTACGCTTTGATCGTTTCCTGGAAGACCAGTAGTAGTTTCCGATGCACATCTGGAGGCATTCTGTAATCTGTGGACCTTCAAAGTGTTGATGAAACACAGAAATTGCATCGGGAGTGAATACAACAGTCACAATGCGCACTTTCATACATGGGATTAATGTCTCAAACAGTCTACGTTTTGACCGCTCCCTTTAAGGCCAGTAGTAGTTTCCGATGCACATCTGGAGGCATTCTGGAATCTGTAAACTATCAGAGTGTTGATCAAACACAGAAATTGCATCGGGATTGAATACAACAGTCACCATGCGCACTTTCCTCCATGGGAGTGATGTCTCAAACAGTTTACGCTTTGATCGTTCGCTGCAAGACCAGTAGTAGTTACCAATGCTCATCTGGAAGCATTCTGTAATCTGCGGACCTTCAAAGTGTTGATGAAACACAGGAATTGCCGCGGGATTGAATACAACAGTCACCGTGCGCACTTTCCTCCATGGGAGTAATGTCTCAAACAGTTTACGCTTTTATCGTTCCCTGGAAGACCAGTATAGTTTACGATGCACATCTGGTGACATTCTGTAATCTGTGGACTAACAGAGTGTTGATGAAACACAGAAATTGCATCAGGATTGAATACAACAATCCCCTTGTGCACTTTTCTCCATGAGAGTAATGTCTCAAACAGTCTACGTTTTGAACGTTCCCTGGAAGACAAGTAGTAGTTTCGGACTCACACCTGGTGTCATTCTGTAATCTGTGGACTATCAGAGTGTTGATGAAACACAGAAATTGCATCGCGATTGAATACAACAGTCACCATTCACACTTTCCTTCATGGGAGTAATGTCTCAAACAGTCTACGCTTTGATCGTTCAATGCAAGACCAGTATAGTTTCCGATGCACATCTGGGGGCATTCTGCAATCTGTGGACTATCAGAGTGTTGATCAAACACAGAAATTGCTTCGGTATTGAATACAACAGTCACTATGCGCACTTTCCTCCTTGGGGGTAATGTCTCAAACAGTGTACGCTTTGATCGTTCCCTGCAAGACCAGTAGTAGTTTCCGATGCACATCTGGAGGCATTCTGTAATCTGTGGACCTTTTAAGTGTTGATGAAACTCAGAAATTGAATCGGGATGGAATATAAAAGTCACCATGCGCACTTTCCTCCATGGGAGTAATGTCCCAAACAGTTTACGCTTTTATCGTTCCCTGGAAGACCAGTATAGTTTTCGATGCTCATCTGGGGGCATTCTGTAATCTGTGTACTAACGGAGTGTTAATCAAACACAGAAATTGCATCGGGATTGAATACAACATTCACCATGCGCACTTTCCTCCATGGGAATAATGTCTCTAACAGTCTACGCTTTGATCGTTCCCCGCAAGACCAGTAGTAGTTTCCGATGCACATCTGGAGGAATTCTGTAATCTGTGGACTTTCAAAGTGTTGATTAAACACAGGAAATGCCGCGGGATTGAATACAACAGTCACCATGCGCTCTTACCTCCATGGGAGAAATGTCTCAAACAGTCTACGCTTTGATCGTTTCCTGGAAGACCAGTATAGTTTCCGATGCACATCTGGGGGCATTCTGTAATCTGTAAACTATCAGAGTGTTGTTCAAACACAGAAATTGCATTGGGATTGAATACAACAGTCACCATGAGCACTTTCCTCCATGGAGTAATGTCTCAAACAGTTTACACTTTGATCGTTCCCTGGAAACACCAGTAGTAGATTCCGATGCACATCTGGGTGCATTCTGTAATGTGTGGACTATCAGAGTGTTGACGAAACACAGAAAGTGCATCGGGATTGAATACAACAGTCACCATGCGCACTTTCCTCCATGGGAGTAATGTCTCAAACAGTTTACGCTTTTATCGTTCCCTGGAAGACCAGTATGGTTTACGATGCACATCTAGTGTCATTCTGTAATCTGTGGACTATCAGAGTGTTGATGAAACACAGAAATTGCATCGGGATTGAATACAACAGTCACCATGCGCACTTTCTTCCTTGGGAGTAATGTCTCAAACAGTCTACGCTTTGATCGTTCCCTGCAAGTCCAGTAGTAGTTTCCGATGCACATCTGGAGGCATTCTGTAATCTGTGGACCTTTAAGGTGTTTATGAAACACAAAAATTGCCTCGTGATTGAATACAACAGTCACCATGCTCACTTTCCTCCATGGGAGTAATGTCTCCATCAGTTTACGCTTTTATCGTTCCCTGGAAGACCAGTATAGTTTCCGATGCACATATGGGTGCATTCTGTAATCTGTGTACTATCAGAGTGTTGATGAAACTCAGAAATTGCATCGGGATTGAATACAACAGTCACCATGCGCACTATTCTCCATGGGAGTAATGTCTCAAACAGTCTACGCTTTGATCGTTCCCTGCAAGACCAGTAGTAGTTTCCGATGCACATCTGGAGGCATTCTGTAATCTGTGGACCTTTAAAGTGTTGATGAAACACAGAATTTGCATCGGGATTGAATACAACAGACACCATGTGCACTTTCCTCCATGGGAGTAATGTCTCAAACAGTCTACGCTTTGACCGCTCCCTTTAAGGCCAGTAGTAGTTTCCGATGCACATCTGGAGGCATTCTGGAATCTGTAAACTATCAGAGTGTTGATCAAACACAGAAATTGCATCGGGATTGAATACAACAGTCACCATGCGCACTTTCCTCCATGGGAGTGATGTTTCAAACAGTTTACGTTTTGATCGTTCGCTGCAAGACCAGTAGTAGTTACCAATGCCCATCTGGAAGCATTCTGTAATCTGCGGACCTTCAAAGTGTTGATGAAACACAGGAATTGCCGCGGGATTGAATACAACAGTCACCGTGCGCACTTTCCTCCATGGGAGTAATGTCTCAAACAGTTTACGCTTTTATCGTTCCCTGGAAGACCAGTATAGTTTACGATGCACATCTGGTGTCATTCTGTAATCTGTGGACTATCAGAGTGTTGATGAAACACAGAAATTGCATCAGGATTGAATACAAAAATCCCCTTGTGCACTTTTCTCCATGAGAGTAATGTCTCAAACAGTCTACGCTTTGATCGTTCCCTCGAAGACAAGTAGTAGTTTCGGACTCACACCTGGTGTCATTCTGTAATCTGTGGACTATCAGAGTGTTGATGAAACACAGAAATTGCATCGGGATTGAATACAACAGTCACTATGCGCACTTTCCTCCTTGGGGGTAATGTCTCAAACAGTGTACGCTTTGATCGTTCCCTGCAAGACCAGTAGTAGTTTCCGATGTACATCTGGAGGCATTCTGTAATCTGTGGACCTTTTAAGTGTTGATGAAACTCAGAAATTGAATCGGGATTGAATATAAAAGTCACCATGCGCATTTTCCTCCATGGGAGTAATGTCCCAAACAGTTTATGCTTTTATCGTTCCCTGGAAGACCAGTATAGTTTTCGATGCTCATCTGGGGGCATTCTGTAATCTGTGTACTAACGGAGTGTTAATCAAACACAGAAATTGCATAGGGATTGAATACAACATTCACCATGCGCACTTTCCTCCATGGAGTAATGTCTCAAACAGTTTACACTTTGATCGTTCCCTGGAAACACCAGTAGTAGATTCCGATGCACATCTGGTTGCATTCTGTAATGTGTGGACTATCAGAGAGTTGACGAAACACAGAAAGTGCATCGGGATTGAATACAACAGTAATGTCTCAAACAGTTTACGCTTTTATCGTTCCCTGGAAGACCAGTATAGTTTACGATGCACATCTGGTGTCATTCTGTAATCTGTGGACTATCAGAGTGTTGATGAAACACAGAAATTGCATCGGGAGTGAATACAACAGTCACCATGCGCACTCTCCTACATGGGAGTAATGTCTCAAACAGTTTACGCTTTTATCGTTCCCTGGAAGACCAGTGTAGTTTCCGATGCACATCTGGGGACATTCTGTAATCTGTGGACTATCAGAGTGTTGATGAAACTCAGAAATTGCATCGGGATTGAATACAACAGTCACCATGCGCACTTTCCTCCATGGGAGTAATGTCTCAAACAGTCTACGCTTTGATCGTTCCCTGCAAGACCAGTAGTAGTTTCCGATGCACATCTGGAGGCATTCTGTAATCTGTGGACCTTTAAAGTGTTGATGAAACACAGAATTTGCATCGGGATTGAATACAACAGTCACCATGTGCACTTTCCTCCATGGGAGTAATGTCTCAAACAGTCTACGCTTTGATCGTTTCCTGGAAGACCAGTAGTACTTTCCGATGCACATCTGGAGGCATTCTGTAATCTGTGGACCTTCAAAGTGTTGATGAAACACAGAAATTGCATCGGCAGTGAATACAACAGTCACAATGCGCACTTTCATACATGGGATTAATGTCTCAAACAGTCTACGCTTTGACCGCTCCCTTTAAGGCCAGTAGTAGTTTCCGATGCACATCTGGAGGCATTCTGGAATCTGTAAACTATCAGAGTGTTGATCAAACACAGAAATTGCATCGGGATTGAATACAACAGTCACCATGCGCACTTTCCTCCATGGGAGTGATGTCTCAAACAGTTTACGCTTTGATCGTTCGCTGCAAGACCAGTAGTAGTTACCAATGCCCATCTGGAAGCATTCTGTAATCTGCGGACCTTCAAAGTGTTGATGAAACACAGGAATTGCCGCGGGATTGAATACAACAGTTACCGTGCGCACTTTCCTCCATGGGAGTAATGTCTCAAACAGTTTACGCTTTTATCGTTCCCTGGAAGACCAGTATAGTTTACGATGCACATCTGGTGACATTCTGTAATCTGTGGACTAACAGAGTGTTGATGAAACACAGAAATTGCATCAGGATTGAATACAACAATCCCCTTGTGCACTTTTCTCCATGAGAGTAATGTCTCAAACAGTCTACGCTTTGAACGTTCAGTGGAAGACAAGTAGTAGTTTCGGACTCACACCTGGTGTCATTCTGTAATCTGTGGACCATCAGAGTGTTGATGAAACACAGAAATTGCATCGCGATTGAATACAATAGTCACCATTCACACTTTCCTTCATGGGAGTAATGTCTCAAACAGTCTACGCTTTGATCGTTCAATGCAAGACCAGTATAGTTTCCGATCCACATCTGGGGGCATTCTGCAATCTGTGGACTATCAGAGTGTTGATCAAACACAGAAATTGCATCGGGATTGAATACAACAGTCACTATGCGCACTTTCCTCCTTGGGGGTAATGTCTCAAACAGTGTACGCTTTGATCGTTCCCTGCAAGACCAGTAGTAGTTTCCGATGTACATCTGGAGGCATTCTGTAATCTGTGGACCTTTTAAGTGTTGATGAAACTCAGAAATTGAATCGGGATTGAATATAAAAGTCACCATGCGCACTTTCCTCCATGGGAGTAATGTCCCAAACAGTTTACGCTTTTATCGTTCCCTGGAAGACCAGTATAGTTTTCGATGCTCATCTGGGGGCATTCTGTAATCTGTGTACTAACGGAGTGTTAATCAAACACAGACATTGCATCGGGATTGAATACAACATTCACCATGCGCACTTTCCTCCATGGGAATAATGTCTCTAACAGTCTACGCTTTGATCGTTCCCCGCAAGACCAGTAGTAGTTTCCGATGCACATCTGGAGGAATTCTGTAATCTGTGGACCTTCAAAGTGTTGATTAAACACAGGAAATGCCGCGGGATTGAATACAACAGTCACCATGCGCTCTTACCTCCATGGGAGAAATGTCTCAAACAGTCTACGCTTTGATCGTTTCCTGGAAGACCAGTATAGTTTCCGATGCACATCTGGGGCATTCTGTAATCTGTAAACTATCAGAGTGTTGTTCAAAAACAGAAATTGCATCGGGATTGAATACAACAGTCACCATGAGCAACTTTCCTCCATGGAGTAATGTCTCAAACAGTTTACACTTTGATCGTTCCCTGGAAACACCAGTAGTAGATTCCGATGCACATCTGGGTGCATTCTGTAATGTGTGGACTATCAGAGTGTTGACGAAACACAGAAAGTGCATCGGGATTGAATACAACAGTCACCATGCGCACTTTCCTCCATGGGAGTAATGTCTCAAACAGTTTACGCTTTTATCGTTCCCTGGAAGACCAGTATAGTTTACGATGCACATCTGGTGTCATTCTGTAATCTGTGGACTATCAGAGTGTTGATGAAACACAGAAATTGCATCGGGATTGAATACAACAGTCACCATGCGCACTTTCTTCCTTGGGAGTAATGTCTCAAACAGTCTACGCTTTGATCGTTCCCTGCAAGACCAGTAGTAGTTTCCGATGCACATCTGGAGGCATTCTGTAATCTGTGGACCTTTAAGGTGTTTATGAAACACAAAAATTGCCTCGTGATTGAATACAACAGTCACCATGCTCACTTTCCTCCATGGGAGTAATGTCTCCATCAGTTTACGCTTTTATCGTTCCCTGGAAGACCAGTATAGTTTCCGATGCACATATGGGTGCATTCTGTAATCTGTGTACTATCAGAGTGTTGATGAAACTCAGAAATTGCATCGGGATTGAATACAACAGTCACCATGCGCACTTTCCTCCATGGGAGTAATGTCTCAAACAGTCTACGCTTTGACCGCTCCCTTTAAGGCCAGTAGTAGTTTCCGATGCACATCTGGAGGCATTCTGGATTCTGTAAACTATCAGAGTGTTGATCAAACACAGAAATTGCATCGGGATTGAATACAACAGTCACCATGCGCACTTTCCTCCATGGGAGTAATGTCTCAAACAGTCTACGCTTTGATCGTTCCCTGGAAGACAAGTAGTAGTTTCGGACTCACACCTGGTGTCATTCTGTAATCTGTGGACTATCAGAGTGTTGATGAAACACAGAAATTGCATCGGGATTGAATACAACAGTCACCATTCACACTTTCCTTCATGGGAGTAATGTCTCAAACAGTCTACGCTTTGATCGTTCAATGCAAGACCAGTATAGTTTCCGATGGACATCTGGGGGCATTCTGCAATCTGTGGACTATCAGAGTGTTGATCAAACACAGAAATTGCATCGGGATTGAATACAACAGTCACTATGCGCACTTTCCTCCTTGGGAGTAATGTCTCAAACAGTGTACGATTTGATCGTTCCCTGCAAGACCAGTAGTAGTTTCCGATGCACATCTGGAGGCATTCTGTAATCTGTGGACCTTTTAAGTGTTGATGAAACTCAGAAATTGAATCGGGATTGAATATAAAAGTCACCATGCGCACTTTCCTCCATGGGAGTAATGTCCCAAACAGTTTACGCTTTTATCGTTCCCTGGAAGACCAGTATAGTTTTCGATGCTCATCTGGGGGCATTCTGTAATCTGTGTACTAACGGAGTGTTAATCAAACACAGAAATTGCATAGGGATTGAATACAACATTCACCATGCGCACTTTCCTCCATGGAGTAATGTCTCAAACAGTTTACACTTTGATCGTTCCCTGGAAACACCAGTAGTAGATTCCGAGGCACATCTGGGTGCATTCTGTAATGTGTGGACTATCAGAGTGTTGACGAAACACAGAAAGTGCATCGGGATTGAATACAACAGTCACCATGCGCACTTTCCTCCATGGGAGTAATGTCTCAAACAGTTTACGCTTTTATCGTTCCCTGGAAGACCAGTATAGTTTACGATGCACATCTGGTGTCAACCTGTAATCTGTGGACTATCAGAGTGTTGATGAAACACAGAAATTGCATCGGGAGTGAATACAACAGTCACCATGCGCACTCTCCTACATGGGAGTAATGTCTCAAACAGTTTACGCTTTTATCGTTCCCTGGAAGACCAGTGTAGTTTCCGATGCCCATCTGGGGACATTCTGTAATCTGTGGACTATCAGAGTGTTGATGAAACTCAGAAATTGCATCGGGATTGAATACAACAGTCACCATGCGCACTTTCCTCCATGGGAGTAATGTCTCAAACAGTCTACGCTTTAATCGTTCCCTGCAAGACCAGTAGTAGTTTCCGATGCACATCTGGAGGCATTCTGTAATCTGTGGACCTTTAAAGTGTTGATGAAACACAGAAATTGCATCGGGATTGAATACAACAGTCACCATGTGCACTTTCCTCCATGGGAGTAATGTCTCAAACAGTCTACGCTTTGATCGTTTCCTGGAAGACCAGTAGTAGTTTCCGATGCACATCTGGAGGCATTCTGTAATCTGTGGACCTTCAAAGTGTTGATGAAACACAGAAATTGCATCGGGAGTGAATACAACAGTCACAATGCGCACTTTCATACATGGGATTAATGTCTCAAACAGTCTACGCTTTGACCGCTCCCTTTAAGGCCAGTAGTAGTTTCCGATGCACATCTGGAGGCATTCTGGAATCTGTAAACTATCAGAGTGTTGATCAAACACAGAAATTGCATCGGGATTGAATACAACAGTCACTATGCGCACTTTCCTCCTTGGGGGTAATGTCTCAAACAGTGTACGCTTTGATCGTTCCCTGCAAGACCAGTAGTAGTTTCCGATGTACATCTGGAGGCATTCTGTAATCTGTGGACCTTTTAAGTGTTGATGAAACTCAGAAATTGAATCGGGATTGAATATAAAAGTCACCATGCGCACTTTCCTCCATGGGAGTAATGTCCCAAACAGTTTACGCTTTTATCGTTCCCTGGAAGACCAGTATAGTTTTCGATGCTCATCTGGGGGCATTCTGTAATCTGTGTACTAACGGAGTGTTAATCAAACACAGACATTGCATCGGGATTGAATACAACATTCACCATGCGCACTTTCCTCCATGGGAATAATGTCTCTAACAGTCTACGCTTTGATCGTTCGCTGCAAGACCAGTAGTAGTTTCCGATGCACATCTGGAGGAATTCTGTAATCTGTGGACCTTCAAAGTGTTGATTAAACACAGGAAATGCCGCGGGATTGAATACAACAGTCACCATGCGCTCTTACCTCCATGGGAGAAATGTCAGTCTACGCTTTGATCGTTTCCTGGAAGACCAGTATAGTTTCCGATGCACATCTGGGGCATTCTGTAATCTGTAAACTATCAGAGTGTTGTTCAAAAACAGAAATTGCATCGGGATTGAATACAACAGTCACCATGAGCAACTTTCCTCCATGGAGTAATGTCTCAAACAGTTTACACTTTGATCGTTCCCTGGAAACACCAGTAGTAGATTCCGATGCACATCTGGGTGCATTCTGTAATGTGTGGACTATCAGAGTGTTGACGAAACACAGAAAGTGCATCGGGATTGAATACAACAGTCACCATGCGCACTTTCCTCCATGGGAGTAATGTCTCAAACAGTTTACGCTTTTATCGTTCCCTGGAAGACCAGTATAGTTTACGATGCACATCTGGTGTCATTCTGTAATCTGTGGACTATCAGAGTGTTGATGAAACACAGAAATTGCATCGGGATTGAATACAACAGTCACCATGCGCACTTTCTTCCTTGGGAGTAATGTCTCAAACAGTCTACGCTTTGATCGTTCCCTGCAAGACCAGTAGTAGTTTCCGATGCACATCTGGAGGCATTCTGTAATCTGTGGACCTTTAAGGTGTTTATGAAACACAAAAATTGCCTCGTGATTGAATACAACAGTCACCATGCTCACTTTCCTCCATGGGAGTAATGTCTCCATCAGTTTACGCTTTTATCGTTCCCTGGAAGACCAGTATAGTTTCCGATGCACATATGGGTGCATTCTGTAATCTGTGTACTATCAGAGTGTTGATGAAACTCAGAAATTGCATCGGGATTGAATACAACAGTCACCATGCGCACTTTCCTCCATGGGAGTAATGTCTCAAACAGTCTACGCTTTGACCGCTCCCTTTAAGGCCAGTAGTAGTTTCCGATGCACATCTGGAGGCATTCTGGATTCTGTAAACTATCAGAGTGTTGATCAAACACAGAAATTGCATCGGGATTGAATACAACAGTCACCATGCGCACTTTCCTCCATGGGAGTAATGTCTCAAACAGTCTACGCTTTGATCGTTCCCTGGAAGGCAAGTAGTAGTTTCGGACTCACACCTGGTGTCATTCTGTAATCTGTGGACTATCAGAGTGTTGATCAAACACAGAAATTGCATCGGGATTGAATACAACAGTCACTATGCGCACTTTCCTCCTTGGGAGTAATGTCTCAAACAGTGTACGATTTGATCGTTCCCTGCAAGACCAGTAGTAGTTTCCGATGCACATCTGGATTCATTCTGTAATCTGTGGACCTTTTAAGTGTTGATGAAACTCAGAAATTGAATCGGGATTGAATATAAAAGTCACCATGCGCACTTTCCTCCATGGGAGTAATGTCCCAAACAGTTTACGCTTTTATCGTTCCCTGGAAGACCAGTATAGTTTTCGATGCTCATCTGGGGGCATTCTGTAATCTGTGTACTAACGGAGTGTTAATCAAACACAGAAATTGCATAGGGATTGAATACAACATTCACCATGCGCAGTTTCCTCCATGGAGTAATGTCTCAAACAGTTTACACTTTGATCGTTCCCTGGAAACACCAGTAGTAGATTCCGATGCACATCTGGGTGCATTCTGTAATGTGTGGACTATCAGAGTGTTGACGAAACACAGAAAGTGCATCGGGATTGAATACAACAGTCACCATGCGCACTTTCCTCCATGGGAGTAATGTCTCAAACAGTTTACGCTTTTATCGTTCCCTGGAAGACCAGTATAGTTTACGATGCACATCTGGTGTCATTCTGTAATCTGTGGACTATCAGAGTGTTGATGAAACACAGAAATTGCATCGGGAGTGAATACAACAGTCACCATGCGCACTCTCCTACATGGGAGTAATGTCTCAAACAGTTTACGCTTTTATCGTTCCCTGGAAGACCAGTGTAGTTTCCGATGCACATCTGGGGACATTCTGTAATCTGTGGACTATCAGAGTGTTGATGAAACTCAGAAATTGCATCGGGATTGAATACAACAGTCACCATGCGCACTTTCCTCCATGGGAGTAATGTCTCAAACAGTCTACGCTTTAATCGTTCCCTGCAAGACCAGTAGTAGTTTCCGATGCACATCTGGAGGCATTCTGTAATCTGTGGACCTTTAAAGTGTTGATGAAACACAGAAATTGCATCGGGATTGAATACAACAGTCACCATGTGCACTTTCCTCCATGGGAGTAATGTCTCAAACAGTCTACGCTTTGATCGTTTCCTGGAAGACCAGTAGTAGTTTCCGATGCACATCTGGAGGCATTCTGTAATCTGTGGACCTTCAAAGTGTTGATGAAACACAGAAATTGCAACGGGAGTGAATACAACAGTCACAATGCGCACTTTCATACATGGGATTAATGTCTCAAACAGTCTACGCTTTGACCGCTCCCTTTAAGGCCAGTAGTAGTTTCCGATGCACATCTGGAGGCATTCTGGAATCTGTAAACTATCAGAGTGTTGATCAAACACAGAAATTGCATCGGGATTGAATACAACAGTCACCATGCGCACTTTCCTCCATGGGAGTAATGTCTCAAACATTTTACGCTTTTATCGTTCCCTGGAAGACCAGTATAGTTTAAGATGCGCATCTGGTGTCATTCTGTAATCTGTGGACTATCAGAGTGTTGATGAAACACAGAATTTGCATCGGGATTGAATACAACAGTCACCATGCGCACTTTCTTCCTTGGGAGTAATGTCTCAAACAGTCTACTCTTTGATCGTTCCCTGCAAGACCAGTAGTAGTTTCCGATGCACATCTGGAGGCATTCTGTAATCTGTGGACCTTTAAAGTGTTTATGAAACACAAAAATTGCCTCGTGATTGAATACAACAGTCACCATGCTCACTTTCCTCCATGGGAGTAATGTCTCCATCAGTTTACGCTTTTATCGTTTACTGGATGACCAGTATAGTTTCCGATGCACATATGGGTGCATTCTGTAATCTGTGTACTATCAGAGTGTTGATGAAACTCAGAAATTGCATCGGGATTGAATACAACAGTCACCATGCGCACTTTCCTCCATGGGAGTAATGTCTCAAACAGTCTACGCTTTGATCGTTATCTGCAAGACCAGTAGTAGTTTCCGATGCACATCTGGAGGCATTCTGTAATCTGTGGACCTTTAAAGTGTTGATGAAACACAGAAATTGCATCGGGATTGAATACAACAGTCACCATGTGCACTTTCCTCCATGGGAGTTATGTCTCAAACAGTCTACGCTTTGATCGATTCCTGGAAGACCAGTAGTAGTTTCCGATGCACATCTGGAGGCATTCTGTAATCTGTGGACCTTCAAAGTGTTGATGAAACACTGAAATTGCATCGGCAGTGAATACAACAGTCACAATGCGCACTTTCATACATGGGATTAATGTCACAAACAGTCTACGCTTTAAACGCTCCCTTTAAGGCCAGTAGTAGTTTCCGATGCACATCTGGAGGCATTCTGGAATCTGTAAACTATCAGAGTGTTGATCAAACACAGAAATTGCATCGGGATAGAATACAACAGTCACCATGCGCACTTTCCTCCATGGGAGTGATGTCTCAAACAGTTTACGCTTTGATCGTTCGCCGCAAGACCAGTAGTAGTTTCCAATGCCCATCTGGAAGCATTCTGTAATCTGCGGACCTTCAAAGTGTTGATGAAACACAGGAATTGCCGCGGGATTGAATACAACAGTCACCGTGCGCACTTTCCTCCATGGGAGTAATGTCTCAAACAGTTTACGCTTTTATCGTTCCCTGGAAGACCAGTATAGTTTACGATGCACATCTGGTGTCATTCTGTAATCTGTGGACTATCAGAGTGTTGATGAAACACAGAAATTGCATCAGGATTGAATACAACAATCCCCTTGTGCACTTTTCTCCATGAGAGTAATGTCTCAAACAGTCTACGCTTTGATCGTTCCCTGGAAGACAAGTAGTAGTTTCGGACTCACACCTGGTGTCATTCTGTAATCTGTGGACTATCAGAGTGTTGATGAAACACAGAAATTGCATCGGGATTGAATACAACAGTCACCATTCACACTTTCATTCTTGGGAGTAATGTCTCAAACAGTCTACGCTTTGATCGTTTAATGCAAGACCAGTATACTTTCCGATGCACGTCTGGTGTCATTCTGTAATCTGTGGACTATCAGAGTGTTGATGAAACACAGAAATTGCATCGGGATTGAATACAACAGTCACCATGCGCACTTTCTTCCTTGGGAGTAATGTCTCAAACAGTCTACGCTTTGATCGTTCCCTGCAAGACCAGTAGTAGTTTCCGATGCACATCTGGAGGCATTCTGTAATCTGTATACCTTTAAGGTGTTTATAAAACACAAAAATTGCCTCGTGATTGAATACAACAGTCACCATGCTCACTTTCCTCCATGGGAGTAATGTCTCCATCAGTTTACGCTTTTATCGTTCCCTGGAAGACCAGTATAGTTTCCGATGCACATATGGGTGCATTCTGTAATCTGTGTACTATCAGAGTGTTGATGAAACTCAGAAATTGCATCGGGATTGAATACAACAGTCACCATGCGCACTTTCCTCCATGGGAGTAATGTCTCAAACAGTCTACGCTTTGATCGTTCCCTGCAAGACCAGTAGTAGTTTCCGATGCACATCTGGAGGCATTCTGTAATCTGTGGACCTTTAAAGTGTTGATGAAACACAGAAATTGCATCGGGATTGAATACAACAGTCACCATGTGCACTTTCCTCCATGGGAGTAATGTCTCAAACAGTCTACGCTTTGATCGTTTCCTGGAAGACCAGTAGTAGTTTCCGATGCACATCTGGAGGCATTCTGTAATCTGTGGACCTTCAAAGTGTTGATGAAACACAGAAATTGCATCGGCAGTGAATACAACAGTCACAATGCGCACTTTCATACATGGGATTAATGTCTCAAACAGTCTACGCTTTGACCGCTCCCTTTAAGGCCAGTAGTAGTTTCCGATGCACATCTGGAGGCATTCTGGAATCTGTAAACTATCAGAGTGTTGATCAAACACAGAAAATGCATCGGGATTGAATACAACAGTCACCATGCGCACTTTCCTCCATGGGAGTGATGTCTCAAAGAGTCTACGCTTTGATCATTCTCTGGAAGACCAGTAGTAGTTTCCGATGCACATCTGGTGTCATTCTGTAATCTGTGGACTAGCACAGTGTTGATGAAACGCAGAAATTGCATCGGGATTGAATACAACAGTCACCATGTGCACTTTCCTCCATGGGAGTAATGTCTCAAACAGTTTACGCTTTGATCGTTCCCTGGAAGACCAGTATTTGTTTCTGATGAACATCTGGGTGCATTCTGTAATGTGTGGTCTATCAGAGTGTTGACGAAACACAGAAATTGCATCGGGATTGAATACAACAGTCACCATGCGCACTTTTCTCCATGGGAGTAATGTCTCAAACAGTTTACGCTTTGATAGTTCCATGGAAGACCAGTAGTAGTTTCCGATGCACATCTGGTGTCATTCTGTAAACTGTGGACCTTCAAAGTGTTGATGAAACACAGAAATAGCATCGGGAGTGAATACAACAGTCACCATGCGCACTTTCCTCCATGGGAGTAATGACTCAATCAGTCTACTTAAGACCACTAGTAGTTTCCGATGCACATCTGGAGGCATTCAGTAACCTATGGACCTTCAAAGTGTTGGTGAAACATAGAAAGTGCCTCTGGATTGAATACAACAGTCATCATGCGCATTTTCCTCCATGGGATTAATGTCTCAAACAGTCTACGCTTTGTTCGTTCCCTTTAAAACCAGTAGTAGTTTCAGACGCACATCTGGAGGCATTCTGTAATCTGTAAACTATCAGAGTGTTGTTCAAACACAGAAATTGCATCGGGATTGAATACAACAGTCACCATGCGCACTTTCCTCCATGGGAGTAATGTCTCAAACAGTCTACGCTTTGATCGTTCCCTGCAAGACCAGTAGAAGTTTCTGATGCACATCCTGAGGCATTCTGTAATCTGTGGACGTTCAAAGTGTTGATGAAACACAGAAATAGCATCGGGAGTGAATACAACAGTCACCATGCGCACTCTACTACTTGGGAGTAATGTCTCAAACAGTTTACGCTTTTATCGTTCCCTGGAAGACCAGTGTAGTTTCCGATGCACATCTGGGGACATTCTGTAATCTCTGGACTATCACAGTGTTGATGAAACACAGATATTGCATCGGGATTGAATACAACAGTCACCATGCGCACTTTCCTCCATGGGAGTAATGTCTCAAACAGTCTACGCTTTAATCGTTCCCTGCAAGCCCAGTAGTAGTTTCCGATGTACATCTGGAAGCATTCTGTAATCTGCGGACCTTCAAAGTGTTGATGAAACACAGAAATTGCATCGGGATTGAATTCAACAGTCACCATGCGCACTTTCCTCCATGGGAATAGTGCCTCTAACAGTCTACGCTTTGATCGTTCCCCGCAAGACCAGTAGTAGTTTCCGATGCACATCTGGAGGCATTCTGGAATCTGTAAACTAACAGAGGGTTGATCAAACACAGAATTTGCATCGGGATTTAATACAACAGTCACCATGCGCACTTCCCTCCATGGGAGTAATGTCTCAAACAGTCTACGGTTTGATCATTTCCTGGAAGACCAGTAGTAGTTTCCGATGCACATCTGGAGGCATTCTGTAATCTTAGGACCTTCGAAGTGTTCATGAAACACAGAAATTGCATCCGGATTGAATACAACAGTCACGATGCGCACTTTCCTCCATGGGAATAATGTCTCTAACAGTCTACGCTTTGATCGTTCCCAGCAAGACCAGTATTAGTTTCCGATGCACAAATGGAGGAATTCTGTAATATGTGGACCTTCAAAGTGTTGATGAAACACAGGAATTGCCGCGGGATTGAATACAACAGTCACCGTGCTCCCTTTCCTCCATGGGAGTAATGTCTCAAACAGTCTTAGCTTTGATCGTTTCCTGGAAGACCAGTACAGTTTCCGATGCACATCTGGAGGCATTCTGTAATCTGTGGACCTTAAAAGTGTTGACGAAACATAGAAATTGAATAGTGATTGAATACAACAGTCGTCATGCGCATTTTCCTACATTGGAGTAATGTCTCAAGCAGTCTACGGTTTGATCGTTTCCTAGAAGACCAGTAGTAGTTTCCGATGCACATCTGGAGGCATTCTGTAATCTTTGGACCTTCAAAGTGTTGATGAAACACAGAAATTGCATCGTGATTGAATACAACAGTCACCATGCGCACTTTCCTCCATGGGAATAATGTCTCTAACAGTCTACGCTTTGATCGTTCCCCGCAAGGCCAGTAGTAGTTTCCGATGCACATCTGGAGGAATTCTGTAATCTGTGGACCTTCAAAGTGTTGATTAAACACAGGAAATGCCGCGGGATTGAATACAACAGTCACCATGCGCTCTTACCTCCATGGGAGAAATGTCAAACAGTCTACGCTTTGATCGTTTCCTGGAAGACCAGTATAGTTTCCGATGCACATCTGGGGGCACACTGTAATCTGTGGACTAACAGAGTGTTGATGAAACACAGAAATTGCATCGCGATCGAATACAACAGTCACCATGCGCACTTTCCTCCTTGGGAGTAATGCCTCAAACAGTCTACCTAAGACCACTAGTAGTTTCCGATGCACATCTGGAGGCATTCTGTAATCTGTAAACTATCAGAGTGTTGTTCAAACACAGAAATTGCAACGGGATTGAATACAACAGTCACCATGAGCACTTTCCTCCATGGGAGTAATGTCTAAAACAGTTTACACTTTGATCGTTCTCTGGACACACCAGTAGTAGATTCCGATGCACATCTGGGTGCATTCTGTAATGTGTGGACTATCAGAGTGTTGACGAAACACAGAAAGTGCATCGGGATTGAATACAACAGTCACCATGCGCACTTTCCTCCATGGGAGTAATGTCTCAAACAGTTTACGCTTTTATCGTTCCCTGGAAGACCAGTATAGTTTACGATGCACATCTGGTGTCATTCTGTAATCTGGGGACTATCAGAGTTTTGATGAAACACAGAAATTGCATCGGGATTGAATACAACTGTCACCATGCGCACTTTCTTCCTTGGGAGTAATGTCTCAAACAGTCTACGCTTTGATCGTTCCCTGCAAGACCAGTAGTAGTTTCTGATGCACATCTGGAGGCATTCTGTAATCTGTGGACCTTTAAGGTGTTTATTAAACACAAAAATTGCCTCGTGATTGAATACAACAGTCACCATGCTCACTTTCCTCCATGGGAGTAATGTCTCCATCAGTTTACGCTTTTATCGTTCCCTGGAAGACCAGTATAGTTTCCGATGCACATATGGGTGCATTCTGTAATCTGTGGACTATCAGAGTGTTGATGAAACTCAGAAATTGCATCGGGATTGAATACAATAGTCACCATGTTCACTTTCCTCCATGGGAGTAATGTCTCAAACAGTCTACGCTTTGATCGTTTCCTGGAAGACCAGTAGTAGTTTCCGATGCACATCTGGAGGCATTCTGTAATCTGTGGACCTTCAAAGTGTTGATGAAACACAGAAATTGCATCGGGAGTGAATACAACAGTCACATTGCGCACTTTCATACATGGGATTAATGTCTCAAACAGTCTACGCATTGACCGCTCCCTTTAAGGCCAGTAGTAGTTTCCGATGCACATCTGGAGGCATTCTGGAATTTGTAAACTATCAGAGTGTTGATCAAACACAGAAATTGCATCGTGATTGAATACAACAGTCACCATGCGCACTTTCCTCCATGGGAGTGAAGTCTCAAACAGTTTACGCTTTGATCGTTCGCTGCAAGACCAGTAGTAGTTTCCAATGCCCATCTGGAAGCATTCTGTAATCTGCGGACCTTCAAAGTGTTGATGAAACACAGAAATTGCCTCGGGATTGAATTCAACAGTCACCATGCGCACTTTCCTCCATGGGAGTAATGTCTCAAACAGTCTACGGTTTGATCATTTCCTGGAAGACCAGTAGTAGTTTCCGATGCACATCTGGAGGCATTCTGTAATCTTAGGACCTTCGAAGTGTTAATGAAACACAGAAATTGCATCCGGATTGAATACAACAGTCACGATGCGCACTTTCCTCCATGGGAATAATGTCTCTAACAGTCTACGCTTTGATCGTTCCCAGCAAGACCAGTAGTAGTTTCCGATGCACAAATGGAGGAGTTCTGTAATATGTGGACCTTCAAAGTGTTGATGAAACACAGGAATTGCCGCGGGATTGAATACAACAGTCACCGTGCGCCCTTTCCTCCATGGGAGTAATGTCTCAAACAGTCTTAGCTTTGATCGTTTCCTGGAAGACCAGTACAGTTTCCGATGCACATCTGGAGGCATTCTGTAATCTGTGGACCTTAAAAGTGTTGACGAAACATAGAAATTGCCTAGTGATTGAATACAACAGTCGTCATGCGCATTTTCCTACATTGGAGTAATGTCTCAAGCAGTCTACGGTTTGATCGTTTCCTAGAAGACCAGTAGTAGTTTCCGATGCACATCTGGAGGCATTCTGTAATCTTTGGACCTTCAAAGTGTTGATGAAACACAGAAATTGCATCGTGATTGAATACAACAGTCACCATGCGCACTTTCCTCCATGGGAATAATGTCTCTAACAGTCTACGCTTTGATCGTTCCCCGCAAGGCCAGTAGTAGTTTCCGATGCACATCTGGAGGAATTCTGTAATCTGTGGACCTTCAAAGTGTTGATTAAACACAGGAAATGCCGCGGGATTGAATACCACAGTCACCATGCGCTCTTACCTCCATGGGAGGAATGTCTCAAACAGTCTACGCTTTGATCGTTTCCTGGAAGTCCAGTATAGTTTCCGATGCACATCTGGGGGCACACTGTATTCTGTGGACTAACAGAGTGTTGATGAAACACAGAAATTGCATCGCGATCGAATACAACAGTCACCATGCGCACTTTCCTCCATGGGAGTAATGCCTCAAACAGTCTACCTAAGACCACTAGTAGTTTCCGATGCACATCTGGAGGCATTCTGTAATCTGTAAACTATCAGAGTGTTGTTCAAACACAGAAATTGCAACGGTATTGAATACAACAGTCACCATGAGCACTTTCCTCCATGGGAGTAATGTCTAAAACAGTTTACACTTTGATCGTTCCCTGGACACACCAGTAGTAGATTCCGATGCACATCTGGGTGCATTCTGTAATGTGTGGACTATCAGAGTGTTGACGAAACACAGAAAGTGCATCGGGATTGAATACAACAGTCACCATGCTCACTTTCTTCCTTGGGAGTAATGTCTCAAACAGTCTACGCTTTGATCGTTCCCTGCAAGACCAGTAGTAGTTTCTGATGCACATCTGGAGGAATTCTGTAATCTGTGGACCTTTAAGGTGTTTATTAAACACAAAAATTGCCTCGTGATTGAATACAACAGTCACCATGCTCACTTTCATCCATGGGAGTAATGTCTCCATCAGATTACGCTTTTATCGTTCCCTGGAAGACCAGTATAGTTTCCGATGCACATATGGGTGCATTCTGTAATCTGTGGACTATCAGAGTGTTGATGAAACTCAGAAATTGCATCGGGATTGAATACAACAGTCACCATGTTCACTTTCCTCCATGGGAGTAATGTCTCAAACAGTCTACGCTTTGATCGTTTCCTGGAAGACCAGTAGTAGTTTCCGATGCACATCTGGAGGCATTCTGTAATCTGTGGACCTTCAAAGTGTTGATGAAACACAGAAATTGCATCGGGAGTGAATACAACAGTCACATTGCGCACTTTCATACATGGGATTAATGTCTCAAACAGTCTACGCATTGACCGCTCCCTTTAAGGCCAGTAGTAGTTTCCGATGCACATCTGGATGCATTCTGGAATTTGTAAACTATCAGAGTGTTGATCAAACACAGAAATTGCATCGTGATTGAATACAACAGTCACCATGCGCACTTTCCTCCATGGGAGTGAAGTCTCAAACAGTTTACGCTTTGATCGTTCGCTGCAAGACCAGTAGTAGTTTCCAATGCCCATCTGGAAGCATTCTGTAATCTGCGGACCTTCAAAGTGTTGATGAAACACAGAAATTGCCTCGGGATTGAATTCAACAGTCACCATGCGCACTTTCCTCCATGGGAGTAATGTCTCAAACAGTCTACGGTTTGATCATTTCCTGGAAGACCAGTAGTAGTTTCCGATGCACATCTGGAGGCATTCTGTAATCTTAGGACCTTCGAAGTGTTGATGAAACACAGAAATTGCATCCGGATTGAATACAACAGTCACGATGCGCACTTTCCTCCATGGGAATAATGTCTCTAACAGTCTACGCTTTGATCGTTCCCAGCAAGACCAGTAGTAGTTTCCGATGCACAAATGGAGGAGTTCTGTAATATGTGGAGTTTCAAAGTGTTGATGAAACACAGGAATTGCCGCGGGATTGAATACAACAGTCACCGTGCGCCCTTTCCTCCATGGGAGTAATGTCTCAAACAGCCTTAGCTTTGATCGTTTCCTGGAAGACCAGTACAGTTTCCGATGCACATCTGGAAGCATTCTGTAATCTGTTGACCTTAAAAGTGTTGACGAAACATAGAAATTGCCTAGTGATTGAATACAACAGTCGTCATGCGCATTTTCCTACATTGGAGTAATGTCTCAAATAGTCTACGGTTTGATCGTTTCCTAGAAGACCAGTAGTAGTTTCCGATGCACATCTGGAGGCATTCTGTAATCTTTGGACCTTCAAAGTGTTGATGAAACACAGAAATTGCATCGTGATTGAATACAACAGTCACCATGCGCACTTTCCTCCATGGGAATAATGTCTCTAACAGTCTACGCTTTGATCGTTCCCCGCAAGGCCAGTAGTAGTTTCCGATGCACATCTGGAGGAATTCTGTAATCTGTGGACCTTCAAAGTGTTGATTAAACACAGGAAATGCCGCGGGATTGAATACCACAGTCACCATGCGCTCTTACCTCCATGGGAGAAATGTCTCAAACAGTCTACGCTTTGATCGTTTCCTGGAAGTCCAGTATAGTTTCCGATGCACATCTGGGGGCACACTGTATTCTGTGGACTAACAGAGTGTTGATGAAACACAGAAATTGCATCGCGATCGAATACAACAGTCACCATGCGCACTTTCCTCCATGGGAGTAATGAATCAAACAGTCTACTTAAGACCACTAGTAGTTTCCGATGCACATCTGGAGGCATTCTGTAATCTGTAAACTATCAGAGTGTTGTTCAAACACAGAAATTGCATCGGGATTGAATACAACAGTCACTATGAGCACTTTCCTCCATGGGAGTAATGTCTCAAACAGTTTACACTTTGATCGTTCCCTGGAAACACCAGTAGTAGATTCCGATGCACATCTGGGTGCATTCTGTAATGTGTGGACTATCAGAGTGTTGACGAAACACAGAAAGTGCATCGGGATTGAATACAACAGTCACCATGCGCTCTTTCCTCCATGGGAGTAATGTCTCAAACAGTTTACGCTTTTATCGTTCCCTGGAAGACCAGTATAGTTAACGATGCACATCTGGTGTCATTCTGTAATCTGTGGACTATCAGAGTGTTGATGAAACACAGAAATTGCATCGGGATTGAATACAAAAGTCACCATGCGCACTTTCTTCCTTGGGAGTAATGTCTCAAACAGTTTACGCTTTTATCGTTCCCTGCAAGACCAGTAGTAATTTCCGATGCACATCTGGAGGCATTCTGTAATCTGTGGACCTTTAAGGTGTTTATGAAACACAAAAATTGCCTCGTGATTGAATACAACAGTCACCATGCTCACTTTCCTCCATGGGAGTAATGTCTCCATCAGTTTACGCTTTTATCGTTCCCTAAAAGACCAGTATAGTTTCCGATGCACATATGGGTGCATTCTGTAATCTGTGGACTATCAGAGTGTTGATGAAACTCAGAAATTGCATCGGGATTGAATACAACAGTCACCATGCCCACTTTCCTCCATGGGAGTAATGTCTCAAACAGTCTACGCTTTGATCGTTTCCTGGAAGACCAGTAGTAGTATCCGATGCACATCTGGAGGCATTCTGTAATCTGTGGACCTTCAAAGTGTTGATGAAAGACAGAAATTGCATCGGGAGTGAATACAACAGTCACATTGCGCACTTTCATACGTGGGATTAATGTCTCAAACAGTCTACGCTTTGACCGCTCCCTTTAAGGCCAGTAGTAGTTTCCGATGCACATCTGGAGGCATTCTGGAATTTGTAAACTATCAGAGTGTTGATCAAACACAGAAATTGCATCGTGATTGAATACAACAGTCCCCATGCGCACTTTCCTCCATGGGAGTGAAGTCTCAAACAGTTTACGCTTTGATCGTTCGCTGCAAGACCAGTAGTAGTTTCCAATGCCCATCTGGAAGCATTCTGTAATCTGCGGACCTTCAAAGTGTTGATGAAACACAGAAATTGCCTCGGGATTGAATTCAACAGTCACCATGCGCACTTTCCTCCATGGGAGTAATGTTTCAAACAGTCTACGGTTTGATCATTTCCTGGAAGACCAGTAGTAGTTTCCGATGCACATCTGGAGGCATTCTGTAATCTTAGGACCTTCGAAGTGTTGATGAAACACAAAAATTGCATCCGGATTGAATACAACAGTCACGATGCGCACTTTCCTCCATGGGAATAATGTCTCTAACAGTCTACGCTTTGATCGTTCCCAGCAAGACCAGTAGTAGTTTCCGATGCACAAATGGAGGAATTCTGTAATCTGTGGACCTTCAAAGTGTTGATGAAACACAGGAATTGCCGCGGGATTGAATACAACAGTCACCGTGCGCACTTTCCTCCATTTGAGTAATGTCTCAAACAGTCTTCGCTTTGATCGTTTCCTGGAAGACCAGTACAGTTTCCGATGCACATGTGGAGGCATTCTGTAATTTGTGGACCTTCAAAGTGTTGACGAAACATAGAAATTGCCTCCCGATTGAATACAACAGTCGTCATGCGCATTTTCCTACAAGGGAGTAATGTCTCAAGCAGTCTACAGTTTGATCGTTTCCTAGAAGACCAGTAGTAGTTTCCGATGCACATCTGGAGGCATTCTGTAATCTTTGGACCGTCAAAGTGTTGATGAAACACAGAAATTGCATCGGGATTGAATACAACAGTCACCATGCGCACTTTCCTCCATGGGAATAATGTCTCTAACAATCTACGCTGTGATCGTTCCCCGCAAGACCGGTAGTAGTTTCCGATGCACATCTGGAGGAATTCTGTATTCTGTGGACCTTCAAAGTGTTGATGAAACACTGGAATTGCCGCGGGATTGAATACAACAGTCACTATGCGCACTTTCATACATGGGATTAATGTCTCAAACAGTCTACGCTTTGACCGCTCCCTTTAAGGCCAGTAGTAGTTTCCGATGCACATCAGGAGGCATTCTGTAATCTGTTTACCTTCAAAGTGTTGATGAAACACAGAAATTGCCTCGGGATTGAATACAACAGGCAACATCCGCACTTTCCTCCATGGGAGTAATGTGTCAAACAGTTTACGCTTTGATCGTTCCCTAGAAGACCAGTAGTAGTTTCCGATGCACATCTGGGGGCATTCTGTAATGTGTGGACTATCAGAGTGTTGACGAAACACTGAAATTGCATCGGGATCGAATACAACAGACCCCATGCGCACTTTCCTCCATGGGAGTAACGTCTCAAACAGTCTACGCTTTGATCGCTCCCTGCAAGACCAGTAGTAGTTTCCGATGCACATCTGCAGGCATTCTGTAATGTTTGGACCTTTAAGGTGTTGATGAAACACAAAAATTGCCTCGGGATTGAATACAACAGTCACCATGCTCACTATCCTCCATGGGAATAATGTATCAAACAGTTTACGCTTTTATCGTTCCCTGGAAGACCAGTATAGTTTCCGATGCACATATGGGTGCATTCTGTTATCTGTGGACTATCAGAGTGTTGATGACACTCAGAAATTGCATCGGGATTGAATACAACAGTCACCATGCGCACTTTCCTCCATGGGAGTAATGTCTCAAACAGTCTACGCTTTGATCGTTCCCTGCAAGACCAGTAGTAGTTTCCGATGCACATCTGGAGGCATTCTGTAATCTGTGGACCTTTAAAGTGTTGATGAAACACAGAAATTGCCTCGGGATTGAATACAACAGTAACCATGTGCACTTTCCTCCATGGGAGTAATGTCTCAAACAGTCTAGCGTTTGATCGTTTCCTATAAGACCAATAGTAGTTTCCGATGCACATCTGGAGGCATTCTGTAATCTGTGGACCTTCAAAAAGTTGATGAAACACAGAAATTGATTCGGGAGTGAATACAACAGTCCTCATGCGCACTTTACTCCATGGGATTAATGTCTAGAGCAGTTTACGCTTTTATCGTTCCCTGGAAGACCAGTGTAGTTTCCGATGCACATCTGGGGGCATTCTGTAATCTGAAGACTATCAGAATGTTGATGAAACATAGATATTGCATGGGGATTAAATACAACAGTCACCATGCGAACTTTCCTAGATGGGAGTAATGTCTCAAACAGTTTACGCTTTGATCGTTCCCTGCAAGACCAGTAGTAGTTTCCAATGCACATCTGGAGGCATTCTGTAATCTACTGACCTTCAAAGTGTTGATGAAACACAGATATTGCCTCGGGATTGAATACAACAGTCACCATGCGCACTTTCCTCCATGGGAGTAATGTCTCAAACAGTACGGTTTGAACATTTCCTGGAAGACCAGTAGTAGTTGCCGATGCACATCTGGAGGCATTCTGTAATCTTTAAACCTTCGAAGTGTTGATGAAACACAGAAATTGCATCCGGATTGAATACAACAGTCACCATGCGCACTTTCCTCCATGGGAATAATGTCTCTAACAGTCTACGCTTTGATCGTTCCCAGCAAGACCAGTAGTAGTTTCCGATGCACAAATGGAGGAATTCTGTAATCTGTGGACTATCAGAGTGTTGATGAGACACAGGAATTGCCGCGGGATTGAATACAACAGTCACCATGCGCACTTTCCTCCATGGGAGTAATGTCTCAAACAGTCTACGATTTGATCGTTCCCTGCAGGACCAGTAGTAGTTTCCGATGCACATCTGGAGGCATTCTGTAATCTGTGGACCTTTAAAGTGTTGATGAAATACAGAAATTGCATCGGGATTGAATACAACAGTCACCATGTGCACTTTCCTCCATTGGAGTAATGTCTCAAACAGTCTACGCTTTGATCGTTTCCTGGAATACCAGTAGTAGTTTCCGATGCACATCTGGAGGAATTCTGTAATCTATGGACCTTCAAAGTGTTGATGAAACACAGAAATTGCATTGGGAGTGAATACAACAGTCACTATGCGCACTTTCATACATGTTATTAATGTCTCAAAGAGTCTACGCTTTGATCGCTCCCTTTAAGACCAGTAGTAGTTTCCGATGCACGTCTGGAGGCATTCTGCAATCTGTAAACTATCAGAGTGTTGTTAAATCACAGAAATTGCATCGGGATTGAATACAACAGTCACCATGCGCACTTTCCTCCATGGGAGTAATGTCTCAAACAGTTTACGTTTTGATCGTTCCCTGGAAGACCAGTAGTAGTTTCCGATGCACATATGGGGGCATTCTGTAATGTGTAAACTATCAGAGTGTTGATGAAACACAGAAATTGCATCAGGATTGAATTCAACAGTCACCATGTGCACTTTCCTCCATGGGAGTAATGTCTCAAACGGTCTACGCTTTCATCGTTCCCTGCAAGACAAGTAGTAGTTTCCGACGCACATCTGGAGGCATTCTGTAATCTGTGGACCTTCAAGGTGTTGATGAAACACATAAATTGCCGCGGGATTGAATAAAACAGTCACCATGCGCACTTTCCTCCATGGGAGTAATGTCTCAAACCGTCTACGTTTTGATCGTTCCCTGGAAGACATGTAGTAGTTTCCGATGCACATCTGGTGTCATTCTGTAATCTGTGGACCTTCAAAGTGTTGATGAAACACAGAAATTGACTCGGGATTGAATACAACAGTCATCATGCGCATTTTCCTCCATGGAAGTAATGTCTCAATCAGTCTACGCTTTGATCGTGCCCTGGAAGACTAGTAGTAGTTTCCGACGCACATCTGGAGGTATTCTGTAATCTGTAAACTATCAGAGTGTTGTTCAAACACAGAAATTCCATCGGGATTGAATACAACAGTCACCATGAGCACTTTCCTCCATGGGAGTAATGTCACAATCAGTTTACACTTTGATCGTTCACTGGAAACACCAGTAGTAGATTCCGATGCACATCTGGGTGCATTCTGTAATGTGTGGACTATCAGAGTGTTGACGAAACACAGAAAGTGCATCGGGATTGAATACAACAGTCACCATGCGCACTTTCTTCCATGGGAGTAATGTCTCAAACAGTTTACGCTTTGATCGTACCCTGGAAGACCAGTAGTAGTTTCCGATGCACATCTGGAGGCATTCTGTAATCTGTAAACTATCAGAGTGTTGTTCAAACACAGAAATTGCATCGGGATGGAATACAACCGTCACCATGCGCACTTTCCTCCATGGGAGTAATGTCTCAAACAGTTTACACTTTGATCGTTCCCTGCAAGACCAGTAGTAGTTTCCAATGCACATCAGGAGGCATTCTGTAATCTGCTGACCTTCAAAGTGTTGATGAAACACAGATATTGCCTCGGGATTGAATACAACATTCACCATGCGCACTTTCCTCCATGGGAGTAATGTCTCAAACAGTCTACGGTTTGATCATTTCCTGGAAGACCAGTAGTAGTTGCCGATGCACATCTGGAGGCATTCTGTAATCGTTGGACCTTCGAAGTGTTGATGAAAAACAGATATTGCATCCGGATTGAATACAACAGTCACGATGCGCACTTTCCTCCATGGGAATAATGTCTCTAACTGTCTACGCTTTGATCGTTCCCAGCAAGACCAGTAGTAGTTTCCGATGCACAAATGGAGGAATTCTGTAATCTGTGGACCTTCAAAGTGTTGATGAGACACAGGAATTGCCTCGGGATTGAATACAACAGTCACCATGCTCACTTTCCTCCTTGTGAGTAATGACTCAAACAGTTTACGCTTTTATCGTTCCCTGCAAGCCCAGTATAGTTTCCGATGCACATCTGGAGGCATTCTGTAATCTGTAGACCTTCAAAGTGTTGATGAAACACAGAGATTGCATCGGGATTGAATACAACAGTCATCATGCGCACTTTCCTCCATGGGAGTAATGTCTCAAACCGTTTACGTTTTGATCGTTCCCTGGAAGATATGTAGTAGTTTCCGATGCACATCTGGTGTCATTCTGTAATCTGTGGACCTTGAAAGTGTTGATGAAACACAGAAATTGAATCGGGATTGAATACAACAGTCACTATGCGCACTTTAATCCATGGGAGTAATGTCTCAAACAGTCTACGCTTTCATCGTTCCCTGGAAGACAAGTAGTAGTTCAGACTCACATCTGGTGTCATTCAGTAATCTGTGGACTATCAGAGTGTTGATGAAACACAGAAATTGCATCGGAATTGAATACAATAGTCACCATTCGCACTTTCCTCCATGGGAGTAATGTCTCAAACAGTCTACGATTTGATCTTTCAATCCAAGACCAGTAGTAGTTTCCGATGCACATCTGGAGGCATTCTGCAAACTGTTTACCTTCAAAGTGTTGATGAAACACAGAAATTGCCTTGGGATTGAATACAACAGTTACCATGCGCACTTTCCTCCATGGGAGTAATGTCTTAAACAGTTTACACTTTGATCGTTCCCTGGAAAACCAGTTATAGTTTCCGATGCACATTTGGGGGCATTCTGTAATGTGTGGACTATCAGAGTGTTGACGAAACACAGAAATTGCATTGGGATAGAATACAACAGACCCCATGCGCACTTTCCTCCATGGGACTAACGTCTCAAACAGTCTACGCTTTGATCGTTCCCTGCAAGACCAGTAGTAGTTTCCGATGCACATCTGGATGCATTCTGTAATCTGTAGACCTTCAAAGTGTTGATGAAACACAGAGATTGCATCGGGATTGAATACAACAGTCATCATGCGCACTTTCCTCCATGGGAGTAATGTCTTAAACAGTTTACGCTTTGATCGTACCCTGGAAGACCAGTATAGTTTCCGATGCACATATGGGGGCTTTCTGTAATCTGGGGACTATCAGAGTGTTGATGAAACACAGAAATTGCATCGGGATTGAATACAACAGTCACCATGTTCACTTTCCTCCATGGGAGTAATGTCTCAAACAGTTTACGCTTTGATCGTTCCCTGCAAGACCAGTTGTAGTTTCCGATGCACATCTGGAGGCATTCTGTAATCTGTGGACCATTAAAGTGTTGAAGAAACACATAAATTGTCTCGGGATTGAATACAACAGTCACCATGCGCACTTTCCTCCAAGGGAGTAACGTCTCAAACCGTCTACGATTTGATCGTTTCCTGGAAGACCAGTGGTAGTTTCCGATGCACATCTGGAGGCATTCTGTAATCTGTGGTCCTTCAAAGTGTTGATGAAACACAGAAATTGCATCGGGAGTGAATACAACAGTCACCATGCGCACTTTACTCCATATGATTAATGTCTCAAACAGTTTACGCTTTTTTCGTTCCCTGGAAGACCAGTGTAGTTTCCGATGCACATCTGGGGGCATTCTGTAATCTGTGGACTATCAGAATGTTGATGAAACATAGATATTGCATCGGGATTGAATACAACAGTCACCATGCGCACTCTCCTCAATGGGAGTAATGTCTCATACAGTCTACGCTTTGACAGTTCAATGCAAGACCAATAGTAGCTCCCGATGCACATCTGGAGGCATTCTGTAATCTGTTTACCTTCAAAGTGTTGAAGAAACACAGAAATTGCCTCGGGATTGAATACAACAGTCATCATGCGCATTTTCCTCCATATGAGTAATGTCTCAATCAGTCTACGCTTTGGTCGTGCCCTGGAAGACCAGTAGTCGTTTCCGATGCACATCTGGAGACATTCTGTAATCTGTAAACTATCAGAGTGTCGTTCAAACACAGAAATTGCATCGGGATTGAATACAACAGTCACCATGCGGACTTTCCTCCATGGGAGTAATGTCTCAAACAGTCTACGATTTGATCGTTCCCTGGAAGACCAGTAGTAGTTTCTGATGCACATCTGGAGGCATTCTGTAATCTGTGGACCTTCAAAGTGTTGATGAAACACGGAAATTGCATCGGGAGTGAATACAACAGTCACCATGCGCACTTTCCTCCATGGGAGTAATGTCTCAAACAGTCTACGCTTTTATCGTTCCCTGGAAGACCAGTGTATTTTCCGATGCACATCTGGGGACATTCTGTAATCTGTGGACTATCAGAGTGTTGATGAAACACAGAAATTGCATTGGGATTGAAATCAACAGTCACCATGCGCACTTTCCTCCATGGGAGTAATGTCTGAAAGAGTCTACGCTTTGGTCGTTCCCTGGAAGACCAGTAGTAGTTTCTGATGCACATCTGGTGTCATTCTGTAATCTGTGGACTATCAGAGTGTTGATGAAACACAGAAATTGCATCGGGATTGAATACAACAGTCTCCAAGTGCACTTTCCTCCATGGGAGTAATGTTCCAAACAGTTTACGCTTCGATCGTTCCCCGGAAGACCAGTAGTTGTTTCCGATGAACATCTGGGGGTATTCAGTAATCTGTGGACTATCAGAGTGTTGATAAAACACAGAAATTGCATTGAGATTGAAATCAACAGTTACCATGCGCACTTTCCTTCATGGGAATAATGTCTCAAAGAGTCTACGCTTTGACATTCTCTTTAAGACCAGTAGTAGTTTCTGATGCACATCTGGAGGCATTCTGATATCTGTAAACTATTAGAGTGTTGTTCAAACACAGAAATTGCATCGGGATTGAATACAACAGTCACCATGTGCACTTTCCTCCATGGGAGTAATGCCTCAAACAGTTTACGCTTTGATTGTTCCCTGGAGGAAAAGTAGTAGTTTCCGATGCACATCTGGGTGAATTCTGTAATGTGTGGACTATCAGAGTGTTGGTGAAACACAGAAAGTGCATCGGGAATGAATACAACAGTCACCATGCGCACTTTCCTCCATGGGAGTAATGTCTAAAACAGTTTACATTTTTATCGTTCCCTGGAGGACCAGTATAGTTTCCGATGCACATGTGGGGGCATTCTGTAATCTGTGGACTATCAGAGTGTTGATGAATCACAGAAATAGCATCGGGATTGAATACAACAGTCCCCATGCCCAGTTTCCTCAATGGGAGTAAGGTCTCAAACAGTCTACGCTTTGATCGTTCCCTGCAAGACCAGTAGTAGTTTCCGATGCACATCTGGAGTCATTCTGGAAACTGTAAACTGTCAGAGTGTTGTTCAAACACAGAAATTGCCTCGGGATTAAATACAATAGTCACCATGCGCACTTTCCTCCATGGGAGTAATGTCTCTAACAGTCTACGCTTTGATCGTTCCCTGCAAGACCAGTAGTAGTTTCCGATGCACATCTGGAGGCATTCTGTAATCTGTGGATTTTTAAAGTGTTGATGAACACAGAAATTGCCTCGGGATTGAATACAACATTCACCATGCGCACCTCCTCCATGGGAGAAATGTCCCAAACAGTTTACGCTTTTATCGTTCCCTGGAAGACCAGTAGTAGTTTCCGATGCACATCTGGTGTCATTCAGTAATCTGTGGACTATCAGAGTGTTGATCAAATACAGAAATTGCATCAGTATTGAATACAACGGTCACCATGCGCACTTCCCTCCATGGGAGTAATGTCTCACACAGTCTACGCTTTGATCGTTCCCTGCAAGACCAGTAGTAGTTTCCGATGCACATCTGGAGGCATTCTGGAATCTGTAAACTATCAGAGTGTTATTCAAACACAGAAAATGCCTCGGGATTGAATACAACATTCACCATACGCACTTTCCTCCATGGGAGTAATGTCTCATACAGTCTACGCTTTGATCGTTCCCTGGAAGACCAGTGTATTTTCCGATGCACATCTGGAGGCATTCTGTAATCTGTGGTCCTTCAAAGTGTTGATGAAACACAGAAATTGCATCGGGAGTGAATACAACAGTCACCATGCGCACTTTACTCCATATGATTAATGTCTCAAACAGTTTACGCTTTTTTCGTTCCCTGGAAGACCAGTGTAGTTTCCGATGCACATCTGGGGGCATTCTGTAATCTGTGGACTATCAGAATGTTGATGAAACATAGATATTGCATCGGGATTGAATACAACAGTCACCATGCGCACTTTCCTCAATGGGAGTAATGTCTCATACAGTCTACGCTTTGGCAGTTCAATGCAAGACCAATAGTAGTTCCCGATGCACATCTGGAGGCATTCTGTAATCTGTTTACCTTCAAAGTGTTGATGAAACACAGAAATTGCCTCGGGATTGAATACAACAGTCATCATGCGCATTTTCCTCCATATGAGTAATGTCTCAATCAGTCTACGCTTTGGTCGTGCCCTGGAAGACCAGTAGTCGTTTCCGATGCACATCTGGAGACATTCTGTAATCTGTAAACTATCAGAGTGTCGTTCAAACACAGAAATTGCATCGGGATTGAATACAACAGTCACCATGCGGACTTTCCTCCATGGGAGTAATGTCTCAAACAGTCTACGATTTGATCGTTCCCTGGAAGACCAGTAGTAGTTTCTGATGCACATCTGGAGGCATTCTGTAATCTGTGGACTTTCAAAGTGTTGATGAAACACGGAAATTGCATCGGGAGTGAATACAACAGTCACCATGCGCACTTTCCTCCATGGGAGTAATGTCTCAAACAGTCTACGCTTTTATCGTTCCCTGGAAGACCAGTGTATTTTCCGATGCACATCTGGGGACATACTGTAATCTGTGGACTATCAGAGTGTTGATGAAACACAGAAATTGCATTGGGATTGAAATCAACAGTCACCATGCGCACTTTCCTCCATGGGAGTAATGTCTGAAAGAGTCTACGCTTTGGTCGTTCCCTGGAAGACCAGTAGTAGTTTCTGATGCACATCTGGTGTCATTCTGTAATCTGTGGACTATCAGAGTGTTGATGAAACACAGAAATTGCATCGGGATTGAATACAACAGTCTCCAAGTGCACTTTCCTCCATGGGAGTAATGTTCCAAACAGTTTACGCTTCGATCGTTCCCCGGAAGACCAGTAGTTGTTTCCGATGAACATCTGGGGGTATTCAGTAATCAGTGGACTATCAGAGTGTTGATAAAACACAGAAATTGCATTGAGATTGAAATCAACAGTTACCATGCGCACTTTCCTTCATGGGAATAATGTCTCAAAGAGTCTACGCTTTGACATTCTCTTTAAGACCAGTAGTAGTTTCTGATGCACATCTGGAGGCATTCTGATATCTGTGAACTATTAGAGTGTTGTTCAAACACAGAAATTGCATCGGGATTGAATACAACAGTCACCATGTGCACTTTCCTCCATGTGAGTAATTCCTCAAACAGTTTACGCTTTGATTGTTCCCTGGAGGAAAAGTAGTAGTTTCCGATGCACATCTGGGTGCATTCTGTAATGTGTGGTCTATCAGAGTGTTGGTGAAACACAGAAAGTGCATCGGGAATGAATACAACAGTCACCATGCGCACTTTCCTCCATGGGAGTAATGTCTCAAACAGTTTACATTTTTATCGTTCCCTGGAGGACCAGTATAGTTTCCGATGCACATGTGGTGGCATTCTGTAATCTGTGGACTATCAGAGTGTTGATGAATCACAGAAATAGCATCGGGATTGAATACAACAGTCCCCATGCCCAGTTTCCTCAATGGGAGTAAGGTCTCAAACAGTCTACGCTTTGATCGTTCCCTGCAAGACCAGTAGTAGTTTCCGATGCACATCTGGAGTCATTCTGGAAACTGTAAACTGTCAGAGTGTTGTTCAAACACAGAAATTGCCTCGGGATTAAATACAATAGTCACCATTCGCACTTTCCTCCATGGGAGTAATGTCTCTAACAGTCTACGCTTTGATCGTTCCCTGCAAGACCAGTAGTAGTTTCCGATGCACATCTGGAGGCATTCTGTAATCTGTGGATTTTTAAAGTGTTGATGAACACAGAAATTGCCTCGGGATTGAATACAACATTCACCATGCGCACCTCCTCCATGGGAGAAATGTCCCAAACAGTTTACGCTTTTATCGTTCCCTGGAAGACCAGTAGTAGTTTCCGATGCACATCTGGTGTCATTCAGTAATCTGTGGACTATCAGAGTGTTGATCAAATACAGAAATTGCATCAGTATTGAATACAACGGTCACCATGCGCACTTCCCTCCATGGGAGTAATGTCTCACACAGTCTACGCTTTGATCGTTCCCTGCAAGACCAGTAGTAGTTTCCGATGCACATCTGGAGGCATTCTGGAATCTGTAAACTATCAGAGTGTTATTCAAACACAGAAATTGCCTCGGGATTGAATACAACATTCACCATACGCACTTTCCTCCATGGGAGTAATGTCTCATACAGTCTACGCTTTGATCGTTCCCTGGAAGACCAGTGTATTTTCCGATGCACATCTGGGGACAATCTGTAATCTTTGGACTATCAGAGTGTTGATGAAACACAGAAATTGAATTGGGATTGAAATCAACAGTCACCATGCGCACTTTCCTCCATGGGAGTAATGTCTGAAAGAGTCTACGCTTTGATCGTTCCCTGGAAGACCAGTGTATTTTCCGATGCACATCTGGGGACATTCTGTAATCTGTGGACTATCAGAGTGTTGATGAAACACAGAGATTGAATTGGGATTGTAATCAACAGTCACCATGCGCAATTTACTCCATGGGATTAATGTCTCAAACAGTTTACGCTTTTTTCGTTCCCTGGAAGACCAGTGTAGTTTCCGATGCAAATCTGGGGGCATTCTGTAATCTGTGGACTATCAGAATGTTGATGAAACATAGATATTGCATCGGGATTGAATACAACAGTCACCATGCGCACTTTCCTCCATGGGAGTAATGTCTCATACAGTTCAATGCAAGACCAGTAGTAGTTCCCGATGCACATCTGGAGGCATTCTGTAATCTGTTTACCTTCAAAGTGTTGATGAAACACAGAAATTGCCTCGGGATTGTATACAACAGTCATCATGCGCATTTTCCTCCATACGAGTAATGTCTCAATCAGTCTACGCTTTGATCGTGCCCTGGAAGACCAGTAGTCGTTTCCGATGCACATCTGGAGGCATTCGGTAATCTGTAAACTATCAGAGTGTCTTTCAAACACAGAAATTGCATCGGGATTGAATACAACAGTCACCATGCGCACTTTCCTCCATGGGAGTAATGTCTCAAACAGTCTACGATTTGATCGTTCCCTGGAAGACCAGTATTAGTTTCTGATGCACATCTGGTGTCATTCAGTAATCTGTGGACTATCAGAGTGTTGATCAAATACAGAAATTGCATCAGTATTGAATACAACGGTCACCATGCGCACTTCCCTCCATGGGAGTAATGTCTCATACAGTCTACGCTTTGATCGTTCCCTGGAAGACCAGTAGTCGTTTCCGATGCACATCTGGAGGCATTCGGTAATCTGTAAACTATCAGAGTGTCTTTCAAACACAGAAATTGCATCGGGATTGAATACAACAGTCACCATGCGCACTTTCCTCCATGGGAGTAATGTCTCAAACAGTCTACGATTTGATCGTTCCCTGGAAGACCAGTATTAGTTTCAGATGCACATCTGGAGGCATTCTGTAATCTGTGGACCTTCAAAGTGTTGATGAAACACGGAAATTGCATCGGGATTGAATACAACAGTCATCATGCGCACTTTCCTCAATGGGAGTAATGTCTCAAACAGTTTACGCTTTTATCGTTCCCTGGAAGACCAGTGTATTTTCCGATGCACATCTATGGGCATTCTGTAATCTGTGGACTATCAGAGTGTTGATGAAACACAGATATTGCATTGGGATTGAAATCAACAGTCACCATGCGCACTTTCCTCCATGGGAGTAATGTCTGAAAGAGTCTACGCTTTGATCGTTCCCTGGAAGACCAGTAGTAGTTTCTGATGCACATCTGGTGTCATTCTGTAATCTGTGGACTATCAGAGTGTTGATGAAACACAGAAATTGCATCGGGATTGAATACAACAGTCTCCAAGTGCACTTTCCTCCATGGGAGTAATGTCCCAAACAGTTTACGCTTCGATCGTTCCCTGGAAGACCAGTAGTTGTTTCCGATGAACATCTGGGGGCATTCAGTAATCTGTGGACTATCAGAGTGTTGATAAAACACAGAAATTGCATTGAGATTGAAATCAACAGTCACCATGCGCACTTTCCTTCATGGGAGTAATGTCTCAATCAGTCTACGTTTTGACATTCTCTTTAAGACCAGTAGTAGTTTCCGATGCACATCTGGAGGCATTCTGATATCTGTAAACTTTGGAGTGTTGTTCAAACACAGAAATTGCATCGGGATTGAATGCAACAGTCACCATGCGCACTTTCCTCCATGGGAGTAATGCCTCAAACAGTTTACGCTTTGATTGTTCCCTGGAGGAAAAGTAGTAGTCTCCGATGCACATCTGGGTGCATTCTGTAATGTGTGGACTATCAGAGTGTTGATGGAACACAGAAATTGCATCGGGATTGAATACAACAGTCTCCAAGTGCACTTTCCTCCATGGGAGTAATGTCCCAAACAGTTTACGCTTCGATCGTTCCCTGGAAGACCAGTAGTTGTTTCCGATGAACATCTGGGGGCATTCAGTAATCTGTGGACTATCAGAGTGTTGATAAAACACAGAAATTGCATTGAGATAGAAATCAACAGTCACCATGCGCACTTTCCTTCTTGGGAGTAATGTCTCAAAGAGTCTACGCTTTGACATTCTCTTTAAGACCAGTAGTCGTTTCCGATGCACATCTGGAGGCATTCTGTAATCTGTAAACTATCAGAGTGTCTTTCAAACACAGAAATTGCATCGGGATTGAATACAACAGTCACCATGCGCACTTTCCTCCATGGGAGTAATGTCTCTAACAGTCTACGCTTTGATCGTTGCCTGCAAGACCAGTAGTAGTTTCCGATGCACATCTGGAGGCATTCTGTAATCTGTGGACCTTTAAAGTGTTGATGAACACAGAAATTGCCTCGGGATTGAATACAACAGTCACCATGCGCACATCCTCCATGGGAGTAATGTCTCATACAGTCTACGCTTTGACAGTTCAATGCAAGACCAATAGTAGTTCCCGATGCACATCTGGAGGCATTCTGTAATCTGTTTACCTTCAAAGTGTTGATGAAACACAGAAATTGCCTCGGGATTGAATACAACAGTCATCATGCGCATTTTCCTCCATACGAGTAATGTCTCATACAGTCTACGCTTTGATCGTTCCCTGCAAGACCAGTAGTAGTTTCCGATGCACATCTGGAGGCATTCTGGAATCTGTAAACTATCAGAGTGTTATTCAAACACAGAAATTGCCTCGGGATTGAATACAACATTCACCATACGCACTTTCCTCCATGGGAGTAATGTCTCATACAGTCTACGCTTTGATCGTTCCCTGGAAGACCAGTGTATTTTCCGATGCACATCTGGGGACATTCTGTAATCTGTGGACTATCAGAGTGTTGATGAAACACAGAAATTGAATTGGGATTGAAATCAACAGTCACCATGCGCACTTTCCTCCATGGGAGTAACGTCTGAAAGAGTCTACGCTTTGATCGTTCCCTGGAAGACCAGTGTATTTTCCGATGCACATCTGGGGACATTCTGTAATCTGTGGACTATCAGAGTGTTGATGAAACACAGAAATTGAATTGGGATTGTAATCAACAGTCACCATGCGCAATTTACTCCATGGGATTAATGTCTCAAACAGTTTACGCTTTTTTCGTTCCCTGGAAGACCAGTGTAGTTTCAGATGCAAATCTGGGGGCATTCTGTAATCTGTGGACTATCAGAATGTTGATGAAACATAGATATTGCATCGGGATTGAATACAACAGTCACCATGCGCACTTTCCTCCATGGGAGTAATGTCTCATACAGTCTACGCTTTGACAGTTCAATGCAAGACCAGTAGTAGTTCCCGATGCACATCTGGAGGCATTCTGTAATCTGTTTACCTTCAAAGTGTTGATGAAACACAGAAATTGCCTCGGGATTGTATACAACAGTCATCATGCGCATTTTCCTCCATACGAGTAATGTCTCAATCAGTCTACGCTTTGATCGTGCCCTGGAAGACCAGTAGTCGTTTCCGATGCTCATCTGGAGGCATTCGGTAATCTGTAAACTATCAGAGTGTCTTTCAAACACAGAAATTGCATCGGGATTGAATACAACAGTCACCATGCGCACTTTCCACCATGGGAGTAATGTCTCAAACAGTCTACGATTTGATCGTTCCCTGGAAGACCAGTATTAGTTTCTGTTGCACATCTGGAGGCATTCTGTAATCTGTGGACCTTCAAAGTGTTGATGAAACATGGAAATTGCATCGGGAGTGAATACAACAGTCATCATGCGCACTTTCCTCAATGGGAGTAATGTCTCAAACAGTTTACGCTTTTATCGTTCCCTGGAAGACCAGTGTATTTTCCGATGCACATCTATGGACATTCTGTAATCTGTGGACTATCAGAGTGTTGATGAAACACAGAAATTGCATTGGGATTGAAATCAACAGTCACCATGCGCACTTTCCACCATGGGAGTAATGTCTGAAAGAGTCTACGCTTTGATCGTTCCCTGGAAGACCAGTAGTAGTTTCTGATGCACATCTGGTGTCATTCTGTAATCTGTGGACTATCAGAGTGTTGATGAAACACAGAAATTGCATCGGGATTGAATACAACAGTCTTCAATTGCACTTTCCTCCATGGGAGTAATGTCCCAAACAGTTTACGCTTCGATCGTTCCCTGGAAGAGCAGTAGTTGTTTCCGATGAACATCTGGGGGCATTCAGTAATCTGTGGACTATCAGAGTGTTGATGAAACACAGAAATTGCATCGGGATTCAATACAACAGTCTCCAAGTGCACTTTCCTCCATGGGATGAATGTCCCAAACAGTTTACGCTTCCATCGTTCCCTGGAAGACCAGTAGTAGTTTCCGATGCACATCTGGTGTCATTCAGTAATCTGTGGACTATCAGAGTGTTGATCAAATACAGAAATTGCATCAGGATTGATTACAACGGTCACCATGCGCACTTTCCTCCATGGGAGTAATGTCTCATACAGTCTACGCTTTGATCGTTCCCTGCAAGACCAGTAGTAGTTTCCGATGCACATCTGAAGGCATTCTGGAATCTGTAAACTATCAGAGTGTTATTCAAACACAGAAATTGCCTCGGGATTGAATACAACATTCACCATGCGCACTTTCCTCCATGGGAGTAATGTCTCAAACAGTTTACATTTTTATCGTTCCCTGGAGGACCAGTATAGTTTCCGATGCACATATGGGGGCATTCTGTAATCTGTGGACTATCAGAGTGTTGATGAAACACAGAAATAGCATCCGGATTGAATACAACAGTCATCATGCGCACTTTCCTCCATGGGAGTAATGTCTTAAACAGTCTACGCTTTGATCGTTCCCTTCAAGACCAGTAGTAGTTTCCGATGCACATCTGGAGGCATTCTGGAATCTGTAAACTATCAGAGTGTTGTTCAAACACAGAAATTGCCTCGGGATAAAATACAATAGTCACCATGCGCACTTTCCTCCATGGGAGTAATGTCTCTAACAGTCTACGATTTGATCGTTCCCTGCAAGACCAGTAGTAGTTCCCGAGGCACATCAGGAGGCATTCTGTAATCTGTGGACCTTTAAAGTGTTGATGAACACAGAAATTGCCTCGGGATTGAATACAACAGTCACCATGCGCACATCCTCCATGGGAGTAATGTCCCAAACAGTTTACGCTTTTATCGTTCCCTGGAAGACCAGTAGTAGTTTCCGATGCACATCTGGTGTCATTCAGTAATCTGTGGACTATCAGAGTGTTGATCAAATACAGAAATTGCATCAGGATTGAATACAACGGTCACCATGCGCACTCTCCTCCATGGGAGTAATGTCTCATACAGTCTACGCTTTGATCGTTCCCTGCAAGACCAGTAGTAGTTTCCGATGCACATCTGGAGGCATTCTGGAATCTGTAGACTATCAGAGTGTTATTCAAACACAGAAATTGCCTCGGGATTGAATACAACATTCACCATGGGCACTTTCCTCCATGGGAGTAATGTCTCATACAGTCTACGCTTTGATCGTTCCCTGGAAAACCAGTGTATTTTCCGATGCACATCTGGGGACATTCTGTAATCTGTGGAGTATCAGAGTGTTGATGAAAAACAGAAATTGAATTGGGATTGAAATCAACAGTCACCATGCGCACTTTCCTCCATGGGAGTAATCTCTGAAAGAGTCTACGCTTTGATCGCTCCCTGGAAGGCCAGTAGTAGTTTCCGATGCACATCTGGTGTCATTCTGTAATCTGTGGACTATCAGAGTGTTGATGAAACACAGAAATTGCATCGGGATTGAATACAACACACCCCGTGCGCACTTTCCTCCATGGGAGTAATGTCTCAAACAGTCTACGCTTTGATCGTTCCCTGCAATACCAGTAGTAGTTTCCGATGCACATCTGGAGGCATTCTGTAATCTGTGGACCTTCAAACTGTTGATGAAACACACAATTGGCATCGGGATTCAATACAACAGTCACCATGCGCACTTTCCTCCATTGGAGTAATGTCCCAAACAGTTTACGCTTTTATCGTTCCCTGGAAGACCAGTAGTAGTTTCCGATGCACATCTGGTGTCATTCTGTAATCTGTGGACTATCAGAGTGTTGATCAAATACAGAAATTGCATCAGAATTGAATACAACGGTCACCATGCGCACTTTCCTCCATGGGAGTAATGTCTCTAACAGTCTACGCTTTGATCTATCCCTTTAAGACCAGTAGTAGTTTCCGATGCATATCTGGAGGCATTCTGGAATCTGTAAACTATCAGAGTGTTGTTCAAACACAGAAATTGTCTCGGGATTGAATACAACGGTCACCATGTGCACTTTCCTCCATGGCAGTAATGTCTCTAACAGTCTACGCTTTGATCGCTCCCTGCAAGACCAGTAGTAGTTTCCGATGCACATCTGAAGGAATTCTGTAATCTGTGGACCTTCAAAGTGTTGATGAAACACAGGAATTGCCGCGGGATTGAATACAACTGTCACCATGCTCACTTTCCTCCATGGGAGTAATGTCACAAACAGTCTACGCTTTGATCGTTTCCTGGAAGACCAGTATAGTTTCCGATACACATCTGGAGGCATTCTGTAATCTGTGGACCTTTAAAGTGGTGATGAAACACAGAAATTGCATCGGGATTGAATACAACAGTCACCATGCGCACTTTCCTCCATGGGAGTAATGTCTGAAACAGTTTACGCTTTTATCGTTCCCTGGAAGACCAGTATAGTTTCCGATGCACATATGGGTGCATTCTGTTATCTGTGGACTATCAGAGTGTTGATGAAACTCAGAAATTGCATCGGGATTGAATACAACAGTCACCATGCGCACTTTCCTCCATGGGAGTAATGTCACAAACAGTGAACGCTTTGATCGTTCCCTACAAGACCAGTAGTAGTTTCCGATGCACATCTGGAGTCATTCTGTAATCTGTGGACCTTTAAAGTGTTGATGAAACACAGAAATTGCAACGGGATTGAATACAACAGTCACCATGTGCACTTTCATCCATGGGAGTAATGTCTCAATCAGTCTACGTTTTGACATTCTCTTTAAGACCAGTAGTAGTTTCCGATGCACATCTGGAGGCATTCTGATATCTGTAAACTTTAGAGTGTTGTTCAAACACAGAAATTGCATCGGGATTGAATGCAACAGTCACCATGCGCACTTTCCTCCATGGGAGTAATGCCTCAAACAGTTTACGCTATGATTGTTCCCTGGAGGAAAAGTAGTAGTCTCCGATGCACATCTGGGTGCATTCTGTAATGTGTGGACTATCAGAGTGTTGATGGAACACAGAAATTGCATCGGGATTGAATACAACAGTCTCCAAGTTCACTTTCCTCCATGGGAGTAATGTCCCAAACAGTTTACGCTTCGATCGTTCCCTGGAAGACCAGTAGTTGTTTCCGATGAACATCTGGGGGCATTCAGTAATCTGTGGACTATCAGAGTGTTGATAAAACACAGAAATTGCATTGAGATAGAAATCAACAGTCACCATGCGCACTTTCCTTCTTGGGAGTAATGTCTCAAAGAGTCTACGCTTTGACATTCTCTTTAAGACCAGTAGTCGTTTCCGATGCACATCTGGAGGCATTCTGTAATCTGTAAACTATCAGAGTGTCTTTCAAACACAGAAATTGCATCGGGATTGAATACAACAGTCACCATGCGCACTTTCCTCCATGGGAGTAATGTCTCTAACAGTCTACGCTTTGATCGTTGCCTGCAAGACCAGTAGTAGTTTCCGATGCACATCTGGAGGCATTCTGTAATCTGTGGACCTTCAAAGTGTTGATAAACACAGAAATTGCCTCGGGATTGAATACAACAGTCACCATGCGCACATCCTCCATGGGAGTAATGTCTCATACAGTCTACGCTTTGACAGTTCAATGCAAGACCAATAGTAGTTCCCGATGCACATCTGGAGGCATTCTGTAATCTGTTTACCTTCAAAGTGTTGATGAAATACAGAAATTGCCTCGGGATTGAATACAACAGTCATCATGCGCATTTTCCTCCATTCGAGTAATGTCTCAATCAGTCTACGCTTTGATCGTTGCCTGCAAGACCAGTAGTAGTTTCCGATGCACATATGGAGTCATTCTGTAATCTGTGGACCTTTAAAGTGTTGATGAAACACAGAAATTGCATCGGGATTGAATACAACAGTCACCATGCGCACTTTCCTCCATGGGAGTAATGTCTCAAACAGTCTACGATTTGATCGTTCCCTGGAAGACCAGTGTATTTTCCGATGCACATCTATGGACATTCTGTAATCTGTGGACTATCAGAGTGTTGATGAAACACAGAAATTGCATTGGGATTGAAATCAACAGTCACCATGCGCACTTTCCTCCATTGGAGTAATGTCTGAAAGAGTCTACGCTTTGATCGTTCCCTGGAAGACCAGTAGTAGTTTCTGATGCACATCTGGTGTCATTCTGTAATCTGTGGACTATCAGAGTGTTGATGAAACACAGAAATTGCATCGGGATTGAATACAACAGTCTCCAAGTGCACTTTCCTCCATGGGAGTAATGTCCCAAACAGTTTACGCTTCGATCGTTCCCTGGAAGACCAGTAGTTGTTTCCGATGAACATCTGGGGGCATTCAGTAATCTGTGGACTATCAGAGTGTTGATAAAACACAGAAATTGCATTGAGATTGAAATCAACAGTCACCATGCGCACTTTCCTTCATGGGAGTTATGTCTCAAAGAGTCTACGTTTTGACATTCTCTTTAAGACCAGTAGTAGTTTCTGATGCACATCTGGAGGCATTCTGATATCTGTAAACTATTAGAGTGTTGTTCAAACACAGAAATTGCATCGGGATTGAATACAACAGTCACCATGCGCACTTTCCTCCATGGGAGTAATGCCTCAAACCGTTTACGCTTTGATTGTTCCCTGGAGGAAAAGTAGTAGTCTCCGATGCACATCTGGGTGCATTCTGTAATGTGTGGACTATCAGAGTGTTGATGAAACACAGAAATTGCATCGGGATTGAATACAACAGTCTCCAAGTGCACTTTCCTCCATGGGAGTAATGTCCCAAACAGTTTACGCTTGGATCGTTCCCTGGAAGACCAGTAGTAGTTTCCGATGCACATCTGGTGTCATTCAGTAATCTGTGGACTATCAGAGTGTTGATCAAATACAGAAATTGCATCAGGATTGAATACAACGGTCACCATGCGCACTTTCCTCCATGGGAGTAATGTCTCATACAGTCTACGCTTTGATCGTTCCCTGCAAGACCAGTAGTAGTTTCCGATGCACATCTGAAGGCATTCTGGAATCTGTAAACTTTCAGAGTGTTACTCAAACACAGAAATTGCCTCGGGATTGAATACAACATTCACCATGCGCACTTTCCTCCATGGGAGTAATGTCTCATACAGTCTACGCTTTGATCGTTCCCTATAAGACCAGTGTATTTTCCGATGCACATCTGGGGACATTATGTAATCTGTGGACTATCAGAGTGTCGATGAAACACGGAAATTGAATTGGGATTGAAATCAACAGTCACCATGCGCACTTTCCTCCATGGGAGTAATGTCTGAAAGAGTCTACGCTTTGATCGTTCCCAGGAAGACCAGTAGTAGTTTCTGATGCACATCTGGAGGCATTCTGTAATCTGTGGACCTTCAAAGTGTTGATGAAACACGGAAATTGCATCGGGAGTGAATACAACAGTCATCATGCGCACTTTCCTCAATGGGAGTAATGTCTCAAACAGTTTACGCTTTTATCGTTCCCTGGAAGACCAGTGTATTTTCCGATGCACATCTATGGACATTCTGTAATCTGTGGACTATCAGAGTGTTGATGAAACACAGAAATTGCATTGGGATTGAAATCAACAGTCACCATGCGCACTTTCCTCCATGGGAGTAATGTCTGAAAGAGTCTACGCTTTGATCGTTCCCTGGAAGACCAGTAGTAGTTTCTGATGCACATCTGGTGTCATTCTGTAATCTGTGGACTATCAGAGTGTTGATGAAACACAGAAATTGCATCGGGATTGAATACAACAGTCTCCAAGTGCACTTTCCTCCATGGGAGTAATGTCCCAAACAGTGTACGCTTCGATCGTTCCCTGGAAGACCAGTAGTAGTTTCCGATGCACATCTGGTGTCATTCTGTAATCTGTGGACTATCAGAGTGTTGATCAAATACAGAAATTGCATCAGGATTGAATACAACGGTCACCATGCGCACTTTCCTCCATGCGTGTAATGTCTCTAACAGTCTACGCTTGGATCGTTCCCTGGAAGACCACTAGTAGTTTCCGATGCACATCTGGAGCCATTCTGTAACCTCTGGACCTTCAAAGTGTTGATGAAACACAGAAATTGCCTCGGGATGTAAGACAACATTCATCATGCGCATTTACCTCCATGGGAGTAATGTCGCAAACAGTTTACGCTTTTATCGTTCCCTGAAAGACCAGTATAGTTTCCGATGCACATCTGGGGGTATTCTGTAATCTGTGGACTATCAGAGTGTTGATGAAACAAGGAAATTGCATCAGGATTGAATACAACAGTCACCATGCGCACTTTCCTCCTTGGGAGTAATGTCTGAGACAGTCTACGCTTTCATCGTTCCCTGCAAGACCATTAGTAGATTCCGATGCACATCTGGTGGCATTCTGTAATCTGTGGACCTTTAAAGTGCTGATGAAACACAGAAATTGCCTCGGGATTGAATATAAAAGTCACCATGCGCACTTTCCTCCATGGGAGTAATGTCTCAAAGAGTCTACGCTTTGATCGTCTCCTGGAAGACGAGTAGTAGTTTCTGATGCACATCTGGAGGCATTGTGTAATCTGTGTACCTTCAAAGTGTTGATGAAACACGGAAATTGCATCGGGAGTGAATACAAAAGTCACCATGCGCACTTTCCTCAATGGGAGTAATGTCTCAAACAGTTTACGCTTTAATCGTTCCCTGGAAGACCAGTAGATGTTTCCGATGAACATCTGGGGGCATTCAGTAATCTGTGGACTATCAGAGTGTTGATGAAACACAGAAATTGCATCCCGATTGAATACAACAGTCACCATGTGAACTTTCCTCCATGGGAAAATGCCTCAAACAGTTTACGCTTTGATCGTTCCCTGGAAGACCAGTAGTTGTTTCCGATGAATATCTGGGGGCATTCTGTAACGTGTGGTCTATCAGAGTGTTGATGAAACACAGAAATTGCATCGGAATTGAATACAACAGTCACCATGTGCACTTTCCTCCATGGGAGTAATGTCTCAAACAGTCTGCGCTTTGACGTTCCCTTTAAGACCAGTAGTAGTTTCCGATGCACATCTGGAGGCATTCTGGAATCTGTAAACTATCAGAGTGTTGTTCAAACACAGAAATTGCCTCGGGAATGAATACAACAGTCACCATGCGTACTTTCCTCCATGGGAGTAATGTCTCTAACAGTCTACGCTTTGATCGTTTCCTGGAAGACCAGTAGTAGTTTCTGATGCATCTGGAGGCATTCTGTAATCTGTGGACCTTCAAAGTGTTGATGAAACACAGGAAATGCCACGGGATTGAATGCAACAGTCACCATGCGCACTTTCCTCCATGGGAGTAATGTCTCAAACAGTTTACGCTTTTATCGTTCCCTGGAAGACCAGTGTAGTTTCCGATGCACATCTGGGTACATTCTGTAATCTGTGGACTATCAGAGTGTTGATGAAACATAGAAATTGCATCGGGATTGAATACAACAATCACGATGCTCACTTTCCTCCATGGGAGTAATGTCTCAAAGAGTGTACGCTTTGATCGTTCCCTGGGAGACCAGTAGTAGTTTCCGATGCACATCTGGTGTCATTCTGTAATCTGTCGACTATCAGAGTGTTGATGAAACACAGAAATTGCATCGGGATTGAATACAACAGTCACCAAGTGCACTTTCCTCCATGGGAGTAATGTCTCAAACAGTTTACGCTTTGATCGTTCCCTGGAAGACCAGTAGATGTTTCCGATGAACATCTGGGGGCATTCAGTAATCTGTGGACTATCAGAGTGTTGATGAAACACAGAAATTGCATCGGTATTGAATACAACAGTCACCATGTGCACTTTCCTCCATGGGAGTAGTGCCTCAAACAGTTTACGCTTTGATCGTTGCCTGGAAGACCAGTAGTTGTTTCCGATGAATATCTGGGGGCATTCTGTAACGTGTGGTCTATCAGAGTGTTGATGAAACACAGAAATTGCATCGGAATTGAATACAACAGTCACCATGTGCACTTTCCTCCATGGGAGTAATGTCTCAAACAGTCTACGCTTTGACGTTCCCTGGAAGACCAGTAGATGTTTCCGATGAACATCTGGGGGCATTCAGTAATCTGTGGACTATCAGAGTGTTGATGAAACACAGAAATTGCATCGGGATTGAATACAACAGTCACCATGTACACTTTCCTATATGGGAGTAATGCCTCAAACAGTTTACGCTTTGATCGTTCCCTGGAAGACCAGTAGTTGTTTCCGATGAATATCTGGTGGCATTCTGTAACGTGTGGTCTATCAGAGTGTTGATGAAACACAGAACTTGCATCGGGATTGAATACAACAGTCACCATGTGCACCTACCTCCATAGGAGTAATGTGTCAAACAGTCTACTTAAGACCACTAGTATTTTCCGATGCACATTTGGAGGCATTCTGTAATCTGTGGAGCTTCAAAATGTTGATGACACATAGAAATTGCCTCTGGATTGAATACAACAGTCATCATGCGCATTTTCCTCCATGGGAGTAATGTCTCAAACAGTCTACGCTTTGATCGTTCCCTTTAAGACCAGTTGTAGTTTCCGACACACATCTGGAGGCATTCTGTAATCTGTGGACTATCAGAGTGTTGATGAAGCACAGAAATTGCATCGGGATTGAATACAACAGTCACCATGAGCACTCTCCTCCTTGGGAGTAATGTCTCAAACAGTCTACGCTTTGATCGTTCCCTGCAAGACCAGTAGTAGTTTCCGATGCACATCTGGAGGCATTCTGTAATCTGTGGACCTTTAAAGTGTTGATGAAACAAAGATATTGCCTCGGGATTGAATATAATAGTCACCATGCACACTTTCTTCCATGGGAGTAATGTCTCAAACACTCTACGCTTTGATCGTTTCCTGGAAGACCAGTAGTATGTTCTGATGCATCTGGAGGCATTCTGTAATCTGTGGACCTTCAAAGTGTTGATGAAACACAGGAAATGCCACGGGATTGAATACAACGGTCACCATGCGCACTTTCCTCCATGGGAGTAATGTCTCAAACAGTTTACGCTTTTATCGTTCCCTGGAAGACCAGTGTAGTTTCCGATGCACATCTGGGTACATTCTGTAATCTGTGGACTATCAGAGTGTTGATGAAACATAGAAATTGCATCGGGATTGAATACAACACTCACGATGCTCACTTTCCTCCATGGGAGTAATGTCTCAAAGAGTGTACGCTTTGATCGTTCCCTGGAAGACCAGTAGTAGTTTCCGATGCACATCTGGTGTTATTCTGTAATCTGTGGACTATCAGAGTGTTGATGACACACAGAAATTGCATTAGGTTTGAATACAACAGTCACCATGTACACTTTCCTCCTTGGGAGTAATGTCTCAAACAGTTTACGCTTTGATCGTTCCCTGGAAGACCAGTAGTTGTTTCCCCATGAACATCTGGGAGCATTCTGTAATGTGTGGTCTAGCGGAGTGTTGGTGAAACACAGATATAGCATCGGGATTGAATGCAACAGTCACCATGCGCACTTTCCTCCATGGGAGTAATGTCTCAAACAGTTTACGCTTTGATCGTTCCCAGGAAGACCAGTAGTACTTTCCGATGCACATCTGGTGTCATTCTATAATCTGTGGACTATCAGAGTGTTGATGAAACACAGAAATTGCATCGGGATTGAATACAACAGTCACCATGCACGCTTTCCTCCATGGGAGTAATGTCTCAAACAGTCTACGCTTTTTGATCGTTCCCTGCAATACCAGTAGTAGTTTCCGATGCACATCTGGAGGCATTCTGTAATCTCTGGACCTTCAAAGTGTTGATGAAACACAGAAATTGCATCGGGATTCAATACAACAGTCACCATGCGCACTTTCCTCCATGCGAGTAATGTCTCTAACAGTCTACCCTTGGATCGTTCCTGGAAGACCATTAGTAGTTTCCGATGCACATCTGGAGCCATTCTGTAATCTGTGGACCTTCAAAGTGTTGATGAAACACAGAAATTGCCTCGGGATTGAATACAACATTCATCATGCGCATTTTCCTCCATGGGAGTAATGTCCCAATCAGTTTACGCTTTTATCGTTCCCTGGAAGACCAGTGTATTTTCCGATGCACATCTGGGGACATTCTGCAATCTGTGGACTATCGGAGTGTTGATGAATCACAGAAATTGCATTGGGATTGAAATCAACAGTCACCATGCGCACTTTCCTCCATGGGAGTAATGTCTCAAAGAGTGTACGCTTTGATCGTTCCCTGGGAGACCAGTAGTAGTTTCCAATGCACATGTGGAGGCATTCTGTAATATGTGGAGTATCTGAGTGTTGATGAAACACAGAAATTGCATCGGGATTGAATACAACAGTCACCATGCGCACTTTCCTCCACGGGAGTAATGTCTCAAACAGTCTACGCTTTGATCGTTCCCTGGAAGAGCAGTAGTAGTTTCCGATGCACATGTGGAGGCATTCTGTAATCTGTGGACTATCAGAGTGTTGATGAAACACAGAAATTGCATCGGGATTGAATACAACAGTCACCATGCGCACTTTCCTCCATGGGAGTAATTCTCAAACAGTCTACGTTTGGTCGTTCCCTGGAAGACCAGTAGTAGCTTCCGATGCACAAGTGGTGGTATTCTGTAGTCTGTGGACTATCAGAGTGTTGATGAAACACAGAAATTGCATCCTGATTGAATACAACAGTCACCATGCGCACTTTCTTAAACGGGAGTATGTCTCAAACAGTCTACGGTTCGATCGTTTCCTGGAAGACCAGTAGTAGTTTTCGATGCACATATATAGGCATTCCGTAATCTTTGGACCTTCAAAGTGTTGATGAAACACAGAAATTGCATCGGGATTGAATACAACAGTCACCATGCGCACTTTCCTCCATGGGAGTAATGTCTCAAACAGTCTACGCTTTGATCGTTCCCTGGAAGACCAGTAGTAGTTTCCGATTAACATCTGGAGGCATTCTGTAATCTGTGGACTATCAGAGTGTTGATGAAACACAGAAATTGCATCGGGATTGAATACAAGAGTCACCATGCGCATTTTCCTCCATGGGAGTAATGTCCCAAACAGTCTACGCTTTGATCGTTCCCTGGAAGGCCAGTAGTAGTTTCCGATCAACATCTGGAGGCTTTCTGTAATCTGTGGACAATGAGAATGTTGATGAAACACAGAAATTGCATCGGGATTGAATACAACAGTCACATTGCGCACTTTCCTCCATGGGAGTAATGTCTCAAACAGTCTACGCTTTGATCGTTCCCTGGAAGACCAGTAGTAGTTTCCGATTAACATCTGGAGGCATTCTGTAATCTGTGGACTATCAGAGTGTTGATGAAACACAGAAATTGCATCGGGATTGAATACAAGAGTCACCATGCGCATTTTCCTCCATGGGAGTAATGTCCCAAACAGTCTACGCTTTGATCGTTCCCTGGAAGGCCAGTAGTAGTTTCCGATCAACATCTGGAGGCTTTCTGTAATCTGTGGACAATGAGAATGTTGATGAAACACAGAAATTGCATCCGGATTGAATACAACAGTCACATTGCGCACTTTCCTCCATGGGAGTAATGTCTCAAAGGGTTTACGCTTTGATCGTTCCCTGGAAGACCAGTGGTAGTTTCCGATGCACATCTGGTGGCATTCTGTAATCAGTAGACTATCAGAGTGTTGATGAAACACAGAAATTGCATCGGGATTGAATACAAGAGTTACCATGCCACTTTCCTCCATGGGAGTAATGTCTCTAACAGTCTACGCTTTGATCGTTCCCTGGAAGACAATAGTAGTTTCCGATGCACATCTGGAGGCATTCTGTAATCTGTGGAATATCAGAGTGTTGATGAAACACAGAAATTGCATCGGGATTGAATACAACAGTCACCATGCGCACATTCCTCTATAAAAGTAATGTCTCGAACTGTCTACGCTTTGATCGTTCCCTGGAAGACTAGTAAGAGTTTCCGATGCACATCTGGAGGCATTCTGTAATCTGTGGACTATCAGAGTGTTGATGAAACACAGAAATTGCATCGGGATTGAATGCAACAGTCACCATGCGCACATTCCTCCATAAAAGTAACGTCTCAAAGAGGCTACGCTTTGATCGTTCACTGGAAGAACTGTAGTAGTTTCCGATGAACATCTGGAGGCATTCTGTAATCTGTGGACTATCAGAGTGTTGATAAAACACAGATATTGCGTCACGATTGAATACAACAGTCACCATGAGCACTTTCCTCCATGGGAGTAATGTCTCAAACAGTCTACGCTTCGATCGTTCCCTGGAAGACCAGTAGTAGTTTCCGAAGCACATCTGGAGGCATTCTTTAATCTGTGGACTATCAGAGTGTTGATGAAACATAGAAATTGCATCGCGATGAACACAACAGTCACCATGAGCACTTTCCTAAATGGGAGTAATGTCTCAAACAGTCTACGCTTTGATCGTTCTCTGGAAGACCAGTAGTAGTTTCCGATTAACATCTGGAGGCATTCTGTAATCTGTGGACTATCAGAGTGTTGATGAAACACAGAAATTGCATCGGGATTGAATACAACAGTCACCAAGCACGCTTTCCTCCATGGGAGTAATGTCTCAAACAGTCTACGCTTTTTGATCGTTCCCTGCAATACCAGTAGTAGTTTCCGATGCACATCTGGAGGCATTCTGTAATCTGTAAACCTTCAAAGTGTTGATGAAACACAGAAATTGCATCGGGATTCAATACAACAGTCACCATGTGCACTTTCCTCCATGCGAGTAATGTCTCTAACAGTCTACGCTTGGATCGTTCCCTGGAAGACCATTAGTAGTTTCCGATGCACATCTGGAGCCATTCTGTAATCTGTGGACCTTCAAAGTGTTGATGAAACACAGAAATTGCCTCGGGATTGAATACAACATTCATCATGCGCATTTTCCTCCATGGGAGTAATGTCCCAAACAGTTTACGCTTTTATCGTTCCCTGAATGACCAGTATAGTTTCCGTTGCACATCTGGGGGTATTCTGTAATCTGTGGACTATCAGAGTGTTGATGAAACACAGAAATTGCATCAGGATTGAATACAACAGTCACCATGCGCACTTTCCTCCTTGGGAGCAATGTCTGAAACAGTCTACGCTTAAATCGTTCCCTGCAAGACCAGTAGTAGATTCCGATGCACATCTGGTGGCATTCTGTAATCTGTGGACCTTTAAAGTGTTGATGAAACACAGAAATTGCCTTGGGATTGAATATAAAAGTCACCATGCGGACTTTCCTCCATGGGAGTAATGTCTCAAACAGTCTACGCTTTGATCGTTTCCTGGAAGACCAGTAGTAGTTTCTGATGCACATCTGGAGGCATTCTGTAATCTGTGGACCTTCAAAGTGTTGATGAAACACGGAAATTGCATCGGGAGTGAATACAACAGTCACCATGCGCACTTTCCTCAATGGGAGTAATGTCTCAAACAGTTTACGCTTTTATCGTTCCCTGGAAGACCAGTGTATTTTCCGATGCACATCTGGGGACATTCTGTAATCTGTGGACTATCAGAGTGTTGATGAAGCACAGAAATTGCATTGGGATTGAAATCAACAGTAACCATGCGCACTTTCCTCCATGGGAGTAATGTCCCAAAGAGTCTACGCTTTGATCGTTCCCTGGAAGACCAGTAGTAGTTTCCGATGCACATCTGGTGTCATTCTGTAATCTGTGGACTATCAGAGTGTTGATGACACACAGAAATTGCATTAGGTTTGAATACAACAGTCACCATGTACACTTTCCTCCTTGGGAGTAATGTCTCAAACAGTTTACGCTTTGATCGTTCCCTGGAAGACCAGTAGTTGTTTCCCCATGAACATCTGGGAGCATTCTGTAATGTGTGGTCTAGCGGAGTGTTGATGAAACACAGATATAGCATCGGGATTGAATGCAACAGTCACCATGCGCACTTTCCTCCATGGGAGTAATGTCTCAAACAGTTTACGCTTTGATCGTTCCCAGGAAGACCAGTAGTACTTTCCGATGCACATCTGGTGTCATTCTATAATCTGTGGACTATCAGAGTGTTGATGAAACACAGAAATTGCATCGGGATTGAATACAACAGTCACCATGCACGCTTTCCTCCATGGGAGTAATGTCTCAAACAGTCTACGCTTTTTGATCGTTCCCTGCAATACCAGTAGTAGTTTCCGATGCACATCTGGAGGCATTCTGTAATCTCTGGACCTTCAAAGTGTTGATGAAACACAGAAATTGCATCGGGATTCAATACAACAGTCACCATGCGCACTTTCCTCCATGCGAGTAATGTCTCTAACAGTCTACCCTTGGATCGTTCCTGGAAGACCATTAGTAGTTTCCGATGCACATCTGGAGCCATTCTGTAATCTGTGGACCTTCAAAGTGTTGATGAAACGCAGAAATTGCCTCGGGATTGAATACAACATTCATCATGCGCATTTTCCTCCATGGGAGTAATGTCCCAATCAGTTTACGCTTTTATCGTTCCCTGGAAGACCAGTGTATTTTCCGATGCACATCTGGGGACATTCTGCAATCTGTGGACTATCGGAGTGTTGATGAATCACAGAAATTGCATTGGGATTGAAATCAACAGTCACCATGCGCACTTGCCTCCATGGGAGTAATGTCTCTAAGAGTCTACGCTTTGATCGTTCCCTGGAAGACCAGTAGTAGTTTCCGATGCACATCTGGTGTCATTCTGTAATCTGTGGACTTTCAAAGTGTTGATGAAACACGGAAATTGCATCGTGATTGAATACAACAGTCACCAAGTGCACTTTCCTCCATAAGAGTAATGTCTTAAACAGTTTACGCTTTGATCGTTCCCTGGAAGACCAGTAGATGTTTCCGATGAACATCTGGGGGCATTCAGTAATCTGTGGACTATCAGAGTGTTGATGAAACACAGAAATTACATCGGGATTGAATACAACAGTCACCATGTGCACTTTCCTCCATGGGAGCAATGCCTCAAACAGTTTACGTTTTGATCGTTCCCTTGAAGACCAGTAGTAGTTTCCGATGCACATGTGGAGGCATTCTGTAATATGTGGAGTATCTGAGTGTTGATGAAACACAGAAATTGCATCGGGATTGAATACAACAGTCACCATGCGCACTTTCCTCCACGGGAGTAATGTCTCAAACAGTCTACGCTTTGATCGTTCCCTGGAAGAGCAGTAGTAGTTTCCGATGCACATGTGGAGGCATTCTGTAATCTGTGGACTATCAGAGTGTTGATGAAACACAGAAATTGCATCGGGATTGAATACAACAGTCACCATGCGCACTTTCCTCCATGGGAGTAATTCTCAAACAGTCTACGTTTGGTCGTTCCCTGGAAGACCAGTAGTAGCTTCCGATGCACATGTGGTGGTATTCTGTAGTCTGTGGACTATCAGAGTGTTGATGAAACACAGAAATTGCATCCTGATTGAATACAACAGTCACCATGCGCACTTTCTTAAACGGGAGTATGTCTCAAACAGTCTACGGTTCGATCGTTTCCTGGAAGACCAGTAGTAGTTTTCGATGCACATATATAGGCATTCCGTAATCTTTGGACCTTCAAAGTGTTGATGAAACACAGAAATTGCATCGGGATTGAATACAACAGTCACCATGCGCACTTTCCTCCATGGGAGTAATGTCTCAAACAGTCTACGCTTTGATCGTTCCCTGGAAGACCAGTAGTAGTTTCCGATTAACATCTGGAGGCATTCTGTAATCTGTGGACTATCAGAGTGTTGATGAAACACAGAAATTGCATCGGGATTGAATACAAGAGTCACCATGCGCATTTTCCTCCATGGGAGTAATGTCCCAAACAGTCTACGCTTTGATCGTTCCCTGGAAGGCCAGTAGTAGTTTCCGATCAACATCTGGAGGCTTTCTGTAATCTGTGGACAATGAGAATGTTGATGAAACACAGAAATTGCATCGGGATTGAATACAACAGTCACATTGCGCACTTTCCTCCATGGGAGTAATGTCTCAAAGGGTTTACGCTTTGATCGTTCCCTGGAAGACCGGTGGTAGTTTCCGATGAACATCTGGAGGCATTTTGTAATCTGTGGACTATCAGAGAGTTGATTGTGCTGATGAAACACAGAATTTGCATCGAGATTGAATACAACAGTGACCATGCCCACATTCCTCCATAAAAGTAATGTCTCAAACAGTCTACGCTTTGATCGATCCCTGGAAGACCAGTAGTAGTTTCCGACGCACATCTGGAGGCATACTGTAATCTGTGGAGTATCAGAGTGTTGATGAAACACAGAAATTGCATCGGGATTGAATACAACAGTCACCATGCGCACTTTCCTCCATGGGAGTAATGTCTCAAACAGTCTACGCTTTGATCGTTCCCTGGAAGACCAGTAGTAGTTTCCGATTAACATCTGGAGGCATTCTGTAATCTGTGGACTATCAGAGTGTTGATGAAACACAGAAATTGCATCGGGATTGAATACAAGAGTCACCATGCGCATTTTCCTCCATGGGAGTAATGTCCCAAAGAGTCTACGCTTTGATCGTTCCCTGGAAGGCCAGTAGTAGTTTCCGATCAACATCTGGAGGCTTTCTGTAATCTGTGGACAATGAGAATGTTGATGAAACACAGAAATTGCATCCGGATTGAATACAACAGTCACATTGCGCACTTTCCTCCATGGGAGTAATGTCTCAAAGGGTTTACGCTTTGATCGTTCCCTGGAAGACCAGTGGTAGTTTCCGATGCACATCTGGTGGCATTCTGTAATCAGTAGACTATCAGAGTGTTGATGAAACACAGAAATTGCATCGGGATTGAATACAAGAGTTACCATGCCACTTTCCTCCATGGGAGTAATGTCTCTAACAGTCTACGCTTTGATCGTTCCCTGGAAGACAATAGTAGTTTCCGATGCACATCTGGAGGCATTCTGTAATCTGTGGAATATCAGAGTGTTGATGAAACACAGAAATTGCATCGGGATTGAATACAACAGTCACCATGCGCACATTCCTCTATAAAAGTAATGTCTCGAACTGTCTACGCTTTGATCGTTCCCTGGAAGACTAGTAAGAGTTTCCGATGCACATCTGGAGGCATTCTGTAATCTGTGGACTATCAGAGTGTTGATGAAACACAGAAATTGCATCGGGATTGAATGCAACAGTCACCATGCGCACATTCCTCCATAAAAGTAACGTCTCAAAGAGGCTACGCTTTGATCGTTCACTGGAAGAACTGTAGTAGTTTCCGATGAACATCTGGAGGCATTCTGTAATCTGTGGACTATCAGAGTGTTGATAAAACACAGATATTGCGTCACGATTGAATACAACAGTCACCATGAGCACTTTCCTCCATGGGAGTAATGTCTCAAACAGTCTACGCTTCGATCGTTCCCTGGAAGACCAGTAGTAGTTTCCGAAGCACATCTGGAGGCATTCTTTAATCTGTGGACTATCAGAGTGTTGATGAAACATAGAAATTGCATCGCGATGAACACAACAGTCACCATGAGCACTATCCTAAATGGGAGTAATGTCTCAAACAGTCTACGCTTTGATCGTTCTCTGGAAGACCACTAGTAGTTTCCGATGGACATCTGGTGGCATTCTGTAATCTGTGGACTATCAGAGTGTTGACGAAACACAGAAATTGCATCGGGATTGAATACAACAGTCACCATGCGCACTTTCCTCCATGGGAGTAATGTCTCAAACAGTCTACGCTTTGATCGTTCCCTGGAAGACCAGTAGTAGTTTCCGATTAACATCTGGAGGCATTCTGTAATCTGTGGACTATCAGAGTGTTGATGAAACACAGAAATTGCATCGGGATTGAATACAAGAGTCACCATGCGCATTTTCCTCCATGGGAGTAATGTCCCAAACAGTCTACGCTTTGATCGTTCCCTGGAAGGCCAGTAGTAGTTTCCGATCAACATCTGGAGGCTTTCTGTAATCTGTGGACAATGAGAATGTTGATGAAACACAGAAATTGCATCGGGATTGAATACAACAGTCACATTGCGCACTTTCCTCCATGGGAGTAATGTCTCAAAGGGTTTACGCTTTGATCGTTCCCTGGAAGACCGGTGGTAGTTTCCGATGAACATCTGGAGGCATTTTGTAATCTGTGGACTATCAGAGAGTTGATTGTGCTGATGAAACACAGAATTTGCATCGAGATTGAATACAACAGTGACCATGCCCACATTCCTCCATAAAAGTAATGTCTCAAACAGTCTACGCTTTGATCGATCCCTGGAAGACCAGTAGTAGTTTCCGACGCACATCTGGAGGCATACTGTAATCTGTGGAGTATCAGAGTGTTGATGAAACACAGAAATTGCATCGGGATTGAATACAACAGTCACCATGCGCACTTTCCTCCATGGGAGTAATGTCTCAAACAGTCTACGCTTTGATCGTTCCCTGGAAGACCAGTAGTAGTTTCCGATTAACATCTGGAGGCATTCTGTAATCTGTGGACTATCAGAGTGTTGATGAAACACAGAAATTGCATCGGGATTGAATACAAGAGTCACCATGCGCATTTTCCTCCATGGGAGTAATGTCCCAAAGAGTCTACGCTTTGATCGTTCCCTGGAAGGCCAGTAGTAGTTTCCGATCAACATCTGGAGGCTTTCTGTAATCTGTGGACAATGAGAATGTTGATGAAACACAGAAATTGCATCGGGATTGAATACAACAGTCACATTGCACACTTTCCTCCATGGGAGTAATGTCTCAAACAGTCTACGCTTTGATCGTTCCCTGGAAGACCAGTAGTAGTTTCCGATTAACATCTGGAGGCATTCTGTAATCTATGGACTATCAGAGTGTTGATGAAACACAGAAATTGCATCGGGATTGAATACAAGAGTCACCATGCGCATTTTCCTCCATGGGAGTAATGTCCCAAACAGTCTACGCTTTGATCGTTCCCTGGAAGGCCAGTAGTAGTTTCCGATCAACATCTGGAGGCTTTCTGTAATCTGTGGACAATGAGAATGTTGATGAAACACAGAAATTGCATCCGGATTGAATACAACAGTCACATTGCGCACTTTCCTCCATGGGAGTAATGTCTCAAAGGGTTTACGCTTTGATCGTTCCCTGGAAGACCAGTGGTAGTTTCCGATGCACATCTGGTGGCATTCTGTAATCAGTAGACTATCAGAGTGTTGATGAAACACAGAAATTGCATCGGGATTGAATACAAGAGTTACCATGCCACTTTCCTCCATGGGAGTAATGTCTCTAACAGTCTACGCTTTGATCGTTCCCTGGAAGACAATAGTAGTTTCCGATGCACATCTGGAGGCATTCTGTAATCTGTGGAATATCAGAGTGTTGATGAAACACAGAAATTGCATCGGGATTGAATACAACAGTCACCATGCGCACATTCCTCTATAAAAGTAATGTCTCGAACTGTCTACGCTTTGATCGTTCCCTGGAAGACTAGTAAGAGTTTCCGATGCACATCTGGAGGCATTCTGTAATCTGTGGACTATCAGAGTGTCGATGAAACACAGAAATTGCATCGGGATTGAATGCAACAGTCACCATGCGCACATTCCTCCATAAAAGTAACGTCTCAAAGAGGCTACGCTTTGATCGTTCACTGGAAGAACTGTAGTAGTTTCCGATGAACATCTGGAGGCATTCTGTAATCTGTGGACTATCAGAGTGTTGATAAAACACAGATATTGCGTCACGATTGAATACAACAGTCACCATGAGCACTTTCCTCCATGGGAGTAATGTCTCAAACAGTCTACGCTTCGATCGTTCCCTGGAAGACCAGTAGTAGTTTCCGAAGCACATCTGGAGGCATTCTTTAATCTGTGGACTATCAGAGTGTTGATGAAACATAGAAATTGCATCGCGATGAACACAACAGTCACCATTAGCACTTTCCTAAATGGGAGTAATGTCTCAAACAGTCTACGCTTTGATCGTTCTCTGGAAGACCAGTAGTAGTTTCCGATTAACATCTGGAGGCATTCTGTAATCTGTGGACTATCAGAGTGTTGATGAAACACAGAAATTGCATCGGGATTGAATACAACAGTCACCATGCACGCTTTCCTCCATGGGAGTAATGTCTCAAACAGTCTACGCTTTTTGATCGTTCCCTGCAATACCAGTAGTAGTTTCCGATGCACATCTGGAGGCATTCTGTAATCTGTAAACCTTCAAAGTGTTGATGAAACACAGAAATTGCATCGGGATTCAATACAACAGTCACCATGCGCACTTTCCTCCATGCGAGTAATGTCTCTAACAGTCTACGCTTGGATCGTTCAATGGAAGACCATTAGTAGTTTCCGATGCACATCTGGAGCCATTCTGTAATCTGTGGACCTTCAAAGTGTTGATGAAACACAGAAATTGCCTCGGGATTGAATACAACATTCATCATGCGCATTTTCCTCCATGGGAGTAATGTCCCAAACAGTTTACGCTTTTATCGTTCCCTGAATGACCAGTATAGTTTCCGTTGCACATCTGGGGGTATTCTGTAATCTGTGGACTATCAGAGTGTTGATGAAACACAGAAATTGCATCAGGATTGAATACAACAGTCACCATGCGCACTTTCCTCCTTGGGAGCAATGTCTGAAACAGTCTACGCTTAAATCGTTCCCTGCAAGACCAGTAGTAGATTCCGATGCACATCTGGTGGCATTCTGTAATCTGTGGACCTTTAAAGTGTTGATGAAACACAGAAATTGCCTTGGGATTGAATATAAAAGTCACCATGCGGACTTTCCTCCATGGGAGTAATGTCTCAAACAGTCTACGCTTTGATCGTTTCCTGGAAGACCAGTAGTAGTTTCTGATGCACATCTGGAGGCATTCTGTAATCTGTGGACCTTCAAAGTGTTGATGAAACACGGAAATTGCATCGGGAGTGAATACAACAGTCACCATGCGCACTTTCCTCAATGGGAGTAATGTCTCAAACAGTTTACGCTTTTATCGTTCCCTGGAAGACCAGTGTATTTTCCGATGCACATCTGGGGACATTCTGTAATCTGTGGACTATCAGAGTGTTGATGAAGCACAGAAATTGCATTGGGATTGAAATCAACAGTAACCATGCGCACTTTCCTCCATGGGAGTAATGTCCCAAAGAGTCTACGCTTTGATCGTTCCCTGGAAGACCAGTAGTAGTTTCCGATGCACATCTGGTGTCATTCTGTAATCTGTGGACTATCAGAGTGTTGATGACACACAGAAATTGCATTAGGTTTGAATACAACAGTCACCATGTACACTTTCCTCCTTGGGAGTAATGTCTCAAACAGTTTACGCTTTGATCGTTCCCTGGAAGACCAGTAGTTGTTTCCCCATGAACATCTTGGAGCATTCTGTAATGTGTGGTCTAGCGGAGTGTTGATGAAACACAGATATAGCATCGGGATTGAATGCAACAGTCACCATGCGCACTTTCCTCCATGGGAGTAATGTCTCAAACAGTTTACGCTTTGATCGTTCCCAGGAAGACCAGTAGTACTTTCCGATGCACATCTGGTGTCATTCTATAATCTGTGGACTATCAGAGTGTTGATGAAACACAGAAATTGCATCGGGATTGAATACAACAGTCACCATGCACGCTTTCCTCCATGGGAGTAATGTCTCAAACAGTCTACGCTTTTTGATCGTTCCCTGCAATACCAGTAGTAGTTTCCGATGCACATCTGGAGGCATCCTGTAATCTCTGGACCTTCAAAGTGTTGATGAAACACAGAAATTGCATCGGGATTCAATACAACAGTCACCATGCGCACTTTCCTCCATGCGAGTAATGTCTCTAACAGTCTACCCTTGGATCGTTCCTGGAAGACCATTAGTAGTTTCCGATGCACATCTGGAGCCATTCTGTAATCTGTGGACCTTCAAAGTGTTGATGAAACGCAGAAATTGCCTCGGGATTGAATACAACATTCATCATGCGCATTTTCCTCCATGGGAGTAATGTCCCAATCAGTTTACGCTTTTATCGTTCCCTGGAAGACCAGTGTATTTTCCGATGCACATCTGGGGACATTCTGCAATCTGTGGACTATCGGAGTGTTGATGAATCACAGAAATTGCATTGGGATTGAAATCAACAGTCACCATGCGCACTTGCCTCCATGGGAGTAATGTCTCTAAGAGTCTACGCTTTGATCGTTCCCTGGAAGACCAGTAGTAGTTTCCGATGCACATCTGGTGTCATTCTGTAATCTGTGGACTTTCAAAGTGTTGATGAAACACGGAAATTGCATCGTGATTGAATACAACAGTCACCAAGTGCACTTTCCTCCATAAGAGTAATGTCTTAAACAGTTTACGCTTTGATCGTTCCCTGGAAGACCAGTAGATGTTTCCGATGAACATCTGGGGGCATTCAGTAATCTGTGGACTATCAGAGTGTTGATGAAACACAGAAATTGCATCGGGATTGAATACAACAGTCACCATGTGCACTTTCCTCCATGGGAGCAATGCCTCAAACAGTTTACGTTTTGATCGTTCCCTTGAAGACCAGTAGTAGTTTCCGATGCACATGTGGAGGCATTCTGTAATATGTGGAGTATCTGAGTGTTGATGAAACACAGAAATTGCATCGGGATTGAATACAACTGTCACCATGCGCACTTTCCTCCACGGGAGTAATGTCTCAAACAGTCTACGCTTTGATCGTTCCCTGGAAGAGCAGTAGTAGTTTCCGATGCACATGTGGAGGCATTCTGTAATCTGTGGACTATCAGAGTGTTGATGAAACACAGAAATTGCATCGGGATTGAATACAACAGTCACCATGCGCACTTTCCTCCATGGGAGTAATTCTCAAACAGTCTACGTTTGGTCGTTCCCTGGAAGACCAGTAGTAGCTTCCGATGCACATGTGGTGGTATTCTGTAGTCTGTGGACTATCAGAGTGTTGATGAAACACAGAAATTGCATCCTGATTGAATACAACAGTCACCATGCGCACTTTCTTAAACGGGAGTATGTCTCAAACAGTCTACGCTTTGATCGTCCCCTGGAAAACCACTAGTAGTTTCCGATGGACATCTGGTGGCATTCTGTAATCTGTGGACTATCAGAGTGTTGACGAAACACAGAAATTGCATCGGGATTGAATACAACAGTCACCATGCGCACTTTCCTCCATGGGAGTAATGTCTCAAACAGTTTACGTTTTGATCGTTCCCTGGAAGGCCAGTAGTAGTTTCCGATCAACATCTGGAGGCTTTCTGTAATCTGTGGACAATGAGAATGTTGATGAAACACAGAAATTGCATCGGGATTGAATACAACAGTCACATTGCGCACTTTCCTCCATGGGAGTAATGTCTCAAAGGGTTTACGCTTTGATCGTTCCCTGGAAGACCGGTGGTAGTTTCCGATGAACATCTGGAGGCATTTTGTAATCTGTGGACTATCAGAGAGTTGATTGTGCTGATGAAACACAGAATTTGCATCGAGATTGAATACAACAGTGACCATGCCCACATTCCTCCATAAAAGTAATGTCTCAAACAGTCTACGCTTTGATCGATCCCTGGAAGACCAGTAGTAGTTTCCGACGCACATCTGGAGGCATACTGTAATCTGTGGAGTATCAGAGTGTTGATGAAACACAGAAATTGAATCGGGATTGAATACAACAGTCACCATGCGCACTTTCCTCCATGGGAGTAATGTCTCAAACAGTCTACGCTTTGATCGTTCCCTGGAAGACCAGTAGTAGTTTCCGATGCACATCTGGTGGCATTCTGTAATCAGTAGAATATCAGAGTGTTGATGAAACACAGAAATTGCATCGGGATTGAATACAAGAGTTACCATGCCACTTTCCTCCATGGGAGTAATGTCTCTAACAGTCTACGCTTTGATCGTTCCCTGGAAGACAATAGTAGTTTCCGATGCACATCTGGAGGCATTCTGTAATCTGTGGAATATCAGAGTGTTGATGAAACACAGAAATTGCATCGGGATTGAATACAACAGTCACCATACGCACATTCCTCTATAAAAGTAATGTCTCGAACTGTCTACGCTTTGATCGTTCCCTGGAAGACTAGTAAGAGTTTCCGATGCACATCTGGAGGCATTCTGTAATCTGTGGACTATCAGAGTGTTGATGAAACACAGAAATTGCATCGGGATTGAATGCAACAGTCACCATGCGCACATTCCTCCATAAAAGTAACGTCTCAAAGAGGCTACGCTTTGATCGTTCACTGGAAGAACTGTAGTAGTTTCCGATGAACATCTGGAGGCATTCTGTAATCTGTGGACTATCAGAGTGTTGATAAAACACAGATATTGCGTCGCGATTGAATACAACAGTCACCATGAGCACTTTCCTCCATGGGAGTAATGTCTCAAACAGTCTACGCTTCGATCGTTCCCTGGAAGACCAGTAGTAGTTTCCGAAGCACATCTGGAGGCATTCTTTAATCTGTGGACTATCAGAGTGTTGATGAAACATAGAAATTGCATCGCGATGAACACAACAGTCACCATGAGCACTTTCCTAAATGGGAGTAATGTCTCAAACAGTCTACGCTTTGATCGTTCTCTGGAAGACCAGTAGTAGTTTCCGATTAACATCTGGAGGCATTCTGTAATCTGTGGACTATCAGAGTGTTGATGAAACACAGAAGTTGCATCGGGATTGAATACAACAGTCACCATGCACGCTTTCCTCCATGGGAGTAATGTCTCAAACAGTCTACGCTTTTTGATCGTTCCCTGCAACACCAGTAGTAGTTTCCGATGCACATCTGGAGGCATTCTGTAATCTGTAAACCTTCAAAGTGTTGATGAAACACAGAAATTGCATCGGGATTCAATACAACAGTCACCATGCGCACTTTCCTCCATGCGAGTAATGTCTCTAACAGTCTACCCTTGGATCGTTCCCTGGAAGACCATTAGTAGTTTCCGATGCACATCTGGAGCCATTCCGTAATCTGTGGACCTTCAAAGTGTTGATGAAACACAGAAATTGCCTCGGGATTGAATACAACATTCATCATGCGCATTTTCCTCCATGGGAGTAATGTCCCAAACAGTTTACGCTTTTATCGTTCCCTGAATGACCAGTATAGTTTCCGTTGCACATCTGGGGGTATTCTGTAATCTGTGGACTATCAGAGTGTTGATGAAACACAGAAATTGCATCAGGATTGAATACAACAGTCACCATGCGCACTTTCCTCCTTGGGAGCAATGTCTGAAACAGTCTACGCTTAAATCGTTCCCTGCAAGACCAGTAGTAGATTCCGATGCACATCTGGTGGCATTCTGTAATCTGTGGACCTTTAAAGTGTTGATGAAACACAGAAATTGCCTCGGGATTGAATATAAAAGTCACCATGCGCACTTTCCTCCATGGGAGTAATGTCTCAAACAGTCTACGCTTTGATCGTTTCCTGGAAGACCAGTAGTAGTTTCTGATGCACATCTGGAGGCATTCTGTAATCTGTGGACCTTCAAAGTGTTGATGAAACACGGAAATTGCATCGGGAGTGAATACAACAGTCACCATGCGCACTTTCCTCAATGGGAGTAATGTCTCAAACAGTTTACGCTTTTATCGTTCCCTGGAAGACCAGTGTATTTTCCGATGCACATCTGGGGACATTCTGTAATCTGTGGAATATCAGAGTGTTGATGAAACACAGAAATTGCATTGGGATTGAAATCAACAGTAACCATGCGCACTTTCCTCCATGGGAGTAATGTCCCAAAGAGTCTACGCTTTGATCGTTCCCTGGAAGACCAGTAGTAGTTTCCGATGCACATCTGGTGTCATTCTGTAATCTGTGGACTATCAGAGTGTTGATGAAACACAGAAATTGCATCGTGATTGAATACAACAGTCACCAAGTGCACTTTCCTCCATAAGAGTAATGTCTTAAACAGTTTACGCTTTGATCGATCCCTGGAAGACCAGTAGATGTTTCCGATGAACATCTGGGGGCATTCAGTAATCTGTGGACTATCAGAGTGTCGATGAAACACAGAAATTGCATCGGGATTGAATACAACAGTCACCATGTGCACTTTCCTCCATGGGAGCAATGCCTCAAACAGTTTACGTTTTGATCGTTCCCTGGAAGACCAGTAGTAGTTTCCGATGCACATCTGGAGGCATTCTGTAATATGAGGAGTATCTGAGTGTTGATGAAACACAGAAATTGCATCGGGATTGAATACAACAGTCACCATGCGCACTTTCCTCCACGGGAGTAATGTCTCAAACAGTCTACGCTTTGATCGTTCCCTGGAAGAGCAGTAGTAGTTTCCGATGCACATGTGGAGGCATTCTGTAATCTGTGGACTATCAGAGTGTTGATGAAACACAGAAATAGCATCGGGATTGAATACAACAGTCACCATGCGCACTTTCCTCCGTGGGAGTAATTCTCAAACAGTCTACGTTTGGTCGTTCCCTGGAAGACCAGTAGTAGCTTCCGATGCACATGTGGTGGTATTCTGTAGTCTGTGGACTATCAGAGTGTTGATGAAACACAGAAATTGCATCCTGATTGAATACAACAGTCACCATGCGCACTTTCTTAAACGGGAGTATGTCTCAAACAGTCTACGCTTTGATCGTCCCCTGGAAGACCACTAGTAGTTTCCGATGGACATCTGGTGGCATTCTGTAATCTGTGGACTATCAGAGTGTTGACGAAACACAGAAATTGCATCGGGATTGAATACAACAGTCACCATGCGCACATTCCTCCATGGGAGTAATGTCTCAAACAGTCTACGCTTTGATCGTTCCCTGGAAGACCAGTAGTAGTTTCCGATTAACATCTGGAGGCATTCTGTAATCTGTGGACTATCAGAGTGTTGATGAAACACAGAAATTGCATCGGGATTGAATACAAGAGTCACCATGCGCATTTTCCTCCATGGGAGTAATGTCCCAAACAGTCTACGCTTTGATCGTTCCCTGGAAGGCCAGTAGTAGTTTCCGATCAACATCTGGAGGCTTTCTGTAATCTGTGGACAATGAGAATGTTGATGAAACACAGAAATTGCATCGGGATTGAATACAACAGTCACATTGCGCACTTTCCTCCATGGGAATAATGTCTCAAAGGGTTTACGCTTTGATCGTTCCCTGGAAGACCAGTGGTAGTTTCCGATGAACATCTGGAGGCATTCTGTAATCTGTGGACTATCAGAGAGTTGATTGTGCTGATGAAACACAGAATTTGCATCGAGATTGAATACAACAGTGACCATGCCCACATTCCTCCATAAAAGTAATGTCTCAAACAGTCTACGCTTTGATCGTTCCCTGGAAGACCAGTAGTAGTTTCCCACGCACATCTGGAGGCATTCTTTAATCTGTGGACTATCAGAGTGTTGATGAAACACAGAAATTGCATCGGGATTGAATACAAGAGTTACCATGCCACTTTCCTCCATGGGAGTAATGTCTCTAACAGTCTACGCTTTGATCGTTCCCTGGAAGACAATAGTAGTTTCCGATGCACATCTGGAGGCATTCTGTAATCTGTGGAATATCAGAGTGTTGATGAAACACAGAAATTGCATCGGGATTGAATACAACAGTCACCATGCGCACATTCCTCTATAAAAGTAATGTCTCGAGCAGTCTACGCTTTGATCGTTCCCTGGAAGACTAGTAAGAGTTTCCGATGCACATCTGGAGGCATTCTGTAATCTGTGGACTATCAGAGTGTTGATGAAACACAGAAATTGCATCGGGATTGAATGCAACAGTCACCATGCGCACATTCCTCCATAAAAGTAACGTCTCAAAGAGGCTACGCTTTGATCGTTCACTGGAAGAACTGTAGTAGTTTCCGATGAACATCTGGAGGCATTCTGTAATCTGTGGACTATCAGAGTGTTGATAAAACACAGATATTGCGTCGCGATTGAATACAACAGTCACCATGAGCACTTTCCTCCATGGGAGTAATGTCTCAAACAGTCTACGCTTCGATCGTTCCCTGGAAGACCAGTAGTAGTTTCCGAAGCACATCTGGAGGCATTCTTTAATCTGTGGACTATCAGAGTGTTGATGAAACACAGAAATTGCATCGCGATGAACACAACAGTCACCATGAGCACTTTCCTAAATGGGAGTAATGTCTCAAACAGTCTACGCTTTGATCGTTCTCTGGAAGACCAGTAGTAGTTTCCGATTAACATCTGGAGGCATTCTGTAATCTGTGGACTATCAGAGTGTTGATGAAACACAGAAATTGCATCGGGATTGAATACAACAGTCACCATGCACGCTTTCCTCCATGGGAGTAATGTCTCAAACAGTCTACGCTTTTTGATCGTTCCCTGCAATACCAGTAGTAGTTTCCGATGCACATCTGGAGGCATTCTGTAATCTGTAGACCTTCAAAGTGTTGATGAAACACAGAAATTGCATCGGGATTCAATACAACAGTCACCATGCGCACTTTCCTCCTTGGGAGCAATGTCTGAAACAGTCTACGCTTAAATCGTTCCCTGCAAGACCAGTAGTAGATTCCGATGCACATCTGGTGGCATTCTGTAATCTGTGGACCTTTAAAGTGTTGATGAAACACAGAAATTGCCTCGGGATTGAATATAAAAGTCACCATGCGCACTTTCCTCCATGGGAGTAATGTCTCAAACAGTCTACGTTTTGATCGTTTCCTGGAAGACCAGTAGTAGTTTCTGATGCACATCTGGAGGCATTCTGTAATCTGTGGACCTTCAAAGTGTTGATGAAACACGGAAATTGCATCGGGAGTGAATACAACAGTCACCATGCGCACTTTCCTCAATGGGAGTAATGTCTCAAACAGTTTACGCTTTTATCGTTCCCTGGAAGACCAGTGTATTTTCCGATGCACATCTGGGGACATTCTGTAATCTGTGGACTATCAGAGTGTTGATGAAACACAGAAATTGCATTGGGATTGAAATCAACAGTAACCATGCGCACTTTCCTCCATGGGAGTAATGTCCCAAAGAGTCTACGCTTTGATCGTTCCCTGGAAGACCAGTAGATGTTTCCGATGAACATCTGGGGGCATTCAGTAATCTGTGGACTTTCAGAGTGTTGATGAAACACAGAAATTGCATCGGGATTGAATACAACAGTCACCATGTGCACTTTCCTCCATGGGCGTAATGCCTCAAACAGTTTACGCTTAGATCGTTCTCTGGAAGACCAGTAGTAGTTTCCGATGCACATCTGGAGGCATTCTGTAATATGTGGAGTATCAGAGTGTTGATGAAACACAGAAATTGCATCGGGATTGAATACAACGGTCACCACGCGCACTTTCCTCCATGGGAGTAATGTCCCAAACAGTCTACGCTTTGATCGTTCCCTGGAAGACCAGTAGTAGTTTCCGATGCACATCTGGAGGCATTCTATAATCTGTGGACTATGAGAGTGTTGATGAAACACAGAAATTGCATCGGGATTGAATACAACAGTCACCATGCGCACTTTCCTCCATGGGAGTAATGTCTCAAACAGTCTACGCTTTGATCGTTCCCTGGAAGACCAGTAGTAGTTTCCGATTAACATCTGGAGGCATTCTGTAATCTGTGGACTATCAGAGTGTTGATGAAACACAGAAATTGCATCGGGATTGAATACAAGAGTCACCATGCGCATTTTCCTCCATGGGAGTAATGTCCCAAAGAGTCTACGCTTTGATCGTTCCCTGGAAGGCCAGTAGTAGTTTCCGATCAACATCTGGAGGCTTTCTGTAATCTGTGGACAATGAGAATGTTGATGAAACACAGAAATTGCATCGGGATTGAATACAACAGTCACATTGCACACTTTCCTCCATGGGAGTAATGTCTCAAACAGTCTACGCTTTGATCGTTCCCTGGAAGACCAGTAGTAGTTTCCGATTAACATCTGGAGGCATTCTGTAATCTATGGACTATCAGAGTGTTGATGAAACCCAGAAATTGCATCGGGATTGAATACAAGAGTCACCATGCGCATTTTCCTCCATGGGAGTAATGTCCCAAACAGTCTACGCTTTGATCGTTCCCTGGAAGGCCAGTAGTAGTTTCCGATCAACATCTGGAGGCTTTCTGTAATCTGTGGACAATGAGAATGTTGATGAAACACAGAAATTGCATCCGGATTGAATACAACAGTCACATTGCGCACTTTCCTCCATGGGAGTAATGTCTCAAAGGGTTTACGCTTTGATCGTTCCCTGGAAGACCAGTGGTAGTTTCCGATGCACATCTGGTGGCATTCTGTAATCAGTAGACTATCAGAGTGTTGATGAAACACAGAAATTGCATCGGGATTGAATACAAGAGTTACCATGCCACTTTCCTCCATGGGAGTAATGTCTCTAACAGTCTACGCTTTGATCGTTCCCTGGAAGACAATGGTAGTTTCCGATGCACATCTGGAGGCATTCTGTAATCTGTGGAATATCAGAGTGTTGATGAAACACAGAAATTGCATCGGGATTGAATACAACAGTCACCATGCGCACATTCCTCTATAAAAGTAATGTCTCGAACTGTCTACGCTTTGATCGTTCCCTGGAAGACTAGTAAGAGTTTCCGATGCACATCTGGAGGCATTCTGTAATCTGTGGACTATCAGAGTGTTGATGAAACACAGAAATTGCATCGGGATTGAATGCAACAGTCACCATGCGCACATTCCTCCATAAAAGTAACGTCTCAAAGAGGCTACGCTTTGATCGTTCACTGGAAGAACTGTAGTAGTTTCCGATGAACATCTGGAGGCATTCTGTAATCTGTGGACTATCAGAGTGTTGATAAAACACAGATATTGCGTCACGATTGAATACAACAGTCACCATGAGCACTTTCCTCCATGGGAGTAATGTCTCAAACAGTCTACGCTTCGATCGTTCCCTGGAAGACCAGTAGTAGTTTCCGAAGCACATCTGGAGGCATTCTTTAATCTGTGGACTATCAGAGTGTTGATGAAACATAGAAATTGCATCGCGATGAACACAACAGTCACCATGAGCACTTTCCTAAATGGGAGTAATGTCTCAAACAGTCTACGCTTTGATCGTTCTCTGGAAGACCAGTAGTAGTTTCCGATTAACATCTGGAGGCATTCTGTAATCTGTGGACTATCAGAGTGTTGATGAAACACAGAAATTGCATCGGGATTGAATACAACAGTCACCATGCACGCTTTCCTCCATGGGAGTAATGTCTCAAACAGTCTACGCTTTTTGATCGTTCCCTGCAATACCAGTAGTAGTTTCCGATGCACATCTGGAGGCATTCTGTAATCTGTAAACCTTCAAAGTGTTGATGAAACACAGAAATTGCATCGGGATTCAATACAACAGTCACCATGCGCACTTTCCTCCATGCGAGTAATGTCTCTAACAGTCTACGCTTGGATCGTTCCCTGGAAGACCATTAGTAGTTTCCGATGCACATCTGGAGCCATTCTGTAATCTGTGGACCTTCAAAGTGTTGATGAAACACAGAAATTGCCTCGGGATTGAATACAACATTCATCATGCGCATTTTCCTCCATGGGAGTAATGTCCCAAACAGTTTACGCTTTTATCGTTCCCTGAATGACCAGTATAGTTTCCGTTGCACATCTGGGGGTATTCTGTAATCTGTGGACTATCAGAGTGGTGATGAAACACAGAAATTGCATCAGGATTGAATACAACAGTCACCATGCGCACTTTCCTCCTTGGGAGCAATGTCTGAAACAGTCTACGCTTAAATCGTTCCCTGCAAGACCAGTAGTAGATTCCGATGCACATCTGGTGGCATTCTGTAATCTGTGGACCTTTAAAGTGTTGATGAAACACAGAAATTGCCTTGGGATTGAATATAAAAGTCACCATGCGGACTTTCCTCCATGGGAGTAATGTCTCAAACAGTCTACGCTTTGATCGTTTCCTGGAAGACCAGTAGTAGTTTCTGATGCACATCTGGAGGCATTCTGTAATCTGTGGACCTTCAAAGTGTTGATGAAACACGGAAATTGCATCGGGAGTGAATACAACAGTCACCATGCGCACTTTCCTCAATGGGAGTAATGTCTCAAACAGTTTACGCTTTTATCGTTCCCTGGAAGACCAGTGTATTTTCCGATGCACATCTGGGGACATTCTGTAATCTGTGGACTATCAGAGTGTTGATGAAGCACAGAAATTGCATTGGGATTGAAATCAACAGTAACCATGCGCACTTTCCTCCATGGGAGTAATGTCCCAAAGAGTCTACGCTTTGATCGTTCCCTGGAAGACCAGTAGTAGTTTCCGATGCACATCTGGTGTCATTCTGTAATCTGTGGACTATCAGAGTGTTGATGACACACAGAAATTGCATTAGGTTTGAATACAACAGTCACCATGTACACTTTCCTCCTTGGGAGTAATGTCTCAAACAGTTTACGCTTTGATCGTTCCCTGGAAGACCAGTAGTTGTTTCCCCATGAACATCTTGGAGCATTCTGTAATGTGTGGTCTAGCGGAGTGTTGATGAAACACAGATATAGCATCGGGATTGAATGCAACAGTCACCATGCGCACTTTCCTCCATGGGAGTAATGTCTCAAACAGTTTACGCTTTGATCGTTCCCAGGAAGACCAGTAGTACTTTCCGATGCACATCTGGTGTCATTCTATAATCTGTGGACTATCAGAGTGTTGATGAAACACAGAAATTGCATCGGGATTGAATACAACAGTCACCATGCACGCTTTCCTCCATGGGAGTAATGTCTCAAACAGTCTACGCTTTTTGATCGTTCCCTGCAATACCAGTAGTAGTTTCCGATGCACATCTGGAGGCATTCTGTAATCTCTGGACCTTCAAAGTGTTGATGAAACACAGAAATTGCATCGGGATTCAATACAACAGTCACCATGCGCACTTTCCTCCATGCGAGTAATGTCTCTAACAGTCTACCCTTGGATCGTTCCTGGAAGACCATTAGTAGTTTCCGATGCACATCTGGAGCCATTCTGTAATCTGTGGACCTTCAAAGTGTTGATGAAACGCAGAAATTGCCTCGGGATTGAATACAACATTCATCATGCGCATTTTCCTCCATGGGAGTAATGTCCCAATCAGTTTACGCTTTTATCGTTCCCTGGAAGACCAGTGTATTTTCCGATGCACATCTGGGGACATTCTGCAATCTGTGGACTATCGGAGTGTTGATGAATCACAGAAATTGCATTGGGATTGAAATCAACAGTCACCATGCGCACTTGCCTCCATGGGAGTAATGTCTCTAAGAGTCTACGCTTTGATCGTTCCCTGGAAGACCAGTAGTAGTTTCCGATGCACATCTGGTGTCATTCTGTAATCTGTGGACTTTCAAAGTGTTGATGAAACACGGAAATTGCATCGTGATTGAATACAACAGTCACCAAGTGCACTTTCCTCCATAAGAGTAATGTCTTAAACAGTTTACGCTTTGATCGTTCCCTGGAAGACCAGTAGATGTTTCCGATGAACATCTGGGGGCATTCAGTAATCTGTGGACTATCAGAGTGTTGATGAAACACAGAAATTGCATCGGGATTGAATACAACAGTCACCATGTGCACTTTCCTCCATGGGAGCAATGCCTCAAACAGTTTACGTTTTGATCGTTCCCTTGAAGACCAGTAGTAGTTTCCGATGCACATGTGGAGGCATTCTGTAATATGTGGAGTATCTGAGTGTTGATGAAACACAGAAATTGCATCGGGATTGAATACAACTGTCACCATGCGCACTTTCCTCCACGGGAGTAATGTCTCAAACAGTCTACGCTTTGATCGTTCCCTGGAAGAGCAGTAGTAGTTTCCGATGCACATGTGGAGGCATTCTGTAATCTCTGGACTATCAGAGTGTTGATGAAACAAAGAAATTGCATCGGGATTGAATACAACAGTCACCATGCGCACTTTCCTCCATGGGAGTAATTCTCAAACAGTCTACGTTTGGTCGTTCCCTGGAAGACCAGTAGTAGCTTCCGATGCACATGTGGTGGTATTCTGTAGTCTGTGGACTATCAGAGTGTTGATGAAACACAGAAATTGCATCCTGATTGAATACAACAGTCACCATGCGCACTTTCTTAAACGGGAGTATGTCTCAAACAGTCTACGCTTTGATCGTCCCCTGGAAAACCACTAGTAGTTTCCGATGGACATCTGGTGGCATTCTGTAATCTGTGGACTATCAGAGTGTTGACGAAACACAGAAATTGCATCGGGATTGAATACAACAGTCACCATGCGCACTTTCCTCCATGGGAGTAATGTCTCAAACAGTTTACGTTTTGATCGTTCCCTGGAAGGCCAGTAGTAGTTTCCGATCAACATCTGGAGGCTTTCTGTAATCTGTGGACAATGAGAATGTTGATGAAACACAGAAATTGCATCGGGATTGAATACAACAGTCACATTGCGCACTTTCCTCCATGGGAGTAATGTCTCAAAGGGTTTACGCTTTGATCGTTCCCTGGAAGACCGGTGGTAGTTTCCGATGAACATCTGGAGGCATTTTGTAATCTGTGGACTATCAGAGAGTTGATTGTGCTGATGAAACACAGAATTTGCATCGAGATTGAATACAACAGTGACCATGCCCACATTCCTCCATAAAAGTAATGTCTCAAACAGTCTACGCTTTGATCGATCCCTGGAAGACCAGTAGTAGTTTCCGACGCACATCTGGAGGCATACTGTAATCTGTGGAGTATCAGAGTGTTGATGAAACACAGAAATTGAATCGGGATTGAATACAACAGTCACCATGCGCACTTTCCTCCATGGGAGTAATGTCTCAAACAGTCTACGCTTTGATCGTTCCCTGGAAGACCAGTAGTAGTTTCCGATGCACATCTGGTGGCATTCTGTAATCAGTAGAATATCAGAGTGTTGATGAAACACAGAAATTGCATCGGGATTGAATACAAGAGTTACCATGCCACTTTCCTCCATGGGAGTAATGTCTCTAACAGTCTACGCTTTGATCGTTCCCTGGAAGACAATAGTAGTTTCCGATGCACATCTGGAGGCATTCTGTAATCTGTGGAATATCAGAGTGTTGATGAAACACAGAAATTGCATCGGGATTGAATACAACAGTCACCATACGCACATTCCTCTATAAAAGTAATGTCTCGAACTGTCTACGCTTTGATCGTTCCCTGGAAGACTAGTAAGAGTTTCCGATGCACATCTGGAGGCATTCTGTAATCTGTGGACTATCAGAGTGTTGATGAAACACAGAAATTGCATCGGGATTGAATGCAACAGTCACCATGCGCACATTCCTCCATAAAAGTAACGTCTCAAAGAGGCTACGCTTTGATCGTTCACTGGAAGAACTGTAGTAGTTTCCGATGAACATCTGGAGGCATTCTGTAATCTGTGGACTATCAGAGTGTTGATAAAACACAGATATTGCGTCGCGATTGAATACAACAGTCACCATGAGCACTTTCCTCCATGGGAGTAATGTCTCAAACAGTCTACGCTTCGATCGTTCCCTGGAAGACCAGTAGTAGTTTCCGAAGCACATCTGGAGGCATTCTTTAATCTGTGGACTATCAGAGTGTTGATGAAACATAGAAATTGCTTCGCGATGAACACAACAGTCACCATGAGCACTTTCCTAAATGGGAGTAATGTCTCAAACAGTCTACGCTTTGATCGTTCTCTGGAAGACCAGTAGTAGTTTCCGATTAACATCTGGAGGCATTCTGTAATCTGTGGACTATCAGAGTGTTGATGAAACACAGAAGTTGCATCGGGATTGAATACAACAGTCACCATGCACGCTTTCCTCCATGGGAGTAATGTCTCAAACAGTCTACGCTTTTTGATCGTTCCCTGCAATACCAGTAGTAGTTTCCGATGCACATCTGGAGGCATTCTGTAATCTGTAAACCTTCAAAGTGTTGATGAAACACAGAAATTGCATCGGGATTCAATACAACAGTCACCATGCGCACTTTCCTCCATGCGAGTAATGTCTCTAACAGTCTACCCTTGGATCGTTCCCTGGAAGACCATTAGTAGTTTCCGATGCACATCTGGAGCCATTCCGTAATCTGTGGACCTTCAAAGTGTTGATGAAACACAGAAATTGCCTCGGGATTGAATACAACATTCATCATGCGCATTTTCCTCCATGGGAGTAATGTCCCAAACAGTTTACGCTTTTATCGTTCCCTGAATGACCAGTATAGTTTCCGTTGCACATCTGGGGGTATTCTGTAATCTGTGGACTATCAGAGTGTTGATGAAACACAGAAATTGCATCTGGATTGAATACAACAGTCACCATGCGCACTTTCCTCCTTGGGAGCAATGTCTGAAACAGTCTACGCTTAAATCGTTCCCTGCAAGACCAGTAGTAGATTCCGATGCACATCTGGTGGCATTCTGTAATCTGTGGACCTTTAAAGTGTTGATGAAACACAGAAATTGCCTCGGGATTGAATATAAAAGTCACCATGCGCACTTTCCTCCATGGGAGTAATGTCTCAAACAGTCTACGCTTTGATCGTTTCCTGGAAGACCAGTAGTAGTTTCTGATGCACATCTGGAGGCATTCTGTAATCTGTGGACCTTCAAAGTGTTGATGAAACACGGAAATTGCATCGGGAGTGAATACAACAGTCACCATGCGCACTTTCCTCAATGGGAGTAATGTCTCAAACAGTTTACGCTTTTATCGTTCCCTGGAAGACCAGTGTATTTTCCGATGCACATCTGGGGACATTCTGTAATCTGTGGAATATCAGAGTGTTGATGAAACACAGAAATTGCATTGGGATTGAAATCAACAGTAACCATGCGCACTTTCCTCCATGGGAGTAATGTCCCAAAGAGTCTACGCTTTGATCGTTCCCTGGAAGACCAGTAGTAGTTTCCGATGCACATCTGGTGTCATTCTGTAATCTGTGGACTATCAGAGTGTTGATGAAACACAGAAATTGCATCGTGATTGAATACAACAGTCACCAAGTGCACTTTCCTCCATAAGAGTAATGTCTTAAACAGTTTACGCTTTGATCGATCCCTGGAAGACCAGTAGATGTTTCCGATGAACATCTGGGGGCATTCAGTAATCTGTGGACTATCAGAGTGTCGATGAAACACAGAAATTGCATCGGGATTGAATACAACAGTCACCATGTGCACTTTCCTCCATGGGAGCAATGCCTCAAACAGTTTACGTTTTGATCGTTCCCTGGAAGACCAGTAGTAGTTTCCGATGCACATCTGGAGGCATTCTGTAATATGAGGAGTATCTGAGTGTTGATGAAACACAGAAATTGCATCGGGATTGAATACAACAGTCACCATGCGCACTTTCCTCCACGGGAGTAATATCTCAAACAGTCTACGCTTTGATCGTTCCCTGGAAGAGCAGTAGTAGTTTCCGATGCACATGTGGAGGCATTCTGTAATCTGTGGACTATCAGAGTGTTGATGAAACACAGAAATAGCATCGGGATTGAATACAACAGTCACCATGCGCACTTTCCTCCGTGGGAGTAATTCTCAAACAGTCTACGTTTGGTCGTTCCCTGGAAGACCAGTAGTAGCTTCCGATGCACATGTGGTGGTATTCTGTAGTCTGTGGACTATCAGAGTGTTGATGAAACACAGAAATTGCATCCTGATTGAATACAACAGTCACCATGCGCACTTTCTTAAACGGGAGTATGTCTCAAACAGTCTACGCTTTGATCGTCCCCTGGAAGACCACTAGTAGTTTCCGATGGACATCTGGTGGCATTCTGTAATCTGTGGACTATCAGAGTGTTGACGAAACACAGAAATTGCATCGGGATTGAATACAACAGTCACCATGCGCACATTCCTCCATGGGAGTAATGTCTCAAACAGTCTACGCTTTGATCGTTCCCTGGAAGACCAGTAGTAGTTTCCGATTAACATCTGGAGGCATTCTGTAATCTGTGGACTATCAGAGTGTTGATGAAACACAGAAATTGCATCGGGATTGAATACAAGAGTCACCATGCGCATTTTCCTCCATGGGAGTAATGTCCCAAACAGTCTACGCTTTGATCGTTCCCTGGAAGGCCAGTAGTAGTTTCCGATCAACATCTGGAGGCTTTCTGTAATCTGTGGACAATGAGAATGTTGATGAAACACAGAAATTGCATCGGGATTGAATACAACAGTCACATTGCGCACTTTCCTCCATGGGAATAATGTCTCAAAGGGTTTACGCTTTGATCGTTCCCTGGAAGACCAGTGGTAGTTTCCGATGAACATCTGGAGGCATTCTGTAATCTGTGGACTATCAGAGAGTTGATTGTGCTGATGAAACACAGAATTTGCATCGAGATTGAATACAACAGTGACCATGCCCACATTCCTCCATAAAAGTAATGTCTCAAACAGTCTACGCTTTGATCGTTCCCTGGAAGACCAGTAGTAGTTTCCCACGCACATCTGGAGGCATTCTTTAATCTGTGGACTATCAGAGTGTTGATGAAACACAGAAATTGCATCGGGATTGAATACAAGAGTTACCATGCCACTTTCCTCCATGGGAGTAATGTCTCTAACAGTCTACGCTTTGATCGTTCCCTGGAAGACAATAGTAGTTTCCGATGCACATCTGGAGGCATTCTGTAATCTGTGGAATATCAGAGTGTTGATGAAACACAGAAATTGCATCGGGATTGAATACAACAGTCACCATGCGCACATTCCTCTATAAAAGTAATGTCTCGAGCAGTCTACGCTTTGATCGTTCCCTGGAAGACTAGTAAGAGTTTCCGATGCACATCTGGAGGCATTCTGTAATCTGTGGACTATCAGAGTGTTGATGAAACACAGAAATTGCATCGGGATTGAATGCAACAGTCACCATGCGCACATTCCTCCATAAAAGTAACGTCTCAAAGAGGCTACGCTTTGATCGTTCACTGGAAGAACTGTAGTAGTTTCCGATGAACATCTGGAGGCATTCTGTAATCTGTGGACTATCAGAGTGTTGATAAAACACAGATATTGCGTCGCGATTGAATACAACAGTCACCATGAGCACTTTCCTCCATGGGAGTAATGTCTCAAACAGTCTACGCTTCGATCGTTCCCTGGATGACCAGTAGTAGTTTCCGAAGCACATCTGGAGGCATTCTTTAATCTGTGGACTATCAGAGTGTTGATGAAACACAGAAATTGCATCGCGATGAACACAACAGTCACCATGAGCACTTTCCTAAATGGGAGTAATGTCTCAAACAGTCTACGCTTTGATCGTTCTCTGGAAGACCAGTAGTAGTTTCCGATTAACATCTGGAGGCATTCTGTAATCTGTGGACTATCAGAGTGTTGATGAAACACAGAAATTGCATCGGGATTGAATACAACAGTCACCATGCACGCTTTCCTCCATGGGAGTAATGTCTCAAACAGTCTACGCTTTTTGATCGTTCCCTGCAATACCAGTAGTAGTTTCCGATGCACATCTGGAGGCATTCTGTAATCTGTAGACCTTCAAAGTGTTGATGAAACACAGAAATTGCATCGGGATTCAATACAACAGTCACCATGCGCACTTTCCTCCTTGGGAGCAATGTCTGAAACAGTCTACGCTTAAATCGTTCCCTGCAAGACCAGTAGTAGATTCCGATGCACATCTGGTGGCATTCTGTAATCTGTGGACCTTTAAAGTGTTGATGAAACACAAAAATTGCCTCGGGATTGAATATAAAAGTCACCATGCGCACTTTCCTCCATGGGAGTAATGTCTCAAACAGTCTACGTTTTGATCGTTTCCTGGAAGACCAGTAGTAGTTTCTGATGCACATCTGGAGGCATTCTGTAATCTGTGGACCTTCAAAGTGTTGATGAAACACGGAAATTGCATCGGGAGTGAATACAACAGTCACCATGCGCACTTTCCTCAATGGGAGTAATGTCTCAAACAGTTTACGCTTTTATCGTTCCCTGGAAGACCAGTGTATTTTCCGATGCACATCTGGGGACATTCTGTAATCTGTGGACTATCAGAGTGTTGATGAAACACAGAAATTGCATTGGGATTGAAATCAACAGTAACCATGCGCACTTTCCTCCATGGGAGTAATGTCCCAAAGAGTCTACGCTTTGATCGTTCCCTGGAAGACCAGTAGATGTTTCCGATGAACATCTGGGGGCATTCAGTAATCTGTGGACTTTCAGAGTGTTGATGAAACACAGAAATTGCATCGGGATTGAATACAACAGTCACCATGTGCACTTTCCTCCATGGGCGTAATGCCTCAAACAGTTTACGCTTAGATCGTTCCCTGGAAGACCAGTAGTAGTTTCCGATGCACATCTGGAGGCATTCTGTAATATGTGGAGTATCAGAGTGTTGATGAAACACAGAAATTGCATCGGGATTGAATGCAACAGTCACCATGCGCACATTCCTCCATAAAAGTAACGTCTCAAAGAGGCTACGCTTTGATCGTTCACTGGAAGAACTGTAGTAGTTTCCGATGAACATCTGGAGGCATTCTGTAATCTGTGGACTATCAGAGTGTTGATAAAACACAGATATTGCGTCGCGATTGAATACAACAGTCACCATGAGCACTTTCCTCCATGGGAGTAATGTCTCAAACAGTCTACGCTTCGATCGTTCCCTGGAAGACCAGTAGTAGTTTCCGAAGCACATCTGGAGGCATTCTTTAATCTGTGGACTATCAGAGTGTTGATGAAACACAGAAATTGCATCGCGATGAACACAACAGTCACCATGAGCACTTTCCTAAATGGGAGTAATGTCTCAAACAGTCTACGCTTTGATCGTTCTCTGGAAGACCAGTAGTAGTTTCCGATTAACATCTGGAGGCATTCTGTAATCTGTGGACTATCAGAGTGTTGATGAAACACAGAAATTGCATCGGGATTGAATACAACAGTCACCATGCACGCTTTCCTCCATGGGAGTAATGTCTCAAACAGTCTACGCTTTTTGATCGTTCCCTGCAATACCAGTAGTAGTTTCCGATGCACATCTGGAGGCATTCTGTAATCTGTAGACCTTCAAAGTGTTGATGAAACACAGAAATTGCATCGGGATTCAATACAACAGTCACCATGCGCACTTTCCTCCTTGGGAGCAATGTCTGAAACAGTCTACGCTTAAATCGTTCCCTGCAAGACCAGTAGTAGATTCCGATGCACATCTGGTGGCATTCTGTAATCTGTGGACCTTTAAAGTGTTGATGAAACACAGAAATTGCCTCGGGATTGAATATAAAAGTCACCATGCGCACTTTCCTCCATGGGAGTAATGTCTCAAACAGTCTACGTTTTGATCGTTTCCTGGAAGACCAGTAGTAGTTTCTGATGCACATCTGGAGGCATTCTGTAATCTGTGGACCTTCAAAGTGTTGATGAAACACGGAAATTGCATCGGGAGTGAATACAACAGTCACCATGCGCACTTTCCTCAATGGGAGTAATGTCTCAAACAGTTTACGCTTTTATCGTTCCCTGGAAGACCAGTGTATTTTCCGATGCACATCTGGGGACATTCTGTAATCTGTGGACTATCAGAGTGTTGATGAAACACAGAAATTGCATTGGGATTGAAATCAACAGTAACCATGCGCACTTTCCTCCATGGGAGTAATGTCCCAAAGAGTCTACGCTTTGATCGTTCCCTGGAAGACCAGTAGATGTTTCCGATGAACATCTGGGGGCATTCAGTAATCTGTGGACTTTCAGAGTGTTGATGAAACACAGAAATTGCATCGGGATTGAATACAACAGTCACCATGTGCACTTTCCTCCATGGGCGTAATGCCTCAAACAGTTTACGCTTAGATCGTTCCCTGGAAGACCAGTAGTAGTTTCCGATGCACATCTGGAGGCATTCTGTAATATGTGGAGTATCAGAGTGTTGATGAAACACAGAAATTGCATCGGGATTGAATACAACGGTCACCACGCGCACTTTCCTCCATGGGAGTAATGTCCCAAACAGTCTACGCTTTGATCGTTCCCTGGAAGACCAGTAGTAGTTTCCGATGCACATCTGGAGGCATTCTATAATTTGTGGACTATGAGAGTGTTGATGAAACACAGAAATTGCATCGGGATTGAATACAACATTCACCATGCGCACTTTCCTCCATGGGAGTAATTCTCAAACAGTCTACGCTTTGATCGTTCCCTGGAAGACCAGTAGTTGTTTCCGATGCACATCTGGTGGCATACTGTAGTCTGAGGCCTATCAGAGTGTTGATGAAACACAGAAAATGCATCGGGATTGAATACAACAGGCACCATGCGCACTTTCTTAAACGGGAGTATGTCTCAAACAGTCTACGCTTTGTTTGTTCCTTGGAATACCACTAGTAGTTTCCGATGCACATCTGGTGGCATTCTGTAATCTGTGGACTATTAGAGTGTTGATGAAACACAGAAATTGCATCGGGATTGAATACAATTCACCATGCGCACTTTCCTCCATGGGAGTAATGTCTCAAAGAGTCTACGCTTTGATCGTTACCTGGAAGACCTGTAGTAGTTTCCGATGCACATCTGGAGGCATTCTGTAATCTGTGGAGTATCAGAGTGTTAATGAAACACAGAAATTGCATCGGGATTGAATACAACAGTCACCATGCGCACTTTTCTCCATGGGAGTAATGTCTCAAAGAGTGTACGCATTGATCGTTCCCTGGAAGACCTGTAGTAGTTTCCGATGCACATCTGGAGGCATTCTGTAATCTGTGGACTATCGGAGTGTTGATGAAACACAGAAATAGCATCGGGATTGAATACAACAGTCACCATGAGCCCTTTCCTCCATGGGAGTAATGTCTCAAACAGTCTACGCTTTGATCGTTTCCTGGAAGAACAGTAGTAGTTTCCGATGCACATCTGGAGGCATTGTGTAATCTGTGGAGTATCTGAGTGTTGATGAAAGACAGAAATTGCATCGGGATTGAATACAACAGTCACCATGCGCACTTTCCTCCATGGGAGTAATGTCTCAAACAGTCTAATCTTTGATCGTTCCCTGGAAGACCTGTAGTAGTTTCCGATGCACATCTGGTGGCATTCTGTAATCTGTAGACTATCAGAGTGTTGATGAAACACAGAAATTGCATCGGGATTGAATACAAGAGTTACCATGCCACTTTCCTCCATGGGAGTAATGTCTCTAACAGTCGACGCTTTGATCGTTCCCTGGAAGACAATAGTAGTTTCCGATGCACATCTGGAGGCATTCTGTAATCTGTGGAATATCAGAGTGTTGATGAAACACACAAATTGCATCGGGATTGAATACAACAGTCACCATGCGCACATTCCTCTATAAAAGTAATGTCTCAAACAGTCTACGCTTTGATCGTTCCCTGGAAGACTAGTAAGAGTTTCCGATGCACATCTGGAGGCATTCTGTAATCTGTGGACTATCAGAGTGTTGATGAAACACAGAAATTGCATCGGGATTGAATGCAACAGTCACCATGCGCACATTCCTCCATAAAAGTAATGTCTCAAAGAGTCTACGCTTTGATCGTTCCCTGGAAGACCAGTAGTAGTTTCCGATGAACATCTGGAGGCATCCTGTAATCTGTGGACTATCAGAGTGTTGATGAAACACAGATATTGCGTCGCGATTGAATACAACAGTCACCATGAGCACTTTCCTCCATGGGAGTAATGTCTCAAACAGTCTACGCTTTGATCGTTCTCTGGAAGACCAGTAGTAGTTTCCGAAGCACATCTGGAGGCATTCTTTAATCTGTGGACTATCAGAGTGTTGATGAAACACAGAAATTGCATTGCGATGAACACAACAGTCACCATGAGCACTTTCCTAAATGGGAGTAATGTCTCAAACAGTCTACGCTTTGATCGTTCTCTGGAAGACCAGTAGTAGTTTCCGATTAACATCTGGAGGCATTGTGTAATCTGTGGAGTATCTGAGTGTTGATGAAAGACAGAAATTGCATCGGGATTGAATACAACAGTCACCATGCGCACTTTCCTCTATGGGAGTAATGTCTCAAACAGTCTAATCTTTGTTCGTTCCCTGGAAGACAAGTAGTATATTCCGATGCACGTCTGGTGGCATACTGTAATCTGTGGACTATCAGAGTGTTGATGAAACACAGAAATTGCATCGGGATTGAATACAGCAGTCACAATGCGCACTTTCCTCCGTGGGAATAATATCTCAAACAGTCTACCCTTTGATCGTTCCCAGGAAGACCAGTAGTAGTTTTCGATTAACATCTGGAGGCATTCTGTAATCTGTGGACTATCAGAGTGTTGATAAAACACAGAAATTGCATCAGGATTGAATACAACAGTCACCATGCGCACTTTCCTCCATGGGAGTAATGTCTCAAACAGTCTAATCTTTGAACGTTCCCTGGGAGACCAGTAGTAGTTCCCGATTCACGTCTATTGGCATTCTGTAATCTGTGGACTATCAGAATGTTGATGAAACACAGAATTTGCATCGAGATTGAATACAACAGTGACCATGCCCACATTCCTCCATAAAAGTAATGTCTCAAACAGTCTACGCTTTGATCGTTCCCTGGAAGACCAGTAGTAGTTTCCGACGCACATCTGGAGGCATACTGTTATCTGTGGAGTATCAGAGTGTTGATGAAACACAGAAATTGCATCGGGATTGAATACAACAGTCACCATGCGCACTTTCCTCCATTGGAGTAATGTCTCTAACAGTCTACGCTTTGATCGTTCCCTGGAAGACAATAGTAGTTTCCGATGCACATCTGGAGGCATTCTGTAATCTGTGGAATATCAGAGTGTTGATGAAACACAGAAATTGCATCGGGATTGAATACAACAGTCACCATGCGCACATTCCTCTATAAAAGTAATGTCTCAAACAGTCTACGCTTTGATCGTTCCCTGGAAGACCAGTAGTAGTTTCCGAAGCACATCTGGAGGCATTCTTTAATCTGTGGACTATCAGAGTGTTGATGAAACACAGAAATTGCATCGCGATGAACACAACAGTCACCATTAGCACTTTCCTAAATGGGAGTAATGTCTCAAACAGTCTACGCTTTGATCGTTCTCTGGAAGACCAGTAGTAGTTTCCGATTAACATCTGGAGGCATTCTGTAATCTGTGGACTATCAGAGTGTTGATGAAACTCAGAAAATGCATCGGGATTGAATACAACAGTCACCATGCACGCTTTCCTCCATGGGAGCAATGTCTCAAACAGTCTACGCTTTTTGATCGTTCCCTGCAATACCAGTATTAGTTTCCGATGCACATCTGGAGGCATTCTGTAATCTGTGGACCTTCAAAGTGTTGATGAAACACAGAAATTGCATCGGGATTCAATACAACAGTCAATATGCGCACTTTCCTCCATGCGAGTAATGTCTCTAACAGTCTACGCTTGGATCGTTCCCTGGAAGACCATTAGTAGTTTCCGATGCACATCTGGAGCCATTCTGTAATCTGTGGACCTTCAAAGTGTTGATGAAACACAGAAATTGCCTCGGGATTGAATGCAACATTCATCATGCGCATTTTCCTCCATGGGAGTAATGTCCCAAACAGATTACGCTTTTATCGTTCCCTGAATGACCAGTATAGTGTCCGTTGCACATCTGGGGGTATTCTGTAATCTGTGGACTATCAGAGTGTTGATGAAACACAGAAATTGCATCAGGATTGAATACAACAGTCACCATGCGCGCTTTCCTTCTTTGTTAGCAATGTCGGAAACAGTCTACGCTTAAATCGTTCCCTGCAAGACCAGTAGTAGATTCCGATGCACATCAGGTGGCATTCTGTAATCTGTGGACCCTTAAAGTGTTGATGAAACACAGAAATTGCCTCGGGATTGAATATAAAAGTCACCATGCGCACTTTCCTCAATGGGAGTAATGTCTCAAACAGTTTACGCTTTTATCGTTCCCTGGAAGAAAACTGTATTTTCCGATGCACATCTGGGGACATTCTGTAATCTGTGGACTATCAGAGTGTTGCTGAAACACAGAAATTGCATTGGGATTGAAATCAACAGTCACCATGCGCACTTTCCTCCATGGGAGTAATGTCCCAAAGAGTCTACGCTTTGATCGCTCCCTGGAAGACCAGTAGTAGTTTCCGATGCACATCTGGTGGCATTCTGTAATCTGTGGACTATCAGAGTGTTGATGAAACACAGAAATTGCATCGGGATTGAATACAACAGTCACCATGTGCACTTTCGTCCATGGGAGTAATGCCTCAAACAGTTTACGCTTTGATCGTTCCCTGGAAGACCAGTAGTAGTTTCCGATGCACACCTGGAGGCATTCTGTAATATGTGGAGTATCAGAGTGTTGATGAAACACAGAAATTGCATCGGGATTGAATACAACGGTCACCACGCGCACTTTCCTCCATGGGAGTAATGTCCCAAACAGTCTACGCTTTGATCGTTTCCTGGAAGAACAGTAGTAGTTTCCGATGCACATCTGGAGGCATTGTGTAATCTGTGGAGTATCAGACTGTTGATGAAAGACAGAAATTGCATCGGGATTGAATACAACAGTCACCATGCGCACATTCTTCCATGGGAGTAATGTCTTAAACAGTCTAATCTTTGATCGTTCCCTGGAAGACAAGTAGTAGATTCCGATGCACGTCTGGTGGCATACTGTAATCTGTGGACTTTCAGAGTGTTGATGAAACACAGAAATTGCATCGGGATTGAATACAGCAGTCACCATGCGCACTTTCCTCCGTGGGAATAATGTCTCAAACAGTCTACCCTTCGATCGTTCCCAGGAAGACCAGTAGTAGTTTCCGATTAACATCTGGAGGCATTCTGTAATCTGTGGACTATCAGAGTGTTGATAAAACACAGAAATTGCATCAGGATTGAATACAACAGTCACCATGCGCACTTTCCTCCATGGGAGTAATGTCTCAAACAGTCTAATCTTTGAACGTTCCCTGGAAGACCAGTAGTAGTTCCCGATTCACGTCTATTGGCATTCTGTAATCTGTGGACTATCAGAATGTTGATGAAACACAGAATTTGCATCGAGATTGAATACAACAGTGACCATGCCCACATTCCTCCATAAAAGTAATGTCTCAAACTGTCAACGCTTTGATCGTTCCCTGGAAGACCAGTAGTAGTTTCCGACGCACATCTGGAGGCTTACTGTAATCTGTGGAGTATCAGAGTGTTGATGAAACACAGAAATTGCATCGGGATTGAATACAACAGTCACCATGCGCACTTTCCTCCATTGGAGTAATGTCTCAAACAGTCTACGCTTTGATCGTTCCCTGGAAGACCAGTAGTAGTTTCCGATGCACATCTGGTGGCATTCTGTAATCTGTAGACTATCAGAGTGTTGATGAAACACAGAAATTGCATCGGGATTGAATACAAGAGTTACCATGCCACTTTCCTCCACGGGAGTAATGTCTCTAACAGTCTACGCTTTGATCGTTCCCTGGAAGACAATAGTAGTTTCCTATGCACATCTGGAGGCATTCTGTAATCTGTGGAATATCAGAGTGTTGATGAATCACAGAAATTGCATCGGGACTGAATACAACAGTCACCATGCGCACATTCCTCTATAAAAGTAATGTCTCAAACAGTCTACGCTTTGATCGTTCCCTGGAAGACCAGTAGTAGTTTCCGAAGCACATCTGGAGGCATTCTTTAATCTGTGGACTATCAGAGTGTTGATGAAACACAGAAATTGCATCGCGATGAACACAACAGTCACCATGAGCACTTTCCTAAATGGGAGTAATGTCTCAAACAGTCTACGCTTTGATCGTTCTCTGGAAGACCAGTAGTAGTTTCCGATTAACATCTGGAGGCATTCTGTAATCTGTGGACTATCAGAGTGTTGATGAAACTCAGAAATTGCATCGGGATTGAATACAACATTCACGATGCACGCTTTCCTCCATGGGAGTAATGTCTCAAACAGTCTACGCTTTTTGATCGTTCCCTGCAATACCAGTATTAGTTTCCGATGCACATCTGGAGGCATTCTGTAATCTGTGGACCTTCAAAGTGTTGATGAAACACAGAAATTGCATCGGGATTCAATACAACAGTCAATATGCGCACTTTCCTCCATGCGAGTAATGTCTCTAACAGTCTACGCTTGGATCGTTCCCTGGAAGACCATTAGTAGTTTCCGATGCACATCTGGAGCCATTCTGTAATCTGTGGACCTTCAAAGTGTTGATGAAACACAGAAATTGCCTCGGGATTGAATACAACTTTCATCATGCGCATTTTCCTCCATGGGAGTAATGTCCCAAATATTTTACGCTTTTATCGTTCCCTGAATGACCAGTATAGTTTCCGTTGCACATCTGGGGGTATTCTGTAATCTGTGGACTATCAGAGTGTTGATGAAACACAGAAATTGCATCAGGATTGAATACAACAGTCACCATGCGCACTTTCCTCCTTGGGAGCAATGTCTGAAACAGTCTACGCTTAAATCGTTCCCTGCAAGACCAGTAGTAGATTCCGATGCACATCTGGTGGCATTCTGCAATCTGTGGACCCTTAAAGTGTTGATGAAACACAGAAATTGCCTCGGGATTGAATATAAAAGTCACCATGCGCACTTTCCTCAATGGGAGTAATGTCTCAAACAGTTTACGCTTTTATCGTTCCCTGGAAGACAAGTGTATTTTCCGATGCACATCTGGGGACATTCTGTAACCTGTGGACTATCAGAGTGTTGATGAAACACAGAAATTGCATTGGGATTGAAATCAAAAGTCACCATGCGCACTTTCCTCCATGGGAGTAATGTCCCAAAGAGTCTACGCTTTGATCGTTCCCTGGAAGACCAGTAGTAGTTTCCGATGCACATCTGGTGTCATTCTGTAATCTGTGGACTATCAGAGTGTTGATGAAACACCGAAATTGCATCGGGATTGAATACAACAGTCACCATGTGCACTTTCGTCCATGGGGGTAATGCCTCAAACAGTTTACGCTTTGATCGTTCCCTGGAAGACCAGTAGTAGTTTCCAATGCACATCTGGAGGGATTCTGTAATATGTGGAGTATCAGAGTTTTGATGAAACACAGAAATTGCATCGGGATTGAATACAACGGTCACCACGCGCACTTTCCTCCATGGGAGTAATGTCCCAAACAGTCTACGCTTTGATCGTTCCCTGGAAGACCAGTAGTAGTTTCCGATGCACATCTAGAGGCATTCTATAATCTGTGGACTATGAGAGTGTTGATGAAACACAGAAATTGCATCGGGATTGAATACAACAGTCACCATGCGCACTTTCCTCCATGGGAGTAATTCTCAAACAGTCTACGTTTTGATCGTTCCCTGGAAGACCGGTAGTTGTTTCCGATGCACATGTGGTGGCATTCTGTAGTCTGAGGACTATCAGAGTGTTGATGAAACACAGAAAATGGATCGGGATTGAATACAACAGGCACCATGCGCACTTTCTTAAACGGGAGTATGTCTCAAACAGTCTACGCTTTGTTTGTTCCTTGGAAGACCTGTAGTAGTTTCCGATGCACATCTGGAGGCATTCTGTAATCTGTGGAGTATCAGAGTGTTGATGAAACACAGAAATTGCATCGGGATTGAATACAACAGTCACCATGCGCACTTTCCTCCATGGGAGTAATGTCTCGAAGAGTCTACGCATTGATCGTTCCCTGGAAGACCTGTAGTAGTTTCCGATGCACATCTGGAGGCATTCTGTAATCTGTGGACTATCAGAGTGTTGATGAAACACAGAAATAGCATCGGGATTGAATACAACAGTCACCATGAGCCCTTTAATCCATGGGAGTAATGTCTCAAACCGTCTACGCTTCGATCGTTTCCTGGAAGAACAGTAGTAGTTTCCGATGCACATCTGGAGGCATTGTGTAATTTGTGGAGTATCAGAGTGTTGATGAAAGACAGAAATTGCATTGGGATTGAATACAACAGTCACCATGCGCACATTCCTCCATGGGAGTAATGTCTCAAACAGTCTAATCTTTGATCGTTCTCTGGAAGACAAGTAGTAGATTCCGATGCACGTCTGGTGGCATACTGTAATCTGTGGACTATCAGAATGTTGATGAAACACAGAAATTGCATCGGGATTGAATACAACAGTCAAAATGCGCACTTTCCTCCATGGGAGTAATGTCTCAAATAGTTTACGTTTTGATCATTCCTTGGAATACCAGTAGTAGTTTCCGATGAACATCAGGAGGCATTCTGTAATCTGTGGACTATCAAAGTGTTGATGAAACACAGAAATTGCATTGGGATTGAATACAACAGTCACCATGCGCACATTCCTCCATAAAAGTAATGTCTAAACAGTCTACGCTTTGATCGTTCCCTGGAAGACCAGTAGTAGTTTCCGAAGCACATCTGGAGGCATTCTGTAATCTGTGGACTATCAGAGTTTTGGTGAAACACAGAAATTGCATCGGGATTGAATACAACAGTCACCATGCGCACTTTCCTCCATGGGAGTAATATCCCAAAAAGTGTACGCTTTGATCGTTCCCTGGATGACCAGTAGTAGTTTCCGATGCACATCTGGTGTCATTCTGTAATCTGTGGACTATCAGAGTGTTGATAGTGTTGATGAAACACAGAATTTGCATCGGGATTGAATACAACAGTCACCATGCGCACTTTCCTCCATGGGAGTAATGCTCAAACAGTCTACGCTTTGATCGTTCCCTGGAAGACAAGTAGTAGTTTCCGATTAACATCTGGAGGCATTCTGTAATCTGTGGACTATCAGAGTGTTGATGAAACACAGAAATTGCATCGGGATTGAATACAACAGTCACCATGCGCACTTTCCTCCGTGGGAGTAATGTCTCAAAGGGTTTACGCTTTGATCGTTCCCTGGAAGACCAGTGGTAGTTTCCGATTAACATCTGGAGGCATTCTGTAATCTGTGGACTATCAGAGAGTTGATAGTGTTGATGAAACACAGAATTTGCATCGAGATTGAATACAACAGTCACCATGCCCACATTCTTCCATAAAAGTAATGTCTCAAACAGTCTACGCTTTGATCGTTCCCTGGAAGACCAGTAGTAGTTTCCGACGCACATCTGGAGGCATACTGTAATCTATGGAGTATCAGAGTGTTGATGAAACACAGAAATTGCATCGGGATTGAATACAACAGTCACCATGCGCACTTTCCTCCATTGGAGTAATGTCTCAAACAGTCTACGCTTTGATCGTTCCCTGGAAGACCAGTAGTAGTTTCCGATGCACATCTGGTGGCATTCTGTAATCTGTAGACTATCAGAGTGTTGATGAAACACAGAAATTGCATCGGGATTGAATACAAGAGTTACCATGCCACTTTCCTCCATGGGAGTAATGTCTCTAACAGTCTACGCTTTGATCGTTCCCTGGAAGACAATAGTAGTTTCCTATGCACATCTGGAGGCATTCTGTAATCTGTGGAATATCAGAGTGTTGATGAATCACAGAAATTGCATCGGGACTGAATACAACAGTCACCATGCGCACATTCCTCTATAAAAGTAATGTCTCAAACAGTCTACGCTTTGATCGTTCCCTGGAAGACCAGTAGTAGTTTCCGAAGCACATCTGGAGGCATTCTTTAATCTGTGGACTATCAGAGTGTTGATGAAACACAGAAATTGCATCGCGATGAACACAACAGTCACCATGAGCACTTTCCTAAATGGGAGTAATGTCTCAAACAGTCTACGCTTTGATCGTTCTCTGGAAGACCAGTAGTAGTTTCCGATTAACATCTGGAGGCATTCTGTAATCTGTGGACTATCAGAGTGTTGATGAAACTCAGAAATTGCATCGGGATTGAATACAACATTCACGATGCACGCTTTCCTCCATGGGAGTAATGTCTCAAACAGTCTACGCTTTTTGATCGTTCCCTGCAATACCAGTATTAGTTTCCGATGCACATCTGGAGGCATTCTGTAATCTGTGGACCTTCAAAGTGTTGATGAAACACAGAAATTGCATCGGGATTCAATACAACAGTCAATATGCGCACTTTCCTCCATGCGAGTAATGTCTCTAACAGTCTACGCTTGGATCGTTCCCTGGAAGACCATTAGTAGTTTCCGATGCACATCTGGAGCCATTCTGTAATCTGTGGACCTTCAAAGTGTTGATGAAACACAGAAATTGCCTCGGGATTGAATACAACTTTCATCATGCGCATTTTCCTCCATGGGAGTAATGTCCCAAACAGTTTACGCTTTTATCGTTCCCTGAATGACCAGTATAGTTTCCGTTGCACATCTGGGGGTATTCTGTAATCTGTGGACTATCAGAGTGTTGATGAAACACAGAAATTGCATCAGGATTGAATACAACAGTCACCATGCGCACTTTCCTCCTTGGGAGCAATGTCTGAAACAGTCTACGCTTAAATCGTTCCCTGCAAGACCAGTAGTAGATTCCGATGCACATCTGGTGGCATTCTGCAATCTGTGGACCCTTAAAGTGTTGATGAAACACAGAAATTGCCTCGGGATTGAATATAAAAGTCACCATGCGCACTTTCCTCAATGGGAGTAATGTCTCAAACAGTTTACGCTTTTATCGTTCCCTGGAAGACAAGTGTATTTTCCGATGCACATCTGGGGACATTCTGTAACCTGTGGACTATCAGAGTGTTGATGAAACACAGAAATTGCATTGGGATTGAAATCAAAAGTCACCATGCGCACTTTCCTCCATGGGAGTAATGTCCCAAAGAGTCTACGCTTTGATCGTTCCCTGGAAGACCAGTAGTAGTTTCCGATGCACATCTGGTGTCATTCTGTAATCTGTGGACTATCAGAGTGTTGATGAAACACCGAAATTGCATCGGGATTGAATACAACAGTCACCATGTGCACTTTCGTCCATGGGAGTAATGCCTCAAACAGTTTACGCTTTGATCGTTCCCTGGAAGACCAGTAGTAGTTTCCAATGCACATCTGGAGGCATTCTGTAATATGTGGAGTATCAGAGTTTTGATGAAACACAGAAATTGCATCGGGATTGAATACAACGGTCACCACGCGCACTTTCCTACATGGGAGTAATGTCCCAAACAGTCTACGCTTTGATCGTTCCCTGGAAGACCAGTAGTAGTTTCCGATGCACATCTAGAGGCATTCTATAATCTGTGGACTATGAGAGTGTTGATGAAACACAGAAATTGCATCGGGATTGAATACAACAGTCACCATGCGCACTTTCCTCCATGGGAGTAATTCTCAAACAGTCTACGTTTTGATCGTTCCCTGGAAGACCGGTAGTTGTTTCCGATGCACATGTGGTGGCATTCTGTAGTCTGAGGACTATCAGAGTGTTGATGAAACACAGAAAATGCATCGGGATTGAATACAACAGGCACCATGCGCACTTTCTTAAACGGGAGTATGTCTCAAACAGTCTACGCTTTGTTTGTTCCTTGGAAGACCTGTAGTAGTTTCCGATGCACATCTGGAGGCATTCTGTAATCTGTGGAGTATCAGAGTGTTGATGAAACACAGAAATTGCATCGGGATTGAATACAACAGTCACCATGCGCACTTACCTCCGTGGGAGTAATGTCTCAAACAGTCTACGGTTTGATCGTTCCCTGGAAGTCCAGTAGTAGTTTCCGATGCACATCTGGAGGCATTCTGCAAACTGTGGACTCTCAGAGTGTTGATGAAACACAGAAATTGCATCGGGATTGAATACAACAGTCACCATGCGCACTTTCCTCCATGGGAGTAATGTCTCGAAGAGTCTACGCATTGATCGTTCCCTGGAAGACCTGTAGTAGTTTCCGATGCACATCTGGAGGCATTCTGTAATCTGTGGACTATCAGAGTGTTGATGAAACACAGAAATAGCATCGGGATTGAATACAACAGTCACCATGAGCCCTTTAATCCATGGGAGTAATGTCTCAAACCGTCTACGCTTCGATCGTTTCCTCGAAGAACAGTAGTAGTTTCCGATGCACATCTGGAGGCATTGTGTAATTTGTGGAGTATCAGAGTGTTGATGAAAGACAGAAATTGCATTGGGATTGAATACAACAGTCACCATGCGCACATTCCTCCATGGGAGTAATGTCTCAAACAGTCTAATCTTTGATCGTTCTCTGGAAGACAAGTAGTAGATTCCGATGCACGTCTGGTGGCATACTGTAATCTGTGGACTATCAGAATGTTGATGAAACACAGAAATTGCATCGGGATTGAATACAACAGTCAAAATGCGCACTTTCCTCCATGGGAGTAATGTCTCAAATAGTTTACGATTTGATCATTCCTTGGAATACCAGCAGTAGTTTCCGATGAACATCAGGAGGCATTCTGTAATCTGTGGACTATCAAAGTGTTGATGAAACACAGAAATTGCATTGGGATTGAATACAACAGTCACCATGCGCACATTCCTCCATAAAAGTAATGTCTAAACAGTCTACGCTTTGATCGTTCCCTGGAAGACCAGTAGTAGTTTCCGAAGCACATCTGGAGGCATTCTGTAATCTGTGGACTATCAGAGTTTTGGTGAAACACAGAAATTGCATCGGGATTGAATACAACAGTCACCATGCGCACTTTCCTCCATGGGAGTAATATCCCAAAAAGTGTACGCTTTGATCGTTCCCTGGATGACCAGTAGTAGTTTCCGATGCACATCTGGTGTCATTCTGTAATCTGTGGACTATCAGAGTGTTGATAGTGTTGATGAAACACAGAATTTGCATCGGGATTGAATACAACAGTCACCATGCGCACTTTCCTCCATGGGAGTAATGCTCAAACAGTCTACGCTTTGATCGTTCCCTGGAAGACAAGTAGTAGTTTCCGATTAACATCTGGAGGCATTCTGTAATCTGTGGACTATCAGAGTGTTGATGAAACACAGAAATTGCATCGGGATTGAATACAACAGTCACCATGCGCACTTTCCTCCGTGGGAGTAATGTCTCAAAGGGTTTACGCTTTGATCGTTCCCTGGAAGACCAGTGGTAGTTTCCGATTAACATCTGGAGGCATTCTGTAATCTGTGGACTATCAGAGAGTTGATAGTGTTGATGAAACACAGAATTTGCATCGAGATTGAATACAACAGTCACCATGCCCACATTCTTCCATAAAAGTAATGTCTCAAACAGTCTACGCTTTGATCGTTCCCTGGAAGACCAGTAGTAGTTTCCGACGCACATCTGGAGGCATACTGTAATCTATGGAGTATCAGAGTGTTGATGAAACACAGAAATTGCATCGGGATTGAATACAACAGTCACCATGCGCACTTTCCTCCATTGTAGTAATGTCTCAAACAGTCTACGCTTTGATCGTTCCCTGGAAGACCTGTAGTAGTTTCCGATGCACATCTGGTGGCATTCTGTAATCTGTAGACTATCAGAGTGTTGACGAAACACAGAAGTTGCATCGGGTTTGAATACAAGAGTTACCATGCCACTTTCCTCCATGGGAGTAATGTCTCTAACAGTCTACGCTTTGATCGTTCCAAGGAAGACAATAGTAGTTTCCGATGCACATCTGGAGGCATTCTGTAATCTGTTGAATATCAGAGTGTTGATGAAACACAGAAATTACTTGGGGGTTGAATACAACAGTCACCATGCGCACATTCCTCTATAAAAGTAATGTCTCAAACAGTCTACGCTTTGATCGTTCCCTGGAAGACTAGTAAGAGTTTCCGATGCACATCTGGAGGCATTCTGGAATCTGTGGACAATCAGAGTGTTGATGAAACACAGAAATTGCATCGGGATTGAATGCAACAGTCACCATGCGCACATTTCTCCATAAAAGTAATGTCTCAAAGAGTCTACGCTTTGATCGTTCCCTGGAAGACCAGTAGTAGTTTCCGATGAACATTTGGATGCATTCTGTAATCTGTGGACTATCAGAGTGTTGATGAAACACAGATATTGCGTCGCGATTGAATACAACAGTCACCATGAGCACTTTCCTCCATGGGAGTAATGTCTCAAACAGCCTACGCTTTGATCGTTCCCTGGAAGACCAGTAGTAGTTTGCGAAGCACATCTGGAGGCATTCTTTAATCTGTGGACTATCAGAGTGTTGATGAAACACAGAAATTGCATCGCGATGAACACAACAGTCACCATGAGCACTTTCCTAAATGGGAGTAATGTCTAAAACAGTCTACGCTTTGATCGTTCTCTGGAAGACCAGTAGTAGTTTCCGATTAACATCTCTAGGCATTCTGTAATCTGTGGACTATCAGAGTGTTGATGAAACACAGAAATTGCATCGGGATTGAATACAACAGTCACCATGCACGCTTTCCTCCATGGGAGTAATGTCTCAAACAGTCTACGCTTTTCGATCGTTCCCTGCAATACCAGTAGTTGTTTCCGATGCACATCTGGAGGCATTCTGTAATCTGTGGACCTTCAAAGTGTTGATGAAACACAGAAATTGCATCGGGATTCAATACAACAGTCACCATGCGCACTTTCCTCCATGCGAGTAATGTCTCTAACAGTCTACGATTGGATCTTTCCCTGGAAGACCATTAGTAGTTTCCGATGAACATCTGGAGCCATACTGTAATCTGTGGACCTTCAAAGTGTTGATGGAACACAGAAATTGCCTCGGGATTGAATACAACATTCATCATGCGCACTTTCCTCAATGGGAGTAATGTCTCAAACAGTTTACGCTTTTATCGTTCCCTGGAAGACCAGTGTATTTTCCGATGCACATCTGGGGACATTCTGTAATCTGTGGACTATCAGAGTGTTGATGAAGCACAGAAATTGCATTGGGATTGAAATCAACAGTAACCATGCGCACTTTCCTCCATGGGAGTAATGTCCCAAAGAGTCTACGCTTTGATCGTTCCCTGGAAGACCAGTAGTAGTTTCCGATGCACATCTGGTGTCATTCTGTAATCTGTGGACTATCAGAGTGTTGATGACACACAGAAATTGCATTAGGTTTGAATACAACAGTCACCATGTACACTTTCCTCCTTGGGAGTAATGTCTCAAACAGTTTACGCTTTGATCGTTCCCTGGAAGACCAGTAGTTGTTTCCCCATGAACATCTTGGAGCATTCTGTAATGTGTGGTCTAGCGGAGTGTTGATGAAACACAGATATAGCATCGGGATTGAATGCAACAGTCACCATGCGCACTTTCCTCCATGGGAGTAATGTCTCAAACAGTTTACGCTTTGATCGTTCCCAGGAAGACCAGTAGTACTTTCCGATGCACATCTGGTGTCATTCTATAATCTGTGGACTATCAGAGTGTTGATGAAACACAGAAATTGCATCGGGATTGAATACAACAGTCACCATGCGCACTTTCCTCCATGCGAGTAATGTCTCTAACAGTCTACCCTTGGATCGTTCCTGGAAGACCATTAGTAGTTTCCGATGCACATCTGGAGCCATTCTGTAATCTGTGGACCTTCAAAGTGTTGATGAAACGCAGAAATTGCCTCGGGATTGAATACAACATTCATCATGCGCATTTTCCTCCATGGGAGTAATGTCCCATTCAGTTTACGCTTTTATCGTTCCCTGGAAGACCAGTGTATTTTCCGATGCACATCTGGGGACATTCTGCAATCTGTGGACTATCGGAGTGTTGATGAATCACAGAAATTGCATTGGGATTGAAATCAACAGTCACCATGCGCACTTGCCTCCATGGGAGTAATGTCTCTAAGAGTCTACGCTTTGATCGTTCCCTGGAAGACCAGTAGTAGTTTCCGATGCACATCTGGTGTCATTCTGTAATCTGTGGACTTTCAAAGTGTTGATGAAACACGGAAATTGCATCGTGATTGAATACAACAGTCACCAAGTGCACTTTCCTCCATAAGAGTAATGTCTTAAACAGTTTACGCTTTGATCGTTCCCTGGAAGACCAGTAGATGTTTCCGATGAACATCTGGGGGCATTCAGTAATCTGTGGACTATCAGAGTGTTGATGAAACACAGAAATTGCATCGGGATTGAATACAACAGTCACCATGTGCACTTTCCTCCATGGGAGCAATGCCTCAAACAGTTTACGTTTTGATCGTTCCCTTGAAGACCAGTAGTAGTTTCCGATGCACATGTGGAGGCATTCTGTAATATGTGGAGTATCTGAGTGTTGATGAAACACAGAAATTGCATCGGGATTGAATACAACAGTCACCATGCGCACTTTCCTCCACGGGAGTAATGTCTCAAACAGTCTACGCTTTGATCGTTCCCTGGAAGAGCAGTAGTAGTTTCCGATGCACATGTGGAGGCATTCTGTAATCTGTGGACTATCAGAGTGTTGATGAAACACAGAAATTGCATCGGGATTGAATACAACAGTCACCATGCGCACTTTCCTCCATGGGAGTAATTCTCAAACAGTCTACGTTTGGTCGTTCCCTGGAAGACCAGTAGTAGCTTCCGATGCACATGTGGTGGTATTCTGTAGTCTGTGGACTATCAGAGTGTTGATGAAACACAGAAATTGCATCCTGATTGAAAACAACAGTCACCATGCGCACTTTCTTAAACGGGAGTATGTCTCAAACAGTCTACGCTTTGATCGTCCCCTGGAAGACCACTAGTAGTTTCCGATGGACATCTGGTGGCATTCTGTAATCTGTGGACTATCAGAGTGTTGACGAAACACAGAAATTGCATCGGGATTGAATACAACAGTCACCATGCGCACTTTCCTCCATGGGAGTAATGTCTCAAACAGTCTACGCTTTGATCGTTCCCTGGAAGACCAGTAGTAGTTTCCGATTAACATCTGGAGGCATTCTGTAATCTGTGGACTATCAGAGTGTTGATGAAACACAGAAATTGCATCGGGATTGAATACAAGAGTCACCATGCGCATTTTCCTCCATGGGAGTAATGTCCCAAACAGTCTACGCTTTGATCGTTGCCTGGAAGGCCAGTAGTAGTTTCCGATCAACATCTGGAGGCTTTCTGTAATCTGTGGACAATGAGAATGTTGATGAAACACAGAAATTGCATCGGGATTGAATACAACAGTCACATTGCGCACTTTCCTCCATGGGAGTAATGTCTCAAAGGGTTTACGCTTTGATCGTTCCCTGGAAGACCGGTGGTAGTTTCCGATGAACATCTGGAGGCATTTTGTAATCTGTGGACTATCAGAGAGTTGATTGTGCTGATGAAACACAGAATTTGCATCGAGATTGAATACAACAGTGACCATGCCCACATTCCTCCATAAAAGTAATGTCTCAAACAGTCTACGCTTTGATCGATCCCTGGAAGACCAGTAGTAGTTTCCGACGCACATCTGGAGGCATACTGTAATCTGTGGAGTATCAGAGTGTTGATGAAACACAGAAATTGCATCGGGATTGAATACAACAGTCACCATGCGCACTTTCCTCCATGGGAGTAATGTCTCAAACAGTCTACGCTTTGATCGTTCCCTGGAAGACCAGTAGTAGTTTCCGATGCACATCTGGTGGCATTCTGTAATCAGTAGAATATCAGAGTGTTGATGAAACACAGAAATTGCATCGGGATTGAATACAAGAGTTACCATGCCACTTTCCTCCATGGGAGTAATGTCTCTAACAGTCTACGCTTTGATCGTTCCCTGGAAGACAATAGTAGTTTCCGATGCACATCTGGAGGCATTCTGTAATCTGTGGAATATCAGAGTGTTGATGAAACACAGAAATTGCATCGGGATTGAATACAACAGTCACCATACGCACATTCCTCTATAAAAGTAATGTCTCGAACTGTCTACGCTTTGATCGTTCCCTGGAAGACTAGTAAGAGTTTCCGATGCACATCTGGAGGCATTCTGTAATCTGTGGACTATCAGAGTGTTGATGAAACACAGAAATTGCATCGGGATTGAATGCAACAGTCACCATGCGCACATTCCTCCATAAAAGTAACGTCTCAAAGAGGCTACGCTTTGATCGTTCACTGGAAGAACTGTAGTAGTTTCCGATGAACATCTGGAGGCATTCTGTAATCTGTGGACTATCAGAGTGTTGATAAAACACAGATATTGCGTCGCGATTGAATACAACAGTCACCATGAGCACTTTCCTCCATGGGAGTAATGTCTCAAACAGTCCACGCTTCGATCGTTCCCTGGAAGACCAGTAGTAGTTTCCGAAGCACATCTGGAGGCATTCTTTAATCTGTGGACTATCAGAGTGTTGATGAAACATAGAAATTGCATCGCGATGAACACAACAGTCACCATGAGCACTTTCCTAAATGGGAGTAATGTCTCAAACAGTCTACGCTTTGATCGTTCTCTGGAAGACCAGTAGTAGTTTCCGATTAACATCTGGAGGCATTCTGTAATCTGTGGACTATCAGAGTGTTGACGAAACACAGAAATTGCATCGGGATTGAATACAACAGTCACCATGCGCACTTTCCTCCATGGGAGTAATGTCTCAAACAGTCTACGCTTTGATCGTTCCCTGGAAGACCAGTAGTAGTTTCCGATTAACATCTGGAGGCATTCTGTAATCTGTGGACTATCAGAGTGTTGATGAAACACAGAAATTGCATCGGGATTCAATACAACAGTCACCATGCGCACTTTCCTCCATGGGAGTAATTCTCAAACAGTCTACGTTTGGTCGTTCCCTGGAAGACCAGTAGTAGCTTCCGATGCACATGTGGTGGTATTCTGTAGTCTGTGGACTATCAGAGTGTTGATGAAACACAGAAATTGCATCCTGATTGAATACAACAGTCACCATGCGCACTTTCTTAAACGGGAGTATGTCTCAAACAGTCTACGCTTTGATCGTCCCCTGGAAGACCACTAGTAGTTTCCGATGGACATCTGGTGGCATTCTGTAATCTGTGGACTACCAGAGTGTTGACGAAACACAGAAATTGCATCGGGATTGAATACAACAGTCACCATGCGCACTTTCCTCCATGGGAGTAATGTCTCAAACAGTCTACGCTTTGATCGTTCCCTGGAAGACCAGTAGTAGTTTCCGATTAACATCTGGAGGCATTCTGTAATCTGTGGACTATCAGAGTGTTGATGAAACACAGAAATTGCATCGGGATTGAATACAAGAGTCACCATGCGCATTTTCCTCCATGGGAGTAATGTCCCAAACAGTCTACGCTTTGATCGTTGCCTGGAAGGCCAGTAGTAGTTTCCGATCAACATCTGGAGGCTTTCTGTAATCTGTGGACAATGAGAATGTTGATGAAACACAGAAATTGCATCGGGATTGAATACAACAGTCACATTGCGCACTTTCCTCCATGGGAGTAATGTCTCAAAGGGTTTACGCTTTGATCGTTCCCTGGAAGACCGGTGGTAGTTTCCGATGAACATCTGGAGGCATTTTGTAATCTGTGGACTATCAGAGAGTTGATTGTGCTGATGAAACACAGAATTTGCATCGAGATTGAATACAACAGTGACCATGCCCACATTCCTCCATAAAAGTAATGTCTCAAACAGTCTACGCTTTGATCGATCCCTGGAAGACCAGTAGTAGTTTCCGACGCACATCTGGAGGCATACTGTAATCTGTGGAGTATCAGAGTGTTGATGAAACACAGAAATTGCATCGGGATTGAATACAACAGTCACCATGCGCACTTTCCTCCATGGGAGTAATGTCTCAAACAGTCTACGCTTTGATCGTTCCCTGGAAGACCAGTAGTAGTTTCCGATGCACATCTGGTGGCATTCTGTAATCAGTAGAATATCAGAGTGTTGATGAAACACAGAAATTGCATCGGGATTGAATACAAGAGTTACCATGCCACTTTCCTCCATGGGAGTAATGTCTCTAACAGTCTACGCTTTGATCGTTCCCTGGAAGACAATAGTAGTTTCCGATGCACATCTGGAGGCATTCTGTAATCTGTGGAATATCAGAGTGTTGATGAAACACAGAAATTGCATCGGGATTGAATACAACAGTCACCATACGCACATTCCTCTATAAAAGTAATGTCTCGAACTGTCTACGCTTTGATCGTTCCCTGGAAGACTAGTAAGAGTTTCCGATGCACATCTGGAGGCATTCTGTAATCTGTGGACTATCAGAGTGTTGATGAAACACAGAAATTGCATCGGGATTGAATGCAACAGTCACCATGCGCACATTCCTCCATAAAAGTAACGTCTCAAAGAGGCTACGCTTTGATCGTTCACTGGAAGAACTGTAGTAGTTTCCGATGAACATCTGGAGGCATTCTGTAATCTGTGGACTATCAGAGTGTTGATAAAACACAGATATTGCGTCGCGATTGAATACAACAGTCACCATGAGCACTTTCCTCCATGGGAGTAATGTCTCAAACAGTCTACGCTTCGATCGTTCCCTGGAAGACCAGTAGTAGTTTCCGAAGCACATCTGGAGGCATTCTTTAATCTGTGGACTATCAGAGTGTTGATGAAACATAGAAATTGCATCGCGATGAACACAACAGTCACCATGAGCACTTTCCTAAATGGGAGTAATGTCTCAAACAGTCTACGCTTTGATCGTTCTCTGGAAGACCAGTAGTAGTTTCCGATTAACATCTGGAGGCATTCTGTAATCTGTGGACTATCAGAGTGTTGATGAAACACAGAAATTGCATCGGGATTGAATACAACAGTCACCATGCACGCTTTCCTCCATGGGAGTCATGTCTCAAACAGTCTACGCTTTTTGATCGTTCCCTGCAATACCAGTAGTAGTTTCCGATGCACATCTGGAGGCATTCTGTAATCTGTAAACCTTCAAAGTGTTGATGAAACACAGAAATTGCATCGGGATTCAATACAACAGTCACCATGCGCACTTTCCTCCATGCGAGTAATGTCTCTAACAGTCTACCCTTGGATCGTTCCCTGGAAGACCATTAGTAGTTTCCGATGCACATCTGGAGCCATTCCGTAATCTGTGGACCTTCAAAGTGTTGATGAAACACAGAAATTGCCTCGGGATTGAATACAACATTCATCATGCGCATTTTCCTCCATGGGAGTAATGTCCCAAACAGTTTACGCTTTTATCGTTCCCTGAATGACCAGTATAGTTTCCGTTGCACATCTGGGGGTATTCTGTAATCTGTGGACTATCAGAGTGTTGATGAAACACAGAAATTGCATCAGGATTGAATACAACAGTCACCATGCGCACTTTCCTCCTTGGGAGCAATGTCTGAAACAGTCTACGCTTAAATCGTTCCCTGCAAGACCAGTAGTAGATTCCGATGCACATCTGGTGGCATTCTGTAATCTGTGGACCTTTAAAGTGTTGATGAAACACAGAAATTGCCTCGGGATTGAATATAAAAGTCACCATGCGCACTTTCCTCCATGGGAGTAATGTCTCAAACAGTCTACGCTTTGATCGTTTCCTGGAAGACCAGTAGTAGTTTCTGATGCACATCTGGGGACATTCTGTAATCTGTGGAATATCAGAGTGTTGATGAAACACAGAAATTGCATTGGGATTGAAATCAACAGTAACCATGCGCACTTTCCTCCATGGGAGTAATGTCCCAAAGAGTCTACGCTTTGATCGTTCCCTGGAAGACCAGTAGTAGTTTCCGATGCACATCTGGTGTCATTCTGTAATCTGTGGACTATCAGAGTGTTGATGAAACACAGAAATTGCATCGTGATTGAATACAACAGTCACCAAGTGCACTTTCCTCCATAAGAGTAATGTCTTAAACAGTTTACGCTTTGATCGATCCCTGGAAGACCAGTAGATGTTTCCGATGAACATCTGGGGGCATTCAGTAATCTGTGGACTATCAGAGTGTCGATGAAACACAGAAATTGCATCGGGATTGAATACAACAGTCACCATGTGCACTTTCCTCCATGGGAGCAATGCCTCAAACAGTTTACGTTTTGATCGTTCCCTGGAAGACCAGTAGTAGTTTCCGATGCACATCTGGAGGCATTCTGTAATATGAGGAGTATCTGAGTGTTGATGAAACACAGAAATTGCATCGGGATTGAATACAACAGTCACCATGCGCACTTTCCTCCACGGGAGTAATGTCTCAAACAGTCTACGCTTTGATCGTTCCCTGGAAGAGCAGTAGTAGTTTCCGATGCTTATGTGGAGGCATTCTGTAATCTGTGGACTATCAGAGTGTTGATGAAACACAGAAATTGCATCGGGATTGAATACAACAGTCACCATGCGCACTTTCCTCCATGGGAGTAATTCTCAAACAGTCTACGTTTGGTCGTTCCCTGGAAGACCAGTAGTAGCTTCCGATGCACATGTGGTGGTATTCTGTAGTCTGTGGACTATCAGAGTGTTGATGAAACACAGAAATTGCATCCTGATTGAATACAACAGTCACCATGCGCACTTTCTTAAACGGGAGTATGTCTCAAACAGTCTACGCTTTGATCGTCCCCTGGAAGACCACTAGTAGTTTCCGATGGACATCTGGTGGCATTCTGTAATCTGTGGACTATCAGAGTGTTGACGAAACACAGAAATTGCATCGGGATTGAATACAACAGTCACCATGCGCACATTCCTCCATGGGAGTAATGTCTCAAACAGTCTACGCTTTGATCGTTCCCTGGAAGACCAGTAGTAGTTTCCGATTAACATCTGGAGGCATTCTGTAATCTGTGGACTATCAGAGTGTTGATGAAACACAGAAATTGCATCGGGATTGAATACAAGAGTCACCATGCGCATTTTCCTCCATGGGAGTAATGTCCCAAACAGTCTACGCTTTGATCGTTCCCTGGAAGGCCAGTAGTAGTTTCCGATCAACATCTGGAGGCTTTCTGTAATCTGTGGACAATGAGAATGTTGATGAAACACAGAAATTGCATCGGGATTGAATACAACAGTCACATTGCGCACTTTCCTCCATGGGAATAATGTCTCAAAGGGTTTACGCTTTGATCGTTCCCTGGAAGACCAGTGGTAGTTTCCGATGAACATCTGGAGGCATTCTGTAATCTGTGGACTATCAGAGAGTTGATTGTGCTGATGAAACACAGAATTTGCATCGAGATTGAATACAACAGTGACCATGCCCACATTCCTCCATAAAAGTAATGTCTCAAACAGTCTACGCTTTGATCGTTCCCTGGAAGACCAGTAGTAGTTTCCCACGCACATCTGGAGGCATACTGTAATCTGTGGAGTATCAGAGTGTTGATGAAACACAGAAATTGCATCGGGATTGAATACAAGAGTTACCATGCCACTTTCCTCCATGGGAGTAATGTCTCTAACAGTCTACGCTTTGATCGTTCCCTGGAAGACAATAGTAGTTTCCGATGCACATCTGGAGGCATTCTGTAATCTGTGGAATATCAGAGTGTTGATGAAACACAGAAATTGCATCGGGATTGAATACAACAGTCACCATGCGCACATTCCTCTATAAAAGTAATGTCTCGAGCAGTCTACGCTTTGATCGTTCCCTGGAAGACTAGTAAGAGTTTCCGATGCACATCTGGAGGCATTCTGTAATCTGTGGACTATCAGAGTGTTGATGAAACACAGAAATTGCATCGGGATTGAATGCAACAGTCACCATGCGCACATTCCTCCATAAAAGTAACGTCTCAAAGAGGCTACGCTTTGATCGTTCACTGGAAGAACTGTAGTAGTTTCCGATGAACATCTGGAGGCATTCTGTAATCTGTGGACTATCAGAGTGTTGATAAAACACAGATATTGCGTCGCGATTGAATACAACAGTCACCATGAGCACTTTCCTCCATGGGAGTAATGTCTCAAACAGTCTACGCTTCGATCGTTCCCTGGAAGACCAGTAGTAGTTTCCGAAGCACATCTGGAGGCATTCTTTAATCTGTGGACTATCAGAGTGTTGATGAAACACAGAAATTGCATCGCGATGAACACAACAGTCACCATGAGCACTTTCCTAAATGGGAGTAATGTCTCAAACAGTCTACGCTTTGATCGTTCTCTGGAAGACCAGTAGTAGTTTCCGATTAACATCTGGAGGCATTCTGTAATCTGTGGACTATCAGAGTGTTGATGAAACACAGAAATTGCATCGGGATTGAATACAACAGTCACCATGCACGCTTTCCTCCATGGGAGTAATGTCTCAAACAGTCTACGCTTTTTGATCGTTCCCTGCAATACCAGTAGTAGTTTCCGATGCACATCTGGAGGCATTCTGTAATCTGTAGACCTTCAAAGTGTTGATGAAACACAGAAATTGCATCGGGATTCAATACAACAGTCACCATGCGCACTTTCCTCCATGCGAGTAATGTCTCTAACAGTCTACGCTTGGATCGTTCCCTGGAAGACCATTAGTAGTTTCCGATGCACATCTGGAGCCATTCTGTAATCTGTGGACCTTCAAAGTGTTGATGAAACACAGAAATTGCCTCGGGATTGAATACAACATTCATCATGCGCATTTTCCTCCATGGGAGTAATGTCCCAAACAGTTTACGCTTTTATCGTTCCCTGAATGACCAGTATAGTTTCCGTTGCACATCTGGGGGTATTCTGTAATCTGTGGACTATCAGAGTGTTGATGAAACACAGAAATTGCATCAGGATTGAATACAACAGTCACCATGCGCACTTTCCTCCTTGGGAGCAATGTCTGAAACAGTCTACGCTTAAATCGTTCCCTGCAAGACCAGTAGTAGATTCCGATGCACATCTGGTGGCATTCTGTAATCTGTGGACCTTTAAAGTGTTGATGAAACACAGAAATTGCCTCGGGATTGAATATAAAAGTCACCATGCGCACTTTCCTCCATGGGAGTAATGTCTCAAACAGTCTACGTTTTGATCGTTTCCTGGAAGACCAGTAGTAGTTTCTGATGCACATCTGGAGGCATTCTGTAATCTGTGGACCTTCAAAGTGTTGATGAAACACGGAAATTGCATCGGGAGTGAATACAACAGTCACCATGCGCACTTTCCTCAATGGGAGTAATGTCTCAAACAGTTTACGCTTTTATCGTTCCCTGGAAGACCAGTGTATTTTCCGATGCACATCTGGGGACATTCTGTAATCTGTGGACTATCAGAGTGTTGATGAAACACAGAAATTGCATTGGGATTGAAATCAACAGTAACCATGCGCACTTTCCTCCATGGGAGTAATGTCCCAAAGAGTCTACGCTTTGATCGTTCCCTGGAAGACCAGTAGATGTTTCCGATGAACATCTGGGGGCATTCAGTAATCTGTGGACTATCAGAGTGTTGATGAAACACAGAAATTGCATCGGGATTGAATACAACAGTCACCATGTGCACTTTCCTCCATGGGCGTAATGCCTCAAACAGTTTACGCTTAGATCAATCCCTGGAAGACCAGTAGTAGTTTCCGATGCACATCTGGAGGCATTCTGTAATATGTGGAGTATCAGAGTGTTGATGAAACACAGAAATTGCATCGGGATTGAATACAACGGTCACCACGCGCACTTTCCTCCATGGGAGTAATGTCCCAAACAGTCTACGCTTTGATCGTTCCCTGGAAGACCAGTAGTAGTTTCCGATGCACATCTGGAGGCATTCTATAATCTGTGGACTATGAGAGTGTTGATGAAACACAGAAATTGCATCGGGATTGAATACAACATTCACCATGCGCACTTTCCTCCATGGGAGTAATTCTCAAACAGTCTACGCTTTGATCGTTCCCTGGAAGACCAGTAGTTGTTTCCGATGCACATGTGGTGGCATACTGTAGTCTGAGGCCTATCAGAGTGTTGATGAAACACAGAAAATGCATCGGGATTGAATACAACAGGCACCATGCGCACTTTCTTAAACGGGAGTATGTCTCAAACAGTCTACGCTTTGTTTGTTCCTTGGAAGACCACTAGTAGTTTCCGATGCACATCTGGTGGCATTCTGTAATCTGTGGACTATTAGAGTGTTGATGAAACACAGAAATTGCATGGGGATTGTATACAATTCACCATGCGCACTTTCCTCCATGGGAGTAATGTCTCAAAGAGTCTACGCTTTGATCGTTACCTGGAAGACCTGTAGTAGTTTCCGATGCACATCTGGAGGCATTCTGTAATCTGTGGAGTATCAGAGTGTTAATGAAACACAGAAATTGCATCGGGATTGAATACAACAGTCACAATGCGCACTTTTCTCCATGGGAGTAATGTCTCAAAGAGTGTACGCATTGATCGTTCCCTGGAAGACCTGTAGTAGTTTCCGATGCACATCTGGAGGCATTCTGTAATATGTGGACTATCGGAGTGTTGATGAAACACAGAAATAGCATCGGGATTGAATACAACAGTCACCATGAGCCCTTTCCTCCATGGGAGTAATGTCTCAAACAGTCTACGCTTTGATCGTTTCCTGGAAGAACAGTAGTAGTTTCCGATGCACATCTGGAGGCATTGTGTAATCTGTGGAGTATCTGAGTGTTGATGAAAGACAGAAATTGCATCGGGATTGAATACAACAGTCACCATGCGCACTTTCCTCCATGGGAGTAATGTCTCAAACAGTCTAATCTTTGATCGTTCCCTGGAAGACCTGTAGTAGTTTCCGATGCACATCTGGTGGCATTCTGTAATCTGTAGACTATCAGAGTGTTGATGAAACACAGAAATTGCATCGGGATTGAATACAAGAGTTACCATGCCACTTTCCTCCATGGGAGTAATGTCTCTAACAGTCGACGCTTTGATCGTTCCCTGGAAGACAATAGTAGTTTCCGATGCACATCTGGAGGCATTCTGTAATCTGTGGAATATCAGAGTGTTGATGAAACACACAAATTGCATCGGGATTGAATACAACAGTCACCATGCGCACATTCCTCTATAAAAGTAATGTCTCAAACAGTCTACGCTTTGATCGTTCCCTGGAAGACTAGTAAGAGTTTCCGATGCACATCTGGAGGCATTCTGTAATCTGTGGACTATCAGAGTGTTGATGAAACACAGAAATTGCATCGGGATTGAATGCAACAATCACCATGCGCACATTCCTCCATAAAAGTAATGTCTCAAAGAGTCTACGCTTTGATCGTTCCCTGGAAGACCAGTAGTAGTTTCCGATGAACATCTGGAGGCATCCTGTAATCTGTGGACTATCAGAGTGTTGATGAAACACAGATATTGCGTCGCGATTGAATACAACAGTCACCATGAGCACTTTCCTCCATGGGAGTAATGTCTCAAACAGTCTACGCTTTGATCGTTCCCAGGAAGACCAGTAGTAGTTTCCGATGCACATCTGGAGGCATTCTTTAATCTGTGGACTATCAGAGTGTTGATGAAACACAGAAATTGCATCGCGATGAACACAACAGTCACCATGAGCACTTTCCTAAATGGGAGTAATGTCTCAAACAGTCTACGCTTTGATCGTTCTCTGGAAGACCAGTAGTAGTTTCCGATTAACATCTGGAGGCATTGTGTAATCTGTGGAGTATCTGAGTGTTGATGAAAGACAGAAATTGCATCGGGATTGAATACAACAGTCACCATGCGCACTTTCCTCTATGGGAGTAATGTCTCAAACAGTCTAATCTTTGATCGTTCCCTGGAAGACAAGTAGTATATTCCGATGCACGTCTGGTGGCATACTGTAATCTGTGGACTATCAGAGTGTTGATGAAACACAGAAATTGCATCGGGATTGAATACAGCAGTCACGATGCGCACTTTCCTCCGTGGGAATAATATCTCAAACAGTCTACCCTTTGATCGTTCCCAGGAAGACCAGTAGTAGTTTCCGATTAACATCTGGAGGCATTCTGTAATCTGTGGACTATCAGAGTGTTGATAAAACACAGAAATTGCATCAGGATTGAATACAACAGTCACCATGCGCACTTTCCTCCATGGGAGTAATGTCTCAAACAGTCTAATCTTTGAACGTTCCCTGGGAGACCAGTAGTAGTTCCCGATTCACGTCTATTGGCATTCTGTAATCTGTGGACTATCAGAATGTTGATGAAACACAGAATTTGCATCGAGATTGAATACAACAGTGACCATGCCCACATTCCTCCATAAAAGTAATGTCTCAAACAGTCTACGCTTTGATCGTTCCCTGGAAGACCAGTAGTAGTTTCCGACGCACATCTGGAGGCATACTGTTATCTGTGGAGTATCAGAGTGTTGATGAAACACAGAAATTGCATCGGGATTGAATACAACAGTCACCATGCGCACTTTCCTCCATTGGAGTAATGTCTCTAACAGTCTACGCTTTGATCGTTCCCTGGAAGACAATAGTAGTTTCCGATGCACATCTGGAGGCATTCTGTAATCTGTGGAATATCAGAGTGTTGATGAAACACAGAAATTGCATCGGGATTGAATACAACAGTCACCATGCGCACATTCCTCTATAAAAGTAATGTCTCAAACAGTCTACGCTTTGATCGTTCCCTGGAAGACCAGTAGTAGTTTCCGAAGCACATCTGGAGGCATTCTTTAATCTGTGGATTATCAGAGTGTTGATGAAACACAGAAATTGCATCGCGATGAACACAACAGTCACCATGAGCACTTTCCTAAATGGGAGTAATGTCTCAAACAGTCTACGCTTTGATCGTTCTCTGGAAGACCAGTAGTAGTTTCCGATTAACATCTGGATGCATTCTGTAATCTGTGGACTATCAGAGTGTTGATGAAACTCAGAAAATGCATCGGGATTGAATACAACAGTCACCATGCACGCTTTCCTCCATGGGAGCAATGTCTCAAACAGTCTACGCTTTTTGATCGTTCCCTGCAATACCAGTATTAGTTTCCGATGCACATCTGGAGGCATTCTGTAATCTGTGGACCTTCAAAGTGTTGATGAAACACAGAAATTGCCTCGGGATTGAATGCAACATTCATCATGCGCATTTTCCTCCATGGGAGTAATGTCCCAAACAGATTACGCTTTTATCGTTCCCTGAATGACCAGTATAGTTTCCGTTGCACATCTGGGGGTATTCTGTAATCTGTGGACTATCAGAGTGTTGATGAAACACAGAAATTGCATCAGGATTGAATACAACAGTCACCATGCGCACTTTCCTTCTTTGTTAGCAATGTCGGAAACAGTCTACGCTTAAATCGTTCCCTGCAAGACCAGTAGTAGATTCCGATGCACATCAGGTGGCATTCTGTAATCTGTGGACACTTAAAGTGTTGATGAAACACAGAAATTGCCTCGGGATTGAATATAAAAGTCACCATGCGCACATTCCTCAATGGGAGTAATGTCTCAAACAGTTTACGCTTTTATCGTTCCCTGGAAGAAAACTGTATTTTCCGATGCACATCTGGGGACATTCTGTAATCTGTGGACTATCAGAGTGTTGCTGAAACACAGAAATTGCATTGGGATTGAAATCAACAGTCACCATGCGCACTTTCCTCCATGGGAGTAATGTCCCAAAGAGTCTACGCTTTGATCGCTCCCTGGAAGACCAGTAGTAGTTTCCGATGCACATCTGGTGGCATTCTGTAATCTGTGGACTATCAGAGTGTTGATGAAACACAGAAATTGCATCGGGATTGAATACAACAGTCACCATGTGCACTTTCGTCCATGGGAGTAATGCCTCAAACAGTTTACGCTTTGATCGTTCCCTGGAAGACCAGTAGTAGTTTCCGATGCACACCTGGAGGCATTCTGTAATATGTGGAGTATCAGAGTGTTGATGAAACACAGAAATTGCATCGGGATTGAATACAACGGTCACCACGCGCACTTTCCTCCATGGGAGTAATGTCCCAAACAGTCTACGCTTTGATCGTTTCCTGGAAGAACAGTAGTAGTTTCCGATGCACATCTGGAGGCATTGTGTAATCTGTGGAGTATCAGACTGTTGATGAAAGACAGAAATGGCATCGGGATTGAATACAACAGTCACCATGCGCACATTCTTCCATGGGAGTAATGTCTCAAAGAGTCTAATCTTTGATCGTTCCCTGGAAGACAAGTAGTAGATTCCGATGCACGTCTGGTGGCATACTGTAATCTGTGGACTATCAGAGTGTTGATGAAACACAGAAATTGCATCGGGATTGAATACAGCAGTCACCATGCGCACTTTCCTCCGTGGGAATAATGTCTCAAACAGTCTACCCTTCGATCGTTCCCAGGAAGACCAGTAGTAGTTTCCGATTAACATCTGGAGGCATTCTGTAATCTGTGGACTATCAGAGTGTTCATAAAACACAGAAATTGCATCAGGATTGAATACAACAGTCACCATGCGCACTTTCCTCCATGGGAGTAATGTCTCAAACAGTCTAATCTTTGAACGTTCCCTGGAAGACCAGTAGTAGTTCCCGATTCACGTCTATTGGCATTCTGTAATCTGTGGACTATCAGAATGTTGATGAAACACAGAATTTGCATCGAGATTGAATACAACAGTGACCATGCCCACATTCCTCCATAAAAGTAATGTCTCAAACTGTCAACGCTTTGATCGTTCCCTGGAAGACCAGTAGTAGTTTCCGACGCACATCTGGAGGCATACTGTAATCTGTGGAGTATCAGAGTGTTGATGAAACACAGAAATTGCATCGGGATTGAATACAACAGTCACCATGCGCACTTTCCTCCATTGGAGTAATGTCTCAAACAGTCTACGCTTTGATCGTTCCCTGGAAGACCAGTAGTAGTTTCCGATGCACATCTGGTGGCATTCTGTAATCTGTAGACTATCAGAGTGTTGATGAAACACAGAAATTGCATCGGGATTGAATACAAGAGTTACCATGCCACTTTCCTCCATGGGAGTAATGTCTCTAACAGTCTACGCTTTGATCGTTCCCTGGAAGACAATAGTAGTTTCCTATGCACATCTGGAGGCATTCTGTAATCTGTGGAATATCAGAGTGTTGATGAATCACAGAAATTGCTTCGGGACTGAATACAACAGTCACCATGCGCACATTCCTCTATAAAAGTAATGTCTCAAACAGTCTACGCTTTGATCGTTCCCTGGAAGACCAGTAGTAGTTTCCGAAGCACATCTGGAGGCATTCTTTAATCTGTGGACTATCAGAGTGTTGATGAAACACAGAAATTGCATCGCGATGAACACAACAGTCACCATGAGCACTTTCCTAAATGGGAGTAATGTCTCAAACAGTCTACGCTTTGATCGTTCTCTGGAAGACCAGTAGTAGTTTCCGATTAACATCTGGAGGCATTCTGTAATCTGTGGACTATCAGAGTGTTGATGAAACTCAGAAATTGCATCGGGATTGAATACAACATTCACGATGCACGCTTTCCTCCATGGGAGTAATGTCTCAAACAGTCTACGCTTTTTGATCGTTCCCTGCAATACCAGTATTAGTTTCCGATGCACATCTGGAGGCATTCTGTAATCTGTGGACCTTCAAAGTGTTGATGAAACACAGAAATTGCATCGGGATTCAATACAACAGTCAATATGCGCACTTTCCTCCATGCGAGTAATGTCTCTAACAGTCTACGCTTGGATCGTTCCCTGGAAGACCATTAGTAGATTCCGATGCACATCTGGAGCCATTCTGTAATCTGTGGACCTTCAAAGTGTTGATGAAACACAGAAATTGCCTCGGGATTGAATATAACTTTCATCATGCGCATTTTCCTCCATGGGAGTAATGTCCCAAACAGTTTACGCTTTTATCGTTCCCTGAATGACCAGTATAGTTTCCGTTGCACATCTGGGGGTATTCTGTAATCTGTGGACTATCAGAGTGTTGATGAAACACAGAAATTGCATCAGGATTGAATACAACAGTCACCATGCGCACTTTCCTCCTTGGGAGCAATGTCTGAAACAGTCTACGCTTAAATCGTTCCCTGCAAGACCAGTAGTAGATTCCGATGCACATCTGGTGGCATTCTGCAATCTGTGGACCCTTAAAGTGTTGATGAAACACAGAAATTGCCTCGGGATTGAATATAAAAGTCACCATGCGCACTTTCCTCAATGGGAGTAATGTCTCAAACAGTTTACGCTTTTATCGTTCCCTGGAAGACAAGTGTATTTTCCGATGCACATCTGGGGACATTCTGTAACCTGTGGACTATCAGAGTGTTGATGAAACACAGAAATTGCATTGGGATTGAAATCAACAGTCACCATGCGCACTTTCCTCCATGGGAGTAATGTCCCAAAGAGTCTACGCTTTGATCGTTCCCTGGAAGACCAGTAGTAGTTTCCGATGCACATCTGGTGTCATTCTGTAATCTGTGGACAATCAGAGTGTTGATGAAACACCGAAATTGCATCGGGATTGAATACAACAGTCACCATGTGCACTTTCGTCCATGGGAGTAATGCCTCAAACAGTTTACGCTTTGATCGTTCCCTGGAAGACCAGTAGTAGTTTCCAATGCACATCTGGAGGCATTCTGTAATATGTGGAGTATCAGAGTTTTGATGAAACACAGAAATTGCATCGGGATTGAATACAACGGTCACCACGCGCACTTTCCTCCATGGGAGTAATGTCCCAAACAGTCTACGCTTTGATCGTTCCCTGGAAGACCAGTAGTAGTTTCCGATGCACATCTAGAGGCATTCTATAATCTGTGGACTATGAGAGTGTTGATGAAACACAGAAATTGCATCGGGATTGAATACATCAGTCACCATGCGCACTTTCCTCCATGGGAGTAATTCTCAAACAGTCTACGTTTTGATCGTTCCCTGGAAGACCGGTAGTTGTTTCCGATGCACATGTGGTGGCATTCTGTAGTCTGAGGACTATCAGAGTGTTGATGAAACACAGAAAATGCATCGGGATTGAATACAACAGGCACCATGCGCACTTTCTTAAACGGGAGTATGTCTCAAACAGTCTACGCTTTGTTTGTTCCTTGGAAGACCTGTAGTAGTTTCCGATGCACATCTGGAGGCATTCTGTAATCTGTGGAGTATCAGAGTGTTGATGAAACACAGAAATTGCATCGGGATTGAATACAACAGTCACCATGCGCACTTACCTCCGTGGGAGTAATGTCTCAAACAGTCTACGGTTTGATCGTTCCCTGGAAGTCCAGTAGTAGTTTCCGATGCACATCTGGAGGCATTCTGCAAACTGTGGACTCTCAGAGTGTTGATGAAACACAGAAATTGCATCGGGATTGAATACAACAGTCACCATGCGCACTTTCCTCCATGGGAGTAATGTCTCGAAGAGTCTACGCATTGATCGTTCCCTGGAAGACCTGTAGTAGTTTCCGATGCACATCTGGAGGCATTCTGTAATCTGTGGACTATCAGAGTGTTGATGAAACACAGAAATAGCATCGGGATTGAATACAACAGTCACCATGAGCCCTTTAATCCATGGGAGTAATGTCTCAAACCGTCTACGCTTCGATCGTTTCCTGGAAGAACAGTAGTAGTTTCCGATGCACATCTGGAGGCATTGTGTAATTTGTGGAGTATCAGAGTGTTGATGAAAGACAGAAATTGCATTGGGATTGAATACAACAGTCACCATGCGCACATTCCTCTATAAAAGTAATGTCTCAAACAGTCTACGCTTTGATCGTTCCCTGGAAGACCAGTAGTAGTTTCCGAAGCACATCTGGAGGCATTCTTTAATCTGTGGACTATCAGAGTGTTGATGAAACACAGAAATTGCATCGCGATGAACACAACAGTCACCATGAGCACTTTCCTAAATGGGAGTAATGTCTCAAACAGTCTACGCTTTGATCGTTCTCTGGAAGACCAGTAGTAGTTTCCGATTAACATCTGGAGGCATTCTGTAATCTGTGGACTATCAGAGTGTTGATGAAACTCAGAAATTGCATCGGGATTGAATACAACATTCACGATGCACGCTTTCCTCCATGGGAGTAATGTCTCAAACAGTCTACGCTTTTTGATCGCTCCCTGCAATACCAGTATTAGTTTCCGATGCACATCTGGAGGCATTCTGTAATCTGTGGACCTTCAAAGTGTTGATGAAACACAGAAATTGCATCGGGATTCAATACAACAGTCAATATGCGCACTTTCCTCCATGCGAGTAATGTCTCTAACAGTCTACGCTTGGATCGTTCCCTGGAAGACCATTAGTAGTTTCCGATGCACATCTGGAGCCATTCTGTAATCTGTGGACCTTCAAAGTGTTGATGAAACACAGAAATTGCCTCGGGATTGAATACAACTTTCATCATGCGCATTTTCCTCCATGGGAGTAATGTCCCAAACAGTTTACGCTTTTTTCGTTCCCTGAATGACCAGTATAGTTTCCGTTGCACATCTGGGGGTATTCTGTAATCTGTGGACTATCAGAGTGTTGATGAAACACAGAAATTGCATCAGGATTGAATACAACAGTCACCATGCGCACTTTCCTCCTTGGGAGCAATGTCTGAAACAGTCTACGCTTAAATCGTTCCCTGCAAGACCAGTAGTAGATTCCGATGCACATCTGGTGGCATTCTGCAATCTGTGGACCCTTAAAGTGTTGATGAAACACAGAAATTGCCTCGGGATTGAATATAAAAGTCACCATGCGCACTTTCCTCAATGGGAGTAATGTCTCAAACAGTTTACGCTTTTATCGTTCCCTGGAAGACAAGTGTATTTTCCGATGCACATCTGGGGACATTCTGTAACCTGTGGACTATCAGAGTGTTGATGAAACACAGAAATTGCATTGGGATTGAAATCAACAGTCACCATGCGCACTTTCCTCCATGGGAGTAATGTCCCAAAGAGTCTACGCTTTGATCGTTCCCTGGAAGACCAGTAGTAGTTTCCGATGCACATCTGGTGTCATTCTGTAATCTGTGGACTATCAGAGTGTTGATGAAACACCGAAATTGCATCGGGATTGAATACAACAGTCACCATGTGCACTTTCGTCCATGGGAGTAATGCCTCAAACAGTTTACGCTTTGATCGTTCCCTGGAAGACCAGTAGTAGTTTCCAATGCACATCTGGAGGCATTCTGTAATATGTGGAGTATCAGAGTTTTGATGAAACACAGAAATTGCATCGGGATTGAATACAACGGTCACCACGCGCACTTTCCTCCATGGGAGTAATGTCCCAAACAGTCTACGCTTTGATCGTTCCCTGGAAGACCAGTAGTAGTTTCCGATGCACATCTAGAGGCATTCTATAATCTGTGGACTATGAGAGTGTTGATGAAACACAGAAATTGCATCGGGATTGAATACAACAGTCACCATGCGCACTTTCCTCCATGGGAGTAATTCTCAAACAGTCTACGTTTTGATCGTTCCCTGGAAGACCGGTAGTTGTTTCCGATGCACATGTGGTGGCATTCTGTAGTCTGAGGACTATCAGAGTGTTGATGAAACACAGAAAATGCATCGGGATTGAATACAACAGGCACCATGCGCACTTTCTTAAACGGGAGTATGTCTCAAACAGTCTACGCTTTGTTTGTTCCTTGGAAGACCTGTAGTAGTTTCCGATGCACATCTGGAGGCATTCTGTAATCTGTGGAGTATCAGAGTGTTGATGAAACACAGAAATTGCATCGGGATTGAATACAACAGTCACCATGCGCACTTACCTCCGTGGGAGTAATGACTCAAACAGTCTACGGTTTGATCGTTCCCTGGAAGTCCAGTAGTAGTTTCCGATGCACATCTGGAGGCATTCTGCAAACTGTGGACTCTCAGAGTGTTGATGAAACACAGAAATTGCATCGGGATTGAATACAACAGTCACCATGCGCACTTTCCTCCATGGGAGTAATGTCTCGAAGAGTCTACGCATTGATCGTTCCCTGGAAGACCTGTAGTAGTTTCCGATGCACATCTGGAGGCATTCTGTAATCTGTGGACTATCAGAGTGTTGATGAAACACAGAAATAGCATCGGGATTGAATACAACAGTCACCATGAGCCCTTTAATCCATGGGAGTAATGTCTCAAACCGTCTACGCTTCGATCGTTTCCTGGAAGAACAGTAGTAGTTTCCGATGCACATCTGGAGGCATTGTGTAATTTGTGGAGTATCAGAGTGTTGATGAAAGACAGAAATTGCATTGGGATTGAATACAACAGTCACCATGCGCACATTCCTCCATGGGAGTAATGTCTCAAACAGTCTAATCTTTGATCGTTCTCTGGAAGACAAGTAGTAGATTCCGATGCACGTCTGGTGGCATACTGTAATCTGTGGACTATCAGAGTGTTGATGAAACACAGAAATTGCATCGGGATTGAATACAGCAGTCACCATGCGCACTTTCCTCCGTGGGAATAATGTCTCAAACAGTCTACCCTTTGATCGTTCCCAGGAAGACCAGTAGATGTTTCCGATTAACATCTGGAGGCATTCTGTAATCTGTGGACTATCAGAGTGTTGATAAAACACAGAAATTGCATCAGGATTGAATACAACAGTCACCATGCGCACTTTCCTCCATGGGAGTAATGTCTCAAACAGTCTAATCTTTGAACGTTCCCTGGAAGATCAGTAGTAGTTCCCGATTCACGTCTATTGGCATTCTGTAATCTGTGGACTATCAGAATGTTGATGAAACACAGAAATTGCATCGGGATTGAATACAACAGTCAAAATGCGCACTTTCCTCCATGGGAGTAATGTCTCAAATAGTTTACGTTTTGATCATTCCTTGGAATACCAGTAGTAGTTTCCGATGAACATCAGGAGGCATTCTGTAATCTGTGGACTATCAAAGTGTTGATGAAACACAGAAATTGCATCGGGATTGAATACAACAGTCACCATGCGCACATTCCTCCATAAAAGTAATGTCTAAACAGTCTACGCTTTGATCGTTCCCTGGAAGACCAGTAGTAGTTTCCGAAGCACATCTGGAGGCATTCTGTAATCTGTGGACTATCAGAGTTTTGGTGAAACACAGAAATTGCATCGGGATTGAATACAACAGTCACCATGCGCACTTTCCTCCATGGGAGTAATATCCCAAAAAGTGTACGCTTTGATCGTTCCCTGGATGACCAGTAGTAGTTTCCGATGCACATCTGGTGTCATTCTGTAATCTGTGGACTATCAGAGTGTTGATAGTGTTGATGAAACACAGAATTTGCATCGGGATTGAATACAACAGTCACCATGCGCACTTTCCTCCATGGGAGTAATGCTCAAACAGTCTACGCTTTGATCGTTCCCTGGAAGACAAGTAGTAGTTTCCGATTAACATCTGGAGGCATTCTGTAATCTGTGGACTATCAGAGTGTTGATGAAACACAGAAATTGCATCGGGATTGAATACAAGAGTCACCATGCGCATTTTCCTCCATGGGAGTAATGTCCCAAACAGTCTACGCTTTGATCGTTCCCTGGAAGGCCAGTAGTAGTTTCCGATGAACATCTGGAGGCTTTCGGTAATCTGTGGACTATCAGAATGTTGATGAAACACAGAAATTGCATCGGGATTGAATACAACAGTCACCATGCCCACATTCTTCCATAAAAGTTATGTCTCAAACAGTCTACGCTTTGATCGTTCCCTGGAAGACCAGTAGTAGTTTCCGACGCACATCTGGAGGCATACTGTAATCTATGGAGTATCAGAGTGTTGATGAAACACAGAAATTGCATCGGGATTGAATACAACAGTCACCATGCGCACTTTCCTCCATTGTAGTAATGTCTCAAACAGTCTACGCTTTGATCGTTCCCTGGAAGACCTGTAGTAGTTTCCGATGCACATCTGGTGGCATTCTGTAATCTGTAGACTATCAGAGTGTTGACGAAACACAGAATTTGCATCGGGTTTGAATACAAGAGTTACCATGCCACTTTCCTCCATGGGAGTAATGTCTCTAACAGTCTACGCTTTGATCGTTCCAAGGAAGACAATAGTAGTTTCCGATGCACATCTGGAGGCATTCTGTAATCTGTTGAATATCAGAGTGTTGATGAAACACAGAAATTACTTGGGGGTTGAATACAACAGTCACCATGCGCACATTCCTCTATAAAAGTAATGTCTCAAACAGTCTACGCTTTGATCGTTCCCTGGAAGACTAGTAAGAGTTTCCGATGCACATCTGGAGGCATTCTGGAATCTGTGGACAATCAGAGTGTTGATGAAACACAGAAATTGCATCGGGATTGAATGCAACAGTCACCATGCGCACATTTCTCCATAAAAGTAATGTCTCAAAGAGTCTACGCTTTGATCGTTCCCTGGAAGACCAGTAGTAGTTTCCGATGAACATTTGGATGCATTCTGTAATCTGTGGACTATCAGAGTGTTGATGAAACACAGATATTGCGTCGCGATTGAATACAACAGTCACCATGAGCACTTTCCTCCATGGGAGTAATGTCTCAAACAGCCTACGCTTTGATCGTTCCCTGGAAGACCAGTAGTAGTTTGCGAAGCACATCTGGACGCATTCTTTAATCTGTGGACTATCGGAGTGTTGATGAAACACAGAAATTGCATCGCGATGAACACAACAGTCACCATGAGCACTTTCCTAAATGGGAGTAATGTCTAAAACAGTCTACGCTTTGATCGTTCTCTGGAAGACCAGTAGTAGTTTCCGATTAACATCTCTAGGCATTCTGTAATCTGTGGACTATCAGAGTGTTGATGAAACACAGAAATTGCATCGGGATTGAATACAACAGTCACCATGCACGCTTTCCTCCATGGGAGTAATGTCTCAAACAGTCTACGCTTTTCGATCGTTCCCTGCAATACCAGTAGTTGTTTCCGATGCACATCTGGAGGCATTCTGTAATCTGTGGACCTTCAAAGTGTTGATGAAACACAGAAATTGCATCGGGATTCAATACAACAGTCACCATGCGCACTTTCCTCCATGCGAGTAATGTCTCTAACAGTCTACGATTGGATCTTTCCCTGGAAGACCATTAGTAGTTTCCGATGAACATCTGGAGCCATACTGTAATCTGTGGACCTTCAAAGTGTTGATGGAACACAGAAATTGCCTCGGGATTGAATACAACATTCATCATGCGCATTTTCCGCCATGGGAGTAATGTCCCAAACAGTTTACGCTTTAATCGCTCCCTGAAAGACCAGTATAGTTTCCGTTGCACATCTGGGGGTATTCTGTAATCTGTGGACTATCAGAGTGTTGATGAAACACAGAAATTGCATCAGGATTGAATACAACAGTCACCATGCGCACTTTCCTCCTTGGGAGCAATGTCTGAAACAGTCTACGCGTTCATCGTTCCCTGCAAGACCAGTAGTAGATTCCGATGCACATCTGGTGGCATTCTGTAATCTGTGGACCTTTAAAGTGTTGATGAAACACAGAAATTGCCTCGGGATTGAATATAAAAGTCACCATGCGCACTTTCCTCCATGGGAGTAATGTCTCAAACAGTCTACGCTTTGATCGTTTCCTGGAAGACCAGTAGTAGTTTCTGATGCACATCTGGAGGCATTGTGTAATCTGTGGACCTTCAAAGTGTTGATGAAACACGGAAATTGCATCGGGAGTGAATACAACAGACACTATGCGCACTTTCCTCAATGGGAGTAATGTCTCAAAGAGTCTACGCTTTGATCGTTCCCTGGAAGACCAGTAGTAGTTTCCGATGCACATCTGGTGTCATTCTGTAATCTGTGGACTATCAGAGTGTTGATGAAACACAGAAATTGCATCGTGATTGAATACAACAGTCACCAAGTGCACTTTCCTCCATAAGAGTAATGTCTTAAACAGTTTACCCTTTGATCGTTCCCTGGAAGACCAGTAGATGTTTCCGATGAACATCTGGGGGCATTCAGTAATCTGTGGACTACCAGAGTGTTGATGAAACACAGAAATTGCATCGGGATTGAATACAACAGTCACCATGTGCACTTTCCTCCATCGGAGTAATGCCTCAAACAGTTGACGCTTTGATCGTTCCCTGGAAGACCAGTAGTTGTTTCCGATGAACATCTGGGGGCATTCAGTAATCTGTGGACTACCAGAGTGTTGATGAAACACAGAAATTGCATCGGGATTGAATACAACAGTCACCATGTGCACTTTCCTCCATCGGAGTAATGCCTCAAACAGTTGACGCTTTGATCGTTCTCTGGAAGACCAGTAGTAGTTTCCGATGCACATCTGGAGGCATTCTGTAATATGTGGAGTATCAGAGTGTTGATGAAACACAGAAATTGCATCGGGATTGAATACAACGGTCACCACGCGCACTTTCCTCCATGGGAGTAATGTCCCAAACAGTCTATGCTTTGATCGTTCCCTGGAAGACCAGTAGTAGTTTCCGATGCACATCTGGAGGCATTCTATAATCTGTGGACTATCAGAGTGTTGATGAAACACAGAAATTGCATCGGGATTGAATACAACAGTCACCATGCGCACTTTCCTCCATGGGAGTAATGTCTCAAAGAGTCTACGCATTGATCGTTCCCTGGAAGACCTGTAGTAGTTTCCGATGCACATCTGGAGGCATTCTGTAATCTGTGGACTATCAGAGTGTTGATGAGACACAGAAATAGCATCGGGATTGAATACAACAGTCACCATGCGCACATTCCTCCATAAAAGAAATGTCTAAACAGTCTACGCTTTGATCGTTCCCTGGAAGACCAGTAGTAGTTTCCGAAGCACATCTGGAGGCATTCTGTAATCTGTGGACTATCAGAGTGTTGATGAAACACAGAAATTGCATCGGGATTGAATACAACAGTCACCATGCGCACTTTCCTCCATGGGAGTAATATCCCAAAAAGTGTACGCTTTGATCGTTCCCTGGAAGAGCAGTTGTAGTTTCCGATGCACATCTGGAGGCTTTCCGTAATCTGTGGACTATCAGAATGTTGATGAAACACAGAAATTTCATTGGAATTGAATACAACAGTCACCATGCGCACTTACCTCCATGGGAGAAATGTCTCAAAGTGTTTACGCTTTGATCGTTCCCTGGAAGACCAGTAGTAGTTTCAGATGCACATCTGGGGACATTCTGTAATGTGTGTACTATCAGAGTTTTGATGAAACACAGAAATTGCATCAGGATTGAATACAACAGACACCATGCGCACTTTCCTCCATGGGAGTAATGTCTCAAACTGTCTACGCTTTGATCGTTCCCTGGAAGACCAGTAGAAGTTTCCGATGCACATCTGGAGGCATTCTGTAATCTGTGGAATATCAGAGTGTTGATGAAACACAGAAATTGCATCGGGATTGAATACAACAGTCACCATGCGCACTTTCCTCCACGGGAGTAATGTCTCAAACAGTCTAATCTTTCATCGTTCACTGGAAGACCAATAGTAGTTTCCGATGAACGTCTAGTGGCATTCTGTAATTTGTGGACTATCAGAGTGTTGATGAAACACAGAAATTGCCTCCGGTTTGAATACAGCAGTCACCGTGAGCACTTTCCTCCATGGCAATAAAGTCTCAAACAGTTTACGAAACGACCATTCCCAGGAAGACCAGTAGTAGGTTCCGATGCACTTCTGGTGGCATTCTGTAATCTGTGGACTATCAGAGTGTTGATGAGAGACAGAAAATGCATCAGGATTGAATACAACAGTCACGATGCGCACTTTCCTCCATGGGAGTAATGTCTCAAAGAGTTTATGTTTTAATCGTTCCCTGGAAGACCAGTAGTAGTTTCCGATTAACATCTGTAGGCATTCTGTAATCTGTGGACTATCAGAGTGTTGATGAAACACAGAAATTGCATCGGGATTGAATACAACAGTCACCATGCGCACTTTCCTCCATGGGAGTAATGTCTCAAAGAGTCTACGCTTTGATCGTTCCCTGGAAGACCAGTAGTAGTTTCCGATGCACATCTGGAGGCATTCTGTAATCTGTGGAGTATCAGAGTGCTGATCAAACACAGAAATTGCATCGGAATTGAATACAACAGTCACCATGCGCACTTTCCTCCATAGGAGTAATTCTCAAAGAGTCTACGATTTGATCGTTCCCTTTAAGACCAGTAGTAGTTTCCGATACACATGTGGTGGCATTCTGTAATCTGTGGACTATCAGAGTGTTGATGAAACAGAAATTGCATCGGGATTGAATACAACAGTCACATTCGCGCACTTTCTTAAACTGGAGTATGTCTCAAACAGTATACGCTTTGATCGTTCCCTGGAAGACCACTACTAGTTTCCGATGCACATCTGGTGGCATTCTGTAATCTGTTTACTATCAGAGTGTTGATGAAACACAGAAATTGCATCGGGATTGAATACAACAGTCACCATGCGCACTTTCCTCCACGGGAGTAATGTCTCAAACAGTCTACGCTTTGATCGTTCCCTGGAAGACCAGTAGTAGTTTCCGATGCACATCTGGTGGCATTCTGTAATCTGTAGACTATCAGAGTGTTGATGAAACACAGAAAGTGCATCGGGATTGAATACAACAGTTAGCATGCGCACTTTCCTCCATGGGAGTAACGTCTCTAACAGTCTACGCTTTTATCGTTCCCTGGAAGACCAGTAGTAGTTTCCGGTGCACATCTGGAGGCTTTCTGTAATCTGTGGACTATCAGAATGTTGATGAAACACAGAAATTGCATCGGGACTGAATACAACAGTTACCATGCACACTTTCCTCCATGGGAGTAATGTCTCAAAGAGTTTACGATTTGATCATTCCCAGGAAGACCAGTAGTAGTTTTCGATGCACATCTGGATGCATTCTGTAATCTGTGGACTATCAGAGTGTTGATGAAACACAGAAAGTGCATCGGGATTGAATACAACAGTTAGCATGCGCACTTTCCTCCATGGGAGTAACGTCTCTAACAGTCTACGCTTTTATCGTTCCCTGGAAGACCAGTAGTAGTTTCCGATGCACATCTGGAGGCTTTCTGTAATCTGTGGACTATCAGAATGTTGATGAAACACAGAAATTGCATCGGGATTGAATACAACAGTCACCATGCGCACTTTCCTCCATGGGAGTAGTGTCTCAAACAGTCTAATCTTTGATCGTTCCCTGGAAGACCAGTAGTAGTTTCCGATGCACGTCTGGTGGCATTCTGTAATCTGTGGACTAATAGAATGTTGATGAAACACAGAAATTGCCTCGGGATTGAATACAGCAGTCACCATGCGCCCTTTCCTCCATGGCAATAATATCTCAAACAGTCTACGATTCGATCGTTCCCAGGAAGACCAGTAGTAGGTTCCGATGCACATCTCTAGGCATTCTGTAATCTGTGGACTATCAGAGTGTTGATGAAACACAGAAATTGCATCGGGATTAAATACAACAGGCACCATGCGCACTTTCCTCGATGGGAGTAATTCTCAAACAGTCTACGCTTTGATCGTTCCCTGGAAGACCAGTAGTAGTTTCCGATGCACATCTGGTGGAAGTTGTAATCTGTGGACTGTCAGAGTGTTGATGAACCGATTGCGCTTGCCAGGACTCCGTAAAGATTTTGCAAATATGCTTAGCCTGACATTTGAAAGGGAAGGTGTTGGCTAAGGTCGCCTGTGTGAGCCGATTTCTTTTATACTGTAGCTGGTTTTGCTGCCTTTATGTAAAATTATTCTCTACACCTGGACTGAAGTTTATGTGGACCTTTAGAGCGAACAAGAAAAACAAAAGACCAAGAACCGAGACAAAACAAAAGTTGGGATAGAAAAAGAAAAGAGTCGGTAGAGTATGAGACTCTTAGTCTCAGGGTCGTGGGTTCGAGCACCACGCTGGGCGGAACGGAATTTTGTTCCGCTGCAGATGTAAATTACCGTTTTTCTGATTAACGTGATGTAATGGAAATAGCATCTTTAAACTTTGGCTACGTCTCTGTCAGTCGCAAGGAAACTTTATTTGAAGGTGAAGGTGATTTTGTAGACATGTGTGGAAGACATGTTCGGAAATGCAAGTGTTGTTGTTTGGAGAGCACATCGGTTACGTGTCAGATGTGTAGCCAAGCAGTAATGGGTCGCCATAGCTGCAAATATTAGTCGGTAATATGAAGTGTTGTCAGCTGAAGTCTGATGATCCAGACGACTGTGAGGACGAAGTACGCAAAAGTACCGCTAGGCCGCGCCTCTTTAGCTCAGTGGTAGAGCACTGGTCTACTAAACCAAGGGTCGTGAGTTTCATCCTCAAAGAAGGAAGTCGAATTTTGGAAATCAGTTGCGCGTCGTGGCCGTATAGCAATTATTAAGAATTACTCTCAGATGTGATTAAGGCGAATGGTGCAGATAAAGCCTTTGCCAAAACAGTGCAGCATAAAGTGGGACGAGGCAGTCTGAATTATATTTTATACACTCCTGGAAATTGAAATAAGAACACCGTGATTTCATTGTCCCAGGAAGGGGAAACTTTATTGACACATTCCAAGGGTCAGATACATCACATGATCACACTGACAGAACAACAGGCACATAGACACAGGCAACTGAGTATGCACATTGTCGGCACTAGTACAGTGTATATCCACCTTTCGCAGCAATGCAGGCTGCTATTCTCCCATGGAGACGATCGTAGAGATGCTGGATGTAGTCCTGTGGAACGGCTTTCCGTGCCATTTCCACCTGGCGCCTCAGTTGGACCAGCGTTCGTGCTGGACGTGCAGACCGCGTGAGACGACGCCACATCCAGTCCCAAACATGCTCAATGGGGGACAGATCCGGAGATCTTGCTGGCCAGGGTAGTTGACTTACACCTTCTAGAGCACGTTGGGTGGCACGGGATACATGCGGACGTGCATTGTCCTGTTGGAACATCAAGTTCCCTTGCCGGTCTAGGAATGGTTGAACGATGGGTTCGATGAAGGTTTGGATGTACCGTGCACTGTTCAGTGTCCCCTCGACGATCACCAGAGGTGTACGGCCAGTGTCGGAGATCGCTCCTCACACCATGATGCCGGGTGTTGGCCCTGTGTGCCTCGGTCGTATGCAGTCCTGAATGTGGCGCTCACCTGCATGGCACCAAACACGCATTCGACCATCATTGGCACCGAGGCAGAAGCGACTCTCATCGCTGAAGACGACACGTCTCCATTCGTCCCTCCATTCACGCCTGACGCGACTCCACTGTCGGCGGTTTGCATGATTTTGGGGCGTGAGTGGAAGACGGCCTAACGGTGTGCGGGACCGTAGCCCAGCTTCATGGAGACAGTTGCGAATGGTCCTCGCCGATACCCCAGGAGCAACAGTGTCCCTAATTTGCTGGGAAGTGGCGGTGCGGTCCCCTACGGCCCAGCATAGGATCCTAAGGTCTTGGCGTGCATCCGTGCGTCGCTGCGGTCCGGTCACAGGTCGACGGGCACGTGCACCTTCCGCCGACCACTGGCGACAACATCGATGTACTGTGAAGACCTCACGCCCCACGTGTTGAGCAATTCGGCGGGACGTCCACCCGCCCTCCCGCATGCCCACTATACGCCCTCGCTCAAAGTCCGTCAACTGCACATACGGTTCACGTCCACGCTGTCGCGGCATGCTACCAGTGTTAAAGAGTCCGATGGAGCTCCGTATGCCACGGCAAACTGGCTGACACTGACGGCGGCGGTGCACAAATGCTGCGCAGCTAGCGCCATTCGACGGCCAACACCGCGGTTACTGGTGTGTCCGCTGTGCCATGCGTGTGATCATTGCTTGTACAGCCCTCTCGCAGTGTCCGGAGCAAGTATGGTGGGTCTGACACACCGGTGTCAATATGTTCTTTTTTCCATTTCCAAGACTGTAGATGTATTTCTCACATATGTCAGAGCCTCTCGTCGTCGTCGTCGTCGCCGCTTCTGCAGAAGTAGGATATGGCCATCGTAGCAAATGCGGCGAGGGCCGCCCTGCCTTCGATTCCGTATGAACAAAGTGTGTGGTCTTGTTTCCCATTCTATATTTGGTCGGTCACGTAAGAGGTTGAATGTAACGAATGGGTGGGAAAGAGCAAGGGGCAGCGGCTGTGTAGAACGAAAACACAAATCATCAGGGGTGTGAGCGTTTCGAGATGAGTCATATACAAGTTGCACTTGGTCGTCAGTAACCGTGTGGCCTAATGGATAAGGCGTCGGACTTCGGATCTGAACATTACAGGTTCGAATGTTGTCACGCTCGTGTTTTATCAGTTCTGAAAAAGAAACATACCGTTTTAATGTAGCAATTGAGCAGTACGAAACGGTCTGAATGTTGCTGTTGACCATTTTCTGCTTGGAGATGCTCTTGAGCTTGAAACACACACAACAAGACCGGAGTTAACTAGCGAAATGGTCGGCAGAGTGTTGTCACCGCGAGTTTTCACTGGCACTTGCACATCTAAAACCACGTCGGAAAGTAACTCGTTAGCCTTTTGAGTCACTAGCTCTGCAGGTTGTCATGCAATTCCTTTACCTCTCAGAAATGATTATGAAATAAAAGTGAAGTACGTGACGAGTTTGGCGTTAGGAAAACATTAGCCAGCATGGAGAGGTTCTGTATGGGACCACCCAACCCAAACGAGTACTGTGTGACGTGCTACCCAGCAAGTATTCACCGAAGCAGACTGGCTAGCTCAGTCGGTCGAGCATGAGACTCTTAATCTCAGGGTCGTGGGTTCGAGTCCCACGCTGGCCGGAACTGAATCTTGTTCCGCTGCAGATGTAAATTACCGTTTTTCTGATTAACGTGATGTAATGGAAATAGCAACTTTAAACTTTGCCTACGTCTCTATCAGTCGCAAGGAAACTGTATTTGAAAGTGAAGGTGATTTTGTAGACATGTGTGAAAGACATGTTCTGAAATGCAAGTGTTGTTGTTTGGAGAGCACATCGGTTACGTGTCAGATGTGTAGCCAAGCAGTAGTGCGTCGCCATAGCTGCAAATATTAGTCGGTAATATTAAGTGTTGTCAGCTGAAGTTTGATGTTCCAGACGACCGTAAGGACGAAGTACGCAAAAGTACCGGTAGGCCGCGCCTCTTTACCTCAGTGGTAGAGCACTGGTATAGTTAACCAAGGGTCGTGAGTTCCATCCTCAAAGGAGGAAGTCGAATTTTGGAAATCAGTTGCGCGTCGTGGCCGTATAGCAAACAGTATCTGTGATGACGAACAATTAGCGACATGCCTTTTATTAAGAATTACTCTCAGATGTGATTAAGGCGAATGGCGCAGATAAAGCCTTTGCCAAAGCGGTACAGCATAAGGTGGGACGAGGCAGTCTGAATTACGTTTTATAGATGTGTTTCTCACATATGTCAGAGCCTCTCGTCGTCGTCGTCGTCGCCGCTTCTGCAGAAGTAGGATATGGCCATCGTAACAAATGCGGCGAGGGACGCCCTGCCTTCGATTCCGAATGCACAAAGTGTGTGGTCTTGTTTCCCAGTCTATACTTGGTCGTCACGTAAGAGGTTGAATGTAACGAATGGGTGGGAAAGAGCAAGGGGCAGCGGCTGTGTAGAACGAAAACACAAATCATCAGGGGTGTGAGCGTTTCGAGATGAGTCATATACAAGTTGCACTTGGTCGTCAGTGACCGTGTGGCCTAATGGATCCGGGAGTCGGCCTTTGGCTGTGGAGCGGTGCTGTACGTCCCGGCCGCTCCATGTCGCGTTTCCGGATGTGTTGTTGTTTACCTCGCCGGCGCGCTAGTGTTTCGTATTGCCGTCACGTTCCTGACACACGATGGCTCTTTCGTATCGGAAAGCCACGATCAAGCTGCAGTTCGACACTACGTACTCTAGACCCAAGGCCCACGAAGTAGAGCGTTTTTTACGCGATGTGGTACATGTTGATCCTAACGAGCTGATCGGTATCCACTTATCTATTGTCTCCAGCGTCGTATATCTTAAGTTCACTGACGACGAAGCATGTGACAAACTTCTCAGACGCTGGACGGCAGATTATCGGTTCTGCCACTCAGACGGGAACGTGGGTGTGGTGACACTTGAACGTGCTGGATTGGGAATCCAAAATGTGCGCGTGTTTGAGCTCCCTTTTGAAGTTCCAGCGGATTTGGTCACCCTTGCTCTTCGACCCTATGGAACAGTTCTCGGCCACACGGCCGAAAAATGGAAGACCTTCGACACCTACCCTGTCCTTAACGGGGTGCGACAAGTCCGTATTGACCTGCATCGCCATATTCCTTCGTATCTCACGATCGCTGGTTGCAGGGCAATAATTATTTACGACGGTCAGCCGAGAACCTGCTCCGGTTGTGGCCAGACGGGACACATGTGTACCGAATGCCTGCAACGCCGTCTCGTGCAGACACCCTCGACCGACCAGATTCGTCCGTCGACACCGACCTCTCTGTCGATTACGTATGTTGCGGCGGCGAGACGGGAGACGCCAGCTGTATATGACGACCCCACTGTATTGGTGCGAGCTTTGGAGGACCCTGCAGTAGCTTCCACGGAGCCCCAAGCGTCTTTCAGTGCTGATGCTACTGATGTCCTTTCGTCGGACCCCGGCGCACCGTCACAACGGCTCGCCGACGGTGAGATGGAAGTTGAAGCACAGGATGCAGCGTCCTCCCCTTGCCCTACGTCGGAAACAGAGGCGCGGCAGCGTAAGCAGAAATCACCCAAGCGTCATAAGAAGCGGCGCAAGACAACCGACGACGTAGAACACCCCGAGGCGACACCGCTGGATGACGAGGTGCCGCAACCGCTCCACCGCGCCAACACAGACGACCCTACCGTCTCACACGGTTCGACGTCTTCTCCCACTACCGCTGGGTCTGGACCACATGGGGATACGGGAGATCACCGCAGCTCCGACACCGGGGATGCACCCTTGCCTCCGTCTGCCTCTCGAGATCCAGTGGTGTCAACGTCCCTGGGCGACTGGGCGCAGGAGATGGAGTTTCAGGATGCGTTTCAGGACCAAGACGATGCACCGATGCCGATGGCAGCGTCTACGCGGCCGGCGACAGACGCCTAGGGCGGCATGAGCACCTCTCGTCGCTGCCTAGCACTTCGCAAGACCGGCGCTCCACGTCACGACTACTGCCCTCCTGTCATACCATGGTCACCTCCCGAGACTTGATGGACCAGGCATACCGCCTCGCCACGATCCACGTCAATGGCATTACATCTGATGTCAAGACCCGTATGCTGAAGGATACGTTAATCGCTGCGGATCTGGACGTTGTTTTCCTTCAAGAAGTCCGATCAGGACTCTGTCTCGATGCCTACGGTTATGACGCCTACACTATGCCTGCAGATGTGGGCGGCGGAGGTACGGCGATTCTACTGCGGGAACGGATAATGGCCACTGATGTCTCCTATTTACCGTCGGCCCGGGGGGTCGCACTCACGATTGGTACAGTACGTCTGGTGAACTTATATGCTCCTTCAGGCACCGGCAAAAGGAGATAACGGCGCACCTTTTTCGCCGAAGATATAGCCCAGCTCTTCCAGGGCAATACCGACCACTTGGTAGTAGGCGGCGATTTTAATTGTGTGCTCCGCCCATCCGACCAGGAGCCACACTATACCACCTGCCCGGCACTCCAGGCACTTGTACAGGACTTGGCCTTGTTGGACACCTGGATCATCAAACACGGCGACCGTCGAGCACACACCTACTTTACTAGTCACTCCGCGAGCCGTTTGGATCGAGTCTACGTCACCCGCGGCCTACGATCGGTCGTTGTCGACGCTGAGATGTGGTCGGCAGCGTTCACGGATCACCTCGCATATGTGTGTACTCTCACCCTTCCCCGCCAGCGCGTCCGCCGAAGTAGGGGTCCGTGGCGCCTCAATGTGGCCCTTCTTGATGAGATAAATTGCAGACGCGCAGTCGAGTCCACATGGAGCAATTGCCACTGGCATTTACCCGCCTACCGTTCTGTACTTCAATGGTGGTTACGGTGTGCAAAACCCGCACTGTGCCGAACATTAGTCAGCTATGGACGCGACCGAGCGCGCTGGTATACTGCGACTACTGATTTTTACTATACTGTGCTCCGCGAACCGGCTGTACAACCGCCGTCGCCAGAGCGACAATCAGCAGTACAACGCGTCAAGGCACAATTGCTTCGTATCAATGCCGTACGTCTTGCGGGTGTGCGGGTGCGAGCGAGGACGACTGATGATGTTCGTGGTGAACGACCTTCCCTCCACCATATCATTCAAGAACGCCGAAGACGCAAGAGGCAGCTCATTACCGAGGTTGAGACGAAGGATGGGCGACGCGTTGACGCACAAATGGATATCGTCCGAGCGTTCACACAGTCATATAAACTTCTTTACGAGAGGGAGTCCCACATGAATGTAGGGGTCAGGGAAGTCCTATCTGACCTACCAGTCTCTCGGAACCTACAAGATGATGCTACGCTCTTGTCGGCGGTGACTTTGGAAGAACTGCGAGAGGCTCTGTTGCGTGGCTCTCCCAACAAAACGCCTGGCCCTCACGGCCTCCCTCTTGAATTTTACAAGCGGTTCTTTGATCTCATGGGCCCAATGTGGGTCAGGATATACAGTGAACTCCTGGACGCCGATTTTCAGGTACCATCTGACTTTACTGAGGGTCTCTTGATCCCTGTGCCCAAACCCGGCGGAGGCCGTCGCCCTCTTGATTTCCGCCCGTTGACAATGCTAAACACTGACTATAAGCTGTTGACACGCATGCTCCGTGAGAGGCTCAAACCTACGGTAATGGCGGCCATTCACACTGATCAAACCTGCCTCAGGGGCGACACTAATGTGTTTACGACTTTAAGCACCTATAGAGACGTGGTGGCGCTCATGCAAACTTGCCGCCTCCAAGGCGCTCTTGTTGCACTGGACTTCGACCATGCTTTCAACCGCGTTAACCATGGTTTCCTGCGTGCTGTTATGGAACACATCGGTGTCCCGCGTCTGACGACGTCTGTTGTGCTTCGATTGATCCATGGGGCTGTCACGAGGATTATGATCAACGGCTGTCGGTCCGCCCCCGTCCGTGTCAACAGGTCCGTCCGGCAGGGTTATCCTGTTTCTGCCATGCTCTTCGCCGTTGCCCTCGAACCAGCTCTTCACGGACTACGGCGACGCTTAGAAGGACTTACCCTCCGTTCCGTAACCTTTCGATGTGGTGCATACGCCGACGATGTGATGTTCTTAGCACGGTCTGGTGACGAAATACACACGGCGTTTTCCTGGCTCCACCAGTATGGGGCGGTGGCAGGCAGTGTGCTCAACCTTCGGAAATCACGCTACATGGAGGTAGGACGAGGAATGCCTGCAGGTCTGGCCGTACCTCTGACAAAGGTCCCGATGCTCAAGTGTTTAGGGATATCACTCCATCGACAAATACAACGCACGGTGGCCTTTACGTATCGTATGGTCTTACGGCGACTCCGTTTAGAGGCTCGTCTCAATAAATTCAGATCATTGAACATTTTGCAACGCGCCCAATACGTCAATGTGTACATGGCTTCTCACCTTAACCATTACGCCCATGTACTGCCGATAACGGACACGATGGCTTCCAGGATACAGGCAGTGTTTGGACACGTGGTGAACGATGGTGCTGTTTTCAAGATCCGTTTTGTTATGCTTACTTTACCCTTCGACAAAGGCGGTGTTGGACTCACTCACGTCAAGCACAGAGCGCTGGCACTGTATCTCTGTTCCATGAGGCGACTCTGCCTTTCACCAACAGCCAGTCTCCCTGGCCTACTGATTGAAGAAGTGGCCCCACGTACGCTGTACCCACCGGTACCTGTTGGACATTTATCGCCCTCGCTGTCACATATTAGAACGTTTTTCGTAGAGCATAGCTATGTGTTGCGGGTTATATCGGAGACACGGAATCCGACAGCGAAGACTTATTATAGTGCTCTCCAACACTGGACTCCGGATAACGACATTGTACGGCGCCACCCTACGGTCGACTGGCCACGGGTATGGCGAGCCATCCACGCGCCGTTCCTGTCTACTTTCGTGCGGTCGACGTGGTATGTGGTCGTTAACGAGATACTTCCAACCAGACAACGGCTGCATGCCATTCACCTAATTGACGACCCTGTGTGCCCCCGTTGCACGACGTTAGACACGGACGAACATAGACTGAAATGTGGCCCCGCGCGTGAGTGCTGGAAACTGATCCGCCAGATCCTGGCTTTCCTGCTCCGCCGCCCCTACGTTTCGATTTTACCCCAAGAACTCTTTCATCCCGACGCTGTCTATTTCCCTATGACCCGGATGAATGCGGTTAATTGGGTATGAGGAATGGCGATACACTACATATACCGAGATGGAGACAAAGACGTCCTCGATTTATGGTACTATATGATCGACGAGTTTCTGGTCTTAACGAACAGACAGGATTACCGGAACCTTTCTGGGAACTATTTGGGTTCGTCATTCATGGACCCACCACCCAGCTGGGGTGTGCCGGGTGTGAGAAGACATTAACTTGTAGATGTGATCTTTCACGATTCCCCTATGGTAACAGAAACAGTCTCTGACTGTGTGCAGCGGCCCCGGGCGCTCCAACGATTGGTGGCTGGTGATGTCCAATGTAATGACGACCACCCGTTCCTGGCCGCCCGCCTAGCAATGTGACCGCGGCGAGCAAGATGGCCCTTTTTAGTTCACTTTATTGGCAACTTTTTGCGCAAGGCTGCCTTGTTTTTTTTATGCATTCTCAAAAAAAAAAAAAAGGCGCGCAGTCCGGAGCCGTGCGACTGTAGAAAAAAAAAAGTAGCTGAGTGGTCAGAGTGACGAATTGCCCTCCTACGGACCCGGGTTCGATTCGCGGCTAGGTCTGAGATTTTCTACAAAAAAAAAAAAATAAAAAAAATGGATAAGGCGTCGGACTTAGGATCTGAAGATTACAGGTTCGAATGTTGTCACGCTCATGTTTTATCAGTTCTGAAAAAGAAACATAGCGTTTTAATGTAGCAATTGAGCAGTACGAAACCGTCTGAATGTTGCTGTTGACCATTTTCTGCTTGGAGATGTTCTTGAGCTTGAAACACACACAACAAGACCGGTGTTAACTAACGAAATGGTCGGCAGAGTGCCGTCACCGCGAGTTTTCACTGGCACTTGCACATCTAAAACAACGTCGGAAAGTAACTCGTTCGCCTTTTGAGTCACATCAAGTACGAGTGTTAATTTTGACGCCACTAGCTCTGCAGGTTGTCATGCAGTTCCTTTACCTCTCAGAAATGATTATGAAATAAAAGTGAAGTACGTGACGTGTGTGACGTTAGGAAAACATTACGCAGCATGGAGAGATTCTGTATGGGACCACCCAACCCAAACGAGTACTGTGTGACGTGCTACCCGGCAGGTATTCACCGAAGCAGCCTTGCTAGCTCAGTCGGTAGAGCGTGAGACTCTTAATCTCAGGGTCGTGTGTTCGAACCCCACGCTGGGCGGAACGGAATTTTGTTCCACTGCAGATGTAAATTACCGTTTTTATGATTAACGTGATGTAATGGAAATAGCAACTTTAAACTTTGCCTACGTCTCTGTCAGGCGCAAGGAATCTGTATTTGAAGGTGAAGGTGATTTTGTAGACATGTGTGAAAGACATGTTCTGAAATGCAAGTGTTGTTGTTTGGAGAGCACATCGGTTATGTGTCAGATGTGTAGCCAAGCAGTAATGGGTCGCCATAGCTGCAAATATTAGTCGGTAATATGAAGTGTTGTCAGCTGAAGTCTGATGATCCAGACGACCGTAAGGACGAAGTACGAAAAGTACCGCTAGGCCTCGCCTCTTTAGCTCAATGGTAGAGCACTGGTCTAGTAAACTAAGGGTCGGGAGTTCCATCCTCAAAGGAGGAAGTCGAATTTTGAAAATCAGTTGCGCGTCGTGGCCGTATAGCAAACAGTATCTGTGACGACGAACAATTAGCGACATGCCTTTCATTAAGAAGAGGTTGAATGTAACGAATGGGTGGGAAAGAGCAAGGGGCAGCGGCTGTGTAGAACGAAAACACAAATCATGAGGGTGTGAGCGTTTCGAGATGAGTCATATACAAGTTGCACTTGGTCGTCAGTGACCGTGTGGCCTAATGGATCAGTTCCGCTTGAGACGCGACAGCGTTCGGACGTGCCTTCACTTCCGTGCCGTCGTAGCGCCGCAAGCCGTGTTTACATCGTTTCTTGTGACTGTGATTGTGTTTTTTTCTCGTGTTATTTTCCGTTTTTGTGTACTCTTATTCTTTTTTTTTCTCTTACTAGCGGTTTCGGCCGCTTATCGTTACAGTTATGGCTAAATCGGTACCCCGTAAGAATACATTATGTTTTGAGTTTGACAAGGCATCGCGTCGTGTGCAACCAAGCTCTCTGGAAATTCATGATTTAATTGTCGATGTAATTGGGATAAGTTCTGACCAGGTTCACACAGCGTACTATGATATGGCGGATTACTGTTTCTTTGTCAAGTTTCTCACTCCGTTACAACTGGAGAAGATATTGCAGAAAACTGGAGGAAAGGCGGAATTCCATCATCGCGACCAATCGGTGAGTACCGTGTTAATCACCAATGCCGATGTAGAATATAAACAGGTTCAAGTATTCAATTTGCCACCAGAAGTTGAGCATTACCTATTGAAAGATGTTCTTGCCAAATACGGTGATATTCGGCAAATCAGAATGGAAAAATGGTCTAGCCAACACAAATTGCAATGCTACAGTAGGGTTCGTTCTGTTGATATGAGCATTAAAGTTAATATTCCCTCGAATATCGTGGTCTGTGGCTATAAAGCACATGTCGTTTATAGTGGGCAAGTAGAAACTTGTTATATTTGTAACGAGAGCGGGCATCTACGCAGTGATTGTCCTCGGCGTATTTTCGTCCTTAAAAACACCTTACAAAAACGCCAGAGATTGACACTAGCTGATATTATGACCCAACGTCAGAATTTTTAGGAGACACCTTTGCCACCCGGTACATCAGAGGCCGTTGAACCTGATCTTAGCAACGAGTCCTAACCGCCATTAGCGCAGAAGAGCGAGAAGCTTCCACTTGCTGTCAGCACAACGTTATCAGTCGGTAACAAACGGCGCCGTACCTGTGACGATAGTGGAACTGATGAAGAGTTGTCGGTCAACGACCCGATCTCGGTCACGGACGCAAACACTCCCTCCCAGGAAAACGTTGCCGTGGACTGCATAGATGAGGGCTCCGACGCCGCTGCTTCCACTGCGGCGTCGGTAAACAACAGTGCCGGCCAGTGTTTACAGCTGACTGTTGTGACGCCGCCGGCCGTCCCGCCACAACACGACTTGGACGCACAACAAGAGGACGACCGTCCGATGTCGGCTCTACAGACACACGACGAAGCAGTTGGTCTGGAGCCCGTTGTCAACACCAACCTGCCCCTTCATGAACTCAACCAACCTGGGACGCCGGACGGCTGTTTACCAACAGACAATGTGGATACAAACAAACACACATTGCCTTCCGCCGCCGCGTCTTCGCACGAGTTAGCTCCAGTGGAGGAAGCCGGCACTCCGGCTACCGATTTCAGTCATGATCCGCCCACCCCGCCTTCTGCCATGGAACTCCCGGCTAGTGGACGACGGAAAACTAAACCCAAACCAAATGTCTCCGCGGCCCGAAGGAAGACTCCGATTAGAGGTGCCGCGGAATCAGGACGCGAACCTGGCACTGTCACTTCGCAGTCTGACAGTGCGATGGACTGGGCCGCTAATGCAATGCAGCTTTCTCCCTCCTCCGATGGGCACGACCCAGGCATATAAATTTCTTTCTCTTAATATTATCAAGTTCACGACAGCTTTGAAGACAGGGTGGTAGAGACAGTTTATCAACGGGTCTGCAGCCGATGTTGTACTTCTACAGGAAGTGTCTATATTAAGTCTCACGGTTCCTGCTTTTCATGAGATAGCAAATGTAACGAAAGACACGGGCACAGGTGCAGCCATTTAGTGAAAAAGCGGCGGACTTCAGGCTGACTTTTCTTCCCCTCAAATACATTGTGTACATTGGGCGAAGTGTACATCTCGAATTTTGTGTACCCCCTCCACTTTGCCATCCCTACTTGACAATTAACCTTCTCAGATGATTCAAGCTTATAAAATATTAACTATTAACGTTAACAGGATAACGTCAGATTTGAAAAAAGTAGTGTTAAAACAATTTATCTATGAATCAGAGGCCGATGTTGTGTTGTTGCAAGAAGTGTTATTCACTGATTCCACCGTACCCGGTTTTCAAATATTTTATAATGTCCTACCGGACGTAAACACAGGAACCGCAATTTTAACTTGTGAAGGTTTACCGGTGATGTTGTTGGACAAACTGGTTACAGGAAGAGGCCTTAGTTGTAAAATATTTGATGTCACCGTTGTCAATGTTTATGCACCGTCCGGTAACACCAACAAAGCGGCGAGAGCTAATTTTTTCAAGGATGACTTTATCTACTTGCTGAGGAAAAATCCTGCGTCTGTAATAATTGGTGGTGACTTCAATTGTGTAGTTAACAGGAAAGATCAGGTGCCGCACTTTAATTACAGCAAGGAGCTGCATGACTTAATTAGAAACATGAAGTACAAAGATGCATGGGAAATCAAATTCCCTACGCTAGTCAAGTTCACGCATTTCACTTCGACATCATGCAGTCGGATCGATAGGCAGTATGTGTCGGAGAATCTAATTCATAACGTGTTGCATGTGGAAGTAATCCCGACATACTGCTCGGATCACTGTGGGTTTTCTATGACTATCAATTTAGCAAGACAACCTACTAAATTTTACCGCAGTCAGTGGATGCTCAACATTGCCCATCTCAAAGATGACGAACTGGAAGACTGGATCAAAGCCACATGGACGGCATGTTTGAAATCAGTGCATAAATACGGATCTAAAATCGAATGGTGGGTCAAGTTTGCCAAACCTAAACTTCGGCAATCCTTAAAATTATACAGTTTTCAAAAAAACTAGAGATACCAAAAAGACAATCGAATTTTATTATACGGTATTGCGAGAACTACATGACAAACATAATGTAGCTGCTACTCACCTAGAGCAAATTCGAAAAATAAAAGCGAAGCTTCTAAGCATCACACGCCGGCAGTTGGAGGGATTAAAACTTAAATCAAAGGCGAAGTCTCTACTACAATAAGAAACTACTTCAATGTTTCACCTGATCAAACACCAACTTCATAGGCGACGCAGTTTTATTGAACACCTCAAACTCGAAGACGGGACTGTAATTACCGACCAACATGACATGGTGCGCGCCATACATCAGCATTTCTCTCACCTCTACTCTAAAGACCAGACTGCCGAGACTGCAACGTCCTGAAACTTTACACTTATTAACGGAACGGATCACTACTGATGAAAATAACTGTCTGCTTGCTGCCTTTGCAGAGGACGAAATATTACATCTCGTAAAGACGTCACCTTCCAACAAATCGGCGGGTCCAGATGGATTACCAAAAGAATTTTATTACAAGTTTTGGCATATTATTGGGTCAACATTCACGGATATAATAAACGAAACCATACAAGGAGGAGAATTACCAACTGAACTTAAGGAAGGAAAACTAGTCTTGATTCCGAAAAGTAAAGGACAAAAGAACATTGATCAGTTTCGCCCCTTAATGTTGATGAACTATGATTACAAGACCATTGCACGAGCACTTAAGGAGAGACTCACACCACTTCTCAGAACAGTAATAAAAGGCCATCAAGCCTGCTTCCCGGGCCGGACGATCATGTCGGTCATCTCCGAATACAGAGACCTCATTTCTATCGTGGCAGTCACTGACATCAGGTGTGCAATATACTTCGTCGATTTCTGCAAGGCATTTGACCATGTCAGCCACCGATACGTGGACCTCATATTTAAACATCTGGCTTTTGACGATCGAGCAGTTAGAGTAATCCATCAGATGATGACCGGAATAACTGCCAAGGCTTACGTCAACGGACAGCCGACGAAAACTATTTATATAGAGAGGGGAGTTCCACAAGGGAGCCCGTTATCAGTGCTTTTGTATGTTCTTGTACTTGAACCTTTGCTACGGCAACTCAGCGACAAATTAAGTGGTGTCACAATCTCCGGAGTCACGTTTACAGCAAAAGCATATGCCGATGACGTGGGCGTCGTCCTTCGAAACGGAGGAGAAATTACAATTCTGGAAGAGACGATACGTCAATATAGTCGCGCCTCTGGTGCAAAAGTGAACACCCATAAGAGTAAAATCTTAAACCTAAGAGGGTTTGACAGGGTACGCAGCCAATGGGCGTCACTAGTTGATTCCCACAAAACACTAGGCATTACTATGAACAATTGTCCAATGAAGATGGCTGCAGTAAATTGGCGGGACACGGCGAACAAAATACAGGGTGCGTTAAGGGAACTTCGTTGGCGATCCGCGAATTTATTGCAAAATGTTCAATTAATTAACCCCTACGTGTTTTCTAAAGCCTGTTTTGTAGCACAAATATTCCCAGCACCGACGTTACAGGTGAAAAAGGTAATGCGTCTTGCAAATAGCTACCTGTGGAAAGGCAACATATTTACAGTTAGACTGGACAGTGTGACCAAAGCAAGACTGATGGGCGGGTTAGGGCTAACTAATTTGGTTACAAAGGCAACTGCACTTTACATCAAAAGAACCCTGTTTATGATTAATAAGGACAGAAATAACATCACCTCCCGACTATTCACAATTGTCCAGCCAGGTTCCCTGCAACCCCCGGTGAATGTGGGCAAACTAAACAACACACTAACGCATATGAAGAAATTTTGTATTGAGATCGGCTACTTAAAGCCACGCATTATGTGCAAGTCAAGTATAACTACAAAGGAGATTCTAAATACATCGCACCAATGGGATACACAAAATGCCATAGAAATCAAATATCCGAACGTCATATGGCGTACTGTATGGAAAAACCTTAGTCTCAAAATCCATTCAACAAACGTGGCTTCCACTTGGTACAAGGTAGTCAGCGACACTGTACCAACCAATGCAAAACTTTATCAGATAGGACTGTGTGCTACAAATCACTGCACTAAGTGTGGATTCGTGGACACACTTCACCACAGATTCACGTGCAGAGGACAATTTCACAATTGGACATGGATAAGACAGAAGATTGCACTCCTCACCAGAAGTGATGGCCGCCATTATACACCACAAATGCTATTGCAGCCTGAAGTGACATTTTTTACAGAAAGCAAAAATACAGAAAAATACAGAATCTCTCCATGCTGCGTAATGTTTTCCTAACGTCACACTCGTCACGTACTTCACTTTTATTGCATAATCATTTCTGAGAGGTAAGGGAATTGCATGACAACCTGCAGAGCTAGTGGCATCAAAATTAACACTCATACTTGATGTGACTCAAAAGGCAAACGAGTTACTTTCCGACGTTGTTTTAGATGTGCAAGTGCCAGTGAAAACTCGCGGTGACTGCACTCTGCGACCATTTCGCTAGTTAACACCGGTCTTGTTGTGAGTGTTTCAAGCTCAAGAGCATCTCCAAGCAGAAAATGGTCAACAGCAACATTCAGACGTTATTTTGTTCCGCTGCAGATGTAAATTACCGTTTTTCTGATTAACGTGATGTAATGGAAATAGCAACTTTAAACTTTGCCCTCGTCTCTGTCTATCGATAGGAACCTGTATTTGAAGGTGAAGGTGACTTTGTAGACATGTGTGAAAGACATGTTCTGAAATGCAAGTGTTGTTGTTCGGAGAGCACATCGGTTATGTGTCAGATGTGTAGCCAAGCACTAATGGGTCGCCATAGCTGCAAATATTAGTCGGTAAAATGAAGTGTTGTCAGCTGAAGTCTGATGATGCAGACGACCGTAAGGACGAAGTACGCAAAAGTACCGCTAAGCCGCGCCTCTTTAGCTCAGTGGTAGAGCACTGGTCTAGTAAACCAAGAGTCGTGAGTTCCATCCTCAAAAGAGGAAGTCGAATTTTGGAAATCAGTTGCGCGTCGTGGCCGTATAGCAAACAGTATCTGTGATGACGAACAATTAGTGACATGCCTTTTATTAAGAATTACTCTCAGATGTGATTAAGGCGAATGGCGCAGATAAAGCCTTTGCCAAAGCGGTACAGCATAAGGTGGGACGAGGCAGTCTGAATTACATTTTATAGATGAATTTCTCACATATGTCAGAGCCTCTCGCTGCCGTCGTCGTCGTCGTCGTTGTCATTGTCGTTGTCGTCGCCACCGCTTCTGCAGAAGTAGCAAATGGCCATCGTAGCAAACGCGGCGAGGGACGCCCTGCCTTCGATTCCGAATGCACAAAGTGTGTGGTCTTGTTTCCCAGTCTATATTTGGTCGGTCACGTAAGAGGTTGAATGTAACGGATGAGTTGGAAAGAGCAAGGGGCAGCGGCTGTGTAGAACGAAAACACAAATTATCAGGGGTGTGAGCGTTTCGAGATGACTCATATACAAGTTGCACTTGGTCGTCAGTGACCGAGTGGCCTCACGGATCAGTTCCGCTTGAGACGCGACAGCGTTCGGACGTGCCTTCACTTCCGTGCCGTCGTAGCGCCGCAAGCCGTGTTTACATCGTTTCTTGTGACTGTGATTGTGTTTTTTTCTCGTGTTATTTTCCGTTTTTGTGTACTCTTATTCTTTTTTTTTCTCTTACTAGCGGTTTCGGCCGCTTATCGTTACAGTTATGGCTAAATCGGTTCCCCGTAAGAATACATTATGTTTTGAGTTTGACAAGGCATCGCGTCGTGTGCAACCAAGCTCTCTGGAAATTCATAATTGGATTTTCGATGTAATTGGGATAAGTTCTGACCAGGTTCACACAGCGTACTATGATATGGCGGATTACTGTTTCTTTGTCAAGTTTCTCACTCCGTTACAACTGGAGAAGATATTGCAGAAAACTGGAGGAAAGGCGGAATTCCATCATCGCGACCAATCGGTGAGAACCGTGTTAATCACCAATGCCGATGTAGAATATAAACAGGTTCGAGTATTCAATTTGCCACCAGAAGTTGAGCATTACCTATTGAAAGATGTTCTTGCTAAATACGGTGATATTCGGCAAATCAGAATGGAAAAATGGTATAGCCAACACAAATTGCAATGCTACAGTAGGGTTCGTTCTGTTGATATGAGCATTAAAGTTAATATTCCTTCGAATATCGTGGTCTGTGGCTATAAAGCACATGTCGTTTATAGTGGGCAAGTAGAAACTTGTTATATTTGTAACGAGAGCGGGCATCTACGCAGTGATTGTCCTCGGCGTATTTTCGTCCTTAAAAACACCTTACAAAAACGCCAGAGGTTGACACTAGCTGATATTATGACCCAACGTCAGAATTTGGAGGAGACACCTTTGCCACCCGGTACATCAGAGGCCGTTGAACCTGATCTTAGCAACGAGTCCTTCCCGCTATTAGCGCAGAAGAGCGAGAAGCTTCCACATGCTGTCAGCACAACGTTATCAGTCGGTAACAAACGACGCCGTACCTGTGACGATAGTGGAACTGATGAAGAGTTGTCGGTCAACGACCCGATCTCGGTCACGGACGCAAACACTCCCTCCCAGGAAAACGTTGCCGTGGACTGCATAGATGAGGGCTCCGACGCCGCTGCTTCCACTGCGGCGTCGGTAAACAACAGTGCCGGCCAGTGTTTACAGCTGACTGTTGTGACGCCGCCGGCCGGCCCGCCACAACACGACTTGGACGCACAACAAGAGGACGACCGTCCGATGTCGGCTCTACAGACACACGACGAAGCAGTTGGTCTGGAGCCCGTTGTCAACACCAACCTGCCCCTTCATGAACTCAACCAACCTGGGACGCCGGACGGCTGTTTACCAACAGACAGTGTGGATACAAACAAACACACATTGCCTTCCGCCGCCGCGTCTTCGCACGAGTTAGCTCCAGTGGAGGAAGCCGGCACTCCGGCTACCGATTTCAGTCATGATCCGCCCACCCCGCCTTCTGCCATGGAACTCCCGGCTAGTGGACGACGGAAAACTAAACCCAAACCAAATGTCTCCGCGGCCCGAAGGAAGACTCCGATTAGAGGTGCCGCGGAATCAGGACGCGAACCTGGCACTGTCACTTCGCAGTCTGACAGTGCGATGGACTGGGCCGCTAATGCAATGCAGCTTTCTCCCTCCTCCGATGGGCACGACCCAGGCATATAAATTTCTTTCTCTTAATATTAACAAGTTCACGACAGCTTTGAAGACAGGGTGGTAGCGACAGTTTATCAACGGGTCTGCAGCCGATGTTGTACTTCAACAGGATGTGTCTATATTAAGTCTCACGGTTCCTGCTTTTCATGAGATAGCAAATGTAACGAAAGACACGGGCACAGGTGCAGCCATTTAGTGAAAAAGCGGCGGACTTCAGGCTGACTTTTCTTCCCCTCAAATACATTGTGCACATTGGGCGAAGTGTACATCTCGAATTTTGTGTACCCCCTCCACTTTGCCATCCCTACATGACAATTAACCTTCTCAGATGATTCAAGCTTATAAAATATTAACTATTAACGTTAACAGGATAACGTCAGATTTGAAAAAAGTAGTGTTAAAACAATTTATCTATGAATCAGAGGCCGATGTTGTGTTGTTGCAAGAAGTGTTATTCACTGATTCCACCGTACCCGGTTTTCAAATATTTTATAATGTCCTACCGGACGTAAACACAGGAACCGCAATTTTAACTTGTGAAGGTTTACCGGTGATGTTGTTGGACAAACTGGTTACAGGAAGAGGCCTTAGTTGTAAAATATTTGATGTCACCGTTGTCAATGTTTATGCACCGTCCGGTAACACCAACAAAGCGGCGAGAGCTAATTTTTTCAAGGATGACTTTATCTACTTGCTGAGGAAAAATCCTGCGTCTGTAATAATTGGTGGTGACTTCAATTGTGTAGTTAACAGGAAAGATCAGGTGCCGCACTTTAATTACAGCAAGGAGCTGCATGACTTAATTAGAAACATGAAGTACAAAGATGCATGGGAAATCAAATTCCCTACGCTAGTCAAGTTCACGCATTTCACTTCGACATCATGCAGTCGGATCGATAGGCAGTATGTGTCGGAGAATCTAATTCATAACGTGTTGCATGTGGAAGTAATCCCGACATACTGCTCGGATCACTGTGGGTTTTCTATGACTATCAATTTAGCAAGACAACCTACTATATTTTACCGCAGTCAGTGGATGCTCAACATTGCCCATCTCAAAGATGACGAACTGGAAGACTGGATCAAAGCCACATGGACGGCATGTTTGAAATCAGTGCATAAATACGGATCTAAAATCGAATGGTGGGTCAAGTTTGCCAAACCTAAACTTCGGCAATCCTTAAAATTATACAGTTTTCAAAAAAACTAGAGATACCAAAAAGACAATCGAATTTTATTATACGGTATTGCGAGAACTACATGACAAACATAATGTAGCTGCTACTCACCTAGAGCAAATTCGAAAAATAAAAGCGAAGCTTCTAAGCATCACACGCCGGCAGTTGGAGGGATTAAAACTTAAATCAAAGGCGAAGTCTCTACTACAATAAGAAACTACTTCAATGTTTCACCTGATCAAACACCAACTTCATAGGCGACGCAGTTTTATTGAACACCTCAAACTCGAAGACGGGACTGTAATTACCGACCAACATGACATGGTGCGCGCCATACATCAGCATTTCTCTCACCTCTACTCTAAAGACCAGACTGCCGAGACTGCAACGTCCTGAAACTTTACACTTATTAACGGAACGGATCACTACTGATGAAAATAACTGTCTGCTTGCTGCCTTTGCAGAGGACGAAATATTACATCTCGTAAAGACGTCACCTTCCAACAAATCGGCGGGTCCAGATGGATTACCAACAGAATTTTATTACAAGTTTTGGCATATTATTGGGTCAACATTCACGGATATAATAAACGAAACCATACAAGGAGGAGAATTACCAACTGAACTTAAGGAAGGAAAACTAGTCTTGATTCCGAAAAGTAAAGGACAAAAGAACATTGATCAGTTTCGCCCCTTAATGTTGATGAACTATGATTACAAGACCATTGCACGAGCACTTAAGGAGAGACTCACACCACTTCTCAGAACAGTAATAAAAGGCCATCAAGCCTGCTTCCCGGGCCGGACGATCATGTCGGTCATCTCCGAATACAGAGACCTCATTTCTATCGTGGCAGTCACTGACATCAGGTGTGCAATATACTTCGTCGATTTCTGCAAGGCATTTGACCATGTCAGCCACCGATACGTGGACCTCATATTTAAACATCTGGCTTTTGACGATCGAGCAGTTAGAGTAATCCATCAGATGATGACCGGAATAACTGCCAAGGCTTACGTCAACGGACAGCCGACGAAAACTATTTATATAGAGAGGGGAGTTCCACAAGGGAGCCCGTTATCAGTGCTTTTGTATGTTCTTGTACTTGAACCTTTGCTACGGCAACTCAGCGACAAATTAAGTGGTGTCACAATCTCCGGAGTCACGTTTACAGCAAAAGCATATGCCGATGACGTGGGCGTCGTCCTTCGAAACGGAGGAGAAATTACAATTCTGGAAGAGACGATACGTCAATATAGTCGCGCCTCTGGTGCAAAAGTGAACACCCATAAGAGTAAAATCTTAAACCTAAGAGGGTTTGACAGGGTACGCAGCCAATGGGCGTCACTAGTTGATTCCCACAAAACACTAGGCATTACTATGAACAATTGTCCAATGAAGATGGCTGCAGTAAATTGGCGGGACACGGCGAACAAAATACAGGGTGCGTTAAGGGAACTTCGTTGGCGATCCGCGAATTTATTGCAAAATGTTCAATTAATTAACCCCTACGTGTTTTCTAAAGCCTGTTTTGTAGCACAAATATTCCCAGCACCGACGTTACAGGTGAAAAAGGTAATGCGTCTTGCAAATAGCTACCTGTGGAAAGGCAACATATTTACAGTTAGACTGGACAGTGTGACCAAAGCAAGACTGATGGGCGGGTTAGGGCTAACTAATTTGGTTACAAAGGCAACTGCACTTTACATCAAAAGAACCCTGTTTATGATTAATAAGGACAGAAATAACATCACCTCCCGACTATTCACAATTGTCCAGCCAGGTTCCCTGCAACCCCCGGTGAATGTGGGCAAACTAAACAACACACTAACTCATCTCAAGAAATTTTATATTGAGGTCGGCTACTTAAAGCCACGTATTATGTGCAAGTCAAGTATAACTACAAAGGAGATTCTAAATACATCGCACCAATGGGATACACAAAATGCCATAGAAATCAAATATCCGAACGTCATATGGCGTACTGTATGGAAAAACCTTAGTCTCAAAATCCATTCAACAAACGTGGCTTCCACTTGGTACAAGGTAGTCAGCGACACTGTACCAACCAATGCAAAACTTTATCAGATAGGACTGTGTGCTACAAATCACTGCACTAAGTGTGGATTCGTGGACACACTTCACCACAGATTCACGTGCAGAGGACAATTTCACAATTGGACATGGATAAGACAGAAGATTGCACTCCTCACCAGAAGTGATGGCCGCCATTATACACCACAAATGCTATTACAGCCTGAAGTGACATTTTTTACAGAAAGCAAAAATAACGCTGTCATGTGGCTCATGGGTCACTACACACATTACGTAATAAGAAGGAATGGATCAGACAATTCACTTGATTTCATCGTCTATATGGAATCCGCTTATTGGGAATCAAAAAAATACAGTGACCATAAAAAACACTACGGCAACATGTTGAATATAGTCTTCGAGAGGACAGGAATAGGATAAAAACGAACAACACGATAGAAACTATAAGGAAGTAACAAGCAAACAGTGGACTGAGTGAACTATTTTATTAATCTCTGAGAAGTGACTACGGCTTCTACACGGTATTATGTACGAAAAAAAAAAAAACACAACAGAAAAAGGTACAAACAAATTACAACATTCAAGAACCAAAAAGAGCAAATAATAAAAAAAGACAAAAAACTAAAAAAACATAAAATAAAATAAGGGAAAAACCACAACGTTCTAAGTAAAAACTTTGTTCCATGATATAAATAAACTCAGAGGAGACAGACAAAAAGTATGTGTCCTCCCATGTCATGATAGGGAAGGGGTTCTGTGTCGTGACGCACTTGCAGTGCCCCGAAGAGGCCATACTGCTGTTGCTGCGCGTCCGGGATTCTGCCTTCATTGCAATCTACTTATTGAAAAGAGAAGTAAAAAAAAGGGGTTAAGGAAAAAAAGTGGTTGAAGACAAAAAAAAAGTTTGGATGAGCGTTAAACAAAAATAAAAAAAAAGTGGTTAAGAAAAAAAAATGGATAAGGCGTCGGTATTCGGATCTGAAGATTACAGGTTCGAATGCTGTCACGCTCGAGTTTTATCAGTTCTGAAAAAGAAACATACCGTTTTAATGTAGCAATTGAGCAGTACGAAACAGTCTGAATGTTGCTGTTGACCATTTTCTGCTTGGAGATGCTCTTGAGCTTGAAACACACACAACAAGACCGGTGTTAACTAGCGAAATGGTCGGCAGAGTGCCGTCAACCCGAGTTTCCACTGGCACTTGCACATCTAAAACAACGTCGGAAAGTAACTCGTTCGCCTTTTGAGTCACATCAAGTATGAGTGTTAATTTTGACGCCATTACCTCTGCAGGTTGTCATGCAATTCCTTTACCTCTCAGAAATGATTATGAAATAAAAGTGAAGTATGTGACGAGTGTGACGTTAGGAAAACATTAGGCAGCATGGAGAGATTCTGTATGGGACCACCCAACCCAAACGAGGACTGTGTGACGTGCTACCCGGCAGGTATTTACCGAAGCAAACTGGCTAGCTCTGTCGGTAGAGCATGAGACTCTTAATCTCAGGGTCGTGGGTTCGAACCCGACGCTGGGCGGAACGGAATTTTGTTCCACTGCAGATATAAACTACCGTTTTCCTGATTACAGTGATGTAATGGAAATAGCAACTTTAAACTTTGCCTACGTCTCTGTCAGTCGCAAGGAATCTGTATTTGAAGGTGAAGGTGACTTTGTAGACATGTGTGAAAGACATGTTCTGAAATGCAAGTGTTGTTGTTTGCAGAGCACATCGGTTACGTGTCAGATGTGTAGCCAAGCAGTAATGGGTCGCATAGCTGCAAATATTAGTCGGTAATATAAAGTGTTGTCAGATGAAGTCTGATGATCCAGACGACCGTAAGGACAAAGTACGCAAAAGTACCGCTAGGCCGCGCCTCTTTAGCTCAGTGGTAGAGCACTGGTCTTGTAAACCAAGGGTCGTGAGTTCCATCCTCAAAGGAGGAAGTCGAGTTTTGGAAATCAGTTGCGCGTCGTGGCCGTATAGCAAACAGTATCTGTGATGACGAACAATTAGCGACATGCCTTTTAATAAGAATTACTCTCAGATTTGATTAAGGCGAATGGCGCAGATAAAGCCTTTGCCAAAGCAGTACAGCATAAGTTGGGACAAAGTACGCAAAAGTACCGCTAAGCCGCACCTCTTTGGCTCAGTGTTAGAGCACTGGTCTTGTAAACCAAGGGTCGTGAGTTCCATTCTCAAAGGAGGAAGACGAATTTTGGAAATCAGTTGCGCGTCGTGGCCATATAGCAAACAGTATCTGTGATGAACAATTAGCGACATGCGTTTTATTAAGAATTACTCTCAGATTTGATTAAGGCGAATGGCGCAGATAAAGCCTTTGCCAAAGCGGTACGGCATAAGGTGGGACGAGGCAGTCTGATTTACATTTTATAGATGTATTTCTCACATATGTCAGAGCCTCTCGCCGCCGTCGTCGTCGTCGTCGTCGCGGCTTCTGCAGAAGTAGCAAATGGCCATCGTAGCAACTGCGGCGAGGGCCGCCCTGCCTTCGATTCCGTATGCACAAAGTGTGTGGTCTTGTTTCCCAGTCTATATTTGGTCGGTCACGTAAGAGGTTGAATGTAACGAATGGGTGGGAAATAGCAAGGGGCAGCGGCTGTGTAGAACGAAAACACAATTCATCAGGGGTGTGAGCGTTTCCAGATGAGTCATATACAAGTTGCACTTGGTCGTCAGTGACCGTGTGGCCTAATGGATAAAAAAAAAAAAAAATTTATAAGGCGTCAGACTTCGGATATGAAGATTACAGGTTCGAACGCTGTCACGCTCGTCTTTTATCAGTTCTGAAAAAGAAACATTCCGTTTTAATGTAGCAATTGAGTAGTACGAAACCGTCTGAATGTTGCTGTTGACCATTTTCTGCTTGGAGATGCTCTTGAGCTTGAAACACACACAACAAGTCCGGTGTTAACTAGCGAAATAGTCGCAGAGTGCCGTCACCGCGAGTTTTCACTGGCACTTGCACATCTAAAACAACGTCGGAAAGTAACTCGTTCGCCTTTTGAGTCACATCAAGTATGAGTGATAATTTTGATGCCACTAGCTCCGCAGGTTGTCATGCAATTCCTTTACCTCTCAGAAATGATTATGCAATAAAAGTGAAGTACGTGACAAGTGTGACGTTAGGAAAACATTAGGCAGCATGGAGAGATTCTGTATGGGTCACCCAACCCAAACGATTACTGTGTGACGTGCTACCCGGCAGGTATTCACCGAAGCAGCCTGGCCAGCTCAGTCGGTAGAGCATTAGACTCATAATCTCAGGGTCGTGGGTTCGAGCCCCACGCTGGGCGGAAACGGAATTTTGTTTCGCTGCAGATATAAATTACCGTTTTTCTCATTAACGTGATGTAATGTAAATAGCAACTTTAAACTTTGCCTACGTCTCTGTCAGTCGCAAGGAAACTGTACTTGAAGGTGAAGGTGATTTTGTAGACATGTGTGAAAGACATGTTCTGAAATGCAAGTGTTGTTGTTTGCAGAGCACATCGGATACATGTCAGATGTGTAGCCAAGCAGTAATGGGTCGCCATAGCTGCAAATATTAGTCGGTAATATGAAGTGTTGTCAGATGAAGTCTGATGATCCAGTCTGCCGTAAGGACAAAGTAGGCAAAAGTACCGCTAAGCCGCGCCTCTTTACCTCAGTGGTAGAGCACTGGTCTTGTAAACCGAGGGTCGTGAGTTCCATCCTCAAAGAAGGAAGTCCAATTTTGGAAATCAGTTGCGCGTCGTGGCCGTATAGCAAACAGTATCTGTGATGACGAACAATGAGTGACATGCCTGTTATTAAGAATTACTCTCAGATTTGATTAAGGCGAATGGCGCAGATAAAGCCTTTGCCAAAGCAGTACAGCATAAGGTGGGACGAGGCAGTCTGAATTACATTTTATAGATGTATTTCTCACATATGTCAGAGCCTCTCGTCGTCGTCGTCTTCGTCGTCGTCGTCGTCGCGCTGCTTCTGCAGAAGTAGCACATGGCCACCGAAGCAAATGCGGCGAGGGACGCCCTGCCCTCGATTCCCTATACACAAAGTGTGTGGTCTTGTTTCCCAGTCAATCTTTGGTCGGTCACGTAAGAGGTTGAATGTAACGAATGGGTGGGAAAGAGCAAGGGGCAGCGGCTGTGTAGAACGAAAACACAAATCATCAGGGGCGTGAGCGTTTCGAGATGAGTCATATACAAGTTGCACTTGGTCGTCAGTGAACGTGTGGCTTAATGGATAAAGCGTCGGACTTAGGACCTGAAGATTACAGGTTCGAATGTTGTCACGCTCGTGTTTTATCAGTTCTGAAAAAGAAACATACCCTTTTAATGTAGCAATTGAGCAGTACGAAACCGTCTGAATGTTGCTGTTGACCATTTTCTGCTTGGAGATGCTCTTGAGCTTGAAACACACACTACTAGACAGGTGTTAACTAGCGAAATGGTCGGCAGAGTGCCGTCAACCCGAGTTTCCACTGGCACTTGCACATCTAAAACAACGTCGGAAAGTAACTCGTTCGCCTTTTGAGTCACATCAAGTATGAGTGTTAATTTTGACGCCATTACCTGTGCAGGTTGTCATACAATTCCTTTACCTCTCAGAAATGATTATGAAATAAAAGTGAAGTATGTGACGAGTGTGACGTTAGGAAAACATTAGGCAGCATGGAGAGATTCTGTATGGGACCACCCAACCCAAACGAGTACTGTGTGACGTGCTACCCGGCAGGTATTTATCGAAAAAGCCTGGCTAGCTCTGTCGGTGGAGCATGAGACCCTTAATCTCAGGGTCGTGGGTTCGAACCCGACGCTGGGCGGAACGGAACTTTGTTCCGCCGCAGATATAAACTACCGTTTTCCTGATTAAAGTGATGTAATGGAAATAGCAACTTTAAACTTTGCCTACGTCTCTATCAGTCGCAAGGAAACTGTATTTGAAGGTTAAGGTGAATTTGTAGACATGTGTGAAAGACATGTTCTGAAATGCAAGTGTTGTTGTTTGGAGAGCACATCGGTTACGTGTCAGATCTGTATCCAAGCAGTAATGGGTCGCCATAGCTGCAAATATTAGTCGGTAATATGAAGTGTTGTCAGCTGAAGTCCGATGATCCAGACGACCGTAAGGACGAAGATCGCAAAAGTACCGCTAGGCCGCGCCTCTTTAGCTCAGTGGTAGAGCACTGGTCTAGTAAACCAAGGGTCGTGAGTTCCATCCTCAAAGGAGGAAGTCGAGTTTTGGAAATCAGTTATGCGTCGTGGCCGTATAGCAAACAGTATCTGTGATGACGAACAATTAGCGACGTGCCATTTATTAGGAATTACTCTCAGATGTTCTTAAGGCGAATGGCGCAGATAAAGCCTTTGCCAAAGCGGTACAGCATAAAGTGGGACGAGGCAGTCAGAATTACATTTTATAGATGTATTTCTCACATTTGTCGGAGCCTCTCGTCGTCGACGTTGTCGCCGTCGCTTCTGCAGAAGTAGCAATTGGCCATCGTAGCAAATGCGGCGAGGGACGCCCTGCCTTCGATTCCGTATGCACAAAGTGTGTGGTCTTGTTTCCCAGTCTATATTTGGTCGGTCACGTAAGAGGTTGAATGTAACGAATGGGTGGAAAGAGCAAGGGGCAGCGGCTGTGTAGAACGAAAACACTAATCATCAGGGGTGTGAGCGTTTCGAGATGAGTCTTATACAAGTTGCACTTGGTCGTCAGTGACCGTGTGGCCTAATGGATAAGGCCTCGGACTTCGGATCTGAATATTACAGGTTCAAATGCTGTCACGCTCGTGTTTTATCAGTTCTGAAAAAGAAACATACCGTTTTAATGTAGCAATTGAGCAGTAGGAAACCGTCTGAATGTTGGTGTTGACTATTTTCTGCATGGAGACGCTCTTGAGCTTGAAACACACACAACAAGACCGGTGTTAACTAGCGAAATGGTCGCAGATTGCCGTCACCGCGAGTTTTCACTGGCACACGCACATCTAAAACAACGTCGGAAAGTAACTCGTTCGCCTTTTGAGTCACATCAAGTATGAGTGTCTAATTTTGATGACACTAGCTCTGCAGGTTGTCATGCAATTCCTTTACCTCTCGGAAATGATTATGCAATAAAAGGGAAGTACGTGCCAAGTGTGACGTTAGGAAAACATTAGGCAGCATGGAGAGATTATGTATGGGACCACCCAACCCAAACGAGTACTCTGTGACGTACTACCCGGCAAGTATTCACCGAAGCAGTCCGGCTAGCTCAGTCGATAGAGCATGAGACTCTTAGTCTCAAGGTCGTGGGTTCGAGCCCCACGCTGGGCGGAAACGGAATTTTGTTTCGCTGCAGATATAAATTACCGTTTTTCTGATTAACGTGATGTAATGGAAATAGCAACTTTAAACTTTGCCTACGTCTCTGTCAGTCGCAAAGAAACTGTATTTGAAGGTGAAGGTGGTTTTGTAGACATGTGTGAAAGACATGTTCTGAAATGCAAGTGTCGTTGTTTGCAGAGCACATCGGTTACATGTCAGATGTGTAGCCAAGCAGTAATGGGTCGCCATAGCTGCAAATATTAGTCGGTAATATGAAGTGTTGTCAGATGAAGTCTGATGATCCAGCCGACCGTAAGGACAAAGTACGCAAAAGTACCGCCAGGCCGCGCCTCTTTAGCTCAGTGGTAGAACACTGGTCTTGTGAACCAAGGGTCGTGAGTTCCATCCTCAAAGGAGGAAGTCGAGTTTTGGAAATCAGTTGCGCGTCGTGGCCGTATAGCAAACAGTATCTGTGATGACGAACAATTAGCGACATGCCTTTTATTAAGAATTACTCTCAGATTTGATTAAGGCGAATGGCGCAGATAAAGCCTTTGCCAAGCAGTACAGCATAATGTGGGACAATGTACGGAAGAGTACCGCTAGGCCACGCCAATTTAGCTCAGTGGTAGAGCACCGGTCTTGTAAACCAAGGGTCGTGCGTTCCATCCTCAAAGGAGGAAGTCGAATTTTGGAAATCAGTTGCGCGTCGTGGCCGTATAGCAAACAGTATCTGTGATGACGAACAATTAGCGACATGCCTTTTATTAAGAATTACTCTCAGATTTGATTAAGGCGAATGGCGCAGATAAAGCCTTTGCCAAAGCAGTACAGCATAAGGTGGGACGAGGCAGTCTGAATTACATTTTATAGATGTATTTCTCACATATGTCAGAGCCTCTCGCGGTCGTCGTCGTCGTCGTCGTCGCCGCTTCTGCAGAAGTAGCAAATGGCCATCGTAGCAAATGCGGCGAGGGACGCCCTGCCTTCGATTCCGTATGCAGAAAGTGTGTGGTCTTGTTGCCCAGTCTATATTTGGTCGGTCACGTAAGAGGTTGAATGTAACGAATGTGTGGGAAAGAGCAAGGGACAGCGGCTGTGTAGAAGGAAAACACAAATCAGGGGTGTGAGCGTTTGGAGATAAGTCATATACAAGTTGCACATAGTCGTCAGTGACCGTGTGGGCTAATGGATAGGGCGTCGGATTTCGGATCTGAAGATTACAGATTCGAATGTTGTCACGCTCGTGTTTTATCAGTTCTGAAAAAGAAACATACCGTTTTAATGTAGCAATTGAGCAGTACGAAACCGTCTGATTGTTGCTGTTGACCATTTTCTGCTTGGAGATGCTCTTGAGCTTGAAACACACACAACAAGACCGGTGTTAAGTAACGAAATGATCGGCAGAGTGTTGTCACCGCGAGTTTTCACTGGCACTTGCACATCTAAAACAACGTCGGAAAGTAACTCGTTCGCCTTTTGAGTCACATCAAGTATAAGTGTTAATTTTGACGCCACTAGCTCTGCAGGTTGTCATGCAATTCCTTTACCTCTCAGAAATGATTATGAAATAAATGTGAAGTACGTGACGAGTGTGACGTTAGGAAAACATTAGGCAGAATAGAGAGATTCTGTATGGGACCACCCAACCCAAACGGGTACTGTGTGACGTGCTACCTGGCAGGTATTCACCGAAGCAGCCTGGCTAGCTCAGTCGGTAGAGCGTGACACTCTTAATCTCAGGGTCGTGGGTTCGAGCCCCACGCTGGGCGGAACGGAATTTTGTTCCGCTGCAGATGTAAATTACCGTTTTTCTGATTAACGTGATGTAATGGAAATAGCAACTTTAAACTTTGCCCTCGTCTCTGTCTGTCGAAAGGAACCTGTATTTGAAGGTGAAGGTGACTTTGTAGACATGTGTGAAAGACATGTTCTGAAATGCAAGTGTTGTTGTTCGGAGAGCACATCGGTTATGTGTCAGATGTGTAGCCAAGCAGTAATGGGTCGCCATAGCTGCAAATATTAGTCGGTAAAATGAAGTGTTGTCAGCTGAAGTCTGATGATCCAGACGACCGTAAGGACGAAGTACGCAAAAGTACCGCTAAGCCGCGCCTCTTTAGCTCAGTGGTAGAGCACTGGTCTAGTAAACCAAGGGTCGTGAGTTCCATCCTCAAAAGAGGAAGTCGAATTTTGGAAATCAGTTGCGCGTCGTGGCCGTATAGCAAACAGTATCTGTGATGACGAACAATTAGCGACATGCCTTTTATTAAGAATTACTCTCAGATGTGATTAAGGCGAATGGCGCAGATAAAGCCTTTGCCAAAGCGGTACAGCATAAGGTGGGACGAGGCAGTCTGAATTACATTTTATAGATGTATTTCTCATATATGTCAGAGCCTCTCGCCGTCGTCGTCGTCGTCGTCGTCGCGGCTTCTGCAGAAGTAGCAAATGGCCATCGTAGCAAATGCGGCGAGGGCCGCCCTGCCTTTGATTCCGTATGCACAAAGTGTGTGGTCTTGTTTCCCAGTCTATATTTGGTCGGTCACGTAAGAGGTTGAATGTAACGAATGGGTGGGAAATAGCAAGGGGCAGCGGCTGTGTAGAACGAAAACACAAATCATCAGGGGTGTGAGCTTTTCGAGATGAGTCATATACCAGTTGCACTTGGTCGTCAGTGACCGTGTGGCCTAATGTATAAGGCGTCGGAATTCGGGTCTGATGATTACAGGTTCGAATGCTGTCACGCTCGTCTTTTATCAGTTCTGAAAAAGAAACATTCCGTTTTAATGCAGCAATTGAGCAGAACGAAACCTTCTGAATGTTGCTGTTGACCATTTTCTGCTTGGAGATGCTCTTGAGCTTGAAACACACACTACAAGACCGGTGTTAACTAGCGAAATGGTCGGCAGAGTGCCGTCACCGCGAGTTTCCACTGGCACTTGCACATCTAAAACAACGTCGGGAAGTAACTCGTTCGCCTTTTGAGTCACATCAAGTATGAGTGTTAATTTTGACGCCACTAGCTCTGCAGGTTGTGATGCAATTCCTTTACCTCTCAGAAATGATTATGAAATAAAAGTGAAGTACGTGATGAGTGTGACGTTAGGAAAACATTAGGCAGCATGGAGAGATTCTGTATTGGACCACCCAACCTAAACGAGTACTGTGTGACGTGCTACCCGCAAGTATTCACCGAAGTAGCCCGGCTAGCTCAGTCGATAGAGCATGAGACTCTTAATCTCAGGGTGGTGTTTTCGAGCCCCACGCTGGGCGGAACGGAATTTTGTTCCGCTGCAGATGTAAATTACCGTTTTTCTGATTAACGTGATGTAATGGAAATAACAACTTTAAACTTTGCCTACGTCTCTGTCAGTCGCAAGGAAACTGTATTTGAAGGTGAAGGTGATTTTGTAGACATGTGTGAAAGACATGTTCTGAAATGCAAGTGTTGTTGTTTGGAGAGGACATCGGTTACGTGTCAGATGTGTAGCCAAGCAGTAATGGGTCGCCATAGCTGCAAATATTAGTCGGTAATATGAAGTGTTGTCAGGTGAAGTCTGATGATCCAGACGACCGTAAGGACGAAGTACGCAAAAGTACCGCTAGGCCGCGCCTCTTTAGCTCAGTCACATTCAGCCAGCGGCTGCTCTGGAGGTCGGATGTGCCGTGCTGTGTGCTGTGCTGCGTTAGCTCCGCGTGGTAAGTCTCTGCTCTTGCTGCAATGCGTCGCTGTCTATAGTATTTTTGTAGACATGAAGAAGAATTAAGATATGTCGCAACCGCAACGAAAAGATACTTTGAAATTCACGTTTGATCGCAACTTTGTCCGACCGAGGTCATTTGATGTTGAACAGTGGTTAGAGGATGATGTTAAAATAGGACTTGATGATATTATCCTCATACATTTCTCGATTATGAACAGTGTGGTTTTCGTGAAACTTGCCAGTCCAGAATTGTGTGAAAGGATAGTTCGATCTTGTGGTGGCATTCTGAAATTTAAACATGCTGACGGAAATTTTGGGGAGGTTACCGTTGCCCATGCTGGTCTAGGTATTCGGACCGTGCGAGTCTTTGAACTTCCATTTGAAATTACAAGTGACCAGATAAATGCAGTTATTGCTCCATACGGGAAAGTTTGGAGTAATATTGCCGAACGGTGGTCTGCTGCACACAAATTCCCTGTTTTGAATGGTGTGCGCCAATTAAAAGTCGAATTGCAGAAGCACATTCCGTCGTTTATAAACGTCTGCGGATATAGAGCGGTTGTGATGTATGATGAGCAACCGAAAACGTGTGCTGTCTGCAATTTACCAGGCCACGTTCGTGCAGAATGTGTTCAAAGGCGAGTGGCGCAACTGCCTGCCGGCGATGCCGTCAGGCCCCTGCTATGTCAACGCTGCCCGTGACATATGTCGCCGTAGCGCGCGGTTTTGCAAGTGCCACTGCGCCCCCGGAAGTTACTACGAATACCGACCCACAAGCGACCGACCAACCGACCGACTCAGGTGTAGCATCTGTAGACACTCAACCCTCCTGCGAAGACTTATCTGCTCCTGCCCTTGTCGCCGTGGAATCGCCCAATGAGGCAATGGATACGGACGCGACCTCAGTCGCTTCGGGTAGTGCTTCTCTGCATCCTGGAGCTTCTTTAGGAGGTATCAAAAGCGTATCAGGTGCACAGAAAACGGACTCGCAACCAGCCGTTTCTAGTGGTGCTCTTCCGAATCCTGCAGCTGCCTTAGGCACTGACCACAGCCCGTCAAGTGCAATGAAATCAGACCTGGCGTCAGTCACTTCGAGTAGTGCTACTTTGCAACCTGAGGCTTCTTCAGGTACCGTCCAAAGTCCACCACGAGACGTATCTCCCAAGAAATCTAAAAAACGGAGGATCGCGCGTCAAGGTGCAGAGCAGACTGCACCACAACTCCGTGAACAGGCGAAGCAAATAGGGGGCAAAATACGTCAATCTGTATCTGAGAACTTGCAGTGCAATCAGCAGTCATCTAACGAAGACCCTGTGTCCTTGGATAGTACCTCAGGTTCTGCCAGTTTGCCCTCCGCTGACGTAGCAATTACCCGAACCGAAGATAAAAATCACCAGCAAACACCTGAATATAGTGCACCACTTAATGACGAACCGATGACAGGGCTGTCGAAACCGTGGGCAGACGATGTCGACGACACTACAAAGGAGGACGCAATTATGGACACCACAGGAACCGTTACAGTCACCACGATGGCCACACCACGAGATGACGTCGTCTTGAATGTCATCGCCGCGACGGATACTGTCCCAGACACGGAGAAGCCGACTGATCCCTTCCCAAGTCATGAATATTTCTAGTCTGAACGGTTTTACTGACTTGTGTCCACATGTCTCTTGGGTCAGATTTCTTAATGTTTTTTCGAAATGATATGTTGCCAGAGTTTTTCCTAATTACACTCCCGTCTTGGCTAACGTAGTTCCGTTGCAGGCCTATAAGATCGCTACGCTGAACATCAATAAAATTTGTAGCACATTTAATTTACAAAATTTAAAAGATTTCCTGTATGCAGCTGATGTGGACATTTTGTTTTTACAAGAAGTAACAAACATCAAACTTGACTTCATACAGGGGTATAATGCTATAGTCAATCCTGGAATTGGATGTGATTTGGGTACCGTATTTCTTTTCAAAGAGGGCGTCGTCATTACAGACGTAACAAAACTGCCTAACGGCAGAGGCATTGCCGGCACGCTTTATAACACCAGGATTATTAATGTCTATGCCCCATCTGGTTCTACCAATCGGTGCCAACGAGCACAGTTTTCTAAGGAGGGAATTGTTCCTTTGTTTGGTGTACACTGCACCCATACCATCCTTGGAGGCGACTTTAAGAGTGTCATACATGCCAAAGACCAAACTCCGAACTACAACAAATCTCCGGACCTGGAACGTATCGTCACCGACCTCCGTTTAACTGATTCGTGGGAGCAAAAGAACGGCGCGGCACCCGGCTTCACCCACCTCACTAATCATTCAGCGAGCCGGTTGGATCGAATATATGTCTCGCCCAATCTGAAACACTGCATTCTGCAGTCTGAAGTTTGGCCAACCGTTTTTTCCGACCACGCTGCATATATATGCACATTAAATTTGGAACGACAAGGAACCTGTCGATATAAAGGGCCATGGAAACTTAATGTTTCACACTTAAAAGATCCTGCCTGTCGAGAAGCCTTTCTCACCACTTGGAGAGCCTGCGAGACCAAACTCATCTCTTACCACTCGACTTTGGATTGGTGGCTCAAATGCGCCAAACCTCAGATCCGGAGATGTTTCATCAACTACTCCCGGGAGAAGAGATTTTGGCGGAAAAGAAGGATAGAATTTTACTTTCATTGTCTCCGAGAACTCTACCTGCAAGGTGCTACAGCTATTGGGAACCATGGGAGAATTAAAAAAATCCAGGCAAAAATACTGTCATTAAGGCGACAACAGCTTGAAGGCTACCAAATAAGGTCAAGAGCAGAGACTGTGGCGCAAAAAGAAGCCACTTCGGTATATCATGTGATTCGTGAAACTAAACGAGGATTCCGCAAAATACTGACGGAGCTTAAAACTGATAATGGAACCACCTTGACAATGCACAACGACATAAAAGCAGAAATACTAACCCATTTCGACAACTTGTTTTCACATAAAGAGGTAGACGAAAAAGCACAGGACGATTTACTGACCCACCTGCAGGGATGCGTTGGTAACGCGTACGCGGAAGCTCTAATAGTGGAGGCGACCGAAGACGATGTACACTATGCTGTCTATCAAAGTGCAAACAGTAAATCCCCTGGAGCTGACGGCATACCAGCAGAATTTTATCAAGTCTTCTGGGAACATATAAAACATAGAATTACATGCATCTGTAATGAACTTCTGAACCTCAATAAGGAGATACCGAAAGATTTTCGCGAAGGTATGATAGTGTTAATCGCAAAAAAATCGGCTGGCAAGAAAATTGGAAATTTGAGACCAATCACTCTGCTGAACAGTGACTATAAAATTTTTTCGCGGCTCTTAGCCCACAGACTTAAAAATGTAATGGCCAGCGTCACCGGCCCATATCAGTCTAGCGTGGGCAAGGGTAGGAAAATTCAGCATACGCTGTCCGACTACCGCGACATAATTTCAATAGCAGAAGTATGTCGACTAAAATGTGCCATCGTGTCGTTAGATTTCGATAAAGCCTTCGACAGGATCAGCCACTCCTACCTCCTGAAAACGATAGGCGTAATGGGTTTTCCGCCGAGATTCGTTGACCTCATACGACGTTTGGTAACGAATAACTCCTCCAGAATCATCATAAATGGACAGCCTAGCCGGCCAGTCGAGATCGCATGTTCCGTCAGGCAAGGTTGTCCGTTGTCCATGGCACTTTTTGCCATGGCCATCGAACCTTTGCTCGCTACCTTGACTCAGCGGTTACAAGGATTGCAAATACGAGGAAACAAAATAATATGTAAAGCTTATGCGGACGATGTTGGGTTTCTCGTTATGAATGTAGCGGAAGTCGAGACGGCAATGCACATAATAGAAAAATACGAACGAGCGTCAGCCGCGAGGTTAAACAAAACCAAGTCCGGCATATTCAATATCGGACGTGGCATTGGCATGCGCACACACGGTCAGTTACGTGAGCTAACAGCCTTGAAGTGTCTCGGCATTGATTTCCGAAAAAATATACGTCAAACTATTGCGGCCAACTATAGACAAGTACTAACTACCATACGAGCTAGTGTACGGACACATAGTATTCGACAATTAAATGAAATTCAGAGAGTGTCTTTAGCGAACGTCTCTATTACTTCCAAAGTCAATTATGTCGCCCAGATACTGCCAATACCCGCCGGCATCGCCAAACAAATTATGTCAGCAATAGGCTATTTTGTGAGCTGTGGCCACATATTTAAAATCCAGTATGACACTCTGACGCTCGCCACTAATAATGGCGGCTTAAACTTAACGAATGTTACTAAAAAGTCGCAGGCTCTGTACATCTCCAATACGTTTCAACAATGGAGACAATCCGTCAGCTGTATCGCCGCGCACTTGCTATCTGAAATAGCTCCAGATGACCTCTCTCCACCCATTAATGTGCAGCACATACCGAGCGGACTTTACCATTTACGATGGTTTTTAATAGAATATAGCTACCTACATTCAAGAATTCCGGAAAAAGACATGACAAACGTAAAAGAAATATATGGCAAATTGATGGGAGAAAAGAAGAACAACAAAATAGAACAAAACTATCCATGTTCTAACTGGAAAGTGATATGGGCAAATATTAATAACCGTAACTTAGCTACTCATCTGAAAGCAACATGGTACTTTGTTGTAAATAGGAAAGTTGCAACAAACTCGAAACTTCATACGATCCACTTAGCGGATTCGCCTTTGTGTGCAACGTGTAGTTTAACTGATAACGAAGAATCGTTTCGTGTGTGACAAGGTTAAAGATATCTGGCTGAATGTCCGACGAAAGCTGGCACTCATCCTTCGAACGTCACCTAACGCTATAACGCCTGCGGACTTTTTGACACCGGATGATGTACCCTTTCCTAACACGAAACGCAACGCAGTCAATTGGCTGAAAGCGGCAACGGTCCATTACCTCTTCACGAAGGAAGAGAAAAGCCAAGAGGATTTTTGGATCTATCTGCTAACTGAACATCACATGTTACTGAAGACTAGTAAATATAAAGAAACATACGCAAATTTTTTAATCAAGACCTTGATGTAAAAGAATTAACAAGAAATATCTGCGGACACAGAAGACAAACGTAAGAGAGTGTTCACCACTACTAACTTACTTTACAATCGTGGAAAAAAATAAAATAAAATAAAATAAATTATTTTAGTTTTTACCGGAATTGCCGTTCTTTGAGTTCAACGTTTATTAATTTATTTTTCAAGAAGCCATTATAAATAGTTGGTTTGTTTTTTAAGCATTTCAAGAGAGAAGAGGCAGTTTCAGAATGCCCTCTGACGTTTCTTTGTCAAGGAAGCCTATTTGCTTTAAGTGTGACAACAAAAAACAGCGATGAAGAAGGAAACAAACTGAACATAACTTCCGTTTCTACCTACTGAAGACTTCATTCTTTTTTCACATTATCAATAAGCCCAAAGAAGGGGTACATTAGTTTCTCCACGATAAAGGGATTAACTTTGTCTCATCAGTTTATGGTTATGTACATGGCGTGAGAAGCCGGCGCCGATGAAGGCGAATTATGGAGAGCGCAAGGATAGGCTAAAAGGGGTGATGGGAGGCCCAAAAAAAAAAAAAAGTCGGTAGAGCATGAGACTCTTAATCTCAGGCTTGTGGGTTCGAGCCCCACGCTGGGCGGAACGGAATTTTGTTCCGCTGCAGATGTAAATTACAGTTTTTCTGATTAACGTGATGTAATGGAAATAGCAACTTTAAACTTTGCCTACGTCTCTATCAGTCGCAAGGAAACTGTATTTGAAGGTGAAGGTGAATTTGTAGACATGTGTGAAATACATGTTCTGAAATGCAAGTGTTGTTGTTTGGAGAGCACATCGGTTACGTGTCAGATGTGTACACAAGCAGTAATGGGTCGCCATAGGTGCAAATATTAGTCGGTAATATGAAGTGTTGTCAGCTGAAGTCTGATGGTCCAGACGACCGTAAGGACGAAGTACGCAAAAGTACCGCTAGGCCGCGCCTCCTTAGCTCAGTGGTAGAGCACTGATCTAGTAAACCAAGAGTCGTGAGTTCCATTCTCAAAGGAGGAAGTCGAATTTTGTAAATCAGTTGCGCGTCGTGGCCGTATAGCAAACAGTATCTGTGATGACGAACAATTAGCGACATGCCTTTTATTAAGAATTACTCTCAGATGTGATTAAGGCGTATGGCGCAGCTAAAGCCTTTGCCAAAGCGGTACAGCATACATCTTCGGCGTAACTCGAGAGGGTTGCGCCCTTCGATATTATTGTCGTTAATATCGAAGTGCTAGGAGTTTCAGTGATCGCTGCAGCTGCCGTTGTCCCGAGCCTTGCCGCCGTTGGTCCCAGCCGCCGCTGCCGCCACCGCCGGTTCCCACCGCCGCCGCCGCCGCCGGTCTCCCGCCGACGCCGGTTGCCGCCATCGTATCCGGTTCCTACCGCTGCTGCTGTTGCCGACCGCCGCCGACGCCGCCGCCGCCGCCGCCGCCGCCGCCGCCGCCGCCGCCACTCCCTGCCCGTCTTTCGTTCTGTCGTCTCTGCTTACGTCTTACCCTTCCTCTTCGTCAGTCTCTTGTCCTTGTCCTTTGACTGTCCCCTGTTATTTTTCCTCTTTTCCCCTCTCCCATTTATCCTCTCACCATGACAACCCCCACAACTACCGCCACTACCACTGCAATCGTGTACACGTCCCCCTCACTTGCTGCCACCACCATCACGTGGTGTGCTCAATCACCACCTCCCCATATATTCCCCCCTCCTCACTCTTCCCACCCCCGCTCCTTTTGTTGCTCCCTCCCCTGTTCCTACCCCCCATGCCTCACGTGACCCATTCCCTCCCCTCCCACATGTAACTCATGCCACCCCCGCCAGGGTTGTTGTCCGTCGGGCCACCACCCACGCCACACCATCATCATCGTCATCACCATCACCATCACCATCGCCCTCGCCATCGCCAGTGCCAACCACTGCCACTGCATCTTCTGTGGCGCCAGCTCCAGCTCCAGCGCCAGCACCAGCACCACCACCAGTGCCTGCACCGCCGGTGGGACCTGCCATCTCCCGCCATCTCCCGGTCGTCCCCATCCCCCACACCTCTTCCCATCCCTCTCCCGCTGTGAAACGTCCCAGCGGCACCCCAGCCTCTTCTGCTCCCAAGAAGTCGCAGACTCTCCCCCCTCCAACCCCCCAGGATGCCATGGATACCACCCCACCTGCCCTATCTACTCCCTCCTCTACCTCCCCCTCCTACAGGTACCTCCTTTCTCACCCTGATCCCTCTCTCCTGGAGGCCCGCAATCTTACCCTTCTCCTCCGCCAGCACTTCCCCGGAGCCCCGATCTCCCTTCTCACCCCCCGTCGGGACTCCGTCCTGATCACATCCCCCAGCCCCACCCTCCACTCCGACATCCTCTCCCGCATTCCCCTCACCCGGTTTGGTCCCCATGCCTCCCTTGCCCCTGCTCCCTCCCCCTCCTCATCCCGACAACCCCAGCCGCCCCGTCGCCCACCGACCCTCACTGCTGTGATCACTCGGCTTAGCCCGATGATCACGGTGGAGGAGGTGTTGGCGGAGCTGAAGGCCCCCGTCTGCCCGCACTGCAAAGAAGCACACTTCCTCCGGCAGTGCCCCAACCTTCAGTCCCCCCCCCTCCTGTAACACCTGTAACCTCCAACACCCAACCTACTCCCAAAAGTGCAAGGCCCGACCCCCTCCCTCCGCTCCTGAACTCGCTGTCCCTGTCCGCCCCTTGGATGCCCCCACCCCTCCCGGCAATTCCCTCCGTCCCCCCCCCCACAGCTGAGGACATCATCCGCTTTGTAACCGTTGTCCTTCAGAACATCCACCCCTTTCAGCGCCCCCACACCCTCCAGCAGATATCCCTTGCCGCCCGTTCCGTCTTCCAGCTCAACACTTACGCCACCTACTCCCATAACCAGGCCCATTTTACCTTCTCCCGTCTCGACACCCTCGTCTAAATTCCCACAATGGCGCGACAGCAACGTATCCTGTTTAACAACATCCGTTCCGTTCCTGTCAACAAGAATCTCCTTATGCATACCCTCACCACCCACCGCGTGGATGCCTTCCTCCTAAACGAAACATTTCTCCAGCCCCACCATACTGTCCATACCTCGCCCTACCTCCTTTACCGCTCTGACAACCCCCTCCCGATAGCGCGTGGCGGAGTTGCCATTGGCCACCATCGCCAGATCCCTGTTCGGCTCCAACCCCTCCTTCCCAACCCCACGGAACACCTGATCCTTAGTCTATTCTTCCCCGGCCTCACCGTTACCTGCGCCACCATCTATGTCCGCCCCTCTGCTCCTATTCCTTTTGACTTCCTTTCCCACATCGACCGTACCTTCTCCTCCTACGTGATTGCTGCAGATCTCAATATCCATAGTCGCTCCGCCACCCAGTTATGGCGGTGGCATCGGTTCCTCGCCACCATCCAAGGAGATGTCCTTCCTCTTCCCCAACACACCCGCCCTGAATCCAATACCACACCCGATGTCGTCCTAGCCTCCCCCAACCTCCTTGGCCGCATAGCGGTGGACGTCCTCGACCCTATTGGCAGTGACCATCTCCCTGTCCTTCTTACCGTATCAGAAGGTCGTCGCCCCCGTCCCGATCCTCGCCTTGACCCTCCCCCCAAGTATGTCCATGATTACTCCCGCGCCGACTGGAATGCATACCGGGATACCCTTACTACCCGAGTCGATAGCCACCCCCTCACCTACCACCGCCCACATGACATAACCCATGCCACATCCTTTCTCCAGCAGACCTTGTCTGAGGCTGTGGAGGCCCACATCCCTACCGTCGCCATCCACCCGCACCGTCCCACTTTACCCCCACAGGCCGTCCTCCTCCTTCGAGAATCCCGTCGTCTCTACCGTGCCTTCCTCCACACGCGTGACTGGGACACACTACAACGCCACCGGCAACTCCAGAGACACATCCGGAACTTGCTCGCAGCTAAGAAACGCCGGGACTGGCGACAGACATGCACCCGTCTTAATGCTACCCTACCTATTAACTCGTCCAAATACTGGTCAGCCTTCCGCCGCCTTACTGGATCAAAACCCCCCCCTTACTATCCTCTCCTTCATAATGACAATCCCTTTCCTGACAACCTTAGTAAGGCCAACCATTTTGCCTCCTACCTCACCGATGTCTTTACCGTCCCTGACGATCCCCAGTTCGATTATTCCCTCTTCCCCGATGTCCGCGATCGAACTGACACCTCTATCCCTCCACTAGCTCCTGGCTTCCAGTACTTGGACAACATTACACACACTGAACTCAATAACCCTATAACTACTCAAGACATCATCGATATACTCCGCACCAAACGCAACACTGCTCCTGGTCGCGACCGTGTTACTTACCGTCACCTCCGTGAAGCTCCCGCCCCCTTCCTCTCCACCCTGGCCAGGCTGTACAATGTGGTCTTGTCCACCGGCTTCTACCCCGACCTGTGGAAAACCTCCCGGATCCTGATGTTCCTCAAACCCGATAAACCACCTTCCGCTGTCTCCTCCTACCGTCCTATAAGCCTTACCTCGGTCTTCAGCAAGGTCCTGGAATCCATTCTAACCCGCCGCATCCACCAGCATCTCCACCGGCACCGCTTCCTTCCCTCCACCCAATGTGGCTTTCGACCATCCTTCTCTGCCGATGACCTTCTCCTTCACCTCACTCACCTCCTCTCCGAACAACTCAACTCCCGTCGCTCTGCCATATTCCTCTCCCTTGACCTTGAACGCGCCTATGACCGTGTGTGGCATTCTGGTCTCCTCTTCAAGCTCCAAACCTTTGCTCTTCCTATTAACTACGTCCGTCTGATCGCCTCCTTCATTTCCCACCGCCCTTCCTATGTCACTATCCACAACACTGATTCCTACACCTTCTACCCCTCTGCTGGTGTGCCCCAAGGTTCCGTCCTTTCCCCTCTTCTTTACCTTCTTTATACGGCGGACATGCCTCCACCTGCACCCCCCCTTCACCTTCTCCAGTACGCCGATGACACCGCCTTCCTTGCCCTTGCCCCCACCCTGCTACGCTCCCAACACCTTCTCCAATCCCATCTTGACCGGTTCACCTCTTGGTGTAACCAGTGGTTGCTCAAGGTCAATCCTTCCAAGACCCAGGCAATCATCGTAGGCAAAACCACCCCTTCCTTCCGTCTCCTTGATTTCTATCTTACCATTTATGGCCGTCCTATTAACCTCACACCCACCCTCAAGTACCTTGGCGTCACCCTTGACCGTCGCCTCTCCTGGACCCCTCATCTCCGGACAATCCAAGCCAAGGCACGCTCCCGACTCCACCTCCTGAAGCTCCTTTCTGGCCGCACATGGGGTCTGGACCCCTCCACCGTCTTCCATACCTATAAATCTCTCATCCGCCCTATCCTCTGTTATGCCCACCCCGCCTGGATCTCTGCCCCGCCTACCTTTTACAAATCCCTTCAAATCCTTGAACGGCATGCACTCCGCCTCGCCTATCGCATCCGCCTCCCTTCCCCCACGCGGCTCCTCTATGACCTCATCCCCTTCCCACACCTCCTCCTCTTCCTCCAACGGATACGGATCCTCTACACCTCCCGCAAGCTTGATCCTCCCCACCCGCTTGTCTCTTCCATCCTCTCCCACCCCAACCCACTGCCGCGCCTGTACTCCTGTATCCCACCTGCTCTCCATCTTCTCACTCTCCACACCCTCTCCCAAGGTGGCTTCCGCCGACTCCCCCTCCCGGATGATGCCCTCCTCCCCTCCATCTACCCCTCCTACCAACTTTGAGCCTTGCCTTCCCCTCTCCTCTCATTTTCCTGTGGGCACCCTCTCTCCCTTCTCTCCCTCCCTCTCTCCCTCCTTCCATCCTTACCTCCCCTCCCCCTCTCCCTGGGCTTCCACCCCCCTCTTTTCGTTTTCTCCCCTCCTCCTCCCTGGCATCCTATCTCCCCCTCCCTCCTTCCCTCACCCTGTTTTTTCCCTTGGCAGGCCCCCAGCTTTTCAGTGTGGACAGTGCCCCTGCAAGCGCCGAAGCCCATCTCCGCAGTGTCCGTGTCTTTCGTCCCGTCTGTGCCTCGAGTGTTTCTTCGTTTTCTGCTCCACCGTTCACCTGTGCTAGTGTTCTCTGTTCCGTGCTGTGCTGCCCGTTTTTTTAAAACTGAAACAGTGCTGCGTTGGTGAACGACTTCAATTCTTTTTATTCTCTGTTGTCCTCCATGTCTGTGTTTTGAGATTATGTCTTCCTGTTTTTATCTCTTGTATGTTTCTTGTGGCCGAAGAGCGGCATATTAGGCCGCTGCCGGCCTACCTTTGTAGGTATAAAATGACAATAAAGGAAAAAAAAAAAGGTACAGCATAAGGTGGGACGAGGCAGTCTGAATTACATTTTATAGATGTATTTTTCACATATGTCAGAGCCTGTCGTCGTCGTCGTCGTCGTCGTCGCCGCTTCTGCTGAGTAGGATATGGCCATCGTTGAAATGTGGCGAGGGACGCCCTGCCTTCGATTCCGAATGCACAAAGTGTGTGGTCTGGTTTTCCAGTCTATATTTGGTCGGTCCCGTAAGAGGTTGAATGTAACGAACGGGTGGGAAAGAGCAAGGTGCAGCGGCTGTGTAGAACGGAAACACAAATCATCAGGGGTGTGAGCGTTTCGAGATGTGTCGTATACAAGTTGCACTTGGTCGTCAGTGACTGTGTGGCCTAATGGATAAGGCGTCGGTCTTCGGATCTGAAGATTACAGGTTCCAATGCTGTCACGCTCGTGTTTTTTCAGTTCTGAAAAAGAAACATACCGTTTTCATCTAGCAATTGAGCAGTACGAAACCGTCTCAATGTTGCTGTTAACCATTTTCTGCTCGGAGATGCTCTTAAGCTTGAAACACACACAACAAGACCGGTGTTAACTAGCGAAATGGTTGGCAGAGTGCCGTCACCGCGAGTATTTACTGGCACTTGCACATCTAAAACAACGTCGGAAAGTAACTCGTTCGCCTTTTGACGCCACTAGCTCTGCAGGTTGTCATGCAATTCCTTTACTTCTCAGAAATGATTATGAAATAAAAGTGTAGTACGTGACGAGTGTGACGTTAGGAAAACATTAGGCAGCATGGAGAGATTCTGTATGGGACCACCCAACCCAAACGAGTACTGTGTGACGTGCTACCCGGCAAGTATTCACCGAAGCAGCATGCCTAGCTCAGTCGGTAGAGCATGAGACTCTTAATCTCAGAGTCGTGGGTTCTAGACCTACGGTGGGCGGAACGGAACTTTGTTCCGCTGCAGATGTAAATTACCGTTTCTCTGATTAACGTGATGTAATGGAAATAGCAACTTTAAACTTTGCCTATGTCTCTGTCAGTCGCAAGGAAACTGTCTTTGAAGGTGAAGGTGATTTTGTAGACATGTGTGAAAGACATGTTCTGAAAAGCAAGTGTTGTTGTTTGGAGAGCACATCGGTTACGTGTCAGATGTGTAGCCGAGCAGTAATGGGTCGCCATAGATGCAAATATTAGTCGGTAATATGAAGTGTTGTCAGCTGAAGTCTGATGATCCAGACGACCGTAAGGACGAAGTACGCAAAAGTACCGCTAGGCCGCGCCTCTGTAGCTCAGGGTCGTGAATTCCATCCTCAAAGGAGGAAGTCGAATTTTGGAAATCAGTTGCGCGTGGTGGCGGTATAGCAAACAGTATCTGTGATGACCAACAATTAGCGACATGCCTTTTATTAAGAATTACCCTCAGATGTGATTAAGGCGAATGGCGCAGATAAAGCCTTTGCCAAAGTGGTACAGCATAAGGGGGGACGAGGCAGTCTGAATTACATTTTCTAGATGTATTTCTCACATATGTCAGAGCCTCTCGCGGTCGTCGCCGCCGACGCCGCTTCTGCAGAAGTAGCAAATGGCCATTATAGTAAATGCGGCGAGGGACGCCCAGCCTTCCATTCCGTATGCACAAAGTGTCTGGTCTTGTTTCCCAGTCTATATTTGGTCGGTCACGTAAGAGGTTGAATGTAAAGAATGGGTGGGAAAGAGCAAGGGGCAGCGGCTGTGTAGAACGAAAACACAAATCATCAGGGGTGTGAGCGTTTCGAGATGAGTCATATACAAGTTGCACTTGGCAGTCAGTGACCGTGTGGCCTAATGGTCAGTTCCGCTTCAGACGCCGTGCAGTGTGGACATTCCTACTCTTCCGCTCCGCCGTAGCGTTACGTATAGTGGGATATCGTTTGTTTACGTGTAGAGTTGTACCTTCTGTAAGTTTTTCTCCGTCGTTGTTTCGTTCCTTGTGTAACTTTCTGTGTGTATTTCAGTGTTTTTTGTGTAGCGGTTTAGACCGCGTAGTTTTTGAAAACTTCGTCTCAGGTTATTCCTCGTCAGGCTACAGTTAGTTTTGCTTTCGACAAGTCCACCCGCCATGTGCAACCTAGTTCCCTTGAGATTCATGATTGGTTAGTAGATACCTTTGGCATTAATTCGGATCAGGTGCACACTGCATATTTTGATATACAACTCTATGTTTTCTTTTTTAAATTTATTAACCCCCTTCAGGTTGATAAAATTATTTCCAAATTTGGTCATCAGGTTCTCTTTCGGCATCGGGATGATTCTGTCAGTACCGTACTGCTTTCAAATGCTTCCATTACGTACACCAGTGTTCGTGTTTACAACCTTCCGCCGGAGGTGGATAATGTGTATCTTAAGGAGGGTTTACTCAAGTATGGTGATGTTAAGAGTATTCGCCTTGAACGCTGGTCCAGCCAACATCGCCTGCAGTGTTACAGTGGCATTCGTTCTGTCGAAATGCACGTGAAGCAGAATATTCCCTCGCACCTGCAGATCGGTGGATATCGTGTCCATGTAACATATAGTGGTCAGGTTGGCACCTGTTTTTTGTGTAATGAGAGTGGCCACGTGCGTACCAACTGTCCGCGGAGGGTTTTTGTGTTAAAAAATTCTCTCCAACAGCGTCGCAAGTTAACGGTCGCTGACCTCGTTGCAGGTGGTTCTGCTCTTGGTGTCGAACAGTCCAGTGGTAGTAGCGCCCAGCCGCAGGTTGTGCATGCCCCTGACACAGAATTTCCTCTTTTACGTGCCAAATCTGATGTTGTTCAGTCGGTTCCTCAGGTGGGTGTGCCGCTTTTGAATAATAAACGGCGTCGCGCACAAGATGGAAATAGTACGGATGAGGATCTCCCCGAGATGCCCCAATCCGAGGGACCGACATCCTCCGAGCCACAGAGTAGTGTAGATGCTCCCTGTTCCCCAGAAGTAGCTGTAACGGTAGCGGCTGCTGACGCCCCTCCGGCTTCCGACACGGCTTCTCTCGAGTCGGCTCGTCGCTCGGGCCTATTGGCGCCGCCTTCCGAACCGACTTCGTTGTCACAACAATTTGAGTCGCAACAACTTCCTGCTTCGCTGCCCCACACCTCTGCCAGCGGAGCTGCTCCGCTTCCTTCCAACTTAGCAGTTTCTGAGCTTCCTGCTCACGTTTCGCCTCCGTGTAGTCCATGTTTGCCGGAAGCTAATACTGGTGTAGACCAGACCGTTTCGTCGGATGTCTCCCCCGCGACCCCGGACCCTGACTGTGGACCGGCGCGGGTGTTGTCAGATACAGAACTTGACCCTCCTACGTCATCGGCGGCTGCCGCTTCCTTGCCCGTCAGCCGACGCAAGTTGCGCGTTCAGCCGAACGTCAATGCTGTTCGTAAAAAACCGAAACGTAAGGGATCCGCGGAAGGGGGTAGCAGTCCCCCTCCCTCGGATGCCTCCGTCTCCCCTGCTATGGACTGTGATGTTGGTGCGTCGGTGTAGGTGATTTCTTCCCTCGCTTTTCTCTCCATGGTTCAAACATACACCTTTCTTACCTTAAATGTTAACCGTATTGAGTCCGATGTTCGCATGGCCTCTTTGCGGCAGTTTCTTTACGACTCCTGTGCGGACGTAGTATTTTTGCAGGAAGTATTGTTTTCTGATCTCTCTCTACCTGGATTTCAAACTGTTTTTAATGTCGCACCGGAGAATTCAACAGGAACTGCCCTTTTCTTTCGAGAAGGTATTCCTATTACTGACATTGAATTCCTTGACTCTGGCCGTGGGATTGATTGTCGTCTTTTTGATCTCTGCCTAGTTGTTTTGTATGCCCCCTCTGGTTCGGTTCGCACTGTGGCTCGATCGCGCTTTTATAAGGAAGAGCTTATTTATCTTTTGCGCAAGAGTCCTCGGAGTCTCCTGCTCGGAGGCGATTTTAATTGTGTTTTACGCCCTGAAGACCAGTCCCCCAATTTTAATTATTGCCGAGATTTACATGACTTGGTTCGTACGATGCACCTGCGTGATGTTTGGGAACACAAATATCCAACCCTGGTGAAATTTACGTATTTTACCGCGTCCTCATGCAGTAGACTCGACAGATTCTACTTCTCTGATTTTTTATGTGATAACATTCTTTCTGTCGATGTTATTCCTACTAGTTTTTCTGACCATTGTGCTTTTACTGCAACTGTAAATCTTAGTCACCAACCAGCAAAACTTTATCGTTCCCAGTGGATGTTAAATGTTTCCCACCTTGCCGACAGTGCCATTGATCAAGTTGCAAGTGCCGTGTGGGAGCGATGTCTTCGCTCTGTCCCGCGTTACCCCTCCTTGCTTGTTTGGTGGACTGCGTTTGCCAAGCCCAAGATTCGTCAGACTTTGATTTTTTACTGTGCCGCAAGGGCGCGTGATTTTAAGAACACGTATGAATTTTACTACTCTGTCCTGCGTGAACTGTATGACGCGGCGGGTCCTTCTCCTCTGCGGATCCATGATGGTCGTCGTATTAAAGCCAAGCTCTTGACCCTCAAACGACGACAGTTGGATGGTCTGCGAGTAAAGTCGAAACCTCACTCTCTTGTTGAAGGTGAACTGACTTCTTTGTACCACCTGCTGCGGCATCAGACTCGACGTCGTCGCTCCTTCATCTCTTCTCTTATGGTGGATGATGGACGACAGCTTATTGCACACGAGGAAATGACTCGTGCTCTTCATCAGTATTACGCTAGTCTCTATTCTGCCGATGATTCTGGTGCGTCACTTTCTGATGATGTCCTTGAGGATCTTCCTGCGACGATCACGCCTGACGCGAACGGCGACTTTCTCCGGGAGTTGCAGGTAGATGATGTTTTTGACTTTATTGCTCACTCTCCGTCCGGTAAATCGCTGGGTCCAGACTGCCTGCCTAAAGAATTTTATCTCCGTTTTTGGCCCCTTTTGGGTGGCATTTTTACGCAGATTTTAAATGAGATTGTCAGGGGGATGGATGTGCCTGCCGATTTTAAAGTAGGGAAAATTGTTTTAATTCCGAAGTCCACTGGTCGTTTATCTACTGCCAATCTTCGTCCGCTCACATTGCTGAACTATGATTACAAGACAGCTGCTAGAGCACTCAATAGTCGATTGTCTTCACTGCTTCGGGGTGTGATTGATGCACATCAATGTTGTTTTCCTGGTAGATCTATTCTGACCCCAGTAGCCGAATATCGGGATGTTGTCTCGGTTGCGGCGGTTACAAACGTTCATTGTGCCTTTGCTTTCCTCGATTTTTTAAGGCTTTTAATCACGTCAGTCATGTGTTTTTAGATCATGTTTTAGATACAATAGGTTTTAACGCTTCATCACGTGGTGTTCTTGGTAATTTGTATAGGGGAATAACTGCTCGGGTGTCAGTCAATGGGCAGCTGACGCCGCCCTTTGCTATCCGCCGAGGGGTACCTCAGGGTAGTCCGCTCTCTATGTCGCTATTCATATTGTCCCTGGAACCGCTGCTTCGGACTCTTGCTTTCAAGCTTCAGGGTATGACCCTCTCTGGTGGGAAGCTCACTGTTAAGGCGTACGCGGACGATGTCGTTGTTCTCCTCTGTCAACGTGATGATATCACATTGTTGAAAGGGGCAGTCGATGCATACTGTTGTGTCTCAGGAGCGCGTCTTATTCAGGGTAAGTGTAAGTTCCTTGATATTCGAGGGTTTCGTCATGCTGATGTTCCTTGGGCCACTTTTGTCCATCGCCATACGTCATTGGGGATTACCATTGATCGGTGTCCTATCAAAATGGCAGCTCTTAATTGGAAATCTGTCACCGAGAAGATACAGGGGGCTCTGATGGTCCATGAGCAGCGCTCTGCTACCATTTTGCAAAAAATCAAAATTTTAGTCACATACATGTTATGTAAAGCCTATTATGTTGCTAAGCTGTTCCCCCTTCCCATTATGGTGGCGAAACGGTTGCGCCAATTGTCTAGCAGGTTTATGTGGAAGGGTCATCTATTCAAGTTGCGTTACGAGGTTATGACGAAACCGCGTATCTCCGGAGGCTTGGGCCTCACTGACACTACTCGCAAGGCATCTGCCTTGTACGTTCGCCGTACGACTCTAATTGTTACGCAAGAAGTGACTTCAATTACATCCAGACTTTTTACTGTTATGCGTCCGAAGAGCCTTGCTCCACCTGTCGACGTCGGTCGCCTCAATTTTAAGTTGAAACACGTCCGGGAATTTTATATTGCGGTTAGTTACCTCGGTGACGTCTTCTTGCGACGACCGGTGCCAACGACCAAGAGCTGGATTGCCCGTTGGGAGGGGCTGGCCGGTCCCAATCCAATCGAACTGGCGTCTCCATCAGTGTCATGGAAGAACGTCTGGAAGAAAGTCTGCCGATCCACACTATGGCTGTGGCGTCCACGTGGTGTAGGGTAGTTAATGGTTTGGTCCCCACCAACGTACGACTGCACCGTATTGGTCTTTCTGACACGGACAACTGCACTCGGTGTGGTCTCCTGGACACACTTGAGCATCGATTCACCTGCAGTGGGCACCTTGCTAATTGGATTTGGCTCAGGAAACAACTGGCTTTTGTCACTAGGACTGCCGAAACCGCTTATACCATTGACATCATCGTACGGCCCGATTCTTCCTTTTATCCGCGAACGAAGCTCAATACCGTTATGTGGTTGATCGGACACTTCGTACATTTTGTTATTAGTTGTCATGAAGAGGATGAACACCTAACGTTTCGACAGTACATTCTTACTGCTTACTGGAACCGATTGCGCATGCCAGGACTCCGTGAAGATTTTGTAAATATGCTTAGCCTGACATTTGAAAGGGAGGGTGTTGGCTAAGGTCGCCTTCGTTAGCCGATTTCCTATATACTGTTTCTGGATTTGCCACCTTTCTGTAAACTACTTTTCTAAACCTGGACTGAAGTTTTCGTGGATATTTAGGACGAACAAGAAAAACAAACGTGAGACCAAGAACCGAGACAGTAGGGGAAAGTACGACGCCGTAGTACAGGTGCCATTCGGAAACAGGACGGTGGAGTCATCGTGGCCAGGCCTCGGGTTTCGACCCCTGCCCGCTTTGTTTCCGCAGGCCTGAATCTGAGTGTCACCCCTAAATTTTAAACTATGGCATATCAAGTAATACAAAAAAAAAAGAAAGGAAAAATAAAATGAAACAACATGCAAAACATGGAAGACAAAAAAAAAATGGATAAGGCGTCGGACTTCGGATCTGAAGATTACAGGTTCGAATGATGTCACGCTCGTGTTTTACCAGTTCTGAAAAAGAAACATACCGTTTTAATGTAGCAATTGAGCAGTACGAAACCGTCTGAATGTTGCTGTTGACCATTTTCTGCTTGGAGATGCTCTTGAGCTTGAAACACACACAACAAGACCGGTGTTAACCTGCGAAATGGTCGGCAGAGTGCCGTCACCGCGAGTTTTCACTGGCACTTGCACATCTAAAACAACGTCGGAAAGTAACTCATTCACCTTTTGAGTCACATCAAGTATGAGTGTTAATTTTGACGCCACTAGCTCTGCAAGTTGTCATGCAATTCCTTTACCTCTCAGAAATGATTATGAAATAAAAGTGAAGTACGTGACGTGTGTGACGTTAGGAAAACATTAGGCAGCATGGAGAGATTCTGTATGGGACCACCCAACCCAAACTAGTACTGTGTGACGTGCTACCCGGGAAGTATTTACCGAAACAGCCTGCCTAGCTCAGTCGGTAGAGCATGAAACTCTTAATCTCAGAGTCGTGGGTTCGAGCCCCACGCTGGGCGGAACGGAATTTTGTTCCGCTGCAGATGTAAATTACCGTTTCTCTGATTAACGTGATGTAATGGAAATAGCAACTTTAAACTTTGCCTATGTCTCTGTCAGTCGCAAGGAAACTGTATTTGAAGGTGAAGGTGATTTTGTAGACATGTGTGGAAGACATGTTCTGAAATGCAAGTGTTGTTGTTTGGAGAGCACATTGGTTACGTGTCAGATGTGTAGCCAAGCAGTAATGGGTCGCCATAGCTGCAAATATTAGTCGGTAATATGAAGTGTTGTCAGCTGAATTCTGATGATCCAGACGACCGTTAGGACGAAGTACGCAAAAGTACCGCTAGGCCGCGCCTCTTTAGCTCAGTCTCATTCTGGCTCTAGCTGCCGACGCGAACGGAAGTGTCACCGTTGCTGCGTGTAGTCAGTGTTTTGCCAGTGTTTACCATTGCGTTTCGGTGTTTTTGAGTTTTGTGATTTTCTTCGTGTGTAACTCGTGTTTTTTCTGCCTCCTTTGTTCTGTTTTTGTGTTTTTCTACCGACGATTATTTGTCGTTTGTGGAGTTTTAGGTAATTACCGGAATCTCCCCTTGATTACTTCATACCATGGCTACAACTGTGAGGAAGAATACGCTGGTTTTTGCCTTCGCTAAGGAAACACGACGTGTTCAGCCGACTCCTCTGGAAATTCATGATTGGCTTGATCAGGTACTTGGCATAAATTCTGATATGGTTCATACCACTCAGCTAGATACTGACAACGACTGTGTTTTCATAAAGTTTTTATATCCCGTTTCGGTCGATAAAATTATTGGAAAATTCGGGTATCATGTCGAATTTTTTCATAGAGACGGCACTACAAGTAAAGTGGCTATCAGGAGAGCTGATGCTCTTTATAGATCTGTGCGGGTGTTAAATTTACCTATCGAGATAGATAATGAGAAAATCAAGGTTGCCCTGTCTCAATATGGTGAGGTAAAGGATATAGTTAACGAACGTTGGTCGAAGCAATTTAAAATTCAGAGCTTCAATGGTATTCGTTCGGTAGAGATGGAAGTAAAGACGAATATCCCATCTCATATAACTGCTGACGGGCATAAAGCACACGTGATTTATAGTGGTCAAACCCCTACGTGCCATATATGCAATGAATCGGGTCATTTAAGGCAGGACTGTCCCCGTCGTGTCTTTGTACTAAAAACAAATTTAGTCCAACGCCGCAAGATGACCTTGAGCGAAGTTTTGGCAACCGATAACACGGCCAAACAGGGTGAGGGTTCGGATCCTGTACCTAGTATTGGCACTATTGCTGTTGATGGCAATGATTTTCCACCCCTGGTAACACGCTTCAATTGTGATTTCTCTGCCCGTGAGTTAGACGTACTAACCAAGAATCGACCACTTGAACATACAGATGATCATTCTGATGATGACACCTCCCGACAATCTCCTGCTGTACGTAAACAGAAAGCTGGCGAAGAAAATCTGCATGTGCCCCAAGACGGAATGCAAGTAGATTTAATTGCAGTTTCTGATACATCTCGCTCACTGCCAGAAAATGCAACGGCAGCTGCCGACAGCGAGAAAGTAGAAGTCCCCCAAGCAGTGACAACTTGCCCAGCTGTAAACAGCGATAATCAGCTGTTTACCGACGGGAAGTTCGCGGAAGCGGTAGAACAACAACACCGCGACACCGCAACAGCACAGCAACCGGCACCAGAGTGTAAACAAGTGAAAGTGTTTACTCCTGAACCGGAAAATAAGCAAACACCGTCGCAAGCGTCACAACAACCGAAGGTAGCATGTAAACAGCAGGCAGTGTTTACAAACCAGGTCTCTCTAGACACTGCTGCTGAAGCGGCCGCGTCGAGTGTTGCCACAACAAAATCAGGTCAGGGTTTTCAGGGCGTCCACCGCCGTACGCTAAAACCACAACCGAATCTTACTGTTTCTCGCACCCAAGCCAAACAAAAAGCGGACAAGTCGGACGTAAAATCACAGAAAAATATACGATATGAAATTGTCAGAGAAGGTGCTCCAGATGAGCCTCCTGACACACTCAATGTCGAACAGCCCCTCAGTACTAAGGTGCGTGATGACAATGGCAGACACACTAACGTTTAGCGACCGTGTTACTAGGACTGCTACCAAGATCTGAATGACTGTAGTTCTAAACCGGATTTCAGCATACCAAAAGTACAACAGTTTTTTTTTTTTTTTTTGACCAACTTTGTCCGTGGCCAATAGCAAGTTAGGGATGCAAGCATACTCTATCACAACGATCAATATAAATAAAATTCGAACCTCATTAAAGCTAGCTGCTCTCAAGGAATTTTTGTATGACTCTGGAACCGATATCGCTTTGCTACAGGAGGTTGTAACGACGGAATTTGTAATACCAGGATACACCGCAATTGTTAACGTATCTTGTGACACACATACAGGAACAGCGGTTCTGCTCAGGGAAGGGATTCCCGTATCTCAAGTGGAGCGGTTGGAATCTGGAAGGGCAATTAGTATTAACGTTTTAGGTACCACATTGATTAACTTATACGCGCCCTCAGGAAATAGTAATAGACAGGACAGGGCAGCATTTTATAAAGAGGAACTTATATATTTATTACGTCGAAACCCAAACAGTTTTATAATGGGCGGTGATTTTAACTGTGTGTTAAATCGTAAAGATCAACAACCACATTTTAACGGTTCTTTAGAACTTAAACGCCTAGTAACCGACCTAAAACTTAAGGACGCATGGGAACTAAAATATCCAACGAAGGTTGAATATTCGTATATAACACAGACTTCGCGTAGTAGAATAGACAGAATCTATGTTTCCCAAAACTTGGAAAGATGTCTACTAAATTCAGAAATTTTACCTGTATATTTTAGTGACCACTGCAGTATGAAGGCGTGCATTAATTTAGCTCCACAGCCGATTCAGATTTTTAGGAACCAGTGGCATCTAAATGTCTCTCTCTTAAAAGAGCAAGATTTGGCAGACGCGGTATCGGATGCGTGGACCTTATGTCTGCGATCGATCGAGAGGCACCCCACAGTATTAGACTGGTGGATTAAGGTTGCAAAGCCGAGACTGAGAAAAGTGTATATCAGATACAGCAGAGAAACAGCGTGGGAGTTAAAAAACAGTATGGAATTTTATTACAGTTTGTTGCGAGACCTCTATGAACAGGCAATCGTGTCAACCATTAGATTACAAGACATCAGACACACCAAAGCGAAATTACTCGCCATTAAAAGACAACAGATGGAAGGTTTAAAACTGAAGTCAAAGGCGAAGTCGGTGGTAGATGATGAAACAACATCCTTATATAATCTGCTTCGGCATGCAAAGAATAGGCGACGCAATGTTATTAGTGAACTTAAAACCCCCAATGGGACAACACTGACGTCTCAGAAGGAGATTCTAAATGCAGTATACCAGTACTACTATGCATTATATTCCTCCAGCCCACCTCACGAGGGGTCTCTGCAAGAGTTTTTCAGTGTTTTATCCCCACAATTGACAAGTTCTGAAAACGACGAAATCCTTTCTGAAGTCAGTAACGAAGAGGTTCGTGAGACAATAACCAAGTCCCCGGTGAATAAATGTGCTGGACCCGACGGACTCCCTGTAGAATTTTACAGAAAGTTCTGGTTTTTAATTGGTGACACGTTTACATGCATTGCAATGAGATTTTTAACGAGCAGACGATACCTGCAGATTTTAAAGACAGCAAAATTGTACTTCTACCGAAAAACAAAGGGACAAAAAGTTTAAACAATTACCGCCCTATTTCACTTTTAAACTCTGACTACAAAATACACTCCTGGAAATGGAAAAAAGAACACATTGATACCGGTGTGTCAGACCCACCATACTTGCTCCGGACACTGCGAGAGGGCTGTACAAGCAATGATCACACGCACGGCACAGCGGACACACCAGGAACCGCTGTGTTGGCCGTCGAATGGCGCTGGCTGCGCAGCATTTGTGCACCGCCGCCGTCAGTGTCAGCCAGTTTGCCGTGGCATACGGAGCTCCATCGCAGTCTTTAACACTGGTAGCATGCCGCGACAGCGTGGACGTGAACCGTATGTGCAGTTGACGGACTTTGAGCGAGGGCGTATAGTGGGCATGCGGGAGGCCGGGTGGACGTACCGCCGAATTGCTCAACACGTGGGGCGTGAGGTCTCCACAGTACATCGATGTTGTCGCCAGTGGTCGGCGGAAGGTGCACGTGCCCGTCGACCTGGGACCGGACCGCAGCGACGCACGGATGCACGCCAAGACCGTAGGATCCTACGCAGTGCCGTAGGGGACCGCACCGCCACTTCCCAGCAAATTAGGGACACTGTTGCTCCTGGGGTATCGGCGAGGACCATTCGCAACCGTCTCCATGAAGCTGGGCTACGGTCCCGCACATCGTTAGGCCGTCTTCCACTCACGCCCCAACATCGTGCAGCCCGCCTCCAGTGGTGTCGCGACAGGCGTGAATGGAGGGACGAATGGAGACGTGACGTCTTCAGCGACGAGAGTCGCTTCTGCCTTGGTGCCAATGATGGTCGTATGCGTGTTTGGCGCCGTGCAGGTGAGCGCCACAATCAGGACTGCATACGACCGAGGCACACAGGGCCAACACCCGGCATCATGGTGTGGGGAGCGATCTCCGACACTGGCCGTACACCTCTGGTGATCGTCGAGGGGACACTGAATAGTGCACGGTACATCCAAACCGTCATCGAACCCATCGTTCTACAATTCCTAGACCGGCAAGGGAACTTGCTGTTCCAACAGGACAATGCACGTCCGCATGTATCCCGTGCCACCCAACGTGCTCTAGAAGGTGTAAGTCAACTACCCTGGCCAGCAAGATCTCCGGATCGGTCCCCCATTGAGCATGTTTGGGACTGGATGAAGCGTCGTCTCACGCGGTCTGCACGTCCAGCACGAACGCTGGTCCAACTGAGGCGCCCGGTGGAAATGGCATGGCAAGCAGTTCCACAGGACTACATCCAGCATCTCTACGATCGTCTCCATGGGAGAATAGCAGCCTGCATTGCTGCGAAAGGTGGATATACACTGTACTAGTGCCGACATTGTGTATGCTCTGTTGCCTGTGTCTATGTGCCTGTGGTTCTTTCAGTGTGATCATGTGATGTATCTGACCCCAGGAATGCGTCAATAAAGTTTCCCCTTCCTGGGACAATGAATTCACGGTGTTCTTATTTCAATTTCCAGGAGTGTAGTATGCAGGATTTTAAAAAAGAGACTTTCCCCTCTGACCGACAAATTAATTAGTCAACATCAGTCATGTGCAGCAAATAGAAGTATTTTTAATACGATTTCTGAATATAGAGACATCATCGCCTTAGCATCGGTTTCCAATATCAAACGTGCTTTACTTTTTATAGATTTTACTAAGGCTTTCGACTCGGTGAATCACCGCTTCCTATTTGAGGTACTGACAAAAATGGGACTCGTCCACAAAACAGTTAATGTTATAAAAAACGTTGCTACTGGTCTGAACGCTAAATTAGCTGTCAACTGTCAGCTGACGCGGCAAATTCAAATAAACCGCGGCATCCCACAGGGAAGTCCATTATCTATGTTTTTGTTTGTTGTGTCGTTAGAGCCCTTTTTAAGAAGTGTTCATGAAAGTTTAAAGGGCATAACTATAACTGGCAGGAAAACTGTAGTTAGAGCCTATGCTGACGATGTTGGTGTCGTCATAAGAGGGCAAGATGATGTAATTCCACTAGGGGCCATTCTTCAAAACTACTGCCACGCATCGGGTGCGACAACAAACGAAAATAAAAGTACAATCCTGCGAATGCGGGGTCTTGAACGGATACAAATAGATTGGGCGAAGTCAGTTACCACACATAAAACCCTGGGGACAATCCTGACGGCATGTCCAATGAGGATGACAGCCCTCAATTGGAAAGAGGTTTTAACAAAGATTCAAGGGGGACTTATTGAGAACTCACAACGACTTATGAACCAGGTTCAGAGGGTCAGGTTCATTAACTTATGCATTCTCTCAAAGGCATTCTATATGGCACAAGTTTTTCCCTTGCCGAAGTTGATAGCTCAGAAAATAATGTCGAGGGTTGCAAATTTCTTATGGAAGCTGGAAATCTTCAGGGTTAACCTAAGAACTGCGACTTTACATCCTAGAAATGAAGGCCTCGGACTGGTAGACATACGCAATAAAGCTTCTGCGCTTTTCATAAAAAGGTCTTTAAACATATTTCACGCCAACCCCGGCAGTATTACTACACAATTGTTTAAATGTGTCCAACCAGAAAGCCTTCAACCACCGGCAGACGTACAAAAAATTAACCCCCGACTGCGATACGTTAGGATCTTGTACACAGAATTGAGCTATGTTAACGAGAAACTCAGAACTTCACTGCACATTACAGCCAGAGATATCATGAGACAAAGACAACAATATGAAGGACAAAATAAAATTGCCACGAAATATATGAGTCATAACTGGGATGCAATTTGGGAGAATATTAGTTTTAACGGGCTCAATTCAGATGTGGTAACGGCATGGTACAAAGCCGTCAATAATATTGTCAGCACCAACGAGCGGCTTTATAAAATTGGGAAAGCTGAAACCCCCTTATGTCAGAAATGTAAACTAGTTGACACTGTGATTCATAGATTTACGTGTGCTGGAAATCTCAACAATTGGCATTGGCTCAGGAAAAGTCTTGCACTACTGCAACGAACGTCACCCAATTCCATTACTCCTATGGTGCTTTTCGGACCTGAAACTAAATATTACCCGAAAACCAAAAATAATGCAATACACTGGTTAATGGGACAGTTTGTCCATTACATTATCAATAAAATAGGTGGTGACGACGAAACGGAATTCAAGCTTTTTATGCAAATGGAGTACAGCAACATTCAGCAATATGCAGACCACAGGAAAATGTATGGAAACATGTTGATCATTTTTTTCGAACGAATAGGTGTTGGTTAAAGCGCACAGTCTAACACTAAATGTACTATTTAGGGGTAATGAAGAAGTGAAGTATGAATCTACGTTCAAGATGAAGGAAATGCCTCTTCTTTTATCCATTCATGTTACGTCTGCCCCCCAATAAGTGTCTCATAAATGCTCGCTGTATATGGCAGTATAATCACATGTTTCTTACTCGAATGTCTGTTGACTGAAAACTCGAATGACGGCTTTGCAGTGGGATCTCACCCCCAGATGTCGTACAACCAGTGCTCCTTACCACAATAAAGAGAGCAGGCGAAAAATATACACGACTATACCCGCTTTTCTATAACAATTAAAATGCACTGAAGGAGCCATTCGGTAGCAGTGATGGTGGGGGCATCGTGGCCAGGCCTCGAGTTCTTTGACCCCTGCCCTCGTTGTCCCCGTCATGCGCCTACTGATATGCATCCTTATAAAAAACAATAAAAAGCGGTCCAAGGCGCCAGACTAAAGGAAAAGGGGCTAGGATACCTGGCTTTAAAAAAATGAGAAACAAAATTGGTTAAAAAAAAGTGGTAGGGGAAAAAAAACAGTGATTAAGGCGTCTGACTCGACATCAGATTCCCTCTGGGAGCGTAGGTTCGTATCCTACCGGCTTCGTGCGATTTTGCGTACAAACGAGCAGAAAGTTTCGCGCACATGTGACATGCATGGATGAATAAAATTAAAAATAAAAATAAAAAATAAGTCGGTAGAGCGTGAGACTCTTAATCCCAGGATTGTGGGTTCGAACCACACGCTGGGCGGAACGGAATTTTTCTTCCGCTGCAGATGTAAATTACAGTTTTTCTGATTAACATGATGTAATGTAAATAGCAACTTTAAACCTTGCCTACGTCTCTGTCAGTCGCAAGGAAACTGTAAAAAAAAAAAAATGGATAAGGCATCGGTCTCCTAAACCGGGGATTGTGGGTTAGAGAAAAAAAAAAGTGGTAGAGCGCTAGTCTAGTAAACTAAAGGTCGTGAGTTCCATCCTCAAAGGAGGAAATCGAATTTTGGAAATCAGTTGCGCGTCGTGGCCGTATAGCAAACACTATCTGTGATGACGAACAATTATCGACATGCCTTTTATTAAGAATTACTCTCAGATGTGATTAAGGCGAATGGCGCAGATAAAGCCTTTGCCAAAGCGGTACAGCATAAGGTGGGACGAGGCAGTCTGAATTACATTTTATAGATGTATTTCTCACATATGTCAGAGCCTCTCGTCGTCGTCGTCGTCGTCGGCGTCGTCGCCGCCGCTTCTGCAGAAGTAGCAAATGGCCATCGTAGCAAATGCAGCGAGGGACGCCCTGCCTTCGATTCCGTATGCACAAAGTGTGTGGTCTTGTTTCCCTGTCTATATTTGGTCAGTCACGTAAGAGGTTGAATGTAACGAATGGGTGGGAAAGAGCAAGGGGCAGCGGCTGTGTAGAACGAAAACACAAATCATCAGGGGTGTGAGCGTTTCGGAATGAGTCATATACAAGTTGCACTTGGTGGTCAGTGACCGTGTGGCCTAATGGATAAGGCGTCGTACTTCGTATCTGAAGATTACAGGTTCGAATGGTGTCACGCTCGTGTTTTATCAGTTCTGAAAAAGAAACATACCGTTTTAATGTATTGCGATTGAGCAGTACGAAACCGTCTGGATGTTGCTGTGGACCATTTTCGTGTCAGATGTGTAGCCGAGCAGTAATGGGTCGCCATAGATGCAAATATTAGTCGGTAATATGAAGTGTTGTCAGCCGAAGTCTGATGATCCAGACAACCGTAAGGACGAAGTACGCATAAGTACCGCTACTCCGCCCCTCTTTAGCTCAGTGAAGTTCCGCTTCAGACGCCGTGCAGTGTGGACGTGCCTAGTCTTCCGCTCCGCCGTAGCGTTACGTATAGTGGGATATCGTTTGTTTACGTGTAGTGTTGTACCTTCTGTAAGTTTTTCTCAGTCGTTGTTTCGTTCCTTGTGTTACTTTCTGTGTGTATTTCAGTGTTTTTTGTGTAGCGGTTTAGACGGTGTAGTTTTTGAAAATGTCGTCTCAGGTTATTCCTCGTCAGGCTGCAGTTAGTTTTGCTTTCGACAAGTCCACCCGCCATGTGCAACCTAGTTCCCTTGAGATTCATGATTGGTTAGTAGATACCCTTGGCATTAATTCGGATCAGGTGCACACTGCATATTTTGATATACAACTCTATGTTTTCTTTGTTAAATTTATGGACCCCCTTCAGGTTGATAAAATTAATTCCAAATTTGGTCATCAGGTTCTCTTTCGGCATCGGGATGATTCTGTCAGTACCGTACTGCTTTCAAATGCTTCCATTACGTACACCAGTGTTCGTGTTTACAACCTTCCGCCGGAGGTGGATAATGTGTATCTTAAGGTAGGTTTACTCAAGTATGGTGATGTTAAGAGTATTCGCCTTGAACGCTGGTCCCGCCAACATCGCCTGCAGTGTTACAGTGGCATTCGTTCCGTCGAAATGCACGTGAAGCAGAATATTCCCTCGCACCTGCAGATCGGTGGATATCGTGTCCATGTAACATATAGTGGTCAGGTTGGCACCTGTTTTTTGTGTAATGAGAGTGCCCATGTGCGTACCAACTGTCTGCGGAGGGTTTTTGTGTTAAAAAATTCTCTCCAACAGCGTCGCAAGTTAACGGTCGCTGACCTCGTTGCAGGTGGTTCTGCTCTTGGTGTCGAACAGTCCAGTGGTAGTAGCGCCAAGCCGCAGGTTGTGCACGCCCCTGACACAGAATTTCTTCCTTTACGTGCCAAATCTGATGTCGTTCAGTCGGTTCCTCAGGTGGGTGAGCCGCTTTTGAATAATAAACGGCGTCGCGCACAAGATGGAAATAGTACGGATGAGGATCTCCCCGAGATGCCCCAATCCGAGAGACCGACATCCCCCGAGCCACAGAGTAGTGTAGATGCTCCCGGTTCCCCAGAAGTAGCTGTTCCGGTAGCGGCTGCTGACGCCCCTCCGCCTTCCGACACGGCTTCTCTCGAGTCGGCTCGTCGGTCGGGCCTATTGGCGCCGCCTTCCGAACCGACTTCGTTGTCACAACAATTTGAGTCGCAACAACATCCTGCTTCGCTGCCCCACACCTCTGCCAGCGGAGCTGCTCCGCTTCCTTCCAAATTAGCAGTTTCTGAGCTTCCTCCTCACTTTTCGCCTCCGTGTAGTCCATGTTTGCCGGAAGCTAATACTGGTGTAGACCAGTCCGTTTCGTCGGATGTTTCCCCCGCGACCCCGGACCCTGACTGTGGACCGGCGCGGGTGTTGTCAGATACAGAACTTGACCCTCCTACGTCATCGGCGGCTGCCGCTTCCTTGCCCGTCAGCCGACGCAAATTGCGCGTTCAGCCGAACGTCAATGCTGTTCGTAAAAAACCGAAACGTAAGGGATCCGCGGAAGGCGGTAGCAGTCCCCCTCCCTCGGATGCCTCTGTCTCCCCTGCTATGGACTGTGATGTTGATGCGTCGGTGTAGGTGATTTCTTCTCTCGATTTTCTCTCCATGGTTCAAGCATACACCTTTCTTACCTTAAATGTTAACCGTATTGAGTCCGACGTTCGCATTGCCTCTTTGCGGCAGTTTTTCTACGACTCCTGTGCGGACGTAGTATTTTTGCAGGAAGTATTGCTTACTGATCTCTCTCTACCTGGATTTCAAACTGTTTTTAATGTCGCACCGGAAAATTCAACAGGAACTGCTCTTTTCTTTCGAGAAGGTATTCCTGTTACTGACATTGAATTCCTTGACTCTGGCCGTGGGATTGGTTGTCGTCTTTTTGATCTCTGCATAGTTGTTTTGTATGCCCCCTCTGGTTCGGGTCGCACTGTGGCTCGATCGCGCTTTTATAAGGAAGAGCTTATTTATCTTTTGCGCAAGAGTCCTCGGAGTCTCCTGCTCGGAGGCGATTTTAATTGTGTTTTACGCCCTGAAGACCAGTCCCCCAATTTTAACTATTGCCGAGATTTACATGACTTGGTTCGTACGATGCACCTGCGTGATGTTTGGGAACACAAATATCCAACCCTGGTGAAATTTACGTATTTTACCGCGTCCTCATGCAGTAGACTCGACAGATTCTACTTCTCTGATTTTTTATGTGATAACATTCTTTCTGTCGATGTTATTCCTACTAGTTTTTCTGACCATTGTGCTTTTACTGCAACTGTAAATCTTAGTCACCAACCAGCAAAACTTTATCGTTCCCAGTGGATGTTAAATGTTTCCCACCTTGCCGACAGTGCCATTGATGAGGTTGTAAGTGCCGCGTGGGAGCGATGTCTTCGCTCCGTCCCGCGTTACCCCTCCTTGCTTGTTTGGTGGACTGCGTTTGCCAAGCCCAAGATTCGTCAGACTTTGATTTTTTACTGTGCCGCAAGGGCGCGTGATTTTAAGAACACGTATGAATTTTACTACTCTGTCCTGCGTGAACTGTATGACGCGGCGGGTCCTTCTCCTATGCGGATCCATGATGTTCGTCGTATTAAAGCCAAGCTCTTGACCCTCAAACGACGACAGTTGGATGGTCTGCGAGTAAAGTCGAAACCTCACTTTCTTGTTGAAGGTGAACTCACTTCTTTGTACCACCTGTTGCGGCATCAGACTCGACGTCGTCGCTCCTTCATCTCTTCTCTTATGGTGGATGATGGACGACAGCTTATTGCACACGAGGAAATGACTCGTGCTCTTCATCAGTATTACGCTAGTCTCTATTCTGCCGATGATTCTGGTGCGTCACTTTCTGATGATGTCCTTGAGGATCTTCCTGCGACAATCACGCCTGACGCGAACGGCGACTTTCTCCGGGAGTTGCAGGTAGATGATGTTTTTGATTTTATTGCTCACTCTCCGTCTGGTAAATCGCCGGGTCCAGACGGCCTGCCTAAAGAATTTTATCTCCGTTTTTGGCCTCTTCTGGGTGGCACTTTTACGCAGATTTTAAATGAGATTGTCAGGGGGATGGATGTGCCTGCCGATTTTAAAGTAGGGAAAATTGTTTTAATTCCGAAGTCCACTGGTCGTTTATCTACTGCCAGTCTTCGTCCGCTCACATTGCTGAACTTTGATTACAAGACAGCTGCTAGAGCACTCAATAGTCGATTGTCTTCACTGCTTCGGGGTGTGATTGATGCACATCAATGTTGTTTTCCTGGTAGATCTATTCTGACCCCAGTAGCCGAATATCGGGATGTTGTCTCGGTTGCGGCGGTTACAAACGTTCATTGTGCCTTTGCTTTCCTCGGTAGATCTATTCTGACCCCAGTAGCCGAATATCGGGATGTTGTCTCGGTTGCGGCGGTTACAAACGTTCATTGTGCCTTTGCTTTCCTCGATTTTTATAAGGCTTTTGACCACGTCAGTCATGTGTTTTTAGATCATGTTTTAGATACAATAGGTTTTAACGCTTCATCACGTGGTGTTCTTGGTAATTTGTATAGGGGAATAACTGCTCGGGTGTCAGTCAATGGGCAGCTGACGCCGCCCTTTGCTATCCGCCGAGGGGTACCTCAGGGTAGTCCGCTCTCTATGTCGCTATTCATATTGTCCCTGGAACCGCTGCTTCGGACTCTTGCTTTCAAGCTTCAGGGTATGACCCTCTCTGGTGGGAAGCTCACTGTTAAGGCGTACGCGGACGATGTCGTTGTTCTCCTCCGTCAACGTGATGATATCACATTGTTGAAAGGGGCAGTCGATGCATACTGTTGTGTCTCAGGAGCGCGTCTTACTCAGGGTAAGTGTAAGTTCCTTGATATTCGAGGGTTTCGCCATGCTGATGTTCCTTGGGCCACTTTTGTCGATCGCCATACATCATTGGGGATTACCATTGATCGGTGTCCTATCAAAATGGCAGCTCTTAATTGGAAATCTGTCACCGAGAAGATACAGGGGGCTCTGATGGTCCATGAGCAGCGCTCTGCTACCATTTTGCAAAAAATCAGAATTTTAGACACATACGTGTTATGTAAAGCCTATTATGTTGCTCAGCTATTCCCCCTTCCCATTATGGTGGCGAAACGGTTGCGCCAATTGTCTAGCAGGTTTATATGGAAGGGTCATCTATTCAAGTTGCGTTACGAGGTTATGACGAAACCGCGTATCTCCGGAGGCTTGGGCCTCACTGACATTAGTCGCAAGGCATCTGCCTTGTACGTCTGCCGTACGACTCTAATTGTTACGCAAGAAGTGACTTCAATTACATCCAGACTTTTTACTGTTGTGCGTCCGAAGAGCCTTTCTCCACCTGTCGACGTCGGTCGCCTCAATTTTAAGTTGAAACACGTCCGGGAATTTTATATTGCGGTTAGTTACCTCGGTGACGTCTTCTTGCGACGACCGGTGCCAACGACCAAGAGCTGGATTGCCCGTTGGGAGGGGCTGGCCGGTCCCAATCCAATCGAACTGGCGTCTCCATCAGTGTCATGGAAGAACGTCTGGAAGAATGTTAGTCTGCCGATCCACACTATGGCTGTGGCGTCCACGTGGTGTAGGGTAGTTAATGGTTTGGTCACCACCAACGTACGACTGCACCGTATTGGTCTTTCTGACACGGACAACTGCACTCGGTGTGGTCTCCTGGACACACTTGAGCATCGATTCACCTGCAGTGGGCACCTTGCTAATTGGATTTGGCTCAGGAAACAACTAGCTTTTGTCACTAGGACTGCCGAAACCGCTTATACCATTGACATCATCGTACGGCCCGATTCTTCCTTTTATCCGCGAACGAAGCTCAATACCGCTATGTTGTTGCTTGGACACTTGGTACATTTTTTTATTAGTTGTCATGAAGAGGATGAACACCTAACGTTTCGACAGTACATTCTTACTGCTTACTGGAACCGATTGCGCATGCCAGGACTCCGTGAAGATTTTGTAAATATGCTTAGCCTGACATTTGAAAGGGAGGGTGTTGGCTAAGGTCGCCTGTGTTAGCCGATTTCCTATATACTGTTTCTGGATTGGCCACCTTTCTGTAAACTACTTTTCTAAACCTGGACTGAGGTTTTCGTGGATATTTAGGACGAACAAGAAAAACAAACGTGAGACCACGAACCGAGACAGTAGGGGAAAGTACGACGCCGTAGTACAGGTGCCATTAGAAGCAGGACGGTGGAGTCATCGTGGCCAGGCCTCGGGTTTCGACCCCTGCCCGCTTTCTTTCCGCAGGCCTGAATCCGAGTGTCACCCCTAAATTTTAAACTATGGCATATCAAGTAATACAAAAAAAAGAAAGGAAAAATAAAATGAAACAACAAGAAAAAGATGGTAAAGGTGAAGCAAAATTTTTAAAAAAATGGATGAGGCGTCGGACTTCGGATCTGAAGATTAGAGGTTCGAATGCTGTCACGCTCGTGTTTTTCCAGTTCTGAAAAAGAAACATAACGTTTTAATGCATCAAAAAAAAAAAAAAAAAAAAGTGGTAGAGAACTGATCTAGTAAACCAGGGGTCGTAAGTTCAATCCTCAGAGGAGGAAGACGAATTTTGGAAATCAGTTTCGCGTCGTGGCCGTATAGCAAACAGTATCTGTGATGACGAACAATTAGCGACAGGCGTTTTATTCAGAATTACTCTCAGATGGGATTAAGGCGAATAGCCCTGATAAAGCATTTGCCAAAGCGGTACAGCATAAGGTGGGACGAGGCAGTCTGAATTACATTTTATAGATGTATTTCTCACATATGTAAGAGCCTCTCGCGGTCGTCGTCGTCGTCGTCGTCGTCGTCGTCGTCGTCGCCGCCGCCGCCGCCGCCGCCGCCGCTTCTGCAGAAGTAGCAAATGGCCATCGTGGCAAATGCGGCGAGGCACGCCCTTGCCTTCGATTCCGTATGCACAAAGTGTGTGGTCTTGTTTCCCAGTCTATCTTCGGTCGGTCACGTAAGACGTTGAATGTAAAGAATGGGTGGGAAAGAGCAAGGGCAGCGGCTGTGTAGAACGAAAACACAAAATATCAGGGGTGTCAGCGTTTCGAGATGTGTCATATACAAGTTGCACTTGGTCGTCAGTGACTGTGTGGCCTGATGGATAGGGCGTCGGACTTCGGATCTGAAGATTACAGGTTCGAATGCTGTCACGGTCGTGTTTTATCAGTTCTGAAAAAGAGACATACCGTTTTAATGTAGCATTTGAGCAGTACGAAACCGTCTGAATGTTGCTGTTGACCATTTTCTGCTTGGAGATGCTCTTGAGCTTGAAACACACACTACAATACCGGTGTTAACTAGCGAAATGGTCGGCAGATTGCCGTCACCGCGAGTTTCCACTGGCACTTGCACATCTAAAACAACGTCGGAAAGTAACTCGTTCGCCTTTTGAGTCACATCATTTATGAGTGTTAATTTTGACGCCACTAGCTCTGCAGGTTGTCATGCAATTCCTTTACCTCTCAGAAATGATTATGAAATAAAAGTGAAGTACGTGACGAGTGTGACGTTAGGAAAACATTAGGCAGCATGGAGAGATTCTGTATGGGACCACCCAACCCAAACGAGTACTGTGTGACAAGCTACCTGGCAAGTATTCGCCGAAGCAGCCGGGCTAGCTCAGTCGGTAGAGCATGAGACTCTTAATTTCAGAGTCGTGGGTTCGAGCCCCACGCAGGGCACAACCGAATTTTGTTCCGCTGCAGATGTAAATTACCGTTTTCCTGATTAACGTGATGTAATGGAAATAGCAACTTTAAACTTTGCCCACGTCTCTGTCTGTCGCAAGGAACCTGTATTTGAAGGTGAAGGTGACTTTGTAGACATGTGTGAAAGACATGTTCTGAAATGCAAGTGTTGTTGTTCGGAGAGCACATCGGTTATGTGTCAGATGTGTAGCCAAGCATTAACGGGTCGCCATAGCTGCAAATATTAGTCGGTAATATGAAGTGTTGTCAGCTGAAGTCTGATGATCCAGACGACCGTAAGGACGAAGTACTCATAAGTACCGCTAGGAAGCGCCTCTTTAGCTCAGTGGTAGAGCACTGGACTAGTAAACCAATGGTCGTGAATTCCATCCTCAAAGGACGAAGTCGAATTTTGGAAATCAGTTGCGCGTCGTGGCCGTATAGCAAACAGTATCTGTGATGACGAACAATTAGCGACATGCCTTTTGTTAAGAATTACTCTCAGATGTGATTAAGGCGAATGGCGCAGATAAAGCCTTTGCCAAAGCGGTACAGCATAAGGTGGAACGAGGCAGTCTGAATTAGATTCTATAGATGTATTTCTCACATATGTCAGAGCCTCTCGCGGTCGTCGTCGTCGTCGTCGTCGTCGTCGTCGTCGTCGTCGTCGTCGCCGCCGCCGCTTCTGCAGAAGTAGCAAATGGCCATCATGGCAAATGCGGCGAGGCACGCCCTTGCCTTCGATTCCGTATGCACAAAGTGTGTGGTCTTGTTTCCCAGTCTATCTTTGGTCGGTCACGTGAGAGGTTGAATGTAACGAATGGGTGGGAAAGAGCAAGGGCAGCGGCTGTGTAGAACGAAAACACAAATTATCAGGGGTGTCAGCGTTTCGAGATGTGTCATATACAAGTTGCACTTGGTCGTCAGTTACTGTGTGGCCTGATGGATAGGGCGTCGGACTTCGGATCTGAAGATTACAGGTTCGAATGCTGTCACGGTCGTGTTTTATCAGTTCTGAAAAAGAGACATACCGTTTTAATGTAGCATTTGAGCAGTACGAAACCGTCTGAATGTTGCTGTTGACCATTTTCTGCTTGGAGATGCTCTTGAGCTTGAAACACACACTACAATACCGGTGTTAACTACCGAAATGGTCGGCAGATTGCCGTCACCGCGAGTTTCCACTGGCACTTGCACATCTAAAACAACGTCGGAAAGTAACTCGTTCGCCTTTTGAGTCACATCATGTATGAGTGTTAATTTTGACGCCACTAGCTCTGCAGGTTGTCATGCAATTCCTTTACCTCTCAGAAATGATTATGAAATAAAAGTGAAGTACGTGACGAGTGTGACGTTAGGAAAACATTAGGCAGCATGGAGAGATTCTGTATGGGACCACCCAACCCAAACGAGTACTGTGTGACAAGCTACCTGGCAAGTATTCACTGAAGCAGCCGGGTTAGCTCAGTCGGTAGAGCATGTGACTCTTAATTTCAGAGTCGTGGGTTCGAGCCCCACGCAGGGCAGAAACGAATTTTTTTTTCGCTGCAGATGTAAATTACCGTTTTCCTGATTAACGTGATGTAATGAAAACAGCAACTTTAAACTTTGCCCACGTCTCTGTCTGTCGCAAGGAACCTGTATTTGAAGGTGAAGGTGACTTTGTAGACATGTGTGAAAGACATGTTCTGAAATGCAAGTGTTGTTGTTCGGAGAGCACATCGGTTATGTGTCAGATGTGTAGCCAAGCAATAACGGGTCGCCATAGCTGCAAATATTAGTCGGTAATATGAAGTGTTGTCAGCTGAAGTCTGATGATCCAGACGACCGTAAGGACGAAGTACTCAAAAGTACCGCTAGGAAGCGCCTCTTTAGCTCAGTGGTAGAGCACTGGACTAGTAAACCAATGGTCGTGAATTCCATCCTCAAAGGAGGAAGTCGAATTTTGGAAATCAGTTGCGCGTCGTGGCCGTATAGCAAACAGTATCTGTGATGACGAACAATTAGCGACATGCCTTTTATTAAGAATTACTCTCAGATGTGATTAAGGCGAATGGCGCAGATAAAGCCTTTGCCAAAGCGGTACAGCATAAGGTGGAACGAGGCAGTCTGAATTAGATTCTATAGATGTATTTCTCACATATGTCAGAGCCTCTCGCGGTCGTCGTCGTCGTCGTCGTCGTCGTCGTCGTCGCCGCCGCCGCTTCTGCAGAAGTAGCAAATGGCCATCGTGGCAAATGCGGCGAGGCACGCCCTGCCTTCGATTCCGTTTGCACAAAGTGTGTGGTCTTGTTTCCCAGTCTATATTTGGTCGGTCACGTAAGAGGTTGAATGTAACGAATGGGTGGGAAAGAGCAAGGGCAGCGGCTGTGTAGAACGAAAACACAAATTATCAGGAGGTGTGAGCGTTTCGAGATGAGTCATATACAAGTTGCACTTGGTCGTCAGTGACTGTGTGGCCTAATGTATAAGGCGTCGGACTTCGGATCTAAAGATTACAGGTTCGAATGCTGTCACACTGGTGTTTTATCAGTTCTGAAAAAGAAACATACCGTTTTAATGTAGCATTTGAGCAGTACGAAACCGTCTGAATGTTGCTGTTGACCATTTTCTGCTTGGAGATGCTCTTGAGCTTGAAACACACACTACAAGACCGGTGTAAACTAGCGAAATGGTCGGCAGAGTGCCGTCACCGCGAGTTTCCACTGGCACTTGCTCATCTAAAACAACGTCGGAAAGTAACTCGTTCGCCTTTTGAGTCACATCAAGTATGAGTGTTAATTTTGACGCCACTAGCTCTGCAGGTTGTCATGCAATTCCTTTACCTCTCAGAAATGATTAAGAAATAAATGTGAAGTACGTGACGAGTGTGACGTTAGGAAGACATTAGGCAGCATGGAGAGATTCTTTATGGGACCACCCAACCCAAACGAGTACTGTGTGACAAGCTACCTGGCAAGTATTCACCGAAGCAGCTGGGCTAGTTCAGTCTGTAGAGCATGAGACTCTTAATCTCAGGGTCGTGGGTTCGAGCCCCACGGTGGGCGTAACGGAATTTTGTTCCGCTGCAGATGTAAATTACCGTTTTTCTGATTAACGTGATGTAATGGAAATAGCAACTTTAAACTTTGCCCACGTCTCTGTCAGTCGCAAGGAAACTGTATTTGAAGGTGAAGGTGATTTTGTAAACATGTGTGAAAGACATGTTCTGAAATGCAAGTGTTGTTGTTTGGAGAGCACATCGGTTATGTGTCAGATGTGTAGCCAAGCAGTAATGGGTCGCCATAGCTGCAAATATTAGTCGGTAATATGAAGTGTTGTCAGCTGAAGTCTGATGATCCCGACGACCGTAAGGACGAAGTACACAAAAGTACAGCTAGGCCGCGCCTCTTTAGCTCAGTGCTAGAGCACTGGACTAGTAAACCAAAGGTCGTGACTTCCATCCTCAAAGGAGGAAGTCGAATTTTGGAAATCAGTTGCGCGTCGTGGCCGTATAGCAAACAGTATCTGTGATGACGAACAATTAGCGACATGCCTTTTATTAAGAATTACTCTCAGATGTGATTAAGGCGAATGGAGCAGATAAAGCCCTTGCCAAAGCGGTACAGCATAAGGTGGGACGAGGCAGTCTGAATTACATTTTATAGATGTATTTCTCACATATGTAAGAGCCTCTCGCGGTCGTCGTCGTTGTCGTCGTCGTCGTCGTCGTCGTCGTCGTCGTCGTCGTCGCCGCCGCCGCCGCTTCTGCAGAAGTAGCAAATGGCCATCGTGGCAAATGCGGCGAGGCACGCCCTTGCCTTCGATTCCGTATGCACAAAGTGTGTGGTCTTGTTTCCCAGTCTATCTTCGGTCGGTCACGTAAGAGGTTGAATGTAAAGAATGGGTGGGAAAGAGCAAGGGCAGCGGCTGTGTAGAACGAAAACACAAATTATCAGGGGTGTCAGCGTTTCGAGATGTGACATATACATGTTGCACTTGGTCGTCAGTTACTGTGTGGCCTGATGGATAGGGCGTCGGACTTCGGATCTGAAGATTACAGGTTCGAATGCTGTCACGGTCGTGTTTTATCAGTTCTGAAAAAGAGACATACCGTTTTAATGTAGCATTTGAGCAGTACGAAACCGTCTGAATGTTGCTGTTGACCATTTTCTGCTTGGAGATGCTCTTGAGCTTGAAACACACACTACAATACCGGTTTTAACTACCGAAATGGTCGGCAGATTGCCGTCACCGCGAGTTTCCACTGGCACTTGCACATCTAAAACAACGTCGGAAAGTAACTCGTTCGCCTTTTGAGTCACATCATGTATGAGTGTTAATTTTGACGCCACTAGCTCTGCAGGTTGTCATGCAATTCCTTTACCTCTCAGAAATGATTATGAAATAAAAGTGAAGTACGTGACGAGTGTGACGTTAGGAAAACATTAGGCAGCATGGAGAGATTCTGTATGGGACCACCCAACCCAAACGAGTACTGTGTGACAAGCTACCTGGCAAGTGTTCACCGAAGCAGCCGGGTTAGCTCAGTCGGTAGAGCATGTGACTCTTAATTTCAGAGTCGTGGGTTCGACCCCCACGCAGGGCAGAACCGAATTTTTTTTCCGCTGCAGATGTAAATTACCGTTTTCCTGATTAACGTGATGTAATGGAAATAGCAACTTTAAACTTTGCCCACGTCTCTGTCTGTCGCAAGGAACCTGTATTTGAAGGTGAAGGTGACTTTGTAGACATGTGTGAAAGACATGTTCTGAAATGCAAGTGTTGTTGTTCGGAGAGCACATCGGTTATGTGTCAGATGTGTAGCCAAGCAATAACGGGTCGCCATAGCTGCAAATATTAGTCGGTAATATGAAGTGTTGTCAGCTGAAGTCTGATGATCCAGACGACCGTAAGGACGAAGTACTCAAAAGTACCGCTAGGAAGCGCCTCTTTAGCTCAGTGGTAGAGCACTGGACTAGTAAACCAATGGTCGTGAATTCCATCCTCAAAGGACGAAGTCGAATTTTGGAAATCAGTTGCGCGTCGTGGCCGTATAGCAAACAGTATCTGAGATGACGAACAATTAGCGACATGCATTTTATTAAGAATTACTCTCAGATGTGATTAAGGCGAATGGCGCAGATAAAGCCTTTGCCAAAGCGGTACAGCATAAGGTTGGACGAGGCAGTCTGAATTACATTTTATAGATGTATTTCTCACATATGTCAGAGCCTCTCGCGGTCGTCGTCGTCGTCGTCGTCGTCGTCGTCGTCGTCGTCGCCGCTTCTGCAGAAGTAGCAAATGGCCATCGTGGCAAATGCGGCGAGGCACGCCCTGCCTTCGATTCCGTATGCACAAAGTGTGTGGTCTTGTTTCCCAGTCTATATTTCGTCGGTCACGTAAGAGGTTGAATGTAACGAATGGGTGGGAAAGAGCAAGGGGCAGCGGCTGTGTAGAACGAAAACACAAATTATCAGGGATGTGAGCGTTTCGAGATGAGTCATACACAAGTTGCACTTGGTCGTCAGTGACTGTGTTGCCTAATGGATAAATCGTCGGACTTCGGATCTGAAAATTACAGGTTCGAATGCTGTCACGCTCGTGTTTTATCAATTCTGAAAAAGAAACATACCGTTTTAATGTAGCATTTGAGCAGTACGAAACCGTCTGAATGTTGCTGTTGACCATTTTCTGCTTGGAGATGCTCTTGAGCTTGAAACACACAATACAAGACCGGTGTTAACTAGCGAAATATTCGGCAGAGTGCCGTCACCGCGAGTTTCTACTGGCACCTGCACATCTAAAACAACGTCGGAAAGTAACTCGTTCGCCTTTTGAGTCACATCACGTATGAGTGTTAATTTTGACGCCACGAGCTCTGCAGGTTGTCATGCAATTCCTTTACCTCTCAGAAATGATTATGAAATAAAAGTGAAGTACGTGACGAGTGTGACGTTAGGAAAACATTAGGCAGCATGGAGAGATTGTGTATGGGACCACCCAACCCAAACGAGTACTGTGTGACGTGCTACACGGCAAGTATTCTCCGAAGCAGCCTGGCTAACTCAGTCGGTAGAGCATGAGACTCTTAATTTCAGAGTCGTGGGTTTAAGCCCCACGCTGGGCGGAACGGAATTTTGTTCCGCTGCAGATGTAAATTACCGTTTTTCTGATTAACGTGATGTAATGGAAATAGCAACTTTAAACTTTGCCCACGTCTCTGTCAGTCGCAAGGTAACTGTATTTGAAGGTGAAGGTGATTTTGTAGACATGTGTGAAAGACATGTTCTGAAATGCAAGTGTTGTTGTTTGGAGAGCACATCAGTTATGTGTCCGATGTGTGGCCAAGCAGTAATGGGTCGCCATAGCTGCAAATATTAGTCGGTAATATGAAGTGTTGTCAGCTGAAGTCTGATGATCCAGACGAGCGTAAGGACGAAGTACGCAAAAGTACCGCTACGCCGCGCCTATTTAGCGCAGTGGTAGAGCACTGGATTAGCAAACAAAGGGTCGTGAGTTCCATCCTCAAAAGAGGAGGCTGTATTTTGGAAATCAGTTGCGCGTCGTGGCCGTATAGCAAACAGTATCTGTGATGACGAACAATTAGCGACATGCCTTTTATTAAGAATTACTCTCAGATGTAATTAAGGCGAATGGCGCAGATAAAGCCTTTGCCAAAGCGGTACAGCATAAGGTGGGACGAGGCAGTCTGAATTACATTTTATAGATGTATTTCTCACATATGTAAGAGCCAGTCGAAGTCGTCGTCGTCGTCGTCGCCGCCGCCGTTTCTGCAGAAGTAGCAAATGGCCATCGTGGCAAATGCGGCGAGGCACGCCCTGCCTTCGATTCCGTATGCACAAAGTGTGTGGTCTTGTTTCCCAGTCTATATTTGGTCGGTCACGTAAGAGGTTGAATGTAACGAATGGGTGGGAAAGAGCAAGGGGCAGCGGCTGTGTAGAACGAAAACACAAATTATCAGGGGTGTGAGCGTTTCGAGATGAGTCATACACAAGTTGCACTTGGTCGTCCGTGACTGTGTTGCCTAATGGATAAAGCGTCGGACTTCGGATCTGATGATGACAGGTTCGAATGCAGTCACGCTCGTGTTTTATCAATTCTGAAAAAGAAACATACCGTTTTAATGTAGCATTTGAGCAGTACGTAACCGTCTGAATGTTGCTGTTGACCATTTTCTGCTTGGAGATGCTCTTGAGCTTGAAACACACACTACAAGACCGGTGTTAACTAGCGAAATGGTCGGCAGAGTGCCGTCACCGCGAGTTTCCACTGGCACCTGCATATCTAAAACAACGTCGGAAAGTAACTCGTTCGCCTTTTGAGTCACATCACGTATGAGTGTTAATTTTGACGCCGCTAGCTTTGCAGGTTGTCATGCAATTCCTTAACTCTCAGAAATGATTATGAAATAAAAGTGAAGTACGTGACGAGTGTGACGTTAGGAAAACATTAGGCAGCATGGAGAGATTCTGTATGGGACCACCCAACCCAAACGAGTACTGTGTGACCTGCTACCCGGCAATTATTCAGTGTAGCAGCCGGGCTAGCTCAGTCGGTAGAGCATGAGACTCTTAATGTCAGGGTCGTGGGTTCGAGCCCCACGCTGGGCGGAACGGAATTTTGTTCCGCTGCAGATGTAAATTACCGTTTTTCTGATTAACGTGATGTAATGGAAATAGCAACTTTAAACTTTGCCTACGTCTCTGTCAGTCGCAAAGGAACTGTATTTGAAGGTGAAGGTGATTTTGTAGACATGTGTGAAAGACATGTTCTGAAATGCAAGTGTTGTTGTTTGGAGAGCACATCGGTTATGTGTCAGATGTGTGGCCAAGCAGTAATGGGTCGCCATAGCTGCAAATATTAGTTGGTAATATTGAGTGTTGTCAGCTGAAGTCTGATGATCCAGACCACCGTAAGGACGAAGTACGCAAAAGTACCGCTAGGCCACGCCTGTTTAGCTCAGTTGTAGAGCACTGGACTAGTAAACCAAGGGTCGTGAGTTCCATCCTCAAAGGAGGAAGTCGTATTTTGGAAATCAGTTGCGCGTCGTGGCCGTATAGCAAACAGTATCTGTGATGACGAACAATTAGCGACATGCCTTTTATTAAGAATTACTCTCAGATGTGATTAAGGCGAATGGCGCAGATAAAGCCGTTGCCAAAGCGGTACAGTATACTCTCCCTCGGTGGCTTCCGTCAACTCCCCCTCCCTGATGATGCCCTCCTCCCCTCCATCTACCCCTCCTACCAACTTTGAGCCTTACCTTCCCTCTCCTCTCCTTTTCCTGTGGGCACCCTCTCTCCCTTCTCTCCCTCCCTCCCCTCCCCTTTCTCCTTGGGCTTCCACTCCCCCTACCCTCCCCCTTCTCCTCCATCCCTCTCCTCCACTGGCATCTTCCCCTCCCCCTCTCTCTCCTCTTCCCCACACCTTTTCCCCTTGGCAGGCCACGACTCTGCTGTCTTCCATCAGTTACTTTCATCGTCCTACGCCGAAGACCATCGCATGTGTTTGTGCCTCGACTCTCCTGCAGTGTGTTTGTGTTTCGTCGTTTGTGCTCCGCTGGTTCACGTGTGGCCATCTGCCATCTGCGTTTGTGCACCGTGTTTCTCCGCTTTTATCCATTGTGCTACGCACGTGACCGACTCCGTTTTAACTCTGTTTTGTCTACTGTTTGTACCCCGCCGTCTTGATTGTTTTTATATCTCACTCATCTCTGTTCTGTGTATACTCTGAGGCCGAAGAGCGGCATACTTGGTCCGCTGCCGGCCTACCTGTTTGTCACAGGTATTAAAATCACAATAAAGGAAAAAAAAAAAAAAAAAAAAAAAAAAAGGTACAGCATAAGGTGGGACGAGGCAGTCTGAATTACATTTTATAGATGTATTTCTCACATATGTCAGAGCCTCTCGCGGTCGTCGTCGTCGTCGTCGTCGTCGTCGTCGTCGTCGCCGCCACCGCTTCTGCAGAAGTCGCAAATGGCCATCGTGGCAAATGCGGCGAGGCACGCCCTGCCTTCGATTCCGTATGCACAAAGTGTGTGGTCTTGTTTCCCAGTCTATCTTTGGTCGGTCACGTAAGAGGTTGAATGTAACGAATGGGTGGGAAGAGCAAGGGCAGCAGCTATGTAGAACGATAACACAAATTATCAAGGGTGTGAGCGTTTCGAGATGAGTCATATACAAGTTGCACTTGGTGGTCAGTGACTGTGTGGCCTAATGGATGAGGCGTCGGACTTCGGATCTGAAGATTACAGGTTCGAATGCTGTCACGCTCGTGTTTTATCAGTTCTGAAAAAGAAACGTATCGTTTTAATGTAGCATTTGAGCAGTACGAAACCGTCTGAATGTTGCTGTTGACCATTTTCTGCTTGGAGATGCTCTTGAGCTTGAAACACACACTACAATACCGGTGTTAACTAGCGAAATGGTCGGCAGAGTGCCGTCACCCCGAGTTTCCACTGGCACTTGCACATCTAAAACAACGTCGGAAAGAAACTCGTTTGCCTTTTGAGTCACATGAAGTATGAGTGTTAATTTTGACGCCACCAGCTCTGCAGGTTGTCATGCAATTCCTTTACCTCTCAGAAATGATTATGAAATAAAAGTGAAGTACGTGACGAGTGTGACGTTAGGAAAACATTAGGCAGCATGGAGAGATTCTGTATGGGACCACCCAACCCAAACGAGTACTGTGTGACGTGCTACCCGGCAAGTATTCACCGAAGCAGGCGGTTTAGCTCAGTCTGTAGAGCATGAGACTCTTAATCTCAGGGTCGTGGGTTCGAGCCCCACGCTGGGCGGAACGGAATTTTGTTCCACTGCAGATGTAAACTACCGTTTTTCTGATTAACGTGATGCAATGGAAATAGCAACTTCAAACTTTGCCTACGTCTCTGTCAGTCGCAAAGAAACTGTATTTGAAGGTGAAGGTGATTTTGTAGACATGTGTGAAAGACTTGTTCTGAAATGCAAGTGTTGTTGTTTGGAGAGCACATGGGTTATGTGTCAGATGTGTGGCCAAGCAGTAATGGGTCGCCATAGCTGCAAATATTAGTCGGTAATATGGAGTGTTGTCAGCTGAAGTCTGATGATTCAGACGACCGTAGAACGAAGTACGCAAAAGTACCGCTAGGCCGCGCCTCTTTAGCTCAGTGGTAGAGCGCTGGACTAGTAAACCAAGGGTCGTGAGTTCCATCCTCAAAGGAGGAAGTCGTATTTTGGAAATCAGTTGCGCGTCGTGGCCGTATAGCAAACAGTATCTGTGATGACGAACAATTAGCGACATGCATTTTATTAAGAATTACTCTCAGATGTGATTATGGCGAATGGCGCAGATAAAGCCTTTTTTTTTTTTTTTTTTTTTTTTTAAAAAAATTCTTTATTTCCATAAACAATGTTAATTTTACATCTAGCCCACTGCCTTATTTGATTAGTGGGCCAAGTTAGTTATACAAGGGTGATTAGCAGCTAATTCTAAGTTCTATGTAGTAACTAGTTAGTATATAAGTGAACAGTAAGCAATGGGCAACATTATTGTTAGTCTACTGCAAACATTTAATCTTTAGACTAGTTACTAATCCTACAGCGTTACAGTTGTGTCAGCTAATTTATATAAACCTACTATAGAGCCTTGCTCATTGAGCTAACCCCAATGAGCGTGCCCCTGACACTGGGCAGGCCGAGATGGTGATCGCTGCAGGTTACTAATAATAATATCTAAAAACTAAGTCCTACAACTAACTTATCCTAATGTCAAGTCCGGTGCGTTGTCTGGTTTGGTAAGGCTGCACCCCACCCCCCCAGAATCCTGTGGCGCGGCGGATTCAGACTGAGGAAGTCGGCCTTTCCGCGCCCAGGCGGTTTGGGAGTAGGGTATCATACTCTATCTGTGTCCTGGTTTATCTCTTTTTGTGCTACTATAGGTCTTTCAGGTAGTCCTTTAGGACTTTCTGAGATACCGCGTTAGCCAGTTTGTTTACGATGTCGAAAGTGTCGCGATGTCTGATTAGTCTAAAAGTGTCGTTGTGTGGTAGTTGGTCCCGCAGTACTGAGGCCACATCATTGAAAAGGGGGCACTCGTAGACTACATGGTCAGGAGTACCCTCCGGAACACCACAGTCACACGCAGGTGTCGCCTTTTTACCAAATCGACATAGATATGTCGAGTACGGTCCATGTCCAGTGAGGAAGTGGATGAGTCCCCGGGATGGATCGAAATGTGACATTTCCATCCTTTCCCTAACATCTGGTAGGAGCTCAAAGGTACGACGCCCTGTTTCTTCGGTTTCCCACGAGAGTTGCCATAGCAGCTCCCCTTTTTTCCTAATTTCTACTTTATTTTCTGTCCTGCTGCCCAGAATTTCCTCGGTTTTTTCCAAATTCCCCTTTTTAGTCCAGTACCAAGCGGCCTGCTCCCGAATTTTGATATCCAGGGGGCAAAGCCCCATAATAACTAACAGGGCTCCTCCCGGTGTAGTTCTGTATGCCCCCACTGATCTCAGGATCATATTTCTCTGCACTCTCCTCACTGTCATGGCGGGCACCACCCTCGTGAGCCTGTGTGCCCAGACTCCGGATCCGTAACCCACTATGGATGTTAGTATACTGTTATGATAGAGTTTGATGAGATGTGGTGGAAGATGAAACCGCTTATGCCCAATGGAGATGAGGTTGTTGAGTACCTGTAAAGCTCTTTGAGTTACGGTTTCAATGTGTCTACTAAAAGTCCACCTTTCATCAATGATGATACCTAGATAGCGTGTCTCACGTCGCCGGAGAACTGGTGATCCATCTATCCTAACAGTTGGGTTACGAGCTAATTGTCCCTTTAGAAGAAGATAGGTAGACTTGGCCGGTGAAATTGTCATTTTTGTCTTGCGGCACCACAGTTGGAGTGTGTTTATTGCTCTCTCGATCTTAGGCTCTATGTCCTCTCGGCTACGGCCGCCGACCAGTAGGAGGAGATCATCTGCGTAGGCTATCACCTCCAGCACTTCGTCACTTTGTTGTAATGTATCTAGTAAGGGTTCCATGTGGATGTCCCAGAACAGCGGACCCAGTACGGAACCCTGGGGACATCCCTTGGTGATAGTTTTCCTTACTCTTGTGCTAGCAGATGATAGCCAGACCTCCCGATCTTCACAATAGCTCCTCAGACAGCCATATAGCGGCCCTGGACACTCCTTCTCCCTTAAGCAGGAGAAGAGCGAAGGCCACCACAGGTTGTCGAAGGCGCCACTTATATCCACCATGATGCCAACAACGTACTTGTACGGGGTAGAGCCGCAGACCTCGGCCGCCAGGGCGATTGCATCAGATGCCGATCGTCCAGACCTGAAGCCAAACTGCCTGTTGCTCATTCCGCACAGCACTCGGTGTGCCGCCAGTCTATCAGCCAGAAGTCTCTCCAGAATCTTCCCAAGCAGATCAAGCAGGCAGATAGGTCTATAAGATTTGGTTTCTGCTGGGTCTTTGTCAGCCCCTTTCTTTATAATTACCACATTTGCCCTCTTCCATATTCGAGGGAACTTTTTCTGCTTGAGGCATTCGTTATATAAATGAGTTAGAGGGGCGACTATCTGGGTGGCCAGGAATTGCACCACTTCCGCCACAATACCGTCTGGCCCGGGAGCTTTTCCTCTCTTCAGGGAATTTATGTGGCCAGCTACCTCTTCTTCTGAGAATGGGTAGACTGCCATATCATTTTCATACGCATTGTTGTTATTCTCCCGCAGCTGCCGTTGTTCATCTGTCTCATCCGCTGTATCATCAGGCAACAGGGAGTGGAGAAGGACCTCAGCAGTTTCCTGCCAAGACCCCGTCATCCGGTCCCCATGCCTGACGGTTGAAAGCTCCATCGGAGAACGGATCTTTTCCCGGACAAGCCTGTAGGGAACTCCCCATGGGTCTAATGCTAGTTGGTTCAGAACAAAGTGTTCCCAACTTTTTGTTCTAACTTCCCGTAGCTGTTTTTGGAAGTTATCTTTGGCTTCCCGGTAAAGCTGCAGCCATCTTTGTCTTTCTTGCCAGACGACACTGCGCTGGTAGTGCCTCCTGAGCCTTCTGACCGACCGGCGCATCTCCTCTAGTTCAGCAGACCATGGTGATGGAGAGGCCGCCATGGCCCTCCTCCTAGTAGGTACGGCTGCCTTGACTGCTCGAGTTATTACTGAGACCAGTTCTTCGGCTCTGTTGTCAACGTCAAAGTGTCTGTGGTCGTCACCTTCTGATATCGGAGGAATGTCGCACTCCCCAGCAAGTCTCTCCCAGTCGGCTCTATTGTAATTGTATTGTATTTCCCACCCCATGGCCCAGCGGCTCTCGCCATCTCCTATGTTGAAAGTAATGAGATTGTGGTCACTTGTAGTGGCATTCTCAACTACTTTCCATTGCTGGATTAGGTATGCTGCGTTTGGCGTAGCCAGGGTCACGTCGATGTTTGTGCCTTGGCCCCCTCCCGCCGCATAGGTCGGAGGGTTGCCTGGCTTGTTAGCCACTACAAGCTGCAAGGCCATGATGGCTTCTTCTGCCTTCTCTCCATTGGGATCCCTGGTGCCGCTGTACCATAAGGGGGATTTGGCATTCATATCGGCAGTCGCAAATGTTTTCCGCCCCCGCAACGCCGTGATAGCTGTGGTGAGATGAGCTAGGTGTCTTTCAATATCATCACCATATTGGAAGTACGTGTTGATCATAATAATAGCTCCTGCTGGAGATTGCAGCTCCACGACGTTGCAGTGGCTGGTTGTGAACTGCGTTAGAACTGTAGCCCTTATCAGTTTGTTAGTGATAATAATTGCCGCTTTTGGGTCTTCACCTCTGCAGACGACTTGCCAGGTCGCAGCTGTGAAAGCTATCTTCCCGTTTAGGGAGTACGGCTCCTGCAGGCAGACCACATCCAGTCTCCTCTCCTCCACTTCCCTTCGCAACTCCTGCATGACAAGTCTGCTGTTATGGGTGTTTAGTTGGCCAATGGTGATTTCCGTCATGTAGTTGTCTATGGAGTGTATGTGTGAATCCTGTCATGAGGCCATGTTTTGTTCCAGTCAAATGTGATACGTCCATTTGCCAGAACAGCTTGTCGATAAATTTCATTCAGGTCGAATTTTTCTCCACGTCTGTCAAAGACTTTCTTTAGTAGGTCACGCAGGGCTCCGAAGTCAGTGGGGAGATTCACTGACTTGAGTTGAATTCTGTCCACAGCCTCCATTACCGAGAAGGTGACTCTCTGTCTATATTCATGTCCCACCCGAACCACATGTCTCAAGGCAGTGGTCAGGGTAGTCGGCTGCTCCAGCCTCGCCAGTTGCATGGTGAGTTCCAGGTTTGGATAGACTCTGACTGGATCGACAGGTGGCAGTCTCACTACAGGATCTTTTATTGCATCTGGTTCACTTGAACTAGTTATTTTATTTTCTTGAACTGGTTGTTTTGTTGTTATATTTAATTCTGCTGAGACTGCCACCGTCTCTGGTACAGGATGCCGTTGCCGTAGGTGTTTAGTCGGCCTTGTTTCCCTGCTTGGGGAGGAGGGGAGCGTGACTGCCAGAGGCCTCGTTTGTGTCCCTCTATCCGTAGTGGTAGAGTCGGTTTGAGTGCTTTTATCTACGGTTCTGGTTGTGGTGCCCATGTGCAACCTCAAGAAAAGCTTGAAAGCACTCGCCCTCAGGGCATCCCTCCTCCTTTTGCTAGGGGATTTCCTTTTGGGCATCCTGTTGGCTTTGGTTTGATCAGCCATAGTCTATTCTTGAAATAAGCCTTTGTTCCAGAAGTCTGTAGGTGGGGCAGCTACGTCCCGTGGTACCACAGGGCTTTTTACCCCGTCTCTTGCAGGGGATACAAACCGCCGCAGCCCTACAGTCCTTCCTGACGTGGCCATCCTCGCCACATTTCGAGCAGGCCGACCCCCTGGTACAGTGCCTCAAAACGTGGTCGAGATCTCCACAATTGTGGCAACGCGGTACGACCAGAAAGTCGCGTGTATTAATGGCGTGAAAGCCGACATATAGTCTGCCCATTGCTGTAATTCTTTTCCACATGTGAGCGGAGACCTCGGCAACGTGATGGACCACATCACGGTCCCGAGGCCCGGTTTTGAATCTCAAATTGAAGTTTGCTTTAAATTCTTCTTCTGTCATATCATCAAAATTCTGAGCCTTTACAGATTTTTGCAGTCCTTCATTCGTCATGACTGTTGGTACATCATACAAGATGACCAATGGGTTTCTTTTCCTCGGTGGCTCGCATTTGACCACCGAGTTTAGTTTTGCATTACTTAACAGTTTCTCTTTGTCTTCTTCTGAAGCTACTTCAACAATGACAGAGTTTCTGCTGGGTTTTACCTTATTTATTTTAATTTTGTCTTTAGCTGGATTGATAGTTGTCGTAAGCAATTCCTGTATTCTTTATACGCTAGTGTCTTGACCTGGTAGGGTTCTTAGGAATACCGTTGTGTCAGATCTTTTAGTAACTTTTGCAATGGTATCCTTTGTAGTCTGCGGTTTTGGTGGCGCTTGTGCGACCACCGCCGCCCAGGTCTTTCCGGGTTGTTTCCTTAGTCTCTCATTTTCTTTTGTAAGTTCTTCCACTCGGCCCTCAACCTTGGCGTTTGCGATAGCCCACGCCGCCAGTTCATTTTTGATTATAGTCAGAGCCGCTTGACTAATTTTACCATTTTTAATATGTTGCTCGAGGAGCAATGATATTCTCGTGTGTCTTTGTAGAACGTTTTCCTCAGTTGCCTGTCCCGACTCGTCCTGAGGAGCGGGTTCAGACATCACGGAAGCTCGCGTTGGCGCACTCGAATCACTCTTTTCTGGTGTAGCCATGATGAACGAGTGATAAAAAAGGGGTGGGAGCCCGTCTCTTGCCCCGGACCGGCTCCTCTGGCATGGGGGGGGACTTCTGCAGCTCGCTCACCGACCTCGCCCCTAGGTCAAGAGCACTCCAGAGCTGCTGGGTTCAGCGCGCCGTTTCCAGCGCACTGGTCCCCCTCGGTGACTTCGTCATCGGCGATTTCACGCGACGCACCCCGGCAACTGCACCCCGCACTCCGGAGAGGCGGATGCACCTCTCGCCCTTCGCCGCCTACTTGCACGAGTTTCCACCTCTCGGCCAGGGACCCACTCCTACTCAGGTGGCGGGCCGGTCCCCCAGGCGTTCGGCGGTCTGGACCCATCTAACCTGGCCCAGGCGATGTTACCACCACCTGGGTTTGGCAGAACACGCCCCGGATACCCAGGGGCGCGGCGAAGCACCCTTGCCGACACGCGCCGCGATCCCACGCCGACAAACGAGATCGCCGGCATGCAGAGCACCTGTTGTTCTGTGCCCTGCGAAAAGAAGGGACTGATGTATGGTCCCTCGACACAGCTCCCCCTGTGCCATGCACCCTTCGCTTTCGCATCGGGTTGGGTCGCAGCTCTCCCTTTTGTCGCAAGGCAAAAAGCCAAGCTTAACGTCTGGCACCACGGGAAGGCGGAAAGAGCCACTTGGGAAGGAGAGGCTATAAGAGACGCGTCACTTCCCCTGTGAGGACTGCCGCGGCACGCCCGTCTGGAAGCGATACGCCCCAGTGCGAGCCTCCGTGCCTTACGGCGCGCCGGCTACGGGCGGGCCCGCGCCGAACGCGCCGTCGAGCGACCGACCTCACGCCAGACAGATAAAGCCTTTGCCAAAGCGGTACAGCATAAGGTGGGACGAGGCAGTCTGAATTACATTTTATAGATGTATTTCTCACATATGTCAGAGCCTCTCGCGGTCGTCGTCGTCGTCGTCGTCGTCGTCGTCGTCGTCGCCGCCGCCGCTTCTGCAGAAGTAGCAAATGGCCATCGTGGCAAATGCGGCGAGCCACGCCCTGCCTTCGATTCCGTATGCACAAAGTGTGTGGTCTTGTTTCCCAGTCAATCTTTGGTCGGTCACGTAAGAGGTTGAATGTAACGAATGGGTGGGAAAGAGCAAGGGCAGCGGCTGTGTAGAACGAAAACACAAATTATCAGGGGTGTGAGCGTTTCGAGATAAGTCATATACTAGTTGCACTTGGTCGTCAGTGACTGTGTGGCCTAATGGATAAGGCGTCGGACTTCGGATCTGAAGATTACAGGTTCGAATGCTGTCACGCTCGTCTTTTATCAGTTCTGAAAAAGAAACATACCGTTTTAATGTAGCATTTGAGCAGTACGAAACCGTCTGAATGTTGCTGTTGACCATTTTCTGCTTGGAGATGCTCTTGAGCTTGAAACACACACTACAATACTTGTGTTACCTAGCGAAATGGTCGGCAGAGTGCAGTCACCCCGAGTTTCCACTGGCACTTGCACATCTAAAACAACGTCGGAAAGTAACTCGTTCGCCTTTTGAGTCACATCAAGTATGAGTGTTAATTTTGACGCCACTAGCTCTGCAGGTTGTCATGCAATTCCTTTACCTCTCAGAAATGATTATGAAATAAAAGTGAAGTACGTGACGAGTGTGACGTTAGGAAAACGTTTGGCAGCATGGAGAGATTCTGTATGGGACCACCCAACCCAAACGAGTACTGTGTGACTTGCTACCCGGCAAGTATTCACCTAAGCAGGCGGGCTAGCTCAGTCTGTAAAGCATGAGACTCTTAATCTCAGGGTCGTGTGTTCGAGCCCCACACTGGGCGGAACGGAATTTTGTTCCGCTCCAGATGTAAATTACCGTTTTTCTGATTAACGTGATGTAATGGAAATAGCAACTTTAAACTTTGCCTACGTCTCTGTCAGTCGCAAAGAACCTGTATTTGAAGGTGAAGGTGATTTTGTAGACATGTGTGAAAGACATGTTCTGAAACGCAAGTGTTGTTGTTTGGAGAGCACATCGGTTATGTGTCAGATGTGTGGCCAAGCAGTAATGGGTCGCCATAGCTGCAAATATTAGTCGGTAATATGGAGTGTTGTCAGCTGAAGTCTGATGATCCAGACCACCGTAAGGACGAAGCACGCAAAAGTACCGCCAGGCCTCGCTTGTTTAGCTCAGTGGTAGAGCACTGGACCAGTAAACCAAAGGTCGTGAGTTCCATCCTCGAAGGAGGAAGTCGTAGTTTGGAAATCAGTTGCGCGTCGTGGCCGTATAGCAAACAGTATCTGTGATGACGAACAATTAGCGACATGCCTTTTATTTAGAATTACTCTCAGATGTGATTAAGGCGAATGGCGCAGATAAAGCCTTTGCCAAAGCGGTACAGCATAAGGTGGGACGAGGCAGTCTGAATTACATTTTATAGATGTATTTCTCACATATGTCAGAGCCTCTCGCGGTCGTCGTCGTCGTCGTCGTCGTCGTCGTCGTCGTCGTCGTCGTCGTCGCCGCCGCCGCTTCTGCAGAAGTAGCAAATGGCCATCGTGGCAAATGCGGCGAGGCACGCCCTGCCTTCGATTCCGTATGCACAAAGTGTGTGGTCTTGTTTCCCCGTCTATATTTCGTCGGTCACGTAAGAGGTTGAATGTAACGAATGGGTGGGAAAGAGCAAGGGCAGCGGCTGTGTAGAACGAAAACACAAATTATCAGGGGTGTGAGCGTTTCGAGATGAGTCATATACAAGTTGCACTTGGTCGTCAGTGACTGTGTGGCCTAATGGATAAGGCGTCGGACTTCGGATCTGAAGATTACAGGTTCGAATGCTGTCACGCTCGTGTTTTATTAGTTCTGAAAAAGAAACATACCGTTTTAATGTAGCATTTGAGCAGTACGAAACCGTCTGAATGTTGCTGTTGACCATTTTCTGCTTGGAGATGCTCTTGAGCTTGAAACACACACTACAAGACCGGTGTTAACTAGCGAAATGGTCGGCAGAGTGCCGTCACCGCGAGTTTCCACTGGCACTTGCACATCTAAAACAACGTCAGAAAGTAACTCGTTCGCCTTTTGAGTCACATCAAGTATGAGTGTTAATTTTGACGCCACTAGCTCTGCAGGTTGTCATGCAATTCCTTTACCTCTCAGAAATGATTATGAAATAAAAGTGAAGTACGTGACGAGTGGGACGTTAAGAAAACATTAGGCAGCATGGAGTGATTCTGTATGGGACCACCCAACCCAAACGAGTACTGTGTGACGTGCTGCCCGGCAAGTATTCTCCGAAGCAGCCCGGCTAGCTCAGTCGGTAGAGCATGAGACTCTTAATCTCAGCGTTGTGGGTTCGTGCCCCACGCTGGGAGGAACGGAATTTTCTTCCGCTGCAGATGTAAATTACCGTTTTTCTGATTAACGTGATGTAATGGAAATAGCAACTTTAAACTTTGCCTACGTCTCTGTCAGTCGCAAGGAAACTGTATTTGAAGGTGAAGGTGATTTTGTAGACATGTGTGAAAGACATGTTCTGAAATGCAAGTGTTGTTGTTTGGAGAGGACATCGGTTACGTGTCAGATGTGTAGCCAAGCAGTAATGGGTCGCCATAGCTGCAAATATTAGTCGGTAATATGAAGTGTTGTCAGCTGAAGTCTGATGATCCAGACGACCGTAAGGATAAAGTACGCAAAAGTACCTCTAGGCCGCGCCCCTTTATCTCAGTGGTAGAGCACTGGACTAGTAAACCAAGGGTCGTGAGTTCAACCTCAAAGGAAAAAGTCGAATTTTGGAAATCAGTTGCGCGTCGTGGCCGTATAGCAAACAGTATCTGTGATGACGAACAATTAGCGACATGCCTTTTATTAAGAATTACTCTCAGATGTGATTAAGGCGAATGGCGCAGATAAAGCCTTTGCCAAAGCGGTACAGCATAATGTGGGACGAGGCAGTCTGAATTACATTTTATAGATGTATTTCTCACATATGTCAGAGCCTCTCGCGGTCGTCGTCGTCGTCGCCGCCGCCGCTTCTGCAGAAGTAGCAAATGGCCATCGTGGCAAATGCGGCGAGCCACGCCCTGCCTTCGATTCCGTATGCACAAAGTGTGTGGTCTTGTTTCCCAGTCTATCTTTGGTCGGTCACGTAAGAGGTTGAATGTAACGAATGGATGGGAAAGAGCAAGGGCAGTGGCTGTGTAGAACGAAAACACAAATTATCAGGGGGTGTGAGCGTTTCGAGATGAGTCATATACAAGTTGCACTTGGTCGTCAGTGACTGTGTGGCCTAATGGATATGGCGTCGGACTTCGGATCTGAAGATTACAGGTTCGAATGCTGTCACGCTCGTGTTTTATCAGTTCTGAAAAAGAAACATACCGTTTTAATGTAGCATTTGAGCAGTACGAAACCGTCTGAATGTTGCTGTTGACCATTTTCTGCTTGGAGATGCCCTTGAGCTTGAAACACACACTACAAGACCGGTGTTAACTAGCGAAATGGTCGGCAGAGTGCCGTCACCGCGAGTTTCCACTGGCACTTGCACATCTAAAACAACGTCAGAAAGTAACTCGTTCGCCTTTTGAGTCACATCAAGTATGAGTGTTAATTTTGACGCCACTAGCTCTGCAGGTTGTCATGCAATTCCTTTACCTCTCAGAAATGATTATGAAATAAAAGTGAAGTACGTGACGAGTGGGACGTTAGGAAAACATTAGGCAGCATGGAGTGATTCTGTATGGGACCACCCAACCCAAACGAGTACTGTGTGACGTGCTGCCCGGCAAGTATTCTCCGAAGCAGCCCGGCTAGCTCAGTCGGTAGAGCATGAGACTCTTAATCTCAGCGTTGTGGGTTCGAGCACCACGCTGGGAGGAACGGAATTTTCTTCCGCTGCAGATGTAAATTACCGTTTTTCTGATTAACGTGATGTAATGGAAATAGCAACTTTAAACTTTGCCTACGTCTCTGTCAGTCGCAAGGAAACTGTATTTGAAGGTGAAGGTGATTTTGTAGACATGTGTGAAAGACATGTTCTGAAATGCAAGTGTTGTTGTTTGGAGAGGACATCGGTTACGTGTCAGATGTGTAGCCAAGCAGTAATGGGTCGCCATAGCTGCAAATATTAGTCGGTAATATGAAGTGTTGTCAGCTGAAGTCTGATGATCCAGACGACCGTAAGGACGAAGTACGCAAAAGTACCTCTAGCCCGCGCCCCTTTAGCTCAGTGGTAGAGCACTGGACTAGTAAACCAAGGGTCGTGAGTTCCATCCTCAAAGGAAGAGGTCGAATTTTGGAAATCAGTTGCGCGTCGTGGCCGTATAGCAAACAGTATCTGTGATGACGAACAATTAGCGACATGCCTTTTATTAAGAATTACTCTCAGATGTGATTAAGGCGAATGGCGCAGATAAAGCCTTTGCCAAAGCGGTACAGCATAAGGTGGGACGAGGCAGTCTGAATTACATTTTATAGATGTATTTCTCACATATGTCAGAGCCTCTCGCGGTCGTCGTCGTCGCCGCCGCCGCTTCTGCAGAAGTAGCAAATGGCCATCGTGGCAAATGCGGCGAGGCACGCCCTGCCTTCGATTCCGTATGCACAAAGTGTGTGGTCTTGTTTCCCCGTCTATATTTCGTCGGTCACGTAAGAGGTTGAATGTGACGAATGGGTGGGAAAGAGCAAGGGCAGCGGCTGTGTAGAACGAAAACACAAATTATCAGGGGTGTGAGCGTTTCGAGATGAGTCATATACAAGTTGCACTTGATCGTCAGTGACTGTGTGGCCTAATGGATAAGGCGTCGGACTTCGGATCTGAAGATTACAGGTTCGAATGCTGTCACGCTCGTCTTTTATCAGTTCTGAAAAAGAAACATACCGTTTTAATGTAGCATTTGAGCAGTACGAAACCGTCTGAATGTTGCTGTTGACCATTTTCTGCTTGGAGATGCTCTTGAGCTTGAAACACACACTACAATACTTGTGTTACCTAGCGAAATGGTCGGCAGAGTGCAGTCACCCCGAGTTTCCACTGGCACTTGCACATCTAAAACAACGTCGGAAAGTAACTCGTTCGCCTTTTGAGTCACATCAAGTATGAGTGTTAATTTTGACGCCACTAGCTCTGCAGGTTATCATGCAATTCCTTTACCTCTCAGAAATGATTATGAAATAAAAGTGAAGTACGTGACGAGTGTGACGTTAGGAAAACGTTTGCAGCATGGAGAGATTCTGTATGGGACCACCCAACCCAAACGAGTACTGTGTGACTTGCTACCCGGCAAGTATTCACCTAAGCAGGCGGGCTAGCTCAGTCTGTAAAGCATGAGACTCTTAATCTCAGGGTCGTGCGTTCGAGCCCCACACTGGGCGGAACGGAATTTTGTTCCGCTCCAGATGTAAATTACCGTTTTTCTGATTAACGTGATGTAATGGAAATAGCAACTTTAAACTTAGCCTACGTCTCTGTCAGTCGCAAAGAACCTGTATTTGAAGGTGAAGGTGATTTTGTAGACATGTGTGAAAGACATGTTCTGAAACGCAAGTGTTGTTGTTTGGAGAGCACATCGGTTATGTGTCAGATGTGTGGCCAAGCAGTAATGGGTCGCCATAGCTGCAAATATTAGTCGGTAATATGGAGTGTTGTCAGCTGAAGTCTGATGATCCAGACCACCGTAAGGACGAAGCACGCAAAAGTACCGCCAGGCCTCGCTTGTTTAGCTCAGTGGTAGAGCACTGGACCAGTAAACCAAAGGTCGTGAGTTCCATCCTCGAAGGAGGAAGTCGTAGTTTGGAAATCAGTTGCGCGTCGTGGCCGTATAGCAAACAGTATCTGTGATGACGAACAATTAGCGACATGCCTTTTATTTAGAATTACTCTCAGATGTGATTAAGGCGAATGGCGCAGATAAAGCCTTTGCCAAAGCGGTACAGCATAAGGTGGGACGAGGCAGTCTGAATTACATTTTATAGATGTATTTCTCACATATGTCAGAGCCTCTCGCAGTCGTCGTCGACGTCGTCGTCGTCGCCGTCGCCGCTTCTGCAGAAGTAGCAAATGGCCATCGTATCAAATGCGGCGAGGCACGCCCTGCCTTCGATTCCGTATGCACAAAGTGTGTGGTCTTGTTTCCCAGTCTATCTTTGGTCGGTCACGTAAGAGGTTGAATGTAACGAATGGGTGGGAAAGAGCAAGGGCAGCGGCTGTGTAGAACGAAAACACAAATTATCAGGGGTGTGAGCGTTTCGAGATGAGTCATATACAAGTTGCACTTGGTCGTCAGTGACTGTGTGGCCTAATGGATAAGGCGTCGGACTTCGGATCTGAAGATTACAGGTTCGAATGCTGTCACGCTCGTGTTTTATTAGTTCTGAAAAAGAAACATACCGTTTTAATGTAGCATTTGAGCAGTACGAAACCGTCTGAATGTTGCTGTTGACCATTTTCTGCTTGGAGATGCTCTTGAGCTTGAAACACACACTACAAGACCGGTGTTAACTAGCGAAATGGTCGGCAGAGTGCCGTCACCGCGAGTTTCCACTGGCACTTGCACATCTAAAACAACGTCAGAAAGTAACTCGTTCGCCTTTTGAGTCACATCAAGTATGAGTGTTAATTTTGACGCCACTAGCTCTGCAGGTTGTCATGCAATTCCTTTACCTCTCAGAAATGATTATGAAATAAAAGTGAAGTACGTGACGAGTGGGACGTTAAGAAAACATTAGGCAGCATGGAGTGATTCTGTATGGGACCACCCAACCCAAACGAGTACTGTGTGACGTGCTGCCCGGCAAATATTCTCCGAAGCAGCCCGGCTAGCTCAGTCGGTAGAGCATGAGACTCTTAATCTCAGCGTTGTGGGTTCGTGCCCCACGCTGGGAGGAACGGAATTTTCTTCCGCTGCAGATGTAAATTACCGTTTTTCTGATTAACGTGATGTAATGGAAATAGCAACTTTAAACTTTGCCTACGTCTCTGTCAGTCGCAAGGAAACTGTATTTGAAGGTGAAGGTGATTTTGTAGACATGTGTGAAAGACATGTTCTGAAATGCAAGTGTTGTTGTTTGGAGAGGACATCGGTTACGTGTCAGATGTGTAGCCAAGCAGTAATGGGTCGCCATAGCTGCAAATATTAGTCGGTAATATGAAGTGTTGTCAGCTGAAGTCTGATGATCCAGACGACCGTAAGGATAAAGTACGCAAAAGTACCTCTAGGCCGCGCCCCTTTATCTCAGTGGTAGAGCACTGGACTAGTAAACCAAGGGTCGTGAGTTCAACCTCAAAGGAAAAAGTCGAATTTTGGAAATCAGTTGCGCGTCGTGGCCGTATAGCAAACAGTATCTGTGATGACGAACAATTAGCGACATGCCTTTTATTAAGAATTACTCTCAGATGTGATTAAGGCGAATGGCGCAGATAAAGCCTTTGCCAAAGCGGTACAGCATAATGTGGGACGAGGCAGTCTGAATTACATTTTATAGATGTATTTCTCACATATGTCAGAGCCTCTCGCGGTCGTCGTCGTCGTCGCCGCCGCCGCTTCTGCAGAAGTAGCAAATGGCCATCGTGGCAAATGCGGCGAGCCACGCCCTGCCTTCGATTCCGTATGCACAAAGTGTGTGGTCTTGTTTCCCAGTCTATCTTTGGTCGGTCACGTAAGAGGTTGAATGTAACGAATGGATGGGAAAGAGCAAGGGCAGTGGCTGTGTAGAACGAAAACACAAATTATCAGGGGGTGTGAGCGTTTCGAGATGAGTCATATACAAGTTGCACTTGGTCGTCAGTGACTGTGTGGCCTAATGGATATGGCGTCGGACTTCGGATCTGAAGATTACAGGTTCGAATGCTGTCACGCTCGTGTTTTATCAGTTCTGAAAAAGAAACATACCGTTTTAATGTAGCATTTGAGCAGTACGAAACCGTCTGAATGTTGCTGTTGACCATTTTCTGCTTGGAGATGCCCTTGAGCTTGAAACACACACTACAAGACCGGTGTTAACTAGCGAAATGGTCGGCAGAGTGCCGTCACCGCGAGTTTCCACTGGCACTTGCACATCTAAAACAACGTCAGAAAGTAACTCGTTCGCCTTTTGAGTCACATCAAGTATGAGTGTTAATTTTGACGCCACTAGCTCTGCAGGTTGTCATGCAATTCCTTTACCTCTCAGAAATGATTATGAAATAAAAGTGAAGTACGTGACGAGTGGGACGTTAGGAAAACATTAGGCAGCATGGAGTGATTCTGTATGGGACCACCCAACCCAAAGGAGTACTGTGTGACGTGCTGCCCGGCAAGTATTCTCCGAAGCAGCCCGGCTAGTTCAGTCGGTAGAGCATGAGACTCTTAATCTCAGCGTTGTGGGTTCGAGCACCACGCTGGGAGGAACGGAATTTTCTTCCGCTGCAGATGTAAATTACCGTTTTTCTGATTAACGTGATGTAATGGAAATAGCAACTTTAAACTTTGCCTACGTCTCTGTCAGTCGCAAGGAAACTGTATTTGAAGGTGAAGGTGATTTTGTAGACATGTGTGAAAGACATGTTCTGAAATGCAAGTGTTGTTGTTTGGAGAGGACATCGGTTACGTGTCAGATGTGTAGCCAAGCAGTAATGGGTCGCCATAGCTGCAAATATTAGTCGGTAATATGAAGTGTTGTCAGCTGAAGTCTGATGATCCAGACGACCGTAAGGACGAAGTACGCAAAAGTACCGCTAGGCCGCGCCCCTTTAGCTCAGTGGTAGAGCACTGGACTAGTAAACCAAGGGTCGTGAGTTCCATCCTCAAAGGAAGAGGTCGAATTTTGGAAATCAGTTGCGCGTCGTGGCCGTATAGCAAACAGTATCTGTGATGACGAACAATTAGCGACATGCCTTTTATTAAGAATTACTCTCAGATGTGATTAAGGCGAATGGCGCAGATAAAGCCTTTGCCAAAGCGGTACAGCATAAGGTGGGACGAGGCAGTCTGAATTACATTTTATAGATGTATTTCTCACATATGTCAGAGCCTCTCGCGGTCGTCGTCGTCGTCGCCGCCGCCGCTTCTGCAGAAGTAGCAAATGGCCATCGTGGCAAATGCGGCGAGGCACGCCCTGCCTTCGATTCCGTATGCACAAAGTGTGTGGTCTTGTTTCCCCGTCTATATTTCGTCGGTCACGTAAGAGGTTGAATGTGACGAATGGGTGGGAAAGAGCAAGGGCAGCGGCTGTGTAGAACGAAAACACAAATTATCAGGGGTGTGAGCGTTTCGAGATGAGTCATATACAAGTTGCACTTGGTCGTCAGTGACTGTGTGGCCTAATGGATAAGGCGTCGGACTTCGGATCTGAAGATTACAGGTTCGAATGCTGTCACGCTCGTGTTTTAAACACTTCTGAAAAAGAAACATACCGTTTTAATGTAGCATTTGAGCAGTACGAAACCGTCTGAATGTTGCTGTTGACCATTTTCTGCTTGGAGATGCTCTTGAGCTTGAAACACACACTACAAGACCGGTGTTAACTAGCGAAATGGTCGGCAGAGTGCCGTCACCGCGAGTTTCCACTGGCACTTGCTCATCTAAAACAACGTCGGAAAGTAACTCGTTCGCCTTTTGAGTCACAACAAGTATGAGTGTTAATTTTGACGCCACTAGCTCTGCAGGTTGTCATGCAATTCCTTTACCTCTCAGAAATGATTATGAAATAAATGTGAAGTACGTGACGAGTTTGTCGTTAGGAAAACATTAGGCAGCATGGAGAGATTCTGTATGGGACCACCCAACCCAAACGAGTACTGTGCGACAAGCTACCTGGCAAGTATTCACCGAAGCAGCTGGGCTAGCTCAGTCGGTAGAGCATGAGACTCTTAATCCCAGGGTCGTGGGTTCCAGCCCCACGGTGGGCGGAATGGAATTATGTTCCGCTGCAGATGTAAATTACCGTTTTTCTGATTAACGTGATGTAATGGAAATAGCAACTTTAAACTTTGCCCACGTCTCTGTCAGTCGCAAGGAAACTGTATTTGAAGGTGAAGGTGATTTTGTAGACATGTGTGAAAGGCATGTTCTGAAATACAAGTGTTGTTGTTTGGAGAGCACATCGGTTATGTGTCAGATGTGTAGCCAAGCAGTAATGGGTCGCCATAGCTGCAAATATTAGTCGGTAATATGAAGTGTTGTCAGCTGAAGTCTGATGATCCAGACGACCGTAAGGACGAAGTACACAAAAGTACCGCTAGGCCGCGCCTCTTTAGCTCAGTGGTAGAGCACTGGACTAGTAAACCAAAGGTCGTGACTTCCATCCTCAAAGGAGGAAGTCGAATTTTGGAAATCAGTTGCGCGTCGTGGCCGTATAGCAAACAGTATCTGTGATGACGAACAATTAACGACATGCTTTTTATTTATAATTACTCTCAGATGTGATTAAGGCGAATGGCGCAGATAAAGACTTTGCCAAAGCGGTACAGCATAAGGTGGGACGAGGCAGTCTGAATTACATTTTATAGATGTATTTCTCACATATGTAAGAGCCAGTCGAAGTCGTCGTCGTCGTCGTCGTCGCCGCCGCCGCCGCCGCTTCTGCAGAAGTAGCAAATGGCCATCGTGGCAAATGCGGCGAGGCACGCCCTGCCTTCGATTCCGTATGCACAAAGTGTGTGGTCTTGTTTCCCAGTCTATATTTGGTCGGTCACGTAAGAGGTTGAATGTAACGAATGGGTGGGAAAGAGCAAGGGGCAGCGGCTGTGTAGAACGAAAACACAAATTATCATGGGTGTGAGCGTTTCGAGATGAGTCATACACAAGTTGCACTTGGTCGTCAGTGACTGTGTTGCCTAATGGATAAAGCGTCGGACTTCGGATCTGAAGATTACAGGTTCGAATGCTGTCACGCTCGTGTTTTATCAATTCTGAAAAAGAAACATACCGTTTTAATGTAGCATTTGAGCAGTACGAAACCGTCTGAATGTTGCTGTTGACCATTTTCTGCTTGGAGATGCTCTTGAGCTTGAAACACACAATACAAGACCGGTGTTAACTAGCGAAATATTCGGCAGAGTGCCGTCACCGCGAGTTTCCACTGGCACCTTCACATCTAAAACAACGTCGGAAAGTAAGTGGTTCGCCTTTTGAGTCACATCACGTATGAGTGTTAATTTTGACGCCACTAGCTCTGCAGGTTGTCATGCAATTCCTTTACCTCTCAGAAATGATTATGAAATAAAAGTGAAGTACGTGACGAGTGTGACGTTAGGAAAACATTAGGCAGCATGGAGAGATTCTGTATGGGACCACCCAACCCAAACGAGTACTGTGTGACGTGCTACACGGCAAGTATTCACCGAAGCAGCCTGGCTAGCTCAGTCGGTAGAGCATGAGACTCTTAATTTCAGAGTCGTGGGTTTAAGCACGACGCTGGGCGGAACGGAATTTTGTTCCGCTGCAGATGTAAATTACCGTTTTTCTGATTAACGTGATGTAATGGAAATAGCAACTTTAAACTTTGCCTACGTCTCTGTCAGTCGCAAAGAAACTGTATTTGAAGGTGAAGGTGATTTTGTAGACATGTGTGAAAGACATGTTCTGAAATGCAAGTGTTGTTGTTTGGAGAGCACATCGGTTATGTGTCAGATGTGTGGCCAAGCAGTAATGGGTCGCCATAGCTGCAAATATTAGTTGGTAATATTGAGTGTTGTCAGCTGAAGTCTGATGATCCAGACGACCGTAAGGACGAAGTACGCAAAAGTACCGCTAGGCCACGCCTGTTTAGCTCAGTGGTAGAGCACTGGACTAGTAAACCAAGGGTCGTGAGTTCCATCCTCAAAGGAGGAAGTCGTATTTTGGAAATCAGTTGCGCGTCGTGTCCGTATAGCAAACAGTATCTGTGATGACGAACAATTAGCGACATGCCTTTTATTAAGAATTACTCTCAGATGTGATTAAGGCGAATGGCGCAGATAAAGCCTTTGCCAAAGCGGTACAGCATAAGGTGGGACGAGGCAGTCTGAATTACATTTTATAGATGTATTTCTCACATATGTCAGAGCCTCTCGCGGTCGTCGTCGTCGTCGTCGTCGTCGTCGTCGCCGCCACCGCTTCTGCAGAAGTCGCAAATGGCCATCGTGGCAAATGCGGCGAGGCACGCCCTGCCTTCGATTCCGTATGCACAAAGTGTGTGGTCTTGTTTCCCAGTCTATCTTTGGTCGGTCACGTAAGAGGTTGAATGTAACGAATGGGTGGGAGGGTGGGAAAGAGCAAGGGCAGCAGCTATGTAGAACGATAACACAAATTATCAAGGGTGTGAGCGTTTCGAGATGAGTCATATACAAGTTGCACTTTGTGGTCAGTGACTGTGTGGCCTAATGGATGAGGCGTCGGACTTCGGATCTGAAGATTACAGGTTCGAATGCTGTCACGCTCGTGTTTTATCAGTTCTGAAAAAGAAACGTATCGTTTTAATGTAGCATTTGAGCAGTACGAAACCGTCTGAATGTTGCTGTTGACCATTTTCTGCTTGGAGATGCTCTTGAGCTTGAAACACACACTACAAGACCGGTGTTAACTAGCGAAATGGTCGGCAGAGTGCCGTCACCCCGAGTTTCCACTGGCACTTGCACATCTAAAACAACGTCGGAAAGAAACTCGTTTGCCTTTTGAGTCACATGAAGTATGAGTGTTAATTTTGACGCCACCAGCTCTGCAGGTTGTCATGCAATTCCTTTACCTCTCAGAAATGATTATGAAATAAATGTGAAGTACGTGACGAGTGTGACGTTAGGAAAACATTAGGCAGCATGGAGAGATTCTGTATGGGACCACCCAACCCAAACGAGTACTGTGTGACGTGCTACCCGGCAAGTATTCACCGAAGCAGGCGGTTTAGCTCAGTCTGTAGAGCATGAGACTCTTAATCTCAGGGTCGTGGGATCGAGCCCCACACTGGGCGGAACGGAATTTTGTTCCACTGCAGATGTAAACTACCTTTTTTCTGATTAACGTGATGCAATGGAAATAGCAACTTCAAACTTTGCCTACGTCTCTGTCAGTCGCAAAGAAACTGTATTTGAAGGTGAAGGTGATTTTGTAGACATGTGTGAAAGACTTGTTCTGAAATGCAAGTGTTGTTGTTTGGAGAGCACATGGGTTATGTGTCAGATGTGTGGCCAAGCAGTAATGGGTCGCCATAGCTGCAAATATTAGTCGGTAATATGGAGTGTTGTCAGCTGAAGTCTGATGATTCAGACGACCGTAGAACGAAGTACGCAAAAGTACCGCTAGGCCGCGCCTCTTTAGCTCAGTGGTAGAGCGCTGGACTAGTAAACCAAGGGTCGTGAGTTCCATCCTCAAAGGAGGAAGTCGTATTTTGGAAATCAGTTGCGCGTCGTGGCCGTATAGCAAACAGTATCTGTGATGACGAACAATTAGCGACATGCATTTTATTAAGAATTACTCTCAGATGTGATTATGGCGAATGGCGCAGATAAAGCCTTTGCCAAAGCGGTACAGCATAAGGTGGGACGAGGCAGTCTGAATTACATTTTATAGATGTATTTCTCACATATGTCAGAGCCTCTCGCGGTCGTCGTCGTCGTCGTCGTCGTCGTCGTCGCCGCCGCCGCTTCTGCAGAAGTAGCAAATGGCCATCGTGGCAAATGCGGCGAGCCACGCCCTGCCTTCGATTCCGTATGCACAAAGTGTGTGGTCTTGTTTCCCAGTCAATCTTTGGTCGGTCACGTAAGACGTTGAATGTAACGAATGGGTGGGAAAGAGCAAGGGCAGCGGCTGTGTAGAACGAAAACACAAATTATCAGGGGTGTGAGCGTTTCGAGATAAGTCATATACTAGTTGCACTTGGTCGTCAGTGACTGTGTGGCCTAATGGATAAGGCGTCGGACTTCGGATCTGAAGATTACAGGTTCTAATGCTGTCACGATCGTCTTTTATCAGTTCTGAAAAAGAAACATACCGTTTTAATGTAGCATTTGAGCAGTACGAAACCATCTGAATGTTGCTGTTGACCATTTTCTGCTTGGAGATGCTCTTGAGCTTGAAACACACACTACAATACTTGTGTTACCTAGCGAAATGGTCGGCAGAGTGCAGTCACCCCGAGTTTCCACTGGCACTTGCACATCTAAAACAACGTCGGAAAGTAACTCGTTCGCCTTTTGAGTCACATCAAGTATGAGTGTTAATTTTGACGCCACTAGCTCTGCAGGTTGTCATGCAATTCCTTTACCTCTCAGAAATGATTATGAAATAAAAGTGAAGTACGTGACGAGTGTGACGTTAGGAAAACGTTTGGCAGCATGGAGAGATTCTGTATGGGACCACCCAACCCAAACGAGTACTGTGTGACTTGCTACCCGGCAAGTATTCACCTAAGCAGGCGGGCTAGCTCAGTCTGTAAAGCATGAGACTCTTAATCTCAGGGTCGTGCGTTCGAGCCCCACACTGGGCGGAACGGAATTTTGTTCCGCTCCAGATGTAAATTACCGCTTTTCTGATTAACGTGATGTAATGGAAATAGCAACTTTAAACTTAGCCTACGTCTCTGTCAGTCGCAAAGAACCTGTATTTGAAGGTGAAGGTGATTTTGTAGACATGTGTGAAAGACATGTTCTGAAACGCAAGTGTTGTTGTTTGGAGAGCACATCGGTTATGTGTCAGATGTGTGGCCAAGCAGAAATGGGTCGCCATAGCTGCAAATATTAGTCGGTAATATGAAGTGTTGAAGGCTGAAGTCTGATGATCCAGACGACCGTAAGGACGAAGTACGCAAAATTACCGCTAGGCCACGCCACTTTAGCGCAGTGGTAGAGCACTGGACTAGTAAACCAAGGGTCGTGAGTTCCATCCTCAAAGGAGGAGGCCGTATTTTGGAAATTAATTGCGCGTCATGGCCGTATAGCAAACAGTATCTGTGATGACGAACAATTAGCGACATGCCTTTTATTAATAATTACTCTCAGATGTGATTAAGGCGAATGGCGCAGATAAAGCCTTTGCCAAAGCGGTACAGCATAAGGTAGGACGAGGCAGTCTGAATTACATTTTATAGATGTATTTCTCACATATGTCAGAGCCTCTCGCGGTCGTCGTCGTCGTCGTCGTCGTCGTCGTCGCCGCCGCCGCTTCTGCAGAAGTAGCAAATGGCCATCGTGGCAAATGCGGCGAGGCACGCCCTGCCTTCGATTCCGTATGCACAAAGTGTGTGTTCTTGTTTCCCAGTCTATCTTTGGTCGGTCACATAAGAGGTTGAATGTAACGAATGGGTGGGAAAGAGCAAGGGCAGCGGCTGTGTAGAACGAAAACACAAATTATCAGGGGTGTGAGCGTTTCGAGATGAGTCATATACAATTTTCACTTGGTCGTCAGTGACTGTGTGGCCTAATGGATAAGGCGTCGGACTTCGGATCTGAAGCTTACAGGTTCGAATGCTGTCACGCTCGTGTTTTATCAGTTCTGAAAAAGAAACGTACCGTTTTAATGTAGCATTTGAGCAGTACGAAACCGTCTGAATGTTGCTGTTGACCATTTTCTGCTTGGAGATGCTCTTGAGCTTGAAACACACACTACAAGACCGGTGTTAACTAGCGAAATGGTCGGCAGAGTGCCGTCACCCCGAGTTTCCACTGGCACTTGCACATCTAAAACAACGTCGGAAAGTAACTCGTTCGCCTTTTGAGTCACATCAAGTATGAGTGTTAATTTTGGCGCCACTAGCTCTGCAGGTTGTCATGCGATTCTTTTACCTCTCAGAAATGATTATGAAATAAAAGTGAAGTATGTAACGAGTGTGACGTTAGGAAAACTTTAGGCAGCATGGAGAGATTCTGTATGGGACCACCCAACCCAAACGAGTACTGTGTGACGTGCTACCCGGCAAATATTCACTGAAGCAGCCGGGCTAGCTCAGTCGGTAGAGCATGAGACTCTTAATCTCAGGGTCGTGGGTTCGAGCCCCACGCTGGTTGGAACGGAATTTTGTTCCGCTGCAGATGTAAATTACCGTTTTTCTGATTAACGTGATGTAATGGAAATAGCAACTTTAAACTTTGCCTACGTCTCTGTCAGTCGCAAAGAAACTGTATTTGAAGGTGAAGGTGATTTTGTAGACATGTGTGAAAGACATGTTCTGAAATGCAAGTGTTGTTGTTTGGAGAGCACATCGGTTATGTGTCAGATGTGTGGCCAAGCAGTAATGGGTCGCCATAGCTGCAAATATTAGTCGGTAATATGGAGTGTTGTCAGCTGAAGTCTGATGATCCAGACCACCGTAAGGACGAAGCACGCAAAAGTACCGCCAGGCCTCGCTTGTTTAGCTCAGTGGTAGAGCACTGGACCAGTAAACCAAAGGTCGTGAATTCCATCCTCAAAGGAGGAAGTAGTAGTTTGGAAATCAGTTGCGCGTCGTGGCCGTATAGCAAACAGTATCTGTTATGACGAACAATTAGCGACATGCCTTTTATTTACAATTACTCTCAGATGTGATTAAGGCGAATGGCGCAGATAAAGCCTTTGCCAAAGCGGTACAGCATAAGGTGGGACGAGGCAGTCTGAATTACATTTTATAGATGTATTTCTCACATATGTCAGAGCCTCTCGCAGTCGTCGTCGACGTCGTCGTCGTCGCCGTCGCCGCTTCTGCAGAAGTAGCAAATGGCCATCGTATCAAATGCGGCGAGGCACGCCCTGCCTTCGATTCCGTATGCACAAAGTGTGTGGTCTTGTTTCCCAGTCTATCTTTGGTCGGTCACGTAAGAGGTTGAATGTAACGAATGGGTGGGAAAGAGCAAGGGCAGCGGCTGTGTAGAACGAAAACACAAATTATCAGGGGTGTGAGCGTTTCGAGATAAGTCATATACTAGTTGCACTTGGTCGTCAGTGACTGTGTGGCCTAATGGATAAGGCGTTGGACTTCGGATCTGAAGATTACAGGTTCGAATGCTGTCACGCTCGTGTTTTATCAATTCTGAAAAAGAAACATACCGTTTTAATGTAGCATTTGAGCAGTACGAAACCGTCTGAATGTTGCTGTTGACCATTTTCTGCTTGGAGATGCTCTTGAGCTTGAAACACACACTACAATACTTGTGTTACCTAGCGAAATGGTCGGCAGAGTGCAGTCACCCCGAGTTTCCACTGGCACTTGCACATTTAAAACAACGTCGGAAAGTAACTCGTTCGCCTTTTGAGTCACATCAAGTATGAGTGTTAATTTTGACGCCACTAGCTCTGCAGGTTGTCATGCAATTCCTTTACCTCTCAGAAATGATTATGAAATAAAAGTGAAGTACGTGACGAGTGTGACGTTAGGAAAACATTTGGCAGCATGGAGAGATTCTGTATGGGACCACCCAACCCAAACGAGTACTGTGTGACGTGCTACCCGGCAAGTATTCACCGAAGCAGGCGGGCTAGCTCAGTCTGTAAAGCATGAGACTCTTAATCTCAGGGTCGTGGGTTAGAGCCCCATGCTGGGCGGAACGGAATTTTGTTCCGCTGCAGATGTAAATTACCGTTTTTCTGATTAACGTGATGTAATGGAAACAGCAACTTTAAACTTTGCCTACGTCTCTGTCAGTCGCAAAGAAACTGTATTTGAAGGTGAAGGTGATTTTGTAGACATGTGTGAAAGACATGTTCTGAAATGCAAGTGTTGTTGTTTGGAGAGCACATCGGTTATGTGTCAGATGTGTGGCCAAGCAGTAATGGGTCGCCATAGCTGCAAATATTAGTCGGTAATATGGAGTGTTGTCAGCTGAAGTCTGATGATCCAGACGACCGTAAGGACGAAGTACGCAAAAGTACCGCTAGGCCGCGCCTCTTTAGCGCAGTGGTAGAGCACTGGACTAGTAAACCAAGGGTCGTGAGTTCCATCCTCAAAGGAGGAGGCCGTATTTTGGAAATCAATTGCGCGTCGTGGCCGAATAGCAAACAGTAACTGTGATGACGAACAATTAGCGACATGCCTTTTATTAATAATTACTCTCAGATGTGATTAAGGCGAATGGCGCAGATAAAGCCTTTGCCAAAGCGGTACAGCATAAGGTGGGACGAGGCAGTCTGAATTACATTCGTCGCCGCCGCCGCCGCTTCTGCAGAAGTAGCAAATGGCCATCGTGGCAAATGCGGCGAGGCACGCCCTGCCTTCGATTCCGTATGCACAAAGTGTGTGTTCTTGTTTCCCAGTCTATCTTTGGTCGGTCACGTAAGAGGTTGAATGTAACGAATGGGTGGGAAAGAGCAAGGGCAGCGGCTGTGTAGAACGAAAACACAAATTATCAGGGGTGTGAGCGTTTCGAGATGAGTCATATACAAGTTTCACTTGGTCGTCAGTGACTGTGTGGCCTAATGGATAAGGCGTCGGACTTCGGATCTGAAGATTACAGGTTCGAATGCTGTCACGCTCGTGTTTTATCAGTTCTGAAAAAGAAACGTACCGTTTTAATGTAGCATTTGAGCAGTACGAAACCGTCTGAATGTTGCTGTTGACCATTTTCTGCTTGGAGATGCTCTTGAGCTTGAAACACACACTACAAGACCGGTGTTAACTAGCGAAATGGTCCCCAGAGTGCCCTCACCGCGAGTTTCCACTGGCACTTGCACATCTAAAACTACGTCGGAAAGTAACTCGTTCGCCTTTTGAGTCACATCAAGTATGAGTGTTAATTTTGACGCCACTAGCTCTGCAGGTTGTCATGCAATTCCTTTACCTCTCAGAAATGATTATGAAATAAAAGTGAAGTACGTGACGAGTGTGACGTTAGGAAAACATTAGGCAGCATGGTGAGATTCTGTATGGGACCACCTAACCCAAACGAGTACTGTGTGACGTACTTCCCGGCAAATATTCGCTGAAGCGGCCGGGCTAGCTCAGTCGGTAGAGCATGAGACTTTTAATCTCAGGGTCGTGGGTTCGAGCCCCACACTGGGCGGAACTGAATTTTGTTCCGCTGCAGATGTAAATTACCGTTTTCCTAATTAACGTGATGTAATGGAAATAGCAACTTTAAACTTTGCCTACGTCTCTGTCAGTCGCAAAGAAACTGTATTTGAAGGTGAAGGTGATTTTGTAGACATGTGTGAAAGACATGTTCTGAAACGCAAGTGTTGTTGTTTGGAGAGCACATCGGTTATGTGTCAGATGTGTGGCCAAGCAGTAATGGGTCGCCATAGCTGCAAATATTAGTCGGTAATATGAAGTGTTGAAGGCTGAAGTCTGATGATCCAGACGACCGTAAGGACGAAGTACGCAAAAGTACCGCTAGGCCACGCCTCTTTAGCGCAGTGGTAGAGCACAGGACTAGTAAACCAAGGGTCGTGAGTTCCATCCTCAAAGGAGGAGGCCGTATTTTGGAAATCATTTGCGCGTCGTGGCCGTATAGCAAACAGTATCTGTGATGACGAACAATTAGCGACATGCCTTTTATTAATAATTACTCTCAGATGTGATTAAGGCGAATGGCGCAGATAAAGCCTTTGCCAAAGCGGTACAGCATAAGGTGGGACGAGGCAGTCTGAATTACATTTTATAGATGTATTTCTCACATATGTCAGAGCCTCTCGCGGTCGTCGTCGTCGTCGTCGTCGTCGTCGCCGCCGCCGCTTCTGCAGAAGTAGCAAATGGCCATCGTGGCAAATGCGGCGAGGCACGCCCTGCCTTCGATTCCGTATGCACAAAGTGTGTGGTCTTGTTTCCCCGTCTATATTTCGTCGGTCACGTAAGAGGTTGAATGTAACGAATGGGTGGGAAAGAGCAAGGGCAGCGGCTGTGTAGAACGAAAACACAAATTATCAGGGGTGTGAGCGTTTCGAGATGAGTCATATACAAGTTGCACTTGATCGTCAGTGACTGTGTGGCCTAATGGATAAGGCGTCGGACTTCGGATCTGAAGATTACAGGTTCGAATGCTGTCACGCTCGTGTTTTATTAGTTCTGAAAAACAAACATACCGTTTTAATGTAGCATTTGAGCAGTACGAAACCGTCTGAATGTTGCTGTTGACCATTTTCTGCTTGGAGATGCTCTTGAGCTTGAAACACACACTACAAGACCGGTGTTAACTAGCGAAATGGTCGGCAGAGTGCCGTCACCGCGAGTTTCCACTGGCACTTGCACATCTAAAACAACGTCAGAAAGTAACTCGTTCGCCTTTTGAGTCACATCAAGTATGAGTGTTAATTTTGACGCCACTAGCTCTGCAGGTTGTCATGCAATTCCTTTACCTCTCAGAAATGATTATGAAATAAAAGTGAAGTACGTGACGAGTGGGACGTTAAGAAAACATTAGGCAGCATGGAGTGATTCTGTATGGGACCACCCAACCCAAACGAGTACTGTGTGACGTGCTGCCCGGCAAGTATTCTCCGAAGCAGCCCGGCTAGCTCAGTCGGTAGAGCATGAGACTCTTAATCTCAGCGTTGTGGGTTCGTGCCCCACGCTGGGAGGAACGGAATTTTGTTCCGCTGCAGATGTAAATTACCGTTTTTCTGATTAACGTGATGTAATGGAAATAGCAACTTTAAACTTTGCCTACGTCTCTGTCAGTCGCAAGGAAACTGTATTTGAAGGTGAAGGTGATTTTGTAGACATGTGTGAAAGACATGTTCTGAAATGCAAGTGTTGTTGTTTGGAGAGGACATCGGTTACGTGTCAGATGTGTAGCCAAGCAGTAATGGGTCGCCATAGCTGCAAATATTAGTCGGTAATATGAAGTGTTGTCAGCTGAAGTCTGATGATCCAGACGACCGTAAGGACGAAGTACGCAAAAGTACCGCTAGGACGCGCCTCTTTAGCTCTGTGGTAGAGCACTGGATTAGTAACCAAGGGTCGTGAGTTCCATCCTAAAAGGAAGGAGTCGAATTTTGGAAATCAGTTGCGCGTCGTGGCCGTATAGCAAACAGTATCTGTGATGACGAACAATTAGCGACATGCCTTTTATTAAGAATTACTCTCAGATGTGATTAAGGCGAATGGCGCAGATAAAGCCTTTGCCAAAGCGGTATAGCATAAGGTGGGACGAGGCAGTCTAAATTACATTTTATAGATGTATTTCTCACATATGTCAGAGCCTCTCGCGGTCGTCGTCGTCGTCGTCGTCGTCGTCGTCGCCGCCGCCGCTTCTGCAGAAGTAGCAAATGGCCATCGTGGCAAATGCGGCGAGCCACGCCCTGCCTTCGATTCCGTATGCACAAAGTGTGTGGTCTTGTTTCCCCGTCTATATTTCGTCGGTCACGTAAGAGGTTGAATGTAACGAATGGGTGGGAAAGAGCAAGGGCAGCGGCTGTGTAGAACGAAAACAAATTATCAGGGGTGTGAGCGTTTCGAAATGAGTCATATACAAGTTGCACTTGGTCGTCAGTGACTGTGTGGCCTAATGGATAAGGCGTCGGAATTCGGATCTGAAGATTACAGGTTCGAATGCTGTCACGCTCGTGTTTTAAACAGTTCTGAAAAAGAAACATACCGTTTTAATGTAGCATTTGAGCAGTACGAAACCGTCTGAATGTTGCTGTTGACCATTTTCTGCTTGGAGATGCTCTTGAGCTTGAAACACACACTACAAGACCGGTGTTAACTAGCGAAATGGTCGGCAGAGTGCCGTCACCGCGAGTTTCCACTGGCACTTGCACATCTAAAACAACGTCAGAAAGTAACTCGTTCGCCTTTTGAGTCACATCAAGTATGAGTGTTAATTTTGACGCCACTAGCTCTGCAGGTTGTCATGCAATTCCTTTACCTCTCAGAAATGATTATGAAATAAAAGTGAAGTACGTGACGAGTGGGACGTTAGGAAAACATTAGGCAGCATGGAGTGATTCTGTATGGGACCACCCAACCCAAACGAGTACTGTGTGACGTGCTGCCCGGCAAGTATTCTCCTAAGCAGCCCGGCTAGCTCAGTCGGTAGAGCATGAGACTCTTAATCTCAGCGTCGTGGGTTCGAGCCCCACGCTGGGAGGAACGGAATTTTCTTCCGCTGCAGATGTAAATTACCGTTTTTCTGATTAACGTGATGTAATGGAAATAGCAACTTTAAACTTTGCCTACGTCTCTGTCAGTCGCAAGGCAACTGTATTTGAAGGCGAAGGTGATTTTGTAGACATGTGTGAAAGACATGTTCTGAAATGCAAGTGTTGTTGTTTGGAGAGGACATCGGTTACGTGTCAGATGTGTAGCCAAGCAGTAATGGGTCGCCATAGCTGCAAATATTAGTCGGTAATATGAAGTGTTGTCAGCTGAAGTCTGATGATCCAGACGACCGTAAGGACGAAGTACGCAAAAGTACCTCTAGGCCGCGCCCCTTTAGCTCAGTGGTAGAGCACTGGACTAGTAAACCAAAGGTCGTGAGTTCCATCCTCAAAGGAGGAAGTCGTAGTTTGGAAATCAGTTGCGCGTCGTGGCCGTATAGCAAACAGTATCTGTGATGACGAACAATTAGCGACATGCCTTTTATTTAGAATTACTCTCAGATGTGATTAAGGCGAATGGCGCAGATAAAGCCTTTGCCAAAGCGGTACAGCATAAGGTGGGACGAGGCAGTCTGAATTACATTTTATAGATGTATTTCTCACATATGTCAGAGCCTCTCGCAGTCGTCGTCGACGTCGTCGTCGTCGCCGTCGCCGATTCTGCAGAAGTAGCAAATGGCCATCGTATCAAATGCGGCGAGGCACGCCCTGCCTTCGATTCCGTATGCACAAAGTGTGTGGTCTTGTTTCCCAGTCTATCTTTGGTCGGTCACGTAAGAGGTTGAATGTAACGAATGGGTGGGAAAGAGCAAGGGCAGCGGCTGTGTAGAACGAAAACACAAATTATCAGGGGTGTGAGCGTTTCGAGATAAGTCATATACTAGTTGCACTTGGTCGTCAGTGACTGTGTGGCCTAATGGATAAGGCGTTGGACTTCGGATCTGAAGATTACAGGTTCGAATGCTGTCACGCTCGTCTTTTATCAGTTCTGAAAAAGAAACATACCGTTTTAATGTAGCATTTGAGCAGTACGAAACCGTCTGAATGTTGCTGTTGACCATTTTCTGCTTGGAGATGCTCTTGAGCTTGAAACACACACTACAATACTTGTGTTACCTAGCGAAATGGTCGGCAGAGTGCAGTCACCCCGAGTTTCCACTGGCACTTGCACATTTAAAACAACGTCGGAAAGTAACTCGTTCGCCTTTTGAGTCACATCAAGTATGAGTGTTAATTTTGACGCCACTAGCTCTGCAGGTTGTCATGCAATTCCTTTACCTCTCAGAAATGATTATGAAATAAAAGTGAAGTACGTGACGAGTGTGACGTTAGGAAAACATTTGGCAGCATGGAGAGATTCTGTATGGGACCACCCAACCCAAACGAGTACTGTGTGACGTGCTACCCGGCAAGTATTCACCGAAGCAGGCGGGCTAGCTCAGTCTCTAAAGCATGAGACTCTTAATCTCAGGGTCGTGGGTTAGAGCCCCATGCTGGGCGGAACGGAATTTTGTTCCGCTGCAGATGTAAATTACCGTTTTTCTGATTAACGTGATGTAATGGAAACAGCAACTTTAAACTTTGCCTACGTCTCTGTCAGTCGCAAAGAAACTGTATTTGAAGGTGAAGGTGATTTTGTAGACATGTGTGAAAGACATGTTCTGAAATGCAAGTGTTGTTGTTTGGAGAGCACATCGGTTATGTGTCAGATGTGTGGCCAAGCAGTAATGGGTCGCCATAGCTGCAAATATTAGTCGGTAATATGGAGTGTTGTCAGCTGAAGTCTGATGATCCAGACGACCGTAAGGACGAAGTACGCAAAAGTACCGCTAGGCCGCGCCTCTTTAGCGCAGTGGTAGAGCACTGGACTAGTAAACCAAGGGTCGTGAGTTCCATCCTCAAAGAAGGAGGCCGTATTTTGGAAATCAATTGCGCGTCGTGGCCGAATAGCAAACAGTATCTGTGATGACGAACAATTAGCGACATGCCTTTTATTAATAATTACTCTCAGATGTGATTAAGGCGAATGGCGCAGATAAAGCCTTTGCCAAAGCGGTACAGCATAAGGTGGGACGAGGCAGTCTGAATTACATTTTATAGATGTATTTCTCACATATGTCAGAGCCTCTCGCGGTCGTCGTCGTCGTCGTCGTCGTCGCCGCCGCCGCCGCTTCTGCAGAAGTAGCAAATGGCCATCGTGGCAAATGCGGCGAGGCACGCCCTGCCTTCGATTCCGTATGCACAAAGTGTGTGTTCTTGTTTCCCAGTCTATCTTTGGTCGGTCACGTAAGAGGTTGAATGTAACGAATGGGTGGGAAAGAGCAAGGGCAGCGGCTGTGTAGAACGAAAACACAAATTATCAGGGGTGTGGGCGTTTCGAGATGAGTCATATACAAGTTTCACTTGGTCGTCAGTGACTGTGTGGCCTAATGGATAAGGCGTCGTACTTCGGATCTGAAGCTTACAGGTTCGAATGCTGTCACGCTCGTGTTTTATCAGTACTGAAAAAGAAACCTACCGTTTTAATGTAGCATTTGAGCAGTACGAAACCGTCTGAATGTTGCTGTTGACCATTTTCTGCTTGGAGATGCTCTTGAGCTTGAAACACACACTACAAGACCGGTGTTAACTAGCGAAATGGTCCCCAGAGTGCCCTCACCGCGAGTTTCCACTGGCACTTGCACATCTAAAACAACGTCGGAAAGTAACTCGTTCGCCTTTTGAGTCACATCAAGTATGAGTGTTAATTTTGACGCCACTAGCTCTGCAGGTTGTCATGCAATTCCTTTACCTCTCAGAAATGATTATGAAATAAAAGTGAAGTACGTGACGAGTGTGACGTTAGGAAAACATTAGGCAGCATGGTGAGATTCTGTATGGGACCACCTAACCCAAACGAGTACTGTGTGACGTGCTTCCCGGCAAATATTCGCTGAAGCGGCCGGGCTAGCTCAGTCGGTAGAGCATGAGACTCTTAATCTCAGGGTCGTGGGTTCGAGCCCCACACTGGGCGGAACTGAATTTTGTTCCGCTCCAGATGTAAATTACCGTTTTCCTAATTAACGTGATGTAATGGAAATAGCAACTTTAAACTTTGCCTACGTCTCTGTCAGTCGCAAAGAAACTGTATTTGAAGGTGAAGGTGATTTTGTAGACATGTGTGAAAGACATGTTCTGAAACGCAAGTGTTGTTGTTTGGAGAGCACATCGGTTATGTGTCAGATGTGTGGCCAAGCAGTAATGGGTCGCCATAGCTGCAAATATTAGTCGGTAATATGAAGTGTTGAAGGCTGAAGTCTGATGATCCAGACGACCGTAAGGACGAAGTACGCAAAAGTACCGCTAGGCCACGCCTCTTTAGCGCAGTGGTAGAGCACAGGACTAGTAAACCAAGGGTCGTGAGTTCCATCCTCAAAGGAGGAGGCCGTATTTTGGAAATCATTTGCGCGTCGTGGCCGTATAGCAAACAGTATCTGTGATGACGAACAATTAGCGACATGCCTTTTATTAATAATTACTCTCAGATGTGATTAAGGCGAATGGCGCAGATAAAGCCTTTGCCAAAGCGGTACAGCATAAGGTGGGACGAGGCAGTCTGAATTACATTTTATAGATGTATTTCTCACATATGTCAGAGCCTCTCGCGGTCGTCGTCGTCGTCGTCGTCGTCGTCGTCGTCGTCGTCGTCGCCGCCGCCGCCGCTTCTGCAGAAGTAGCAAATGGCCATCGTGGCAAATGCGGCGAGGCACGCCCTGCCTTCGATTCCGTATGCACAAAGTGTGTGGTCTTGTTTCCCCGTCTATATTTCGTCGGTCACGTAAGAGGTTGAATGTAACGAATGGGTGGGAAAGAGCAAGGGCAGCGGCTGTGTAGAACGAAAACACAAATTATCAGGGGTGTGAGCGTTTCGAGATGAGTCATATACAAGTTGCACTTGGTCGTCAGTGACTGTGTGGCCTAATGGATAAGGCGCCGGCTTCGGATCTGAAGATTACAGGTTCGAATGCTGTCACGCTCGTGTTTTATTAGTTCTGAAAAAGAAACATACCGTTTTAATGTAGCATTTGAGCAGTACGAAACCGTCTGAATGTTGCTGTTGACCATATTCTGCTTGGAGATGCTCTTGAGCTTGAAACACACACTACAAGACCGGTGTTAACTAGCGAAATGGTCGGCAGAGTGCCGTCACCGCGAGTTTCCACTGGCACTTGCACATCTAAAACAACGTCAGAAAGTAACTCGTTCGCCTTTTGAGTCACATCAAGTATGAGTGTTAATTTTGACGCCACTAGCTCTGCAGGTTGTCATGCAATTCCTTTACCTCTCAGAAATGATTATGAAATAAAAGTGAAGTACGTGACGAGTGGGACGTTAAGAAAACATTAGGCAGCATGGAGTGATTCTGTATGGGACCACCCAACCCAAAGGAGTACTGTGTGACGTGCTGCCCGGCAAGTATTCTCCGAAGCAGCCCGGCTAGCTCAGTCGGTAGAGCATGAGACTCTTAATCTCAGCGTTGTGGGTTCGTGCCCCACGCTGGGAGGAACGGAATTTTCTTCCGCTGCAGATGTAAATTACCGTTTTTCTGATTAACGTGATGTAATGGAAATAGCAACTTTAAACTTTGCCTACGTCTCTGTCAGTCGCAAGGAAACTGTATTTGAAGGTGAAGGTGATTTTGTAGACATGTGTGAAAGACATGTTCTGAAATGCAAGTGTTGTTGTTTGGAGAGGACATCGGTTACGTGTCAGATGTGTAGCCAAGCAGTAATGGGTCGCCATAGCTGCAAATATTAGTCGGTAATATGAAGTGTTGTCAGCTGAAGTCTGATGATCCAGACGACCGTAAGGACGAAGTACGCAAAAGTACCGCTAGGACGCGCCTCTTTAGCTCTGTGGTAGAGCACTGGATTAGTAAACCAAGGGTCGTGAGTTCCATCCTCAAAGGAAGGAGTCGAATTTTGGAAATCAGTTGCGCGTCGTGGCCGTATAGCAAACAGTATCTGTGATGACGAACAATTAGCGACATGCCTTTTATTAAGAATTACTCTCAGATGTGATTAAGGCGAATGGCGCAGATAAAGCCTTTGCCAAAGCGGTACAGCATAAGGTGGGACGAGGCAGTCTGAATTACATTTTATAGATGTATTTCTCACATATGTCAGAGCCTCTCGCGGTCGTCGTCGCCGTCGCCGCCGCCGCTTCTGCAGAAGTAGCAAATGGCCATCGTGGCAAATGCGGCGAGGCACGCCCTGCCTTCGATTCCGTATGCACAAAGTGTGTGGTCTTGTTTCCCCGTCTATATTTCGTCGGTCACGTAAGAGGTTGAATGTAACGAATGGGTGGGAAAGAGCAAGGGCAGCGGCTGTGTAGAACGAAAACACAAATTATCAGGGGTGTGAGCGTTTCGAGATGAGTCATATACAAGTTGCACTTGGTCGTCAGTGACTGTGTGGCCTAATGGATAAGGCGTCGGACTTCGGATCTGAAGATTACAGGTTCGAATGCTGTCACGCTCGTGTTTTAAACAGTTCTGAAAAAGAAACATACCGTTTTAATGTAGCATTTGAGCAGTACGAAACCGTCTGAATGTTGCTGTTGACCATTTTCTGCTTGGAGATGCTCTTGAGCTTGAAACACACACTACAAGACCGGTGTTAACTAGCGAAATGGTCGGCAGAGTGCCGTCACCCCGAGTTTCCACTGGCACTTGCACATCTAAAACAACGTCGGAAAGTAACTCGTTCGCCTTTTGAGTCACATCAAGTATGAGTGTTAATTTTGACGCCACTAGCTCTGCAGGTTGTCATGCGATTCTTTTACCTCTCAGAAATGATTATGAAATAAAAGTGAAGTATGTAACGAGTGTGACGTTAGGAAAACTTTAGGCAGCATGGAGAGATTCTGTATGGGACCACCCAACCCAAACGAGTACTGTGTGACGTGCTACCCGGCAAGTATTCACTGAAGCAGCCGGGCTAGCTCAGTCGGTAGAGCATGAGACTCTTAATCTCAGGGTCGTGGGTTCGAGCCCCACGCTGGGCGGAACGGAATTTTGTTCCGCTGCAGATGTAAATTACCGTTTTTCTGATTAACGTGATGTAATGGAAATAGCAACTTTAAACTTTGCCTACGTCTCTGTCAGTCGCAAAGAAACTGTATTTGAAGGTGAAGGTGATTTTGTAGACATGTGTGAAAGACATGTTCTGAAATGCAAGTGTTGTTGTTTGGAGAGCACATCGGTTATGTGTCAGATGTGTGGCCAAGCAGTAATGGGTCGCCATAGCTGCAAATATTAGTCGGTAATATGGAGTGTTGTCAGCTGAAGTCTGATGATCCAGACCACCGTAAGGACGAAGCACGCAAAAGTACCGCCAGGCCTCGCTTGTTTAGCTCAGTGGTAGAGCACTGGACCAGTAAACCAAAGGTCGTGAGTTCCATCCTCAAAGGAGGAAGTCGTAGTTTGGAAATCAGTTGCGCGTCGTGGCCGTATAGCAAACAGTATCTGTGATGACGAACAATTAGCGACATGCCTTTTATTTAGAATTACTCTCAGATGTGATTAAGGCGAATGGCGCAGATAAAGCCTTTGCCAAAGCGGTACAGCATAAGGTGGGACGAGGCAGTCTGAATTACATTTTATAGATGTATTTCTCACATATGTCAGAGCCTCTCGCAGTCGTCGTCGACGTCGTCGTCGTCGCCGTCGCCGATTCTGCAGAAGTAGCAAATGGCCATCGTATCAAATGCGGCGAGGCACGCCCTGCCTTCGATTCCGTATGCACAAAGTGTGTGGTCTTGTTTCCCAGTCTATCTTTGGTCGGTCACGTAAGAGGTTGAATGTAACGAATGGGTGGGAAAGAGCAAGGGCAGCGGCTGTGTAGAACGAAAACACAAATTAACAGGGGTGTGAGCGTTTCGAGATAAGTCATATACTAGTTGCACTTGGTCGTCAGTGACTGTGTGGCCTAATGGATAAGGCGTTGGACTTCGGATCTGAAGATTACAGGTTCGAATGCTGTCACGCTCGTCTTTTATCAGTTCTGAAAAAGAAACATACCGTTTTAATGTAGCATTTGAGCAGTACGAAACCGTCTGAATGTTGCTGTTGACCATTTTCTGCTTGGAGATGCTCTTGAGCTTGAAACACACACTACAATACTTGTGTTACCTAGCGAAATGGTCGGCAGAGTGCAGTCACCCCGAGTTTCCACTGGCACTTGCACATTTAAAACAACGTCGGAAAGTAACTCGTTCGCCTTTTGAGTCACATCAAGTATGAGTGTTAATTTTGACGCCACTAGCTCTGCAGGTTGTCATGCAATTCCTTTACCTCTCAGAAATGATTATGAAATAAAAGTGAAGTACGTGACGAGTGTGACGTTAGGAAAACATTTGGCAGCATGGAGAGATTCTGTATGGGACCACCCAACCCAAACGAGTACTGTGTGACGTGCTACCCGGCAAGTATTCACCGAAGCAGGCGGGCTAGCTCAGTCTGTAAAGCATGAGACTCTTAATCTCAGGGTCGTGGGTTAGAGCCCCATGCTGGGCGGAACGGAATTTTGTTCCGCTGCAGATGTAAATTACCGTTTTTCTGATTAACGTGATGTAATGGAAACAGCAACTTTAAACTTTGCCTACGTCTCTGTCAGTCGCAAAGAAACTCTATTTGAAGGTGAAGGTGATTTTGTAGACATGTGTGAAAGACATGTTCTGAAATGCAAGTGTTGTTGTTTGGAGAGCACATCGGTTATGTGTCAGATGTGTGGCCAAGCAGTAATGGGTCGCCATAGCTGCAAATATTAGTCGGTAATATGGAGTGTTGTCAGCTGAAGTCTGATGATCCAGACGACCGTAAGGACGAAGTACGCAAAAGTACCGCTAGGCCGCGCCTCTTTAGCGCAGTGGTAGAGCACTGGACTAGTAAACCAAGGGTCGTGAGTTCCATCCTCAAAGAAGGAGGCCGTATTTTGGAAATCAATTGCGCGTCGTGGCCGAATAGCAAACAGTATCTGTGATGACGAACAATTAGCGACATGCCTTTTATTAATAATTACTCTCAGATGTGATTAAGGCGAATGGCGCAGATAAAGCCTTTGCCAAAGCGGTACAGCATAAGGTGGGACGAGGCAGTCTGAATTACATTTTATAGATGTATTTCTCACATATGTCAGAGCCTCTCGCGGTCGTCGTCGTCGTCGTCGTCGTCGTCGTCGTCGTCGCCGCCGCCGCCGCTTCTGCAGAAGTAGCAAATGGCCATCGTGGCAAATGCGGCGAGGCACGCCCTGCCTTCGATTCCGTATGCACAAAGTGTGTGTTCTTGTTTCCCAGTCTATCTTTGGTCGGTCACGTAAGAGGTTGAATGTAACGAATGGGTGGGAAAGAGCAAGGGCAGCGGCTGTGTAGAACGAAAACACAAATTATCAGGGGTGTGGGCGTTTCGAGATGAGTCATATACAAGTTTCACTTGGTCGTCAGTGACTGTGTGGCCTAATGGATAAGGCGTCGTACTTCGGATCTGAAGCTTACAGGTTCGAATGCTGTCACGCTCGTGTTTTATCAGTTCTGAAAAAGAAACCTACCGTTTTAATGTAGCATTTGAGCAGTACGAAACCGTCTGAATGTTGCTGTTGACCATTTTCTGCTTGGAGATGCTCTTGAGCTTGAAACACACACTACAAGACCGGTGTTAACTAGCGAAATGGTCCCCAGAGTGCCCTCACCGCGAGTTTCCACTGGCACTTGCACATCTAAAACAACGTCGGAAAGTAACTCGTTCGCCTTTTGAGTCACATCAAGTATGAGTGTTAATTTTGACGCCACTAGCTCTGCAGGTTGTCATGCAATTCCTTTACCTCTCAGAAATGATTATGAAATAAAAGTGAAGTACGTGACGAGTGTGACGTTAGGAAAACATTAGGCAGCATGGTGAGATTCTGTATGGGACCACCTAACCCAAACGAGTACTGTGTGACGTGCTTCCCGGCAAATATTCGCTGAAGCGGCCGGGCTAGCTCAGTCGGTAGAGCATGAGACTCTTAATCTCAGGGTCGTGGGTTCGAGCCCCACACTGGGCGGAACTGAATTTTGTTCCGCTCCAGATGTAAATTACCGTTTTCCTAATTAACGTGATGTAATGGAAATAGCAACTTTAAACTTTGCCTACGTCTCTGTCAGTCGCAAAGAAACTGTATTTGAAGGTGAAGGTGATTTTGTAGACATGTGTGAAAGACATGTTCTGAAACGCAAGTGTTGTTGTTTGGAGAGCACATCGGTTATGTGTCAGATGTGTGGCCAAGCAGTAATGGGTCGCCATAGCTGCAAATATTAGTCGGTAATATGAAGTGTTGAAGGCTGAAGTCTGATGATCCAGACGACCGTAAGGACGAAGTACGCAAAAGTACCGCTAGGCCACGCCTCTTTAGCGCAGTGGTAGAGCACAGGACTAGTAAACCAAGGGTCGTGAGTTCCATCCTCAAAGGAGGAGGCCGTATTTTGGAAATCATTTGCGCGTCGTGGCCGTATAGCAAACAGTATCTGTGATGACGAACAATTAGCGACATGCCTTTTATTAATAATTACTCTCAGATGTGATTAAGGCGAATGGCGCAGATAAAGCCTTTGCCAAAGCGATACAGCATAAGGTGGGACGAGGCAGTCTGAATTACATTTTATAGATGTATTTCTCACATATGTCAGAGCCTCTCGCGGTCGTCGTCGTCGTCGTCGTCGTCGTCGTCGTCGTCGTCGCCGCCGCCGCCGCTTCTGCAGAAGTAGCAAATGGCCATCGTGGCAAATGCGGCGAGGCACGCCCTGCCTTCGATTCCGTATGCACAAAGTGTGTGGTCTTGTTTCCCCGTCTATATTTCGTCGGTCACGTAAGAGGTTGAATGTAACGAATGGGTGGGAAAGAGCAAGGGCAGCGGCTGTGTAGAACGAAAACACAAATTATCAGGGGTGTGAGCGTTTCGAGATGAGTCTTATACAAGTTGCACTTGGTCGTCAGTGACTGTGTGGCCTAATGGATAAGGCGTCGGACTTCGGATCTGAAGATTACAGGTTCGAATGCAGTCACGCTCGTGTTTTAAACAGTTCTGAAAAAGAAACATACCGTTTTAATGTAGCATTTGAGCAGTACGAAACCGTCTGAATGTTGCTGTTGACCATTTTCTGCTTGGAGATGCTCTTGAGCTTGAAACACACACTACAAGACCGGTGTTAACTAGCGAAATGGTCGGCAGAGTGCCGTCACCGCGAGTTTCCACTGGCACTTGCACATCTAAAACAACGTCAGAAAGTAACTCGTTCGCCTTTTGAGTCACATCAAGTATGAGTGTTAATTTTGACGCCACTAGCTCTGCAGGTTGTCATGCAATTCCTTTACCTCTCAGAAATGATTATGAAATAAAAGTGAAGTACGTGACGAGTGGGACGTTAGGAAAACATTAGGCAGCATGGAGTGATTCTGTATGGGACCACCCAACCCAAACGAGTACTGTGTGACGTGCTGCCCGGCAAGAATTCTCCTAAGCAGCCCGGCTAGCTCAGTCGGTAGAGCATGAGACTCTTAATCTCAGCGTCGTGGGTTCGAGCCCCACGCTGGGAGGAACGGAATTTTCTTCCGCTGCAGATGTAAATTACCGTTTTTCTGATTAACGTGATGTAATGGAAATAGCAACTTTAAACTTTGCCTACGTCTCTGTCAGTCGCAAGGCAACTGTATTTGAAGGTGAAGGTGATTTTGTAGACATGTGTGAAAGACATGTTCTGAAATGCAAGTGTTGTTGTTTGGAGAGGACATCGGTTACGTGTCAGATGTGTAGCCAAGCAGTAATGGGTCGCCATAGCTGCAAATATTAGTCGGTAATATGAAGTGTTGTCAGCTGAAGTCTGATGATCCAGACGACCGTAAGGATGAAGTACGCAAAAGTACCTCTAGGCCGCGCCCCTTTATCTCAGTGGTAGAGCACTGGACTAGTAAACCAAGGGTCGTGAGTTCCATCCTCAAAGGAAAAAGTCGAATTTTGGAAATCAGTTGCGCGTCGTGGCCGTATAGCAAACAGTATCTGTGATGACGAACAATTAGCGACATGCCTTTTATTAAGAATTACTCTCAGATGTGATTAAGGCGAATGGCGCAGATAAAGCCTTTGCCAAAGCGGTACAGCATAATGTGGGACGAGGCAGTCTGAATTACATTTTATAGATGTATTTCTCACATATGTCAGAGCCTCTCGCGGTCGTCGTCGTCGTCGCCGCCGCCGCTTCTGCAGAAGTAGCAAATGACCATCGTGGCAAATGCGGCGAGCCACGCCCTGCCTTCGATTCCGTATGCACAAAGTGTGTGGTCTTGTTTCCCAGTCTATCTTTGGTCGGTCACGTAAGAGGTTGAATGTAACGAATGGATGGGAAAGAGCAAGGGCAGTGGCTGTGTAGAACGAAAACACAAATTATCAGGGGGTGTGAGCGTTTCGAGATGAGTCATATACAAGTTGCACTTGGTCGTCAGTGACTGTGTGGCCTAATGGATATGGCGTCGGACTTCGGATCTGAAGATTACAGGTTCGAATGCTGTCACGCTCGTGTTTTATCAGTTCTGAAAAAGAAACATACCGTTTTAATGTAGCATTTGAGCAGTACGAAACCGTCTGAATGTTGCTGTTGACCATTTTCTGCTTGGAGATGCTCTTGAGCTTGAAACACACACTACAAGACCGGTGTTAACTAGCGAAATGGTCGGCAGAGTGCCGTCACCGGGAGTTTCCACTGGCACTTGCACATCTAAAACAACGTCAGAAAGTAACTCGTTCGCCTTTTGAGTCACATCAAGTATGAGTGTTAATTTTGACGCCACTAGCTCTGCAGGTTGTCATGCAATTCCTTTACCTCTCAGAAATGATTATGAAATAAAAGTGAAGTACGTGACGAGTGGGACGTTAGGAAAACATTAGGCAGCATGGAGTGATTCTGTATGGGACCACCCAACCCAAACGAGTACTGTGTGACGTGCTGCCCGGCAAGTATTCTCCGAAGCAGCCCGGCTAGCTCAGTCGGTAGAGCATGAGACTCTTAATCTCAGCGTTGTGGGTTCGAGCCCCACGCTGGGAGGAACGGAATTTTCTTCCGCTGCAGATGTAAATTACCGTTTTTCTGACTAACGTGATGTAATGGAAATAGCAACTTTAAACTTTGCCTACGTCTCTGTCAGTCGCAAGGCAACTGTATTTGAAGGTGAAGGTGATTTTGTAGACATGTGTGAAAGACATGTTCTGAAATGCAAGTGTTGTTGTTTGGAGAGGACATCGGTTACGTGTCAGATGTGTAGCCAAGCAGTAATGGGTCGCCATAGCTGCAAATATTAGTCGGTAATATGAAGTGTTGTCAGCTGAAGTCTGATGATCCAGACGACCGTAAGGACGAAGTACGCAAAAGTACCTCTAGGCCGCGCCCCTTTAGCTCAGTGGTAGAGCACTGGACTAGTATACCAAGGGTCGTGAGTTCCATCCTCAAAGGAAGAGGTCGAATTTTGGAAATCAGTTGCGCGTCGTGGTCGTATAGCAAACAGTATCTGTGATGACGAACAATTAGCGACATGCCTTTTATTAAGAATTACTCTCAGATGTGATTAAGGCGAATGGCGCAGATAAAGCCTTTGCCAAAGCGGTTCAGCATAAGGTGGGACGAGGCAGTCTGAACTACATTTTATAGATGTATTTCTCACATATGTCAGAGCCTCTCGCGGTCGTCGTCGTCGTCGTCGTCGTCGTCGCCGCCGCCGCTTCTGCAGAAGTAGCAAATGGCCATTGTGGCAAATGCGGCGAGCCACGCCCTGCCTTCGATTCCGTATGCACAAAGTGTGTGGTCTTGTTTCCCCGTCTATATTTCGTCGGTCACGTAAGAGGTTGAATGTAACGAATGGGTGGGAAAGAGCAAGGGCAGCGGCTGTGTAGAACGAAAACACAAATTATCAGGGGTGTGAGCGTTTCGAGATGAGTCATATACAAGTTGCACTTGGTCGTCAGTGACTGTGTGGCCTAATGGATAAGGCGTCGGACTTCGGATCTGAAGATTACAGGTTCGAATGCTGTCACGCTCGTGTTTTATCAGTTCTGAAAAAGAAACATACCGTTTTAATGTAGCATTTGAGCAGTACGAAACCGTCTGAATGTTGCTGTCGACCATTTTCTGCTTGGAGATGCTCTTGAGCTTGAAACACACACTACAAGACTGGTGTTAACTAGCGAAATGTTCGGCAGAGTGCCATCACCGCGAGTTTCCACTGGCACTTGCACATCTAAAACAACGTCAGAAAGTAACTCGTTCGCCTTTTGAGTCACATCAGGTATGAGTGTTAATTTTGACGCCACTAGCTCTGCAGGTTGTCATGCAATTCCTTTACCTCTCAGAAATGATTATGAAATAAAAGTGAAGTACGTGACGAGTGGGACGTTAGGAAAACATTAGGCAGCATGGAGTGATTCTGTATGGGACCACCCAACCCAAACGAGTACTGTGTGACGTGCTGCCCGGCAAGAATTCTCCTAAGCAGCCCGGCTAGCTCAGTCGGTAGAGCATGAGACTCTTAATCTCAGCGTCGTGGGTTCGAGCACCACGCTTTGCGGAACGGAATTTTGTTCCGCTGCAGATGTAAATTACCGTTTTTCTGATTAACGTGATTTAATGGAAATAGCAACTTTAAACTTTGCCTACGTCTCTGTCAGTCGCAAGGAAACTGTATTAGAAGGTGAAGGTGATTTTGTAGTCATGTGTGAAGGACATGTTCTGAAATGCAAGTGTTGTTGTTTGGAGAGGACATCGGTTACGTGTCAGATGTGTAGCCAAGCAGTAATGGGTCGCCATAGCTGCAAATATTAGTCGGTAATATGATGTGTTGTCAGCTGAAGTCTGATGATCCAGACGACTGTATGGACGAAGTACGCAAAAATAACGCTAGGCCGCGCCCCTTTAGCTCAGTGGTAGAGCACTGGACTAGTAAACCAAGGGTCGTGAGTTCCATCCTCAAAGGAAGAAGTCGAATTTTGGAAATCAGTTGCGCGTCGTGGCCGTACAGCAAACAGTATCTGTGATGACGAACAATTAGCGACATGCCTTTTATTAAGAATTACTCTCAGATGTGATTAAGGCGAATGGCGCAGATAAAGCCTTTGCCAAAAGCGGTACAGCATAAGGCGGGGCGAAGCAGCCTGAATTACATTTTATAGATGTAATTCTCACATATGTCAGAGCCTCTCGCGGTCGTCGTCGTCCCCGCCGCCGCTTCTGCAGAAGTAGCAAGTGGCCATCGTGGCAAATGCGGCGAGGCACGCCCTGCCGTCGATTCCGTATGCACAAAGTGTGTGGTCTTGTTTCGCAGTCTATATTTGGTCGGTCACGTAAGAGGTTGAATGTAACGAATGGGTGGGAAAGAGCAAGGGTAGCGGCTGTGTAGAACGAAAACACAAATTATCAGGGGTGTGAGCGTTTCGAGATGAGTCATATACAAGTTGCACTTGGTCGTCAGTGACTGTGTGGCCTAATGGATAAGGCGTCGGACTTCGGATCTGAAGATTACAGGTTCGAATGCTGTCACGCTCGTGTTTTATCAGTTCTGAAAAAGAAACATACCGTTTTAATGTAGCATTTGAGCAGTACGAAACCGTCTGAATGTTGCTGTTGACCATTTTCTGCTTGGAGATGCTCTTGCGCTTGAAACACACACTACAAGACCGGCGTTAACTAGCGAAATGGTCGGCAGAGTGCCGTCACCGCGAGTTTCCACTGGCACTTGCACATCTAAAACAACGTCGGAAAGTAACTCGTTCGCCTTTTGAGTCACATCAAGTATGAGTGTTAATTTTGACGCCACTAGCTCTGCAGGTTGTCATGCAAATCCTTTACCTCTCAGAAATGATTATGAAATAAAAGTGAAGTACGTGACGAGTGTGACGTTAGGAAAACATTAGGCAGCATGGAGAGATTCTGTATGGGACCACCCAACCCAAACGAGTACTGTGTGACGTGCTGCACGGCAAGTGTTCACCGAAGCACCCCGGCTAGTTCAGTCGGTAGACCATGAGACTCTTAATCTCAGGGTCGTGGGTTCGAGCCCCACGCTGGGCGGAACGGAATTTTGTTCCGCTGCAGAAGTAAATTACCGTTTTTCTGATTAACGTGATGTAATGGAAATAGCAACTTTAAACTTTGCCTACGTCTCTGTCAGTCGCAAGGAAACTGTATTTGAAGGTGAAGGTCATTTTGTAGACATGTGTGAAAGACATGTTCTGAAATGCAAGTGTTGTTGTTTGGAGAGGACATCGGTTGCGTGTCAGATGTGTAGCCAAGCAGTAATGGGTCGCCATAGCTGCAAATATTAGTCGGTAATATGAAGTGTTGTCAGCTGAAGTCTGATGATCCAGACGACCGTAAGGACGAAGTACGCAAAAGTACCGCTAGGACGCGCCTCTTTATCTCTGTGGTAGAGCACTGGACTAGTAAACCAAGGGTCGTGAGTTCCATCCTCAAAGGAAGAGGTCGAATTTTGGAAATCAGTTGCGCGTCGTGGCCGTATAGCAAACAGTATCTGTGATGACGAACAATTAGCGACATGCCTTTTATTAAGAATTACTCTCAGATGTGATTAAGGCGAATGGCGCAGATAAAGCCTTTGCCAAAGCGGTACAGCATAAGGTGGGACGAAGCAGTCTGAATTACATTTTATAGATGTATTTCTCACATATGTCAGAGCCTCTCGCGGTCGTCGTCGTCGTCGTCGTCGTCGTCGCCGCCGCCGGCGCCGCTTCTGCAGAAGTAGCAAATGGCCATCGTGGCAAATGCGGCGAGGCACGCCCTGCCTTCGATTCCGTATGCACAAAGTGTGTGGTCTTGTTTCCCAGTCTATATTTAGTCGGTCACGTAAGAGGTTGAATGTAACGAATGGGTGGGAAAGAGCAAGGGCAGCGGCTGTGTAGAACGAAAACACTAATTATCAGGGGTGTGAGCGTTTCGAGATGAGTCATATACTAGTTGCACTTGGTCGTCAGTGACTGTGTGGCCTAATGGATAAGGCGTCGGACTTCGGATCTGAAGATTACAGGTTCGAATGCTGTCACGCTCGTGTTTTATCAGTTCTGAAAAAGAAACATACCGTTTTAATGTAGCATTTGAGCAGTACGAAACCGTCTGAATGTTGCTGTTGACCATTTTATGCTTGGAGATGCTCTTGAGCGTGAAACACACACTACAAGACCGGTGTTAACTAGCGAAATGGTCGGCAGAGTGCCGTCGCCGCGAGTTCCCACTGGCACTTGCACATCTAAAACAACGTCGGAAAGTAACTCGTTCGCCTTTTGAGTCACATCAAGTATGAGTGTTAATCTTGACGCCACTAGCTCTGCAGGTTGTCATGCAATTCCTTTACCTCTCAGAAATGATTATGAAATAAAAGTGAAGTACGTGACGAGTGTGACGTTAGGAAAACATTAGGCAGCATGGAGAGATTCTGTATGGGACCACCCAACCCAAACGAGTACTGTGTGACGTGCTGCCCGGCAAGTATTCACCGAAGCAGCCAGGCTAGCTCAGTCGGTAGAGCATGAGACTCTTAATCGCAGGGTCGTGTGTTCGAGCCCCACGCTGGGCGGAACGGAATTTTGTTCCGCTGCAGATGTAAATTACCGTTTTTCTGATTAACGTGATGTAATGGAAATAGCAACTTTAAACTTTGCCTACGTCTCTGTCAGTCGCAAGGAATCTGTATTTGAAGGTGAAGGTGATTTTGTAGACATGTGTGAAAGACATGTTCTGAAATGCAAGTGTTGTTGTTTGGAGAGGACATCGGTTACGTGTCAGATGTGTAGCCAAGCAGTAATGGGTCGCCATAGCTGCAAATATTAGTCGGTGATATGAAGTGTTGTCAGCTGAAGTCTGATGATCCAGACGACCGTAAGGACGAAGTACGCAAAAGTACCACTAGGACGCGCCTCTTTAGCTCTGTGGTGGAGCACTGGACTAGTGAACCAAGGGTCGTGAGTTCCATCCTCAAAGGAAGAAGTCGAATTTTGGAAATCAGTTGCGCGTCGTGGCCGTATAGCAAACAGTATCTGTGATGACGAACAATTAGCGACATGCCTTTTATTAAGAATTACTCTCAGAAGTGATTAAGGCGAATGGCGCAGATAAAGCATTTGCCAAAACGGTACAGCATAAGGTGGGACGAGGCAGTCTGAATTACATTTTACAGATGTATTTCTCACATATCTCAGAGCCTCTCGCGGTCGTCGTCGTCGTCGTCGTCGTCGTCGTCGTCGTCGTCGTCGTCGTCGTCGCCGCCGCCGCTTCTGCAAAGTAGCAAATGGCCATCGTAGCAAATGCGGCGAGGGACGCCCTGCCTTCGATTCCGAATGAACAAAGTGTGTGGTCTTCTTTCTCAATCTATATTTGATCGGTCTCGTAAGAGGTTGAATGTAACGAATGGGTGGGAAAGAGCAAGGGCAGCGGCTGTGTAGAACGAAAACACTAATTATCAGGGGTGTGAGCGTTTCGAGATGAGTCATATACAAGTTGCACTTGGTCGTCAGTGACTGTGTGGCCTATTGGATAAGGCGTCGGACTTCGGATCTGAAGATTACAGGTTCGAATGCTGTCACGCTCGTGTTTTATCAGTTCTGAAAAAGAAACGTACCGTTTTAATGTAGCATTTGAGCAGTACGAAACCGTCTGAATGTTGCTGTTGACCATTTTCTGCTTGGAGATGCTCTTGAGCTTGAAACACACACTACAAGACCGGTGTTAACTAGCGAAATGGTCGGCAGAGTGCCGTCACCGCGAGTTTCCACTGGCACTTGCACATCTGAAACAACGTCGGAAAGTAACTCGTTCGCCTTTTGAGTCACATCAAGTATGAGTGTTAATTTTGACGCCACTAGCTCTGCAGGTTTTCATGCAATTCCTTTACCTCTCAGAAATGATTATGAAATAAAAGTGAAGTACGTGACGAGTGTGACGTTAGGAAAACATTAGGCAGCATAGAGAGATTCTGTATGGGACCACCCAACCCAAACGAGTACTGTGTGACGTGCTGCCCGGCAAGTATTCACCGAAGCAGCCCAGCTAGCTCAGTCGGTAGAGCATGAGACTCCTAATGTCAGGGTCGTTGGTTCGAGCCCCACGCAGGGCGGAACGGAATCTTGTTACGCTGCAGATGTAAATTACCGTTTTTCTGATTAACGTGATGTAATGGAAATAGCAACTTTAAACTTTGCCTACGTCTCTGTCAGTCGCAAGGAAACTGTATTTGAAGGTGAAGGTGATTTTGTAGACATGTGTGAAAGACATGTTCTGAAATGCAAGTGTTGTTGTTTGGAGAGGACATCGGTTACGTGTCAGATGTGAAGCCAAGCAGTAATGGGTCGCCATAGCTGCAAATATTAGTCGGTAATATGAAGTGTTGTCAGCTGAAGTCTGATGACCCAGACGACCGTACGGACGAAGTACGCAAAAGTACCGCTAGGCCGCGCCCCTCTAGCTCAGTGGTAGAGCACTGGACTAGTAAACCAAGGGTCGTGAGTTCCATCCTCAAAGGAAGAAGTCGAATTTTGGAAATCAGTTGCGCGTCGTGGCCGTATAGCAAACAGTATCTGTCATGACGAATAATTAGCGACAATCCTTTTATTAAGAATCACTCTCAGATGTGATTAAGGCGAATGGCGCAGATAAAGCCTTTGCCAAAGTGGTACAGCATAAGGTGGGACGAGGCAGTCTGAATTACATTTTATAGATGTATTTCTCACATATGTCAGAGCCTCTCGCGGTCGTCGTCGTCGTCTCCGCCGCCGTTGCTGCAGAAGTAGCAAATGGCCATCGTGGCAAATGCGGCGATGCACGCCCTGCCTTCGATTCCGTATGCACAAAGTGTGTGGTCTTGTTTCCCAGTCTATATTTGGTCGGTCACGTAAGAGGTTGAATGTAACGAATGGGTGGGAAAGAGCAAGGGCAGCGGCTGTGTAGAACGAAAACACAAATTATCAGGGGTGTGAGCGTTTCGAGATGAGTCATATACTAGTTGCACTTGGTCGTCAGTGACTGTGTGGCCTAACGGATAAGGCGTCAGACTTCGGATCTGAAGATTACAGGTTCGAATGCTGTCACGCTGGTGGTTTATCACTTCTGAAAAAGAAACATACCGTTTTAATGTAGCATTTGAGCAGTACGAAACCGTCTGAATGTTGCTGTTGACCATTTTCTGCTTGGAGATGCTCTTGAGCTTGAAACACACACTACAAGACCGGTGTTAACTAGCGAAATGGTCGGCAGAGTGCCGTCGCCGCGAGTTCCCACTGGCACTTGCACATCTAAAACAACGTCGGAAAGTAACTCGTTCGCCTTTTGAGTCACATCAAGTATGAGTGTTAATCTTGACGCCACTAGCTCTGCAGGTTGTCATGCAATTCCTTTACCTCTCAGAAATGATTATGAAATAAAAGTGAAGTACGTGACGAGTGTGACGTTAGGAAAACATTAGGCAGCATGGAGAGATTCTGTATGGGACCACCCAACCCAGACGAGTACTGTGTGACGTTATGCCCGGCAAGTAATCACCCAAGCAGCCGGCTAACTCAGTCGGTAGAGCATGAGACTCTTAATCTCAGGGTCGTGGGTTCGAGCCCCACGCTGGGCGGAACGGAATTTTGTTCCGCTGCAGAAGTAAATTACCGTTTTTCTGATTAACGTGATGTAATGGAAATAGCAACTTTAAACTTTGCCTACGTCTCTGTCAGTCGCAAGGAAACTGTATTTGAAGGTGAAGGTCATTTTGTAGACATGTGTGAAAGACATGTTCTGAAATGCAAGTGTTGTTGTTTGGAGAGGACATCGGTTACGTGTCAGATGTGTAGCCAAGCAGTAATGGGTCGCCATAGCTGCAAATATTAGTCGGTAATATGAAGTGTTGTCAGCTGAAGTCTGATGATCCAGACGACCGTAAGGACGAAGTACGCAAAAGTACCGCTAGGACGCGCCTCTTTAGCTCAGTGGTAGAGCACTGGACTAGTAAACCAAGGGTCGTGAGTTCCATCCTCAAAGGAAGAAGTCGAATTTTGGAAATCAGTTGCGCGTCGTGGCCGTATAGCAAACAGTATCTGTGATGACGAACAATTAGCGACATGCCTTTTATTAAGAATTACTCTCAGATGTGATTAAGGCGAATGGCGCAGATAAAGCCTTTGCCAAAGCGGTAAAGCATAAGGTGGGACGAGGCAGTCTGAATTACATTTTATAGATGTATTTCTCACATATGTCAGAGCCTCTCGCGGTCGTCGTCGTCGTCGTCGTCGTCGTCGTCGTCGTCGTCGTCGCCGCCGCCGGCGCCGCTTCTGCAGAAGTAGCAAATGGCCATCGTGGCAAATGCGGCGAGGCACGCCCTGCCTTCGATTCCGTATGCACAAAGTGTGTGGTCTTGTTTCCCAGTCTATATTTAGTCGGTCACGTAAGAGGTTGAATGTAACGAATGGGTGGGAAAGAGCAAGGGCAGCGGCTGTGTAGAACGAAAACACTAATTATCAGGGGTGTGAGCGTTTCGAGATGAGTCATATACTAGTTGCACTTGGTCGTCAGTGACTGTGTGGCCTAATGGATAAGGCGTAGGACTTCGGATCTGAAGCTTACAGGTTCGAATGCTGTCACACTCGTGTTTTATCAGTTCTGAAAAAGAAACATACCGTTTTAATGTAGCATTTGAGCAGTACGAAACCGTCTGAATGTTGCTGTTGACCATTTTCTGCTTGGAGATGATCTTGAGCTTGAAACACACACTACTAGACCGGTGTTAACTAGCGAAATGGTCGGCAGAGTGCCGTCACCGCGAGTTTCCACTGGCACTTGCACATCTGAAACAACGTCGGAAAGTAACTCGTTCGCCTTTTGAGTCACATCAAGTATGAGTGTTAATTTTGACGCCACTAGCTCTGCAGGTTTTCATGCAATTCCTTTACCTCTCAGAAATGATTATGAAATAAAAGTGAAGTACGTGACGAGTGTGACGTTAGGAAAACATTAGGCAGCATAGAGAGATTCTGTATGGGACCACCCAACCCAAACGAGTACTGTGTGACGTGCTGCCCGGCAAGTATTCACCGAAGCAGCCCAGCTAGCTCAGTCGGTAGAGCATGAGACTCCTAATGTCAGGGTCGTTGGTTCGAGCCCCACGCTGGGCGGAACGGAATCTTGTTCCGCTGCAGATGTAAATTACCGTTTTTCTGATTAACGTGATGTAATGGAAATAGCAACTTTAAACTTTGCCTACGTCTCTGTCAGTCGCAAGGAAACTGTATTTGAAGGTGAAGGTGATTTTGTAGACATGTGTGAAAGACATGTTCTGAAATGCAAGTGTTGTTGTTTGGAGAGGACATCGGTTACGTGTCAGATGTGAAGCCAAGCAGTAATGGGTCGCCATAGCTGCAAATATTAGTCGGTAATATGAAGTGTTGTCAGCTGAAGTCTGATGACCCAGACGACCGTACGGACGAAGTACGCAAAAGTACCGCTAGGCCGCGCCCCTTTAGCTCAGTGGTAGAGCACTGGACTAGTAAACCAAGGGTCGTGAGTTCCATCCTCAAAGGAAGAAGTCGAATTTTGGAAATCAGTTGCGCGTCGTGGCCGTATAGCAAACAGTATCTGTCATGACGAATAATTAGCGACAATCCTTTTATTAAGAATTACTCTCAGATGTGATTAAGGCGAATGGCGCAGATAAAGCCTTTGCCAAAGCGGTACAGCATAAGGTGGGACGAGGCAGTCTGAATTACATTTTATAGATGTATTTCTCACATATGTCAGAGCCTCTCGCGGTCGTCGTCGTCGTCTCCGCCGCCGTTGCTGCAGAAGTAGCAAATGGCCATCGTGGCAAATGCGGCGATGCACGCCCTGCCTTCGATTCCGTATGCACAAAGTGTGTGGTCTTGTTTCCCAGTCTATATTTGGTCGGTCACGTAAGAGGTTGAATGTAACGAATGGGTGGGAAAGAGCAAGGGCAGCGGCTGTGTAGAACGAAAACACAAATTATCAGGGGTGTGAGCGTTTCGAGATGAGTCATATACAAGTTGCACTTGGTCGTCAGTGACTGTGTGGCCTAACGGATAAGGCGTCAGACTTCGGATCTGAAGATTACAGGTTCGAATGCTGTCACGCTGGTGGTTTATCACTTCTGAAAAAGAAACATAACGTTTTAATGTAGCATTTGAGCAGTACGAAACCGTCTGAATGTTGCTGTTGACCATTTTCTGCTTGGAGATGCTCTTGAGCTTGAAACACACACTACAAGACCGGTGTTAACTAGCGAAATGGTCGGCAGAGTGCCGTCGCCGCGAGTTCCCACTGGCACTTGCACATCTAAAACAACGTCGGAAAGTAACTCGTTCGCCTTTTGAGTCACATCAAGTATGAGTGTTAATCTTGACGCCACTAGCTCTGCAGGTTGTCATGCAATTCCTTTACCTCTCAGAAATGATTATGAAATAAAAGTGAAGTACGTGACGAGTGTGACGTTAGGAAAACATTAGGCAGCATGGAGAGATTCTGTATGGGACCACCCAACCCAGACGAGTACTGTGTGACGTTATGCCCGGCAAGTAATCACCCAAGCAGCCGGCTAACTCAGTCGGTAGAGCATGAGACTCTTAATCTCAGGGTCGTGGGTTCGAGCCCCACGCTGGGCGGAACGGAATTTTGTTCCGCTGCAGAAGTAAATTACCGTTTTTCTGATTAACGTGATGTAATGGAAATAGCAACTTTAAACTTTGCCTACGTCTCTGTCAGTCGCAAGGAAACTGTATTTGAAGGTGAAGGTCATTTTGTAGACATGTGTGAAAGACATGTTCTGAAATGCAAGTGTTGTTGTTTGGAGAGGACATCGGTTACGTGTCAGATGTGTAGCCAAGCAGTAATGGGTCGCCATAGCTGCAAATATTAGTCGGTAATATGAAGTGTTGTCAGCTGAAGTCTGATGATCCAGACGACCGTAAGGACGAAGTACGCAAAAGTACCGCTAGGACGCGCCTCTTTAGCTCAGTGGTAGAGCACTGGACTAGTAAACCAAGGGTCGTGAGTTCCATCCTCAAAGGAAGAAGTCGAATTTTGGAAATCAGTTGCGCGTCGTGGCCGTATAGCAAACAGTATCTGTGATGACGAACAATTAGCGACATGCCTTTTATTAAGAATTACTCTCAGATGTGATTAAGGCGAATGGCGCAGATAAAGCCTTTGCCAAAGCGGTAAAGCATAAGGTGGGACGAGGCAGTCTGAATTACATTTTATAGATGTATTTCTCACATATGTCAGAGCCTCTCGCGGTCGTCGTCGTCGTCGTCGTCGTCGTCGTCGTCGTCGTCGTCGTCGTCGCCGCCGCCGGCGCCGCTTCTGCAGAAGTAGCAAATGGCCATCGTGGCAAATGCGGCGAGGCACGCCCTGCCTTCGATTCCGTATGCACAAAGTGTGTGGTCTTGTTTCCCAGTCTATATTTAGTCGGTCACGTAAGAGGTTGAATGTAACGAATGGGTGGGAAAGAGCAAGGGCAGCGGCTGTGTAGAACGAAAACACTAATTATCAGGGGTGTGAGCGTTTCGAGATGAGTCATATACTAGTTGCACTTGGTCGTCAGTGACTGTGTGGCCTAATGGATAAGGCGTAGGACTTCGGATCTGAAGCTTACAGGTTCGAATGCTGTCACACTCGTGTTTTATCAGTTCTGAAAAAGAAACATACCGTTTTAATGTAGCATTTGAGCAGTACGAAACCGTCTGAATGTTGCTGTTGACCATTTTCTGCTTGGAGATGATCTTGAGCTTGAAACACACACTACTAGACCGGTGTTAACTAGCGAAATGGTCGGCAGAGTGCCGTCGCCGCGAGTTCCCACTGGCACTTGCACATCTAAAACAACGTCGGAAAGTAACTCGTTCGCCTTTTGAGTCACATCAAGTATGAGTGTTAATCTTGACGCCACTAGCTCTGCAGGTTGTCATGCAATTCCTTTACCTCTCAGAAATGATTATGAAATAAAAGTGAAGTACGTGACGAGTGTGACGTTAGGAAAACATTAGGCAGCATGGAGAGATTCTGTATGGGACCACCCAACCCAGACGAGTACTGTGTGACGTTATGCCCGGCAAGTAATCACCCAAGCAGCCGGCTAACTCAGTCGGTAGAGCATGAGACTCTTGATCGCAGGGTCGTGGGTTCGAGCCCCACGCTGGGCGGAACGGAATTTTGTTCCGCTGCAGATGTAAATTACCGTTTTTCTGATTAACGTTATGTAATGGAAATAGCAACTTTAAACTTTGCCTACGTCTCTGTCAGTCGCAAGGAAACTGTATTTGAAGGTGAAGGTCATTTTGTAGACATGTGTGAAAGACATGTTCTGAAATGCAAGTGTTGTTGTTTGGAGAGGACATCGGTTACGTGTCAGATGTGTAGCCAAGCAGTAATGGGTCGCCATAGCTGCAAATATTAGTCGGTAATATGAAGTGTTGTCAGCTGAAGTCTGATGATCCAGACGACTGTATGGACGAAGTACGCAAAAATAACGCTAGGCCGCGCACCTTTAGTTCAGTGGTAGAGCACTGGACTAGTAAACCAAGGGTCGTGAGTTCCATCCTCAAAGGAAGAAGTCGAATTTTGGAAATCAGTTGCGCGTCGTGGCCGTACAGCAAACAGTATCTGTGATGACGAACAATTAGCGACATGCCTTTTATTAAGAATTACTCTCAGATGTGATTAAGGCGAATGGCGCAGATAAAGCCTTTGCCAAAGCGGTTCAGCATAAGGTGGGACGAGGCAGTCTGAACTACATTTTATAGATGTATTTCTCACATATGTCAGAGCCTCTCGCGGTCGTCGTCGTCGTCGTCGTCGTCGCCGCCGCCGCTTCTGCAGAAGTAGCAAATGGCCATTGTGGCAAATGCGGCGAGCCACGCCCTGCCTTCGATTCCGTATGCACAAAGTGTGTGGTCTTGTTTCCCCGTCTATATTTCGTCGGTCACGTAAGAGGTTGAATGTAACGAATGGGTGGGAAAGAGCAAGGGCAGCGGCTGTGTAGAACGAAAACACAAATTATCAGGGGTGTGAGCGTTTCGAGATGAGTCATATACAAGTTGCACTTGGTCGTCAGTGACTGTGTGGCCTAATGGATAAGGCGTCGGACTTCGGATCTGAAGATTACAGGTTCGAATGCTGTCACGCTCGTGTTTTATCAGTTCTGAAAAAGAAACATACCGTTTTAATGTAGCATTTGAGCAGTACGAAACCGTCTGAATGTTGCTGTTGACCATTTTCTGCTTGGAGATGCTCTTGAGCTTGAAACACACACTACAAGACCGGTGTTAACTAGCGAAATGGTCGGCAGAGTGCCGTCGCCGCGAGTTCCCACTGGCACTTGCACATCTAAAACAACGTCGGAAAGTAACTCGTTCGCCTTTTGAGTCACATCAAGTATGAGTGTTAATCTTGACGCCACTAGCTCTGCAGGTTGTCATGCAATTCCTTTACCTCTCAGAAATGATTATGAAATAAAAGTGAAGTACGTGACGAGTGTGACGTTAGGAAAACATTAGGCAGCATGGAGAGATTCTGTATGGGACCACCCAACCCAGACGAGTACTGTGTGACGTTATGCCCGGCAAGTAATCTCTCAAGCAGCCGGCTAACTCAGTCGGTAGAGCATGAGACTCTTAATCTCAGGGTCGTGGGTTCGAGCCCCACGCTGGGCGGAACGGAATTTTGTTCCGCTGCAGAAGTAAATTACCGTTTTTCTGATTAACGTGATGTAATGGAAATAGCAACTTTAAACTTTGCCTACGTCTCTGTCAGTCGCAAGGAAACTGTATTTGAAGGTGAAGGTCATTTTGTAGACATGTGTGAAAGACATGTTCTGAAATGCAAGTGTTGTTGTTTGGAGAGGACATCGGTTACGTGTCAGATGTGTAGCCAAGCAGTAATGGGTCGCCATAGCTGCAAATATTAGTCGGTAATATGAAGTGTTGTCAGCTGAAGTCTGATGATCCAGACGACCGTAAGGACGAAGTACGCAAAAGTACCGCTCGGACGCGCCTCTTTAGCTCTGTGGTAGAGCACTGGACTAGTAAACCAAGGGTCGTGAGTTCCATCCTCAAAGGAAGAAGTCGAATTTTGGAAATCAGTTGCGCGTCGTGGCCGTATAGCAAACAGTATCTGTGATGACGAACAATTAGCGACATGCCTTTTATTAAGAATTACTCTCAGATGTGATTAAGGCGAATGGCGCAGATAAAGCCTTTGCCAAAGCGGTACAGCATAAGGTGGGACGAGGCAGTCTGAATTACATTTTATAGATGTATTTCTCACATATGTCAGAGCCTCTCGCGGTCGTCGTCGTCGTCGTCGTCGTCGCCGCCGCCGCTTCTGCAGAAGTAGCAAATGGCCATCGTGGCAAATGCGGCGAGGCACGCCCTGCCTTCGATTCCGTATGCACAAAGTGTGTGGTCTTGTTTCCCAGTCTATATTTAGTCGGTCACGTAAGAGGTTGAATGTAACGAATGGGTGGGAAAGAGCAAGGGCAGCGGCTGTGTAGAACGAAAACACTAATTATCAGGGGTGTGAGCGTTTCGAGATGAGTCATATACTAGTTGCACTTGGTCGTCAGTGACTGTGTGGCCTAATGGATAAGGCGTCGGACTTCGGATCTGAAGCTTACAGGTTCGAATGCTGTCACGCTCGTGTTTTATCAGTTCTGAAAAAGAAACATACCGTTTTAATGTAGCATTTGAGCAGTACGAAACCGTCTGAATGTTGCTGTTGACCATTTTTTGCTTGGAGGTGCTCTTGAGCTTGAAACACACACAACAAGACCGGTGTTAACTAGCGAAATGGTCGGCAGAGTGCCGACACCGCGAGTTTTGACTGGCACTTGCACATATAAAACAAGGTCGTAAAGTAACTCGTTTGGCTTTTGAGTCACATAAAGTATGTGTGTTAATTTTGACGCCACTAGCTCTGCATGTTGTCATGCAATTTCTTTACCTCACAGAAATGATTATGACATAAAAGTGAAGTACGTGACGAGTGTGACGTTAGGAAAACATTAGGCTGCATGGGGAGAAACTGTATGGGACCACCCAACCGAAACGAGTTCTGTGTGACGTGCTACACGGCAGGTATTCACCGCGGTAGCCGGCTAGCTCAGTTAGCCGGCACGGTAGCTCAGCGTGTTCGGTCAGAGGGTTACGCGCCCTCTGTAATAAAAAAACTGAGTCACTCGATCAAAAAAAAAAAAAAAAAAAAAAACGAACATAAATGGATGTCTTACGACGTCCGCCCAGAACAGATGCAACGAACAAAAGCGAACAAAATGAGATTTAAAAAAAAAAAAAAAAAAAAAAAGAAGTCGGTAGAGCGTCGGACTCTAAATCCCAGAGTCGTTGGTTCGAGCCACACGCGGGGCGGAATTGAATTTTGTTCCGCTGCAGATGCAAATTACCGTGTTTCTGATTAACGTGATGTAATGGAAATAGGAACTACGTCTCTGTCAGTCGCAAGGGAACTGTATTTGAAGGTGAAGGTCATTTTGTAGACATGTGTGAAAGACATGTTCTGAAATGCAAGTGTTGTTGTTTGGAGAGGACATAGGTTACGTGTCAGATGTGTAGCCAAGCAGTAATGGGTCGCCATAGCTGCAAATATTAGTCGGTAATATGAAGTGTTGTCAGCTGAAGTCTGATGATCCAGACGACCGTAAGGACGAAGTACGCAAAAGTACCGCTAGGACGCGGCCCTTTAGCTCAGTGGTAGAGCACTGGACTAGTAAACCAAGGGTCGTGAGTTCCATCCTCAAAGGAAGAAGACGAATTTTGGAAATCAGTTGCGCGTCGTGGCCGTATGGCAAACAGTATCTGTGATGACGAACAATTAGCGACAATCCTTTTATTAAGAATTACTCTCTGATGTGATTAAGGCGAATGGCGCAGATAAAGCCTTTGCCAAAGCGGTTCAGCATAAGGTGGGACGAGGTAGTCTGAATTACATTTTATAGATGTATTTCTCACATATGTCAGAGCCTCTCGCGGTCGTCGTCGTCGTCGTCGTCGTCGCCGCCGCCGCTTCTGCAGAAGTAGCAAATGGCCATCGTGGCAAATGCGGCGATGCACGCCCTGCCTTCGATTCCGTATGCACAAAGTGTGTGGTCTTGTTTCCCAGTCTATATTTGGTCGGTCACGTAAGAGGTTGAATGTAACGAATGGGTGGGAAAGAGCAAGGGCAGCGGCTGTGTAGAACGAAAACACAAATTATCAGGGGTGTGAGCGTTTCGAGATGAGTCATATACAAGTTGCGCTTGGTCGTCAGTGACTGTGTGGCCTAACGGATAAGGCGTCAGACTTCGGATCTGAAGATTATAGGTTCGAATGCTGTCACGCTGGTGTTTTATCACTTCTGAAAAACAAACATACCGTTTTAATGTAGCATTTGAGCAGTACGAAACCGTCTGAATGTTGCTGTTGACCAATTTTTGCTTGGAGGTGCTCTTGAGCTTGAAACACACACAACAAGACCGGTGTTAACTAGCGAAATGGTCGGCAGAGTGCCGACACCGCGAGTTTTGACTGGCACTTGCACATATAAAACAAGGTCGTAAAGTAACTCGTTTGGCTTTTGAGTCACATAAAGTATGTGTGTTAATTTTGACGCCAGTAGCTCTGCATGTTGTCATGCAATTTCTTTACCTCTCAGAAATGATTATGACATAAAAGTGAAGTACGTGACGAGTGTGACGTTAGGAAAACATTAGGCTGCATGGGGAGAAACTGTATGGGACCACCCAACCGAAACGAGTACTGTGTGACGTGCTACCCGCCAGGTACTCACCGCTGCAGCCGGCTAGCTCAGTCGGTAGAGCGTCAGACTCTAAATCCCAGGGTCGTTGGTTCGAGCCACACGCGGGGCGGAATGGAACTTTGTTCCGCTGCAGATGTATATTACTGTTTTTCTGATTAACAATATTTAATGCAAATAGCAACTTTTAACTTTGCCTACGTCTCTGTCAGTCGCAAGGAATCTGTATTTCAAGGTGAAGGTGATTTTGTAGACATGTGTGTAAGACATGTTCTGAAATGCAAGTGTTGTTGTTTGGAGAGCACATCGGTTTCGTGTCAGATGTGTAGCCAAGCAGTAATGGGTCGCCATAGCTGCAAATATTAGCCTGTAATATGAAGTGTTGTCAGCTGAAGTCTGATGATGCAGACGACCGTAAGGACGAAGTACCCAAGAGTACCGCTAGGCGGCGCCTTTTAGCTCAGTGGTAGAGCACTGGTCTAACAAACCAGGGGTCGTAAGTTTCATCCTCACGGGAGAAAGTTGAATTTTGGAAATCAGTTGCACGTCGTGGCTGTATAGCAAACAGTATCTGTGATGACGAACAATTAACAACAGGCGTTCATTTAAGAATTACTCTCAGAAGTGATTAAGGCGAATGGCGCAGATAAAGCCTTTGCCAAAGCGGTACAGCATAGGGTGGGACGAGGCAGTCTGAATTACATTTTATAGATGTATTTCTCACATATGTCAGAGCCTCTCGCGGTCGTCGTCGTCGTCGTCGTCGTCGTCGTCGCCGCCGCCGTTGCTGCAGAAGTAGCAAATGGCCATCGTGGCAAATGCGGCGATGCACGCCCTGCCTTCGATTCCGTATGCACAAAGTGTGTGGTCTTGTTTCCCAGTCTGTATTTGGTCGGTCACGTAAGAGGTTGAATGTAACGAATGGGTGGGAAAGAGCAAGGGCAGCGGCTGTGTAGAACGAAAACACAAATTATCAGGGTGTGAGCGTTTCGAGATGAGTCGTATACAAGTTGCACTTGGTCGTCAGTGACTGTGTGGCCTAACAGATAAAGCGTCAGACTTCGGATCTGAAGATTACAGGTTCTAATGCTGTCACGCTCGTGTTTTATCACTTCTGAAAAAGAAACATACCGTTTTAATGTAGCATTTGAGCAGTACGAAACCGTCTGAATGTTGCTGTTGACCATTTTCTGCTTGGAGATGCTCTTGAGCTTGAAACACACACTACAAGACCGGTGTTAACTAGCGAAATGGTCGGCAGAGTGCCGTCACCGCGAGTTTCCACTGGCACTTGCACATCTAAAACAACGTCGGAAAGTAACTCGTTCGCCTTTTGAGTCACATCAAGTATGAGTGTTAATTTTGACGCCACTAGCTCTGCAGGTTGTCATGCAATTCCTTTACCTCTCAGAAATGATTATGAAATAAAAGTGAAGTACGTGACGAGTGTGACGTTAGGAAAACATTAGGCAGCGTAGAGAGATTCTGTATGGGACCACCCAACCCAGACGAGTACTGTGTGACGTGCTTCCCGGCAAGTATGCAACGAAGCAGCCCGGCTAGCTCAGTCGATAGAGCATGAGACTCTTAATCTCAGGTTCGTGGGTTCGAGCCCCACGCTGGGAGGAACGGAATTTTTTCCGCTGCAGATGTAAATTACCGTTTTTCTGATTAATGTGATGTAATGGAAGTAGCAACTTTAAACTTTGCCTACGTCTCTGTCAGTCGCAAGGAAACTGTATTTGAAGGTTAAGGTGATTTTGTAGACATGTGTGAAAGACATGTTCTGAAATGCAAGTGTTGTTGTTTGGAGAGGACATCGGTTACGTGTCAGATGTGAAGCCAAGCAGTAATGGGTCGCCATAGCTGCAAATATTAGTCGGTAATATGAAGTGATGTCAGCTGAAGTCTGATGATCCAGACGACCGTACGGACGAAGTACGCAAAACTACCACTAGGCCGCGCCCCTTTAGCTCAGTGGTAGAGCACTGGGCTAGTAAACCAAAGGTGGTGAGTTCCATCCTCAAAGGAAGAAGTCGAATTTTGGAAATCAGTTGCGCGTCGTGGCCGTATAGCAAACAGTATCTGTGATGACGAACAATTAGCGACATGCCTTTTATTAAGAATTACTCTCAGATGTGATTAAGGCGAATGGCGCAGATAAAGCCTTTGCCAAAGCGGTACAGCAAAAGGTGGGACGAGGCAGTCTGAATTACATTTTATAGATGTATTTCTCACATATGTCAGAGCCTCTCGCGGTCGTCGTCGTCGTCGCCGCCGCCGTTGCTGCAGAAGTAGCAAATGGCCATCGTGGCAAATGCGGCGATGCACGCCCTGCCTTCGATTCCGTATGCAAAAAGTGTGTGGTCTTGTTTCCCAGTCTATATTTGGTCGGTCACGTAAGAGGTTGAATGTAACGAATGGATGGGAAAGAGGAAGGGCTGCGGCTGTGTAGAACGAAAACACAAATTATCAGGGGTGTGAGCGTTTCGAGATGAGTCATATACAAGTTGCACTTGGTCGTCAGTGACTGTGTGGCCTAACGGATAAGGCGTCAGACTTCGGATCTGAAGATTACAGGTTCGAATGCTGTCACGCTCATGTTTTATCACTTCTGAAAAAGAAACATACCGTTTTAATGTAGCATTTGAGCAGTACGAAACCGTCTGAATGTTGCTGTTGACCATTTTCTGCTTGGAGATGCTCTTGAGCTTGAAACACACACTACAAGGCCGGTGTTAACTAGCGAAATGGTCGGCAGAGTGCCGACACCGCGAGTTTCCACTGGCACTTGCACATCTAAAACAACGTCGGAAAGTAACTCGTTCGCCTTTTGAGTCACATCAAGTATGAGTGTTAATTTTGACGCCACTAGCTCTGCACGTTGTCATGCAATTCCTTTACCTCTCAGAAATGATTATAAAATAAAAGTGAAGTACGTGACGAGTGTGACGTTAGGAAAACATTAGGCAGCATGGAGAGATTCTGTATGGGACCACCCAACCCAAACGAGTACTGTGTGACGTGCTGCCCGGCAAGTAATCACCCAAGCAGCCCGGCTAGCTCAGTCGTTAGAGCATGAGACTCTTAATCTCAGGGTCGTTGGTTCGAGCAACACGCTGGGCGGAACGGAATTTTGTTCCGCTGCAGAAGTAAATTACCGTTTTTCTGATTAACGTGATGTAATGGAAATAGCAACTTTAAACATTGCCTACGTCTCTGTCAGTTGCAATTAAACTGTATTTGAAGGTGAAGGTGATTTTGTAGACATGTGTGAAAGACATGTTCTGAAATGCAAGTGTTGTTGTTTGGAGAGGACATCGGTTACGTGTCAGATGTGTAGCCAAGCAGTAATGGGTCGCCATAGCTGCAAATATTAGTCGGTAATATGAAGTGTTGTCAGCTGAAGTCTGATGATCCAGATGACCGTAAGGACGAAGTACGCATAAGTACCGCTAGGCCGCGCCTCTTTAGCTCAGTGGTAGAGCACTGGACTAGTAAACCAAGGGTCGTGAGTTCCATCCTCAAAGGAAGAAGTCGAATTTTGGAAATCAGTTGCGCGTCGTGGCCGTATAGCTAACAGTATCTGTGATGACGAACAATTAGCGACATGCCTTTTATTAAGAATTACTCTCAGATGTGATTAAGGCGAATGGCGCAGATAAAGCCTTTGCCAAAGCGGTACAGCTTAAGGTGGGACGAGGCAGTCTGAATTACATTTTATAGATGTATTTCTCACATATGTCAGAGCCTCTCGCGGTCGTCGTCGTCGTCGTCGTCGTCGTCGTCGCCGCCGCCGCCGCCGCCACCGCCGCCGCCGCCGCCGCCGCCGCCGCTTCTGCAGAAGTAGCAAATGGCCATCGTAGCAAATGCAGCGTGGTACGCCCTGCCTTCGATTCCGTATGCACAAAGTGTGTGGTCTTGTTTCCCAGTCTATATTTCGTCGGTCACGTAAGAGGTTGAATGCAACGAATGGGTGGGAAATAGCAAGGGGCAGCGGCTGTGTAGAACGAAAACACAAATCATTCGGGGTGTGGGCGTTTCGAGATGAGTCATATACCAGTTGCACCTGGTCGTCAGTGACCGTGTGGCCCATTGGATAGGTTCCGCTTGAGACGCGACAGCGATCGGACGTGCTGTGTATTCGATCCGCCGTTACCCTCGGATTGTGAATATTTACCTTCTGTGTGTGAGGTTTCTTTGTCTTCTTTTTTTCGTTGTTTCTTTGCCTGAGTGTTTGTTTTGTGTCTTGCGTTGTATTGCGGCTTTTGCAGCATTAATTAAGTGTTATGGCTTCCCGGTTGTTTCCGCGGAAGTGTACTCTCAGTTTTCAGTTTAACAAGGCTACCAGGAATGTCCAACCGACATCGTTGGAAATTCACGAATGGATTGTGGACACGATTGGCATTACATCGGACCAGGTACATACGGCGTATTTTGATACAGAATTACACTGCTTTTTTGTGAAATTGTTGAACCCGGTTTTGCTGGATAAGATATTACTTAAACATGGTGAGCAAGTGTCGTTCCGTCATAGGGATGGTTCTGTTAGCAGTGTTACTGTCTCAAATGCTGAAATTACGTATACCACAGTTCGGGTTTATAATTCACCTCCTGAAGTTGACAACAGCTATCTTAAGGAAGCTTTGCTTCGTTATGGTACTGTTCGGTCAATTCGAAATGAACGTTGGTCTGCACAACATAAGCTGCAATGTTATAATGGTGTCAGATCAGTTGAAATGCATATTAAGTCTAATATACCGTCCCATCTGGTTGTATGCGGTTATCGTGTACATCTTACATATGAGGGACAGCTTGGTACATGTTTCCTATGTAATGAACATGGTCATGTTCGAGCTAATTGCCCTAAGCGGGTATTTGTGCTTAAAAATGGCCTAGCACAGCGCCGCAAATTAACGGTTGCCGATCTTGTGCCAGCAGCTTCCTCCACTGTTTCCTATCTGCCTCCTGCAGTAGCTTCTTCACAACAGGTGTCACCCTCCCCTGATGCAGGTTTTCCTCCGCTACCCACTCGCCCAGACGTATCGGCTGCTCCTATACCGATTCCGTCTGTTACCAACAACAAACGCCGTCGTGCTAGTGATACCGGTAGCACTGATGACGAAGCTGCTGTTTCGCAGCCGGTTTGCGAATCTGATGAGAGAATTCCAGAATCTCCCATGCCTGTTTCGGATTCTGTTCCCGCTGTGCCTCCTGCTTTGCCTGATGACGTCGAACTTGCTGCCAGGCCGTCGGCGCAAGAGCCACAACATTCGGTCGAGGTGTTGTTGACATCCCCACCGCCACAGGCATCACAACATGTTGACGACACTTCGGTGGAGACGGCTGTTTGTCGGAAAACCGCTCCTAGAACTGCGCACTCCGCATTAGCAGACTCCAAACCTATCTTACCACCTCCTACACTTCCAATACCTACACATTCTGAAACCGGTGCCGATGTTCCTGATGCAGTTTTCCCTTGATGGCTCCTCCTTCTGACTCCTCTCGCCCTGCTAATCCTTCGGACGCTTTGGTTGACGTGCCTGATCTCGACCCCCCACTCCGCCTGCTCTTGAATCTGGTGTGCATCAGATACGTCGTCGGGTGAAAGTGCCCTCCAATCTCCACGCAGTGCGGAAGAAACATAAGCATGCGAAAGACGACTCTGATTCCGTTGATTCTGGACAATCACCCTCTGCCATGTCTGATGTTGATGATATGGATGTAGTTGCTTCTAGTGTGGTGTAATTTGGGTTCATTTCTCATTTTTTGGTTGATGTTGCAGGCGTACACGTTTATTACCTTAAATATAAATGGCATTCAATCTGCTCTGAAGTTAGCGTCTCTGCAGCAGTTTATTTATGACTCTGCAGCTGATATTGTTTTCCTGCAGGAAGTCTCCGTTGCACACCTGTTTGTTCCTGGTTTTCGTACTATTATAAATTTTGCACCTGAGTTTTCTGCAGGTACTGCTTTCCTAATTCGTGACGGTATCCCCGTTACCGAAATTGAGCTTTTAGACTCGGGACGGGGCATTGGTTGTCGGTTATTTGACACGACCTTGGTTAACATTTACGCCCCCTCTGGTTCTAGCAAGCGGCAGGAAAGGTCTCGTTTTTATAAAGAGGATCTGATTTACCTTCTACGAAAAAATCCTGCGACCTTGATATTGGGGGGCGATTTTAATTGTGTGTTACAAGCTAAAGACCAATCCCCTCATTTTAATTATTGTTTCGAGCTACATTCTCTTGTACGTCAATTACGACTACGCGATGCGTGGGAGGTTAAACACCCCACTTTAGTTAAATTTACATTTTTTACTGCCACCTCAAGTAGTCGACTTGACCGATTGTATATTTCTGATCCCCTTAGTGTTTCTGTTTTAGATGTAGATGTTATTCCAGCCAGTTTTACGGATCATTGTGCCCTTGCTGTTATAATTAATTTGGAGCGTCAACCTCTTAAACTTTATAGGCCGCTGTGGAAATTAAATGTCTCCTTGCTCGATGACCCTGACATCGAACCTCTAATACAGACGGCGTGGGACATTTGATTACGTTCTCTGCGATACTATCCGTCTAAGCTTCATTGGTGGATCCACTGTGTGAAGCCAAAACTACGTCGCACTTTAATGTCCTACAGTTATAATAGAGCGCGAGATCTGAAACTGACTTTTGAGTATTACTATTCGGTGCTTCGCGAACTTTATGATAATTCTACAATGACATGTGCCCACCTTTCTGAGATTCGGAAAATTAAGGCCAAGCTTCTTAGTATTAAGCGGCTTCAGATGGAAGGATTGAAGATTAAATCCAAACCACCGTCCACGTTAGCACATGAAATGACTTCTATGTACCATCTGTTTCGTCACCACAAGAACCGTCGACGTGTATTGATTGACGGCCTTATGGCAGCTGATGGTCGCCAGCTTACCTTACAGAATCAAATAACCCATGAACTTACCTGCTACTATGAGACGTTATATACTGCGGCTGATTCTGATCCGATTGATGTTGACGAGATTTTAACTGCTATCCCATCAGTTTTAACAGAGGACCATAATGCGAAATTTTTAGCTCCTTTTACTGCAGACGAAATTTCAGCTTTCATTGCTTGTTCAGCATCTCACAAATCTCCTGGTCCTGATGGCCTACCTAAGGAGTTTTTTGTTAGTTTTGGCCTATTATAGGGCCTGTTTTTACGGATATTGTGAATGAAATCTTGAATGGTGGCACAATTCCAGCCAATTTCAAGAGAGGTACGGTTGTCCTGATACCAAAATCTGCTGGTTTGAAGACAGCTAGTGACTTTCGTCCTTTAACCCTTTTAAATTTTGACTATAAGACGGCCGCTAGGGCTGTTAATGCACGTCTATCCCTCTTGCTTACACCTGTGATACCTCCTTGTCAAAGCTGCTTTCCAGGGCGCTCCATATTGACGTCTCTGGCGGGGTATCGTGATGTCGTGTCGATTGTCGCTGTCACCAATATTTCCTGTGCGCTTTTATTTGTTGATTTTAGTAAGGCCTTTGATCGTGTGTCCCATTCGTTTTTAGAGCTTCTGCTGCACCGGCTCGGTTTTAATGAACAGGCGCTGCTGGTACTTAAGAATATGACGACTGGCATTTCTGCTAAGATTGACATTAATGGCCAGCTAACAAAGGTCATTGATATTCAACGTGGCTTCCCGCAAGGTAGTCCTTTATCCATGACCCTTTATGCTCTCTCCCTTCAACCACTCCTCACACGTCTCAACTCGACACTTCGTGGTCTTACGATCTCTGGGGTTAACCAGACGGCAACGGCTTATGCTGATGATTTGGTTGTTTTGCTTCGTTCCACCGCAGAAGTGCCGCAGTTGAAAATGGAACACGATAAATTTTCTGTGGCCTCAGGTTCTCGTATCAATCCCCGTAAAAGCAAGCTCCTGAATTTGCGGGGCTTTGAACGTGTGGTTGCTACGTGGGTTACAGCTGTTGAACACTATACACATTTAGGTATCTATCTTGAACGTTGTCCTCTCCGGATGGCTGCAAAAAATTGGCAAGTGGCCATTTCCAAGCTGCAAGGTGTTTTATTGGAACACTCATGGCGTTCGATACCGCTACTGCAAAAAAAGCGTGTATGAGACACTTATGTTTTATGTAAAGTATATTATATTGCTCAGCTGTTTCCGCTTCACCGAATGCAGGGTGCAAAAATGGTCCAGCTTATTAACAGATATATTTGGCGGGGGCATATTTTTAAATTACGTTGTGATGTTCTTACGAAGCCGCGTCTTGAGGGCGGCTTGTCGTTCACCGATGTCCGTCTCAAGGCTGCTGCCCTTTATGTTAAGCGAACCCTCCATCTTTTATTATCTGAGTCCCCGACTGTTACTTCGCAATTATTCCATGTCGTTCGTCCTGCGAGCTTGTCACCGCCCATTAACGTTGGGCCTCTAAATGCGAAGCTACGGCATGTTCGGGACTTCTACATTGAGATTAGTTACCTAGACCTCCACTTACAACGTCGTCCTGTTATTACTACGCTAACCCTGCTTGACAAATGGCACCGGTCTTCTTCTTCCAACCCGATTGTTTTGCATTATACCAGTTTTAATTGGCGTAACATATGGACGAATATTAGCTTACCCGTTCATTCAACAGCTGTTGCGTCCCTATGGTATAAGGTAGTTAATCAGCTGATTCCTACGAACGAACGCCTTCATCGTATAGGTTTATGTGTCTCTCCGATTTGTCAAACGTGTGGTTGTGTTGATACACCCCAACACCGATTTACCTGCGCTGACCGTCATCGCATGTGGCACTGGCTTTACTCACCAGGAGCTCAGAATCGGCATTTAAGACTGATATTCTCTGCTGGCCGGACACGGTTTTTTATCCACGGACCAAGAACAACACCGTTATGTGGCTTCTTGGCCGTTACATTTTTGCAGTGGTTGATGATCATGGTATTACCGATTTTATTTCGTTTACTGGTTACATGCTTCATGAGTACTGGACGCAAAAGTCTTTCCCACACCTTAAGAGGGACTTTGCGAATATGCTTACTATTGTTTTCGAAAAGCAGGGAGTTGGTTAAGTTTCAATTTCTATTGATCGCTCCTGCGCCTGAATCATTAATGGAACCGGTATAGGGGCATACTGAGCTAACTTCATGACAGGGAAGACATTCTCGCTAGTTCTTAGGTACAATCTTGGCAGGAAGGCAAAATAACTCTTTGAATAGACAACGCTTAATAAGTCCCGTGTTCACATATAAGTATCATAAGGCGTCGGACTTCGGATCTGAAGATTACAGGTTCGAATGCTGTCACGCTCGTGTTTTATCACTTCTGAAAAAGAAACATACCGTTTTAACGTAACAATTGAGCAGTTCGAAACCGTCTGAATGTTGCTGTTGACCATTTTCTGCTTGGACATGCTCTTGAGCTTGAAACCCACACTACAAGACCGGTGTTAACTAGAGAAATGGTCGGCAGAGTGCCGCCACCGCGAGTTTCCACTGGCACTTGCACATCTAAAACAACGTCGGAAAGTAACTCGTTCGCCTTTTGAGTCACATCAAGTATGAGTGTTAATTTTGACGCCACTAGCTCTGCAGGTTGTCATGCAATTCCTTACCTCTCAGAAATGATTATGAAATAAAAGTGAAGTACGTGACGAGTGTGGCGTTAGGAAAACATTCGGCAGCATGGAGAGATTCTGTATGGGACCACCCAACCCAAACGAGTACTATGTGACGTGCTACCCTGCAAGTATTTACCGGAGCAGCCGCTCTAGCTCAGTCAGTAGAGCATGAGACTCTTAATCTCAGGGTCGTGGGTTCGAGCCCCACGCTGTGCGGAACGGAATTTTGTTCCGCTGCAGGTGTATATTACCGTTTTTCTGATTAACGTGATGTAATGGAAATAGCAACTTTAAACTTTGCCTACGTCTCTATCAGTCGCAAGGAAACTGTATTTGAAGGTGAAGGTGATTTTGTAGACATGTGTGAAAGACATGTTCTGAAATGCAAGTGTTGTTGTTTGGAGAGCACATCGGTTACGTGTCAGATGTGTAGCCAAGCAGTAATGGGTCGCCATTGCTGCAAATATTAGTCGGTAATATGAAGTGTTGTCAGCTGAAGTCTGATGATCCAGACGATCGTAAGGACGAAGTACGCAAAAGTACCGCTAGGCCGCGCCTCTTTAGCTCAGTGGTAGAGCACTGGTATAGTAAACAAAGGGTCGTGAGTTCCATCCTCAAAACAATTAGCGACATGCCTTTTATTAAGAATTACTCTCAGATGTGATTAAGGCGAATGGAGCAGATAAAGCCTTTGCCAAAGCGGTACACCATAAGGTGGGACGAGGCAGTCTGAATTACATTTTATAGATGTATTTCTCACATATGTCAGAGTCTCTCGCGGTCCTCGTCGTCGTCGTCGTCGTCGTCGTCGCCGCCGCCGCCGCCGCTTCTGCAGAAGTAGCAAATGGCCACCATAGCAAATGCGGCGAGGGACGCCCTGCCTTCGATTCCGTATGCACAAAGTGTGTGGTCTTGTTTCCCAGTCTATATTTGGTCGGTCACGTAAGAGGTTGAATGTAACGAATGGGTGGGAAATAGCAAGGGGCAGCGGCTGTGTAGATCGAAAACACATATCATCAGGGGTGTGAGCGTTTCGAGATGAGTCATAACAAAGTTTGCACTTGGTCGTCAGTGACTGTGTGTGGCCAAATGGATAAGGCGTCGGACTTCGGATCTAAAGATTACAGGTTCGAATGCTGTCACGCTCGTGTTTTATCAGTTCTGAAAAAGAAACATATCGTTTTAATGTAGCAATTGAGCAGTACGAAACCGTCTGAATGTTGCTGTTGACCATTTTCTGCTTGGAGATGCTCTTGAGCTTGAAACACACACAACAAGACCGGTGAAAACTAGCGAAATGGTCGGCAGAGTGCCGTCACCGCGAGTTTTCACTGGCACTTGCACATCTATAACAACGTCGGAGAGTAACTCGTTCGCCTTTTGAGTCACATCAAGTATGAGTGTTAATTTTGACGCCACTAGCTCTGCAGGTTGTCATGCAATTCCTTTACCTCTCAGAAAAGATTATGAAATAAAAGTGAAGTACGTGACGAGTGTGGCGTTAGGAAAACATTAGGCAGCATGGAGAGATTCTGCATGGGACCACCCAACCCAAACGAGTAATGTGTGACGTGCTACCAGGCAAGTATTTCCCGAAGCAGCCCAGCTAGCTCAGTCAGTAGAGCATGAGACTCTTAATCTCACGGTCGTGGGTTCGAGCCCCACGCTGGGCGGAACGGAATTTTGTTCCGCTGCAGATGTAAATAACCGTTTTTCTGATTAACGTGATGTAATGGAAATAGCAACTTTAAACTTTGCCTACGTCTCTATCCGTCGCAAGGAAACTGTATTTGAAGGTGAAGGTGATTTTGTAGACATGTGTGAAAGACATGTTCTGAAATGCAAGTGTTGTTGTTTGGAGAGCACATCGGTTACGTGCCAGATGTGTAGCCAAGCAGTAATGGGTCGCCATAGCTGCAAATATTAGTCGGTAATCTGAAGTGTTGTCAGCTGAAGTCTGATGATCCAGACGACCGTAAGGACGAAGTACGCATAAGTACCACTAGGCCGCGACTCTTTAGCTCTGTGGTCAGTCTGCCTGCGGCAGCGGTGGTGAACGGACCTCCAGGGCCAGCGCGCTGTGGCAGGAAGTGTTTACGTCAGGCGGTGAGTCGCGTGCTTACAGCGTCTGCTTATTAGTATTCGTTCCGTTCTGTAGGATCTGATATGGAATTATGAATCCGACTAACAGGGAAGATATCTTGAAGTTTACCTTTGATAGGAACTTTTCGAAACCAAATTCGTTTGAAGTTGAAGCAGGGTTAGAGGAAACAGCTAAGATTACTTTTGATGACTTTGTAGGGGTAAATTTCTCTATCGTGACTAGTGTTGTTTATGTGAAATTAACGTCCTCTGAAATGTGTGATAGAATTGTGGAGTCCAGTGGAGGTGTACTGAAGTTTAAACATAGAGATGGTACCGTCAGTGACGTCAGCATTACGCATGCTGGACTGGGCATCCGAACGGCACGTATTTTCGAACTCCCGTTTGAAATATCAGCCGCGCAAATAAATTCTGCATTAACACCTTACGGGAGGGTCATTAACCATTTTGCGGAGCGTAGGTCCAAAGCCCACAAATTTCCGGTGCTTAACGGCATCAGGCAGGTTAAGATCGATCTACAAAAGCACATACCTTCATATATTTACGTAGGTGGACATCGCGGAATTGTCATATATGATGGGCAGCCAAAAACGTGTGCCGGCTGTGGTGCGCCCGGCCACGTGCGCTCTGAATTTATACAAAGACGCGTGACGCAGATACCTGTCGGTGAAGCCGCTAGCCCCCCTGTGACGACGGCACTGCCACTGACATACGTTGCCGCGGCTTCTGGTCTACCACCAGCGACCCCGCCTGTAGATGCCCCTCGTTTGAATGATGTTTTGGCCGATAACGTCAAAGAACCGAGTGCTGACCCGGCACCGCCGCTACCACACTCAGAGATGGAGGTAACGACGGATGGCTCCCCAGTGGTTGATGCCACTGGTACTGAGGATGAAGCAGACGCTGTGTTCCCGGCCTGATCAACCCCAGTCAACAGTCCACTTCGGATGTTGATGATACCGCGAACCCTAACAGGAAGCCTTCCAAAAAGAAGCGGAGACTTGCACATCAAGGAGCCAATCAGCTCGCCCCACAGCTCCGCGAAAAAGCGAAACGAATAAGCAGCCAAATGAGTCAGAACACTTCTGAACCCTCTGAAGTTGGTCTCCCTGCGTCTGGTCGAATGGACATTGATCCTGTAGTGTCTCCCCCTGTGAATCCACGACGGGTGGAAGATAGTGATACCTCGAGTAGAGTCGTTTTGCCGGATACCCACGCTCAAGGAAACGCAGGATCGCTTTTGTCAGAGGCCACTCTCACTGGGAATTGGGCACAGGAAATGGAAGTCTTGGATGCGAGCAATGATGCGGCTGTCATGCGGACCATTGAGACGGAATCTTCGGCACCCCCCACAGAGCAGCATACACCAACCGTACCGGGAACTACAGGAACTCCGACTGACGCGCTTGACCTCAATTTCGGTAGCCATCCTTCTAAGACTGTCTAATTAATAGTATGTGCCTTCTCCCTTGAACGAGCCCCAGGCCTATAAAATTGCCACGTTAAACATCAATAAGATACAGTCGTACTGGCGGCTCCGTAATTTACAAGATTTTGTATACGCAGCGGATATCGATATTCTGTTACTTCAAGAAGTCGCTGCGATTGAACTTGACCGAATAACTGGTTATACTACTCTCTCCAATTCCGGGAGCGGTGCGAATTTAGGGACATCGATTCTGTTAAAAGAAGGGATTGTAGCGACCGACGCTGAAAAACTGCCTGATCATAGAGGGATCGCTGTCACTTTCCATCGGGCACGCATAATCAATGTTTACGCCCCGTCCGGCAGTAGCAATAGGCGTGCTAGGGCTGAGTTCTTCACAAGCGCCATAGTCCCACTTTGTAGGGGAACCTACGATCGTATAATTTTTGCGGGTGACTTCAATTGTGTCTTAAGTCCAAAAGACCAGACGCCTAATTTTAACAAATCTGGAGAACTAGAACGTATCGTCCAAGAAATGAACCTCATTGACACATGGGAGCATACGCACAGAGCGGCACCTGGGTTCACCCATGTCACGAACCACTCTGCAAGCCGGCTAGACAGAATCTATGTATCGGCGTGTATGAAGACTCAAGTCCTCCATTCCGAAGTTTGGCCCACAATTTTTTCCGATCATGCCGCATATATTTGTACTGTTAACATGGTCAAGCAAGGCACATTTCGCGGCAGAGGTTTCTGGAAACTTAACAATGCTCTCCTTAACGATGTTGACTGTCACCGTGTCTTTAACGAAACATGGGAGGCATGTGAACGACGGGTTGCACAGTATGCCTCCGTTACTGAATGGTGGATAACAAATGCCAAACCAACTTTATCAAAAATGTTTAAACGCTACGCTCGGGACAAATCCTGGTGGCAACGGCAAACATCTGAGTTTTATTTTACTTGTCTCAGGGAGCTCTACCAGTCCGATGTGACTGTACCTGAAAATTTTATGCAGATTAAAAAAATTAAGGCAAAATTATTAAAACTTCAGCGGCAGCAGGCAGAAGGCTTTCAAATAAGGTCCAGGCCCCAGAATGTGATAGACGACGAAATGACATCCATGTTTCACGTCATTCGTGAAAATAAGAGGGGGCGGCGGAGATTAATAACTCGTCTTCAGTTGAGTGAAGGCGTTGCGCTCACGCGGCAACAAGACATACGGACCGCACTTCGCAATCACCTGGCAGATCTGCTGGCAACGACACATACCGACGATGGAACTCACGATGAATTACTCAATAACTTGCAAAGGACTTTGGGTGCTGCTGAAGTCGAAACTCTCATGCTAGAAATTGATGAAGACGAATTGGATTCTGCGCTATCACGAAGTCCGAAAAATAAATCGCCGGGACCCGACGGTCTCACTGCCGAATTTTATCTTACTTTCCGCGACAAATTAAAGCCCAAGTTGTTGAGTATGTTTAATGAAATTTTACGGCCTGATTTTAATGTTCCTCAGGCTCTCGTGGAAGGCATCATGGTTTTAATCCCTAAACGCCCAATGTGCAGTTCTGTTGATGATTTTCGGCCGCTTACCTTACTGAACAGTGACTACAAAATTTTAGTACGTATTATTTCTAATAGATTGAAAATGTTGATGAATACTGTCATTGGTCAGTACCAGACCAGTGGAGGTGTCGGTAGGACGATCTTCCAAAATTTGTCTCAATACAGGGACGTCATAGCCATTGCAGATGCGTGCAAGATACGGTGTGCGCTAGTTTCCCTTGACTTTTCAAAGGCATTCAACAGAGTAAACCATCAGTTTCTCATCCGGACGATGCATGCCATGGGATTTCCACTACGTTTTATCAATCTTATATATGAGCTCCTTCGTAAAGGAGTAACTCGACTCATGGTGAATGGCCAGCTGAGCGCATCGATTAATATTACTAATTCAGTGCGACAGGGATGCCCTATGTCAATGGCCTTGTTTGCCATTGCCATTGAGCCTTTGCTTGTCACCTTGACACAGCGTCTACAAGGATTAACCATCCACGGCTTTAAGATTGTTTGTACTGCATATGCGGATGACGTCGGATTTTTGGTCATGGACGAAGGTGAAGTCGAGGAAGCCCTTCAGATCGTCAAAAACTACGAACTTGTTGCGGGTGCGAAGTTGAATGGCAGGAAATCTGGCATTATGAACATAGGACGCGGCATCTCGCTGCACCATCACGGTCAGTTGCAACTACTTTCTAAAATGAAATGCCTTGGTATTGAGTACAGGAGCAACATACAGCACACAATTGCGGTGAACTATAGGAATCTCTTGGCAAGTATGCGTGCTTGCATGCAGACCCACTACCTAAGGAGCCTTGATGAACTGCAGAAAGTCACCTTCGCTAATGTCTACCTCACCTCAAAGATTAACTACGTTGCACAAGTACTGCCCATGCCACAGGAGACAGCGAAGCGTATGATGTCCGCTCTAGGCCATTTTGTCACACGTGGACACATTTTTAAAGTCAAGTACGATACGCTCACTCCCTCCACGACCGATGGAGGCTTAAATTTAACAGATGTTCGTTCCAAGTCACGAGCTTTGTACGTATGCACCACCTACAAACGGTGGAGGTCGTTACCGAACAGTCTAACGGCTCACTTGTTAACCGAAATAGCGCCGGCCTGCCTGCAGCCTCCCGTCTCTGTTCAACATATTCCGCCTGCGCTGACTCACTTTAAGAGCTTTTTCATTGAGTTCAGTTACGTACGGTCAACTCTCCCAGAAAATGAGCTTTCCGTGGTGAAGTTAGTTTATAATAAACTACTGGCAACCAAGAACAGGAACAACATCGAACACAAATACCCCAATCATCGCTGGCCAGTAATATGGAAAAACATACATAGCCGTGATTTACCAACGTCAGTGAAAGCCTCTTGGTACAGGGTCGTGAACCGTAAAATAAGTACCAATTCACGACTTCATGCTCTACATTTGGCTGACTCACCTTTGTGCCTTACGTGCAACTTGCCTGATACTGATGAACATCGTTTTCTGTGCACCACTGTCCAAGCAGTTTGGCCATGCATTCGCCGAAAACTGGCTACGATTATGAGGACTTCCCAGCTTTGTATTAAACCTGAAGATTTCCTGTATCCGGATTCAGTGCCGTACCCGAACACCAAACGGAACTCTGTCAATTGGTTGAAGGGTCATTATGTTCATTATTTACAGACGCAAGGACCCAAGAGTGAGGCGGCGTTCTGTCTTTACCTGGCATTACAGTTTCACATACTTTCACAGACGAGACATTACAGGAAACGATATGCGAATTTCTTTGAAGTCGTTCTTCGATGAAAGAAGTATTTTTTTTCTTTCCTTCATTCTACATTGCTTTGTTTTTTTTTCTTTTCTTCTTCAAATGTCACAGTGACAAATACTGAACAGTGTTACGACAAGGACTATTTTATTTTCTTCTGTTTCTCTAGAGGACCAGAGTTCCTTGTTTCATTTTCTATTAAAAAACAAAAACAAAAAAAATAAAGATCAATAAATAAATTATAATAAAAAATAAACAATTATAAAAGTTGATAAACAAACCAACAACACAACGAAAGCACTAAAAAGAACAACAAACAACAGAAAGAGTGTTGCAGACCAGAAGTAGGGGATTGCTGCCTGGGGTGAAGTACGGTGGGGCCTTCGTGGGCCCTCTCGCCGCTACGGTAGCCGTGAAGGCCCAGGACAAATCTCTGAACATGAAATACAACACACGCACAAAAAAAAAAAAAAGTGGTAGAGCACTGATCTAGTAAACCAAGGGTCATGAGTTCCATCCTCAAAGGAGGAAGTCGAATTTTGGAAATCAGTTGCACCTCGTGGCCGTATAGCAAACAGTATCTGTGATGACGAGCAATTAGCGACATGCTTTTTATTAAGAATTACTCTCAGATGTGATTAAGGCGAATGGCGCAGATAAAGCCTTTGCAAAGCAGTACAGCATAAGGTGGGACGAGGCAGTCTGAATTACATTTTATAGATGTATTTCTCACATATGTCAGAGCCTCTCGCCGTCGTCGTCGTCGTCGTCGTCGCCGCTTCTGCAGAAGTAGGGTATGGCCATCGTAGCAAATGCGGCGAGGGACGCCCTGCCTTCGATTCCGAATGCACAAAGTGTGTGGTCTTGTTTCCCAGTCTATATTTGGTCGGTCACGTTAGAGGTTGAATGTAACGAATGGGTGGGAAAGAGCAAGGGCAGCGGCTGTGTAGAACGAAAACACAAATTATCAGGGGTGTGAGCGTTTCGAGATGAGTCATATACAAGTTGCACTTGGTCGTCAGTGACTGTGTGGCCTAATGGATAAGGCGTCGGACTTCGGATCTGAAGATTAGAGGTTCGAATGCTGTCACGCTCGTGTTTTATCAGTTCTGAAAAAGAAACATACCGTTTTAATGTAGCATTTGAGCAGTACGAAACCGTCTGAATGTTGCTGTTGACCATTTTCTGCTTGGAGATGCTCTTGAGCTTGAAACACACACTACAAGACCGGTGTTAACTAGCGAAATGGTCGGCAGAGTGCCGTCACCGCGAGTTTCCACTGGCACTTGCACATCTAAAACAACGTCGGAAAGTAACTCGTTCGCCTTTTGAGTAACATCAAGTATGAGTGTTAATTTTGACGCCACTAGCTCTGCTGGATGTCATGCAATTCCTTTACCTCTCAGAAATGATTATGAAATAAAAGTGAAGTACGTGACGAGTGTGACGTTAGGTAAACATTAGGCAGCATGGAGAGATTCTGTATGGGACCACCCAACCCAAACGAGTACTGTGTGACGTGCTGCCCGGCAAGTATTCACCAAAGCAGCCCGGCTAGCTCAGTCGGTAGAGCATGAGACTCTTAATCTCAGGGTCGTGGGTTCGAGCCCCACGCTGGGCGGAACGGAATTTTGTTCCGCTGCAGATGTAAATTACCGTTTTTCTGATTAACGTGATGTAATGGAAATAGCAACTTTAAAATTTGCCTACGTCTCTGTCAGTCGCAAGGAAACTGTATTAGAAGGTGAAGGTGATTTTGTAGACATGTGTGAAAGACATGTTCTGAAATGGAAGTGTTGTTGTTTGGAGAGGACATCGGTTACGTGTCAGATGTGTAGCCAAGCAGTAATGGGTCGCCATAGCTGCAAATATTAGTCGGTAATATGAAGTGTTGTCAGCTGAAGTCTGATGATCCAGACGACCGTAAGGACGAAGTACGCAAAAGTACCTCTAGGCCGCGCCCCTTGAGCTCAGTGGTAGAGCACTGGACTAGTAAACCAAGGGTCGTGAGTTCCATCCTCAAAGAAAGAAGTCGAATTTAGGAAATCAGTTGCGCGTCGTGGCCGTATAGCAAACAGTATCTGTGATGACGAACAATTAGCGACATGCCTTTTATTAAGAATTACTCTCAGATGTGATTAAGGCGAATGGCGCAGATAAAGCCTTTGCCAAAGCTGGTACAGCATGAGGTGGGACGAGGCAGTCTGAATTACATTTTATAGATGTATTTCTCACATATGTCAGAGCCTCTCGCGGTCGTCGTCGTCGTCGTCGTCGTCGTCGTCGCCGTCGTCGTATTCGTCGTCGTCGTCGCCGCCGCCGTTTCTGCAGAAGTAGCAAATGGCCATCGTGGCAAATGCGGCGAGGCACGCCCTGCCTTCGATTCCGTATGCACAAAGTGTGTGCTCTTGGTTCCCAGTCTATATTTGGTCGGTCACGTTAGAGGTTGAATGTAACGAATGGGTGGGAAAGAGCAAGGGCAGCGGCTGTGTAGAACGAAAACACAAATTATCAGGGGTGTGAGCGTTTCGAGATGAGTCATATACAAGTTGCACTTGGTCGTCAGTGACTGTGTCGCCTAATGGATAAGGCGTCGGACTTCGGATCTGAAGATTACAGGTTCGAATGCTGTCACGCTCGTGTTTTATCAGTTCTGAAAAAGAAACATACCGTTTTAATGTAGCATTTGAGCAGTACGAAACCGTCTGAATGTTGCTGTTGACCATTTTCTGCTTGGAGATGCTCTTGAGCTTGAAACACACACTACAAGACCGGTGTTAACTAGCGAAATGGTCGGCGGAGTGCCGTCACCGCGAGTTTCCACTGGCACTTGCACATCTAAAACAACGTCGGAAAGTAACTCGTTCGCCTTTTGAGTCACATCAAGTATGAGTGTTAATTTTGACGCCACTAGCTCTGCAGGTTGTCATGCAAATCCTTTACCTCTCAGAAATGATTATGAAATAAAAGTGAAGTACGTGACGAGTGTGACGTTAGGAAAACATTAGGCAGCTTGGAGAGATTCTGTATGGGACCACCCAACGCAAACGAGTACTGTGTGACGTGCTTCCCGGCAAGTATTCACCGAAGCAGCCCGGCTAGCTCAGTCGGTAGAGCATGGGACTCTTAATCTCAGGGTCGTGGCTTCGAGCCCCACGCTGGCGGAACGGAATTTTGTTCCGCTGCAGATGTAAATTACCGTTTTTCTGATTAACGTGATGTAATGGAAATAGCAACTTTAAACTTTGCCTACGTCTCTGTCAGTCGCAAGGAAACTGTATTTGAAGGTGAAGGTGATTTTGGAGACATGTGTGAAAGACATGTTCTGAAATGCAAGTGTTGTTGTTTGGAGAGGACATCGGTTACGTGTCAGATGTGTAGCCAAGCAGTAATGGGTCGCCATAGCTGCAAATATTAGTCGGTAATATGAAGTGTTGTCAGCTGAGGTCTGATGATCCAGACGACCGTATGGACGAAATACGCAAAAGTACTGCTAGGCCGCGCCCATTTAGCTCATTGGTAGAGCACTGGACTAGTAAACCAAGGGTCGTGAGTTCCATCCTCAAAGGAAGAAGTCGAATTTTGGAAATCAGTTGCGCGTCGTGGCCGTATAGCTAACAGTATCAGTGATGACGAACAATTAGCGACATGCCTTTTATTAAGAATTACTCTCAGATGTGATTAAGGCGAATGGCGCAGATAAAGCCTTTGCCAAAGCGGTACAGCATAAGGTGGGACGAGGCAGTCTGAATTACATTTTATAGATGTATTTCTCACATATGTCAGAGCCTCTCGCGGTCGTCGTCGTCGTCGTCGTCGCCGCCGCCGCTTCTGCAGAAGTAGCAAATGGCCATCGTGGCAAATGCGGCGAGGCACGCCCTGCCTTCTATTCCGTATGCACAAAGTGTGTGGTCTTGGTTCCCAGTCTATATTTGGTCGGTCACGTAAGAGGTTGAATGTAACGAATGGGTGGGAAAGAGCAAGGGCAGCGGCTGTGTAGAACGAAAACACAAATTATCAGGGGTGTGAGCGTTTCGAGGTGAGTCATATACAAGTTGCACTTGGTCGTCAGTGACTGTGTGGCCTAATGGATAAGGCGTCGGACTTCGGATATGAAGATTACAGGTTCGAATGCTGTCACGTTCGTGTTTTATCAGTTCTGAAAAAGAAACATACCGTTTTAATGTAGCATTTGAGCAGTACGAAACCGTCTGAATGTTGCTGTTGACCATTCTCTGCTTGGAGATGCTCTTGAGCTTGAAACACACACTACAAGACCGGTGTTAACTAGGGAAATGGTCGGCGGAGTGCCGTCACCGCGAGTTTCCACTGGCACTTGCACATCTAAAACAACGTCGGAAAGTAACTCGTTCGCCTTTTGAGTCACATCAAGTATGAGTGTTAATTTTGACGCCACTAGCTCTGCAGGTTGTCATGCAATTCCTTTACCTCTCAGAAATGATTATGAAATAAAAGTGAAGTACGTGACGAGTGTGACGTTAGGAAAACATTAGGCAGCATGGAGAGATTCTGTATGGGACCACCCAACCCAAACGAGTACTGTGTGACGTGCTGCCCGGCAAGCATTCACCTAAGAAGCCCGGCTAGCTCTGTTGGTAGAGCATGAGACTCTTAATCTCAGGGTCGTGGGTTCGAGCCCCACGCTGGGCGGAACGGAATTTTGTTCCGCTGCAGATGTAAATTACTGTTTATCTGATTAACGTGATGTAATGGAAATAGCAACTTTAAACTTTGCCTACGTCTCTGTCAGTCGCAAGGAAACTGTATTTGAATGTGAAGGTGATTTTGTAGACATGTGTGAAAGACATGTTCTGAAATGCAAGTGTTGTTGTTTGGAGAGGATATCGGTTACGTGTCAGATGTGTAGCCAAGCAGTAATGGGTTGCCATAGCTGCTAATATTAGTCGGTAATATGAAGTGTTGTCAGCTGAAGTCTGATGATCCAGACGACCGTAACGACGAAGTACGCGAAAGTGCCGCTAGGCCGCGCCTCTTTAGCTCAGTGGTAGAGCACTGGACTAGTAAACCAAGGGTCGTGAGTTCCATCCTCAAAGGAAAAAGTCGAATTTTGGAAATCAGTTGCGCGTCGTGGCCGTATAGCAAACAGTATCTGTGTTGACGATCAATTAGCGACATGCCTTTTATTAAGAATTACTCTCAGATGTGATTAAGGCGAATGGCGCAGATAAAGCCTTTGCCAAAGCGGTACAGCATAAGGTGGGACGAGGCAGTCTGAATTACATTTTAAAGATGTATTTCTCACATATGTCAGAGCCTCTCGCGGTCGTCGTCGTCGTCGCCGCCGCCGTATCTGCAGAAGTAGCAAATGGCCATCGTGGCAAATGCGGCGAGGCACGCCCTGCCTTCGATTCCGTATGCACAAAGTGTGTGCTCTTGGTTCCCAGTCTATATTTGGTCGGTCACGTTAGAGGTTGAATGTAACGAATGGGTGGGAAAGAGCAAGGGCAGCGGCTGTGTAGAACGAAAACACAAATTATCAGGGGTGTGAGCGTTTCGAGATGAGTCATATACAAGTTGCACTTGGTCGTCAGTGACTGTGTCGCCTAATGGATAAGGCGTCGGACTTCGGATCTGAAGATTACAGGTTCGAATGCTGTCACGCTCGTGTTTTATCAGTTCTGAAAAAGAAACATACCGTTTTAATGTAGCATTTGAGCAGTACGAAACCGTCTGAATGTTGCTGTTGACCATTTTCTGCTTGGAGATGCTCTTGAGCTTGAAACACACACTACAAGACCGGTGTTAACTAGCGAAATGGTCGGCGGAGTGCCGTCACCGCGAGTTTCCACTGGCACTTGCACATCTAAAACAACGTCGGAAAGTAACTCGTTCGCCTTTTGAGTCACATCAAGTATGAGTGTTAATTTTGACGCCACTAGCTCTGCAGGTTGTCATGCAAATCCTTTACCTCTCAGAAATGATTATGAAATAAAAGTGAAGTACGTGACGAGTGTGACGTTAGGAAAACATTAGGCAGCTTGGAGAGATTCTGTATGGGACCACCCAACGCAAACGAGTACTGTGTGACGTGCTGCCCGGCAAGTATTCACCGAAGCAGCCCGGCTAGCTCAGTCGGTAGAGCATGGGACTCTTAATCTCAGGGTCGTGGCTTCGAGCCCCACGCTGGCGGAACGGAATTTTGTTCCGCTGCAGATGTAAATTACCGTTTTTCTGATTAACGTGATGTAATGGAAATAGCAACTTTAAACTTTGCCTACGTCTCTGTCAGTCGCAAGGAAACTGTATTTGAAGGTGAAGGTGATTTTGGAGACATGTGTGAAAGACATGTTCTGAAATGCAAGTGTTGTTGTTTGGAGAGGACATCGGTTACGTGTCAGATGTGTAGCCAAGCAGTAATGGGTCGCCATAGCTGCAAATATTAGTCGGTAATATGAAGTGTTGTCAGCTGAGGTCTGATGATCCAGACGACCGTATGGACGAAATACGCAAAAGTACCGCTAGGCCGCGCCCATTTAGCTCATTGGTAGAGCACTGGACTAGTAAACCAAGGGTCGTGAGTTCCATCCTCAAAGGAAGAAGTCGAATTTTGGAAATCAGTTGCGCGTCGTGGCCGTATAGCTAACAGTATCAGTGATGACGAACAATTAGCGACATGCCTTTTATTAAGAATTACTCTCAGATGTGATTAAGGCGAATGGCGCAGATAAAGCCTTTGCCAAAGCGGTACAGCATAAGGTGGGACGAGGCAGTCTGAATTACATTTTATAGATGTATTTCTCACATATGTCAGAGCCTCTCGCGGTCGTCGTCGTCGTCGTCGCCGCCGCCGCTTCTGCAGAAGTAGCAAATGGCCATCGTGGCAAATGCGGCGAGGCACGCCCTGCCTTCTATTCCGTATGCACAAAGTGTGTGGTCTTGGTTCCCAGTCTATATTTGGTCGGTCACGTAAGAGGTTGAATGTAACGAATGGGTGGGAAAGAGCAAGGGCAGCGGCTGTGTAGAACGAAAACACAAATTATCAGGGGTGTGAGCGTTTCGAGGTGAGTCATATACAAGTTGCACTTGGTCGTCAGTGACTGTGTGGCCTAATGGATAAGGCGTCGGACTTCGGATATGAAGATTACAGGTTCGAATGCTGTCACGTTCGTGTTTTATCAGTTCTGAAAAAGAAACATACCGTTTTAATGTAGCATTTGAGCAGTACGAAACCGTCTGAATGTTGCTGTTGACCATTCTCTGCTTGGAGATGCTCTTGAGCTTGAAACACACACTACAAGACCGGTGTTAACTAGGGAAATGGTCGGCGGAGTGCCGTCACCGCGAGTTTCCACTGGCACTTGCACATCTAAAACAACGTCGGAAAGTAACTCGTTCGCCTTTTGAGTCACATCAAGTATGAGTGTTAATTTTGACGCCACTAGCTCTGCAGGTTGTCATGCAATTCCTTTACCTCTCAGAAATGATTATGAAATAAAAGTGAAGTACGTGACGAGTGTGACGTTAGGAAAACATTAGGCAGCATGGAGAGATTCTGTATGGGACCACCCAACCCAAACGAGTACTGTGTGACGTGCTGCCCGGCAAGCATTCACCCAAGAAGCCCGGCTAGCTCTGTTGGTAGAGCCTGAGACTCTTAATCTCAGGGTCGTGGGTTCGAGCCCCACGCTGGGCGGAACGGAATTTTGTTCCGCTGCAGATGTAAATTACTGTTTATCTGATTAACGTGATGTAATGGAAATAGCAACTTTAAACTTTGCCTACGTCTCTGTCAGTCGCAAGGAAACTGTATTTGAATGTGAAGGTGATTTTGTAGACATGTGTGAAAGACATGTTCTGAAATGCAAGTGTTGTTGTTTGGAGAGGATATCGGTTACGTGTCAGATGTGTAGCCAAGCAGTAATGGGTTGCCATAGCTGCTAATATTAGTCGGTAATATGAAGTGTTGTCAGCTGAAGTCTGATGATCCAGACGACCGTAACGACGAAGTACGCGAAAGTGCCGCTAGGCCGCGCCTCTTTAGCTCAGTGGTAGAGCACTGGACTAGTAAACCAAGGGTCGTGAGTTCCATCCTCAAAGGAAAAAGTCGAATTTTGGAAATCAGTTGCGCGTCGTGGCCGTATAGCAAACAGTATCTGTGATGACGAACAATTAGCGACATGCCTTTTATTAAGAATTACTCTCAGATGTGATTAAGGTGAATGGCGCAGATAAAGCCTTTTTTTTTTTTTTTAAAAAAAACTTTATTTCAACTACAATAATAGTTATACTTAATAACCCACTCCCTTAGTTGATTAGTGGGCCTGTATTATTATACAATGATTGTTACAAATATGCAGCTCTTAATTCTAACTTGTAAGTGAGCTACAGGTGTTACACAATGATTGGCATTACTAATATTATTGTCTATACCTACAATTAAATACCACTTCTTATCTCTGAGTTCTAACATCTGCAGCGTCACATATATGCCAGCAGAGAGTATAAACCTACTGATAATTGCCTTGCTCTTCGAGCTAAACCCGAAGAGCATGCCCTGGCACTGGGCAGGCCAAGATGTTATTTCGCTGCAGTTTCCTAAACGTAAATATCCTAGTCTAATTCCTACAAACTAGGCTTATCCTAAGTCAAATCCGGTGCTTTCCATTTTGGTAAAGTTGACCCCTACTCCCCCTATTCCTGCACGCGGCGGATCCCAACTATGGTGGATAGTCGGCCAGTCCGCGCACAGGCGGTATGGGAACAGGGATCTAGACGAAATCGGTGTATATTTCTGAGTTTATGTTAATTCATGTCCCTCAGATATTCCATCAACACCTTACGTGATACCTCGTTTGCCAGAGTGTTAAGCAGTTGAAAGGTATCTTCGCGTCTCAGAAGTTGGTATGTGTCTTGGTTTGGTAGTCTATCTCGGAGTGTGGCTGCAACATCATTGAAGAGAGGACACTCGTAGATCACATGTTCAGGAGTACCTTCCGGGAAGCCACAGTCTCACGCGGGCGTTGCCTTCTTCCCAAACCGACATAGGTATGTCGGGTAGGGTCCATGTCCAGTGAGAAAGTGGAACAATCCCCTTGTTGGCTCAAAATACTTCATTTGCAAGCGTTCCCTCACGTCCGGAATGAACTGAAAAGTTCTACGTCCGGTTTCCTCCGTTTCCCAAGTCCCCTGCCATAATTCTTCTCCCCTTTTCATAATTTCCGTCTTATTTGCCACCCTCACCCCCATAATCTCTTCAATTTTACCTAGATTCCCCTTTTTTGCCCAATACCAGGCTGCTTGCTCCCTTATCTTTATATCTAGTGGGCAGAGCCCCGTTATGACTAACAGGCCCCCCCCTGGAGACGTTCTATAAGCCCCCACAGATCGTAATATCATACTTCTTTGCACCCTTCTCACTGCCATGGCAGGCACAACCCTCGTGAGTCTGTGCGCCCAGACTCCCGAGCCGTAACCCACCACTGAGGTTAAGATACTATTATGATATAGTTTAATGAGGTGTGGAGGGAGGTGAAATCTTTTATGTCCTATGGAAATGAGGTTATTTAGAATTTGTAGGGCCTTTTGGGTTACGGTTTCAATGTGCCTCCCGAAGTTCCATTTCTCATCAATGATGACTCCTAAGTATCGTGTGTCACGTCTTCGTAATACTGGTGAACCGTCGATTCTGACTGTCGGGTTCCTGGTTAGTTGTCCTTTCAGCAGTAAGTAAGTTGTCTTACTTGGTGAGACTGTCATTTTGGTGGTGTGGCACCACTGTTGAAGTTTGTCTATGGCCCTTTCTATCTTAGGTTCAATGTCTTCTCGGCTCCGGCCACCGACCAACAGGAGGAGGTCATCTGCGTAGGCTATCACCTCTAGCACATCCTCGCATTGTTGTAGATTGTCCAATAAAGGCTCCATATGGATGTCCCAAAAAAGCGGTCCAAGGACCGATCCCTGGGGACATCCTTTCGTGATCACTTTACTAACTCTCTCGCTAGAGGATGATAGCCAGACCTTTCGTTCCTCGCAATAGCTCCTCAGGCAACCATATAGCGGCCCTGGACACTCTTTCTCCCGCAAGCAGGAGAAGAGCGAAGGCCACCACAGGTTGTCAAAGGCGCCACTGATGTCCACCATGATGCCCACCAAGTATTTATGCGGGGTTGAGCCGCAGACCTCGGCTGCTAGGGCGATTGCATCAGATGCCGATCGCCCCGGCCTGAAACCGAATTGCCTGCTGCTCATCCCGCACAAAACTCTGTGTGCCGCCAGTCTGTCAGCCAGCAACTTCTCTAATATTTTACCAAGCAAGTCCAACAGGCAGATTGGCCTGTATGACTTCACTTCCGCTGGATCTTTATCTTGTCCTTTCTTTATAATGACAACATTTGCCTTTTTCCATCTCCTTGGGAACTGTTGTTGCCTTAGGCATTCATTGTATAAATGCGTTAATGGCGCAACCAGCTGGGGGGCCAGGAATTGCACCACCTCCGCCACAATGCCATCTGGCCCAGGAGCTTTCCCTCTTTTGAGAGATTTTATGTGGGCCGCCACCTCCTCTTCCCAGAAGGGGTAGACCGCTGCATCGTTGTTATATTGCACTTGATCCTCCTCTCGCAGTTGCCGCTGTGCTTCAGTTTCCCCGTCCGCATAGTCATCAGGCAACAGGGACTGGAGGAGGAACCCAGCAGTTTCCTGCCAGGACTCCGTCATCCCGCCCCCGTGCCTGACAGTTGATAGCTCCATAGGAGAGCGGATCTTTTCCCTCACTAACTTGTAGGGAAGCCCCCATGGATCCAGCACAAGTTGACTGAGCACATAGCATTCCCAGCTCCGTGTCCTGACCTCGCGTAGTTCCTTTTGGAACTGTTGCTTGGCCTCCCTATACCGCAACTGCCATCTTTGTTTCTCCTGCCGGACGACACTGCGCTGGTAGTACCTCCTAAGCCTTCTGACAGACTGACGCAATTCCTCTAGTTCAGGCGTCCATGGTGACGTAGAGGCCGCCATGGCCCTCCTCCTGGTTGGTACAGCAGCCCTCACCGCTCTAGTTATGGCGGTCACTATGTCGTCAGTTCTGTCGTTTACGTCTATATCTTGTTGTGCGTCCCCTCCCGGTATAGGAGGAATGTCGCACTCCCTCGCTAGCCGCTCCCAATCTGCTCTATTAAAGTTATATTGCAATTCCCACCCCATGGCCCAGCGGCACTCTCTATCCCCTATGGTGAAAGTTGTTAAGTTATGGTCGCTTGTGGTGGCATTCCCTATTACCTTCCAATTTTGGAGTATGTTTGTAACATTCGGTGTTGTTAGAGTTATGTCAATATTTGTCCCTTGTCTTCCTCCCGCCGTGTAGGTAGGAGGATTGCCCGGCCTATTAGCCACCACAAGTTGTGTTGCCATAATAAATTCTTCTACCTTCTCACCATTTGCATCTCGTGTGCCACTGTACCACAGGGGGGATTTGGCATTTATGTCAGCTGCAATTATCAACTTTCTCCCCCGCAACGCCGTGGTCACTCTCGTTAGGTGATCTAAGTGTGTTTCAATATTATCACTGTACTGAAAGTACATGTTTATTATGAAGACGATTCCAGTTGGGGATTGCAACTCCACGACGTTGCAGTGGGTAGTTGTGAATTGAGAGAGCGTGGTGACTCTCAGGAGCTTATTTGTTATTATTATCGCCGCTTTCGGGACTTTTCCTTTACTAATTATCTGCCATGTTGCGGCAGCAAAAGCGACCTTTCCAGCTTGGGAGTACGGCTCCTGTAGACAGAGCACATCCAATCTCCTCTCCTCCACCTCCCTTCGGAGTTCCTGCATTACGAGTCGGCTGTTATGTGTATTTAGTTGTCCTATGTTAAGCTTTGTCATCAAGGGAAGTATGTATGTATGCGGTCATTTGGCCAGGTTTTAGACCAGTCAAATGCAATTCTTCCATTGGCTAGAACTGCCTGCTCGTAAATGTCGTCTAAGTTGAATTTCTCCCCTCTCCTTTCGAAGACTTTTCGTAGCAGGTCCCGCAGGGCTCCGAAGTCGGTGGGGAGATTCACTGATTTTAGTTGGATTCTGTCAACAGCCTCCATCACCGAGAAGGTTACCCTTCTTCCTTCTTCATGTCCTACACGAACCACATGTCTCAGGGCTGTGGTCAGGGTAGCCGGCTGTTCAAGTCTTGCTAGCTGCATAGTATATTCTAAATTAGGGTAGACCCTCACAGGATCCACAGGTGGCAATCTGACCACTCGAGTACTCTGTTCAGTGGAATTTATGCTGGAGCTAGTTACTTCATTTTCTTGAATCCGTTTCTCATGCTTGTTCTGTTTCTTTTCAGAGACTGTTATGGCCGCAGGATGCCCTTGCCGTTTCTGATGTTTTATCGGCTCTGCTCCTCGGCTTTCAGAGGAGGGAGCTGCTGCTATAGGGAGATCTGTTTGTATTGCTATGTTCACCCATTGAGGCTCAGTTTGAATGGCTATATCTGTTGTTTTAGGTTTTCCGGCGCCCGTAAGCGACCTCAGAAATAACTTGAATTTACTTGCCCTCATAGCGTCCCTCCTCCTCTTGCTCGGGGATTTATGCTTCGGCATCCTGTTCGGTATGCCGAGTTCAGCCATAATCAGTTCTGGAGATTAATCTTTGTTCCAACATTCTGTATGTTGGGCAATTCCGACCTACAGCTCCGCAAGACTTCTTCCCTCTGCTTTTGCATGGTATGCAGATTTGTGTACCTTTACAGTCCTTGTGATTATGGCCACTTTCTCCGCACTTGGTGCACGCCGGCTCCCTGGTGCACAGCCTGAGAATGTGGTCCAGGTCACCACAGTTGTGGCAACGAGGTACCACGACATAGTCTCTGGTGTTGATGGCATGGAAGCCAACATAGATCCTGCCCATTGTTGTGATGTTCTTCCTCATCTGTGCTGTCACTTCAGCGACATGATGTACAACATCACGACCTCGTGGACCCGTTTTAAATCTAAGTTTAAAACAATTATTAAATTCGTCAACGCTTAGATGCTCAAAATTTTGTGCTCTGATTGTCTCTGACAGCTCTTCGTTCGTCATAATAGATGGCACGTCATAAAGTATGACGAGAGGATTTCTTTTTCTTGGTGGCTCACATTTCACCACTGAGTTCAGCTTTTGGTTCTTCAACAGCTTTTCTTTATCCTCTTCCGAGGCAACTTCTACGATGACTGAGTTCCTACTCGGTTTGATTCTCTTTATCTTTCTTTTTTCCTTCACAGGGTCCACGGTTTTCGTGAATAACTCCTGTATTTTCTTTATGCTTGTGTCTTCTCCAGGAAGTGTTCTCAAAAAGACTGACGTATCTGGCCTCTTAATTACCTTATTTATTGTCTCTCTGGTGGTGTTGGGCTTGGTGGGAGCTTGCGCTGCCACTGCCGCCCAAGTTTTCACTGGCTGCTTTCTTAGTCTATTGTTTTCTTTTACTAGTTCTTCTAGCCTACCTTCTAGTTTTGCATGGACAATGGCCCAAGCTGCCAATTCATTTTTAATGGCTGACATTCCGGCTTGGCTGATCTTGCCATTTTTTTCAGATTGCTCCATGAGCGTAGTTATTCTGGCAAGTCTTTGCATAACTGACTCATTCTCGACCTGTCCCAGCTCGTCCTGAGGAGAGGGATCAGGCGCAGTAGACGCACGTGGAGGCGCACTCGAATCACTCGTATCTGTCGTCGCCATGATTTACGAGTGATATAAAAAAGGTGGGAGCTCGTCTCTTACCCCGGACCGGCTCCTCTGGCATGGGGGGGGGGGGACTTCTTGCAGCTCGCCCACCGACCTCGCCCCAAGGTCAAGGGCCCTCTCGAACTGCCGGGTTCAGCGCGCCGTTGCCAGCGCACTGGTCCCCATCGATGGCTCCGTCATCGGCGATTTCACGCGACGCTCCTCGGCAACTGCAACCCGCACTCCGGAGAGGCGGATGCACCTCTCGCCCTTCGCCGCCTACTAGCGCGAGTTTCCACCCTTCAGCCAAGGACCCACTCCTACTCCGGTGGCGGGCCGGTCCCCCAGACGTTCGGCGGTCTGGACCCAGTTAACCTGGCCCAGGCAGTGTCACCACCTCCTGGGTTTGGCAGAACACACCCCGGTTACCCAGGGGCGCGGCGAAGCGCCCTTGCCGACTAGCGCCGCGATCCCACGCCGACGAGCGAAGTCGCCGGCATGCAGGGCTCCTGCTGGTCTGGGCCCTGCGAACAGAAAGGGACAGATGTTCGTCCCTCGACACAGCTCCCCCTGTGCCACGCACCCTTCGCTTTCGCATCGGGTTGGGTCGCTTTGCCAAAGCGGTACAGCATAAGGTGGGACGAGGCAGTCTGAATTACATTTTATAGATGTATTTCTCACATATGTCAGAGCCTCTCGCGGTCATCGTCGTCGTCGCCGCCGCCGCTTCTGCAGAAGTAGCAAATGGCCATCGTGGCAAATGCGGCGAGGCACGCCCTGCCTTCGATTCCGTATGCACAGAGTGTGTGGTCTTGTTTCCCAGTCTATATTTGGTCGGTCACGTAAGAGGTTGAATGTAACGAATGTGTGGGAAAGAGCAAGGGCAGCGGCTGTGCAGAACGAAAACACAAATTATCAGGGGTGTGAGCGTTTCGAGATGAGTCATGTACAAGTTGCACTTGGTCGTCAGTGACTGTGTGGCCTAATGGATAAGGCGTCGGACTTCGGATCTGAAGATTACAGGTTCGAATGCTGTCACGCTCGTGTTTTATCAGTTCTGAAAAAGAAACATACCGTTTTAATGTAGCATTTGAGCAGTACGAAACCGTCTGAATGTTGCTGTTGACCATTTTCTGCTTGGAGATGCTCTTGAGCTTGAAACACACACTACAAGACCGGTGTTAGCTAGCGAAATGGTCGGCAGAGTGCAATCACCGCGAGTTTCCACTGGCACTTGCACATCTAAAACAACGTCGGAAAGTAACTCGTTCGCCTTTTGAGTCACATCAAGTATGAGTGTTAATTTTGACGCCACTAGCTCTGCAGGTTGTCATGAATTCCTTTACCTCTCAGAAATGATTATGAAATAAAAGTGAAGTACGTGACGAGTGTGACGTTAGGAAAACATTAGGCAGCATGGAGAGATTCTGTATGGGACCACCCAACCCAAACGAGTACTGTGTGACGTGCTGCCCGGCAAGTATTCACCGCAGCAGCCCGGCTAGCTCAGTCAGTAGAGTATGAGACTCTAAATCGCAGGGTCGTGGGATCGAGCCCCACGCTGGGCATAACGGAATTTTGTTCCGCTGCAGATGTAAATTACCGTTTTTCTGATTAACGTGATGTAATGGAAATAGCAACTATAAAATTTGCCTACGTCTCTGTCAGTCGCAAGGAAACTGTATTTGAAGGTGAAGGTGATTTTGGAGACATGTGTGAAAGACATGTTCTGAAATACAAGTGTTGTTGTTTGGAGAGGACATCGGTTACGTGTCAGATGTGTAGCCAAGCAGTAATGGGTCGCCATAGCTGCAAATATTAGTCGGTAATATGAAGTGTTGTCAGCTGAAGTCTGATGATCCAGACGACCGCAAGGACGAAGTACGCAAAAGTACCGCTAGGCCGCGCCCCTTTAGCTCAGTGGTAGAGCACTGGACTAGTAAACCAAGGGTCGTGAGTTCCATCCTCAAAGGAAAAAGTCCAATTTTGGAAAACAGTTGCGCGTCCTGGCCGTATAGCTAACAGTATCTGTGATGACGAACATTTAGCGACATGCCTTTTATTAAGAACTACTCTCAGATGTGATTAAGGCGAATGGCGCAGATAAAGCCTTTGCCAAAGCGGTACAGCATAAGGTGGGACGAGGCTGTCTGAATTACATTTTATAGATGTATTCCTCACATATGTCAGAGCCTCTCGCGGTCGTCGTCGTCGTCGTCGTCGCCGGCGCCGCTTCTGCAGAAGTAGCAAATGGCCATCGTGGCAAATGCGGCGAGGCACGCCCTGCCTTCGATTCCGTATGCACAAAGTGTGTGGTCTTGTTTCGCGGTCTATATCTGGTCGGTCACGTAAGAGGTTGAATGTAACGAATGGGTGGGAAAGAGCAAGGGCAGCGGCTGTGTAGAACGAAAACACAAATTATCAGGGGTGTGAGCGTTTCGAAATGAGTCATATACAAGTTGCACTTGGTCGTCAGTGACTGTGTGGGCTAATGGATAAGGCGTCGGACTTCGGATCTGAAGATTACAGGTTCGAATGCTGTCACGCTCGTGTTTTATCAGTTCTGAAAAAGAAACATACTGTTTTAATGTAGCATTTGAGCAGTACGAAACCGTCTGAATGTTGCTGTTGACCATTTTCTGCTTGGAGATGCTCTTGAGCTTGAAACACACACTACAAGACCGGTGTTAACTAGCGAAATGGTCGGCAGAGTGCCGTCACCGCGAGTTTCCACTGGCACTTGCACATCTAAAACAACGTCGGAAAGTAACTCGTTCGCCTTTTGAGTCACATCAAGTATGAGTGTTAATTTTGACGCCACTAGCTCTGCAGGTTGTCATGCAATTCCTTTACCTCTCAGAAATGATTATGAAATAAAAGTGAAGTACGTGACGAGTGTGACGTTAGGAAAACATTAGGCAGCATGGAGGGATTCTGTATGGGACCACCCAACCCAAACGAGTACTGTGTGACGTGCTGCCCGGCAAGTATCCACCGAAGAAGCCCGGCTACCTCAGTTGGTAGAGCATCAGACTCTTGATCTCAGGGTCATGTGTTCGAGCCCCACGCCGGGCCTAACGGAATTTTGTTCTGCTGCAGATGTAAATTACCGTTTTTCTGATTAACGTGATGTAATGGAAATAGCAACTTTAAACTTTGCCTACGTCTCTGTCAGTCGCAAGGAAACTGTATTTGAAGGTGAAGGTGATTTTGTAGACATGTGTGAAAGACATGTTCTGAAATGCAAGTGTTGTTGTTTGGAGAGGACATCGGTTACGTGTCAGATGTGTAGCCAAGCAGTAATGGGTCGCCATAGCTGCAAATATTAGTCGGTAATATGAAGCGTTGTCAGCTGATGTCTGATGATCCAGACGACCGTAAGGACGAAGTACGCAAAAGTACCGCTAGGCCGCGCCCATTTAGCTCAGTGGTAGAACACTGGACTAGCAAACCACTGGTCGTGCGTTCTTTTCTCAAAGGAAGAAGTCGAATTGTGGAAATCAGTTGCGCGTCGTGGCCGTATAGCTAACAGTATCTGTGATGACGAACAATTAGCGACATGCCTTTTATTAAGAATTACTCTCAGATGTGATTAAGGCAAATAGCGCAGATAAAGCCTTTGCCAAAGCGGTACAGCTTAAGGTGGGACGAGGCAGTCTGAATTACATTTTATAGATGTATTTATCACATATGTAAGAGCCTCTCGCGGTCGTCGTCGTCGTCGTCGTCGTCGTCGTCGCCGCCGCTTCTGCAGAAGTAGCAAATGGCCATCGTGGCAAATGCGGCGAGGCACGCCCTGCCTTCGATTCCGTATGCACAAAGTGTGTGGTCTTGTTTCGCAGTCTATATCTGGTCGGGCACGTAAGAGGTTGAATGTAACGAATGGGTGGGAAAGAGCAAGGGCAGCGGCTGTGTAGAACGAAAACACAAATTATCAGGGGTGTGAGCGTTTCGAAATGAGTCATATACAAGTTGCACTTGGTCGTCAGTGACTGTGTGGGCTAATGGATAAGGCGTCGGACTTCGGATCTGAAGATTACAGGTTCGAATGCTGTCACGCTCGTGTTTTATCAGTTCTGAAAAAGAAACATACCGTTTTAATGTAGCATTTGAGCAGTACGAAACCGTCTGAATGTTGCTGTTGACCATTTTTTGCTTGGAGATGCTCTTGAGCTTGAAACACACACTACAAGACCGGTGTTAACTAGCGAAATGGTCGGCAGAGTGCCGTCACCGCGAGTTTCCACTGGCACTTGCACATCTAAAACAACGTCGGAAAGTAACTCGTTCGCCTTTTGAGTCACATCAAGTATGAGTGTTAATTTTGACGCCACTAGCTCTGCAGGTTGTCATGCAAATCCTTTACCTCTCAGAAATGATTATGAAATAAAAGTGAAGTACGTGACGAGTGTGACGTTAGGAAAACATTAGGCAGCATGGAGAGATTCTGTATGGGACCACCCAACCCAAACGAGTACTGTGTGACGTGCTGTCCGGCAAGTATTCACCGAAGCAGCCCAGTTAGCTCAGTCAGTAGAGTATGAGACTCTAAATCGCAGGGTCGTGGGATCGAGCCCCACGCTGGGCATAACGGAATTTTGTTCCGCTGCAGATGTAAATTACCGTTTTTCTGATTAACGTGATGTAATGGAAATAGCAACTATAAAATTTGCCTACGTCTCTGTCAGTCGCAAGGAAACTGTATTTGAAGGTGAAGGTGATTTTGGAGACATGTGTGAAAGACATGTTCTGAAATACAAGTGTTGTTGTTTGGAGAGGACATCGGTTACGTGTCAGATGTGTAGCCAAGCAGTAATGGGTCGCCATAGCTGCAAATATTAGTCGGTAATATGAAGTGTTGTCAGCTGAAGTCTGATGATCCAGACGACCGCAAGGACGAAGTACGCAAAAGTACCGCTAGGCCGCGCCCCTTTAGCTCAGTGGTAGAGCACTGGACTAGTAAACCAAGGGTCGTGAGTTCCATCCTCAAAGGAAAAAGTCCAATTTTGGAAAACAGTTGCGCGTCCTGGCCGTATAGCTAACAGTATCTGTGATGACGAACATTTAGCGACATGCCTTTTATTAAGAACTACTCTCAGATGTGATTAAGGCGAATGGCGCAGATAAAGCCTTTGCCAAAGCGGTACAGCATAAGGTGGGACGAGGCTGTCTGAATTACATTTTATAGATGTATTCCTCACATATGTCAGAGCCTCTCGCGGTCGTCGTCGTCGTCGTCGTCGCCGGCGCCGCTTCTGCAGAAGTAGCAAATGGCCATCGTGGCAAATGCGGCGAGGCACGCCCTGCCTTCGATTCCGTATGCACAAAGTGTGTGGTCTTGTTTCGCGGTCTATATCTGGTCGGTCACGTAAGAGGTTGAATGTAACGAATGGGTGGGAAAGAGCAAGGGCAGCGGCTGTGTAGAACGAAAACACAAATTATCAGGGGTGTGAGCGTTTCGAAATGAGTCATATACAAGTTGCACTTGGTCGTCAGTGACTGTGTGGGCTAATGGATAAGGCGTCGGACTTCGGATCTGAAGATTACAGGTTCGAATGCTGTCACGCTCGTGTTTTATCAGTTCTGAAAAAGAAACATACTGTTTTAATGTAGCATTTGAGCAGTACGAAACCGTCTGAATGTTGCTGTTGACCATTTTCTGCTTGGAGATGCTCTTGAGCTTGAAACACACACTACAAGACCGGTGTTAACTAGCGAAATGGTCGGCAGAGTGCCGTCACCGCGAGTTTCCACTGGCACTTGCACATCTAAAACAACGTCGGAAAGTAACTCGTTCGCCTTTTGAGTCACATCAAGTATGAGTGTTAATTTTGACGCCACTAGCTCTGCAGGTTGTCATGCAATTCCTTTACCTCTCAGAAATGATTATGAAATAAAAGTGAAGTACGTGACGAGTGTGACGTTAGGAAAACATTAGGCAGCATGGAGGGATTCTGTATGGGACCACCCAACCCAAACGAGTACTGTGTGACGTGCTGCCCGGCAAGTATCCACCGAAGAAGCCCGGCTACCTCAGTTGGTAGAGCATCAGACTCTTGATCTCAGGGTCATGTGTTCGAGCCCCACGCCGGGCCTAACGGAATTTTGTTCTGCTGCAGATGTAAATTACCGTTTTTCTGATTAACGTGATGTAATGGAAATAGCAACTTTAAACTTTGCCTACGTCTCTGTCAGTCGCAAGGAAACTGTATTTGAAGGTGAAGGTGATTTTGTAGACATGTGTGAAAGACATGTTCTGAAATGCAAGTGTTGTTGTTTGGAGAGGACATCGGTTACGTGTCAGATGTGTAGCCAAGCAGTAATGGGTCGCCATAGCTGCAAATATTAGTCGGTAATATGAAGCGTTGTCAGCTGATGTCTGATGATCCAGACGACCGTAAGGACGAAGTACGCAAAAGTACCGCTAGGCCGCGCCCATTTAGCTCAGTGGTAGAACACTGGACTAGCAAACCACTGGTCGTGCGTTCTTTTCTCAAAGGAAGAAGTCGAATTGTGGAAATCAGTTGCGCGTCGTGGCCGTATAGCTAACAGTATCTGTGATGACGAACAATTAGCGACATGCCTTTTATTAAGAATTACTCTCAGATGTGATTAAGGCAAATAGCGCAGATAAAGCCTTTGCCAAAGCGGTACAGCTTAAGGTGGGACGAGGCAGTCTGAATTACATTTTATAGATGTATTTATCACATATGTAAGAGCCTCTCGCGGTCGTCGTCGTCGTCGTCGTCGTCGTCGTCGCCGCCGCTTCTGCAGAAGTAGCAAATGGCCATCGTGGCAAATGCGGCGAGGCACGCCCTGCCTTCGATTCCGTATGCACAAAGTGTGTGGTCTTGTTTCGCAGTCTATATCTGGTCGGGCACGTAAGAGGTTGAATGTAACGAATGGGTGGGAAAGAGCAAGGGCAGCGGCTGTGTAGAACGAAAACACAAATTATCAGGGGTGTGAGCGTTTCGAAATGAGTCATATACAAGTTGCACTTGGTCGTCAGTGACTGTGTGGGCTAATGGATAAGGCGTCGGACTTCGGATCTGAAGATTACAGGTTCGAATGCTGTCACGCTCGTGTTTTATCAGTTCTGAAAAAGAAACATACCGTTTTAATGTAGCATTTGAGCAGTACGAAACCGTCTGAATGTTGCTGTTGACCATTTTTTGCTTGGAGATGCTCTTGAGCTTGAAACACACACTACAAGACCGGTGTTAACTAGCGAAATGGTCGGCAGAGTGCCGTCACCGCGAGTTTCCACTGGCACTTGCACATCTAAAACAACGTCGGAAAGTAACTCGTTCGCCTTTTGAGTCACATCAAGTATGAGTGTTAATTTTGACGCCACTAGCTCTGCAGGTTGTCATGCAAATCCTTTACCTCTCAGAAATGATTATGAAATAAAAGTGAAGTACGTGACGAGTGTGACGTTAGGAAAACATTAGGCAGCATGGAGAGATTCTGTATGGGACCACCCAACCCAAACGAGTACTGTGTGACGTGCTGTCCGGCAAGTATTCACCGAAGCAGCCCAGTTAGCTCAGTCGGTAGAGCATCAGACTCTTGATCTCAGGGTCATGGGGTCGAGCCCCACGCTCGGCGGAACGGAATTTTGTTCTGCTGCAGATGTAAATTACCGTTTTTCTGATTAACGTGATGTAATGGAAATAGCAACTTTAAACTTTGCCTATGTCTCTGTCAGTCGCAAGGAAACTGTATTTGAAGGTGAAGGTGATTTTGTAGACATGTGTGAAAGACATGTTCTGAAATGCAAGTGTTGTTGTTTGGAGAGGAAATCGGTTACGTGTCAGATGTGTAGCCAAGCAGTAATGGGTCGCCATAGCTGCAAATATTAGTCGGTAATATGAAGCGTTGTCAGCTGATGTCTGATGATCCAGACGACCGTAAGGACGAAGTACGCAAAAGTACCGCTAGGCCGCGCCCATTTAGCTCAGTGGTAGAACACTGGACTAGCAAACCAATGGTCGTGAGTTCTTTCCTCAAAGGAAGAAGTCGAATTTTGGAAATCAGTTGCGCGTCGTGGCCGTATAGCAAACAGTATCTGTGATGACGAACAATTAGCGACATGCCTTTTATTAAGAATTACTCTCAGATGTGATTAAGGCAAATACCGCAGATAAAGCCTTTGCCAAAGCGGTACAGCATAAGGTGGGACGAGGCAGTCTGAATTACAATTTATAGATGTATTTCTCACATATGTCAGAGCCTCTCGCGGTCGTCGTCGTCGTCGTCGTCGTCGTCGTCGCCGCTGCCGCTTCTGCAGAAGTAGCAAATGGCCATCGTGGCAAATGCGGCGAGGCACGCCCTGCCTTCGATTCAGTATGCACAAAGTGTGTGGTCTTGTTTCGCAGTCTATATTTGGTCGGTCACGTAAGAGGTTGAATGTAACGAATGGGTGGGAAAGAGCAAGGGCAGCGGCTGTGTAGAACGAAAACACAAATTATCAAGGGTGTGAGCGTTTCGAGATGAGTCATATACAAGTTGCACTTGGTCGTCAGTGACTGTGTGGGCTAATGGATAAGGCGTCGGACTTCGGATCTGAAGATTACAGGTTCGAATGCTGTCACGCTCGTGTTTTATCAGTTCTGAAAAAGAAACATACCGTTTTAATGTAGCATTTGAGCAGTACGAAACCGTCTGAATGTTGCTGTTGACCATTTTCTGCTTGGAGATGCTCTTGAGCTTGAAACACACACTACAAGACCGGTGTTAACTAGCGAAATGGTCGGCAGAGTGCCGTCACCGCGAGTTTCCACTGGCACTTGCACATCTAAAACAACGTCGGAAAGTAACTCGTTCGCCTTTTGAGTCACATCAAGTATGAGTGTTAATTTTGACGCCACTAGCTCTGCAGGTTGTCATGCAATTCCTTTACCTCTCAGAAATGATTATGAAATAAAAGTGAAGTACGTGACGAGTGTGACGTTAGGAAAACATTAGGCAGCATGGAGAGATTCTGTATGGGACCACCCAACCCAAACGAGTACTGTGTGACGTGCTGCCCGGCAAGTATTCACCGAAGCACCCCGGCTAGCTCAGTCGGTAGAGCATGAAACTCTTAATCTCAGGGTCGTGGGGTCGAGCCCCACGCTGGGCGGAACGGAATTTTGTTCCGCTGCAGATGTAAATTACCGTTTTTCTGATTAACGTGATGTAATGGAAATAGCAACTTTAAAATTGCCTGCGTCTCTGTCAGTCGCAAGGAAATTGTATTTGAAGGTGAAGGTGATTTTGTAGACATGTGTGAAAGACATGTTCTGAAATGCAAGTGTTGTTGTTTGAAGAGGACATCGGTTACGTGTCAGATGTGTAGCCAAGCAGTAATGGGTCGCCATAGCTGCAAATATTAGTCGGTAATATGAAGTGTTGTCAGCTAAAGTCTGATGATCCAGACGACCGTAAGGACGAAGTACGCAAAAGAACCGCTAGGCCGCGCCTCTTTAGCTCAGTGGTAGAACACTGGTCTAGTAAACCAAGGGTCGTGAGTTCCATCCTCAAAGGAAGAAGTCGAATTTTGGAAATCAGTTGCGCGTCGTGGCCGTATAGGTAACAGTATCTGTGATGACGAACAATTAGCGACATGCCTTTTATTAAGAATTACTCTCAGATGTGATTAAGGCGAATGGCGCAGATAAAGCCTTTGCCAAAGCAGTACAGCATAAGGTGGGACGAGGCAGTCTGAATTACATTTTATAGATGTATTTCTCACATATGTAAGAGCCTCTCGCGGTCGTCGTCGTCGTCGTCGTCGTCGTCGTCGTCGTCGTCGTCGTCGTCGCCGCCGCTTCTGCAGAAGTAGCAAATGGCCATCGTGGCAAATGCGGCGAGGCACGCCCTGCCTTCGATTCCGTATGCACAAAGTGTGTGGTCTTGTTTCCCAGTCTATATTTGGTCGGTCACGTAAGAGGTTGAATGTAACGAATGGGTGGGAAAGAGCAAGGGCAGCGGCTGTGTAGAACGAAAACACAAATTATCAGCGGTGTGAGCGTTTCGAGATGAGTCATATACAAGTTGCACTTGGTCGTCAGTGACTGTGTGGCCTAATGGACAGTCGCCTTTCGGCACGCTAGCGGCACGGACGTCTTGTTTACGTCCTCGCCGCGCAGCTCGCTCGCGGAGTTGTTTACGTGATTCTGCCGTCTTAGCGCGCTATATTTCATTCGACAGAGAATGGCTTATGCCCACCGAAAATCGACACTGAAGATTAGCTTTGCACCTGAATATGCCCGACCAAAAGCACTGGAAATCGAACAGTTTATCAGAGATGAAGTCAAGATTGACTGCAACGATCTTGTTGGCATCCACCTTTCTATAGTGAGCAGTGTGGTATACGTGAAATTGGTCAACGAAGACATATGTGAAAAAAATTCTAGATGCAACTCGAAGTGGTCTTAAGTTCCGTCACTCTGATGGACACATCGGTGACGTAACTGTGGAACATGCGGGACTTGGACTGCGCACGATACGTGTTTTTGAACTCCCTTTCGAGGTGCCTTCAGAGGTAGTGGTATCTGCATTCCATCCATATGGAAAAGTGATTAGCCACACAGCTGAGAAATGGGTTCAGTTCACTACATACCCGGTTCTCAATGGAGTACGGCAGATCCGCATAGAACTAACCAAACATGTGCCGTCCTACTTATATATTGGTGGCTGCCGTGCAATTATTATTTATGATGGACAGCCGAAGACATGCTCGGGATGTGGCAAAGAAGGACACCTCCGTTCCAGCTGTCTGCAGCGCAGAATCACACAGTTACCGCCTGGGGACCTGCCGGCCACGACCGCTCCGACGTCGCTACCGCTGACGTTTGTCGAAGCTCTCCATAGCGACCCCCGACCGCGAACACCACTGGCTCCTACTACTGGTACATCGTCGTCTCCGGTACTGCCTCAGGCTGTTGCGGACGGACCGACGCCCTTGCCTCCTCCTCCCGACGTGTGCAGTGGTGAGCAATCTCAAGGACAGGGGATGGCCCTTGACTCCATGATTGTGCCTACCGATGCTTTTGTGCCAGAACATCCGGATCCCCAGGCGTCTTCGGACACTGAAGATCACGTGCGCAAGCAACGGTCGCCGAAGAGACGTCGGAAACGGCGGATCGCCCGGTCTGACACCTGCAGGACGCAGTCTCAAGACGATGAAGATCAAAATTATCAAGTTGTTCCCCCGAAGGACGAATCTGTGGTGGAAGCACCAACTTGCACTCCGTCGGACGTACAACCATCCTTGCATGCACCAGGCGCTGTACCTATGGACGTTGAACAACAGCTGAGCCAGGACAACTCTTCCACCACCGACGTGACACTGCCTTCGGACTCTGCTGGTACTTCACTAGACGCACACCATCCACGCACCCTTGCGTGGTCTGACGATGTAGCCGACGAAACACCAACTAGTGAGACAGCCGCGAATGCCGCTGCTCCAGCCCACGACTCCTAATCGGCAGGGTTACAGGATGGGGATGTGCAGCCTACTGGGACAACATTCTTGTTCGCTGCTGCTCTTCGTGCCTCCATGAGCGTCCCTGTAGTCCCAATTCTACGACAATCTTACAGGATTGGCTCCATCAATGTCAACACCATTGGCACCCCTGTCAAACTACAATTGCTCCTTGATATGCTGAGGGCGTCGGACCTAGATGTTGCCCTTTTGCAGGAAGTTCGCCTGGCGACGTTTCCTAATGTCTATGGCTATGTTTCCTACCTCACGCCATGTGCCGACGGTGGCAGTGGGACAGCTATTCTTTTAAAGGAAGGCATTGATGTAGATGACGTGATTTACCTACCATCGGCTAGGGGTCTTGCTGTGACTTTCCACGGTGTTCGAGTCATCAATGTTTACGCTCCCTCGGGCACGGCCAAGCGACGGGAGCGGTCGCGATTCTATTCAGAACAGATCGCTCCTTTGTTTGTCGGACGCTACGACCATATTGTTCTTGGCGGTGACTTCAATTGTGTGTTATCCCAAAAGGACCAACAACCCCATTTCACCACATGCCAGGAACTCAAGCTGCTTGTGCATGAACTGAAACTCACCGATACTTGGGACCGCGTGCATGGCGATCGGCCTGGGTATACGTACGTCACCAGCCATTCAGCAAGTCGTCTTGACCGTGTCTACGTGTCCCCAGGACTCGTAACTGCCACGCTTGACGCTGAGATATGGCCTACCGCCTTTTCCGACCATATCGCCTACATTTGCACTGTTTCGCTCCAGAGGCAGAAGGTGTGGCGCGGTCGAGGCCTGTGGAAGCTGAATGTGGCCCACCTCAAGGATCCGGAATGTAGGCAGGTCGTAGAGACGACGTGGAACAACTGTGTGAGACGCCTTCCAGCGTATCCTTCAACACTTCGGTTGTGGATCGACTGCGCCAAGCCTGCTTTACGTCGTTCTATGATGAATTACGGTCGCGATAAAATGTTATGGCACCGACATACCATGGAATACTATTTCACAATTCTCCGGGAACTCTCAAACCTTGCCCCCTCAGTTCAACGACAGGTTGAAATTCAACGTATTAAGGCGAAGATAATTTCTCTTATGCGTCACCGCCTTGAAGGCACAGTAGTACGCGCAAGATGTCACGAATGTGTACCAGGAGAGCTCCCGTCCATGCATCATGTTATCCGAGAGAAGCAGCGGTGTCGTAGAAAGTTGATCAACGCCCTCGACATGCCAGATGGTCGTCGATTGACGTCCCAGAATGACATCGTAAGAGCCTTTGTGGATCACTACAACGAGTTCTATGCAGCAGAGGACCGGAACGTGGCGGTAATGTCTGATGTCCTCCGTTCCTTGACAGATACCCTGGACGAGTCTGCTGCGGAGATTCTCACGGCGACAATTACGGCTGATGACGTCGCCGATGCTCTTCATAAGGGTGCGGCAAACAAAGCCCCAGGTCCAGATGGGTTCCCGCTGGAGTTTTACCGCACATTTCATGACATCATGGGCTCACGCTGGACTGCGATGTATGAAGAACTGATGAACCCTGACTTTCCTCTCCCACCCGAATTCGTAGAAGGCTTGCTTATCCCGGTCCCCAAGCCATCGGGAGGTCGAGGAGTGGAACATTATCGGCCGCTGACCATGTTAAATTGTGACTTCAAGATTTTTACCCGGATTCTTGGCGCTCGCATTAGGCGCGTCGTCCCTCAAGTTATCTCTCTGGATCAAACGTGCTTTGGAGGTGATAGTAAAATTCAGACGGCACTCAGCGATTACTGTGACGTTATAGCCCTGACCATGACCTGTCGCAGTCGTGGTGCCTTAGTGACAGTGGACTTCGACCACGCCTTTGATAGAGTGAGTCATGACTTTCTCGAAAACGTACTCCGACGGATGGCCTTTCCCCACAGGTTTATACACCTCGTCTTGCAGCTTCTCCGAGGTGCCACGTCGCGGGTGCTGGTCAATGGCCGTGTGGCGGGCCCTATTAACGTCATGCGGTCGGTCCGTCAAGGATGTCCGCTGTCGATGCTGCTTTTCGCCATTGCCCTTGAGCCACTATTACACGGTTTGAGGAGCCGGTTGACAGGCATAACAATGAGGGGGACTTCTTTCATCTGCCGCGCCTATACAGATGACTTGGTGTTCTTGGTTCTATCGGAGGATGAAGTGCGAGAGGCACTGGCGTGGATCAACCAGTACGGGGCTGCTGCGGGCAGCCGTGTGAACTTGACGAAATCTAGTGCTATGCCCGTCGGTAGAGGCCTTCCAGCTGAGAGTGTGGCACCATTGCCATTAGTGGACAAGCTCAAATGTTTGGGGATCACCTTCACGCGTGATATACAGCGCACGATCTCATTTAACTACAAACGCCTGCTTCAAGCTATCCGCACGAACGTTCGTGGCAACCTCCTGAGAGCATTGGACATGTTACAAAGGGTGGATTTTGTTAACACTCATCTAGTCTCGCGACTACCCCATTTAGCACAGATTTTACCGATGCCAAAGGCAATGGCACACAGACTTCAGGCGGCGTTCGGCTACTTTGTTAGCGCGGGTCTTATCTTCAAAGTCCGCTACGACACGCTGACACTTCCTCCTCGAGATGGCGGCCTCGGCCTTGTCAACGTCCGAGCGAGAGCAGCTGCCCTTTATGTAAGTACGATGGTTAAATCGTGGATCCGCCGCCGAAACGGATTATCGGGAAGCCTGATCGATGAAGTGGCCCCTCCCTCTCGAGTGGCACCCGTCGCAGTAGCCCATATTTCTTCCCCTCTCTCACATATCCGGACCTTTTTCATCGAATACAGTTATGTCCATGCCGACTTGCCTAGTACCAGACCCCCTATGGCACGTGATGTTTACTGAATCATGATGAGAAATCACACTCGGAATGTTGTGGAAAGGCGATATCCTACGATCGCATGGCCCGTGGTATGGCGTTCTGTACACCATATATACCTAGACACGAGCGCACGTGCGACCTGGTATTTGGTCGTTAATGGAAAATACATGACACAACTTCGTCTACATGCCATAAAAATGACAGATTCGCCGCTGTGTCCTCGCTGTCAAACGCTTGATACGGACGAACATCGACTGATGTTTGGATCTTCTGCAGAGGTGTGGCAGCTGATTCAGAAGATGCTTGCCTTTCTTCTACGTACGGCTCCCCATGCCATTACACCGAAATCTCTTCTGTTCCCAGATGAGACATACTTCCCAAGTACGAAGACCAACGCTGTGATCTGGATAAAAGGTCTCTCGATCTCTTATTTGTTCCATGAAGGTGATAAGAGTGTTCTTGATTTTTGGACATTCCTGCAAGATCGCTTTACTTTTCTCATGCACCATCCGCGATACCGTCAGTACTATGCCAACTTTTTGGGTAGTGCCTTCTTCGATCCCCCCTGCAGCTGGGGTGTCCCAGGTATGAGAAGATGACTTCAATGAGAGTGTGTAATACCAGGACTCAGTCCCATGTACCGGAAAATGCAATATTCTTCGTGAAGACGTGCCTGGAACATGCCTGACTGCCGTGGGATTCGGTGTGCGTCTACCCACAAGTTCGCGGGACGCGGATGCTGCTTGTCTGTTCTGCCAGGAGGGCGTTTTCTTTAATTCCTATAATTCCCTTTCTATTTTATATGTTACTGATGGTAATTCCACATAATTTTTTTTTTCGCCTGGAGGGCGTCCTATGTGATATGAACAAATATATGTAAAATAAATAAATTAGTTCATAAAAAAAAGGGGAAGCGTCCAAAAAAAAAATGGATAAGGCGTCGGACTTCGGATCTGAAGATTACAGGTTCGAATGCTGTCACGCTCGTGTTTTATCAGTTCTGAAAAAGAAACATACCGTTTTAATGTAGCATTTGAGCAGTACGAAACCGTCTGAATGTTGCTGTTGACCATTTTCTGCTTGGAGATGCTCTTGAGCTTGAAACACACACTACAAGACCGGTGTTAACTAGCGAAATAGTCGGCAGAGTGCCGTCACCGCGAGTTTCCACTGGCACTTGCACATCTAAAACAACGTCGGAAAGTAACTCTTTCGCCTTTTGAGTCACATCAAGTATGAGTGTTAATTTTGACGCCACTAGCTCTGCAGGTTGTCATGCAACTCCTTTACCTCTCAGAAACGATTATGAAATTAAAGTGAAGTACGTGACGAGTGTGACGTTAGGAAAACATTAGACAGCATGGAGAGATTCTCTATGGGACCACCCAACCCAAACGAGTACTGTGTGACGTGCTGCCCGGCATGTATACACCGAAGCAACCCCTTCTAGCTCAGTCGGTAGAGCATGAGACTCTTAATCTCAGGGTCGTGGGTTCGAGCCTCACGCTGGGCGGAACGGAATTATGTTCCGCTGCAGATGTAAATTACCGTTTTTCTGATTAACGTGATGTAATGGAAATAGCAACTTTAAACTTTGCCTACGTCTCTGTCAGTCGCAAGGAAACTGTATTTGAAGGCGAAGGTGATTTTGTAGACATGTGTGAAAGACATGTTCTGAAATGCAAGTGTTGTTGTTTGGAGAGGACATCGGTTACGTGTCAGATGTGTAGCCAAGCAGTAATGGGTCGCCATAGCTGCAAATATTAGTCGGTAATATGAAGTGTTTTCAGCTGAAGTCTGATGATCCAGACGACCGTAAGGACGAAGTACGCAAAAGTACCGCTAGGCCGCGCCTCTTTAGCTCAGTGACTCCAAACACAAGTGTCTGTAAATGGGCATTTCACTCCACCCATTGAAATTCGCAACGGCGTCCCGCAGGGAAGTCCTTTGTCAATGCTCCTGTATGTTGTTGCACTGGAGCCTTTACTAAGGAGACTCGATGTCGATCTTGAGGGCATCACGATATCTGGCGTTAACAACGTCACCAATGCATATGCTGATGACGTTGGAGTGGTTATTCGTAGTAACGAAGATTTAGAGAAATTAACTACGAATATTCAGATCTTTTGTGAAGCTACAGGCGCTAGGGTTAACGAGGTGAAGAGTTCGTTTTTAAATCTTAAAGGTCTTCAAGATGTCCGTTTGGAATGGGCACGCTCCGTCGATCGTCACACTGCTCTGGGTGTCACCTTTTACCGATGTCCGCTTCAGACCATGACCTACAATTGGAAGAAAGTACTGGATACAATCAGAGGAGCCACAATACTCAATCAGACCAGACATCTGAACATTAAACAACGAATCAGAATAATTAATTGGTCCATTTTATCAAAAGCTATATATATAGGTCAAATATTGCCAGTTTCGAAACCCATTGCCAAACGTATAATGAGTATCATTTGCCGATTTATATGGACAGGAAATATTTTTAGAGTAGCAGTCGGTACAGTTACGTTACCTTCCGCTGAAGGGGGCCTAGGTTTAACAGATATATGGCGGAAGACTACGGCGTTATATATAATGAGGACCCTACAAATTATAGAAAAACATCCACATAGTATTACAGCCAGGCTGTATCGACTCCTACAGCCAGAAAATTTACGTCCACCCATAAATATAGGCGGAATTAATTATAAATTGAAATATATTCGCCAGTTCTTTTTAGAGATTAGCTACATGGACAGTATTGTTACGAATCCACAATCAAGGAATTGCAGGAAATTAATGGAACTCTTAACAACGAAAGAACATGTCAACAAAATGGAGTGCAGATATCCCGACAAAGACTGGAAAAGAATTTGGAAAAATATTAGTAATCGTGAACTGTCTTCCGACATTCAGGCAACCTGGTACCGAGTTATTAATAACGTAGTTTCCACTAACGAAAAGTTGCACTCCATTGGTCTTAGTGACACGATTGTGTGCACCCGATGTGACGCAGTTGACACATTGATCCACCGCTTTCTCTGTGGCGGATACGCCGAAATATGGAGGGGACTCCAACGGCGGGTAGCCTTTATAACCAGAACTGTTAGTACTGAGATCAATGTTGAAAAATTACTCTTCCCCGATGGTGTTTTCTTCCCTGTCCAAAAAACCAATGCTGTGTTGTGGTTGTTTGGCAATTATGTACATTACGTTATATCTGAACACGGCAATGACCGTGTTTTAGAATACGAATTATACGAACGAGCAAAATATTATCAGATATGTACGCGCAGGGACCACAAAAAAACTTTTGGTAACATGTTACACATTCTGTTTCAGAGACAAGGGATTGGATAAACATCTTAATAGCCCTCGTCTACGAAAAATGTAGTCACAGGCCAAAGTAGGGGATCGCTGTTGAGGGTGAAGTACGGTGGGGACTTCGTGTGCCCCAGGGCCGCTACGGTAGCCGTGAAGGCCTCGGACAGAACCCCGAAACGGCACTGCGGCTTCACACTTACTGCTGGATGAACCCCATATCTCTAGCAACTACTTTCATCTATGATGATTTTCCAGGATCTCGGTAATATCGGAAGGTGGTTTCGTTGCACACAATGCAGTGGAAGCTTCTTGCACGTGTTCCTCAGTTACAATCTTTCTATTTTTGTTTAATTTTTTTCAGTATGAAGCAAGAGTGACATTTTATTAATTCCCAAGAAGCCTTAATTTTTCAATTTTCAGTTCTACGGAGGAGAAGCCTCACATGGCGAAGAAGCCAAACATCATTTCATTTCCCTAACTGTCACAGTAAATTTGAAAAAAAATCAGTCGATATAGCATAGAAGCTCGCCGAAGAAGGCATGAAAGGAGAGCGAATGGATGGGCTGTGTGGGGAGAAGGGAGGCCCAAAAGTAAAATAAAAAATAAAAAGAAAAACAAAGAAAAGGTAAAAAAAAAGAAAAAAAAAGACAAAACAAAAAAAAGAAAAAAAAAGTAGTAGAGCACTGGACTAGTAAAGCAAGGGTCGTGAGTTCCATCCTCAAAGGAAGAAGTCGAATTTTGGAAATCAGTTGCGCGTCGTGGCCGTATAGCTAACAGTATCTGTGATGACGAACAATTAGCGACATGCCTTTTATTAAGAATTACTCTCAGATGTGATTAAGGCGAATGGCGCAGAAAAAGCCTTTGCCAAAGCGGTACAGCATAAGGTGGGACGAGGCAGTCTGAATTACATTTTATAGATGTATTTCTCACATATGTCAGAGCCTCTCGCGGTCGTCGTCGTCCCCGCCGCCGCTTCTGCAGAAGTAGCAAATGGCCATCGTGGCAAATGCGGCGAGGCACGCCCTGCCTTCGATTCCGTATGCACAAAGTGTGTGGTCTTGTTTCCCAGTCTATATTTGGTCGGTCACGTAAGAGGTTGAATGTAACGAATGGGTGGGAAAGAGCAAGGGCAGCGGCTGTGTAGAACGAAAACACAAATTATCAGGGGTGTGAGCGTTTCGAGATGAGTCATATACAAGTTGCACTTGGTCGTCAGTGACTGTGTGGCCTAATGGATAAGGCGTCGGACTTCGGATCTGAAGATTACAGGTTCGAATGCTGTCACGCTCGTGTTTTATCAGTTCTGAAAAAGAAACATACCGTTTTAATGTAGCATTTGAGCAGTACGAAACCGTCTGAATGTTGCTGTTGACCATTTTCTGCTTGGAGATGCTCTTGAGCTTGAAACACACACTACAAGACCGGTGTTAACTAGCGAAATGGTCGGCAGAGTGCCGTCACGGTGAGTTTCCACTGGCACTTGCACATCTAAAACAACGTCGGAAAGTAACTCGTTCGCCTTTTGAGTCACATCAAGTATGAGTGTTAATTTTGACGCCACTAGCTCTGCAGGTTGTCATGCAACTCCTTTACCTCTCAGAAATGATTATGAAATAAAAGTGAAGTACGTGACGAGTGTGACGTTAGGAAAACATTAGACAGCATGGAGAGATTCTGTATGGGACCACCCAACCCAAACGACTACTGTGTGACGTGCTGCCCGGCAAGTATTCACCGAAGCACCCCGGCTAGCTCAGTCGGTAGACCATGAGACTCTTAATCTCAGGGTCGTGTGTTCGAGCCCCACGCTGGGCGGAACATAATTTTGTTCCGCTGTAGATGTAAATTACCGTTTCTCTGATTAACGTGATGTAATGGAAATAGCAACTTTAAACTTTGCCTACGTCTCTGTCAGTCGCAAGGAAACTGTATTTGAAGGTGAAGGTGATTTTGTAGACATGTGTGAAAGACATGTTCTGAAATGCAAGTGTTGTTGTTTGGAGAGGACATCGGTTACGTGTCAGATGTGTAGCCAAGCAGTAATGGGTCGCCATAGCTGCAAATATTAGTCGGTAATATGAAGTGTTGTCAGCTGAAGTCTGATGATCCAGACGACCGTAAGGACGAAGTACGCAAAAGTACCACTAGGCCGCGCCTCTTTAGCTCATTGGTAGAGCACTGGTCTAGTAAACCAAGGGTCGTGAGTTCCATCGTCAAAGGAAGAAGTCGAATTTTGGAAATCAGATGCGCGTCGTGGCCGTATAGTTAACAGTATCTGTGATGACGAACAATTAGCGACATGCCTTTTATTAAGAATTACTCTCAGATGTGATTAAGGCGAATGGCGCAGATAAAGCCTTTGCCAAAGCGGTACAGCATAAGGCGGGGCGAAGCAGCCTGAATTACATTTTATAGATGTAATTCTCACATATGTCAGAGCCTCTCGCGGTCGTCGTCGTCCCCGCCGCCGCTTCTGCAGAAGTAGCAAGTGGCCATCGTGGCAAATGCGGCGAGGCACGCCCTGCCTTCGATTCCGTACGCACAAAGTGTGTGGTCTTGTTTCGCAGTCTATATTTGGTCGGTCACGTAAGAGGTTGAATGTAACGAATGGGTGGGAAAGAGCAAGGGCAGCGGCTGTGTAGAACGAAAACACAAATTATCAGGGGTGTGAGCGTTTCGAGATGAGTCATATACTAGTTCCACTTGGTCGTCAGTGACTATGTTGCCTAATGGATAAGGCGTCGGACTTCGGATCTGAAGATTACAGGTTCGAATGCTGTCACGCTCGTGTTTTATCTGTTCTGAAAAAGAAACATACCGTTTTAATGTAGCATTTGAGCAGTACGAAACCGTCTGAATGTTGCTGTTGACCATTTTCTGCTTGGAGATGCTCTTGAGCTTGAAACACACACTACAAGACCGGTGTTAACTAGCGAAATGGTCGGCAGAGTGCCGTCACGGTGAGTTTCCACTGGCACTTGCACATCTAAAACAACGTCGGAAAGTAACTCGTTCGCCTTTTGAGTCACATCAAGTCTGAGTGTTAATTTTGACGCCACTAGCTCTGCAGGTTGTCATGCAATTCCTTTACCTCTCAGAAACGATTATGAAATAAAAGTGAAGTACGTGACGAGTGTGACGTTAGGAAAACATTAGGCAGCATGGAGAGATTCTGTATGGGACCACCCAACCCAAACGAGTACTGTGTGACGTGCTGCCCGGCAAGTATTCACCGAAGGACCCCGGCTAGCTCAGTCGGTATAGCATGAGACTCTTAATGTCAGGGTCGTGGGTTCGAGCCCCACCCTGGGCGGAACGGAATTTTGTTCCGCTGCAGATGTAAATTACCGTTTTTCTGATTAACGTGATGTAATGGAAATAGCAACTTTATCTTTGCCTACGTCTCTGTCGGTCGCAAGGAAACTGTATTTGAAGGTAAAGGTGATTTTGTAGACATGTGTGAAAGACATGTTCTGAAATGCAAGTGTTGTTGTTTGGAGAGGACATCGGTTACGTGTCAGATGTGTAGCCAAGCAGTAATGGGTCGCCATAGCTGCAAATATTAGTCGGTAATATGAAGTGTTGTCAGCTGAAGTCTGATGATCCAGACGACCGTAAGGACGAAGTACGCAAAAGTACCTCTAGGCCGCGCCTCTTTAGCTCAGTGGTAGAGCACTGGTCTAGTAAACCAAGGGTCGTGAGTTCCATCCTCAAAGGAAGAAGTCGAATTTTGGAAATCAGTTGCGCGTCGTGGCCGTATAGCAAACAGTATCTGTGATGACGAACAATTAGCAACATGCCTTTTATTGAGAATTACTCTCAGATGTGATTAAGGCGAATGGCGCAGATAAAGCCTTTGCCAAAGCGGTACAGGATAAGGTGGGACGAGGCAGTCTGAATTACATTTTATAGATGTATTTCTCACATATGTCAGAGCCTCTCGCTGTCGTCGTCGCCGCCGCCGCTTTTGCAGAAGTAGCGAATGGCCATCGTGGCAAATGTGGCGAGGCACACCCTGCCTTCGATTCCGTACGCACAAAGTGTGTGGTCTTGTTTCCCAGTCTATATTTGGTAGGTCACGTAAGAAGTTGAATGTAACGAATGGGTGGGAAAGAGCAAGGGCAGCGGCTGTGTAGAACGAAAACACAAATTATCAGGGGTGTGAGGGTTTCGAGATGAGTCATATACAAGTTGCACTTGGTCGTCAGTGACTGTGTGGCCTAATGGATAAGGCGTCGGACTTCGGATCTGAAGTTTACAGGTTCGAATGCTGTCACGCTCGTGTTTTATCAGTTCTGAAAAAGAAACATACCGTTTTAATGTAGCATTTGAGCAGTACGAAACCGTCTGAATGTTGCTGTTGACCATTTTCTGCTTGGAGATGCTCTTGAGCTTGAAACATACACTACAAGACCGGTGATAACTAGCGAAATGGTCGGCAGAGTGCCGTCACCGCGAGTTTCCACTGGCACTTGCACATCTAAAACAACGTCGGAAAGTAACTCGTTCGCCTTTTGAGTCACATCAAGTATGAGTGTTAATTTTGACGCCACTAGCTCTGCAGGTTGTCGTGCAAATCCTTTACCTCTCAGAAATGATTATGAAATAAAAGTGAAGTACGTGACGAGTGTGACGTTAGGAAAACATTAGGCAGCATGGAGAGATTCTGTATGGGACCACCCAACCCAAACGAGTACTGTGTGACGTGCTGCCCGGCAAGTGTTCACCGAAGCACCCCGGCTAGCTCAGTCGGTAGACCATGAGACTCTTAATCTCAGGGTCGTGGGTTCGAGCCCCACGCTGGGCGGAAATTAATTTTGTTCCGCTGTAGATGTAAATTACCGTTTCTCTGATTAACGTGATGTAATGGAAATAGCAACTTTAAAATTTGCCTACGTCTCTGTCAGTCACAAGGTAACTGTATTTGAAGGTGAAGGTGATTTTGTAGACATGTGTGAAAGACATGTTCTGAAATGCAAGTGTTGTTGTTTGGAGAGGAGATCGGTTACGTGTCAGATGTGTAGCCAAGCAGTAATGGGTCGCCATAGCTGCAAATATTAGTCGGTAATATGAAGTGTTTTCAGCTGAAGTCTGATGATCCAGACGACCGTAAGGACGAAGTACGCAAAAGTACCGCTAGGCCGCGCCTCTTTAGCTCTGTGGTAGAGCACTGGACTAGTAAACCACGGGTCGTGAGTTCCATCCTTAAAGGAAGAAGTCGAATTTTGGAAATCAGTTGCGCGTCGTGGCCGTATAGCAAACAGTATCTGTGATGACGAACAATTAGCGACATGCCTTTTATTAAGAATTACTCTCAGATGTGATTAAGGCGAATGGCGCAGATAAAGCCTTTGCCAAAGCGGTACAGCATAAGCTGGGACGAAGCAGTCTGAATTACATTTTATAGATGTATTTCTCACATATGTGAGAGCCTCTCGCGGTCGTCGTCGTCGTCGTCGTCGTCGTCGTCGCCGCCGCCGCTTCTGCAGAAGTAGCAAATGGCCATCGTGGCAAATGCGGCGAGGCACGCCCTGCCTTCGATTCCGTACGCACAAAGTGTGTGGTCTTGTTTCGCAGTCTATATTTGGTCGGTCACGTAAGAGGTTGAATGTAACGAATGGGTGGGAAAGAGCAAGGGCAGCGGCTGTGTAGAACGAAAACACAAATTATCAGGGGTGTGAGCGTTTCGAGATGAGTCATATACTAGTTCCACTTGGTCGTCAGTGACTATGTTGCCTAATGGATAAGGCGTCGGACTTCGGATCTGAAGATTACAGGTTCGAATGCTGTCACGCTCGTGTTTTATCTGTTCTGAAAAAGAAACATACCGTTTTAATGTAGCATTTGAGCAGTACGAAACCGTCTGAATGTTGCTGTTGACCATTTTCTGCTTGGAGATGCTCTTGAGCTTGAAACACACACTACAAGACCGGTGTTAACTAGCGAAATGGTCGGCAGAGTGCCGTCACGGTGAGTTTCCACTGGCACTTGCACATCTAAAACAACGTCGGAAAGTAACTCGTTCGCCTTTTGAGTCACATCAAGTCTGAGTGTTAATTTTGACGCCACTAGCTCTGCAGGTTGTCATGCAATTCCTTTACCTCTCAGAAACGATTATGAAATAAAAGTGAAGTACGTGACGAGTGTGACGTTAGGAAAACATTAGGCAGCATGGAGAGATTCTGTATGGGACCACCCAACCCAAACGAGTACTGTGTGACGTGCTGCCCGGCAAGTACTCACCGAAGGACCCCGGCTAGCTCAGTCGGTATAGCATGAGACTCTTAATGTCAGGGTCGTGGGTTCGAGCCCCACCCTGGGCGGAACGGAATTTTGTTCCGCTGCAGATGTAAATTACCGTTTTTCTGATTAACGTGATGTAATGGAAATAGCAACTTTATCTTTGCCTACGTCTCTGTCGGTCGCAAGGAAACTGTATTTGAAGGTAAAGGTGATTTTGTAGACATGTGTGAAAGACATGTTCTGAAATGCAAGTGTTGTTGTTTGGAGAGGACATCGGTTACGTGTCAGATGTGTAGCCAAGCAGTAATGGGTCGCCATAGCTGCAAATATTAGTCGGTAATATGAAGTGTTGTCAGCTGAAGTCTGATGATCCAGACGACCGTAAGGACGAAGTACGCAAAAGTACCTCTAGGCCGCGCCTCTTTAGCTCAGTGGTAGAGCACTGGTCTAGTAAACCAAGGGTCGTGAGTTCCATCCTCAAAGGAAGAAGTCGAATTTTGGAAATCAGTTGCGCGTCGTGGCCGTATAGCAAACAGTATCTGTGATGACGAACAATTAGCAACATGCCTTTTATTGAGAATTACTCTCAGATGTGATTAAGGCGAATGGCGCAGATAAAGCCTTTGCCAAAGCGGTACAGGATAAGGTGGGACGAGGCAGTCTGAATTACATTTTATAGATGTATTTCTCACATATGTCAGAGCCTCTCGCTGTCGTCGTCGCCGCCGCCGCTTTTGCAGAAGTAGCGAATGGCCATCGTGGCAAATGTGGCGAGGCACACCCTGCCTTCGATTCCGTACGCACAAAGTGTGTGGTCTTGTTTCCCAGTCTATATTTGGTAGGTCACGTAAGAAGTTGAATGTAACGAATGGGTGGGAAAGAGCAAGGGCAGCGGCTGTGTAGAACGAAAACACAAATTATCAGGGGTGTGAGGGTTTCGAGATGAGTCATATACAAGTTGCACTTGGTCGTCAGTGACTGTGTGGCCTAATGGATAAGGCGTCGGACTTCGGATCTGAAGTTTACAGGTTCGAATGCTGTCACGCTCGTGTTTTATCAGTTCTGAAAAAGAAACATACCGTTTTAATGTAGCATTTGAGCAGTACGAAACCGTCTGAATGTTGCTGTTGACCATTTTCTGCTTGGAGATGCTCTTGAGCTTGAAACATACACTACAAGACCGGTGATAACTAGCGAAATGGTCGGCAGAGTGCCGTCACCGCGAGTTTCCACTGGCACTTGCACATCTAAAACAACGTCGGAAAGTAACTCGTTCGCCTTTTGAGTCACATCAAGTATGAGTGTTAATTTTGACGCCACTAGCTCTGCAGGTTGTCGTGCAAATCCTTTACCTCTCAGAAATGATTATGAAATAAAAGTGAAGTACGTGACGAGTGTGACGTTAGGAAAACATTAGGCAGCATGGAGAGATTCTGTATGGGACCACCCAACCCAAACGAGTACTGTGTGACGTGCTGCCCGGCAAGTGTTCACCGAAGCACCCCGGCTAGCTCAGTCGGTAGACCATGAGACTCTTAATCTCAGGGTCGTGGGTTCGAGCCCCACGCTGGGCGGAAATTAATTTTGTTCCGCTGTAGATGTAAATTACCGTTTCTCTGATTAACGTGATGTAATGGAAATAGCAACTTTAAAATTTGCCTACGTCTCTGTCAGTCACAAGGTAACTGTATTTGAAGGTGAAGGTGATTTTGTAGACATGTGTGAAAGACATGTTCTGAAATGCAAGTGTTGTTGTTTGGAGAGGAGATCGGTTACGTGTCAGATGTGTAGCCAAGCAGTAATGGGTCGCCATAGCTGCAAATATTAGTCGGTAATATGAAGTGTTTTCAGCTGAAGTCTGATGATCCAGACGACCGTAAGGACGAAGTACGCAAAAGTACCGCTAGGCCGCGCCTCTTTAGCTCTGTGGTAGAGCACTGGACTAGTAAACCACGGGTCGTGAGTTCCATCCTTAAAGGAAGAAGTCGAATTTTGGAAATCAGTTGCGCGTCGTGGCCGTATAGCAAACAGTATCTGTGATGACGAACAATTAGCGACATGCCTTTTATTAAGAATTACTCTCAGATGTGATTAAGGCGAATGGCGCAGATAAAGCCTTTGCCAAAGCGGTACAGCATAAGCTGGGACGAAGCAGTCTGAATTACATTTTATAGATGTATTTCTCACATATGTGAGAGCCTCTCGCGGTCGTCGTCGTCGTCGTCGTCGTCGTCGTCGCCGCCGCCGCTTCTGCAGAAGTAGCAAATGGCCATCGTGGCAAATGCGGCGAGGCACGCCCTGCCTTCGATTCCGTACGCACAAAGTGTGTGGTCTTGTTTCGCAGTCTATATTTGGTCGGTCACGTAAGAGGTTGAATGTAACGAATGGGTGGGAAAGAGCAAGGGCAGCGGCTGTGTAGAACGAAAACACAAATTATCAGGGGTGTGAGCGTTTCGAGATGAGTCATATACTAGTTCCACTTGGTCGTCAGTGACTATGTTGCCTAATGGATAAGGCGTCGGACTTCGGATCTGAAGATTACAGGTTCGAATGCTGTCACGCTCGTGTTTTATCTGTTCTGAAAAAGAAACATACCGTTTTAATGTAGCATTTGAGCAGTACGAAACCGTCTGAATGTTGCTGTTGACCATTTTCTGCTTGGAGATGCTCTTGAGCTTGAAACACACACTACAAGACCGGTGTTAACTAGCGAAATGGTCGGCAGAGTGCCGTCACGGTGAGTTTCCACTGGCACTTGCACATCTAAAACAACGTCGGAAAGTAACTCGTTCGCCTTTTGAGTCACATCAAGTCTGAGTGTTAATTTTGACGCCACTAGCTCTGCAGGTTGTCATGCAATTCCTTTACCTCTCAGAAACGATTATGAAATAAAAGTGAAGTACGTGACGAGTGTGACGTTAGGAAAACATTAGGCAGCATGGAGAGATTCTGTATGGGACCACCCAACCCAAACGAGTACTGTGTGACGTGCTGCCCGGCAAGTACTCACCGAAGGACCCCGGCTAGCTCAGTCGGTATAGCATGAGACTCTTAATGTCAGGGTCGTGGGTTCGAGCCCCACCCTGGGCGGAACGGAATTTTGTTCCGCTGCAGATGTAAATTACCGTTTTTCTGATTAACGTGATGTAATGGAAATAGCAACTTTATCTTTGCCTACGTCTCTGTCGGTCGCAAGGAAACTGTATTTGAAGGTAAAGGTGATTTTGTAGACATGTGTGAAAGACATGTTCTGAAATGCAAGTGTTGTTGTTTGGAGAGGACATCGGTTACGTGTCAGATGTGTAGCCAAGCAGTAATGGGTCGCCATAGCTGCAAATATTAGTCGGTAATATGAAGTGTTGTCAGCTGAAGTCTGATGATCCAGACGACCGTAAGGACGAAGTACGCAAAAGTACCTCTAGGCCGCGCCTCTTTAGCTCAGTGGTAGAGCACTGGTCTAGTAAACCAAGGGTCGTGAGTTCCATCCTCAAAGGAAGAAGTCGAATTTTGGAAATCAGTTGCGCGTCGTGGCCGTATAGCAAACAGTATCTGTGATGACGAACAATTAGCAACATGCCTTTTATTGAGAATTACTCTCAGATGTGATTAAGGCGAATGGCGCAGATAAAGCCTTTGCCAAAGCGGTACAGGATAAGGTGGGACGAGGCAGTCTGAATTACATTTTATAGATGTATTTCTCACATATGTCAGAGCCTCTCGCTGTCGTCGTCGCCGCCGCCGCTTTTGCAGAAGTAGCGAATGGCCATCGTGGCAAATGTGGCGAGGCACACCCTGCCTTCGATTCCGTACGCACAAAGTGTGTGGTCTTGTTTCCCAGTCTATATTTGGTAGGTCACGTAAGAAGTTGAATGTAACGAATGGGTGGGAAAGAGCAAGGGCAGCGGCTGTGTAGAACGAAAACACAAATTATCAGGGGTGTGAGGGTTTCGAGATGAGTCATATACAAGTTGCACTTGGTCGTCAGTGACTGTGTGGCCTAATGGATAAGGCGTCGGACTTCGGATCTGAAGTTTACAGGTTCGAATGCTGTCACGCTCGTGTTTTATCAGTTCTGAAAAAGAAACATACCGTTTTAATGTAGCATTTGAGCAGTACGAAACCGTCTGAATGTTGCTGTTGACCATTTTCTGCTTGGAGATGCTCTTGAGCTTGAAACACACACTACAAGACCGGTGATAACTAGCGAAATGGTCGGCAGAGTGCCGTCACCGCGAGTTTCCACTGGCACTTGCACATCTAAAACAACGTCGGAAAGTAACTCGTTCGCCTTTTGAGTCACATCAAGTATGAGTGTTAATTTTGACGCCACTAGCTCTGCAGGTTGTCGTGCAAATCCTTTACCTCTCAGAAATGATTATGAAATAAAAGTGAAGTACGTGACGAGTGTGACGTTAGGAAAACATTAGGCAGCATGGAGAGATTCTGTATGGGACCACCCAACCCAAACGAGTACTGTGTGACGTGCTGCCCGGCAAGTGTTCACCGAAGCACCCCAGCTAGCTCAGTCGGTAGACCATGAGACTCTTAATCTCAGGGTCGTGGGTTCGAGCCCCACGCTGGGCGGAAATTAATTTTGTTCCGCTGTAGATGTAAATTACCGTTTCTCTGATTAACGTGATGTAATGGAAATAGCAACTTTAAAATTTGCCTACGTCTCTGTCAGTCACAAGGTAACTGTATTTGAAAGTGAAGGTGATTTTGTAGACATGTGTGAAAGACATGTTCTGAAATGCAAGTGTTGTTGTTTGGAGAGGAGATCGGTTACGTGTCAGATGTGTAGCCAAGCAGTAATGGGTCGCCATAGCTGCAAATATTAGTCGGTAATATGAAGTGTTTTCAGCTGAAGTCTGATGATCCAGACGACCGTAAGGACGAAGTACGCAAAAGTACCGCTAGGCCGCGCCTCTTTAGCTCTGTGGTAGAGCACTGGACTAGTAAACCATGGGTCGTGAGTTCCATCCTTAAAGGAAGAAGTCGAATTTTGGAAATCAGTTGCGCGTCGTGGCCGTATAGCAAACAGTATCTGTGATGACGAACAATTAGCGACATGCCTTTTATTAAGAATTACTCTCAGATGTGATTAAGGCGAATGGCGCAGATAAAGCCTTTGCCAAAGCGGTACAGCATAAGGTGGGACGAAGCAGTCTGAATTACATTTTATAGATGTATTTCTCACATATGTGAGAGCCTCTCGCGGTCGTCGTCGTCGTCGTCGTCGTCGTCGTCGTCGCCGCCGCCGCTTCTGCAGAAGTAGCAAATGGCCATCGTGGCAAATGCGGCGAGGCACGCCCTGCCTTCGATTCCGTACGCACAAAGTGTGTGGTCTTGTTTCGCAGTCTATATTTGGTCGGTCACGTAAGAGGTTGAATGTAACGAATGGGTGGGAAAGAGCAAGGGCAGCGGCTGTGTAGAACGAAAACACAAATTATCAGGGGTGTGAGCGTTTCGAGATGAGTCATATACTAGTTCCACTTGGTCGTCAGTGACTATGTTGCCTAATGGATAAGGCGTCGGACTTCGGATCTGAAGATTACAGGTTCGAATGCTGTCACGCTCGTGTTTTATCTGTTCTGAAAAAGAAACATACCGTTTTAATGTAGCATTTGAGCAGTACGAAACCGTCTGAATGTTGCTGTTGACAATTTTCTGCTTGGAGATGCTCTTGAGCTTGAAACACACACTACAAGACCGGTGTTAACTAGCGAAATGGTCGGCAGAGTGCCGTCACGGTGAGTTTCCACTGGCACTTGCACATCTAAAACAACGTCGGAAAGTAACTCGTTCGCCTTTTGAGTCACATCAAGTCTGAGTGTTAATTTTGACGCCACTAGCTCTGCAGGTTGTCATGCAATTCCTTTACCTCTCAGAAACGATTATGAAATAAAAGTGAAGTACGTGACGAGTGTGACGTTAGGAAAACATTAGGCAGCATGGAGAGATTCTGTATGGGACCACCCAACCCAAACGAGTACTGTGTGACGTGCTGCCCGGCAAGTACTCACCGAAGGACCCCGGCTAGCTCAGTCGGTATAGCATGAGACTCTTAATGTCAGGGTCGTGGGTTCGAGCCCCACCCTGGGCGGAACGGAATTTTGTTCCGCTGCAGATGTAAATTACCGTTTTTCTGATTAACGTGATGTAATGGAAATAGCAACTTTATCTTTGCCTACGTCTCTGTCGGTCGCAAGGAAACTGTATTTGAAGGTAAAGGTGATTTTGTAGACATGTGTGAAAGACATGTTCTGAAATGCAAGTGTTGTTGTTTGGAGAGGACATCGGTTACGTGTCAGATGTGTAGCCAAGCAGTAATGGGTCGCCATAGCTGCAAATATTAGTCGGTAATATGAAGTGTTGTCAGCTGAAGTCTGATGATCCAGACGACCGTAAGGACGAAGTACGCAAAAGTACCTCTAGGCCGCGCCTCTTTAGCTCAGTGGTAGAGCACTGGTCTAGTAAACCAAGGGTCGTGAGTTCCATCCTCAAAGGAAGAAGTCGAATTTTGGAAATCAGTTGCGCGTCGTGGCCGTATAGCAAACAGTATCTGTGATGACGAACAATTAGCAACATGCCTTTTATTGAGAATTACTCTCAGATGTGATTAAGGCGAATGGCGCAGATAAAGCCTTTGCCAAAGCGGTACAGGATAAGGTGGGACGAGGCAGTCTGAATTACATTTTATAGATGTATTTCTCACATATGTCAGAGCCTCTCGCTGTCGTCGTCGCCGCCGCCGCTTTTGCAGAAGTAGCAAATGGCCATCGTGGCAAATGCGGCGAGGCACGCCCTGCCTTCGATTCCGTACGCACAAAGTGTGTGGTCTTGTTTCGCAGTCTATATTTGGTCGGTCACGTAAGAGGTTGAATGTAACGAATGGGTGGGAAAGAGCAAGGGCAGCGGCTGTGTAGAACGAAAACACAAATTATCAGGGGTGTGAGCGTTTCGAGATGAGTCATATACAAGCTGCACTTGGTCCTCCGTGACTGTGTGGCCTAATGGATAAGGCGTCGGACTTCGGATCTGAAGATTACAGGTTCGAATGCTGTCACGCTCGTGTTTTATCAGTTCTGAAAAAGAAACATACCGTTTTAATGTAGCACTTGAGCAGTACGAAACCGTCTGAATGTTGCTGTTGACCATTTTCTGCTTGGAGATGCTCTTGAGCTTGAAACACACACTACAAGACCGGTGTTAACTAGCGAAATGGTCGGCAGAGTGCCGTCACCGCGAGTTTCCACTGGCACTTGCACATCTAAAACAACGTCGGAAAGTAACTCGTTCGCCTTTTGAGTCACATCAAGTATGAGTGTTAATTTTGACGCCACTAGCTCTGCAAGTTGTCATGCAATTCCTTTACCTCTCAGAAATGATTATGAAATAAAAGTGAAGTACGTGACGGGTGTGACGTTAGGAAAACATTAGGCAGCATGGAGAGATTCTGTATGGGACCACCCAACCCAAACGAGTACTGTGTGACGTGCTGCCCGGCACGTATTCACCGAAGCAGGCCGGCTAGCTCAATCGGTAGAGCATGAGACTCTAAATCTCAGTGTCGTTGGTTCGAGCCCCACAATGGGTGGAACGGAATTTCGTTCCACTGCATATGTAAATTACCGTTTTTCTGATTAACGTGATGTAATGGAAGTAGCAACTTTACACTTTGCCTACGTCTCTGTCAGTCGCAAGGAAACTGTATTTGAAGGTGAAGGTGATTTTGTAGACATGTGTGACAGACATGTTCTGAAATGCAAGTGTTGTGGTTTGGAGAGGACATCGGTTACGTGTCAGATGTGTAGCCAAGCAGTAATGGGTCGCCATAGCTGCAAATATTAGTCGGTAATATGAAGTGTTGTCAGCTGAAGTCTGATGATCCAGACGACCGTAAGGACGAAGTACGCAAACGTACCGCCAGGCAGCGCCTCTTTAGCTCAGTGGTAGAGCGATGGACTGGTAAACCAAGGGTCGTGAGTTCCATCCTCAAAGGAAGAAGTCGAATTTTGGAAATCAGTTGCGCGTCGTTGCCGTATAGCAAACAGTATCTGTGATGACGAACAATTAGCGACATGCCTTTTATTAAGTATTACTCTCAGATGCGATTAAGGCGAATGGCGCAGATAAAGCCTTTGCCAAAGCGGTACCGCATAAGGTGGGACGAGGCAGTCTGAATTACATTTTATAGATGTATTTCTCACATATGTGAGAGCCTCTCGCTGTCGTCGTCGTCGTCGTCGTCGCCGCCGCCGCTTCTGCAGAAGTAGCAAATGGCCATCGTGGCAAATGCGGCGAGGCACGCCCTGCCTTCGATTCCGTACGCACAAAGTGTGTGGTCTTGTTTCGCAGTCTATATTTGGTAGGTCACGTAAGAAGTTGAATGTAACGAATGGGTGGGAAAGAGCAAGGGCAGCGGCTGTGTAGAACGAAAACACAAATTATCAGGTGTGTGAGCGTTTAGAGATGAGTCATATACAAGTTGCACTTGGTCCTCCGTGACTGTGTGGCCTAATGGATAAGGCGTCGGACTTCGTATCTGAAGATTACAGGTTCGAATGCTGTCACGCTCGTGTTTTATCAGTTCTGAAAAAGAAACATACCGTTTTAATGTAGCACTTGAGCAGTACGAAACCGTCTGAATGTTGCTGTTGACCATTTTCTGCTTGGAGATGCTCTTGAGCTTGAAACACACACTACTAGACCGGTGTTAACTAGCGAAATGGTCGGCAGAGTGCCGTCACCGCGAGTTTCCACTGGCACTTGCACATCTAAAACAACGTCGGAAAGTAACTCGTTCGCCTTTTGAGTCACATCAAGTATGAGTGTTAATTTTGACGCCACTAGCTCTGCAGGTTGTCATGCAATTCCTTTACCTCTCAGAAATGATTATGAAATAAAGGTGAAGTACGTGACGAGTGTGACGTTAGGAAAACATTAGGCAGCATGGAGAGATTCTGTATGGGACCACCCAACCCAAACGACTACTGTGTGACGTGCTGCCCGGCAAGTATTCACCGAAGCACCCCGGCTAGCTCAGTCGGTAGACCATGAGACTCTTAATCTCAGGGTCGTGGGTTCGAGCCCCACGCTGGGCGGAAGATAATTTTGTTCCGCTGCAGATGTAAATTACCGTTTTTCTGATTAACGTGATGTAATGGAAATAGCAACTTTAAACTTTGCCTACGTCTCTGTCAGTCGCAAGGAAATTGTATTTGAAGGTGAAGGTGATTTTGTAGACATGTGTGAAAGACATGTTCTGAAATGCAAGTGTTGTGGTTTGGAGAGGACATCGGTTACGTGTCAGATGTGTAGCCAAGCAGTAATGGGTCGCCATAGCTGCATATATTAGTCGGTAATATGAATTGTTGTCAGCTGAAGTCTGATGATCCAGACGACCGTAAGGACGAAGTACGCAAAAGTACCGCTAGGCCGCGCCCCTTTAGCTCAGTGGTAGAGCACTGGACTAGTAAAACAAGGGTCGTGAGTTCCATCCACAAAGGAAGAAGTCGAATTTTGGAAATCAGTTGCGCGTCGTGGCCGTATAGCAAACAGTATCTGTGATGACGAACAATTAGCGACATTCCTTTTATTAAGAATTACTCTCAGATGTGATTAAGGCGAATGGCACAGATAAAGCCTTTGCCAAACCGGTTCAGCATAAGGTGGGATGAGGCAGTCTGAATTACATTTTATAGATGTATTTCTCACATATGTCAGAGCCTCTCGCGCGTCGTCGTCGTCGTCGTCGTCGTCGTCGTCGCCGCCGCTTCTGCAGAAGTAGCAAATGGCCATCGTGGCAAATGCGGCGAGGCACGCCCTGCCTTCGATTCCGTATGCACAAAGTGTGTGGTCTTGTTTCCCAGTCTATATTTGGTCGGTCACGTAAGAGGTTGAATGTAACGAATGGGTGGGAAAGAGCAAGGGCAGCGGCTGTGTAGAACGAAAACACAAATTATCAGGGGTGTGAGCGTTTCGAGATAAGTCTTATACAAGTTGCACTTGGTCGTCAGTGACTGTGTGGCCTAATGGATAGTCAGCCAGCGGCTGCGCTGGAGGTCGGACGTGCCGTGCTGTGTGCTGTGCTGCGTTAGCTCCGCGTGGTAAGTCTCTGCTCTTGCTGCAACGCGTCGCTGTCTATAGTATTTGTGTAGACATGAAAAAGAATTAAGAGATGTCGCAACCGCAACGAAAAGATACTTTGAAATTCACGTTTGATCGCAACTTTGTCCGACCGAGGTCATTTGATGTTGAACAGTGGTTAGAGGATGATGTTAAAATAGGACTTGATGATATTATCGGCATACATTTCTCGATTATGAACAGTGTGGTTTTCGTGAAACTTGCCGGTCCAGAATTGTGTGAAAGGATAGTTCCATCTTATGGTGGCATTCTGAAATTTAAACATGCTGACGGAAATGTTGGGGAGGTTACCGTTGCCCATGCTGGTCTAGGTATTCGGACCGTGCGAGTCTTTGAACTTCCCTTTGAAATTACAAGTGACCAGATAAATGCTGTTATTGCTCCATACGGGAAAGTTTTGAGTAATATTGCCGAACGGTGGTCTGCTGCACACAAATTCCCTGTTTTGAATGGTGTGCGCCAATTAAAAGTCGAATTGCAGAAGCACATTCCGTCGTTTATAAACGTCTGCGGATATAGAGCTGTTGTGATGTATGATGACCAACCGAAAACGTGTGCTGTCTGCAATTTACCAGGCCACGTTCGTGCAGACTGTGTTCAAAGGCGAGTGGCGCAACTGCCTGCCGGCGATGCCGTCAGGCCCCCTGCTATGTCAACGCTGCCCGTGACATATGTCGCCGTAGCGCGCGGTTTTGCAAGTGCCACTGCGCCCCCCGAAGTTACTACGAATACCGACCCACAAGCGACCGACCAACCGACCGACTCAGGTGTAGCATCTGTAGACACTCAACCCTCCTGCGAAGACATATCTGCTCCTGCCCTTGTCGCCGTGGAATCGCCCAATGAGGCAATGGATACGGACGCTACCTCAGTCGCTTCGGGTAGTGCTCCTCTGCATCCTGGAGCTTCTTTAGGAGGTATCAAAAGCGTATCAGGTGCACAGAAAACGGACTCGCAACCAGCCGTTTCTAGTGGTGCTCTTCCGAATCCTGCAGCTGCCTTAGGCACTGACCACAGCCCGTCAAGTGCAATGAAATCAGACCTGACGTCAGTCACTTCGAGTAGTGCTACTTTGCAACCTGAGGCTTCTTCAGGTACCGTCCAAAGTCCACCACGAGACGCATCTCCCAAGAAATCTAAAAAACGGAGGATCGCGCGTCAAGGTGCAGAGCAGACTGCACCACAACTGCGTGAACAGGCGAAGCAAATAGGGGGCAAAATACGTCACTCTGCATCTGAGAACTTGCAGTGCAATCAGCAGTCATCTAACGAAGACCCTGTGTCCTTGGATAGCACCTCCGGTTCTGCCAGTTTGCCCTCCGCTGACGTAGCAATTACCCGAACCGAAGATAAAAATCACCAGCAAACACCTGAATATAGTGCACCACTTAATGACGAACCGATGACAGGGCTGTCGAATCCGTGGGCAGACGATGTCGACGACACTACAAAGGAGGACGAAATTATGGACACCACAGGAACCGTTACAGTCACCACGATGGCCACACCACGCGATGACGTCGTCTTGAATGTCATCGCCGCGACGGATACTGTCCCAGACACGGAGAAGCCGACTGATCCCTTCCCAAGTCATGAATATTTCTAGTCTGAACGGTTTTACTGACTTGTGTCCACATGTCTCTCGGGTCAGATTTCTTAATGTTTTTTCGAAATGATATGTTGCCAGAGTTTTTCCTAATTACACTCCCGTCTTGGCTAACGTAGTTCCGTTGCAGGCCTATAAGATCGCTACGCTGAACATCAATAAAATTTGTAGCCCATTTAATTTACAAAATTTAAAAGATTTCCTGTATGCAGCTGATGTGGACATTTTGTTTTTACAAGAAGTAACAAACATCGAACTTGACTTCATACAGGGGTATAATGCTATAGTCAATCCTGGAATTGGATGTGATTTGGGTACCGCATTTCTTTTCAAAGAGGGCGTCGTCATTACAGACGTAACAAAACTGCCTAACGGCAGAGGCATTGCCGGCACGCTTTATAACACCAGGATTATTAATGTCTATGCCCCATCTGGTTCTACCAATCGGTGCCAACGAGCACAGTTTTTTAAGGAGGGAATTGTTCCTTTGTTTGGTGTACACTGCACCCATACCATCCTTGGAGGCGACTTTAACAGTGTCATACATGCCAAAGACCAAACTCCGAACTACAACAAATCGCCGGACCTGGAACGTATCGTCACCGACCTCCGTTTAACTGATTCGTGGGAGCAAAAGCACGGCGCGGCACCCGGCTTTACCCACCTCACTAATCATTCAGCGAGCCGGTTGGATCGAATATATGTCTCGCCCAATCTGAAACACCGCATCCTGCAGTCTGAAGTTTGGCCAACCGTTTTTTCGGACCACGCTGCATATATATGCACATTAAATTTGGAACGACAAGGAACCTGTCGATATAAAGGGCCATGGAAACTTAATGATTCACACTTAAAAGATCCTGCCTGTCGAGAAGCCTTTCTCACCACTTGGAGAGCCTGCGAGACCAAACTCAGCTCTTACCACTCGACCTTGGATTGGTGGCTCAAATGCGCCAAACCTCAGATCCGGGGATGTTTCATCAACTACTCCCGGGAGAAGAGCTTTTGGCGGAAAAGAACGATAGAATTTTACTTTCATTGTCTCCGAGAACTCTACCTGCAAGGTGCTACAGCTATTGGGAACCATGGGAGAATTAAAAAATTCCAGGCAAAAATACTGACATTAAGGCGACAACAGCTTGAAGGATACCAAATAAGGTCAAGAGCAGAGACTGTGGCGCAAAAAGAAGCCACTTCGATATATCATGTGATTCGTGAAACTAAACGAGGATTCCGCAAAATACTGACGGAGCTTAAAACTGATAATGGAACCACCTTGACAATGCACAACGACATAAAAGCAGAAATACTAACCCATTTCGACAACTTGTTTTCACATAAAGAGGTAGACGAAAAAGCACAGGACGATTTACTGACCCACCTGCAAGGACGCGTTGGTAACGCGTACGCGGAAGCTCTAATAGCGGAGGCGACCGAAGACGATGTACACTATGCTGTCTATCAAAGTGCAAAAAATAAATCCCCTGGAGCTGACGGCATACCAGCAGAATTTTATCAAGTCTTCTGGGAACATATAAAACATAGAATTACATGCATCTGTAATGAACTTCTGAACCTCAATAAGGAGATACCGAAAGATTTTCGTGAAGGTATGATAGTGTTAATCGCAAAAAAATCGGCTGGCAAGAAAATTGGAAATTTGAGATCAATCACTCTGCTGAACAGTGACTATAAAATTTTTTCGCGGCTCTTAGCCCACAGACTTAAAAATGTAATGGCCAGCGTCACCGGCCCATATCAGTCTAGCGTGGGCAAAGATAGGAAAATTCAGCAGACGCTGTCCGACTACCGCGACATAATTTCAATAGCAGAAGTATGTCGACTAAAATGTGCCATCGTGTCGTTAGATTTCGATAAAGCCTTCGACAGGATCAGCCACTCCTACCTCCTGAAAACGATGGGCGCAATGGGTTTTCCGCCGAGATTCGTCGACCTCATACGACGTTTGGTAACGAATAACTCCTCCAGAATCATCATAAATGGACAGCCTACCCGGCCAGTCGAGATCGCATGTTCCGTCAGGCAAGGTTGTCCGTTGTCCATGGCACTTTTTGCCATGGCCATCGAACCTTTGCTCGCTACCTTGACTCAGCGGTTACAAGGATTGCAAATACGAGGAAACAAAATAATATGTAAAGCTTATGCGGACGATGTTGGGTTTCTCGTTATGAATGTAGCGGAAGTCGAGACGGCAATGCACATAATAGAAAAATACGAACGAGCGTCAGCCGCGAGGTTAAACAAAACCAAGTCCGGCATATTCAATATCGGATGTGGCATTGGCATGCGCACACACGGTCAGTTACGTGAGCTAATAGCCTTGAAGTGTCTCGGCATTGATTTCCGAAAAAATATACGTCAAACTATTGCGGCCAACTATAGACAAGTACTAACTACCATACGAGCTAGTGTACGGACACATAGTATTCGACAATTAAATGAAATTCAGAGAGTGTCTTTAGCGAACGTCTCTATTACTTCCAAAGTCAATTATGTCGCCCAGATACTGCCAATACCCGCCCGCATCGCCAAACAAATTATGTCAGCAATAGGCTATTTTGTGAGCCGTGGCCACATATTTAAAATCCAGTATGACACTCTGACGCTCGCCACTAATAATGGCGGCTTAAACTTAACGAATGTTACTAAAAAGTCGCAGGCTCTGTACATCTCCAATACATTTCAACAATGGAGACAATCCGGCAGCTGTATCGCCGCGCACTTGCTATCTGAAATAGCTCCAGATGACCTCTCTCCACCCATTAATGTGCAGCACATACCGAGCGGACTTTACCATTTACGATGGTTTTTAATAGAATATAGCTACCTACGTTCAAGAATTCCGGAAAAAGACATGACAAACGTAAAAGAAATATATGGCAAATTGATGGGAGAAAAGAAGAACAACAAAATAGAACAAAACTATCCATGTTCTAACTGGAAAGTGATATGGGCAAATATTCATAACCGTAACTTAGCTACTCATCTGAAAGCAACATGGTACTTTGTTGTAAATAGGAAAGTTGCAACAAACTCGAAACTTCATTCGATCCACTTAGCGGATTCGCCTTTGTGTGCAACGTGTAGTTTAATTGATAACGAAGAACATCGTTTCGTGTGCGACAAGGTTAAAGATATCTGGCTGAATGTCCGACGAAAGCTGTCACTCATCCTTCGAACGTCACCTAACGCTATAACGCCTGCGGACTTTTTGACACCGGATAATGTACCCTTTCCTAACACGAAACGCAACGCAGTCAATTGGCTGAAAGCGGCAACGGTCCATTACCTCTTCACGAAGGAAGAGAAAAGCCAAGAGGATTTTTGGATCTCTCTGCTAACTGAGCATCACATGTTACTGAAGACTAGTAAATATAAAGAAACATACGCAAATTTTTTAATCAAGACCTTGATGTAAAAGAATTAACAAGAAATATCTGCGGACACAGAAGACAAACGTAAGAGAGTGTTCACCACTACTAACTTACTTTACAATCGTGGAAAAAAATAAAATAAAATAAAATAAATTATTTTAGTTTTTACCGGAATTGCCGTTCTTTGAGTTCAACGTTTATTAATTTATTTTTCAAGAAGCCATTATAAATAGTTGGTTTGTTTTTTAAGCATTTTCAGAGAGAAGAGGCAGTTTCAGAATGCCCTCTGACGTTTCTTTGTCAAGGAAGCCTATTTGCTTTAAGTGTGACAACAAAAAACAGCGATGAAGAAGGAAACAAACTGAACATAACTTCTGTTTCTACCTACTGAAGACTTCATTCTTTTTTCACATTATCAATAAGCCCAAAGAAGGGGTACATTAGTTTCTCCACGATAAAGGGATTAACTTCGTCTCATCAGTTTATGGTAATGTACATGGCGTGAGAAGCCGACGCCGATGAAGGCGAATTATGGAGAGCGCAAGGATGGGCTAAAAGGGGTGATGGGAGGCCCAAAAAAAAAAAAAAAAAAAAAAATGGATAAGGCGTCGGACTTCGGATCTGAAGATTACAGGTTCGAATGCTGTCACGCTCGTGTTTTATCACTTCTGAAAAAGAAACATACCGTTTTAATGTAGCATTTGAGCAGTACGAAACCGTCTGAATGTTGCTGTTGACCATTTTCTGCTTGGAGATGCTCTTGAGCTTGAAACACACACTACAAGACCGGTGTTAACTAGCGAAATGGTCGGCAGAGTGCCGTCACCGCGAGTTTCCACTGGCACTTGCACATCTAAAACAACGTCGGAAAGTAACTCGTTCGCCTTTTGAGTCACATCAAGTATGAGTGTTAATTTTGACGCCACTAGCTCTGCAGGTTGTCATGCAATTCCTTTACCTCTCAGAAATGATCATGAAATAAAAGTGAAGTACGTGACGAGTGTGACGTTAGGAAAACATTAGGCAGCATGGAGAGATTCTGTATGGGACCACCCAACCCAAACGAGTACTGTGTGACATGCTACCTGGCAATTATTCATCGAAGCAGCCTGGGTAGCTCAGTCGCTAGAGCATGAGACTCTTAATCTCACTGTCGTGGGTTCGAGTAGCACGCTGGGCGGAACAGAATTTTCTTCCGCTGCAGATGTGAATTACCGTTTTTCTGATTAACGTCATGTAATGGAAATAGCAACTTTAAACATTGCCTACGTCTCTGTCTGTCACAGGGAAACTGTATTTGAAGGTGAAGGTGATTTTGTAGACATGTGTGAAAGACATGTTCTGAAATGCAAGTGTTGTTGTTTGGAGAGCACATCGGTTACGTGTCAGATGTGTAGCCAAGCAGTAATGGGTCGCCATAGCTGCAAATATTAGTCGGTAATATGAAGTGTTGTCAGCTGAAGTCTGATGATCCAGACGACCGTAAGGACGAAGTACGCAAAAGTACCGCTAGGCCGCGCCTCTTTAGCTCAGTGGTAGAGCACTGGTATAGTAAACAAAGGGTCGTGAGTTCCACCCTCAAAACAATTAGCGACATGCCTTTTATTAAGAATTACTCTCAGATGTGATTAAGGCGAATGGAGCAGATAAAGCCTTTGCCAAAGCGGTACACCATAAGGTGGGACGAGGCAGTCTGAATTACATTTTATAGATGTATTTCTCACATATGTCAGAGTCTCTCGCGGTCCTCGTCGTCGTCGTCGTCGTCGTCGTCGTCGCCGCCGCCGCCGCTTCTGCAGAAGTAGCAAATGGCCACCATAGCAAATGCGGCGAGGGACGCCCTGCCTTCGATTCCGTATGCACAAAGTGTGTGGTCTTGTTTCCCAGTCTATATTTGGTCGGTCACGTAAGAGGTTGAATGTAACGAATGGGTGGGAAATAGCAAGGGGCAGCGGCTGTGTAGATCGAAAACACGTAACATCAGGGGTGTGAGCGTTTCGAGATGAGTCATAACAAAGTTTGCACTTGGTCGTCAGTAACTGTGTGTGGCCAAATGGATAAGGCGTCGGACTTCTGATCTGAAGATTACAGGTTCGAATGCTGTCACGCTCGTGTATTATCAGTTCTGAAAAAGAAACATATCGTTTTAATGTAGCAATTGAGCAGTACGAAACCGTCTGAATGTTGCTGTTGACCATTTTCTGCTTGGAGATGCTCTTGAGCTTGAAACACACACAACAAGACCGGTGAAAACTAGCGAAATGGTCGGCAGAGTGCCGTCACCGCGAGTTTTCACTGGCACTTGCACATCTATAACAACGTCGGAAAGTAACTCTTTCGCCTTTTGAGTCACATCAAGTATGAGTGTTAATTTTGACGCCACTAGCTCTGCAGGTTGTCATGCAATTCCTTTACCTCTCAGAAACGATTATGAAATAAAAGTGAAGTACGTGACGAGTGTGACGTTAGGAAAACATTAGGCAGCATGGAGAGATTCTGTATGGGACCACCCAACCCAAACGACTACTGTGTGACGTGCTGCCCGGCAAGTATTCACCGAAGCACCCCGGCTAGCTCAGTCGGTAGACCATGAGACTCTTAATCTCAGGGTCGTGGGTTCGAGCCCCACGCTGGGCGGAAGATAATTTTGTTCCGCTGCAGATGTAAATTACCGTTTTTCTGATTAACGTGATGTAATGGAAATAGCAACTTTAAACTTTGCCTACGTCTCTGTCAGTCGCAAGGAAATTGTATTTGAAGGTGAAGGTGATTTTGTAGACATGTGTGAAAGACATGTTCTGAAATGCAAGTGTTGTGGTTTGGAGAGGACATCGGTTACGTGTCAGATGTGTAGCCAAGCAGTAATGGGTCGCCATAGCTGCATATATTAGTCGGTAATATGAATTGTTGTCAGCTGAAGTCTGATGATCCAGACGACCGTAAGGACGAAGTACGCAAAAGTACCGCTAGGCCGCGCCCCTTTAGCTCAGTGGTAGAGCACTGGACTAGTAAAACAAGGGTCGTGAGTTCCATCCACAAAGGAAGAAGTCGAATTTTGGAAATCAGTTGCGCGTCGTGGCCGTATAGCAAACAGTATCTGTGATGACGAACAATTAGCGACATTCCTTTTATTAAGAATTACTCTCAGATGTGATTAAGGCGAATGGCACAGATAAAGCCTTTGCCAAACCGGTTCAGCATAAGGTGGGATGAGGCAGTCTGAATTACATTTTATAGATGTATTTCTCACATATGTCAGAGCCTCTCGCGCGTCGTCGTCGTCGTCGTCGTCGTCGTCGTCGCCGCCGCTTCTGCAGAAGTAGCAAATGGCCATCGTGGCAAATGCGGCGAGGCACGCCCTGCCTTCGATTCCGTATGCACAAAGTGTGTGGTCTTGTTTCCCAGTCTATATTTGGTCGGTCACGTAAGAGGTTGAATGTAACGAATGGGTGGGAAAGAGCAAGGGCAGCGGCTGTGTAGAACGAAAACACAAATTATCAGGGGTGTGAGCGTTTCGAGATAAGTCTTATACAAGTTGCACTTGGTCGTCAGTGACTGTGTGGCCTAATGGATAGTCAGCCAGCGGCTGCGCTGGAGGTCGGACGTGCCGTGCTGTGTGCTGTGCTGCGTTAGCTCCGCGTGGTAAGTCTCTGCTCTTGCTGCAACGCGTCGCTGTCTATAGTATTTGTGTAGACATGAAAAAGAATTAAGAGATGTCGCAACCGCAACGAAAAGATACTTTGAAATTCACGTTTGATCGCAACTTTGTCCGACCGAGGTCATTTGATGTTGAACAGTGGTTAGAGGATGATGTTAAAATAGGACTTGATGATATTATCGGCATACATTTCTCGATTATGAACAGTGTGGTTTTCGTGAAACTTGCCGGTCCAGAATTGTGTGAAAGGATAGTTCCATCTTATGGTGGCATTCTGAAATTTAAACATGCTGACGGAAATGTTGGGGAGGTTACCGTTGCCCATGCTGGTCTAGGTATTCGGACCGTGCGAGTCTTTGAACTTCCCTTTGAAATTACAAGTGACCAGATAAATGCTGTTATTGCTCCATACGGGAAAGTTTTGAGTAATATTGCCGAACGGTGGTCTGCTGCACACAAATTCCCTGTTTTGAATGGTGTGCGCCAATTAAAAGTCGAATTGCAGAAGCACATTCCGTCGTTTATAAACGTCTGCGGATATAGAGCTGTTGTGATGTATGATGACCAACCGAAAACGTGTGCTGTCTGCAATTTACCAGGCCACGTTCGTGCAGACTGTGTTCAAAGGCGAGTGGCGCAACTGCCTGCCGGCGATGCCGTCAGGCCCCCTGCTATGTCAACGCTGCCCGTGACATATGTCGCCGTAGCGCGCGGTTTTGCAAGTGCCACTGCGCCCCCCGAAGTTACTACGAATACCGACCCACAAGCGACCGACCAACCGACCGACTCAGGTGTAGCATCTGTAGACACTCAACCCTCCTGCGAAGACATATCTGCTCCTGCCCTTGTCGCCGTGGAATCGCCCAATGAGGCAATGGATACGGACGCTACCTCAGTCGCTTCGGGTAGTGCTCCTCTGCATCCTGGAGCTTCTTTAGGAGGTATCAAAAGCGTATCAGGTGCACAGAAAACGGACTCGCAACCAGCCGTTTCTAGTGGTGCTCTTCCGAATCCTGCAGCTGCCTTAGGCACTGACCACAGCCCGTCAAGTGCAATGAAATCAGACCTGACGTCAGTCACTTCGAGTAGTGCTACTTTGCAACCTGAGGCTTCTTCAGGTACCGTCCAAAGTCCACCACGAGACGCATCTCCCAAGAAATCTAAAAAACGGAGGATCGCGCGTCAAGGTGCAGAGCAGACTGCACCACAACTGCGTGAACAGGCGAAGCAAATAGGGGGCAAAATACGTCACTCTGCATCTGAGAACTTGCAGTGCAATCAGCAGTCATCTAACGAAGACCCTGTGTCCTTGGATAGCACCTCCGGTTCTGCCAGTTTGCCCTCCGCTGACGTAGCAATTACCCGAACCGAAGATAAAAATCACCAGCAAACACCTGAATATAGTGCACCACTTAATGACGAACCGATGACAGGGCTGTCGAATCCGTGGGCAGACGATGTCGACGACACTACAAAGGAGGACGAAATTATGGACACCACAGGAACCGTTACAGTCACCACGATGGCCACACCACGCGATGACGTCGTCTTGAATGTCATCGCCGCGACGGATACTGTCCCAGACACGGAGAAGCCGACTGATCCCTTCCCAAGTCATGAATATTTCTAGTCTGAACGGTTTTACTGACTTGTGTCCACATGTCTCTCGGGTCAGATTTCTTAATGTTTTTTCGAAATGATATGTTGCCAGAGTTTTTCCTAATTACACTCCCGTCTTGGCTAACGTAGTTCCGTTGCAGGCCTATAAGATCGCTACGCTGAACATCAATAAAATTTGTAGCCCATTTAATTTACAAAATTTAAAAGATTTCCTGTATGCAGCTGATGTGGACATTTTGTTTTTACAAGAAGTAACAAACATCGAACTTGACTTCATACAGGGGTATAATGCTATAGTCAATCCTGGAATTGGATGTGATTTGGGTACCGCATTTCTTTTCAAAGAGGGCGTCGTCATTACAGACGTAACAAAACTGCCTAACGGCAGAGGCATTGCCGGCACGCTTTATAACACCAGGATTATTAATGTCTATGCCCCATCTGGTTCTACCAATCGGTGCCAACGAGCACAGTTTTTTAAGGAGGGAATTGTTCCTTTGTTTGGTGTACACTGCACCCATACCATCCTTGGAGGCGACTTTAACAGTGTCATACATGCCAAAGACCAAACTCCGAACTACAACAAATCGCCGGACCTGGAACGTATCGTCACCGACCTCCGTTTAACTGATTCGTGGGAGCAAAAGCACGGCGCGGCACCCGGCTTTACCCACCTCACTAATCATTCAGCGAGCCGGTTGGATCGAATATATGTCTCGCCCAATCTGAAACACCGCATCCTGCAGTCTGAAGTTTGGCCAACCGTTTTTTCGGACCACGCTGCATATATATGCACATTAAATTTGGAACGACAAGGAACCTGTCGATATAAAGGGCCATGGAAACTTAATGATTCACACTTAAAAGATCCTGCCTGTCGAGAAGCCTTTCTCACCACTTGGAGAGCCTGCGAGACCAAACTCAGCTCTTACCACTCGACCTTGGATTGGTGGCTCAAATGCGCCAAACCTCAGATCCGGGGATGTTTCATCAACTACTCCCGGGAGAAGAGCTTTTGGCGGAAAAGAACGATAGAATTTTACTTTCATTGTCTCCGAGAACTCTACCTGCAAGGTGCTACAGCTATTGGGAACCATGGGAGAATTAAAAAATTCCAGGCAAAAATACTGACATTAAGGCGACAACAGCTTGAAGGATACCAAATAAGGTCAAGAGCAGAGACTGTGGCGCAAAAAGAAGCCACTTCGATATATCATGTGATTCGTGAAACTAAACGAGGATTCCGCAAAATACTGACGGAGCTTAAAACTGATAATGGAACCACCTTGACAATGCACAACGACATAAAAGCAGAAATACTAACCCATTTCGACAACTTGTTTTCACATAAAGAGGTAGACGAAAAAGCACAGGACGATTTACTGACCCACCTGCAAGGACGCGTTGGTAACGCGTACGCGGAAGCTCTAATAGCGGAGGCGACCGAAGACGATGTACACTATGCTGTCTATCAAAGTGCAAAAAATAAATCCCCTGGAGCTGACGGCATACCAGCAGAATTTTATCAAGTCTTCTGGGAACATATAAAACATAGAATTACATGCATCTGTAATGAACTTCTGAACCTCAATAAGGAGATACCGAAAGATTTTCGTGAAGGTATGATAGTGTTAATCGCAAAAAAATCGGCTGGCAAGAAAATTGGAAATTTGAGATCAATCACTCTGCTGAACAGTGACTATAAAATTTTTTCGCGGCTCTTAGCCCACAGACTTAAAAATGTAATGGCCAGCGTCACCGGCCCATATCAGTCTAGCGTGGGCAAAGATAGGAAAATTCAGCAGACGCTGTCCGACTACCGCGACATAATTTCAATAGCAGAAGTATGTCGACTAAAATGTGCCATCGTGTCGTTAGATTTCGATAAAGCCTTCGACAGGATCAGCCACTCCTACCTCCTGAAAACGATGGGCGCAATGGGTTTTCCGCCGAGATTCGTCGACCTCATACGACGTTTGGTAACGAATAACTCCTCCAGAATCATCATAAATGGACAGCCTACCCGGCCAGTCGAGATCGCATGTTCCGTCAGGCAAGGTTGTCCGTTGTCCATGGCACTTTTTGCCATGGCCATCGAACCTTTGCTCGCTACCTTGACTCAGCGGTTACAAGGATTGCAAATACGAGGAAACAAAATAATATGTAAAGCTTATGCGGACGATGTTGGGTTTCTCGTTATGAATGTAGCGGAAGTCGAGACGGCAATGCACATAATAGAAAAATACGAACGAGCGTCAGCCGCGAGGTTAAACAAAACCAAGTCCGGCATATTCAATATCGGATGTGGCATTGGCATGCGCACACACGGTCAGTTACGTGAGCTAATAGCCTTGAAGTGTCTCGGCATTGATTTCCGAAAAAATATACGTCAAACTATTGCGGCCAACTATAGACAAGTACTAACTACCATACGAGCTAGTGTACGGACACATAGTATTCGACAATTAAATGAAATTCAGAGAGTGTCTTTAGCGAACGTCTCTATTACTTCCAAAGTCAATTATGTCGCCCAGATACTGCCAATACCCGCCCGCATCGCCAAACAAATTATGTCAGCAATAGGCTATTTTGTGAGCCGTGGCCACATATTTAAAATCCAGTATGACACTCTGACGCTCGCCACTAATAATGGCGGCTTAAACTTAACGAATGTTACTAAAAAGTCGCAGGCTCTGTACATCTCCAATACATTTCAACAATGGAGACAATCCGGCAGCTGTATCGCCGCGCACTTGCTATCTGAAATAGCTCCAGATGACCTCTCTCCACCCATTAATGTGCAGCACATACCGAGCGGACTTTACCATTTACGATGGTTTTTAATAGAATATAGCTACCTACGTTCAAGAATTCCGGAAAAAGACATGACAAACGTAAAAGAAATATATGGCAAATTGATGGGAGAAAAGAAGAACAACAAAATAGAACAAAACTATCCATGTTCTAACTGGAAAGTGATATGGGCAAATATTCATAACCGTAACTTAGCTACTCATCTGAAAGCAACATGGTACTTTGTTGTAAATAGGAAAGTTGCAACAAACTCGAAACTTCATTCGATCCACTTAGCGGATTCGCCTTTGTGTGCAACGTGTAGTTTAATTGATAACGAAGAACATCGTTTCGTGTGCGACAAGGTTAAAGATATCTGGCTGAATGTCCGACGAAAGCTGTCACTCATCCTTCGAACGTCACCTAACGCTATAACGCCTGCGGACTTTTTGACACCGGATAATGTACCCTTTCCTAACACGAAACGCAACGCAGTCAATTGGCTGAAAGCGGCAACGGTCCATTACCTCTTCACGAAGGAAGAGAAAAGCCAAGAGGATTTTTGGATCTCTCTGCTAACTGAGCATCACATGTTACTGAAGACTAGTAAATATAAAGAAACATACGCAAATTTTTTAATCAAGACCTTGATGTAAAAGAATTAACAAGAAATATCTGCGGACACAGAAGACAAACGTAAGAGAGTGTTCACCACTACTAACTTACTTTACAATCGTGGAAAAAAATAAAATAAAATAAAATAAATTATTTTAGTTTTTACCGGAATTGCCGTTCTTTGAGTTCAACGTTTATTAATTTATTTTTCAAGAAGCCATTATAAATAGTTGGTTTGTTTTTTAAGCATTTTCAGAGAGAAGAGGCAGTTTCAGAATGCCCTCTGACGTTTCTTTGTCAAGGAAGCCTATTTGCTTTAAGTGTGACAACAAAAAACAGCGATGAAGAAGGAAACAAACTGAACATAACTTCTGTTTCTACCTACTGAAGACTTCATTCTTTTTTCACATTATCAATAAGCCCAAAGAAGGGGTACATTAGTTTCTCCACGATAAAGGGATTAACTTCGTCTCATCAGTTTATGGTAATGTACATGGCGTGAGAAGCCGACGCCGATGAAGGCGAATTATGGAGAGCGCAAGGATGGGCTAAAAGGGGTGATGGGAGGCCCAAAAAAAAAAAAAAAAAAAAAATGGATAAGGCGTCGGACTTCGGATCTGAAGATTACAGGTTCGAATGCTGTCACGCTCGTGTTTTATCACTTCTGAAAAAGAAACATACCGTTTTAATGTAGCATTTGAGCAGTACGAAACCGTCTGAATGTTGCTGTTGACCATTTTCTGCTTGGAGATGCTCTTGAGCTTGAAACACACACTACAAGACCGGTGTTAACTAGCGAAATGGTCGGCAGAGTGCCGTCACCGCGAGTTTCCACTGGCACTTGCACATCTAAAACAACGTCGGAAAGTAACTCGTTCGCCTTTTGAGTCACATCAAGTATGAGTGTTAATTTTGACGCCACTAGCTCTGCAGGTTGTCATGCAATTCCTTTACCTCTCAGAAATGATCATGAAATAAAAGTGAAGTACGTGACGAGTGTGACGTTAGGAAAACATTAGGCAGCATGGAGAGATTCTGTATGGGACCACCCAACCCAAACGAGTACTGTGTGACATGCTACCTGGCAATTATTCATCGAAGCAGCCTGGGTAGCTCAGTCACTAGAGCATGAGACTCTTAATCTCACTGTCGTGGGTTCGAGTAGCACGCTGGGCGGAACAGAATTTTCTTCCGCTGCAGATGTGAATTACCGTTTTTCTGATTAACGTCATGTAATGGAAATAGCAACTTTAAACATTGCCTACGTCTCTGTCTGTCACAGGGAAACTGTATTTGAAGGTGAAGGTGATTTTGTAGACATGTGTGAAAGACATGTT